>NW_027362762.1:793090154-794290154 GCF_046119375.1 Phyllobates terribilis | reverse complement strand
GTGCTGCCAGTTCGACTCTACCGATTTTAATGGTCACCTCTTTAAATCCAATCTGTGGCACGGGCTGACCATTGCTGGCGATAATACTCAAGTCGTCGTCAGGGTAGCGGGTGATATCCGAGTCATTCCAGTACTGCTTGAAGAGCACGTACGGGATGGTGGTGACCTGTGACCCGGTGTCCAGTAGGGTACTCATAGGAATGCCATCCAGTACCACGGGTAAGACTGGACGTCCTCCCACATATTTGTCGCGCCAGTTCGATGGGCCTGGTGATCTTTTTCCTGGGGGTTGGCCCTCTACCCCAGGTTGTGCCAGTTTAAAGGACAGTACCTTGCCATATGTCCGGGTTGATTGCAGCGGCGGCAGATGGGTCGTCCGTCCTCGTTGTATCGGTCGCTGGGTCTTCCTCTGGCCGGTGGGGTCCTCCTTGGTCGACGCCACGGGATGTCCTCCGGTCCGGATGCCAGCTGGATCTTCCCTGGAGTGGAAACCTGTAAAGACTGCACAGTTCGGGTTAGCGCAGCAACGCTTTTAGCTAGCTCTTGGACCTGATGGTGCAGGTCTGGAGCCGGGTCATTGTTCAAAGCCTGCGCATCAGCTCCCACAGGCCCTGCCGACAAGGGCGCCGCCTCCTGGTGGTAAGTGGTAGTGGGGCATCTGTGGGTCACAACGCCACCTGGTGCCGGTTCTCGAAGCACCCGGATGGCTCTGTCCTTGAACTGTGCAAATCCCAGATGAGGGTCCTGTAAGGCCATTGCCCGCAACTGGGTTCGGTGGGCATTGCAATATAAACCCTCTATAAATTGTTCAGTCAACAGCCTGTCCTCGTCTCCCATGCCGTCAGGGTCGGTCTGCTTAATGGCTCTCAGGGCCTCTTGTAGGTTCAGGGCATAGTCCCTTATACTCTTATGTGCCCGCTGTTTGCACCCGTAGAATCTAAGCTTGATCTCGGCTGAGGTGCGGGTATCAAAGGTGTCCCTCAGCCGGGTTAGTATCCCTGCGACAGTCCTCCCCCCAGGTGGCCAGGACTTTACCTCCCTTTGGGCTGCCCCGGTTAATTGGGCCACCAGGATGCTCACTTTTTGCTCCTCTGTGAGGGGGTACACCTGGAAGAGGCTATCCAGCTTTTCTCCAAAGTCATGCAGAGTATGTGACTCCCCTGAGTACTGGGGTAGCCAGGCTGCCCCCGGGATATAGGGCATGGTGAAAGGCATGACCGCAACAGCGGTGGCGCTGGCGGGGGTTGAAGCGGTGAAGCTCTCCTCCGTATCCGACATCCTTCTCCCCCCTAGTGGACCGTGGCCTACCTTGCGATGATCCTCTTCCGTAGGCCGCGGCTCCGCAGTGGATCGTCAGGGTTGAGGACCTTCCGTCGCGCTCCTGTGACGTCGGCGTCTGCTGGGCTCCTTCCAGGACCTTACGCAACGTCCGGACGTGAGGCGGGGCTTCAGTTCTCGCGCGCTTTCGGAGTCCACGCCCCTCTTCTTCCCGCGCGGCGTCCTCAAGATGGCGTCCAATGGCGGGAAAACTCCACGTGTGGCGGGAAGAAGGCTGAAGATGGCGCCGGATGGCGGGAAAACTCCACCGATGGCGGGAAGGAAGCGGAAGATGGCGCCGGATGGCGGGAATCTTCACCACAGGTAAGTTTGAACAGTCTTTTTCAGGCACGCAGTACCCGGTGGTTGCGGGCACGAGATCCTGCCGACTACGCCAAAAGTTGACGCGCCCCTGGGCCTGTGTCGCGCTGCGTTGCGCACGCGGGAGCTTACCCGGAGCCGGATCTCTTGAGGGTTGTAGTCTCGTGGCGGTGATCCGGTCCGTGCCCAGGGAGTCAGACTAAGTGGCGCTGTATTAGGGGTAGATGTTGGACGACTACGCCACCCGTTGAGTACAGCTGAGGAGCTGCTGCTGCAGGGCAGACCGCTGAGGCCGGTGGTAGGATTGTGCAGCGTGATAGTATAACCCCCAACGGGAGGGGTATGGCCTCAGGGCAGCCGACGTGGATGATGGGGGTAGCAGGAACCACTCGGAGACGGTACGGTGTAGTTCAGGGTCTTTACTGGTGACAAAGATAGACCCTCCCGGAGTACTGGCTAGCGATTGGGGCCTGGTCAGTCCTTGAGCAGATGGGATCTCCCCTGGCCAGGCGGAGTTGTAGGCCTCCCAAACTAACGATACTCTTCTGGCTACCTTGCTAGAGGCGGGTATAAGTAGCCCACGTCCCTGAGTGTACCGTGTGGTGCTCACCCGTATGGCCGGTGACTCGGGGCCTTCTAGTAGCTTTCGCTCCACGACGGCGGTGCTGGTCCCACGCGTGTGACCGTGCCTTCGGGTTTCTGGGCCAGAGGACCTGCAATCCCCTGCCGGTCGGTTTCTGCTGCTGGATAGGAGTTAGTCCCCACAGCCTCGGACTCCGGGTCCGGTGATAACTTCTCAGTCAGGGCGAGCTCTGCAGCTGCCAGCCCCTGACTCCTTGTAGCACTGCTCCCACAGAGCTCCTGTTGTTTCTTCCTATGCTGCTTCTCTTCTCTACTTTTTCTCTACTCACTAACCCTGCCTCAGCCCTAGGTTTATATAGGGGAAGTTCTTCCCCTCCCAGGACTGGGCAGGAGGTGTGGCATGCATAGGATCCCTGACCAAGAGACCTCCCACCTGCTCTCAGACGTAATATCTCTATCACTGTGGCAACCAGACCCCTGGGGTGTCACATATACCATGTATAGAGCTCCCGTGTATAATGACACTTATGGTAATATTAGTAATGTGGTGGTAATATGTGGTCTGGTCATGGTGTGGCAGTTTTTCTCCCTTCTGTGTGGTATTATTCGGTCACTATGTTGTGGTAATATGTGGTCTGGTCATGGTGTGGCGGTATTCCCTTTATGTGGTATTCTTGGTCATTTTAAAAAAAAATGTATATGACACATTCCCTTAAAGAAAATTAAATAAAAATATATCTAAAAAGAGTATTGGATATTTTAAGAAAATTTTAATAGGTTAGAGTAGGGCCCGGCCAGAAGAGTCTACCTTATCGTGGTGGCGGCTTTAAAAATCTTTTGGCCAAAACAAAAGCTGCTGGCTATGTATGTGGCGCCGTCACATGGCCGAACGTCAGGAGAACCTGGTGACAGTGACGTGGACGAGCGCCAGGATTCTGCAGGGATCGCATGGGGGTAAGTATAACAAGTTTTATTTTTTTTTAAATACAATTAATTAACTAGGAGTGGGGGGAATCAGAGATGCACAGGGGGATGAGAGATGCACGGGTGGATGAGAGATGCATAGGGGGGTGAGAGATGCACATGGGGGGGATGAGAGATGCGCATGGGGGGGATGAGAGATGCACATGGGGGAGATGAGAGATGCACATGGGGGGGATGAGAGATGCACATGGGGGAGGATGAGAGATGCACATGGGGGGATGAGAGATGCACATGGGAGGGATGAGAGATGCACATGGGGGGATGAGAGATGCACATGGGGGGGATGAGAGATGCACATGGGGGGATGAGAGATGCACATGGGGGGATGAGAGATGCACATGGGGGGGATGAGAGATGCACATGGGGAGATGAGAGATGCACATGGGGGGGATGAGAGATGCACATGGGGGGTTAGAGATGCACATGGGGGGGTTATGTTTACATAACTTTGTTGCCCTATGAAGGGCAGGGGGGGGCAAAAATTTCTTGCACAGGGGCCCACTACAGTCTGTGTCCGCCCCTGGCCAGGAGGGTACGTCAAGATAAGGGGATAAGGCAAACGGATAGTCAGAGGCCAAGTCTGGGGTCAGGTACCTGTGGTCAGAAAGCGTCAAGAGCAAATGGGATAACACACACGAATAGTCATGGAAAATCCTAGGTTCAGCTGCTAGATCATCGAATCAGACATGGAGCAAAACAAACACCAAACAAAACAAAGCTACGGCTGACAATGGTCTGCTCATAGCTAGCCTTGAGAAAGGCTCATACTTGGAGCCGAAACATCACCATTATGGGCTATTAAATAGCATTTTTTCACTTTTTACAATTGGTGTGCTGCCTCCAATTTCTTTGTTTTCATAGCCAGCTAAATAGCTAGCAATAGATAGCAGGCTAGGCTAGATTGAGCACCAGGGCTGTCAATCAAAATGCTGACAGCCCAGCACGCCTCAGCACCAGGTTGGACGACTGGGCTGTCACTCACAATACTAACAGAGCAGCACACTCCAGATCCCATAGGGTGGCTGACCTGTCACTCACAGCATCCATAGGCCACACTGAATGATGAAACCATGACACTTGGGCTGAGAAATGGCAATTTAAGTTTAATATATAGAAATGTAAGGTTATGCACTTGGGCAGAGGAAATAAAATGTATAATTATGTACTAAATTGTAAAACACCAGGTAAAATTGTTGCAGAAATGGACTTGGGTGGATGGGTGGATGGCAAACTCCACTTTAGTGATTAATGTCAGGAAACTGCGGCCAAGGCAAATAAAATAATGGGATGCATTAAAAAAGGCATAGATGCGCATGACGAGAACATAGTTTTGCCTCTATACAAGTCAATAGTGCGACCACACTTAGAATACTGTATACAATTTTTGTCTCACGTGTAGAAGAAGGACATAACTGAACAAGAGCGGGTGGAGAGAAGAGCGACCAAGGTTATTAAGGGAATGGGTAAACTGCAATACCAAGATAGGTTATTTAACTTGGGGTTATTCAGTTTGGAAAAACGAAGGCTTAGGAGCGATCTTATTACAATGCACAAATATATGAGGGGACAGTACAGAGTTCTTTCTAATGCTCTATTTACACTTAGGCCTTCGACGGGGACAAGGGGGCATTGAGCATGGAACTCTCTGCCACATGATGTTGTAATGGTTAATTAACTACTAAAATTCAAGAGGAGCTTGGATGCCTTCTAGATAAATATAATATTACAAGTTATTGGCACTAGATTCTGTGATGCTGCGCTGATCCAGGGAGCTAGTCTTGCTGTATGGAGTCAGCAAGGAATTTTTCGTCTAAAAACGTGTGCCCCATAGGGGCTTTGCCTTTCTCCGGATCAACATGTTAGGGTATGGGTTGAATTCGATACACTTAAACGGTTATTCCTGTCTCCAAGACCCTATCCCAATAGTAGTTAGGTGTAATAATAATAATCTATAATATAACCAGAGATATGTCCTTCTGTCCGAAGCCTCTATAGACTGCGTAGGCCAGAGTGTGGCCAGATACAGATGGACTCATTCAGACCGGGAGGAAGAAGGTGGCGCCAGAGATCGCGTAGATGCTGACCACATACCGTGATCTCCGGCGCCATGAAGACATACCGTGAGTGCGCTCAGTGAGTGGCAGGACACGGCTCCTGAGCTGCAGCTCCAGAGCCGCTCATTCTCCCTGTCTCCTCTGCAGCAGCGGTCGCATGGATTACAGCGGGGGGCACCCAGAAGAGGTGAGTACATGGATTTTATTATTTTATTCTTATTTTTACAAGTGGGGACACTGCGGGATCAGACTACCACTACCCTCATCATTATCACTGCTGGTGCTGATCACAGCACTGGCAGGGAACCATGATAAGGGCAGTGTTCAGCACACGGCGCTTGGGAACAGTGCTAACTGTAGTGCTGATTCCCAGGCACTGTTCCATGTGATCCTGATGTGGCACAGGGTTGCCACACGTGTGACACACTCGGACACACGCACACATGGGACACGGATATCTCCGGAAGAAACTAGTGCATGCTGCAATTTTTTTACACACGCAGATTCAGCCAGTGAAAAAAATTGCTCATTTGTGCTGTATAATTGAATATCATTGGGCCAAGTACTGTCCATTTTTTTACGGATACCACTCAGACTAAAAATATGGTCATGTGAACGAGCCCTATGGCAGAGTGTGATGTTTCTGTTGTAAAACAGATGTTTTCTACCTGAGCCATCATTTATTGTGGTTCCCCTTGAGTACTACAATCCGAACCAAAAAGGGTTCGGACCATAAATACTAATATTTCAGCTTTGTTCCCATTTTACAGATACAAGTCCCACTCTACAGCTTTTAAATGATGATGATGATGCGTAAATTACTATGCACTGATATTGGCACAGTATACAGGAAAACCATTGAGATTAGCATTCCATTATATGATATTATAATAATATGCAGAGATTACATTGAGAAAGAGTGATAAATATTGTTATTACTAGTAGACACTTCCTTAAAGCCGCCGGCCGGAGCTTATAAATGAGGGTGTGATGAGTTAAGAGGTAGCAATCCCACCACGCATGAACTGGGCATGAATCCATTAGCAGTAATTGGGTTATTCCGTGCCAGGTACTTCAGTCCATACAACACCTCCTGAACCTAACTTTCAGATTTCATGTGTTGAAATATATCAGTATTTACAGCTATAATTCTGTATGGTATTCAAAGAAATAGGAGGTGTGGGCAGCTTATTGGATATCACCATCACTTGTTTTACATGGAATTACAAAATTCATCTGATTAATCAGATAACACAAATATTTTTTTTTTCACTTTATGACGGGCTGTATTTGAACTATATGTACCAATTACCGTGTACTAGTTTTATAACTTAATTATGATTGCTCTTCTGATCAAGATTTTTAGCGAGATGTCATATCTTACTTGGGATCTTTCTCTAGATAAACATCATTGAAGGCCAACAACCTTCAGTTCAAGGATAAATTCATGTTCATGGGCTTATACGTCCATAGGAATGTTTCCAGACATAATCTTAACTGTTTAAGGATTCTTGGAACATGAATAAGGTAGAGAACAAACAAGGTCAGAATCTGTTAGCGACCATAAGCAACAAAAAGTGCAAATATATATATACATCAGCCAGATAATCCCTTTAACCCCACAACTGCTATAATAATAGGGAATGGGATGTATCTTGGCTGAGGTGGACACTGACAGCAAAGGGATGTAGTGCACCCACAACAAAACAGCATAGCACAATCCCTGTCATGCTCCATATGTTCTCTGCACTCCTGACAATGACATGGTTGTGATGGCTCCATCCCTTTCCTTTAGGCTCTTGTGCAGCTGTACCATATACCTCATAGTCATGTTTCTATGGACACGGCCAACACACATATACAGTACAGACCAAAAGTTTGGACACACCTTCTCATTTAAAGATTTTTCAGCATTTTCATGACTATGAAAATTGTACATTCACACTGAAGGCATCAAAACTATGAATTAACACATGTGGAATTATATACTTAACAAAAACGTGTGAAACAACTGAAAATATGTCTTATATTCTAGGTTCTTCAAAGTAGCCACCTTTTGCTTTGATGACTGCTTTGCACACTCTTGGCATTCTCTTGATGAGCTTCAAGAAAAACTGAAGGCATACTGAACCAGCATGGCTACCACAGCATCTTGCAGCGGCATGCTATTCCATCCGGTTTGCGTTTAGTTGGACCATCATTTATTTTTCAACAGGACAATGACCCCAAACACACCTCCAGGCTGTGTAAGGGCTATTTGACCAAGAAGGAGAGTGATGGGGTGCTATGCCAGATGATCTGGCATCCACAGTCACCAGACCTGAACCCAATCGAGATGGTTTGGGGTGAGCTGGACCGCAGAGTGAAGGCAAAAGGGCCAACAAGTGCTAAGCATCTCTGGGAACTCCTTCAAGATTGTTGGAAGACCATTTCCGGTGACTACCTCTTGAAGCTTATCAAGAGAATGCCAAGAGTGTGCAAAGCAGTCATCAAAGAAAAAGGTGGCTACTTTGAAGAACCTAGAATATAAGACATATTTTCAGTTGTTTCACACTTTTTTGTTAAGTATATAATTCCACATGTGTTAATTCGTAGTTTTGATGCCTTCAGTGTGAATGTACAATTTTCAGTCATGAAAATACAGAAAAATCTTTAAATGAGAAGGTGTGTCCAAACTTTTGGTCTGTACTGTATATATATGTCTCTAAATTGCCTCAACAGTTGTGTACTTAGCTTAATGGCATCTTCTTCTGACGCGTTTCCCCCCTTTTTCGGTTATTCAGGGGTTCATCAGGGAATTCCTTAAACCAGGACAAAAAAGGAGACCATAAGCCATACTACAATGAGGATAACAGCTCACTAGCCTAGGTAATATACCCCCACATAGCCCCTACATGCAATATGAACCCCCACACTGCCTGCTATACACAGTACGAACCCACACACAGCCCCCTACATACAGTATGAGTCCACACACATAGCCCCCTACATACATTATGAACTTTCAAATAGCCCCCAATATACAGTATGAGCCCCCACATAGCTACCTGGATACAGTATGAGCCACCATATAGCCTCCTAGAGTGGCATGTAAAAGTTTGGGCACCCCTGGTGTTATAGTGAACGGTTAAGCAAGTTGAAGATGAAATGATCTCTAAAAGGGCTAAAGTTAAAGATGACACATTTCATTTGTTATTTAGGCAAATATATATATATATATATATATATATATATATATATATATATATTTTTTTTTCATCTTTTACATTTTAAAAATTACAAAAAGGAAAATGAGCGATGCAAAGGTTTGGGCACCCTGCATGGTTAGTGCCTAATAGCACCCCCTTCTGAAAGTATCACAGCTTGTAAACACTTTATTGTAGCCAGACAAGGGTCTTTCAATTCTTGTTTGAGGGATTTTCATCCATTGTTCCTTGGAAAATTCTTCCAGTTCTGTGAGATTCCTGAGTCATCTTGCATGTAGTGCTATTTTGAGGTCTAGCCACAAATTTTCAATGATGTTCAGATCAGGGGACTGTGAGGGCCATTGTAAAACCTTCAGCTTCTCCTTCGGAGATAGTCTATTGTGGATTTTGACATGTGTTTAGGATTATTATAAATTTGTAGAAGCTGTCCTCTTTTCAACTTCAGCTTTTTTACAGATGGTGTTATATTTGCATCAAGAATTTGTTGAAATTTAATTGAATCCATTCTTCCCTCTACCTATGAAATGATCCCCGTGCCATTGGCTGCAACACAACCTCAAAGAATGATTGACCTACGCCCATGCTTATTGGTTGGCGAGATATTCTTTTCCTGAAATTCTGTGCTCTTTTTTTCTCTACACATACCTTTGATCATTGTGGCCAAAGAGTTATATTTTAACCTCATCGGTCCACAGGCTAAAATGCATCAGACTTGTTTAGATGTTTTTTTGCATACTTCTGATGCTGAATTTTATTGTGAGGATGAATGAGAGGTTTTCTTCTGATGACTCTTCCATGAAGGCCATATTTGTGTAGGTGTCTCTGAACAGTAGAACAATGTACCAAAACTCAAGAGTCTGCTAAATCTTTCTGAAGGTCTTTTGTCGTCAAGCGGGAGTTCTTATTTGCCTCTCTAGCAATCCTACGAGCAGCTCTCACTGAAATTTAGCTTGGTCTTCCAGACCTTATCTTGATCTCCACTGTTCCTGTTAACTGCCAATTCTTAATTACATTTCAAACTGAGGAAAGGGCAACTTGAAAATGTTTTGCTATAATTTTGTAGCCTTATCCTGCTTTGTGGGCCTCCACCATTTTCATTTTCAGAGTGCTCGGCAGCTGTTTAGAAAAACCCATGGCTGCTGTTTTTTGGCACAAGGTTAGAGGAGGCTGGGTTTTTATAAAGCTGGGAAACTTGCATCACCTGGCCTTTCCTAACGATGATAGTGAACAAGCCATAACCCTAACAGGCTAATTAAGGTCTTAAACCTTGGTCAAAGTTATCTTAGTACACAAATCTCCAAGGGTGCCCAAACTTTCGCATTGGCCCATTTTCCTTTATTTAATTTTTAAAATGTAAAAAATGACTATATATTTTTTTGCCTAAAATACAAAAGAAATGTGTCATCATTAAATTTAGGCCATTTTATCTTCAACTTGCTTAACTGTTCACAATAACAATAATTTTTACCAGGGGTGCCCAAACTTTTATATGCCGCTGTACAGCATGAGCCCCACATAGCTCCCTATATACAGTATGAGCCACCACATAACTCCCTATACACAGTATGAATCCCCCACATAGCAACCTATATACAGTTCGAGCCCTCACATAGTCCATATATATATATAAAAAAAACAACACATCACATACTCACTTCGCTCTTGTTACCCTGGCACTCTGCTCCGGTCCCTTAGGCTCCACTTGTACTTATGGCGCATACATCCTGGCGTGCGCCGGCTGATGACATCATCACGCTGGCACGTCACAGCAGAGGTGAAGGGAGCTCCCCTGGAGCTGTGCTGCCATTCTGTATCGTCGGCAGTAGAGCTCAAGGAAAGTTTCCTGCCGGGATATGTGTGCCGCCAATGATGGCATACAAAACATTATAGTGAGGGCAATGGGCCATGGGCCCCCCCCCGGAGCCTTGGTCCACTGTAGCCCAGATTGCCCTCATTATAATCCACCTATGACAGTAGCGTAAATAATAAATGAGCCATTCTTGCCAAAAGATGAATAGTCCAAATCACTATGTCAAGGAAAAAGGAAGCATCACCAGTAATCGAAGGTCAATAACATGGAAATCATAAGGGTATGCACATATTTCCAATAATAACCAGACTAGCTGTAATTGTACTAGATAAATAAAGAAATGTTCTTACAAGCTTTGTACTCAACATTTTATTACATTATTTCAACACAGAAACTGTAATTTGATGTTGAATGATGAACATACCCATTTAGTTTCCACCTGACTACACTGGCCTTTTATGTCACTGATTTTTATGTGCTTTGCAAATGAATTTATATAATGGCACCGCCAGCTCGTAACAAGATTCCACAGTGAAACTTGGCACAGGTCAATATGTGACAGAATCTAGGTAGCTCTTTGATTTTAAACCTTTACTCCTACATAGGAACTTCACTTTCCAGGTTGTGTCTACACAGTAGTCACTGACTAGTGAATCAAGCTGAATAGAGAAACCAAATGAGCTGGAGTCTGAACCAGAGAATAACTATACAATGAAATAAATCTGAATCCCAGGACAATTGTTGGGAAAACTGATCCAATATCCAGGAAAGAAAAGCAGAACAAAAAGGTAAACAAAGGGTAAAACAGTACACGTTCAAAACCACAGACAAAGGGTTAACTTAAAAGAGAAGTTAGCAATAGCTAGGTCAGAACAGAGATTATCTTATCTATTATATGCGCACCAGGTAGTATTCAATAATTTTTTAAACTTTGATGGATCCCTGTTCTTAGAATTAAACAGGTCACCCACTCACATCTAATTGTCATCCCATTGATTGAAAACACCAGGCTCTAATTCTACCTTCAAGTTATCTGAAAATCCTGAGGGTTCACATCCTTTTGCCACTCACATGTGATACTGGATCATTTTCCTCATTTTAAAATGACAAAGTCTGATATTTTGACTCATTTGTTTGATTTGGCGCTATCTACTTTTAGGACTTGTGTGAAAATTAGGTCAAATTTGTGCAAAAATATGGAAAATTCTGAAGAGTTCAAAAACTTTCAAGCATCATTGTATGTAGATATATTTGCTATATCTAGGAAAGCGGGGTAACACACCCCTGTAATGTAAGAATAGACATTTTGGTTGTCAAACATCTTTCACAGAATCAGATAAATAGTTAAACTTAAATTATTGTACAGTGTCATATTCCATGAAGAGAATTGATGGATATAGGTGAAAATGCTTCAGGGGTGAGGTGACTAGTCTTAGTTGCTTATCCCCGCCTTCTAAGCCAGACTGACAAGTCTCTCCCTATACATACACATACTGAAGAAAGAAACCTGTCAGTCTACCTGAGCGGATGGGGAGAAGCTGGCAGGGATGCACCTCTTGGACTAGTCACCTTTTGCCCAGCTGCATCTCCAACTTTGTATTTCTGTGAAACTCCACAGCGTTACAGACTAACACATATATGTTGAGAACGAATAATGCGTGAAACAGCTGACAGGTTCATATTAAATGGAAGCTAGGCAGCTGTTAGTATGACTAAGGGAATTGAAGAATCCGGTAAAATGCAACCTAACTTGTCTAGTCTTCACCTCCTCAAGCTAACATTTTGGAAATGTCGAGATTAGATTGCCATTGAAACCTGTAGTAATTAGTATCTCATGTCTTTGGGGTGGTCTGGGGGATGCTCCATGATCTAATACCTATAGGCAGTGATATGTTTCACTAAATAAGAATTAGCTTAGTTTCAGCTGTGTAATAACATACCATACCAGGTAACTTATCTACTTTGATCTTGTTATCTTGGTGTAACTTTCCCTGATCTAGGGCCTAGTAATTCTGGTGATCAGATAACAAAGGGCTAGGTCTTGATTATGATCAAGGAAAATGTGATACTGTATCAATAAAGATAATTCAAAAGGTATGTTCATTCTAGACTAACAGTCATGATATATGCAAAATCAAGATATATAAAAAATAGCAGTAGTTGGAGAACCCTTTTAAACTGTTTTAAACAGTTTTTCCCCTTATGGGATTAAATCTAAGATGTATGCTATGTAAAGGAAATAAATAGTGTGTATTTACATGTTGCTGCCAAAGTGCAGGCATAATGCCAGCAAAAACCATACCAACATGAATATTTGCAAACAGTTAAAACCCGTAAAAGGCCAAGCAATGAACTGCCACTAAACAGCATACCGTAATCTCACTGCTGTTTACAATGAAAGCGCTTTGAGCTGCAGTAATTTCCATAGACCACTGGGGGGCATGTTGGCACAGTTTTTGGCCACACCGTTGCTGCATCTTGGTTGCAAAGTGTCAAGATGGCCTTAAAACAACACACTAATGGGAATTAATGATCCTGTTTAGGCTATGTTTACACAACATACCTCACACATACCAAAGCTCGCACAATCAACAGGCAACCCTGGCACACCAGCCTAACCAAGGAACTAAGACTGGCCTCCATGGTTGCTGAGCATAGATGGAAAAGGTCCCACTCCAATGAGCACTTCAACGCATTCAAACAGTCCCTCATTACCTTCAAGACCACACTACAGCAAAACAAACATACTTCTCATCTCTCATATCCTCCCTGTCTCACAACCCCAAACAACTATTCAACACATTAAATTCTCTCCTCTGACCCCCAGCACCTCTTCCCTCTCCTCTCATCTCAGCCGAAGACTTTGCCTCATTCTTCAAGCAGAAGATTGACACCATAAGGCAAAGTTTTTGCCTAAAGTCCCCCCAGCCCCACCTCACACCTATTTAATCCTCCTCCTCCAAAACCAGCTTCTCCACCATTACAGAAGATCAACTTTCCTCTTTACTCTCCAAATCATACCTCACCACCTGTGAACTTGACCCAATCCCGTCCCACCTCATTCCCAACCTTACCACTATCTTCATCCTAACCCACCTTTTCAACCTGTCACTATCAACTGGTGTCTTCCCCTCATGCTTCAAAAATGCCTCAATCACACCCATCCTCAAAAAGCTCTCCCATGACCCATCCTCTCTGACTAGCTATCGCCCCATATCACTTCTCCCCTATGCCTCAAAACTACTGGAACAACATGTCCACTTTGAACTGTCCTCCCACCTCTCCTCCTGCTTTCTCTTTGACCACCTCCAATCTGACTTCCGAATGCACCATTCTACTGAAACTGCCCTGACTAAAGTCATCAATGACCTACTAACCGCCAAATCCAAGCGACACTATGCTGTCCTCCTCTTCCTAGACCTGTCATCTGCCTTCGACACAGTGGACCATTCCCTCTTACTACAGACTCTCTCATCTCTTGGCATCACAGACTTGGCCCTATCTTGGATCTCTTCATACCTAACAGACAGGACATTCAGTGTCTCTCACTCGCACACCACCTCCTCATCTCGCCCCCTATCTGTCGGTGTCCCCCAAGGTTCAGTCCTAGGACCCTGCCTCTTCTCCATCTACACCTTTGGTTTGGGCCAGCTCATAGAGTCTCACGGCCTTCAGTATCACCTCTATGCTGATGACACACAGATCTACCTCTCTGGACCCGACATCTACCCCCTACTAACCAAAATTCCACAATGTCTGTCCGTTATTTCATCCTTCTTCTCTGATAGATTTCTAAAACTTAACATGGACAAAACAGAATTCATCATTTTTCCACCATCTCATTCATCCCCCCCACCTGACCTATCTATCATAGTTAATGGCAGCCCACTCTCCCCAGTCCCACAAGCTTGCTGCCTCAGGGTAATCCTGGACTTTGATCTCTCTTTCACACCACATATCAAAGCCCTTTCCACTTCCTGCCGACTCTAACTCAAAAATATTTCCCAGATCCGCACATTCCTCAGCCATGAATCTGCAAAAACACTAGTGCACGCCCTCATCATCTACTGCCTCAACCACTGCAACCTCCTGCTCTGTGGCTTCCCTTCCAACACTCTTGCACCCCTCCAATCTATCCTAAACTCTGCTGCCTGACTAATCCACCTGTCCTCCGCTATTCCCCAGCCTCTCCTCTCTGTCAATCCCTTCACTAGCTCCCCATTGCCCAGAGATTCCAGTTCAAAACCCTAACCAGGGCATACAAAGCCATCCACAACCTGTCTCCTCCATACATCTGTGACCTAGTCTCACAATACATACCTGCACGCAACCTCCGATCCTCACAAGATCTCCTTCTCTACTCCCCTCTTATCTCCTCTTCCCACAATCGCATACAAGATTTCTCCCGTGCATCCACCCTACTCTGGAACTCTCTACCCCAACATATCAGACTCTCAGCTACCGTGGAAACCTTCAAAAGGAACCTGAGGACCCACCTCTTCCGACAAGCGTACAACCTGCAGTAACCCTCGCTCCACCATACCGCTGCACGACCAGCTCTAACCTCACCTACTGTATCCTCACCCATTCCTTGAAGACTGTGAGCTCTCGCGGGCAGGGTTCTCGCTCCTCCTGTACCAGTGCCGTCATGTTTTGTTCAAGATTATTGTAATTGTTCTTGTATGTATACCCCTTTCTCACATGTAATGCGCCATGGAATAAATGGCGCTATAATAATAAATAATAAAAATAATAATAATCATGGTTTTTTCAGCGTTTTTTTTTTCTGCAGCAAAACCTGATCTCTTACCAGGAGGTTGTTCAGGATTTTTACTGCTTTTTTGCTTGTTTTTTTTGGTGCTTTATTCAGCGTTTTTTTCACTGTCCTTTTGTCTCTTTTATGCATGTACATAAAGTTCAGTGAAAAAAAAAATCTCATTCTGGTTTTGGCACAAAAAATGCTGAAAAAACGCTGAAAAACCTGACACCTGCATTTTTGGTGCGTGTTTTTTCAGTGTTTTTTTCAACACCTATTACTTCCAATGGGTGAAAAAACGCTGTAAAAACGCTGAAAGAAGTGACATGCTCTATTTTGCAAAAAAACATGCAAAGCACAAAATCCTGATAAAAAAAACATGATGTGTGCATGACATTTCTGGAATCTCATAGACTTTGTTGGTACTGTTAAATGCAGCTGAAAATTTGCATCAAAAACGCTGAAAAAACCATGATGTGTGAACACAGCCTAACAGTTGGAGACAAGATTTTACTTACTTAATGTTATAAACGTAACAAACACTCAATCACGGGTAACGGAAAAAGGAAAGACCTACTTCAGGGAGATGCCGCACCCACACACAACTGGTCCCTATACAGACTAGAATGACCCTAGCCGCACAACTCAAAAACACCACATCGGACCTGGCTTTCTAAAAGGCCATTGAAGGGTTTCTCGTACCTCCTGAGGAACCAGAGGAGAGGCCACAACACACTGCCAAAAAGAGGAAAGGAAAGTGTGCAGGAAGATACAAAAACCCAGGTGAGAAAATTAAAACACATTCATATAGGGTAGAGAGGGAAAGCTAAGGAGAGCCAAAGTAAACAGAACAATTATAACCTCACAGAAACCTAAAGGGGTGAAAGGAAGAGGAACTGGGAAGGAAAACAGATTCACTGCCTGAATTCAACTAGTGTTTACCATGCAAGATAAACTCCTTATCTAAAGAGCTGGAACTCCTAAACCCAAGTCCACCTAGAGATATAGCCAGCAAGGAAGTGCAGAGAAGGGAAAATATATAAAATCCAACCCAGAATGCGATAGGACAGACCAAAACGGGAAAATGGAAACACCTGGAGTGGAGCAAACCAAGAAAAAAAGACAATTTGAACCATTTGCATTTGGACAGGGAAGAAAAGGCAATAGCTCAGCAGACAGGGGAACTGACCACGCAGCAACAGGTCAGCAGATTGAATCCCCAAACTCAGCCATGACAGTAAGCTTACTTCATCATTCTTAGAGCTGCCATCTCAGTCACCACCTAGACCAGTGTTTCCCAAACTCCTGTCCTCATGGCCCCCACAGGTCATGTTTTCAGGATCTCCTTAGTATTGCACAGTTGATGGAATTACTATCAAGGCATCAGGAATTCTCTCACCTATGCAATACTAAGGAGATCCTGAAAACATGACCTGTGGGGGCCATGAGGACTGGAGTTTGGGAAACACTGACCTAGACAGAGAGCAGCAACTAATAACAAGCTAATTTTGACTGCTGCGCTCTGCATAAGAACCTGTGTCACTTACCTAGATCTAAAAAAACATCTGGTTCACCGGCCTCTGGGTAGGCTCCTAGTGCACCTCTGCAACACTCCACAAAGAAGCGGAACTGGGGATGGGGGGAAATTTTGTGCCTCAACAGAATTTGACACCTGGGGCAGCCATCTAGTTGCCCCTTCACATTCTTCACCACTTTGTGGCACATACTATATGTAGATACTATATGCGCTATCACTGGCCACTCACAGGCATCATGTGACCCCGGCTGCGGCCGGCTCTGACATCTGCTGATGTCACGTCAAGTTCCAGCTGCAGCTGGGCGTGACTCAGTGCTGTGTTCCAAGGTGGACGCTGGGCTGTGGGCGGGGTTACCCAGCGAGTCACACCTAGCATCCACTGTGCACTTTCCCTCTCCTCATTTATTGGGAAAGCGCGCCGTGGATGCTGGGTGTGACGCGCGGGGTAACCCCGCCCACAGGCCAGCATCCACCGCGGGGACCGTGACACAGATGTCACGCCTCACTTGACGTGACATCAGCGGAAGAAAAATCCAGGGTCACATGATGCCTGTGAACGGCCGGTGATAGCGCGGCTCACAGGCAATACATACAACTAAAAGTATTTACAAAAAAACTTATGGCCACATGCTAAATACATTGAGGCAATTCAAAAAAGTAGTGGACAACTTATTTAACCCCTTTCTGGCCCAGGGCGTACTAATACATATCTGTGCCCTGGGCCTTATGGGCCTGATGCGTATTAGTACGCCTTGGCGATTTCACCTGCACACAAGCGGTGCTGGTGAGATCGCCGTCGGGTGTCATCTGATTGTCACCGCTCCCTGCACATTAACCCCCAAAATGCTGCGATCAAAATCGATCGCAGCATTCCGGTGGCAAGAGGAGGTAAGCGCTATACTTATCTTCTCTGCTGGCGTCCCACGGCGTCTGAGTCCGGTCCCGGATGTTGCCATAGTGACCCAATGTCATCATGACAACATCCGGGTCACCAGGAGGCAGGAAGTTGCTTTGGTCATGCGCAGTGCACAACCAAAGTAAGTTCTCCCTGTGCAGCGCTGACAGGCTGCATAGCACAGGGATGGTTCTGCATTCCTGTGCTATACAGCCGATCAGGCTGCAAAAAGTAAAAGTCCCAGAGAGGGACAAAGTGTAAAAGTAATAAAAATGTCAGAAAGTGAAAAAAATGTTTTAAAAAAATTGTAAAAATATTTTAAAAAAAAAAGAAAAGTAAATAAATAAAAATATATTGTACCCATAAATAAATAATCTTATGAAAAAAAAAATAAACCAATAAAAGTACACATATTTGGTATCACCGCGTCCGGAACCTGACCTATAAAACTGTCCTGCTAGTTAACCCCTGTAGTGAACACGGTAAAAAAAAAAAAAAAAAAAAAAACATAAAACGATGTTTTATCATCATAACGCCAAGCAAAAAATGGAATAAAATGCGATCAAAAACACGAATGTAAATAAAAATGGTACCGCTGAAAACGTCATCTTGTCCCGCAAAAAACAAGCTGCCATACAGCTCCAACAACTGAAAAATAAAAAAGTTATAGCTCTCAGAATAAAGCGATGCAAAAACAATTCTTTTTTCTATAAAATAGTTTTTATTGTGTAAAAGCGACAAAATATAAAAAAATAAATAAATGTGGTACCGCTGTAAATGTACTGACCCAAAGAATAAAGCTGTCTTATCAATTTTGCCACATGCAGAACGGCATAAAAAAAACAACAAAAAAAAACAATTCCTGAATTGTTGTTTTTTGTTTATTCTGCCTTCTAAAAATCAGAATAGAAAGCGATCAAAAATGTCACGTGCTCGAAAATGGTACCAATAAAAACGTCAACATGTCCCGCAAAAAACAAGCTGCCAGATGACTCTGTCGGCCGAAATATGGAAAAATTATAGCTCTCAAAATACGGCGATGCAAAAACTAGTCTTTGCAAAAAAATGCGTCTTTTAGTGTGTGACAGCTGTCAATCATAGAAACCCAATATGAATCTGGCATCGCTGTAATTGCACCGACCCGAAAAATAAAGATGTCTAATCACTTATACCGCATGAGGAACGGCGTAAAAAAATAAACTTTAGGGTTAGGGTTGTGCTAGGGTTACGGTTGTGTTAGGGTTAGGGTTGAGCTAGGGTTAGGGTTGGGCTATGGTTAGGGTTGGGCAAGGGTTAGGGTTAGGGTTGGGCTAGGGTTAGGATTGGGTTAGGGTTGGGCTAGGGTTAGGGTTGGGGTACGGTTAGGGTTGTGCTAGGATTAGGGTTGGGCTAGGGTTAGGGTTGGGCTAGGGTTAGGCTAGGGTTAGGCTAAAGTTATGGTTAGGTTAGGGTTAGGCTAGGGTTAGAATTGGGCAAGGGTTGGGCTAGGGTTAGGGTTGGGCTAAGGTTAGGGTTGGGGTTCGGATTTTTTTTGTCTAATGACAACTTATTCAATATGATGACCTAATGTTATCAAATTCTGTGTCGTACCTCTGGGTTCAAAATGTTTACTATACCCCTTGATAAAATCCTGGAGGGGTGTAGTTTCCAAAATGGAGTCACTGGGGGAGGGGGGCGGGGTTTCCACTATTTAGGCACATCTGGGACTCCCCAAACGCAACATGGCTTCCGCTAATTATTCAAGCAAATTTTTCATTCAAAAAGTCAAATGGCGCTCCTTCCCTTCCGAGCCCTGCCGTGCGCCCAAACAGTGGTTTTCCTCACATATGGGGTATCTGCGTGCTCAGGGGAAATTGCACGACAAATTTTGGGGTCCATTTTTTCCTATTACCCCTGCGAAAATAAAAAAATTTGGCTCTAAAATAACATTTTTGTGAAAAAATGTAAATGTTAATTTTTTTCTTCCACATTCCGAAAAGTCCTGTGAAACACCTGAAGGGTTAATAAACTTCTTGAATGTGGTTTTGAGCACCTTGAGGGGTGCAGTTTTTAGAATGGTGTCACTTTTTGGTATTTTCTGTCATAAAGGCCCCTCAAAGTCACGTCAAATGTGATGTGGTCTCTAAAAAAATGTTTTTGTAAATTTTGTTGTAAAAATGAGAAATCGCTGATCAACTTTTAACCCTTATAACTACTAAAAAAAATTTTGGTTCCAAAATTGTGCTGATGTAAAGTAGACATGTGGGAAATGTTATTTATTAACTATTTTGTGTAACATATCTCTCTGATTTAAGGGCATAAAAATTAAAATTTTCGCCAAATTTCCGATTTTTTCACAAATAAACGCATGTGATATCGAAGAAATTTTACCACTATCATGAAGTACAATAAGTCATGAAAAAACATGACTCAGCGGGATCCGTTAAAGTGTTCCAGAGTAATTACATCATAAAGTGAAAGTGGTCAGAATTGTAAAAATTGGCCTGGTCATTAACGTGCAAACCACCCTCGGGGGTAAAGGGGTTAAATTATATGTAGCAGTATGTTTACTTATAAAATCTTGGAGTAGAGGGGATTCAACTAAACCACTGGAGCAGTGCACCTAATTCATTAAGGGGTTGCGCATGCTCCATAGTTCCAAATCTACTGCAGCTGTGAGCTGGAATCCAGGACTTCTATTTTTGTAAATTGTAGTGAATCTGTTGAGCATTTGTGTCCCTGCCCCTTCTGCTAAGTCCAGCTTGCATTTAAAAAAAAGGGCCATGCTTTTATAAAAACACCAAAGGTAGCAAGATTTTTGTGCAGCTATGTGACTTGAAGGAAGAGGAGGAAACTGGAGTAAAGTTTATGATGATGTTTTGATTATTATTAA
The DNA here is from genome assembly GCF_046119375.1 of Phyllobates terribilis. Taxonomy (NCBI): domain Eukaryota; kingdom Metazoa; phylum Chordata; class Amphibia; order Anura; family Dendrobatidae; genus Phyllobates; species Phyllobates terribilis. Next base: position 794,269,820 of record NW_027362762.1, on the reverse strand, counting down.
TTTTTTTACAATGCTTTGCATTTAACAACCTCGCATGGTAACGCAAATATAGTTTTTGCAATTTGTATTTTCTAAAAGAAATTAGCAGCATTATTTTTACCATTAACTATTAAAATAGATTTAAACACATTTTACATATTTTAGACTTTTATTAAGCATAGGAGTACGTACAGGAGGAGCATGGCATTCCTGCCTGCCAGCCATGTCCGGACACATTTACTGTACTACAATAGTTTTTGGTTCACTTTGATGTTAACATATACTTACATGTGCAAATATTTCCTGTTCAGTTATGAGCCATGTGTCTTGACAGTAGGATAAAAAATGTTCATTCATGTCTGTAGATCTTGCTGCTTTTTTACAATCTATAATATAACGGGGGATGCGTCCCTCTGTCTGAAGCCTCGATAGACTGCGCATGCGCGACGCGCAGTCTGGCTCCAGACAGAATCAGGCATCCAGCCGTTACAGGTAAGAGGAGGTGTATGGCGCTGGAAATCACGGTATGCGTAGGCACTGAACGCATACTGCAATCTCCGGCGCCATACTTGCATACTTACCTGACCAGGAGGAGCATTGTCGCGGCGCCTCTCTTCGCTGGAGATCAGGGCAGGAGTGAGGTGTCGGATCGGCGCATGCGCATAGCGCAATCCGGCTCCATTTTACTGAAGACATATTTACAGTGCGTCTTCAGCAAAATGGCGCCGGACAGCGCGGTGCTCCGGCGCCGCACTCCTCCCCCAGCCTCCGGCAGAACAGGACGCAGCAGCGCTGGAGTACAGAGAAGAAAGGTGAGTATAACTGTTTATTTTTTTTGGTATGTGTGTACAGTGTGAAAGTGATGAGGGGGCCACACATACCAGGATTGTGGTGTGAGGGGACCATGTATATACCAGGATTGTTAGGTGAGGGGACCATGCATATACCAGGATTGGAGGGTGAGGGGTACCACGCATACCAGAATTTGGGGGATGAGGGGTACCACACATACCAGGATTGGGGGGATGAATGGTACCACGCATACCAGGATTGGGGGGATGATGGGTACCACACATACCGGGATTTGGGGGATGAGGGGTACCACGCATACCGGGGATGAGGGGTACCACACATACCGGGATTGGGGGGATGAGGGGGTACCACACATACCAGGATTGGGGGAGATGAGGGGGTACCACACATACCAGAATTGGGAGGATGAGGGGTACCACACATACCAGGATTGGTGGGATTGGGGGTGAGGGGTGTCATGCATACCAGGATTGGGGGGATGAGGGGTACCATGCATACCAGGATTGGGGGGATGAGGGGTACCACGCATACCAGGATTGGGGGGATGAGGGGTACGATGCATACCAAGATTGGGGGGATGAGGGGTACCACGCATACCAGGATTGGGGGATGAGGGGTACCATGCATATCGGGATTGGGGGGATGAGGGGTACCATGCATACCGGGATTGGGGGGATGAGGGGTACCACGCATACCGGGATTGGGGGGTATGACGGGTACCACGCATACCGGGATTGGGGGGATGAGGGATACCACGCATACCGGGATTGGGGGGATGAGGGGTGCCATGCATACCGGGATTGGGGGGATGAGGGGTGCCACGCTTCCCGGGATTGGAGGATGACGGGTGCCACTCATACCGGGATTGGGGGGGGTGAGGGGTGCCATGCATACCAGGATTGGGGGGATGAGGGGTGCCACACATACCGGGATTGGGGGGATGAGGGGTGCCACGTATACCAGGATTGGGGGATGAGGGGTGCCACGCATACCGGGATTGGGGGGATGAGGGGTGCCACGCATACCAGGATTGGGGGATGAGGGGTGCCACACATATCAGGATTGGGGGGATGAGGGGTGCCACGCATACTGGGATTGGGAGGATGAGGGGTGCCACGCATACCGGGATTGGGGGATGAGGAGTGCCACGCATACCGAGATTGGGAGGATGGGGGTGCCACGCATACCGGGATTGGGGGATGAGGGGTGCCACGCATACCGGGATTGGGGGGATGAGGGGTGTCAAGCATACCGGGATTGGGGGATGAGGGGTGCCACGCATGCCGGGATTGGGAGGATGAGGGGTGCCACGCATACCGGGATTGGGGGGATGAGAGGTGCCATGCATACCGGGATTGGGGATGAGGGGTGCCACGCATACCGGGATTGGAGATGAGGGGTGCCACGCATACCGGGATTGGGGATGAGGGGTGCCATGTATATCGGGATTGGGGATGAGGGGTGCCATGCATACCGGGATTGGGGATGAGGGGTGCCATGCATACCGGGATGAGGGGTGCCATGCATACCGGGATTGGGGATGAGGGGGGCCATGCATACCGGGATTGGGGATGAGTGGGGCCATGCATACCAGGATGAGGGATACCATACATACCAGGATAGGGATGAGGGATGGGGTACTATGCATACCAGGATTGGGGGGTGAGGGGTATCATGCATACCAGGTTTCTGGGATGAGCAGGCCATACATACCAGAATTGGGGTGAGAGGTGCCATGCATACCGGGATTGGGGATGAGGGGTGCCATGCATACCGGGATGGGGGTGAGGGGTGCCATGCATACCGGGATTGGGGGTGAAGGGTGCCATGCATACCGGCATTGGGGATGAGGGGTGTCATGCATACCGGGATTGGGGTGAGGGGTGCCATGCATACCAGGATTGGGGGTGAGGGGTGTTATGCATACCAGGATAGGATGGTGGGGACAGGATGGGGGCAGCACAAATACCAGGAGGGGGGCAGCACATACCAGCATGCAGGGGTGGATTAAGAGTAGCAAGGGCCCCGGGCAGTTTAGAAGGCACGGGCCCCCACACACACACACACACACAGACACCTGATGTATCACATGTCACATGATCCCCTGTGATAGATCATGTGATAGTTCACGTGAAATTAATTTGGCACAATATTAATTATATTAATTTTTTTTGGGCTGTGTGCCCACTATGCGTTTTTTAAGCATTTCCGCAGCGGCAATTCCGCTGCAGAAACACTTAAAAAACCCTTGGTAGTAGGTCTGTCTTGTTCCCCAGCGATAATCCACATGCAATTATTTTGCGGAAGCGTGGCGTTTTCGCCGCCATTGACTTGCATTGGAACGCATGGAATCCGCATCACTGCATCTGTACATGCAGAATCCATGCGTTTCAATGTGCGGATGGTACCCGGGTTTGGAGAAGAGGAGACTCTCCTCCGGACCCGGGTACCATAGAACCTGTAAAAAAAGAATAAAATAAAAAAAAAATATTATACTTACCTTCTGATGGCCCCCGGTGTCTTTATCCGATGCATCCTGGCTTGCCGGCAGCTCGCGATGGTCTGAAAAGGACCTGCCGTGACGTCATTTAGTCATGTGACGGGTCACGCGACCGCTGACGTCGGCAGGCCATCAGAAGGTAAGTATATATTTTATATTTTTTACCATTCTTTACCATTCTACCATTCTTTTACGGTCACACTATATAAATCCATGCTGGTTGCATGGATTTATATAGTGTGACCAAGTTGTCAAGCACTTTCCAAGTGATGCTAAAATCGCTTGGAAAGCGCTTGTCAACCCGCATGCAGAAATGCATGTGAAGAACGCTTCACTTCCGCTTGTCCCTGGCAGGAAAAACGCATGTACAATCCGCATGTACAATCCGCATGCATTTTTTCTGCCAGGGAGATGCAGAAACGCTCAAAAAAAATCTGGAGCATTTCTGCATCGTGGGCACATAACCTTACATTAATTGTATGACTCAATATGGAGCACACGTAGCCATTTATACAAAGCAGGAGGCCGCACGTAGCTATCTATACACAGTGGGAGGCCGCACATAGCCATCTATACCCAGCAGGAGGCCGCACATAGCCATCTATACACAGCGGGAGGCCGCATGTAGCCATCTATACACATCAGGAGTCCGTACGAAGCCATCTATACACAGCAGGAGGACGCATGGTGCCATCTATACACAGCAGGGGGCGGCACGGTGCCATCTATACACAGCAGCGGGCCGCACGGTACCTTCTATACACAGCAGGGGGCCACACAGTGCCATCTATACACAGCAGGGGGCCGCACTGTGCCATCTATACACAGCAGGGGGCCGCACGTAGCCATCTATACACAGCAGGAGGCCGCATGGCGCCATCTATACACAGCAGGAGGCCGCACGGTGCCATCTACACACAGCAGGAGGCCGCACGGTGCCATCTATACACAGCAGGGGGCCGCACGGTGCCATCTATACACAGCAGGGGGCCGCACGTAGCCATATATACACAGCAGGAGGCCGCACGATGCCATCTATACACAGCAGGGGACCGCACGGTGCCATCTATGCACAGCAGCGGGCCGCATGGTGCCATCTATACACAGCAGGGGGCTGCACGGTGCCATCTACACTGTGTTCCAAATTATTATGCAAATAATATTTTCTCAGATTTTCCCAAATTACCTATATGAATTGCAGTCATTGTAATTTTCCTGTCAAATAACTATTAGAGTACAATTGAAAGGTTTTTGTACAAACTGCCTATGATAACAGTATATTTTTAAAAAAATAAAAAACTCAAACTGCACTCAAAATGCATCTTCCAAATTATTATGCACAGCAGAGTTTTCAACATTTTCATTTTAATAAAGAACAAAAAAATGGTCATTTTTGAAATGATAAGCATTAGCAGGTTATTACAAACTGAAATCAAACAGTTTTCAACTCAAAACTTTATTCTAGGTGATGTTACATTTGCACATAGGACCCCTTGTTCGAAAGGAGCTTCTGAACTCTCTCGTCCATTGAATTTGTCAGGTTTTGGATGGTTTCTGCTTTAATTGTTTTGCATGAGGACAGAATACCCTCCCAGAGTTGTTGCTTAGATGTGAACTGCCTCCCGCCATCATAGACACTCCTTTTGATGATGCGCCAGAGGTTCTCAATGAGGTTGAGGTCAGGGGAGCATGGGTGCCACACCATAAGTTTGTCCCCTTTTATGCCCATAGCAGCCAGAGATGCAGATGTGTTATGTGCAGCATGAGACGGGGCATTATCATGCATGAAAATGATCTTGCTGCGGAATACACGGTTCTTCTTCTTGAACCATGGAAGGAAGTGCTGTTTGAGAAACTCAACATACATTATGGAGTTCATCTTTACCCCTTCAGGGATCCTAAAAGGGCCGACAATCTCTCTCCCCATGATTCCAGCCCAAAACATTACTCCACTTCCTCCTTGTTAGCGCCGTAGCCGTGTTTGCATGGGGTGTCCATCAACCAGCCATCCTCCACTCCATCCATCTGGACCATCGAGATCATTTCATGCATGATAATGCCCCGTCTCATGCTGCACATAACACATCTGCATTGATAATGCCAGTCAGCAGATTTCAAACTGTGATTAACAAATGGAAAATCAGGCGTTCTGTAAAAACCCAACCACGGTCAGGTAGACCAACAAGAACTTCGTCCACAACTGTCAGGAAAATTGTTCGGGATGCAAAGAAAAACCAACAAACAACATCAGATGAAATTTAGGACTCTCTGAAAACTAGCGGTGCGGCTGTTTCAAGATGCACAATAAGGAGGCACTTGAAGAAAAATGAGCTGCATGGTCAAGTTGTCAGAAGAAAGCCATTACTGCACAAATGCCACAAAATATCTAGCCTACAATATGCCAAACAGCACGGAGACAAGCCTCAAAACTTCTGGAACAAGGTAATTTGGAGTGATGAGACCAAAATGTTACTTTTTGGCCACAACCATAAACGTTACATTTGGCGAAAGGTCAACAAGGCCTATGATGAAAGGAACACCATTCCTACAGTAAAGCACGAGGTGAATCACTGATGTTTTGGGCGCTACAAAGGCACAGGAAACTTGGTAAAAGTTGAAGGAAAGATGAATGCTGCATGTTATCAACAAATACTGGAGGTAAATTTGCACTCAGCAGCCCGGAAGCTGCGCATGGGACGTACTTGGACGTTCCAACATGACAATGATCCAAAACACAAGGCCAAATCAACCTGTCATTGGCTACAGCAGAACAACGTGAAGGCTCTGGAGTGGCCATCTCAGTCTCCAGACCTCATTGTCATTGAGCCACTCAGGGGAGATCTCAAGCGCGCAGTCCATGCTAGACAGCCCAGGAATTTACAGGAACTGGAGGCTTTTTTGCCAAGAAGAATGGGCAGCTTAACCATCTGAGAAAATAAAGAACCTCATCCACAACTACCACAAAAGAATTCAAGCAGTCATTGATGTTAGAGGGGGAAATACATGGTATTAAGAACTGGGGTATGTGAACTTTTGATCAGGGTCACTTGGATGTTTTTAGTTGTCATTAAGATTTAAAAAGAGAAAACACAGTAGTTTGAAAATAAATGGCTTCACCCAACCAATAACTATGAGTGGAGAAAAAGTTCTCTTGTTATCATTTATATTCCCTGAAACAAGGCCAAGAAAGGAAAAATTCTGCTGGGGTATTTAAACTTTTGAGCACAACTGTACTTCATTACCATATTTTGTTTCTATGCTGCAATGCTGTCTCAATATCTAGTTCATGCTCCTTTAGAAGCTCCTTTCAACTGTCGCTCTGTAAGATACTATATTTAAACAATCAACGTATGGAAATTGCCCTGTCTGAATACCTGGTTGGGAGCAAAGAGGCTCAGATGGAAATTCCCGTACACAGACTGTGTGACTACAGCACACTGTTTGGGAGAGAAAGTAGCAAAATAAGGTAATGAAGTGTAGTACAAAGATTCATACTTTGTAATAACTGGTGGATAAATATTAAATAAATAAATAAAAAATTTATTGATTCCAAAAAACAAAAAGTTAAAAAAATGTAATTGTTCTATAAATAAAAAGTTTAATTATGGAAAATCCGGTATTTGCCAATATACTGTATTTATGTATCAAATCTGTAGAAATCAAGGAAAGTGGCAATTGTTTTAAATACTGTATATATTGGAGCATTAACATTACCCTTCACTAAAAATGGAGGGTCTAGACTCCATCTGTATCATTACTGTCAATGGCCCCATCAGCACATATGCCCAAATACCATTTTGTGGGTGATTGGACTAAAGCCGTGAGACAGACACTGAACATAAGGTAAAATGTGATGTGAACATTGCTTGAAAGTAAATGTTTAAAAAATGTTTTTCACATTCTAAATATAGACTTAAGAACCCTTTATATATTTATTTTAAATAAGTAATGGCCTCTGCATTTAATAGCACGCATCATCATTGTAATCATTTTAAAGTCTGGAAACTAAAGCGAATCTGTCAGCAGTTTTGCTGCCTCATCTGAGAGCAACATGAAGTAAGCAAAGAGAAGCTGAATCCAATAAAGTATCACTTAGTTTACTGGGTGCAGCGGTTTTGACGCAATCAGAGTTTTTAGATTTAGCATGAAGCTGAGCTGAGTAAGCTAATCCCGCCCACACCAGGCTGTGTATATGCAATGTCCATAGACAGTGAGCTGCCTATCACAGGAGGGGGCGTTGCCAGACTAGTCTGGTAATGTTAATCTCTTAGTGATAAATCCTTCACAGTTAGTAAACAACAACACACACTTTAGCAAGTGACACATCCCTGAAGTCTGTGTTTTAGCCTCTATCTCCTGCTGTCTTCAAATAACATAACAAAAACCTGCTGACAGATTCCCTTAAAGGCATTTTAAGAGGTACATGGCAAAGAAACTACTAGGAGAATACTGTGCTGCGAATCATGGTTATGTAACTAGTTTTGGGGTGACTTTACACTCTTTGACCATGAATATAATTTGGAAATTTTTTACTAATTTCGACAGTCCATTGCAATCATCTTATAAAGTGTTTGTGTATGAAGACGAACAGGTGACTACTTAATATTACAGAAATAACAAATGAAAATTTTTGATTGTACGATCATGCAAGGGTTTGGACAATTTTGGCTTCTCTAAGTGCTTCTTTACCTTGTGAGTACTATTTCAACTATATTGAACAAGTAGAATCATCTAAGATGAGATGGGCTATACTCTTCCAATCACATGCTAAGGACAGGCCGGAGTACAGCCACCCCCTCCCCCGCAGGCTTGGACGCAGGCCTGCATGACAATGGGTTGGAGGGAGTGGCTAAGGCTATTAGCATTGGGAGGGGTTTAACGGGGGGTTTAAGTGTCAGGGAGGGGAGGGGCGTCACATTTTCCCGCTCACAAGGGTGGTGAGTTGTCTCCCCCACATCGTGCTGCGTACCTCATGGCGTCCACGGCGCAGCTGTTTGAGTCCCTGAGGGCGGCTGCAGAGTCGCACCCTGCGGGCTGGCTGAAAGAGCAGGTAGCGGCGATCGTTGGAAGGGGAGCGGGGACGGTGGCAGTGTCAGCGCAGCCTGAGCGGCGTTCCCGTCGGGCGCAGCCTCCTGCCAGGCTGTCGTCTGATTTAGCTCCCCAGACACAGCGCAGGCGCAGGAGCCCCTCCGGGGATCCTCCAGGCCGGATGCCGGTTAGGAAGCGCAGCAGCAGGCCCCGGTCTGGGAGGAATCCGCTTGCCAGCGCGTGTCACACGCGGCGGTTAGTAGGCCGCAGCCTGCGCATGGGTAGGGGCCTACACGAGCCAGTCCTCGCAACACCAGTGACGTCACGGGGGGTCGCATCGGCGATGCTCCGGTCGGGCGGCCCGCCTCCTCAGACACAGTAGACGGCAGGATTATCCACGATGGGAAGCAATCGGGCGGTGATAACAGGCAAGTGTTGTTACCGGCCCTTACAGATGGTCTCTGGACAGCGTTAAATTCAGGACCGGATGCCAATACACAGACCTTGCGGGCAGTGGGTAGAGCGGACAGGGGGTCGGGTGATATTAATATGTCCCCACATACACAACCCTTTGGTCCTTCTTCAACTCCAGTGCATGTCAGTAACTTTCGGCCTTACAGGGCCGCGTCGGCGGGATCCAGTGCATCGGCGGTGCTCGGGCCCCAAGAGATAGAGGGTCCAATGGGAAGAGTTGGAAGTCGGGATGGACGGCTGGAGTCGGGATTATCGGCTGGGGGGACCACAGCTCCTTCGCAGCCCGGTGAGTTGGGTTCTATGTCTTGTTTGTTATCCCAGAATTTTTTATCCCCAGGTTTAAGTGCTAATCGGGGGTCAGTGGCTGGGAGTACAAGTCAGGAACAGGTTGGGGAGAGTGTGAGTGAGGTTTTAGCAAATGTGAGGGAGTTATTGTTGCGTTTGGAAAGGGGTAGTAGTGCTGTTTCGGGCCATTTAGCCGCATGGGTGAGCCCGCAATGGGGCGGGCTGAGGAGCTTAGGTAATAGATTTGGGGGCGCGAGCCAATTGCCTGAGCCCGTTTCGGTGTCAGTCCAGACAGAGAAAGAAAAAGAGTGTAGAATTCATTTGGATGATAGGTCTCACGGCGAGGTTTACGTGTGTTTTGAGGGTCCGTTGGGTGCACACCTAAAGAAGGAGGTGAGGGAAAAAATTTGGAAAGATGAGTACGTCAAAATTTTTTCTCTTTTGCCTCTGGTGAAATTTAACCTGGAAAAAAGTAAGAAGGATGATAGTAAGAAGGAGGAGGAGGAAAAGAAAAGGTGGCACTTAATCCCGCAGACTTTTACTAATTGGCTGCAGGCATTCGCCATTTTGGCGAGCGTAATAGGTGAAAAAGCACCGGAGAATTGCTCTCCCTTGTTTTGCTATATGGATGCTATTGGGGAGGCTCACAGAACTTATGGGGGACAAGCATGGCTTCGTTATGTCGAGCAGTTTTGTCAGAGGAAAGCTTTTCGTCCTACCATAAGATGGGATCAGAAATACATTGGCCTTTGGTTACGGGTGATGGCTCCTTCTAGATTAGGGCATTCCTTTCATGGAGGGGCCGGTTTTGCCGGCCATTCCGGGGGTCAATCAAGTACGCAGGGGAGCGGAGGCACGTCAAGGCAAGCGGGAACACAGAAACCGGGCTTATGCTGGCAGTTCAACGACGGCCAGTGCAAATTTGGGGCTAACTGCAGGTTCAAGCATCTTTGCTCGCACTGCAGTGGATCATCACACGGTGCTGCCAGATGTTTCAAAAAGAAGGCTAAACCAGGGGCCAACAATTCCCAAGGGGGAGACACCGGTGAAACTAACCGCGATGCTCCCTTATCTAAGTAGGTTTCCCGATAGGGAAAAAGCTGCAGTGTTAGTATCAGGTTTTGCTGACGGTTTTAAAATTCCTCCACCTCCATTCGAGATTCCCCGGGTGTTGAAAATCTTAGATCAGCAGATCAATATGCGGAGGTGGTTTCTGCTAAGTTACAAAAGGAGGTAGCTTTGGGGCGTATGGCGGGTCCTTTTTCCGATCCTCCTTTTTCGAATTTAGTAGTATCGCCATTGGGGGTGGTGCCCAAAAAGGAGCCTAATAAGTTTAGGCTCATTCACCATCTTTCCTATCCGCGGGGAAAGTCAGTGAATGATGGGATTGATCCGGAACTATGTTCCGTGGTTTATACATCATTTGATGAGGCGGCTCGGTGAGTCAGACAGTGTGGTAAAGGGGCATTGCTGGCTAAGACGGATGTGGAATCAGCGTTTTGGTTGTTGCCCGTTCATCGTGAAAGTGTTAGGTTGTTGGGTTGTTACTGGGAGGGCGAGTTTTTCGTAGATAGATGTTTGCCCATGGGATGTTCTTTATCCTGCTCCTTGTTTGAGGCTTTCAGCACATTTTTGGAATGGGTCGTACAGGATGTGACAGGGCTCGAATCCATTATACATTACCTGGATGATTTTCTGTGCATCGGTTCGGGCGATTCTTCATGTTGTGAAATTTTGCTGAGAGCGACTCAGTGGGTAGCAGAGCGTTTCGGAGTGCCTTTGGCTCCAGAAAAGACCGAAGGTCCAACTACCACCATTTGTTTTTTAGGAATTGTAATTGATTCAGTGAATTGGGAATTTAGGTTGCCTGAGTAGAAAGTGAAGACTTTGAAGGAAGAGGTCGCACGGGCTAGGAAGTTAAAGAAGATGACTTTGAGAGAAATGCAGTCTCTTCTTGGGAAACTTAATTTTGCATGTCGCATTATTCCTATGGGGAGAATTTTTTCTCGCCGGTTAGCCAGCGCTACGGCTGGTCTAAAATTGCCGCATCATTACATGCGTTTGTCAGCTGAACACAGAGACGATTTGGTAGTGTGGGAGAAATTTTTGGAGCAATATAATGGACGCTCATTGCTCATGGAGGAAGTACAGGATAACTGTGCTTTGGAGTTGTACACGGATGCGGTGGGAAGTTCAGGTTTTGGGGCGTACTTTAGAGGTCGATGGTGCGAATCCAGTTGGCTTAAGGAGTGGGTAACATCAGGATTGGTAAAGAACATAGCCCTATTAGAGATTTTTCCCATTTTGGTGGCAATATATTTGTGGAAGGGGGAACTGCAAAATAAGAGGGTGAGGTTTAATTGCGACAACATGGGGGTTGTGTTTGCAATTAATAACATTACAGCATCTTCACCTCCAGTGATTAGGGTTCTACGACAGTTAGTGCTGACTTGCCTTTCCATGAATGCTTATGTGACAGCGTCTCACGTACCGGGAGTCCAGAATGCCATTGCTGACTCACTTTCTCGTTTTCAGTGGGAGCACTTCCGGCAGATGGCACCAGAGGCGGCAGACAAGGGGCTGGAGTGCCCTCCGGAGCTTTGGAAGGTGGTATGCGGGCCGCTGAGTCGCTGATTAGGTCATCGTTGGCGGGGGGAACTTGGGAAGCGTATCAGTCTATTTGGCATTTATGGGAAGATCGGTTGCTTAATACAGTCGGGCTTATGGCTCAGGATGACGAACAGTTAGGCGCACTATTGTCATGGATTAGTCAAGGGTCTGGGGAGGGTTGGTCGGTAGCAAAAATCTCTCGGACTATGGCGGCTTTGGCTTTTGGTTTCAAGTTTCATGGTCAGAGAGATTTGACAAAAAGTTTTTTGATCAAACAGGCTTTGAAGGGGTTTCGGAAAGGGAAAGGGCAAGTGGACTCCAGGAGACCGGTTTCATTTGGCATTTTGGAAAAGATTGGGGGATGTTACCTTCTGTGTGTTGCTCCGGGTTTGAAATCTGTCTTTTTAGATTGGCCTTCTCCCTGGCCTTCTTTGGAGCGTTGAGGTTGGGTGATATCGTGTCACCCAGCAGGTCAGTGGGCGGGGGGCTTTTGTCAGCAGATGTGATTGGTACCTCAGGAGGTGTGGAATTTTGGATCAGGAAATCTAAAACGGACCAGTTGGGAAAAGGGAGGCGTGTAGTTTTGAGAGCAATTGGGAATTCCATTATGTGTCCGCTAAGATGCTTGCAACTGTTTAGGGAGTCCGAACCAAAGCAGGGTGGTCCGTTATTGTGTCATGAGGACGGTTCCTTCTTGTCCAGATATCAGTTCATAGCGGTATTTAGGAAGTGTTTAAATTCATTAGGGTTAGATGCATCCCGTTTTGGGTCCCACTCGTTTCGGATTGGAGCAGCAACGGAAGCGGCTGCGGGTGGTCTTAGTGGGGAGACTATACAGCGCATTGGGCGTTGGGAATCGAGGCGTTATCGGAGTTATATCAGGCCTCAGGCTCAGGGTAAAATACAACTTTAATGTTAGATTTACGGCAGGTGTTGTTATTGCGAGAGTTGTTCAAGTTTGTTTGTATTTTCTGCAGGTTCCAATTCCGCGTTGGTATGGATTCTGGGACACTCCTACGTGCACTGGGGAGCACTGAGGGCAGATATAAGGCCTGCAGGAAGGCAGCTCGGTTTTGACAGAGAAACAGCTGTGATTAGGTGGTTGGGCTTTAGAGGCATGAGTTGGTGCAGAGTGCTGCAGGAGGTACATCACAGTGCGCATTTAGATAGGTCACCTGACATTTTGGTGTTGTACGTGGGGGGGAACGACCTAGGTTCACGCCCTTTTAGAGAGTTGATAAGGGATGTTAAACATGATTTGTTGCGTTTGTGGGTGGCATTTCCAGGCTTGTTTATTGTTTGGTCGGAGATTGTTCCTCGAAGATATTGGCGTAGGGCTAGGTCAGTGGAGAAAATCAATAAAGCCAGGATTAAAGTTAATAGGGCAGTCTCTAGTTTTGTTACTAGGAATGGGGGGATAGCTGTGCGGCACTTTGAGTTAGAGAAAGGAGAGGGTGAATTTTGGTTGGCAGATGGGGTGCATTTGAACGCAGTAGGTATTGACATGTGGGCTTTGGGGTTACAAGAGGGCATTGAGAGGGCCATAGCTTTTCGTTCGGGGGTGTCTCGGGCATTTGAGAAATTCAAAGCGCCCTCGTTGTGGCGGTTGGGGGTCCTTGAAGTTGGTTTTAAATTGGTATAAGGGGTCCATTTGGGTATGGATTCCTTAATTGGAAAGCGTTGATTGCTGATCTGGTTTTGGGGGTCTCACGGCAGGGAATGTCGGAGCCCGGGAAGTGGAAGTAATTTTTGGAACCCATGTGGGGTTGTGGTGCTCTCGAGCCAGTGGGTATCGGCTGGGGGCAAGTTGGTGTTAATTGTTGGTTTATGTTAATCACCAGATCTTTGGAGCTTCAAGGACCCTCCTACCATTGTGTGTTAATTTATTAACTTATCTATGTAATTTTGTTTAAATAAAGGCTGCTGTGGCCAGTTTTTCCCAAAGTATATGGTGTTTTGGTCTTATTTTAGTTAAGTAAAGGAGTTTCATGGGAAGATGGGTATTAATATTAGATGGTTTGGTTAAACGGATCATCGACAATACCAGTGTCATGGTTAAACAAGCAGTCAAGTCACTAAATGCACACATTATCAAAACATGTAAAGCCTAGACTTATGAAACATTAAATGTTGCATATCATTGAATAATTTTGATTTATTCACCAGTAAAAAAGGACAATTCAACTCAGATTTACAATTGATAAAAGGCTTCAAAGAAACGACCTTTCCTGGAACAGGTCTTTAAAAATGCAGAGACATCCTGTTAATCCCAGCTACTTTCCTGCATCCCGGCCACCTATAAGTGACAGTACTACAATGACTTTACAGGGAATATCCTAGTATTGTAAAATAACTATTTAATGAGAGAGTTTTAAGTAATCCCTAGGTGCAGACTTTATATTTGGACATGTGTTTTGCACATTTTCCCTGGACTGCCTTATCAACCTGTTTTGAAAGTTTCCAAAGTTAACAAAGCTTCCCAAAATGAATTTCAGTCCAGCCCATTTGTGAAATCTTTAATCCCACATGTCTGGAGCTCAGTGATAATTCATTGCTTCAGAATGTAATTTTTTACTGGTTCCTAACATGTTGTGTAGAATTAAGTTATAGTAATGGCATGACAGTGCTGTATGGTAGGGGAAAACAGTTCTAGAAAAAGTAGATTGGACACGAGAGCTTTGCTGGGCTTATAACAAAATAGTTCAACTTAATACAATAATTTGTGTTACACCTTTTAAAAGGAACCTGTCATGTAAAAAAAACACTATTAACCTGCAGATATGAGGTTAATCTACAGGTTAATAGCTTTCAAAGTACTACTCGACCGCTGCACTGAAAGCCTGGCTACCAAGAGGAAATTAACTTTATTCCCCCTGGCAGTCTTCGGCTTTCAGTCATAGAGGCCGTCGTGCTTCACGGATTCAATCACCAATCAGTACACAGTGAATGGTGGCTGTAAAAATGCCCCGTAATGACTGACAGATGGCTCATTACCGATGCAGAGCTGGTTGTCAATGGTGAGGTTAGCTGCCACTACTGTGTACTGAGCGGTGACTGAAGGCCATGCCTCTATGACTGAAAGCCAGAGGCTGCCAGAAGAAATAAAGTTAATTTCCTCCAGATAGCTGGGCTTTCAGTGTGGTGGCAGCTTTAGAACACCATTAACCTGTAGATTAACCCCATATCAGCAGATTAATAGCATTTTTATTTACATGGCAGGTTCCCTATAAGTTCTAGTAGAGTTTGGACAGCTGAATATTGTGCTGAATTAGCTAGGCAGGCAATTTTATTGAAAGAAAAAAAAAACACTACCTTGTTTTAATGTGCTAAAAGAGTTGTATTACATAGACAACTTCTTTGCTAATGCCTCGTAAGAGAATATGGATGTCATAGGATGCTTCGTACTCCCCTATATGAGCCAGAGCTGCAAACTATTGGAAAGGTCAAGTCCAACTCTGGTAGACTCACATGTCATTTATTACAAAGTTACAAATTCATTTAAACGAGTAACGTGTAAAAGTTCAGGAAAATTTGCATGGAGCTTACCTAGGCAATAACAACTGATCGCTGTGGATTAGGGAACATCAACTGAAGGAGACCAGTTGATCACTGAATCTGAAGGAACAACCTTGTTAAGCTAAAATTCTGTCCAAAGCGACTCGGCTATAACAAGTTTTGTGATATTTCGATGTGATCAGAACATCCACCATAAAACATCATGTCATTGGCATGAAAGATTCAATATAATAGAACAGTACATTTTCTGCTGATTATCATTAAACATCACAACTATAGAAATAATGATAATGTGTTGAGACAAAAAATATACACAAGTCGAATAATATTCCACTAATGCACTAAATGTCTGCTCATCAGAAGTTATTGTTTTGTGACAATAGACACTTTGATTATCCACATAAATGTTACCAGGCTCAAATATCTGTTTATCTGCAGCCAACTGAGGAACATATCCAGATTTGTGGAGAATTCAGCTCATAGGTTTAAAGGAGACCTAACCAAAGTATATGGTCTTTTAGTATACAACAGCAGAAGGCTTATGTGGTGGAAGGACCATCTTGAGCAGACAGAAGATGGTGATGTGTTAACTGTTATAGTTTTATTAAATGCATGAAGTTTCTCTAAAACCCACCTGCTCAACAAATGGCACATAGGCTACGTGCAGCTCACCAAAGGATTTCTGATGGCCCTCTCTGAGAACCAGTAGAAGGCTGATTCCCTTTTTCTGCATTTAACTGTATCTGCATTTATCAGACGTGAATACAGTTGAAGATGTTAGTGCCAGGACATGGGCAGAGGAGCGCTAATCAGATCCTAACTAACCTCATCATATTGCTGCCATAACTATTGTACTGATGAGGCGGCAAAGTCAGTGGGAAAAGTAAGTGCTCTAAGGAGCCGAAGATTGTAGGGACTTTTAATAGAGCCGGGGAGATGTTAGTGTAAGGGCACAGTGTGATGGGGCAGTGAGCATAGGAGGGAAAAGTGTGAAAGACATTGCAGTGTAGAAAGTGTGGGAGGACAGTATGGAGTGGAGCAGTGTGGGGGACAATTTGTAAGTTAGGGTGTGTCCATATTGAGTTTATGGAGCAGAAACTAAGTAAAAACTTTCCAAATCCTCCTGAAAAACACAATTTTTGAGAAGGATTTGGAAAGTTTTTTCACAATTTCTGCTCCACAAACTCAGTGCGAAAACACTCTCATAAAATGAACTGCTAAAAACCTATATGCAAACCAAAATAGTTTAGTCTGTTTTAATTTCTTCTCCTACTTATTGTCAAGTGGTGCAGGTCTGCCCTAAATACTCATTAAAATACTCTGCAACAATGTACAGTTAGAGTTAAGACCGGTGAATGTCAGAGTTCTGTAAGTAGAATTGATGCTATTTACTTTTGATATGCCATAAATATCACATAAGACAATACCCCTTTAGTTTTTTTTGCGGACGTTCAGATTGGTTCAATTTGAGAGTGTGGACTTTGAAAGCAAAGTTTGTCTAAGTTTCATCCTGTAATCCTCCATGTTGTGATGATACAGAGAATGGTTCTTCTATGTCCTAAGTAAAGCAGTTCATTCTCCCACCATGTCTGAGTGTATCTTACTCCTAAGTTGAGATATGATCACTTGAAGATACAAGCCTAAAACCTTAAAGCGCATCTGTCAGCAGGATTGTGCTTAGTAAACCACATATACTGGCAGGTGGGCGCCATTACACTGAGTAAAATGATACCTTTTTTGATGAAATCCGTCCTGTGGTTCTTTTACAATCTTTATTTTAATTTCTGACATAATAAGATGCTCGTGATTAGGAGAGGCCTTTGGGGAGGGGCTGTATCTGGTGCTCTCATTATGTATTCCTATCTCTGGCCTCTGACAGGTCACTGAAAGCACAGTGACCTGCTTACTATTTTACATACTGCCTTTGTAATTTGTGTGCCACACATGAAATTTGCCTGCACCAATATGGCCCCCACTGCCCGCGCACACACAGTAGAATTTCTCGGTTGCCGAGAGGTGCTACTGCGCAAGCACACTAGAGGTGCTATTTTGCTGGAGGAAAAAGAAATTTGCCTGCGCAGCAATATGGCCCGCGCCGCCGCGATTGCGCAGTAGCATTTCTCGGTTGCCGAGAGATGCTACTGTGCATGCGTGGCACGCGGCGCCATATTGCTGCAGGCAAATTCTATTTACTCCAGCAAAATGGCGCTCACTCGTGCGCAGTAGCATCTCTTGGCAACCGAGAGATGCTACTGTGCATGTGCGGGTGGTGGGGGCCATATTGGTGCAGGCAAATTTCAAGTGTGGCACACAAATTACAAAGGCAGTATGTAAAATAGTAAGCAGGTCACTGAAAGTGTGGCACCCCAGGGGTCTGGTTCCCACAGTAATAGCAATATTACATCTGTGAGCAGGTGGGAGGTTTCCTGGTCAGACATCCTATGCATGCCACACCTCCTGCCCAGTCCTGGGAGGGGAAGAACTTCCCCTATATAAAGCTGGGGCTGAGGCAGGGTTAGGGAGAAAGAGCAGAGAACACAGACAGAGACACAGTCTGGTCTGGAGTGGAGCAGCTTTAGGAAAAAGAAAGATCAGGAGCTCAGTGGGAGCAGTGCTAAAAAGAGATCAGGGGCTGGAAGCTGTAGAGCTCGCCCTGATTGAAGAGTTCTTACCGGACCCGGAGTCCGAGGCTGTGGGGACTAATCCTTACCCCGCAGCAGAAACCGCCCGGCAGGGGATTTCAGGTCCTCTGGCCAAGAAACCCGAAGGCACGGTCACACGCAAGGGACCAGCACCGCGACGTGGAGCGGAAGCTACCAAAAGGCCCCGAGTCACCGGCCATACGGGTGAGCACCACACGGTACACTCAGGGACGTGGGCTACTTTTACCCGCCTCTAGCAAGGTAGCCAGAAGAGTACAATTAGTTGGGGAGGCCTACAACTCCGCCTGGCCAGGGGAGATCCTATCTGCTCACAGACTGACCAGGCCCCGATCGCTAGCCAGTACTCCGGGAGGGTCTACCTTTGCCACCAGTAAAGACCCTGAACTACACCGCACCGTCTCTGAGTGGTTCCTGGTGCCTGCGTGCAACTCTGCTAACCCCATCATTCACGTCGGCTGCCCTGAGGCCATACCCCTCCCGTTGGGGGTTATACCATCCACGCTGCACATCCGTACCACCGGCCTCAGCGGTCTGCCCTGCAGCGGCGGCTTCATAGCCGCATTCAACGGGTGGCGTAGTCGAACACTCTAACATCTACTGCTAAAGACTGCCATTTAGTTTGACACCCTGGGCACGGACCGGGTCACCGCCACGAGGACTACTACCCCCAACAGATCCGGCTCCGGGTATTCCCCGCGTGCGCAACGCTGCACCACAGCACAGGCCCAGGGGCGCGTCAACTTTTGGCGTAGTCGGCAGGATTTCGTGCCCGCAACCACCGGGTACTGCGTGCCTGAAAAAGAGACTTTTAAACTTACCTGTGGTGAAGATTCCCGCCATCCGACGCCATCTTCTACCTTCTTCCCGCCATCCGTGGAGTTTTCCCGCCGTTGGACGCCATCTTCTGCCTTCTTCCCGCCATCCGTGGAGTTTTCCCGCCATTGGGCGCCATCTTGAGGGCGCCGCGTGGGAAGAAGAGGGGCGTGGACTCCGAAAAGCCCGCGAGAACTGAAGCCCCGCCTCACGTCCAGACGTTGCGTAAGGTCCTGGAAGGAGCCCAGCAGATGCCGACGTCACAGGAGCGCAACGGAAGGTCCTCGACCCTGACGATCCACTGCGGAGCCGCGGCCTACGGAAGAGGATCATCGCAAGGTAGGCCACAGTCCACTAGGGGGGAGGAAGATGTCGGATACGGAGGAGAGCTTCACTGCCGCAGCCACCGCCAGCGCCACCGCTGCTGCGGTCATGCCTTTCACTATGCCCTATATCCCGGGGGCAGCCTGGCTACCCAGTACTCAGGGGAGTCACATACCCTGAATGACTTTAGAGAAAAGCTGGATAGCCTCTTCCAGGTGTACCCCCTCACAGAAGAGCAAAAAGTGAGCATCCTGGTGGCCCAACTAACCGGGGCAGCCCAAAGGGAGGTAAAGTCCTGGCCACCTGGGAGGAGGACTGTCGCAGGGATATTAACCCGGCTGAAAGACACCTTTGATACCCGCACCTCAGCCGAGATTAAGCTTAGATTCTACGGGTGCAAACAGCGAGCACATGAGAGTATAAGAGACTATGCTTTAAACCTACAAGAGGCCCTGAGAGCCATTAAGCAGACCGACCCTGACGGCGTGGGAAACGAGGACAGGCTGTTGACCGAACAATTTATAGAGGGACTATATTGCAATGCCCACCGAACCCAGTTGCGGGCAATGGCCTTACAGGATCCTCATCTGGACTTTGCACAGTTCAAGGACAGAGCCATCCGGGTGCTCCGAGAACCGGCACCGGGTGGCGTTGTGACCCACAGGCGCCCTACTACCGCTTACCACCAGGAGGCGGCGCCCTTGTCGGCAGGGCCTGTGGGGGCTGATGCGCAGGCTTTGAACAATGACCCGGCTCCAGACCTGCACCATCAGGTCCAAGAGCTAGCTAAAAGCGTTGCTGCGCTAACCCGAACTGTGCAGTCGTTACAGGTTTCTGCTCCAGGGAAGATCCAGCTGGCATCCGGACCGGAGGACATCCCGTGGCGTCGACCAAGGAGGACCCCACCGGCCAGAGGAAGACCCAGCGACCGATACAACGAGGACGGACAACCCATCTGCCGCCGCTGCAATCAACCCGGACATATGGCAAGGTACTGTCCTTTAAACTGGCACAACCTGGGGTAGAGGGCCAACCCCCAGGAATAAGATCACCAGGCCCATCGAACTGGCGTGACAAATATGTGGGAGGACGTCCAGTCTTGCCTGTGGTACTGGATGGCATTCCTATGAGTGCCCTACTTGACACTGGGTCACAGGTCACCACCATCCCGTACGTGCTCTTCAAGCAATACTGGAATGACTCGGATATAACCCGCTACCCTGACGACGACTTGAGTATCATTGCCAGCAATGGTCAACCCGTGCCACAGATCGGATTCAAAGAGATGACCATTAAAATCGGTAGAGTCGAACTGGCAGCACAGGGACTGATCATTGTAGACATTGACAAGCGCGAGAGTCACCCAAAGATAACGCTAGGAACTAATGTGATTGAAAATTGTCTTGCAGAGGTGATTTTCATTTTACAGCAGGTTGCCAAGAACGCCAGCTCCGGCCAGCAGCGAGTGCTCCAAAAAGAGATCCGGGCACTGATGCGACGGCAACAGGTGGAACTCTCCGGTGGTGAGATTGGAAGCGTGAGAATGTGTGACCCTTTCCCTATTGCCATGCCCCCAAAAAGTGAAATGATGATTTGGTGCCGGGCAGCTATTGGTCTAAGAGGTAGAGACTACCAAGCAATGGTAGAACCCGTCTACTCAGACAGTAGGCCCACCATTTTGACAGCACGGGGGGTGGTTGATGTACGCCATGGGAGGGTGCCCGTTCGCATAATAAACATCGGGAAGAGAGAAGTACACCTGCCCCGGTATGCCACGCTAGCTAAATTGTTCACCATAAACCAGAATTCTGTACAGTCCGTGGAACCCTTGCCTCCATCTCAACCAGAGGAAGGTAACGGCTCTAAGAAAACAATAGAGGACTGGTGTCAGCAACTACATTTGGGTACTGACTCCACTCCCTCACACCAGAAACAGGGAGTCTATCGGGTGGTTCAAGAGTACGAGAGAGTGTTTAGTAAACACCCGTTAGACTTCGGGCGAGTAAAGGGGGTAGAACACCACATCCCCACGGGAGACCATCCTCCCATAAAGGAGAGATACCGACCCGTACCCCCTGCACACTACCAACACGCCAAGGGGATGCTTAGAGACATGAAGGAGGCTGGGGTAATCAGGGATAGCTGTAGCCCCTGGGCAGCTCCACTAGTCTTGGTTAAAAAGAAAGACAACACCATGAGAATGTGTGTAGATTACCGGAAAATCAACCGTATCACACACAAAGATGCGTACCCCTTACCAAGGATAGAGGAGTCTTTGGCTGCTTTAAAATCTGCTAACTTCTTCTCTACTTTGGATCTCACTAGCGGGTACTGGCAGGTTCCTGTAGCAGAGGCGGACCGGGAGAAGACCGCATTCACCACCCCGATGGGACTTAGCGAGTTTACCTGCATGCCGTTCGGACTCTGCAACGCACCCGGAACCTTCCAACGGTTGATGGAATGCTGTCTGGGACACCGAAACTTCGAGACGGTCCTGTTATACCTGGACGATGTCATCGTCTACTCCAAGACCTACGAGGACCACCTGAAACACCTGGCAGAAGTGTTCGAAGCCCTGGCAAACTACGGCCTAAAGGTGAAACCCTCCAAGTGTCACCTCCTGAAACCAAAGGTGCAGTACCTGGGACACGTGGTGAGTGCTGACGGAGTGGCTCCCGACCCTGATAAGATCACCGCAATTAAGGAATGGCCAAGCCCCTCCAGCGTAAAGGAAGTGCGGCAGTTCCTCGGGTTGGTAGGCTACTACCGAAGATTCATTCCAGGTTTCACCAAAAAAGGCAGCTCCTATGCAGGACCTCCTGATAGGCCAGTCCAGGAAGGCCAAGAACCAGAAGCCGCCCTTCAGATGGGAGAAGCTGGAAGAAGAGTCCTTCCGCCAGCTGAAGATGGCCGTCACGGGGGATGAAATCCTGGCGTACCCGGATTACAGCCAGCCCTTTATCCTCTACACCGACGCAAGTAACATCGGGCTAGGAGCCGTACTGTCCCAGATCCAGGAGGGGAAAGAACGAGTAATTGCTTACGCCAGCCGAAAACTGCGACCCACCGAAAGAAACCCTGAGAATTACAGCTCATTCAAGCTAGAGTTCCTGGCAGTGGTGTGGGCAGTCACCGAACGCTTTAATCACTACCTCGCCTCTTCCCGGTTCACCGTGTACACGGATAACAACCCGTTGACACACCTGGACACAGCAAGACTCGGTGCCCTGGAGCAGAGATGGATGGCCCGCCTGTCCAACTTTGAGTTCACAATCAAATACCGGGCAGGACGCTCCAATACCAACGCGGATGCCTTGTCCAGAATGCCAAACCTACCGGACGTGGGGGAAGATCCAGAGGAACTGGAAGAGGTTGAACTTCACGCGTTCCACCGGCATGGGACTATCCAGTATTCCCACCGGGTAAGGAGTAAGCAATCCGCTACGTTCAACCCCTTACCTCATTACAACTGGGCGGAAACGCAAGACAGTGACCCCGCCGTCCGACTGGTGAAGGAGATGCTGACTCAGCCAGATGCCCGCCTTGACCCAGACGCTCCGGAGGAGGCCAAGCAACTGTGGATTGAGAAGAGTCGACTGTTCCTTTACAAGGGGAAGTTGTGCCGCAGAATGGTTAACTCCCGGACGCATGAACTGATCTGGCAAGTAGTGGTGCCAAGAAGAGACGCGGCTATGGTACTGGAGGCATACCACGACGGAGCTGGGCACTTCGGATGGAAGAAGCTGGAGTTCCTGCTGCGTGGGCGGTTCCACTGGGTAGGCATGAGGGGAACCATCGAGAGGTGGTGCAGAGACTGTGGCCCGTGCCACCTAAGAAGGAAGGACCGTGCCAGCCAGAAGACTCCCTTGCAGCCCATCATCACCCGACAGCCACTGGAACTGGTAGCCCTGGACCATGTGAAACTGGCTCCAAGCAGATCTGGGTATGTCTACGCCCTCACAATCGTAGATCATTACTCCCGGTTCCTGGTGGTGGTCCCGGTCAAGGACTTAACGGCTCAAACAGCAGCTAGAGCCTTCCAGCAGCACTTCTGCCGTCCACACGGATACCCGGAGCAGGTGCTGACGGACCAGGGACCTGCCTTTGAAGCGGAAGTCTTCCAGGAGTTCTGTACTCTGTATGGCTGCCGGAAGATAAGAACAACACCCTATCATCCGCAAACCAATGGGCTCTGCGAGAAAATGAACCAGGTGGTGATAGATCTTCTGAAAACATTGCCCCTGGAGGAACGCAGTCTGTGGCCTGAGAAACTGCCTGATCTGGTGGACCTATACAACCACATCCCGGTAGGTTCTACCAACTGTACCCCGGCTTACCTAATGAGAGCAAGACCTGGTAAGCTTCCTGTTGATCTGGAGATGGGAGTCCTGACACCCGAGGACACTTCACCAGAAGCAGACTGGGACACAGAAAGGCAGCAGCAGTACCGGAAAGTACAGGAGAGCGTGGAGCGAAGTCTCTGTCAAGCTAGAGAAAGACAGGAGAAGACTTACAACCAGTATGCTCCCGCTGTTCCCCTGGTACCTGGAGAGCAGGTCTTGAAGAGGAAGAGACGCCTCCACAAGTTGGATGACCAGTGGGAGAAGGACCCGTACACCATACTGCCCTCAAGCCATGAGAACCCGAAAGTCTGCATAATCAGTAAGGATGGAGGAGAAACCACAGCCATTGTATCCCGAGATCACCTGAAGAAGTGTCCCGAACAGCTGCGAAGCCCTGAAGAAGAACAAGAAGACCCTCGACCCGCAGAGGAAAGGGAAGATATGGTTAGTACTGTGCTCGGAGACTTCCCTCGGTCTTGGACTCAAGTCAATGGCGCAGTTGTGGTACCCGTCCTCACCTTCCTCCAACCAGCATCTCAAGTACCTACGGAGAAACAGGTAGAGCTGGAAGAGCAGCCGGTCCAGGAGGCAGAAAACCCCACACAAGCAGACCAGGAGGATCAACCCTCTGCTTATAGTGAGCCTGCCGTACCCCTAGTGAGCCAAAGAGCCCGTAGACAGCTGCCCAGTTTACCTTTGACAGCTCCTACACCCCGTAGCTCAGGACCAGTCAGTCAGCTCCGTAGGTCCACTAGAGCCACTAGAGGCCAGTTACCCGTACGTTGGAGGATCTAAGTGTTTAGACTGTTTATTTGTATTTACCTGTTTATTGTTGCCTGTAAATAATTGTGTATTTTTAGTTATTTTATAGGTGTCGTTTAAGGATTATCCGGAATCCTTTGTACATATGTTTGGAGCGTAACCCAGGAAAGGACTAAGACTGTTAAAGACTCGGGGTAGGGCAGACCCCTACCTGGTTACGGCTCCCGGTCTCTTGGTGAAATGGACACCTTTGTTTTCTTTAAAAACTGCACCCGGTTGCGGACACGCCGTGACCATCATAATGTGTTTTTCTTTATTGTACTGTTTCTGTTTTTACTTGTTATGTTTTACAAAAATATGTTTAGTCCCGGAGTACTAAATTTCACTAGGGGGGAATGTGGCACCCCAGGGGTCTGGTTCCCACAGTAATAGCAATATTACGTCTGTGAGCAGGTGGGAGGTTTCCTGGTCAGACATCCTATGCATGCCACACCTCCTGCCCAGTCCTGGGAGGGGAAGAACTTCCCCTATATAAAGCTGGGGCTGAGGCAGGGTTAGGGAGAAAGAGCAGAGAACACAGACAGAGACACAGTCTGGTCTGGAGTGGAGCAGCTTTAGGAAAAAGAAAGATCAGGAGCTCAGTGGGAGCAGTGCTGAAAAGAGATCAGGGGCTGGAAGCTGTAGAGCTCGCCCTGATTGAAGAGTTCTTACCGGACCCGGAGTCCGAGGCTGTGGGGACTAATCCTTACCCCGCAGCAGAAACCGCCCGGCAGGGGATTTCAGGTCCTCTGGCCAAGAAACCCGAAGGCACGGTCACACGCAAGGGACCAGCACCGCGACGTGGAGCGGAAGCTACCAAAAGGCCCCGAGTCACCGGCCATACGGGTGAGCACCACACGGTACACTCAGGGACGTGGGCTACTTTTACCCGCCTCTAGCAAGGTAGCCAGAAGAGTACAATTAGTTGGGGAGGCCTACAACTCCGCCTGGCCAGGGGAGATCCTATCTGCTCACAGACTGACCAGGCCCCGATCGCTAGCCAGTACTCCGGGAGGGTCTACCTTTGCCACCAGTAAAGACCCTGAACTACACCGCACCGTCTCTGAGTGGTTCCTGGTGCCTGCGTGCAACTCTGCTAACCCCATCATTCACGTCGGCTGCCCTGAGGCCATACCCCTCCCGTTGGGGGTTATACCATCCACGCTGCACATCCGTACCACCGGCCTCAGCGGTCTGCCCTGCAGCGGCGGCTTCATAGCCGCATTCAACGGGTGGCGTAGTCGAACACTCTAACATCTACTGCTAAAGACTGCCATTTAGTTTGACACCCTGGGCACGGACCGGGTCACCGCCACGAGGACTACTACCCCCAACAGATCCGGGTATTCCCCGCGTGCGCAACGCTGCACCACGGCACAGGCCCAGGGGCGCGTCAAAAGCACAGTGACCTGTCAGAGGCCAGAGATAGGAATACATAATGAGAGCACCAGATACAGCCCCTCCCCAAAGGCTGCCCCGAAGCACGAGCATCACATTATGTCAGAAATAAAAATAAAGATTATAAAAGAACCACAGGACGGATTTCATCAAAAAAGGTATCATTTTACTCAGTGTAAGGGCGCCCACCTGCAATGTATGTGGTTTACTAAGCACAATCCTGCTGACAGGTGCGCTTTAAGTCCCCCATACACAATAA
This sequence comes from Phyllobates terribilis, assembly GCF_046119375.1. NCBI lineage: Eukaryota > Metazoa > Chordata > Amphibia > Anura > Dendrobatidae > Phyllobates > Phyllobates terribilis. The sequence goes on along the minus strand of NW_027362762.1, from coordinate 794,244,014 downwards.
TGGTAATTCCTATCTTATAAGTTATCACCTATCTTCAGGTGTTACTTAGCTGACCTTAGTAGGCACATACTGCTATCACGTGTCTGCTCTCTGTACTACCACTGGGCTAACCCAGCTCTGCTTTGGCTGGGCTCTGCTGTACAATGTGCTGTTCACACACCCTGCTCTGCTACGTCTAGTTTCCTGACTGACAGCTTAGCTTTGATGTTCCAAGGTGCTATCCTCACACTCACTATATCATCGAGGTGCCTGAGTGGCACCCTGCTGCGCATTGGTGCCACAGAACCCAGAAGGGTGCATGGATGGACTTCTCCACAAGAGGCCCTCACACATTCACACACCTCCACCCTACCACCTCAGACCAGCAGAGGGAGCCCGTTAGGGATTTATATAGGGAGGGTGGAGCCAGGCAGCTCAGTTCAGTGCTCAGTGAGTTTGAGAGAGCAGGCAGACTGAGAGAGAGTCTGATAGCGTGTTGACGCTCAGAGAGCAGCGAAGAGGCAGCACACTGGCTGCCGTGCTTAGGCGAGCCAAGGCCTACAGCACAAGTGAAAGTCTAGTGAGGGCCTGAGTGTGGCCGAAGGCGAGAGGCGAAGGAAGAAGTAGCGAGGGGGCAGAGGAGCATACCTGGCTCACCCCGATATATACACCGGACACCGGGTCCGCGCCTACAAGGACCCTTAATGCCCAGTAGGAACCACCGGAACCCCTAGAGGACTACGGGTCCCAGGTTCACCAAACGCTGACTAAAGTACCAGGGCTAGGAGTCACGGAGGCCCCAGCATCCAGGGAGAGTGATCTCCAAAGAGAAGGCCCTACCACCAGGTCAGCAGGTGCAAGAGAGAGACAGTAACTAAGCTAGGCCTAGCTCCAGGCAGGTCAGAAGCTTAGAGAGTAAAGCCACGGATCAGAAGGCCCTATACCCGCTCACTGGGGAGAGTCCAGAAGTGCTCCCTTCGTCCGGAGTACCCTGGACCGTGCCTGCAACATCACCAGTAAAGGTACTAAAGCTTACCCCCATGTGAGTGTCCGTCTTTCCTCCGGGATCGTCCTGCCGTCTCTCCCCTGCACCACCATCCATTACACCCCACGCTGCCCTGGAGCTATCTCTACCTGTGGAGAGCCACACCATCCCTGCTGCCGTATCACCAGCTCCAGAGGACTGCTCCGCAGCGGCGGCTCCCCTTAGCCACATTCCACAGGTGGCGTCACGAACTTTCCAAATCCCCTATAAATCTATCCCCCTTTTTACTGACCGCCCTGGGTCACGTACTGGGTCACTGCCACATCCCCCCAACATCGACCGGCCCGGCACCGGGAACCCCACGGCCCAGGGGGCGCATCACCTGACTGCCAACTCAACTCTGGTGTTCAAGGATGCAGGTCACAAACTTCACTCTGATACATCAACGTCACCTGTCTAAGATCTGTGACTCCTTGGTGTCTACTGTATCTTCTACATGTTTTTACAGTTCTAAGGTGGTGTCTGCACACTCAAATGTGCTGTAACAATTTGCTTGACTACATAAATTGCCCTGATGCTCAAAGTGTGTTCCGCATACTCGGCTCTGCTGTACCAAGATGCCTGACTATAGCTTTCTGTGCCACTTCCTGGTGCTGTCCACACACTCAGCTCTGCTGTACCTACTGGCTACATCATCAACGCCCCTGGTCTATGCTGCTCACCCTGATCTACGATTTAGCAAATCCACCTCAACAGGTGAACCATAAAGGCAGGATAGGTGACACAGTACTGGCTGCAGATGGTTTTATCTCTGAGACCCCACCAGTTCTATGAATGGGGCCTTGATATGCCCTATTGGAATTGAGAGGTGCCAAGTATGGACTCACAGTCAGCTCTCAAGACATCTCAATGTCTAGGATTTTCATGGAAAATTATTTATTAAAAGATATCAAATTGATTATTAATTGGATGACCGATTAAGATGTCAAGAAAGATGACTTTTATTGTACACTACTCAACATTGAAATTGTAACACTGAAGAAGAAAAAATCCATGGAATTATGAAAATGACAGGATTGGTAAAGGGAATCTGTCAGTAGGATCAACCCTCCTAAGCCGTCTATATGGGATTTTAGGTCGTAGGAAGCTGAATAAAATGATACGTTGATATCTGCGATCTGATGTCTTATTCCAGGAATATCCATGTTTTTTTATAGGTAAATGAGCTGTTTAGGGCTGTGGGCTATGAGCTATGGGCTGGACACTGATCTCCATGAGAATCTGATGGGGTTAATAAGAGGATGTGTGAATTTGCAAAGAAAAACAAATGAGATGACAGGGAAAAGTGTTGGGGGGGGGGGGGGGGTGTAACAAGGACATACAATAGGGATGAGTACGTGGGATTGTCTGTACAAAATAAGACATGAATACATCCAGACCAGAAATGGAATCCATTGTAGTTCAAGGATAAATCAGGAGTCAGTCAATCCAGCTGATGAGATTGGAATAGTTCCTAATTGATTAAACAGCATAGGGGACATTTCATAGGCATAGCAATAGCACAAGCAATTCTGGAAAGCAGGGTAGTGGGCTCAAGTGTCAGGTCAACAATTCAACTGCTCAGAAACATGGGAAATGGGGAGCTAAAGCTGCAGAAAAACTGGTAGACCTCCAAAGACCGCATAGGCCTTCCCAACCTGTAATACACACATGTATTAGGATCTTTCTCCTAACAGGTGAATGGAGCTTTCATTGTGATTATTTATAATATATTTCTAAAGCCACCTAGCAGTTTTTTAGACATACAGTTGAAACCAGAAGTTTACATACACTATATAAAAAGACACATATGCATGTTTTTCTCAATATCTGACAATGAAATCAGAATAAAACTTTCCCATTTTAGGTCAATTAGGATTATCACAATCTGTAATATTTGCCAAATTCCAGAATAATGAGAGAGAATATTTTAAGGCATTTTTATTACTTACTGCAAAGTCAAAAGTTTACATACATTTCCTTAGTATTTGGTACCATTGCTCTTAAACTGAACGACTTGGGTCAAACGTTTGTGATATCCTTCCACAAGCTTCTCACAATAGTTGGTCAGAATTTGGGCCCATTCCTCCTGACAAAACTGGAGTAACTGATCCAGGTTTGTAGGTCGCCTTGCTCGCACCTGTCTTTTCAGCTTTGCCCATAAATTTTCAATAGGACTGAGATCAGAGCTTTGTGATGGCCACTCCAAAACATTGACTTTGTTATCCTTAAGCCACTTTTATACCATTTTGGCAGTATTCTTCGGGTCATTGTCCATTTGGAATACCCATTTCCGCCCAAGATTTAACTTCCTGGTTGATGTCTTGAGATGTTGCTTCAGTATTGCCACATAATCTTCTTTTCTCATGATGCCATCTATTTTGTGAAGTGCACCAGTCCTTCCTGCAGCAAAACAACCCCACAACATGATGCTGCCAGCCCTGTGTTTCACAGTTGGGATGGTGTTTTTAAGCTTTAAAGCTTCTCCCTTTTTCCTTCAAACGTAATGATGATCATTATGCCCAAAAAGTTCAATTTTAGTTTCCTCAGACCACAGGACATGTCTCCAAAAAATAAGGTCTTTATTCCTGTGTGCATTTGCAAACATTAATCTGACTTTTTTATGTTTCTTTTGGAGTAATAGCTTCTTCCTGGTCCATGTTGATACAGTACTCGTTTTACTGTGGTTATTGACACAATCTTACCAGCTTCCGCCATCATCTTCACAAAGTTTTTTTCTTTTGTCCTTGGGTTGATATGCACATGTCAGACCAAAGCAGTTCATCTCTGGGACACAGAACCCGTCTCCTTCCTGAGCGGTATGATGGCTGGACACTCCCATCTTGTTTGTACTTGTGTATAATTGTTTGTACAGATGAACGAGGCACCTTCAGGTATCTTGAAATTGTACCCAAGGATGAGACAGACTTGTGCAAGTCCACAATTCTCTTCCTGATATCTTGGCTGATTTCTTTAGACTTCCCCATGATGCTACACAAAGAAGCAGTGTGTTTCAGGTGTGCATTAAAATACATCCGCAGGTATGTCTCTAATTAACTCAGATGTTGCCAAAAAAACGATCAGAAGTGTCCAAACACATGACATCATCATATGGGCAGTCCAGAACTGTTTAAAGGCAAAGTAATCTTAGTGTATGTGTGTATGTAAACTTTTGACTTTGCAGTAAGTAATAAAAATGCCTTAAAACATTCTCTCTCTCATTATTCTGGCATTTGGCAAATATTAAAAATGATGGTAATCCTAATTGACCTAAAATGGGAAAGGTTTATTATGATTTCATGTCAAATATTGAGATATTGTTATTATTTGTTAATAAATGTCTGCTGTTGCCGATTTAATCCAAACAAAGCCTCCTGTGTGTGTTATTTCAGTTTAGAAGGAACTGAGTCGTGAAGTTAATAAATGGGGGGAAGTTTGTTTAGAACGAATTGACCATAACTTGTCATACCCAGGACTCACAGACATACTGCAGCACAATGATAGAAACATTTTAATAAAGGCTACTTAGAAAGCTGCTCAACTTGACATTTAGGTAACAAAGCAACCATAAAATTTTTTGTATATGAATGTGTACATAGCTTGTAAACTGATCGCAATGTGGTAGTGCTGCTTTTATGCAGCTTTTTGCCAATTGCTTCAAATCCAGCATTTGTAAGAATATTATATATGTTCCGTGGATAAGGCTGTGTATATAAAAAGCCCATTAAAAAAAATGCAATGAAGAAAAACACAAGTGACCTAATTTACTTAATAGGTGCAGAAATGGTGCAGAAAATCTGCAACATAAAAAAAACTTACCATAGGCACACAGTCTAAGGGTTTCCCCTGCATTCAATGGTTTTCCGCCACACTTCAAAAACATATACCGTATTTTTCGGACTATGAGACGCACCGGATCATAAGACGCACGTAGGATTTGGAGGAGGAAAATAGAAAACAAAAAATGTAAGCAAAAAATGTGGTCATGATGCCCTGTTAAGGGGGAGGGGGTCTGCTGCTGACACTGTTATAGGGGTAATGTTCCCCAAATCTGTTAATATCCCCCATCCTGGTATATATGGCCCCCTTCTTCCTGTTATACGTGGTCCTCATCCTCATTCTGATATGCATGGCACCCCAATCCACCATCCTGGTATGCATAGCACCCTAATCCCCCATCCTGGTATGCATAGCCCGCCTCATCCGTCTTCCTGGTATGTATGGCACCCTTCATCCTGGTATGTATGGCACCTTCATTCCTCTTCCTGGTATGTATGGTACTCTACATCCCTGCATGTATGGCCCTCCTCATCCTGGTATGTATTGCACCCTTCATCCCTGTATGTATGCCCCCCCTCATGCCTCATCCCTCTATGTATGGCCCCCCTCATCCCTCTATGTATGGCCCCCCTCATCCCTCTTCCTGGTATGTATGGCACCCTTAATCCCTGTATGTATGGCCCCCCTCATCCTGGTATGCTTGGCACCACCTGATCCCCGTCGCGCCGCTCAGAAAAAAATAAACAATTATACTCACCTCCTTTCTCCTCCAGCGCTGTGTCCCACTCTGTGCCGGAATACACTGTGTGCAGAATTATTAGGCAAGTTGTATTTTAGAGGATTATTTTTATTATTGATCAACAACTATGTTCTCAATCAACCCAAAAGACTCATAAATATCCAAGCTTAATATTTTTGGAAGTTGGAGTGGGCTTTTTTTCGATTTGGCTATCTTAGGAGGATATCTGTTTGTGCAGGTAACTATTACTGAGCAGAATTATTAGGCAACTTAATAAAAACCAAATATAATCCCATCTCACTTGTTTATTTTCACCAGGTAAACCAATATCAGTGCACAAAATTTAGAAATAAACATTTCTGACATGCAAAAACAAAAACAAAAAAAATTAGTGATGAATATAGCCACCTTTCTTTACGATGACACTCAACAGCCTTCCATCCATAGATTCTGTCAGTTGCTTGATCTGTTTTCAATTAACATTGCGTGCAGCAGCCACCACAGCCTCCCAGACACTGTTCCGAGCGGTGTACTGTTTTCCCTCCCTGTAGATCTCACATTTTATGATGGACCACAGGTTCTCTATGTGGTTCAGATCAGGTGAACAAGGGGGCCATGTCATTATTTTTTCTTCTTTTAGACCTTTACTGGCCAGCCACGCTGTGGAGTAGTTGGATGCATGTGATGGAGCATTGTCCTGCATGAAAATCATGTTTTTCTTGAACGATACCGACTTCTTCCTGTACAACTGCTTGAAGAAGTTGTCTTCCAGAAACTGGCAGTAGGTCTAGCAGTTGAGCTCCACTCCATCCTCAAACCGAAAAGGTCCCACAAGTTCATCTTTGATGATACCAGTCCATACCAGTACCGCACCTCCACCTTGCTGGCATCTGAGTCGGAGTGGAGCTCTCTGCCCTTTACTGATCCAGCCTCTGGCCAATCCATCTGGCCCATCAAGAGTCACTCTGTAGCGTCGGCGTCCCTGCCTCCTGCTAGGCAGGGACGCTGTTCCCCTCACCTCTCCGCTCCATGCCCGGCTTCTTCCTCCCGCCCTGCTGGCAGAGCGCTGCTTCCCGGCCACGGTGCTTAGGGCGCGCGCGCTCCCCCTCTCTTAAAGGGGCCGCGCGCGCCGTCCTAAGGAGTCCCCGGCCAATGGCCGGAGGACTTCACCATATATTAGGCACCTCCTCCAAAATGGAGGTGCCGGAGCAATGTTGTTGCAAAGCCTTCACTCTGCTTCAGCCCTCAGGTCCCGTTGCCTGTTACCTGCCAGTCACCTGCCAGATTCCTGCTTGTTACCTGCCAGTCACCTGCCAGATTCCTGCCTGTTTCCTGCCAGTCACCTGCCAGATTCCTGCTTGATACCTGCCTGATATCTGTTTACCTGCTTGCAAGCCTGCGGTCCGACGGTCTGCCTTTCGACACCTGTCAGTCTGTCTATGGACCAGCTTGCCCGCTCACCTGGGAGCGCTCATCTGCTACCTGCCTGCTAGCCTACCTGGAGGCTCCGCCGTTACTTGCCGTGACCACCTGACTGTCCAGAGACTCTTGCCTGCTCACCTGGGAGCGCTCACCTACTACCTGTCTGCTAGCCTACCTGGAGGCTCTGCCGTCACTTGCCGTGATCACCTGCCCGTCCAGAGACTCTTGCCCGCTCACCTGGGAGCGCTCACCTGCTACCTGCCTGCTAGCCTACCTGGAGGCTCTGCCGTCACTTGCCGTGACCACCTGCCTGTCCAAAGACTCTCGCCCGCTCACCTGGGAGCGCTCACCAGCTACCTGCCTGCTGTCCTTCTACCCAGAGACTGTCCCTGTCACTTGCCGTGAGTACCCGTCCTTCTACTCAGAGACTGTCCCTGTCACTTGCCGTGACTACCTGCCCTTCTACCCAGAGACTGTCCCTGTCACTTGCTGTAACTACCTGCCCTTCTACTCAGAAACTGTCCCTGTCACTTGCCGTGACTACCTGCCCGTCTTCCCTGGGAGCCACCCGCTTCCTTACAAGGACCGCCCCCTTGTATAGTTGCTCAGAGGTTCCGCCTCCCAGACCCGTTACACACTCTCATTTCATTAGTCCATAAAACCTTTGAAAAATCAGTCTTAAGATATTTCTTGTCCCATTCTTGACATTTTATCTTATGTTTCTTATTCAAAGGTGGTCGTTTTTCAGCCTTCCTTACCTTGGCCATGTCCCTGAGTATCGCACACCTTGTGCTTTTTGATACTCCAGTAATGTTGCAGCTCTGAAATATGGCAAAACTGGTGGCGAATGGCATCTTGGCAGCTTCACGCTTGATTTTCCTCAATTCATGGGCAGTTATTTTGCGCCTTTCTTGTCCAACACGCTTCTTGCGACCCTGTTGTCTATTTGCCATGAAACGCTTGATTGTTCAGTGATCACGCTTCAAAAGTTTGGAAATTTCAAGACTGCTGCATCCCTCTGCAATACATCTCACAATTTTGGACTTTTCAGAGCCCGTCAAATCTCTCTTCTGACCCATTTTGCCAAAGGAAAGGAAGTTGTCTAATAATTAAGCACACCTTATTTAGGGTGTTGATGTCATTAGTCAACAGCCCTCCTCATTACAGAGATGCACATCACCAGATTTACTTAATTGGTAGTTGGTTCTCAAGCCTATGCAGCTTGAAGTAGGACAACATGTATAAAAAATATCATGTGATCAAAATACTCATTTGCCTAATAATTCTGCACGCGGTGTAGTCACTACTCCCCACGCCGGGACTGCGTTAGTGGGGAGCAGTGACCATTCATTCTCCCTAATAGCGAGCACACTGTAGCCGCAGCGTGGCTCCTGCTGCGCTCGGCTGTCAGCGTGCCCGCTATTAAAGTCCATGAATATTCACCACACCCATGGTTCATTCATTCATTTTATTTAGTAGCGGGCACAGTGTAGGCCGCAGCAGGCGGCTGCTGCCTCCTGTGCCCCACTACTCCTCCGCTGCCGCTTCCCCCACATCCCCCACCACCCACAGCCACAGTTTTTATGTATGTCGGACTATAAGACGCACCCCCCACTTTCCTTCAAAATTTTGGAGGAAAAAAGTGCGTTTTATAGTTCGAAAAATACGGTAATTGGCTACAATGGCCATATAATTTGGATAAACAGAGACAGATATAAAGGTACAGTCCTGCTTATCGTTATTGGCACCCATGAAGTTTAAGTACGAACCGTGGACTATCTCAAGTGAAACTGTTTTTTTGTATATAGCACTCACGTTAAATACAAAAGAGCAAATATTAAACAATAATTTAAAATAAAAAACATTGAGAGGGAAAATTAGAAAAACTTAAAGCTTACTGTGTCTCTGGTATTGGCACCCTTTACATTAATTTGGTATGGAAACATATTTTGACTCACTTCTGGTAAATCACAAAAGAGATTTACCTGTGATTAATTGTCGGTGCCTATGTGACATGAATTAGCCAATGAATGATGTCTTCAGTGTTTTAAAAAGCCACATGGTAGGCCCTGTTCCTTTGTCACAATGGTGACGACAAAGGAGCTGTCTGAGGACATTAGGACTGCTATAATTAGCAAACACTAGACTTCCAAAGGGTATAAGGCCATCTCCAAACACCTTGGTATCCCAGTTTCAACAGTGCGCAATGTTATTAAGAAGTTTGCCAAGCATGGAACCATGAAGAACGTCCCTGGATGTGAGGGAAAGAGGAAAATTGACAAGAGATGTCTTCGAAGGTTGGTGCGAATTGTGGAAAAAACACCATGTCAAACATCCAAAGACTTGAAGGCCAACCTGGAACAGTCTAGTGTCATGGTTTCAACAAGTATAATATGCTGCACACTAAACCAAGCAGAGCTTTATGGGCGAAGAAAAATCATAAAAAGGAACAACTGATCTTTGCCAAAGAGTACCTTGACAAACCACAATCCTTCTGGGAAAATGTTCTGTAGACATTTGAAACAAAAATAGAGCTTTTTGGCAATGCAAAGCAACAGTTTGTTTACAGATGGCACGATGAAGCTTATAAGGAAAAGAACACCTTACCAATAGTTAAGCATGGTGGAGGATCTATAATGCTGTGGGGCTGCTTTGCTGCACCCGGTACTGGAGGCCTTGACCGTATCACAGGAATCATGAAATCAGAGCATTATCAAGAGATTGTAGAGGGAAATGTCCTACCCAGTGTAAGAAAACTTAGTTTGAGTCGAAGATCATGGGTCCTCCAGCAAGACAATGACCCAAAGCACACATCCAAAAGTACACAGGAATGGTTGAAAAAGAAAAAATGGACTGTTTTAAAAAGGCCAGCAATGAGTCCTGACCTCAATCCCATTGAAAATCTTTGTGGTGAGCTGAAACATGCCATTGAGAAAAAGAACCCTGCAAACATTCAAGAGCTTGGACAAACTGCAAAGAAAGAGTGGGAGAAAATTCCAGCTGAAAAGTGCAAGAAGCGAATAGATGGCTACAATAAACGTTTGGAGGCTGTCAGCAATGCCAAAGGGTGTACAACTAAGTAAGTATTAATTATAGACTTTATTGCTGCACATGCTGTTTATTTTGTTTTTTCTTTTAAATTGCAACATGGAAATTGAAAAAAAATGTTTCATTGTTGCATTACTTTGGACTACTAATTAATAAATCCTGAAGATATAACTTTGGTATATTTCCATTTATTTCTGAAGATATTGTACAGTCTATGAAAAAAATGAAGGGGTGTCAATAATGGTGAGCAGCACTGTAGATGGTAAGCTCCACTGGCAAAGAGGCTGCTGTAAGAAAGTACACTCTTCATAATTGGGTTTCAAATAACAATAAAAAAAACGCTTTCCACTACCCAACTATAGAGACATGGCACCAAAGCAGCTTAGAGATATATTAAACGAAGGTAGGTGATGGTTGACCCTAATAAAATACTAGTTTGGAGCGTATTCATGTCTTTAATAGTGTTGAGCCACCCCCGTAGTGTTCGAGTTCGGTTCGGTTCGTCGAACACCAGTGTGTTCGCCGAACTGTTCGTCGAACTGTTCGTCGAACACCTTCGAACACCGTTAAAACCAATGGCAGGCAAACAAAAACACATAGAAACACATAGAAAACACCTTCAAAGGTGTCCAAAAGCTGACAAACTGCTCAGAAGACACAACTAGCACATGGAAAAGTGACAAGTACATATAGTCATGCGAAAAGAAAAGAGGTGGAGGAGTAAAAGGAGGGGGAGACACAGATATAGGCATGTCATGCCCTTCTAAAATCCAAAAAGTGAGAAGCCGACATGTTCAGTCCGCTCCTGCCCGTGCCACCTCCGCGTCGCCGGGTTTGTGCCAGAGCCGCGGTGAACCCTGACGGCCAGCCCCCCTCTCCCAATACTGGTGCCTGTCCGCTGGTGGGTCGAGCGAGCCCCCCTGTGGTGGAGGCAGCTCTAAGCTTTTTAATTTAAATTGTCTCTCTAATTTGAATGAATACACTTTAAATCCATTTACAAGGATCTATTGGAGGGCAAGTCTCATGCCAGCAGCCGCGTAATTCCAGCTCCAGTAGCGTCCACTAAAGCTGCTGCAGTTAAAAAGCTTTTATAAGGATCGAGCTCGGCTGTCCACCGCAAGGCATCCTACTGCCAGTCCCAGCCCCTATGCCTTGGGGTGCCTCCTGATGCTCTTCACTGAGTATCCCGTGGTCCCGAAGCATTTCCTTTGAAAAAATTAAGTGTCCAAACTACAGGTGGTGTAGCTTGCTTAACAGCTGGGATAATCCGCTGACTAGCAGACACTGCTACTAGGCGCAAAGTATTTCCTGGGCTAGATGCAGTTAAAAATTTGTAATTAGATACTCTCGTTGGATGCTGAGAAAGCATTCCATAGAGTCTCCTGGCACGCCATATATGATTCTCTTAAAAAGCTTGGGGTAGGGGTCTAGGGGACCCTTTTATAGCCAAAATCACGGCCCTGTATCGCAATACGTCACCTAGGCTGAAGATTAATGGAACTGTAGCACCCTGAGGGCTCGGTTGCTACAGAGGTATTGCACCTCACCCAGAGGTGTGATATCTCACTCTCAGGTAAGGATGTAGTGTGGATCAGGACCCGACACTTGCATGCATTACACCACATTGCCGTGGGGCAGGGCGACCAATATGCCCCTGAGATGGGCACGACAGTCCCTGTCCCTGGCTGGAGTGGGGGGAGGGAACACTGAGGAAGGGGAACCCTGTAGTGCAGGAGCAGGGAGGAAGCAGTTCCTGGGTGCATTGAGAAGGGAGTATAAAAGGTGGGCACCATCTTAGTTCAGTGCAGAGAAGTCTGAGCAGAAGTGGCAGGGAGCAGGGGTTCTGCATGGGCTCTGCTCCGGAGGCGGGCCTAGTAACAGAGGCCCAGGCCTGGAAGAGGGAGAAGGAAGGAAGAGGAGCGGAGAAGGCTCCAGGAACGAGGAACGAAGGGATCCCAGGGGTGCGGACGGGCGAGTCGCCACCGCACGCCCGAATCCACCTGCGTGGAGGGGTCAGGCCAAAGGGGGAGACCGGTCCCCGAAACTAGTGGAGGCAGGAAACGACCCTCAGCTAGAAACAGGAGGCTGTGACATTTTATGTGGCGCAGCCCCTCGCTACACCCGCTAGGAAGGCACCACATAGGGTCAGGGAAACTGGCGCCAAGTTTACCAAGAGGAGGCCCGAGGCAGCCGGACAGAAGGGTTGGTAAGAAAGGCCAGACAAAGGACACACAAAGGGGGTCCTGTGAAGCGCTCCAAAGTTATCTGGGAGTTGTCTGAGCCCCTCACCTGGTGAGCACAGTACGACGTGGGCAGTCATTACCTGCAGACGTGGTCTGGATAATAAGAACTGTGAGTAAAGGCCCTGGACTGCATCACTGACTCCGTGTCGTTACTGCTGCTGCCCTGCACCATCACCCCCATCCTCCGCATACACTGCCCTGAGGCTATACTCCTCCCGTGGGGAGTTATGCTACGCTCTGCTGCACCCACAACACCAGCCTCAGCGGTCTGCCCTGGAGCGGCGGTTCACTCTGACCGCAATCCACGGGTGGCGTAGTCGGACATTTAAACATCAAAACCACATAAATAGTTCCGCCACTGGTTTGACCGCCCTGAGCCACGGAACCGGGTCGCCGCCACGGAGACTACAACCACCAGCATCCACCAAAAAGGGTCCGGCTCCGGGTGTCCCAAGGCCCAGGGGGCGCGTCAGAACATTTTCATCACCTTTCACAATCACCAATGGGACAAGGCAGGGATGTTCTCTGTCCCCTCTCTTATACATCCTAGTGACGGAGCACCTGCTCTCATCAATTCGCCATAACCCCAATATTAGGTGGATTGAGGTGGGAGGCACCGAGTACAAGTGCTCTCTATTTGCTGATGATGTCCTAGTATATATCACTCAATCACATATATCCATCCATGCTGTTATGGCTGAAATAGATCACTTTGTTACATGGTCAAATTTTAAAATCAATGCAGCGAAGTCTGAGGCCCTCGATGTCTCCCTCCCCAAATCCATATAGGATTCCATCCAGTCCAACTTTCCCTTTGCCTGGCCTTCACAGGGTATAAAATACTTAGGAATTCCTATTCATAGAGACCTCTCCCATCTATGTTATCTTAATTTTGGGCCCTTTATTGAACAACTCCATACAGACCACGGTTGGCAAGTTAGAACTGTAAGATTCACTACGTGAACCACTGGTGTTTTGTGGAAAAGCACATGTACACTGTGTTCCAAATTACTATGCAAAAAGTGTTTAGGAGTGATAAGGGAAGAATTTGTTTGTTTGTCAGTTAAACTCATTGATGGTGATGTGTGTCAGGGCTCTTTATATCACTGTAAGCAATTGCAGACACCTGTGCTAATTAGTTTGGCAGGTGTATCCAATGAAAGGCAAGACTACTTAAGAAGGCTGTCTCACATTATTAAGCAGCCTACATTTTCTGCCAAAATGGGAAAGAAAAAGGATGTGTCGGCTGCTGAGAAGCAACAAATTGTGGAGTGTTTAGGTCAAGGCATGACTACAATCAACATTGTGCGATGATCAGGATGAAGTGTCTTGGCAATCAAGAAGTATGTAGCTGATTCACAGTACACACATGTGCGTGCTGATAAGGGCAAATTGAGGACTCTTTCCTACAGGCAATTACGTCAGGTTGAAAGAGCAGCGGCAAAAAGCCTTGTCATAGCAGCAGACAAGTTTTTGAAGCTGCTGGTGCCTCCAACGTCCCCCGAACAACAAGATGCAGGGTCCTTCAGAGGTTTGCAGTTGTGCATACGCCATCCTGTCGACCTCCTCTATCCACTTCACACAAGCAGAAACGGCTCCAGTGGGCCAAACATTACATGAAGACTGATTTCAAAACTGTTTTGTTCACGGATGAGTGCCGTGCAGCGCTCGATGGTCCAGATGGATGGAGTGGAGGATGGCTGGTTGATGGACACCCCACGCAAACACGGCTACAGCGCCAACAAGGAGGAGGTGGAGTAATGTTTTGGGCTGGAATCATGGGGAGAGAGATTGTCGGCCCTTTTAGGATCCCTGAAGGCGCTAAAGATGAACTCCATAATGTATGTGGATTTTCCCAAACAGCACTTCCTGCCATGGTTCAAGAAGAAGAACCGTGTATTTCACAGCAAGATCATTTTTTTGCATGATAATGCACCATCTCATGCTGCACATAAAACATCTGCATCTCTGGCTGATATGTGCATAAAAGGGGACAAACTTATGGTGTGACCCCCATGCTCCCCTGACCTCTACCCCATTCAGAACCTTTGGAGCATCATTAAAAGGAGTGTCTATGATGGCGGGAGGCAGTTCACATCTAAGCAACAGCTCTGGGAGGGTATTCTGTCCTCATGCAAAACAATTGAAGCAGAAACCATCCAAAACCTGACAAATTCAATGGACGAGAGAGTTCAGAAGCTCCTTTCGAACAAGGGGTCCTATGTGAAAATGTAACATCACCTAGAATAAAGTTTTGAGTTGAAAACTGTTTGATTTCAGTTTCTAACAACCTGCTAATGCTTATAATTTCAAAAATGACCATTTTTTTGGGCTTTATTAAAATGAAAAGGTTGATCGAAAAGTTTGGGGGATCTAAGAGTGTGGCAACCCAGTAGTCATGATTACTTCGAATTCTGACAATATGAGGGTCATGCTGCAGGTAGTGCAGCAAGAAGGCACTTATGTGTCTTGCGCATCTCGGAGCCCCAAAATTATTTTCCGGGCTAGATGCAGCTAAAAATTATTATTAATTTTAAATCTGGTGAAGCTTTAGTATAGATGGCCTAATAGGATCAGTGCTGCACACTGCTACAAAGCCCAAATTATTTTCCAGTCAAGATACAGATAAACATGATTAGTAATTTTAAATCTGGTGGAGCTTATTATAGATGGCCTAATAGAATTAGTGCTGCACACTGCTACAAAGCCCAAATTATTTTCCAGCCAAGATACAGATAAACATGATTAGTACTTTGAAAGCTTAAAACGGTTGGTAGGGTGATTTTAACCAATCATCAATCTTTTACTCTCCCCAGGATGACACAGGGGTAGAAAAGTCGTTTCGGATCCATGATTTGTTCATCTTTATGAACGTGAGTCTGTCTACATTATCAGTGGAGAGCCGCGTGCGCTTATCTGTCAGCACACCACCAGCAGCGCTGAACACACGTTCAGACAGAACGCTGGCTGCGGGGCATGACAAGATCTTCAAGGCGTGAGTGGCTAGCTCCGGCCATTTATCCAGATTGGAAGCCCAAAAAGAGCAAGGGTCCAGTGACACAGTCATGGCTTCAATGTTTACTTGGAGATACTCCTGTACCATCGTCTCTAGGCGTTGACTATGTGTCAGACTTCTTGTCTCCTGTGGCCTTGCAAAGGATGGGCTAAAAAAGTGGTGAAATGATTCCGCAAAATTGATGTTACTAGCAGATACTGTGGTTCTGTTACGGTTTGAGTGCTGAACACTTGACGGTCCCACGGTTGGCAAGTTGGAACTGTGAGATTCACTACGTGCACCACTGGTATTTTGTGGAAAAGCACATGTAAGATTCTGCAACAGTCTCTGCTGATACTCCTGCATGCGTGCATCCTTTTCTATGGCAGGAATAATTTCTGCAAATTTACTTTTGTACCGGGGATCTAACAGTGTGGCAACCCAGTAGTCAGGATTATTTCTAATTCTCACAATTCGAGGGTCATGTTGCAGGTAGTGCAGCAAGAAGGCACTCATGTGTGTTGCACATCCAGGAGCACCAAGTCCCTGTTGTGTTGGTGGCGAGGTAACAATCATGCTTCCTTCCTCTGTCCTCTCCCCCCAACCTCGCACAACAGAAATGTGATCAAGGTCTCCCTCATCTGATGAGTCTTCCATCAGTTCGTCCTCCACTTCTTCCTGGGCTCCTGCACCTTCCTCACTAGTTTGGCTGCTACCATGCGCCCTGGTAAAACCATCTCCCCCACCCTCACATGCCTGCCGCCTTGGTGCTGCCGACCGTCTGGACCTTGCAGATGTTAGCCCTTCCGCATACAACTCCTCCTCCTCTACTTCCTCCACCTCCTCTTGTGCCACCACCTGACTCCGAATTCTGTTTAACATGTGCTCCAGCATGTAAATCACCGGAATAGTCATGCTGATAATGGCATCGTCAGCACTAAACATCTTCGTCGCCATTTCAAAACTGTGCAGAAGGGTGCATAGGTCCCTGATCTGAGACCACTCCTCCAGCGTGATTTGCCCCACCTCTGGATCTCGTTGGCCCAGGCTATACGTCAGAACGTATTGCACCAGGGCTTGTCGGTGCTGCCACAGTCGCTGCAACATGTGCAGAGTTGAATTCCACCGGGTAGGCACATCGCATTTTAGCCGGTGAAGTGGCAGGCCCAACGACTTCTGTAGAGATGTAAGTCGCTGAGCTGCGGGATGCGAACGGCGGAAGTGAGCACACAGCGACCGTGCCCTCTGCAGAAGGCCATCTAGTCTGGGATAGTGGGCTAAAAATTGCTGGACAACCAGGTTCAACACGTGAGCCATACAAGGCACGTGTGTGACATTGCCCCGGCGAAGGGCCGCACCCAGGTTTGCAGCATTGTCGCACACGGCCTTCCCTGGTTTCAGGTCCAGTGGAGACAACCATTCATGAAATTGGTTCTCCAGAGCTGACCACAACTCCTCAGCTGTGTGACTCACATTTCCCAGACATTTCAATGTAAAAACCGCCTGATGACGTTGAGCCCTACTGCCAGCATAGTAAGGAGGTGTGCAGGATCCCTTCTGCGCAGTTAGAAAGCTTGTGGCATGACCAGACAGGCTTTGGGTGCAGGTGGAAGACCGAGTGGAGGTTGAGGAGGCAGAAGCAGTGGAGGAACTTTGACATAAAGAGGATTGACGCACAACTCGTGGGGACGGCAAGACTTGGACAGCAGCCCCTTGTCCTGCTGTCACCACAGTTACCCAGTGCCCAGTCAGCGACATGTAACACCCCTGTCCATGCCTACTCGTCCAAGTGTCTGTGGTGAAATGCACCCTGTCACACACAGAGTTTCTCAAAGAAGCGGTGATGTTGTGTGCGACATGCTGGTGGAGCGCAGGCACACCTTTCTTTGAGAAGTAGTGCCGACTGGGCATCTGGTACTGGGGCACTGCGACGGACATAAGGTCTCGAAAATCCTCTGTGTCCACCAGGCGGAAAGGCAGCATTTCTGTAGCCAAGAGCTTGCAGATGGTGAAATTCAACCTCTTAGCTTTCTCATGGCTAGGAGGAAATGGTCTTTTACTTGTCCACATCTGAGGGACCGAGGGCTGGCTATTGTGCTTAGACGGGGTTGATAAGGGTGTCCCCGGCAAACTGCCGGTCTGTGAGGAAGATGCAGGCGGACATGTTAGGTTGCCTTGATCCAAAGGTGGTGCTATCGATGTCGGACAGCGCTCAACACCAGCTGGTGTTACCACCTCCAAAGAATCATAGAATCATAGAATCATAGAATGGTAGAGTTGGAAGGGACCTCCTGGGTCATCTGGTCCAACCCCCTGCTCAAAGCAGGATTCACTAGATCATCTCAGACAGATGTCTGTCCAGCCTCTGTTTGAAGACGTCCATTGAAGGGGAACTCACCACCTCTCGTGGCAGCCTGTTCCACTCATTAATCACCCTAACTGTCAAAAAGTTTTTTCTAATATCTAATCTGTGTCTCCTCCCATTTAGTTTCATCCCATTGCTTCTAGTCTTTCCTTGTGCAAATGAGAATAAAGATGATCCTTCTACAATGTGACAGCCCTTGACATATTTGTAGACAGCTATTAAGTCTCCTCTCAGTCTTCTTTTTTGCAAGCTAAACATTCCCAAATCCTGCAACCGTTCCTCATAGGACATGGTTTGCAGACCAGTCACCATTCTGGTCGCTCTTCTCTGAACTTGCTCCAGTTTGTCTATGTCTTTTTTAAAATGTGGTGCCCAAAACTGTACACAGTATTCCAGATGAGGTCTGACCAAAGAGGAGTAAAGACCGATAATGACTTCACGTGATCTAGACTGTATGCTTCTGTTAATACATCCCAGAATTGTATTTGCCTTTTTTGCTGCTGCATCACACTGTTGACTCATGTTCAGTCTATGATCTATTAGTATACCTAAGTCTTTTTCACATGTACTGTTGCTTAGCTCTATTCCTCCCATTCTGTATATGCTTTTTTCATTTTTATTGCCCAGATGTAGTACTTTGCATTTTTCCCTGTTAAAAACCATTCTGTTGGTTGCTGCCCACTGCTCCAGTTTATTTAGGTCTTTTTGAATCCTCTCTCTCTCTTCTCTAGTATTAGCTATCCCTCCTAGCTTTGTGTCATCAGCAAATTTAATCAGTTTACCCTCAATTCCTTCATCTAAATCATTGATAAAGATGTTGAACAATACAGGTCCCAGGACGGAGCCCTGTGGTACCCCACTTGAGACATTCATCCAGCTGGATGTGAAGCCATTTACAACCACCCTTTGAGTCCGATCACTAAGCCAGTTATGAATCCACCTAACAGTTGCCTGGTCCATTGCATACTTGGTCATTTTTTCAATAAGGATGGTGTGAGATACTTTGTCAAATGCTTTGCTGAAGTCAAGATATACTATATCTACAGCATTTCCCTGATCCACCCAGTCAGTGATTCTGTCATAGAAGGAAATTAAGTTAGTCTGACATGACTTGTTAGTTACAAACCCATGCTGACTCTGGTTAATCACTTCATTCTTATCCATGTACTTACATACATGTTGTTTAATAATTTGTTCAAAGATCTTTCCTGGTATAGAAGTCAGACTCATCGGCCTATAGTTCCCTGGGTCCACCTTCTTCCCCTTTTTGAAGATAGGAACAACATTTGCTCTTCTCCAGTCTTCTGGGACTTCTCCTGTTCTCCAAGAATTTTCAAAGATTATGGAGAGTGGTTCTAAAATTTCTTCTACGATCTCCTTCAGTACTCTGGGGTGTAATTCATCTGGACCTGGAGACTTGAACTCATTTATGTTAGCTAAATATTCCCTCACAATCTTTCTGTTTACAGATAACTTGGATTCCTCTATTCCTTTAAAAGGACAGTGAAGATCAGTTGATGTTACATTTTCTTTCTGAGAGAAAACAGATGCAAAATAGGAATTAAAAAGTTCGGCCTTCTCAACATCCTCTCTTACCATTTCTCCATTTTCATCCTGTAAAAATCCTATAGCATCTTTGACTTTTCTTTTACTTTTGACATACCCCCAAAACCCTTTTTTATTGCTTTTGACATCTCTTGCAAGCCTTAATTCATTGTCAGCTTTAGCTAACCTGATACGTGCCCTGCAGGATCTGCAGACTGCATTATAATCTTCTTTAGATATGCCTCCCTCTTTCCATTTAATAAACATTTCTTTCTTTCTTTTTAGCATGTGTTTAAGTTCTGTGTTCATCCATCCTGGTTTCCTTAAATGCTTCCCATTCTTCCTACTTTTCGGGATTGTTAACGATTGTGCTTTGAGAATCTCATTTTTAAAAATTTCCCATCCTTCCTGGACATTTTTGTCCTTAAGGACATCCAGCCATTGGATCCCTCCTATTCTCTTTCTGAGTCTCTTAAAATCTGCCTTTCTAAAATCTAACCTTGAAGTTTGAGTCTTCACATGTCTTCCTCCTCTAGTTATCCAAAATTCTATAATAGCATGATCGCTGCCTCCTAGGGTCCCAGCCACCTTTACCTCCTCAACCATTTCCTCCCTGTTTATAAGGATTAGATCCAAAGTAGCAGATCCCCTTGTTTTCTCCCCTACCTTTTGGAAGATAAAGTTGTCAGCAAGAGAGGATAAGAATTTGCTTGACCTGTTAGTTTTACTTGAGAGAGATTCCCAAAAAATGTCTGGATAGTTGAAATCTCCCATGACCACTACGTCATATTTTTTGGAGAACTTGGTCATTTGATACATAAAGAGTTCATCCATATCTTCAGCTTGCCCAGGTGGCCTGTAGTAAATGCCTACAATGGTGTCCTTTCCGTTGTTCTCTCCTTGTATTCTTACCCAAACAGTTTCCACAGAACTCCCAGTCTCTGAAGCTTCAATCTCTGTGCAGATATACGCTTTTCTAACATACAATGCAACACCTCCTCCTCGTTTATCAAGTCTGTTTCTTGCAAATAAGTTGTAGCCTTTTAGCCTTTTATTCCAATCATGTGTATCGTCCCACCAAGTTTCAGTGATTCCAATGACATCATATTCCTTTTCCTGCATTAGTAGTTCCAATTCTCCTTGTTTGTTGCCCATGCTTTGTGCATTTGTATAAAAACATTTTAGTTTGCGATTGGTTTCTCTTCCTCCCATATTTTTATTATTTAAATTATTTTGTCTTTGTTCTTCCTTTCCACTTCCAGTAGCAGAGATCTCAATAGTATTTGTCAGCTGTATGGCTTTTTCTGGCCTTTTGCTTCCCTTCCCACATTGTTCTAGTTTAAAGCTCTTCTGATGAGTGTAGCAAGGCGACTTCCAAATACATGTTTTCCAGTCTTCGTAAGGTGCACCCCATCTCTAGCAAGTAGTCCATCGTATAGGTAATTCATTCCGTGATCCAGAAATCCAAATCCTTGTTGACGGCACCATCGATGTAGCCAGTTGTTCACCTGTAGAATCTTATTCCACCTCATTGTTCCATGGCCATCCACTGGGAGGATGGATGAGAAGACCACCTGCGCTCCCAATTCTTTCACTTTCTTGCCTAAGTCTTCAAAGTCACTGCAGATGGTTTCCAGGTCCTTTCTTGCGGTGTCATTTGTCCCCACATGTATTAGCAGGAATGGGTAGTGATCTGTAGGTCTGAAGAGTCTTGATATCCTGTCAGACACATC
Source organism: Phyllobates terribilis (assembly GCF_046119375.1). NCBI lineage: Eukaryota > Metazoa > Chordata > Amphibia > Anura > Dendrobatidae > Phyllobates > Phyllobates terribilis. The sequence continues at coordinate 794,223,141 of NW_027362762.1, read as the reverse complement.
TTTAATTTTTGCTCCTGGAAGACAGCACATTTCTCTTGAGGTTATGTCTGGTCTGCAGATAGCGGCCTCTGTTCCTCTTAACAGGGAATCCCCCATGACCACCACTCTCCGTTTTTTCTTCACAACATTCTTCTTTCTCCATCCAGGAGGATTCTGAGGGCTTACAAGGTTCTTCATTGTTGGCAAAGTCTTATTTTGCTGTATTTCTTCATGGTTCTCCTGCGTGAGAGCCTGGTACTGGTTCCTGAGCAGTATGGGTGCTGACTGCCTCTCGATCCTCCTGCTTCTCTGGGTCACATGCTTCCATTCCTCTGTTTCATCAGGTGCAGTTCGAATTTCTTCTCTTTCTGAATCATGAAGAGATAATTCTGCTCTGTCTAAGAACTCTTCACCTTCCTTAATGATTTTCAAGGTAGTTAACCTCTCTTCTAGATTTCGCAACTTTTCCTCCAACAGGGACACAAGCTTGCATTTCTGGCATGTGAAGTTTGGCTTTTCCACTGGCAAGTCTGTGAACATGTAGCAGGATATGCAGCTCACCAAATGGCTCCTGGACTCTCCCATGTTCTTATTGTTAATGTTCTGAAAACAGTGAAAAAAGCTTAAAAAAAATGCTTCAAAATGCGCGCGCCTACCGGCGCGCGGTTTACCGATGTCCTCTTTTCAGCTCCAACAGCAAAAATCCAGTGTTCTTTGAGCTCGCGGAGACTCTTCACTTACCCCAAAATGCAGTGGGAATATGCAAATTATCTCCTCAGGACTCCTCCCCTGGTTTACCGATGTCCTCTTTTCAGCTCCAACAGCAAAAATCCAGTGTTCTTTGAGCTCGCGGAGACTCTTCACTTACCCCAAAATGCAGTGGGAATATGCAAATTATCTCCACAGGACTCCTCCCCTGGTTTACCGATGTCCTCTTTTCAGCTTCAACAGCAAAAATCCAGTGTTCTTTGAGCTCGCGGAGACTCTTCACTTACCCCAAAATGCAGTGGGAATATGCAAATTATCTCCTCAGGACTCCTCCCCTGGAGGAGAAAATGATGACCTGCCAATCACGCTGGCTGTTGCGGGTAAAGAGGTGGCAGGTCTGCGCCCCAAAACAGGTGTGACTGCTGTCCCCCCAGTCACAGAGGATGAAGAGGCCGCGGATGCACAAAATATGGCAGACGGTGGTTGGCCCGGCCGGCTAGGCCGCATTGTAGCACACTGAGCTTCCCAATGCAACTTATGCTTCATGTCCATGTGCCGGTTCATGCATGAAGTACTCAAACTATGTATTTTTTGGCCTCTACTTAGCTTTTGCTGACAAATGTTACAGATAACACGAGTTGGGTCATCTTTATCGATCTGAAAAAATGCCCAGGCTATGCAAGGCTTAGCACCCATGCGACCTGAAGAGCCACCACGACTTGTGGTGAGAGGCAGAGTTGTATTTGAGGATGCAGTTGTTGACGTGCTTCCAGTACTACGTCTCTGTCCAGGAAGGCGCAACCTGACCTCGTCGTCACTAGCATCTTCCTCCACCTCCTCTGCTGACCTCATCTCTTGGCTGACTGTGGGTTGACAGTAAGTGGGATCTCCAACCTCATCATCATCACCCTGTGCGTTATCACACCCGTCGTCCTCAGAGCCAACTTGTTCCTGCCCTGACAAAAAACTAAAGTTGTCGCTCCAATCAGGTATTTGAGTCTTATCATCGTCTTCCTCATTGTCTCCACCAACAGGAGTTACAGTTTGGGAATGAGGGTCTACATTATGGTCAGAACCTTCTGCGTCTGGTCCTGGATCCGACTCATAAAGATTCTGGGCATCAGTGCAGATCATTTCCTCGTCTGGATTCACAGAAGCGCTGGAGTCGACCTCTGATTCCCAGGCTATAGTATGAGTAAACAGCTCTGCAGACTCAACCATCTGTTCTACCTCATACTCAGACGGGCAGCTGGAGATTTGGGAGCTGTGAGGAAGCAAGTGCGATTGGGGTGACACCTTTGAGGACTGGAGTATTTGTGATGTTGAAGTTGATGTGGAGGAGAGCCCACTTAAAGGAGCACTTGATATCCGTTGAAGCACCTGCTGTTTTTGTGCCTCATCTGGAATTTGTAGCGATTGGAGTGGCCGTAAGAAAGGGATCTTATCACATTGTCCGCTAAAAGAAGTAGACATTTTAGTTTGGCTGGAAGATGGTCTTTCTTCTGCAGATGTTACTGTTGCTTTAACACCTACCCCACGGACACAACCTTTTTTCCCCTTCCCAACACGCCTATTCCCCTTTCCACCAGCAGCAGGCCTTTTTCCACTCATTTTGGTGGTTAACTAATTCACAACTCTGGAGTTGTTTGCACAAAAAAACAATGGATGGGAACCGAGCAGAGCTGAGTGGCCAAACTGTGGTATTAGGCCAAAACTATTGGCTGGGTTAGATGCAGAAAAAAATTATATTCAATTTGCAACCTGATGGAGGTCAGTATAGATGGACTAATAGAACAAGTCCCACACACAGCTAGAAGCCCAAATATTTTTTCAGAGGTAGATGCAGAAAATTTTTTTATTCAGTTTGCAACCTGATGGAGGTCTGTATAGATGGATTAACAGAACAAGTCCCACACACAGCTACAATCCCAATATTTTTTCAGAGGTAGATGCAGAAAAAAAATATATTCAGTTTGCAACCTGATGGAGGTCAGTATAGATGGACTAATAGAGAAAGTCCCACACACTGCTAGAAGGCCAAATATTTTTTCAGAGCTAGATGCAGACAAAAAATTATTTTGAATTTGCAACCTGATGGAGGTCAGTATAGGTGGACTAATAGAACAAGTCCCACACACTGCTAGAAGGCCAAATATTTTTTCAGAGCTAGATGCAGAAAAAAATTATATTCAGTTTGCAACCTGATGGAGGTCTGTATAGATGGATTAATAGAACAAGTCCCACACACAGCTAGAAGCCCAAATATTTTTTCAGAGGTAGATGCAGATAAAAATTATTTTTAATTTGCAACCTGATGGAGGTCAGTATAGATGGACTAATAGAGAAAGTCCCACACACTGCTAGAAGGCCAAATATTTTTTCAGAGCTAGATGCAGATAAAAATTATATTCAATTTGCAACCTGATGGAGGTCAGTATAGATGGACTAATAGAACAAGTCCCACACACAGCTAGAAGCCCAAATATTTTTTCAGAGGTAGATGCAGAAAAATTTTTTATTCAGTTTGCAACCTGATGGAGGTCTGTATAGATGGATTAATAGAACAAGTCCCACACACAGCTACAATCCCAATATTTTTTCAGAGGTAGATGCAGAAAAAAAATATATTCAGTTTGCAACCTGATGGAGGTCAGTATAGATGGACTAATAGAGAAAGTCCCACACACTGCTAGAAGGCCAAATATTTTTTCAGAGCTAGATGCAGACAAAAAATTATTTTGAATTTGCAACCTGATGGAGGTCAGTATAGGTGGACTAATAGAACAAGTCCCACACACTGCTAGAAGGCCAAATATTTTTTCAGAGCTAGATGCAGAAAAAAATTATATTCAGTTTGCAACCTGATGGAGGTCTGTATAGATGGATTAATAGAACAAGTCCCACACACAGCTAGAAGCCCAAATATTTTTTCAGAGGTAGATGCAGATAAAAATTATTTTTAATTTGCAACCTGATGGAGGTCAGTATAGATGGACTAATAGAGAAAGTCCCACACACTGCTAGAAGGCCAAATATTTTTTCAGAGCTAGATGCAGATAAAAATTATATTCAATTTGCAACCTGATGGAGGTCAGTATAGATGGACTAATAGAACAAGTCCCACACACAGCTAGAAGCCCAAATATTTTTTCAGAGGTAGATGCAGAAAATTTTTTTATTCAGTTTGCAACCTGATGGAGGTCTGTATAGATGGATTAATAGAACAAGTCCCACACACAGCTACAATCCCAATATTTTTTCAGAGGTAGATGCAGAAAAAAAATATATTCAGTTTGCAACCTGATGGAGGTCAGTATAGATGGACTAATAGAGAAAGTCCCACACACTGCTAGAAGGCCAAATATTTTTTCAGAGCTAGATGCAGACAAAAAATTATTTTGAATTTGCAACCTGATGGAGGTCAGTATAGGTGGACTAATAGAACAAGTCCCACACACTGCTAGAAGGCCAAATATTTTTTCAGAGCTAGATGCAGAAAAAAATTATATTCAGTTTGCAACCTGATGGAGGTCTGTATAGATAGATTAATAGAACAAGTCCCACACACAGCTAGAAGCCCAAATATTTTTTCAGAGGTAGATGCAGATAAAAATTATTTTTAATTTGCAACCTGATGGAGGTCAGTATAGATGGACTAATAGAGAAAGTCCCACAGACTGCTAGAAGGCCAAATATTTTTTCAGAGCTAGATGCAGATAAAAATTATATTCAATTTGCAACCTGATGGAGGTCAGTATAGATGGACTAATAGAACAAGTCCCACACACAGCTAGAAGCCCAAATATTTTTTCAGAGGTACTGTAGATGCAGATAAAAATTATTTTTAATTTGCAACCTGATGGAGGTCAGTATAGATGGACTAATACAACAAGTCCCACACACAGCTAGAAGCCCAATATTTTTTCAGAGGTAGATGCAGAAAAAAATATATTCAGTTTGCAACCTGATGGAGGTCAGTATAGATGGAGTAATAGAACAAGTCCCACACACAGCTAGAAGCCCAAATATTTTTTCAGAGCTAGATGCAGATAAAAATTATTTTTAATTTGCAACCTGATGGAGGTCAGTATAGATGGACTAATAGAGAAAGTCCCACACACTGCTAGAAGGCCAAATATTTTTTCAGAGGTAGATGCCGAAAAAAAATATATTCAGTTTGCAACCTGATGGAGGTCAGTATAGATGGACTAATAGAGAAAGTCCCACACACTGCTAGAAGGCCAAATATTTTTTCAGAGCTAGATGCAGACAAAAAATGATTTTGAATTTGCAACCTGATGGAGGTCAGTTTAGGTGGACTAATAGAACAAGTCCCACACACTGCTAGAAGGCCAAATATTTTTTCAGAGCTAGATGCAGATAAAAATTAAATTCAATTTGCAACTTGATGGAGGTCAGTATAGATGGACTAATAGAACAAGTCCCACACACAGCTAGAAGCCCAAATATTTTTTCAGAGATACTGTAGATGCAGATAAAAATTATTTTTAATTTGCAACCTGATGGAGGTCAGTATAGATGGACTAATACAACAAGTCCCACACACAGCTAGAAGCCCAATATTTTTTCAGAGGTAGATGCAGAAAAAAATATATTCAGTTTGCAACCTGATGGAGGTCAGTATAGATGGACTAATAGAACAAGTCCCACACACAGCTAGAAGCCCAAATATTTTTTCAGAGGTAGATGCAGATAAAAATTATTTTTAATTTGCAACCTGATGGAGGTCAGTATAGATGGACTAATAGAGAAAGTCCCACACACTGCTAGAAGGCCAAATATTTTTTCAGAGCTAGATGCAGATAAAAATTATATTCAATTTGCAACCTGATGGAGGTCAGTATAGATGGACTAATAGAACAAGTCCCACACACAGCTAGAAGCCCAAATATTTTTTCAGAGGTACTGTAGATGCAGATAAAAATTATTTTTAATTTGCAACCTGATGGAGGTCAGTATAGATGGACTAATAGAGAAAGTCCCACACACTGCTAGAAGGCCAAATATTTTTTCAGAGCTAGATGCAGATAAAAATTATTTTTAATTTGCAACCTGATGGAGGTCAGTATAGATGGACTAATAGAGAAAGTCCCACACACTGCTAGAAGGCCAAATATTTTTTCAGAGCTAGATGCAGATAAAAATTATATTCAATTTGCAACCTGATGGAGGTCAGTATAGATGGACTAATAGAACAAGTCCCACACACAGCTAGAAGCCCAAATATTTTTTCAGAGGTACTGTAGATGCAAATAAAAATTATTTTTAATTTGCAACCTGATGGAGGTCAGTATAGATGGACTAATACAACAAGTCCCACACACAGCTAGAAGCCCAATATTTTTTCAGAGGTAGATGCAGAAAAAAATATATTCAGTTTGCAACCTGATGGATGTCAGTATAGATGGAGTAATAGAACAAGTCCCACACACAGCTAGAAGCCCAAATATTTTTTCAGAGGTAGATGCAGATAAAAATTATTTTTAATTTGCAACCTGATGGAGGTCAGTATAGATGGACTAATAGAGAAAGTCCCACACACTGCTAGAAGGCCAAATATTTTTTCAGAGCTAGATGCAGATAAAAATTATATTCAGTTTGCAACCTGATGGAGGTCAGTATAGATGGACTAATAGAGAAAGTCCCACACACTGCTAGAAGGCCAAATATTTTTTCAGAGCTAGATGCAGATAAAAATTATATTCAATTTGCAACCTGATGGAGGTCAGTATAGATGGACTAATAGAACAAGTCCCACACACAGCTAGAAGCCCAAATATTTTTTCAGAGGTACTGTAGATGCAGATAAAAATTATTTTTAATTTGCCACCTGATGGAGGTCAGTATAGATGGACTAATAGAGAAAGTCCCACACACTGCTAGAAGGCCAAATATTTTTTCAGAGGTAGATGCAGAAAAAAATATATTCAGTTTGCAACCTGATGGAGGTCAGTATAGATGGACTAATAGAGAAAGTCCCACACACTGCTAGAAGCCCAAATATTTTTTCAGAGGTAGATGCAGATAAAAATTATTTTTAATTTGCAACCTGATGGAGGTCAGTATAGATGGACTAATAGAGAAAGTCCCACACACTGCTAGAAGGCCAAATATTTTTTCAGAGCTAGATGCAGATAAACATTATATTCAGTTTGCAACCTGATGGAGGTCAGTATAGATGGACTAATAGAGAAAGTCCCACACACTGCTAGAAGGCCAAATATTTTTTCAGAGCTAGATGCAGATAAAAATTATATTCAATTTGCAACCTGATGGAGGTCAGTATAGATGGACTAATAGAACAAGTCCCACACACAGCTAGAAGCCCAAATATTTTTTCAGAGGTACTGTAGATGCAGATAAAAATTATTTTTAATTTGCCACCTGATGGAGGTCAGTATAGATGGACTAATAGAGAAAGTCCCACACACTGCTAGAAGGCCAAATATTTCTTCAGAGGTAGATGCAGAAAAAAATATATTCAGTTTGCAACCTGATGGAGGTCAGTATAGATGGACTAATAGAGAAAGTCCCACACACTGCTAGAAGGCCAAATATTTTTTCAGAGCTAGATGCAGACAAAAAATTATTTTGAATTTGCAACCTGATGGAGGTCAGTATAGGTGGACTAATAGAACAAGTCCCACACACTGCTAGAAGGCCAAATATTTTTTCAGAGGTAGATGCAGAAAAAAAATATATTCAGTTTGCAACCTGATGGAGGTCAGTATAGATGGACTAATAGAGAAAGTCCCACACACTGCTAGAAGGCCACATATTTTTTCAGAGGTAGATGCAGAAAAAAATATATTCAGTTTGCAACCTGATGGAGGTCTGTATAGATGGATTAATAGAACAAGTCCCACACACAGCTAGAAGCCCAATATTTTTTCAGAGGTAGATGCAGAAAAAAATATATTCAGTTTGCAACCTGATGGAGGTCAGTATAGATGGACTAATACAACAAGTCCCACACACAGCTAGAAGCCCAATATTTTTTCAGAGGTAGATGCAGAAAAAAATATATTCAGTTTGCAACCTGATGGAGGTCAGTATAGATGGACTAATAGAATGATGCTATGCCCAAAAGATTTTACTTCACTAGGTGCAGTAAAAAAATTGGTATTCTATACACAGGTGGTATATCTTGCAACACAGATAGGCTACTCCACTGACTAACACACTCTGCAATAGGCCAAAAAGGATTAGCTTTGCTAGATTCAGCCAAATGCTGTGAAAAAAACTTGCACAGCACTGGCACAGACCTGCCTGGCAAAAACTGATAGGAACTGATGTAACCTAGTCCTGAAAAGGACTCCAATTACAATTAGTCTTTACTCCCACAATCTATCTATTTAAGAGCACAGACCTGCCTGATAAAAGTCGTAGGAAATGCTGTAACCTAGTCCTTAAAAGGACTGCAATCACAACTATTCCCTACTCCCAAGCTATCTGTAGATTTGTGCGAAAATTGGCTTGAAATTAACAAGGTATAGCGCACACAGCAACAGCGGTGCCGTCTAACACGCAGCTGCAGCAGTGAGAAAATGGTGGCGACGGGGAAAATGGCTTGGTCTTATAGGGCAAGGACATGTGACATACACTGCCAATGACACATGCCCTTGCTTGTGTGAAAAAAAGCACTTCGCTCCGTGTGTGCGCTGCTGATAGGCTGACAGATTGCACCTCCCCACTGTAAATGCGGGAAAGAGAAAAAAAAATGGAGATCTTCATTGTTCCTGCAGAGATCCATCCCCTGCCCCTCCCCCCACCCCGCTGTACACTCAAACTGCGTATTAACATTAATTTTCATCATTACTGAGAAAAAATCCAGTTATGATTTTGGTGCACGAACAGTTATCGAACATAACCTCGAACAGCCGAATTTTTCTCAAATTGTTCGTGTTCGCCGACCGGCTCGAACACCGCCCAAAACAGCTCGAATTTGAGATTGGCGAACAGTTCGAGTAGAACAACGCTCATCTCTAGTCATTAAAGCAGTAAAACTGTATGTATTTACACACAAAAAGCATTAAAGATTAAAAAATCTTTATCCTAGAAAAAGAAGGTGCAAAAATCACTAAAATAGCATAAAAATATAAAATAATAGCCAATAGACGTGCTCATAAAAGTGTCTTATCATAATGATCTAACCTCTGGTATGAAGGGGTAAATACAGGGGTGGACATACCATTGGTGCAACCTGTGCAGCCACACAGGGCCCATGAGGTAAGGGGCCCACTTTCACCCCCAAAGCAAGTGGAATGGTGCATTATAATGATTTATTGGACTGCAAAGGGCCCATACATTGTTCTGCCTCTTCTGTCTGTGTCCACCCCAGGGTAAATATATGCCTTTTTGTTGCTGTAAGGTGGGATTTTAGTGAAGTCAAAATAGAGAAAAAAGTAAAAGTGAAGAAGTGATCGGAGTCCCCCTCGTGATTGTGTCTGTTACAACTTCTATTAGTGCTATTAAGTGAGTCAGATACAACCCAAGTTTGTGTATTACACCTGGATAACTGATTTACAGCCTCCTTTTATCTCCTCTGGTTGATGTTTAGCTGAACTTGCCTTGGCTTTAAGACTCATACAGCCAAGTATAAGAAGCTCAGAGCAGCAGAAGCAGAATCCGCCCCAACTTGGGAAAACTTTTTTTTTCATTATTTCTTTAGCAGATCTGCCTGTTGTACAACACAGACTTCCTCAGGAGACAAAGAGAAGTCAGAGCAGCATTGTCTTATTGTCAGACGTCTCACAGAAGAGAACTCTGGACTGTCAGATATAGCACGAGAAAGGCGAGGAGCAAGAAGGAGAAACCAGTCAAGTATCTCCAGCAAGTGGAGGACAAAATGGATTTAACAAAAGCAACCCCAGCAGTGACACCAACGGAGACTCCAAATGTAACGCAACCGCTGTTCAACCCAATCTGTAGGAGCAGACAGGCACCATATGCACATGAAATTATTGCACGTAAGTACAGTTAATTTCATTTTAATGAGATTTTAGGTATAGTACACGCAATATCTAGATGTAATTTTAGAACTGACATTTAATAGACGTTTAATCCAGACAAACAGGATTTGGAGTCACATTATATTTGTGTTACCACGAGGTGACCCTATCACTGTTCTTAAGGATATTCCATTCTCACAAGGATACAAATGACTATATCAGTAGATGAGTCAGTGAGACGAGCAGATAAGTTTATCTCAGCTGAAGACAGTTCATACGTGCGCACATGACTGCACAATTAATATAGGCATGGAAACTGAAAATCCCTTTACACTCTAGTTTCATTTATGTATCATGCTTTTTTTTCCTTCTTCCGTGTCTGGATTATTGGAAGAAGGAGAAAAGTCTCTGTTCCTAATTTTGTGTCATGTACATGGAGTCTTACAAGAAGAGCTTGCTGATTCTCTTCCGAGAGAATCAGGCCGATTATGCTAAGGACACTTGGCTCAAACTCTGTTAGGCTGCGTGTCCACGTTGCGGATTACAAGCGTTTTTGATGCGGATTTTCCGCAGCGTAAACGCTTGTAAAACGCTTGTTAATCCGCACCCCATGGTCCCCAATGAGAATCCACAAGTTCTATGCCCATGCTGCGGATTTTTCCGCAGCGTTTATGCTGCGTTCAAAAATCCGCAGCATGTTCATTAATTTTGCGTTTCCGCATGCGGAATTGCCTTATTCAATGCATGAAAAAACGCAAGGCAATTCCGCATGTCGAAAACGCGTGAAAAACGCGCGATAAACGCGTGCGGAATTCCGCATGCGTTTTTACGGGAGAGGACATGCGGAAATGAAGCAGAAATTTTCTGCTTCATTTCCGCAACGTGGGCACATAGCCTTAGAGTGTTAGCCAAGTGTGAGTTTACTGTGAGTCGATTCTCTCGCATGAGAATAATGTAGCACAGGTGTGGAGAAGATGGAGAACTTAATTTCTCCATCTTCTCCATTGTCTGTGTCCATGTATATCATACAGCACTGGAATGACATCCAAGCGTAGTCCAATGTTTTACAAGCACCCATAGACTTGAATGGGTGCGCGTGATCTGATTTGCGGAGCCACTCGCAGCATGCTGCGATTTTTTTCCACAGATCAATTTGGCATGAAAAAAAGATCTGCACTGCCACATTCTATAACATTGGGCCGAGTGCTATCCGATAAAACATCAGATAGCACTCGGCCGATGTATACGCTCGTGTGAACAAACCCTCAGACTTGTGTTCAAATGAGTGAGACCCTGTGGAATATGCTTTATTTGTCATCACTTTTTAGGAACCTATTAGTGATGAGCGAGCGTGCTCGTTTAACCCTTTCACTGAGCATGCTCGAGTGCTTACCGAGTAGCTTCGGCGTGCTCGTATATTATGTTCGAGTCCCTGCGTCTGCATGATTTACAACTGTAAGACAGCCTGAACACATGCTTGTTTGTTAGGGAATCCTCACATGTGGTTAGGCTGTCTTACAGCTGTAAATCATGCAGACACAGGGACTCTAACATAATATACAAGCACGCCGAAGCTACTCGGTAAGCACAAGAGCATGCTTGGTGAAAGGGTTAAACTAGCACGCTCGCTCATAGCTAGAACCTATATATAATCATCCCCTATGTAATAGCTTAAACTGTAGAAAAGAGGAATATGTATCAGTGTTGGTTCATATATGAGATATGCCTCAAAGTTGAACGACATCCTTTATTTGAAAGATACAAAAGCTTCCTTTTCAAGGGGATCTATCCAGATTATGATATACGGTAGTTTATGAAATCTGAAATTGCTAACAATACAAATGTAAATATAACGTGAAATATATTTTTATTTTTTGATAATTTTCACAATGTGAGAGTTGGAAGCACAAATCATAATCAAAATTATCATTTAGTAGCTATTTTTCTGTTGGTTCCTTACCAATCTATTGCAATTACGATTCCACTAGAGACCAGGAAGAAGTAAGAAAAACAAGGGGTGAATTGTTTAATTGTGTATTTTTATGAATAATACTTATATACACTGACCATACATATGCGATTAATATCAGTATATCTCACTAACTGTAACGTGTATGGGCCAAACTGACTATGACTTTTATTTTTATTTTTTCCCTTTTTTTTGACTATGTTGCTAATATAATAATGTTTTAATATACTCACCTCCTTCCTGCGGATGCTGGATTTTCCTATTTTGCTGCAAACTGACTATCCCATAACATCCACCATCACTGGAAACACGGATCGGAAATTAGGGGTTTCCAACATAAGTGTGGTCAAAAATTTACGCTGTGTGCATGTCTGTGGGATTTGGGAGGATCACTGTAAGTCGGAATGAATACTTGGCTGGTAGCTATTTTATCAAATAGTCAGACATTAGAATAACAACCTGGTGTGCATAACAGCCCCTTGATTCTTTCACTAATAGGCAAAACCTAAAGCTCATTCTTTTCGAAGAAAAATCTGTAATAGACACCAAACTTTTATGACTTATTAAATAGGGTTGTCTGATCAAAATATATTGATGACCTCTCTGATAAGACAATATCAGAATGGCTATGAATAAGGAAGTTTACTTCCGAAACGCGTCAGATGTTTGAGGATCTATGTTTAGTGGTTTTTGCACGTATGGAATAAAGTTACAATAAACACTGAGTTTTCTCTTACTTGATCAGATCATTGATGGTACCAGCTACAACAGAGGCTCGATGTAAACACATGGAAAGAATAGGAGCTGTTCGACAGTACTCAGCAGAGGCCACTACACATTGAATGGAGAATATAGTGCAGCTCCATTACATGTGTTAGCATCCAGCTGCTGCTGGAGCCTGTAACATTTGATCAGTGGGGGGTGTCGGTTGTTTGACCCCCACTAATCTGATAACCTAAGGATAGGTCATCAATATATTTGTTTGCCCAGACAACCCCTTTAATAGTACTGATAGCCTCTTTTGTTGTAGAGGGGCCGGGAACTCTTCTAAACAATTGTTCTACCTGTTCTCGTATGTGTGACTTCGGATTGATAGAGAGGAATCTGACTAAAGAATAAATGTGATCTCATTCTGTCAATAAGATCTATAGCATTTTACATCTATATAACAGTAATTTTCTTACAGTGTATTCAATATCAGTATGTATGGTCGTTAATACTAAAATTTGTACATTATACAAACTGCCATATTTCATTGGTTATTACTGCAAGTGCGGAACAGAAAGGATGTGTGATAACGTATCCCTAGGACATCAGTATTTGTCTAATATTAATGTCCAAATCTCAAAACCCTTGTTGATCAGCAAAATCTTTAGAATTACTATGTCAAACATTTCCTAAAACTGTACCAAGTCTTTACCTAGATTGCACAAAAAGTGATTACAGTTTGGAGCTTCTCAATTGCATTTCCAATTAGTAGGGTTTAGTGTAAGTGCACAGATGGAAAGCAATAAATTTGGGAGCTGTGCATCCTACATTTATAGAGGATGTCTGATTTAGAAAACGCATTTGCCAGTACTATTTTAGGATGTTGACAAAGCGATCTCTTCTATGTGATCTCAAGTTACAAGGAGCATCTCTCACCATAGGACCCAGCATTTCTATACATTACACAGGCATTGATTGAATTCAATGGCAATCAGATAATGCTTCATTTCCCCAGTGTAGGTGTAAAAAGGTAACTAAAACACTTGCTCACATTCCTCCACAGATTACAGCAGATAACTAATATTCCCGGTAGCACCATAAACTGTTATTAGCCTAATTCCATATTCAAAGAACAAGTTCAGCAAAAGGATGATGTGCCACCCTGAAGAGTAGGGGAAAGAATATGGCTATACATTTTTTCACCCCATGTACATGTCTGAAAATACTGTGATTAAAGATGGCTAGAAGGGGTTACTGTCACGCAGGGTGTAGGAAAGACTAAGTGCAACATGAAGAGAAGAGGGGAAGGGAGCCCAGAAACTAGGGAAAGGGGGAGTGGAGACCTCCTGGGCTGATCTGATATCACCCTGTCTCCCCTAACGTCCCTATATTGGTTCTTCACCAGTCGCCGCACAGGAACCTAAACCCTGTATTTCCCTAGAGCTTGGCCCTGGATAGGGAAGGAAGGGGTGAGCACTAGTCAGTCCCCACTAACAACTAAAGACAACAAGGGAGACAAACACGGGGGAAAGTAACTTAGCTTGAGTCGATTTAAGAGAGATTAAACCAAACATCCTCCTAGGCACCAGAGAGGAAGTAAGCAGACTGCAATAGCTCCAAGCCTTCACAAGGGAATATGTGAATATCACCGGCACCTCCCTATAGCAAACAGAAAGTATTTAAACACCCAAGCCTGGGTGTCAATTAGCAGGAAGGAGGTAGCCACTGGGTCCTAGAGTGAGACAGATCTAAGAAGGTGTCTGTAATGCCAAACAAAGAGATCTTCTGCAACCAACTGCAGGGCAACTGTCTGTCACATCTGACACACCCATGACAGTTATGCGATCACCCAATGACCTCTGTAACTCCCACTATATTACTGTACATCGGAGCTCCCAGCCACTTGGCTGTGCAGGACTGCGGCCGTCGCCCCATGAATGGAGTCATGATGCAGCTGAGAGCATTCCTGTGTAGAGTACAAAATGTGCTGAAGCCCATCATACTCAGGATTAGTGGGGTTCCCAAAAGTCAGACCCTCAGCATTAATGAGAGATATCTCCAGCTGATAAAACACTTATTGTATTGAAATAGCAAAATACAGCCCAGTAAGTGACACATCACTGGAATCAGGCTCTCTGCTCAAACATTATGCTGCTCTCAGATTACATAGCAAAAATCTCCTGACAGATTCCCATTAAGAGGCATATGCAACTTAATTAATCAGGCTCATCTTACAAGTGGCATGCGCCTTGCCAGAAATCTTACTCCGGTCACAGACTGAAATAAGATTTCTGGTGTAATTTAAGCCAAGTCTGGTAATGAATGCAATAGGCAGGCATTGTCAGCCCCTGTCTGGCTCCAGCACCACCAATTTTGCTGAAGCTGGCTGGGACTGGTGTGAAATTAACAAAATATTTGCACAGCTTTATCTTGCACAAAAATGTTGCCTCTTTTTCAAGTGTTTTATGCCAGAAAAAAATTGTCTTAAATGCTTTTAGGTATTTGCCCATTAGAGTGCATTTGCATAAGCCAATTTTAGGCCGATAAACAAGCGCCGATGGACTATATTCAAGTCATTTGTCACTTGTTTACTAGTGTCTTTACACAGGCTGATAAAAAATAATGAGGCTAGAACAATCGCTAATAGCTCCTTCTGTCTCCATATAGTATCGTGTGATTGGCAGCAAATCTCCTGTTTACATCGGGTGGTGCATTGCCGAAAACAATGATTTTTGTTCCAGCATAAATGGCCCAATTACCAGATGCGTGAGCGTAAGCACAAACACTCATCTGTAGTGTCAGTATTTTTAAACACACACTATATGTTACACACACACACTATATGTTACACACACACACTATATGTTACACATGCATGGTATATTGCACACGCACTCCATGTTAAACAAACACTCCATTTTACACACATTGCATATTACACACACACACACTGTATGTTACAAACCCTGCATGTTACATAAAAAACACACTGCATTTTGCACACATAGGCACACTGCATGTTACATACACAAGTTACATACACACTGCATATTACAAACTCACACTACATGTTATATACATACTGCATGTTACAATCACTGCGTCTTACACACATACTGCATGTTACACATGCATATGTGACGCCCAGCTGCGCTTGGTACCTAGAAGAGTGCATTGATGGATTCCTGCACAAGAGGTCCCCACAACATTCACACATCTCCACCTTCCACCTCAGACCACCAGAGGGAGCCCATTAGTGAGATAAAGAGGGAAGGTGGAGCTAGGTAGTTGAGTCAGAGTCTAGCAGTCAGTTGGTCTAGACTGGAGTCGACAGAGAACCAAGTCTGTTGAGAGAGTTCCTGCAGTAGAGAAGCCTGCAGTGGAGCACAGTCAAGACTCAGTGTAGCTCAGAGAAGTGAGCTTTAGGTGTGCCGGCGCCATAAGATCGGTGAAGCGCGGCAAGCTGCCGTTAGTGTGAGTAGCCTAGTGAGGGCCCGAGTAGGCCGAAGGCGAGTGGAGATGACTCGCCCCCTGGGCCGTGGGGCACTCGGATCCGGGCAATAGGGAGACGATGGGGGTAGTAGTGGCGACCCGGTTCCGTGGCTCAGGGTGGTCAGGCCAATGGTAGTCTGCTATGTTCTGCTGATAATGTCCGACTACGCCACCCGTGGATTTGCGGTCATTAGGAACCGCCGCTGCAGGGCAGACCGCTGGGGCTGATGATATATGCAGCTGGGATGGTGTGACTCCCCACGGGAAGAGTGCGGCCCCAGGGCAGTATAGTGGATGGTGGGAGTGATGGTGGTGAGAGTCCCAGTACTGGTAGTGCTGGAGGCGCGAAGGAGCACACAGACAATAGGTTGCAGTCCAGGGTCTTTACTGAAACAGGTAAACTGACCCATAAACAGTCCCAGCTAGGAGGGGACCTGGATGTCTGAGAGCAACGGGGAAATTGGCCCTGGTCAGGGTGAGGGTGTAGGCCTACCGTGCTTTCTGCGCTCCTTCTGGCTATCTCCTCGTTATAGGGTAACAGCCCACGTTTCCAAGCTTTCCGTGTATTCTCGCCTGTATGGCCTGCGACGTGGGTTCCTTTCTGCTCCCAGCCTTGTACGGCTTTACTGGTCCCTTCGGTTGTGGCAGGGCCTCCAGGCTTCTTAGGCCAAGGAATATACAGTCCCTTGCGGACTGGTTCTCTGCTGGAGGATGTAGAATCCTCCCAGCCTCAGACACCAAAGTCTGGTAAAGTCAGTCTCTTATCTGCCAAGACAGGCTTGCTTCGCCTCTTGTCTCTGGCTTGTGGCTCTCCTCCTGCCACACTTCCTCTTAGGTGCAGTGCAACTGTCTGTCCCTGCTCTGCTCTGGGACAAGTCTCAGTGCTGAGACAGGCCATCAAGTTCTCTCTAACCCTGCCCCCAGTACCAGCTTTTATAGGGGCAGCCAGCTCCCCCTACTGGCCTGAGACAGGAGGCATTGCATGCTAATGTTCCCCTGACTAGAGAACCTCCCCCTTGCTCTCAGACACAGCTTTATTACACTTTGTGGCATCCAGGCCAGGGTGACACATTCCCCCCTAGTGAAATTTAGTACTCCGGGACTAAACAATAAACAAAGACACTATGCATAACCATAAAACATTAATAGACAAACGACGCACAGATTGAGTTCTTAAGGTCACAGTGTGGCCTGTGACCGGGTGTCCATATCACCAACACAACGGGAAGCCTTAACCAGGTGGGGGTCTGTCCTACCCCAAGTCCTTCACAGTCTTAGTTCATTCCTGGGTTAGGCTCCGAAAGCAGTCCATACCATGTCCCGGTTATAAAAAGTCCATAACCTTTGAGTCCTTATGGTAGCTGCAAGAAACTGAAACACAGAATTACCAAACATGCATGTAACTTTGCAACCAATTCAACATTTGGCAACAGGGTTATTTACAATCTTAGTACACTCTATATTCTCCAGCGAGCGGGTATCTGCCCCTTCGTGCTTCTGGTTGACCTACGTAGCCCACTGTCTGGTGGTGGACCAACCTGGCTTTCCCCACTAGCGTTAGGGGTACAGCTACCAGCTGGGTGTACAGGTAGGGCAGGCAGCTGTCTGCGGGTCCTTTGGCTTACCGCAGGCATGGCAGGCTCACTGTCAGCAGAGGGTTGACTCTCCTGGGCTGCTGGTACAGGCTCTTCTGCCTCTGGAACCGCTTGCTCCTCTTCACCTTCCAGCTCTGGTGTTGGTTGTTGCTGTGCCGGTTGCAGGAAATGCAGGACAGGTACCACTATGGCATCATTTATGCGAGTCCAGGACTGAGGGAACTCTCCGAGAACGGTGCTGATCATTTCTTCCTTGTCCTCTGCGGGTTCAAGGTCACTCTGATCCTCTTCTGCACTACGGAGTTGCTCGGGGCACCTTTTGAGGTGGTCTCTGGAGACGACACTAGTGGTTTCTCCTCCGTCCTTGGTGATTACGCACACCTTTGGGTTGTCGTGGTCAGACTGCAGTACGGTGTAGGGTTCCCTTTCCCACTGGTCGTCCAACTTATGTAGCCTTCTCTTCCGCTTCAGGACTTGCTCACCAGGTTCTAGGGGACCAGCAGGGGCGTGTTGATTGAAGAGTTTTTCTTGCCTCTCTCTCACCTGGGCCAGGCTCTTATCCACACTCTCCTGTACCTTCTTGTACTGCAGTTGCCTTTCCGTATCCCAGTCCGCATCCGGGGAGGTGTCCTCAGGTATTAGGACTCCCATCTCCAGGTCTACGGGCAGCTTACCTGGTCTAGCTCGCATCAGGTAAGCCAGGGTGCAGTTTGTAGCATTCACCGGGATATTGTTGTATAGGTCTATCAGGTCCGGCAGTTTTTCTGGCCACAGGCTGCGTTCCTCCAGGGGCAACGTCTTCAGGAGATCAATGACTATATTGTTCATCTTCTCACACATCCCGTTAGTTTGGGGGTGGTAAGGCGTTGTACGAATCTTCTTACAGCCATAGAGGTTGCAGAACTCCTGGAAGATTTCAGCCTCGAACGCTGGACCCTGGTCTGCCAGGACCTGTTCCGGATACCCGTGTGGACGGCAGAAATATTGCTGGAAGGCTCTGGCCGCTGTTTGGGCTGTCAAGTCCTTTACCTGGACCACCACTAGAAAACGGGAATAGTGGTCCACGATTGTCAGGGCATAGATGTATCCAGACCGGCTTGGAGCCAATTTGACGTGGTCCAGAGCTACCAGCTCAAGAGGCTGCGTGGTGACAATGGGCCTCAAGGGTGTCTTCTGGCTGGTGCGGTCCTTCCTCCTCAGGTGACAAGGGCCACAGTCTCTGCACCACTTTTCTACAGCTCCTCTCATGCCGACCCAAAAGAACCTTCCTCTTAGCAGGAACTCCAGTTTCTTCCAACCGAAGTGTCCCGCTCAGTCATGGTAAGCCCCCAGGACCATATCTGCATCCCGCCTTGGGACCACGACTTGCCAGGTCAGCTCGTGCGTCCGGTGGTTAACAATCCTTCTGCACAACTTGCCTTCGTAGAGGAACAGCTTGCTCTTCTCCTTCCATAGCTGCTTGGCTTCCTCTGGGGCATCTGGATCTAGGCGGGCGTCTTCCCGTGTCAGCAGATCTTTCACCAGGCAGACTGCAGGGTCACTATCTTGGGTCTCGGCCCAGCTGTGGTGAGGTAGGGGATTGATCATCACAGTTGTTAGATCCTCCTCCTTCACGTGGTGAGAGTGTTGAGCGGCTCCATACTGGTGAAACGCGGGGAGTTCTACCTCCTCCAGCTCTTCTGGGTCTTCGTCGCCCTCAGGTAAGTGAGGCATTCTTGATAGGGCGTCCGCATTGGCATTGGTTTTGCCGGCCCGGTACTTGATCACGAAGTCATAGTTGGAGAGACGGGCCATCCACCGCTGTTCTAGGGCACCCAGTCTTGCATTGTCCAGGTGTGTCAACGGGTTGTTGTCCGTGTACACAGTGAACTTTGCGGAGGCCAGGTAATGCTTGAAGCGTTCCGTCATGACCCACACCACCGCCAAGAATTCTAGCTTGAAGGAGCTGTAATTCTCCGGGTTCCTCTCGGTGGGCCTCAGCTTCCGGCTGGCGTATGCGATCACCCGTTCTCTGCCCTGTTGGTTTTGGGACAGTACGGCTCCCAGTCCCACATTACTGGCGTCCGTGTGGAGAATAAAAGGCTGACCATAATCAGGGTAGGCCAGGATCTCATCCCCCGTGAGGGCCATCTTCAACTGGCAGAAGGACTCCTCTTCCGGTTTATCCCACTTGAAGGGTGGCTTTTGACTTCTGGACTTAGACTGTCCGATTAGGAGGTCCTGCATAGGAACTGCCATCCTAGTGAACCCGGGGATGAACCTTCGGTAGTAGCCTACCAACCCGAGAAACTGTCTCACCTCTTTGATGTTCGAGGGGCTTGGCCAGCTCTTGATTGCCGTGACCTTGTCAGGGTCGGGGGCCACTCCTTCCGCGCTTACCACGTGCCCTAGGTACTGGACCTTTGGTTTCAGCAGGTGACACTTCGATGGTTTCACCTTCAGGCCATAGCCTGCCAGGGCTTCGAACACCTCGGCCAGGTGCTTTAGGTGGTCCTCGTAGGTTTTCGTATAGACGATCACGTCGTCCAGGTAAAGGAGGACCGTCTCGAAGTTTCGGTGCCCTAGACAGCATTCCATCAGCCGCTGGAAGGTCCCTGGTGCGTTGCAGAGCCCGAAAGGCATACAGTTGAACTCACTCAGTCCCATCGGGGTGGTGAAGGCGGTCTTCTCCTTGTCAGCCTCTGCCACAGGAACCTGCCAGTACCCGCTAGTAAGGTCCAAAGTAGAAAAGAAGTTAGCTGATTTTAGTGCGGCTAAAGACTCTTCTATTCTAGGCAGCGGATATGCGTCTTTGTGGGTGATACGGTTGATTTGTCTATAGTCCACGCACATTCTCATGGTGCCGTCTTTCTTTTTGACCAGAACCAAGGGGGCTGCCCAGGGGCTACAGCTGTCTCTAATGACCCCAGCTTCTTTCATCTCTCTTAGCATGCCCTTTGCGTTCTGATAATGTGCAGCGGGTACAGGTCTGTGCCTCTCTTTTATTGGTGGGTGGCCCCCTGTGGGGATGTGGTGTTCTATCCCCTTTACTCTGCCGAAGTCTAACGGGTGCTTACTAAAGACTCTCTCGTACTCCCGTACCACCCGGTAGACTCCTTGTTTTTCGTGCAGGGGAGTGGAGTCAGCACCCACATGGAGTTTCTGGCACCAGTCCTCCTTTTGTTTCTGGGAGCCATTACCCTTCGCCTGTGGAGATGGAGGCAAGGGTTCCACGGCCCTGATAGCTTTGTGTTCGACAACAAACAGTTTGGCGGGTGTAGCGTACCTGGGTAAGTGTACTTCCCTCTCCCCAATGTTGAGGATGCGGACGGGCACCCTCCCATGACGGACATCAACCACCCCCCGGGCTGTCAAAATGGTGGGCCTGCTGTCCGAGTACACGGGTTCTACCATGGCTTGGTAGTCTCTACCTCTCAACCCGATTGCAGTCCGACACCAGATCATCATTTCACTTTTGGGAGGCATGGAAATGGGGAATGGGTCACTCAGTCTTACGCTACCGATCTCACCACCAGACAGTTCTACCAGCTGCCGTCTCATCAGGGCTTTTATCTCCTTGTTGAGGACTCTCTGTTGGCTGGAACTAGCATTCACCGCCACCTGTTGTAAGATTACAATTACCTCTGAAAGACAATTTTCAATTACATTAGTACCCACAGTTATTTTAGGGTGACTTTCACGACAGTCAATGTCCACAATAATTACTCCCTGTGCCGGCAGTTCAACTTTACCAATTTTAATGGTCATCTCCTTGAACCCCATCTGCGGCACGGGCAAGCCATTACTGGCGATGATGCTCAAGTTACTGTCTGGATACCGCGTGATATCAGCATCAGTCAATACTGCTTAAAAAGTACATAAGGGATAGTGGTTACTTGCGACCCAGTATCCAGTAAGGCGCTCATGGGGATACCGTCCAGCACCACGGGTAAAACCGGGCGCCCCCCAACGTACTTATTACGCCAATTGTAAGGGCCTGGTGATCTTATGCCTGGGGGTTGGCCCTCTGCCCCAGGTTGGACCCGTTTAAATTACAGTACCTGGAAATGTGTCCGGGCTGGTTGCATCGACGGCAAATGGGCTGTCCATCCTCTGCGTAGCGGTCTGTGGGCCTCCCTCGAAACGACGGGATCCTCCTCTGTCGACGCTATGGGACATCCTCCGGACTTGAAGCCAGCTCGATGGGTCTTGACGGGTCCACTTGCAACGCCTGGACGGTCCTGGTCAACGCCGCGACGCTCCTGGTCAGCTCCTGGACTTGGTGGAGCAGGTCTTTCGACGGGGCTTGGTTCAGGGCCTGTGCATCAGCCCCCACGGGATCCATAGAGGAGGGCGCCGCCTCCTGGTGGTAGGTGATAGCAGGGTGCCGGGGGTTTATAGCGCCACTGGTTGCGGATTCACGGAGCACCCTTATGGCCCTGTCCTTAAATTGGGCAAAGGTCAGGTCGGGGTTCTGAAAGAACATGAGGCGCAGTTGGGCCCTGTGGGCGCTAGACAGCAGACCTTCTATGAATTGTTCTGTTAGCAGCTTATCCGTTTCCTGCACACTGCCAGGGTCAGTTTGTTGAATAGCCCTCAAGGCTTCCTGCAGATTTAGGGCATAGTCTCTGATGCTGTCCTGTGCCCGCTGCTTACATCCATAGAACCTCATTTTAATCTCAGTGGAGGTACGTGTGTCAAAGGTACCCCGCAGCCGGGCCAGAATACCCTTCACAGTCCTTTTCTCCTCAGTGGGCCATGATTTTACCTCCCTTTGGGCTGCGCCAGTTAACTGCCCTGTTAGTATGCTGACCTTCTGTTCCTCTGTCAGGGGGTAAACCTGGAACAAACTGTACAGCCTTTCCTTAAAGTCAGTTAGGGCATGGGGCTCCCCTGAGTACTTGGGCAGCCAGGCCGCTCCAGGGATGTAGGGCAGGGAAAAGGGCATCACCGCTGTTGCCGCTGCGTTGGTGGTAGTGGGCGCCTCTGTGTCCGACATCTTCCTCCCCCCTAGTTAAGCGTGGCCTACCTTCCGACGATCCTCTTCTGTAGGCCGCGGCTCTGCTGCTGCTGCTCTGGACGAGGACCTTGCGTCGCGTCCTGATGATGTCAGCGTCGCTCTCTCTCCCTTCCAGGACCTTGCGCAGCGTCGGTGCGTGGGGCGGAGCTTCGGGTCTCGCGCGCTTTCGGCGTCCACGCCCCTCTTCTTCCCGCGCGGCGTCCTGAAGATGGCATCCGACGGCGGGAAAACGACTTCGGATGGCGGGAAAACAGCTGAAGATGGCGGGAACCGACTGAAGATGGCGGGAAACGGCTCCGGATGGCGGGAACCTTCACCACGGCAGGTATGACAGTCTTTTGAAGGCACGCAGTACCCGGTGGTTGCGGGCACGAAATCCTGCCGACTACGCCAAAGCTGACTCGCCCCCTGGGCCGTGGGGCACTCGGATCCGGGCAATAGGGATCGATGGGAGTAGTAGTGGCAACCCGGTTCCGTGGCTCAGGGTGGTCAGGCCAGTGGTAGTCCATTATGTGCTGTTATGTCCAACTACGCCACCCGTGGATTGCGGTTATTAGGAACCGCCGCTGCATGCAGACCGCTGGGGCTGATGAGGTGTGCAGCTAGGGTAGTGTGACTCCCCACGGGAAGAGTGCGGCCCCAGGGCAGTATAATGGATGTTGGGAGTGATGGTGGTGAGAGTCCCAGTACCGGTAGTGCTGGAGGCGCGAAGGAGCACACAGACAATAGGTTGCAGTCCAGGGTCTTTACTGAAACAGGTAAACTGACCCATAAACAGTCCCAGCTAGGAGGGGACCTGGATGTCTGAGAGCAATGGGGAAATTGGCCCTGGTCAGGGTGAGGGTGTAGGCCTACCGTGCTTTCTGCGCTCCTTCTGGCTATCTCCTCGTTATAGGGTAACAGCCCACGTTTCCAAGCTTTCCGTGTATTCTCGCCTGTATGGCCTGCTACGTGGGTTCCTTTCTGCTCCCAGCCTTGTACGGCTTTACTGGTCCCTTCGGTTGTGGCAGGGCCTCCAGGCTTCTTATGCCAAGGAATATACAGTCCCTTGCGGACTGGTTCTCTGCTGGAGGATGTAGAATCCTCCCAGCCTCAGACACCAAAGTCTGGTAAAGTCAGTCTCTTATCTGCCAAGACAGACTTGCTTCGCCTCTTGTCTCTGGCTTGTGGCTCTCCTCCTGCCACACTTCCTCTTAGGTGCAGTGCAACTGTCTGTCCCTGCTCTGCTCTGGGACAAGTCTCAGTGCTGAGACAGGCCATCAAGTTCTCTCTAACCCTGCCCCCAGTACCAGCTTTTATAGGGGCAGCCAGCTCCCCCTACTGGCCTGAGACAGGAGGCATTGCATGCTAATGTTCCCCTGACTAGAGAACCTCCCCCTTGCTCTCAGACACAGCTTTATTACACTTTGTGGCATCCAGGCCAGGGTGACACAGAGAGTTAGTACATAGGGGGCAGAGGAGCTTAACTTGCTCACCCCGAAGAATTTACTGGACACCGGGTCCGAAGCTTACCGTGATCTCTATGACCCAGTAAGATATAACGGGAATCCCTGGAGAACTACAAGTCCCAGTATCGCTAAAGTGCTGATACTTAACAGAGCCTGGAGACACATAGGCCCCGCAAGCAGAGGAGCGTGTACTCCAAGGAAAGGCCCTACCACAAGGTCAGCTAGCACAGGACAGGAACAAAGTTAGGCCTAGCTCCAGGCAGGTCAGAAACTTAATACGCAGAGGTAAGAAACAGGAGGCCCTACACCCGCTCATTGGGGAGGATCCTGACATGCACCCTTCACCCTACAGTGCTCCGGGACGTGCCTGAATTTCCATCAGTAAAAGGTACTGAAGTGACTATCGTGTCTGTCCCTGTTCTTGCTCTGACCCGGCTGGGTCACGCCTGTCCTGCATCCCCTTTTCAGTACGCTGCCCTGCGGCCTAGCTCCACCTGTGGGGAGCTATTCCATCAAGCTGCCTTATCATCGGCCTCAGTGGACTGTGCAGCGCTGGTGAATCTCACCAGAAACCACAGGTGGCATCACGAACTTTAATAAAACTAATAAAAAACCAATCCCTTTTTAAAGAGTGACCCCAGGGTACGGGCCCGGGAGCCGACCACCGCGACATCCCCAAGGCCAGGCTAAAGGCCCGGGTACCCAAGTAATCCCCATCCCCCTGGGTGAGTCACATACACATGCAAATTCATGATACATAAATGGCATGTGTTAGACACACACACTCACTGCATATTACACATATACTGTATGTTACACAGATATGTACACTGCATGTATACACACACTGAACACATATACAAATAGTGTAGATATACCAGGCTGCCTCCTTTTTTAGTTCCTCCTGGTTTCCTCCGCTTCTTCACTCCCTCCATACTCTTGCAGATTAATGGACCTTTGTTCACATGATCATGATATCACAAAAGATCCTTCTACTCTTTTTGGAAACTGCACTGATCATGCACTACTCACATTATCAGTGCAACTTCTGGCTTTTAAAGTCTGGAGCTCTTTTTTGGAGGCTATTTAAGACTTATATCTCCTGTTGTTTCAGGAAATGCACATAGACATTACCAGTAATGAACAAACTCTGATCCTATCTTTTGTATTGAAG
The DNA here is from genome assembly GCF_046119375.1 of Phyllobates terribilis. Classification (NCBI taxonomy): domain Eukaryota; kingdom Metazoa; phylum Chordata; class Amphibia; order Anura; family Dendrobatidae; genus Phyllobates; species Phyllobates terribilis. The sequence continues at coordinate 794,198,097 of NW_027362762.1, read as the reverse complement.
CATCTAATGAGCGTGTGTAAAGGAAATTGTAAAGGAAGGAGGAGCAGGGTCTGCTGTAACATCACCTATTGTGAATGATGAATCTAGTTTTGTCAACTGTGTTACCTGACACTGTAATCCTGCCTCTGATGATAAGGAACCTGCTGAAATGCTTCTTGAAATGAAGTATGAACCTAAAATAGCTCCAAATGTTCAGTGTGAAAATTGAAATATTACTCATTTTGTTTTCTAATACACATGGTGATATGGGTACAAAAAACATTGCCAAAAAGTTTAAAAAAAATACAAAAAATTGTTTTATACTATAGGTAATTTTCTGATGTCAAGTTCCCTTTAAGCCTCACACCATAATGAAATCCGTTCTAAGCTCTAAAGCTAAAGCTTGTTTGATAAAGAAAATTTCTTTATTTTACTTTTTAAACTTTTTAAACTATTCATGTACCTTCATAAGTAACCTTCATTCAAATTTTGATTTGATAAATCAATCATAAACATGAAAATAAGTATCTTTGTAATATATCATATCAGAAAAATGTGATTCTTTCTCCTCCTGTACTGAGCTTTCACTCTCAATTCAAGGCTAAAATCTGTAAAATCTCTATATAGTGAACTTATTTTCCCATTACTGAGATACGAGATGGCAGTTGGTGCTTTACAAATTCTATGAAGGGGGAAGAGTAGGGGGAAGGAGACATTCTGATTCAAGTTCTCCTTAAATGGAAGTTCTACTCCATAGAACTTTATGAGCACTAACTGCCATGTCCTATCTCAGTAATGGGAAAGTCTGTATTCAATGAAATTGATTTTATTCATAAAATGAGAATTTCGAAACTGAGTGATCAGTCCAGTAGGAGTAAGAAGCAATTTTTTTTAAAGATTTATAACACAGTTTCTTATTTTCACATGTACAATTGATTTCTGAAACAAAATTAAAATGACGGTTACTTTTTAAGCTCGAGGTGTGAGATTTATAACCACTAGGTTCTCACCACATTCAGGTTTAGTACAGAAGTAATTTATGGATTGATGTATTTTTTATTCTGCGTTGGCACTGACTTAGCTGTACTTAAGGAGAAAGATAGAAAGGTAAATAACCTGTGATGACAGAAGAACGCACTGTCACACCTCTTTATGGTGTTTCTCAGCTCTATTAAAGGTGATTGACACATGCAAAACTCAACTTTAACCTTTCTCAGGCTTTTCACTCAACGTCAATCACCGGCTATTACACATGATAAATATTCAAAGATTTTTCGATACATGTAATGCTGAAATGTGCTTAGTACTCTGTGATATTAGGTGAAATTGCTTGACTCAAAGCATATTAAAGTAATATGTTTCTAAATCTAATCTATTTTTTACACAACAAATGACAGACCTGAAGAATTATAGATAAATATACAGTACTGTGAAAAAGTTATAGACTGGTGTGAAAAAAACGCTGCACAGTAAGAATACTTTCAAAATAGAATTTCAGAATTAATAATGTATTTTAATCAATTAAGTCAATGAACAAGAAGAAATCTAAATCAAATCAATATTTGGTGTGACCACCCTCTGCCTTAAAGGAAACCGGTCACAAGAAATAATGCTATTAACCTGCAGATATGCGGTTAATCTGCAGGTTAATAGCGTTATTATGCTGCCCAGCACCTGCATGCAGCCGAATACAGCTGGAAGAAAATTAACTTTACTCTCCCTGCCAGCATTTGCTTTCAGTCCTGGGGGTGGGGGCACTGCGAGTTCAGTTATCGCTCTGAGAATACAAAGCGGCCATTGCAACCGCGTCCCCGGCCCTGACTGAGACTCCCTCTGCATTGCGGCCGGCTGTCAGTCAGGACCGAGGGCGCGGTTACAGCCACCGCTCTGTATACTCAGAGCGATACTGAACCGGCAGCGCCCCCCACCCCCATGACTGAAACCGAATGCTGGCGAGGAGAATAAAGTTCATTTTCTCCCCGCTGCATTCAGCTGTGTGCAGGTGCCAGGCAGCATAATACCGCTGTTAACCTGCAAGTTAACTGCATATCTGCAAGGTAATAGCGTTATTTCTGGTGACAGGTTCTCTTTAAATACAGTACAGACCAAAAGTTTGGACACACCTTCTCATTTAAAGATTTTTCTGTATTTTCATGACTATGAAAATTGTACATTCACACTGAAGGCATCAAAACTATGAATTAACACATGTGGAATTACACTGTGTTCCAAATTATTATGCAAATAATATTTTCTCAGATTTTCCCAAATTACCTATATGAATTGCAGTCATTGTAAGAGTACAATTGAAAGGTTTTTGTACAAACTGCCTATGATAACAGTATATTTTTTAAAAAATAAAACACTCAAACTGCACTCAAAATGCATGTTCCAAATTATTATGCACAGCATGGTCATTTTTGAAATTATAAGCATTAGCAGGTTATTACAAACTGAAATTAAACGGTTTTCAACTCAAAACTTTATTCTAGGTGATGTTACATTTGCACATAGGACCCCTTGTTCAAAAGGAGCTTCTGAACTCTCTCGTCCATTGAATTTATCAGGTTTTGGATGGTTTCTGCTTGTTTTGCATGAGGACAGAATACCCTCTCCCCATGATTCCAGCCCAAAACATTACTCCACCTCCTCCTTGTTGGAGCCGTAGCCGTCTTTGCACGGGGTGTCCATCAACCAGCCATCCTCCACTCCATCCATCTGGACCATCGAGCATTGCACGGCACTCATCGGTGAACAAAACAGTTTTGAAGTCAGTCTTCATGTATTGTTTGGCCCACTGGAGCAGTTTCTGCTTGGGTGCAGTGGATAGAGGAGGTCGACAGGATGGCTTCCGCACAGCTGCAAACCTCTGAAGGACCCTGCATCTTGTTGTTCAGGGGACGTTGGAGGCACAAGCAGCTTCAAAAACTTGTCTGCTGCTATGACAAGGCTTTTTTGCCGCTGCTCTTTTAACCTGACGTAATTGCCTGTAGGAAAGAGTCCTCAATTTTCCCTTATCAGCACGCACATGTGTGTACTGTGAATCAGCTACATACTTCTTGATTGTGCGATGATCACGATGAAGTGTCTTGGCAATGTTGATTGTAGTCATGCCTTGACCTAAACACTCCACAATTTGTTGCTTCTCAGCAGCCGACACATCCTTTTTCTTTCCCATTTTGCCAGAAAATGTAGGCTGCTTAATAATGTGGGACAGCCTTCTTAAGTAGTCTTGTCTTTCATTGGACACACCTGCCAAACTATTTAGCACAGGTGTCTGCAATTGCTTACAGTGATATAAAGAGCCCTGACACACATCACCATCAATGAGTTTAACTGACAAACAAAAAAGTTCTTACCTTATCACTCCTAAACACTTTTTGCATAAAAATTTGGAACACAGTGTATATACTTAACAAAAAAGTGTGAAACAACTGAAAATATGTCTTATAATCTAGGTTCTTCAAAGTAGCCACCTTTGATGACTGCTTTGCACACTCTTGGCATTCTCTTGATGAACTTCAAGAGGTAGTCACCGGAAATGGTTTTCACTTCACAGGTATGCCCTGTCAGGTTTAATAAGTGGGATTTCTTGCCTTATAAATGGGGTTGGGACCATCAGTTGTGTTGTGCAGAAGTCAGGTGGATACACAGCTGATAGTCCTACTGAATAGACTGTTAGAATTTGTATTATGGCAAGAAAAAAGCAGCTAAGTAAAGAAAAACGAGTGGCCATCATTACTTTAAGAAATTAAGGTCAGTCAGTCCAAAAAATTGGGAAAACTTTGAAAGTGTCCCCAAGTGCAGTTGCAAAAACCATCAAGCGCTACAAAGAAACTGGCTCACATGAGGACCGCCCCAGGAAAGCAAGACCAAGAGTCACCTCTGCTTCTGAGGATAAGTTTATCCGAGTCATCAGCCTCAGAAATCGCAGGTTAACAGCAGCTCAGATTAGATACCAGGTCAATGCCACACAGAGTTCTAGCAGCAGACACATCTCTTCAACAACTGTTAAGAGGAAACTTTGTTCAGCAGGCCTTCATGGTAAAATAGCTGCTAGGAAACCACTGCTAAGGACAGGCAAGAAGCAGAAGAGACTTGTTTGGGCTAAAGAACACAAGGAATGGACATTAGACCAGTGGAAATCTGTGCTTTGGTCTGATGAGTCCAAATTTGAGATCTTTAGTTCCAACCACCGTGTCTTTGTGCGACGCAGAAAAGGTGAACGGATGGACTCTACATGCCTGGTTCCCATCGTGAAGCATGGAGGAGGAGGTGTGATGGTGTGGGGGTGCTTTGCTGGTGACACTGTTGGGGATTTATTCAAAATTGAAGGCATACTGAACCAGCATGTCTACCACAGCATCTTGCAGCGGCATGCTATTCCATCCGGTTTGCGTTTAGTTGGACCATCATTTATTTGTCAACAGGACAATGACCCCAAACACACCTCCAGGCTGTGTAAGGGCTATTTGACCAAGATGGAGAGTGATGGGGTGCTACGCCAGATGACCTGGCCTCCACAGTCACCAGACCTGAAATCAATCGAGGAGTCAAAGGAGTGACTCTTTAGCTACAATTCTTCCATAAAAAGCATTTCTTGAAAGACATCTGCAAATGGTTGATGTGTGCATCTGGTTACTGCCAGTTCTGTGCTGATGGCACTGCTGGACATCTTCCAATTTTGAAGGGAAGCATGATGTGTCTTTCATCTGCTGCACTAATTTTTTTTGGTCAATTACTGCAGCTTAAAAAGTAAATCTTGAAACCCCAGTCTGCTTTGAAATCTCTGTGTGGGAGAGACCTTGCTGATGCAGTATCACTACCTTGTGTCTTGTTGCTGTGCTCAGTCTAGCATGGTGTGTGACCTGTAGTAGGGTTTGGCCGTTTCTCACACAGTTTTAAGCCTGCTACACATCTGTTACTGTTTCAGTTAATAACTGTATTTCAACCAACATATGAAAATGATGATCATTATCACCTGTTTGGTATAACTGGTTACTCATACATCTGACTATAATCCTACAAAATCCCTGACTTTGTGCAAGTGTACCTGGGAAAATTGATTCTGTTTTGAATGCAAAAGGTGGTCCCTCCAAATATTGATTTAACTTTAGATTTTTGTTCTGTTCCTTCACTTTATATATATTAGCATATTATAGCATTATATTTATATGACTTTTTTCAGTATTTTTTAATAAAGGGAGAAAGGTTTTAGAGTCATGCCAAATGTGGATTACTGAATTTAAGAAATTTGTGTTTAGAAAACTGTAATTGAATACAACACCAGGTTCAACCTGGTAACATCTTGAGCCTACATCCTAGTCATTAATAAATTTGGGACCCAGCTGATCAACTTGACATATGTATGGAGAGATACTGGTACACCACCTGCAGTATTAGGCCTCATTCAGAAATTTATTTTTCTTATGGACTGTGTATTTTAATCAGACTTTGATCAGAGTATGGTCCAAGTGTCATCAGTTTTTCTCAAATATTGAGAAAGCAAAAGTTTATCCACCTTCTCCTTTCTGGCACTCCGAAAAAATCATCCGAGTGCAGTCCAATTTTTTAGCGGACTCATAGACTTGCATTGCCTACTTTGATCCGACCTTCGGATGAAAATTGGACATGCCTCCGCGATTTTCCCCAGACCTCTCAGTCTGTGAAAAATCACAAAACTTTGAATGGACCCAAAGACTATCACAGGTACAAGTGCTATCCGTGAAAACCACGAATAGCACTAGTTCAAGAATATCGGAAGTCTGAATGAGGCCTTAACGAAATTGTTAACTTTCATGTTTTTATCCACAGACATGCTGTATTAAAAATAAGAGTCAGCCTTACTTACTCCCTACTGCTACAGCACTGCATTTGTCCTTCAGCAGTGGCATCAATACTGCAGCCATGTCAACAAACACTGGGGACAGTGGTAGAGATGCAGTGTTGGGGTGCGGGGGGTACAAGCCCACAATCCCAGGACAGGAGGGTTACGTAATCCCTTCCATTCCACCATTCTTGGTTAATGTTACAATGACTGTCCATGTGCTGGTTAGAAGATGTCACCAATGTGACCTGAGGTTTCTTATAGCCATAAGTCATTTTCAATGCCCGTTGCCTCTGTGCTACATTCCCATTTGGATGCTGTTCATTCTCATAGTAGACATTTGACAGCACTCTCATGTAGTTCTATAAAACAGACCAGTCAAGTATGAATATGCCTATAAAGTTATGCAGCCTACAAAATGTTACAGTAACATCATTCTTACAAGGTACTAAAATGATTACAGTGTGAATGACCTCTCCGCAGCTCATAAGTGTAAGTATGCAATCGTATTCTAGCTAGTAAAAAGTCTGACTGTGCAGTTTGGATACAAGTTGTATCACTTTACCTTTGTGCTGACGATCAGTTTTATTATTTGTTTCTGCAGAGATGGATGTGACGGGAATGCTGCTGTTTGCTATGATAACATTTATGACAGTAGTCACTTTGCTGGTATTCTTAGAAGAAGCGCACTATATGTACACGAAAATGTCCGGCTCCAAAAAGGCAATAATTATCTGGATAAATTCTGCTGCTCCGGTACGTACTTGTACAATCAGTGCTATTAACAGTACAATATCATTCAGAAGTAAAAAGGGAAATTATAATAAACTTCAGAAAAATGAATCTTTACTCAAGCTTATCTAAAGGAATATGTCATATTGAAGATGGAGTCTGATCTGAAGGCAGCATGGCATAGAGCAGGAGCTGAGCAGAGGGAAAATATTCAATATTATTTGTGATTTATTTATTGAAACTACTCTTTCTCTGCTTAGGAGTCCAGTGGGAGGTCCTAATGAGTGATTGACAGCCTTCCCTGTATGTTGTGTATACTGTAAATAGATAGCTGTCAATCATTAAGACCGCCCACTGGACTCCAAAGTGTAAGTTATACTATATGTTCCCCACAGATCAATCTGCTCATTTCCTCCTGTTCTATGACATGCTGCCTATAGGAAAGTGCTATGGGCTCCATCAAAATGTGGAATAAAGCACTTGTGTTAGATTGAGCTTTTCTGTTTTAGGGCTGTTTTTAGGCCGCATAACTCAGATGAGGATCGCAACACAATGCTCGGACTGGTAGTCGGCTCTTTCATCAGGAGCGTGATAGCTGCATAGAAATACATGCTTAATAAAATAATGCTGACTTAATAGGTGCCCAGAAGAAAAAATATCTGTCAATCCTGAAAAAATTCTTCGGCACACACAAAAGAATGATGCAAGGTATGGTGATTTATTTCCCAATCGCAAAAATGTATCAACGTTTCGGCCTGTTAGGGCCTTTATCTAGGTTTATCTACACAAATAGCTGTCAGGGAGGACACTGGAATTGCAGAGCTTGTAGCGCTGGGATAACTCCATGCTGTCCAGGACAGCCAACGGCCAGTCCGAGCGTTTCAATACAATCCTCATCCGAGTTATACAGCCGGGTAACTCTCCCCTTAAAATGAATGAATTTATTCTAAAATGTATGTAGATGTAATAACGTGTTTCTGCTGTCCTGTGAAATCATTAGTGACATCTAAACCAAGTTTAATCCCACCATAATCCTACTATAATATCTGTGAGCGAGGCAAAGATATAAACAATGTATAAGAGTCAGAATGGCAGGAAGGTTGACAATAGAAATGGCAACACACAGCCAGATATTTAGCCAGACATTTCCAGGAAAATTAACAGAGGAATGATACAATTACAAGTTCTAGGAAGAGATGTTACAGAATTGTAATTTATTAAGAAACGCAGAGTGATGACAGGTTATTGTGATCCACATGACAACATATTCATTAAATCAGTATTAACTAATAAACAGAAATACAGGAATATTTTAGTAACATTCTCTTCTCTTATAGGTAATTGCGATAACATGCTGTGTTGGAATGTGGATTCCTAGGAGTACAATGTTTACAGATTTTACTGCCTCGGTGTAAGTGATAGAAGTATTATTACGTATTTTAATAATTAACCCTTAGTGACGCCCGCCAGACATGGTATCTTTGTGCTGTTATTGTGTGGTGCAGGCTCAGGAACTGAGCACGCTCCATACAGCGAGGATGCCAGCTGTGCTATATACAGCACCTGAAATTAAGTGGATGCTATTGGAGGTAGCTAGCTCCAATCATATCCATTTAATCTGTCAAATGGCACTGTCAAGTGTGACAACGGCATTTAACAGGTTTCAAAATGGTGTCTATCACTTTTTGTGATTTTGTGGTGCCAATCAGTTCTTATGGCAGCTGGGGACCTTCTGAAGGCCTCTCATGTCTGATATGTGAGATCTCCTATAAAGCCCAGTGTAACACCAGGGTTAATAGGAGATCATCGTTTTTTCACATCAATATACTGTGATAGTATGCTAACAAGAAGTCGCAGATTCAAATCCCCTAAGTAGACCAATTACAAAATGAAAAAAATAATTAAAAAGTATATCTACAAAATAATTATATATATACATATATATATACATATATATATATATATATATATATATATATATATATATATATATATATATATATAGTTTCAATCACTGCCCTTTCCCCAAAGGTAAACAGCAAAATATAAAAAGTTAAAAGAAAAATAACATTTAGTACTGCTGCATGTGTAACTGTTTGAACTAATAAATAATGGAAATATTTATTCCATACAGTGAACCCCAAATGGAAAAAAAATCAAAATAGAGAATTAGTGATTCTTGGTTGCCTCAATTCCCCAATAAGTGCAAAAATACCCCCAAAAATACAAAGTTACAGGTCTCAGAAAATGGTGACACAAACCAAATTATTTTTTACCATTTAAAATATATAAAAAATAATAATTATAAGTTTGCCATTGCGGTAATCCTATTGACCTGACCTCATGTTGTCAGGTTATTTTTACTGCACAACAAATGCCTTAAAACAAAACACACAAAGAAATTGTGGAATTAAGCTTTTTTTTTTTACAAGATGCGGATTCCCTGTTCTGTTTGTCTGCAACAGATAATTGGAAAAAATATAGAGTTAAGAACAGTCTAGTTGTCTTATCACAGGTAATCAATACCCTTTATTGCCATCCATTTTCTTCCATTTGTAATGGATCCAGTAAGCAAAAAAAGGATCCTTACAAATGAAAGAAAAATGGATGGCTAATTAACGGATCCGTTTTCCATGGACTTCAATGTTAAAAAAACGGATTCAGCAGCGATCAGTTTTTTAAAACCGGACTAAAAAGTTGTGTCTGCAGAACTTTTTTTGCCAATGGATCGCTGCTGGATCATTACTGAACATGTGAACATAAACCTTTTCTCTTTGGTGCAGCCAAGTCATGTAAGAACTAGTGTTGAGCGAGTATGTTCTGTCCGAGTATGCTCGGGCCGAGCTCCGAGTATTTATAGCTGCTCGGTGATATGTTTGAATCGCTCCCGTGTGCATGATTTGCAACTGTTTGACAGCTTTATTACATGTGAGGAATGTGTAAGAAATAGACATTCCTCCCATGTATTAAAACTGTCAAACAGTCGCAAATCATGCACACGGGAGCCGATTCAACAATATCACCGAGCAGCTATAAATACTTGGAGCTCGGCCTGAGCATACTCGCCGAAAGGGTTAATAGAACATACTCGCTCAACACTAGTAAGAACACATCCCTGCATAGCTGAGATTTATTAATGCAGCCACCATTTCTAGATGTAATGTTGAACATGCACTTGCTTAGAATAACTATGGCCCAATGAGACACCAATTTCTGTGTTATCTCCTCTCTATTAGGTTCCTGTCTGTCCTCATACACAAATTTCAGCTGATGCTGGTGAGTGAAAGTGGTGGTAGCAGAGCGTTCCTCGCAAAGTATGCCGACACCAAGCTTCAGCTTTCCACCGGGCCGCTGTGCTGCTGCTGTGTGTGCTTTCCGAGAAAAAATATTCACAGGTTGGTGTACGAGGTGTTAGAAAGAATGCCTATCCTTCCACAGCTCTGTTATCACAGGAGATAATCAGCTCGGCTGCTGTACACACATAGATTCTGATATCTTATCTGATTAGTGTGATACGGTGTACATGGCTTTTGCATGGTAGTTTTTCTAGTAGCCAATGATTCCTTTACAGCATTGATAGGAATCAGTAGACCACTCTTCCCTCTGCAGGAGACCTAAAACACGTTAGAAAAATGTTGGCCTACCCCGAAGGCAAGGCATCTCAACATTAGCCATCCTTTGTTTCAATGGGAGATAAGCTTCTGCTACAGGTGTCTGGAAGCTGCTTCTTCCCTTCTATCCACTGAGAATACATGCACGCTCATTTAAACTGAGCGAACATGCACATGGGTGAAGAAGGGGTAGCGTTAGGAGGAACAGTTGTAGGCCACATGATTGTCCAAGTTGTATGGGCACCTTAAAACAAGTTAGTAGAGTCAGATTGCAGAATTTGGAATGGTATTTTTCTATTGAAATCATCTGAGGTTAAAATCTTGATATTATCAACAAATATAAGAAAAATTGAACAGATGACGCTGATATTTGGGAATTTTTTTGTGATTTTACTGACTTTAAAGTTTAGTACTCCATTTTTCCTATAAAAAAATCTAACTGTTTTATAAATAAATACATATGCATGTATATATATTTATATGTATACTGTATATACATATACATATATTTATTAGTATTATTTATATATATATATATATATATATTGTGTGCAATGTATAATAGAAATAGAATAGAATAATTCAAATTTAATGTGTCAGAAATTCTCTTGATATCAATGTAAAATTATAAAATATGAAAGCCTTAAAAAAAAACATCATAATACAAAAAAATTAAATATTACAATATATTCTGATTTATTTTCAATTTTTTCAGTCGTACCTTATTTATCCTGAAGTTGGGAACCTTTCAGTTTGCCTTGCTGAGGCCAATACTTATGTTTTTGGCAATTGTGCTTTGGACTAATGGAACATACGCCATTGGTGATGTAAGTATTGTACTGTTACTGGATACAACACATTCATCTACTTCTTTAGGACAAAGGACACAATAAGAGTATGACTGAGCAGTGTGATGCACATTAGACTAAAGTAGGAGGAACATAAGGTGGGATTGGTTGACAGTATAATGAGTATGAGGACCTCTTGACTTTCTTCCCCCAACATATGATGTCAGGGTAGAGAAGAACCTGGTATATTGTAATTCCAGAGCTGCTCCTTTTTGTTCTCCATGGAGTCAAGCTTCTTTCCAAGGAGTTTGGCAGCGGTTCTCTAAAAGAGAAAACAGGAACTCTTTGCAACTACCTGCACCATCAAAAGGCAATAAACATGTCTGATTAAGCCATGTGCATGAGAACAATGACAAATGTGTCTGTTTATCATGTTGCAGCCCTCCTTGAGCTGCTTGTACCTCACCTTCCTTCATAAAACGTAGACTGTCCAGGTCCAGGTGGTGATGGGTGAAATCAGACAATCTGTGATGTTTTGAAAATTAGCATACAGTCGTCACTTTATTTTGTAGGTGTCATGATGAAGTCACTAAAGATTTAAAAGGGGGCTGGATGCCCATGTTGAATGTAATGATATTAAAAATTGTATGTACTAGATTACTACATATGGTTCACTGATCTAAGGATTACTTCTGAATGCCATTTTTGTAGTGTTAAATTTTCCCTAAGAGTGAGAGAAAAAATGGGGGGTTTCCTTCCATTGGGTTACAGAATTTTAGGCTGAGCTGAACCGACAAATATTGTTTTTAGCCATATGTTACTTTTTACATTTGCTAATACATAATAAAACCAGATAAAATATTTTAAAAATTAATATAAAAAACAAACATCAGATCACAAAAAATCAGAAAAAAACAGATGGGAAACCCACTGAATATTCACTGACGAGCAAAGGGGTAACAATGTTTTGAACTTTTGACTTTCATGCTCCATACCTCACCATGCACTATTGCTTCGAACGTGAGACTACCATCATTTTATAGACCATCATCTTGACTATCTCATACATAAATTTGACTTACAAATATTTAGCATATGATTAGTTATGCAGATTCTTGTCATTTCACTGCATTGTTACTGTTTTTCTCCTGGTAGTGGAAAAATCTTTTTCTTCCTGCATATTACAAATTATAACCTGTTCTCACATTCCCTAATAGCTCAGTGTGTTATTAGGTTGATTCCCAAGCGAAAGGTCACTGGTTTGAATCGAGGAGAAGCCAAGAAGAAGATTTACCAATAAAAGAGAAACAGCATCATCCAGCTCATCGATATTGGTCTCTCGTCCAAGAAAATTGTCAAACTGCATCATGTGAGCGCCATGACAGTTGGAAGAATACAAAATGAAGTCCGTCCATCCAATAAAAACCCAAGAAGTGGACATCCAGGCAAAATATCAGAGTCAACAAGTCGGTTCATTACAAGGTCTATCAGTTCTGGAGCAACAAACACGGCAGTGGAGGAGGCTCGTATGCTTTGTAAGAGTGAGATCACAGATGATGATGCAAGCACTGTGCAACGCACATTACATAAGTCTGGAATGGTGGCCCGAAAAAAAGTGACTAAGCCTCGACTTCAATATCGTCATAAGAAGCGTTGGCCCGAGTTTGCAAAAAACTGTGAAAAGTCGACAGTAGAAGATTGGAAACGGGTGATTTGGAGCGATGAGACAAAAGTCAGTAGACCAGGTTGTGATGGATGTAAATGGATGGGGAAGAAACAAGGGAAAAAGAGGCTAATGGATCGAGAAATTGAAGGCACTGTCGAGTTTGGTGAAGAAAGCCTGATGATATGGGGTTGTTTCATAGCCAAAGGCGTTGTATACTTGACCAGGATCAATGGTGGTCTCAATGCTGAGGTATATGTGAGTATCCTACAAGATGAGTTACTTCGTACACTTGAGTACTATGGGAATGAAGAGGAAAACATAGTGTTCCAGCAGGACAACGACCTGAAGCATACATCGAGATTGGAGAAGAAATGATTCCATGACAATGAAGTAGAGGTGTTGGATTGGCCTCCACAGTCCCCAGACCTCAACCCAATCAAACACTTGTGGGTAGAGTTGAAGAAAAAGCTATATACCTACCAAAGTGAGTTGACCAGTATGCACCAACTTTGGGAATGTTTGAATCTGATTGAGAGCATGCTCAGAAGGATTCAGGCAGTGTTGAAAGCCAAAGGTGGATTTGCAAAATACTAATAAAATAATAAAAATTCAAATTGAGATTTTTAGGAGCAAAACAGGAACAATGTAGTGACATGACAAGAATCTACTTAACTAATTATATGCTAAATAGTTGCAAGTCAATTTATGTATGAGATAGCCAAGAATATTGTCTAGAAAATGATGGATGGTACTCTCACGTTCAAAGCAGTAGTGGGTGGTGCGATATGGAGCCTGAAAGTCAAAAGCCCTAAACATTGTTACACTTTTGCTCATCAGTGTAATTCGCTACTTGCCAGCACATTTTCTTCAAATTGTGCTCTATTTCTATGGTGCAATAAGCAGTTACATTTGGATATAAGATTTAGGTTTTTTTCTTTTCCATTTGCAAACTACAGAACATGTTTTTCGTGTGTCGGCCATTACACATAAAAGAGAAATCCAGACAAAGTAATGTTCTCATATATTACAAATACACCTGAAAAGATGAGATTTGTGAGTCTGTGACCTAAAGCTACTCTTTTTTAAGAACGAAAATTGCCTTTGCACAGTTATTGCTGCTTAACCCCTTCGCAACCCTGGGATTTTCCGTTTTTGCATTTTCGTTTTTTGCTCTCCTTGTTCCCAGAGCCATAGCGTTTTTATTCTTTGGGCAATAATATGGCCGTGTGAGGGCTTATTTTTTGCGGGACGAGTTGTACTTTTAAACGCCATTACTAGTTTTACCATATCGTGTACTGGAAGACGGGAAAAAAATTCCAAGTGCGATGAAATTGCAAAAAAAATGCAATTCCACAGTTTTTTTTTTTTTCTTTCCACGTTCACTGGATGCTAAAACTGAGCTGCCATGATTATTCTCCAGGTCATTACGAGTTCGTAGACACCAAACATATATAGGTTCCTTTTTATTTAAGTGGTGAAAAAAAAATCCAAAATTTGCTAAAAAAATGGCGCCATTTTCCAAGCCCCGTAGCGTCTCCATTTTTTGGGATCTGGGGCCGGGTGAGGGCTTATTTTTTGCGCGCCAGGCTGACGTTTTTATTGATACCATTTTGGGGTAGATACAATGTTTTGATCGCCCGTTATTGCATTTTATTGTAATGTTGCAGCGACCAAAAAAACATAATTGTGGCGTTTGGAATCTTTTTCTCGTCACACCGTTTACCGATCGGATTAATTATTTTTTTATATTGATAGATCGGGCGATTCTGAACGCGGCGGTACCAAATATGTGAATGTGGGTTTTATTTTTTATTATTTTATTTTGAATTGGGCAAAAGGGGGGTGATTTAAACTTCTATATTTTGATTTTTTAAATATTTTTAAAAACATTTTTTTTTAAACTTTTTGCTTGCTTCTATCGTCTCCATAGGAGACTAGAAGCAGCAGTTGTCTGATCGCCTCAGCTTCATAAAGGTGATGAGCAGATCACTTCTATGTAGCAGAAATGCTCCTGTGCTATGAGCGCCGACCACTAGGTGGCGATCATAGTAATCTTTACATGACAGCCACTGGAGACTGCTGCAGACCCAGGGTTGTCATGCCCATCCATCGGTGACCTGCGATCACGTGACGGGATCACCGATGGGCGGGGTAAGTGACGTGCTTCCAGTGCAGTGAAGTTAAATGCCGCTGTCAGAGATTGACAGCGGCATTTAACATGTTAACAGCTGCGGGTGGATCGCGATTCCACCCACGGCTGTTGCGGACACATGTGAGCTGTAACAATCAGCTGACATGTGCCCGGTTCAGTGCGGGCTCAGCGCCGGAGTCCTCCCTGAACCGGGGGTGATGGACTGGGGCATACTAATACGCCCTGGGCCATTATTAAGGGGTTTTAATATCTGTCACAACATTCAATCCAATGACAGTCATCAGACCTCATTTATCAAAACTAGCGAATAGTAAGACCATCTTTGTTGCCCATAGCAACAAGTTTGATTGGTTGCTATGGGCAACAAATACTTTAACTTTTAGATAGATTTTACAAATGAGGCCTTTGTTATGCGCTTTCCCTGCTAATGACTTCTTAGGCTATGTGCCCACGTAGCATAGTAACATAGTAACATAGTTTATAAAGCCGAATAAAGACTTGCGTCCATCAAGTTCGACCTGTTAGTTCTGTAATTGCTAAAGTTGATCCAGAGGAGGGCAAAAACCCCAAATGATTTGGCCAATCTTCACCTGAGGAAAAATTCCCTCCCGACTCTGAAACCAGCAGTCAGAATAAATCCCTGTATCAACCTACTATTTTATTTTATTTTTAAGTATATGCTGAAATCTGCCTGGTATCTAGAAATGCATCCAGTCCCCGCTTGAACTGGTGTAGTGAATCTGACATTACCGTCTCCTCACTCAGTGAATTCCATATTCTCACTGCTCTTACCGTAAAGAACCCCTTCCTATGCTGGTGCTGAAACCTTTTCTCTTCCAGTCTTAGTGAATGCCCTCTTGTTACCGTAATATCCCTCCTTTTGAACAAATCCCGGGCAAGATCTCTATACTGTCCCCTAACATATTTGTACACATTTATTATGTCCCCCCTCAACCTTCTCTTTTCCAGGCTGAATAGTCCTAGTTTTGCCAACCTCTCTGGGTATTGCAGTCCCTCCATTCCCTTTATTAATTTTGTTGCCCTCCTTTGTACCTTTTCAAGCTCATTTATATCCTTTCTATATATTGGGGCCCATAACTGAGCACAGTATTCCAAGTGTGGTCTGACCAGTGCTTTGTACAGTGGAAGAACAATGTTCTCATCCTTTGCAGCTATACCTCTTCTGATACATCCCATTACCCTGTTTGCCCTTACAGCAGCGGCCTGACTTTGGGCACTCCAATTTAGTTTGCTATCAATCAAGATGCCCAAGTCCTTCTCCATCTCTGAATTCCCCAATGATTTCCCATTCAGTGAGTACTGGTGACTTCCATTTTTCCTTCCCATATGTATGACCTTACATTTCTCCTCGTTAAACCTCATTTGCCATTTAATGCTCCACCTACCCAGCTTATCCAAATCCCTCTGTAGGTCTGCACTGTCCTCTTTTGTATTAATTGTTTTACATAACTTTAAAAAAAAACTTTAGCAGATTTGATGCAGAGCGTTTTTGCAGATTTACATGTGTTTTTTCTGCCAGAGAGAAGCGTTTTTTCAGTGTTTTTACATGTGACGCACCCCCTGGGCCATGTTCAGGGGATACCCGGAGCTGGATCTGGATAGGGGTAGTAGTCCTTGTGGCGGTGACCCGGTCCGCGCCCAGGGTGTCAAACTAAGTGGCAGTCTATGGCAGTAGATGTTAACTTGGATGTCGACTACGCCACCCGTTGAGTACGGCTTTGCAGCCACCGCTGCAGAACAGTCCGCTGAGGCCGGTGGTATGGGTGCAGCGATGATGGTATAACCCCCAACGGGAGGGGTATGGCCTCAGGGCAGCAGGTGAAGATGATGGGGGTTGTGACGGTCAGTAAGAAGAGTCAGAGTCAGGAGATGCAGTTTCAGGGGTTTTACTCACAAGTGTTCTCTCAGTCACTCTGGCCTTGAGTGACCACCCGAGCTGTGCTGCGTCCACCAGGTCCTGGACTCGGCTAACCCCCAGGCAGTTCTGAAGCGTGGTCCTGAGCTCCCTTCTCTCTCTCTGTCTCTGGCCGTTCCCACCAGGGATCCACCTTTGGCCGGCTCCCTCGGGTCTCTTAGTGGTCAAACCTCCTCTGGGCTCCCTGACCCTATACTTGGTGTGCCTTTCTGGTGGATTTGGTGAGGGTCGTGGCAAATCTTGACCACGACCTCCGGTTCCTGGCTGAGGATAAGTGGCCTCCACCAGTTCGGGTTCCGGTACCCGTGTCCGCCAACCCTTCACCCTTTCTGGTCTGTTTCTGGGTTCTTGGGGTTCCCTCTGTCTTTCTCTCTGGGTCCTTCTTTCTCCTCTCTCCTCTGCAGGCTTGGCTCTGGAGCTGGGCCCAGCCGGAGCCACAGCTCCCTGTCAGCCCTCCTGGCTGAACTCCTCTGCACTGCTCCTCAGGCTAAAAAGACCCTGTCCTAAGATGGTGCCCACCATATATACTCCCTCTATGTGTGAGCCCAGGTGACTAGCACCCAATGAGCTCCTAGCTTTACCCAGACTACTCCCCCTATCTGCCCCTACACTACTGGGATGTTCCACCCCCCTCCCACTCCAGCCAGGGACAGACGCTGTCGTACCTGCACATATACTGGTGGGAGTACCGTAGTTCTGTCCCCCGGAAATGGGATGTATGTAGTGCATGCAGCCTACTGAGCTCAGTCCCACACTCCATCCTTACCCGGGAGTGGAATACCACACCTCTGGGTCGAGGTGCAATACCCCTGTAGCAGCCGAATCCTCAGGGTGCTACACATGCGTTTTCGCATGCGTTTTTTCAAGCAGTTTTCCAAGCGATTTTGAGCATCACTTGGAAAAGTGCTTGACAAGTTGGTCACACAATATAAATCCCTGCAACCGGCATGGATTTATAATGTGTGAACAACTGATGCTTTAAATGCTGCATCTATAGTAAAAAAAGAGAATTAAAACGTTAAAAATAAAAAAAAACCTGTATACTCACCTCTCCGGTCTCCTCCAGTCTGCTCCCGGCCACGTCATCTCTCTTCGACGTCCTGCAGTGTACTGTCAGGACCCGCGGTGACGTCATTTAGTCAGCTGATGGTCACGCGACCATCACCTGACCGCCGACGTCAGCAGTCGCGTGACCATCGTGTGACTAAATGACATCACCGCAGGTCCTGACAGTACACCGCGGGACGCCAAGGAGAGAGGACGTGGCCGGGAGCAGAAGGGGGGCCGCCGGAGAGGTGAATATACAGGTTTTGCTTATTTTTAACTTTTTTATTTCTTTTTTTCACCACGTGGTAGCCAGGATGAAGAGGAGTTGTAGTCTCCTCTTCATCCCGGGTACCACACGCACCGCGATTACACTGAAAATTCGCGGCCATTGAATTTAATTGAAATGCAGCAAATCCACATATACCTGCGGGTTTGCTGCTTTTCAATGTTCCTCAATGGCCGCGAATTTGCAGCGTAATCGCGATAGAAATGGTCATGCTGCGTTTTGCAGCGCAATGCAAATTCGGTGCGCAAATTAGTGCATCATGTGCACAGCACAACTGAATTCACATTGCTTTGCATGGCAGACTGTTTTACAAGCGTTTTCGCAGCTGTAAAAACGCTACAAAAATGTTACGTGGGCACATGGCCTTACAAGGAATCTGCCAGCACAAAAATGCTGTTCAAACATACACTAAATGCACCAGCGACTTAGCCAAGCAGTTCATTGTGTGGCACCCCAGGGGGTCTGGTTGCCACAGTGGTAGAAATACCATGTCTGAGAGCGAGCATGGGTTTTCCTGGTCAGGAGCACTGTTGCATGCAATGCCTCCTGCCCCAGTCAAGAGAGGGGAGGAACCTGCCCTTTATAAACTGGATCTGGGGCGGGGTTAGTGAAGTCGAGTCGAACAGTTCCAGAGAGAGGGACAGAGCAGCAAGGAGCTCTGTAGGAGACAGGAGCTGAACGCCAGGGACTGGAGCTAGCAGAGCTTGTCCTGGCCGAAGACGCAGAGAACCGGACACCAAAGTCCGAGGCTGTGAGGATATCCACATCCAGCAGCAGAAACCACCTGGCAGGGGATTTCAGGTCCTCTGGCCATAGAAAGTCCGGAGGCTCAGTCACACGCAAGGGACCGGCACCGCCATCAAGGAGCGGAAGGTACCAAAGGCCCCAAGTCACCAGCCATATGGGTGAGCACCACACGGTACACTCAGGGACGTGGGCTACTACACGACTACAGCAGGGTAGCCAGGAAGAGTGCAGTCAGACGGGAAGGCCTACACCTCCACAGGGCCAAGGGGACTCTTGTTCGCTCACAGACTGACCAGGCCTCTAATGTTAGCCAGTACTCCCGGCAGGGCCTTCTTCATTACCAACAGTAAAGATCCTGAACCGCACTGCACGGACTCGGAGTCATTTCTGCTGCGCCCGTGCATCACAACCCTCACCATCTACACACGCTGCCCTGAGGCTATACTCCTCCTGTGGAGAGTTATACTACCCTCTGCTGCGCACCCAACATCAGCCTCAGCGGTCTGCCCCGCAGCGGCGGTTCTCAGTTACTGCAATCCACGGGTGGCGTAGTCGGACATTTAAACATTAAAAACCAAGTAAACAGATCCGCCACTGGTTTGACCACCCTGAGCCACGGGACCGGGTCGCCGCCACGGAGACTACAACCCCTGACATTACACAGAGACCCGGCTCCGGGTATCCCCCCACCCACGGCCCAGGGGGCGCGTCAATTGCAACTTCCACTTTCATGTCTTTCATCTTTCTTTGCTGTTCTCTGGCTCCTGTACAGACAGAGCTATCAATTAAGGAAGAGGGGATGGCGATAGATGCAAAACAAGTAGGTGGAAAGATGCACTAAACTGTTTGGCCATGCCAGGTGTGCTAAAAATGCCTGTGCTTGGTTTGAGCAGTCATTCTGTACTGACTGTCACTAATTAGCTCATTACGGGATCGGTTAGTTTTTATTTTAAAAATCAGTGGTGGTTCGAGAATAAAGTTCAGTAATGAGAATGTGATATACCTATAATATATTAATTCCTTTTTTTTTAACTTAATTTCCTCTTTAGGATGATTGAGCGCATTCTTAAATGATCATACTCTGCACTCTCTGTCTAAGATTTCTTCAGAGATGCTCGAAAATTGTTTTTCTATTAAATACGGCATGAATGTCACACTAGACGCTAAAATTCCCATCATAGAATAACAGTCTGTTATTAAAAAACAATAAAAAAAAACTAACCCATATTATTTCAGTCTATGGATAGTTGAATTAGCACTCTAATATGGACTTATACAATGCATACTGCTCCTTCTAGAAAAGATGTAGCTTAAAGGGAATCTGTCAGCAGATTTTGCTATGTAATCTTAGGAAAAAACAAAAGACAAAAGCACTATACACAAATACCCAAAAGGTAAATGGATAAATCGCAAAGTGCATAAAATTGTGCATTTTTTATGCACTTTGCGATTTATCCATTTACCTTTTGGGTATTTGTGTATTGTGCTTTTGTCTTTTTTTTTCTGTCTAATGGCCTATGTGAATATGCATTTACATTTTGCATGCACACCAAATTACTTTTCAGTCCAGACTCCCAGGTTTTTTCTATGTAATCTTAGGGCAGCATGAGTTAGGTGCTGAGACACTGATTTCAGCGATGTGTCACTTATTAGGTTGGTTTCTCTCAGCAGGAGATTATCACTGCTGGACTAGGTGGTCAGGTGCATCCCGGTCCAACCATGCCCCCAGCACTGATTAGCAGCTTACTATCACTATACATTGTGGACAGGAAGCTGCTAATCAGGGCTATGGGCGAGGTTAGCTTTCTGAGCTGTGCTACATGCAATATCTAAAAACTCTGGTTGTCTCACAACTGTTGCACCCAATAAACTAAGTGACACATTGCTGGAATCAGGATCTCTTTCTCTACCTTATGCAGCTCTCAGATGAGGTAGCAAAAACCTACTGACAGATTCACTTTAATCAATGTGATATCAGCATGCGATAATGTAGGACGACATGACTCTGTAAATAACTTTTCTCTGGTCTTTTGCAGGCACGCGCAGAATCTTCTACAATTTATATCAATGTGATTGTTGGTGTGATCACCATTGTTGCACTCTGGGCTGTGGGAATCATGTTTAATCTTGTCAGACCTTCCTTAGTGGACAGAAATATTATTCCAAAATTTGCTTGTTACCAGGTGAGATATCAAATTATTATACTTTTTTTAACTTGTAAAACTATGACCATAAGACTTACATTGAATTTGGTTTGATTCCAAGATATTTAGCTATCCCTTAATTTACTGATCACTGAAGGTCCGACTGCTGGGGCCTGCAGCAATCTTGAGAAATGGGCATCAGGTTTTTCAAAGCCCCGCCTTGAATGGAGCAAGGATGCACATGTTCGATCTCCTCTTTATTTATCTACTATGGGACTGCCAGAGAAAGCCAAGCACAGCACTTGACTGTTTCCAGCAGTCCCATAGACAATGAAAATAGCAGAGTAGTGTAAGCCACCTCCGCTCCATATTGCAGAACTCCTGGGTTCCAGAGCACAATTCTAGGGATATCTGGGTAGTCCCTCCCCGCTCCACCGCCGTCGCCCCCCGGAAAGCTATTGTAAATTTGGACTATTAGACAGACCTCCATTTTATTAAAACTTTTTTTTCCTATTTACATCTCCAAAATTTGGGGTGCATCTTATGGTCTGGTGCATCTTACAGTTCGCAAAATATGGTACATGATGCAAATAAAAGCCCCTTTCATTCTATGTATTTATTTAGCTATTTGTGTTAATTGTAATATCCAACCTATTTAAATTCTACAATTAATCTAGGAGAAACTTGACAATTTAGCCTAAGTGAATAGTGGACAACCCTTAATAAACTGTATTGGCAACCTAATATGTGGCCATACTAAAATATCCTATGGAAAAAAAAAGACCTATGAGTTTGGCTTGATAACACTATGCCATTCGAGATTATACTACGAGTGATGAAGGCTATGTTCACACCACACGTTTTCTTACGTTTAGTGTCCACGCCAGTAAAGCTCCCACCAAACACATTAAATGTGTATAAAGGGTTTTCGTGCCCGATGTAATAAAATATTGGCTTTTGTCTAGCTGGTACGTGTTAATTTTCTAAAAAAAAAAAAAAAATAGAATACTGTTGTAGACTAAATTTCCCATCCCTCAATAAGAAAAAGTATACATTAAATGAATACTTTTTTTACTTGTAATTCTATGTTTGATGGATGCCACTGTAAGAGTTTTCTTTTAACACATAAATCAGGAGCTTTTCCAAGTGCTCATTCAGACACCCGTAGATCTCGGTCTGATCTCAGACCGCAATGCACAAACTGGCCGCGAATCTCCCAACCGGATATATATTTCTATGAGACTGCTTAGTCCTTTCACAGGCAGTCCAAGCATTGTGCTCCGAGATCAAGATCTACAAATGTCTGAATGAGTCCTTAAACCCATTTACCCCCGAGGGTGGTATGCACGTTAATGACCAGGCCAATTTTTACTATTCTATTCGGACCACTGTCACTTTATGAGGCAATTACTCTGGAACGCTTCAATGAATCCCACTGATTCAGAGACTGTTTTTTCATGACTTATTGTACTTCATGATAGTGGTAAAGTTTCTTCGATATCACTTGCGTTTATTTGTGAAAAAGAAATGAAATTTGGTGAAAATGTTAAAAATTTTGCAATTTTCAAAATTTTAATTGTTATGCCCTTAAATCAGAGAGCTACAGTACAGACCAAAAGTTTGGACACACCTTCTCATTTAAAGATTTTTCTGTATTTTAATGACTATGAAAATTGTACATTCACACTGAAGGCATCAAAGCTATGAATTAACACATGTGGAATTATATACTTAACAAAAAAGTGTGAAACAACTGAAAATATGTCTTATATTCTAGGTTATTCAAAGTAGCCACCTTTTGCTTTGATGACTGCTTTGCACACTCTTGGCATTCTCTTGTGAGCTTCAAGAGGTAGTCAAAGGAAATGGTTTTCACTTCACAGGTGTGCCCTGTCAGGTTTAATAAGTGGGATTTCTTGCTTTATAAATGCGGTTGGGACCATCAGTTGTGTTGTGCAGAAGTCTGGTGGGTACACAGCTGATAGTCCTACTGAATAGACTGTTAGAATTTGTATTATGGCAAGAAAAAAGCAGCTAAGTAAAGAAAAACGAGTGGCCATCATTACTTTAAGAAATGAAGGTCAGTCAGTCCGAAAAAATTGGGAAAACTTTGAAAGTGTCCCCAAGTGCAGTTGCAAAAACCATCAAGCGCTACAAAGAAACTGGCTCACATGAGGACCGCCCCAGGAAAGCAAGACCAAGAGTCACCTCTGCTTCTGAGGATAAGTTTATCCAAGTCACCAGCCTCAGAAATCGCAGGTTAACAGCAGCTCAGATTAGAGACCAGGTCAATGCCACACAGAGTTCTAGCAGCACACATCTCTTCAACAACTGTTAAGAGGAGACTTTGTGCAGCAGGCCTTCATGGTAAAATAGCTGCTAGGAAACCACTGCTAAGGACAGGCAACAAGCAGAAAAGACTTGTTTGGGCTAAAGAACACAAGGAATGGACATTAGACCAGTGGAAATCCAAATTTGAGATCTTTGGTTCCAACCACCGTGTCTTTGTGCGACGCAGAAAAGGTGAAATGATGGACTCTACATGCCTGGTTCCCACCATGAAGCATGGAGGAGGAGGTGTGATGGTGTGGGGGTGCTTTGCTGGTGACACTGTTGGGGATTTATTCAAAATTGAAGGCATACTGCACCAGCATGGCTACCACAGCATCTTGCAGCGTCATGCTATTCCATCCGGTTTGCGTTTAGTTGGACCATCATTTATTTTCCAACAGGACAATGACCCCAAACACACCTCCAGGCTGTGTAAGGGCTATTTGACCAAGAGGGAGAGTGATGGGGTGCTACGCCAGATGAACTGACCTCCACAGTCACCAGACCTGAACCCAATCGAGATTTGGGGTGAGCTGGACCGCAGAGGCAAAAGGGCCAATAAGTGCTAAGCATCTCTGGGAACTCCTTCAAGATTGTTGGAAGACCATTTCCGGTGACTACCTCTTGAAGCTCATCAAGAGAATGCCAAGAGTGTGCAAAGCAGTCATCAAAGGAAAAGGTGACTACTTTGAAGAACCTAGAATATAAGACATATTTTCAGTTGTTTCACACTTTTTTGTTAAGTATATAATTCCACATGTGTTAATTCATAGTTTTGATGCCTTCAGTGAGAATGTACAATTTTCATAGTCATGAAAATACAGAAAAATCTTTAAATGAGAAGGTGTGTCCAAACTTTTGGTCTGTACTGTATGTCACACAAAATAGTTAATAAATAACATTTCCCACATGTCTACTTTACATCAGCACAATTTTGGAACCCCAATTTTTTTTTATTAGGGAGCTATAAGGGTTAAAAGTTGACCAGAAATTTCTCATTTTTACAACAAAATTTACAAAACCATTTTTTTAGGGACCACATCACATTTGAAGTCACTTTGCTTGGCCTTTATGACAGAAAATACCCAAATGTGACACCATACTAAAAACTGCACCCCTAAAGGTGCTCAAAACCACATTCAAGAAGTTCATTAACCCTTCAGGTGCTTCACAGGAATTAATCGAATGTGAAAGGAAAAAATGAACATTTAACTTTTTTCACTAAAATTTTACTTTAGACCCCAATTTTTTTATTTTTACAAGGGTAACAGGAGAAATTGGACCCAAAAGTTGTTGTGCAATTTCACCTGAGTATGCTGATACCCCATATGTGGGGGAAAGCCATTGTTTGGGCACACGGCAGGGCTTGGAAGGGAAGAAGCACCCTTTGACGTTTTCAAGGCAAAACTCGCTTGAATTTACCGCGGACGCCATGTCGCATTTGGAGAGCCCCTGATGTGCCTAAACAGTGGAAACCCCCCACAAGTGACCCCATTTTGGAAACTAGACCCCTTAAGGAACTTATTTAGATATGTGGTGAGCAATTTGAACCCCCAAGTGTTTCGCAAAAGTTTATAACACAGAGGTGTGGAAAAAAAAATCACTTTTTTTCCACAAAAACAATTTTCTAGCCGCAATTTTTTTATTTTCACGAGGTGAACAGGAGAAATTGGGCTCCAAAAGTTGTTGTACAATTTCTCCTGAGTACGCTGATATCCCATATGTGGGGGGGAAGCCATTTTTTGGGCGCACGGTAGGGCTCGGAAGAAAAGGAGCACCCTTTGACGTTTTCAAGGCAAAACTTGCTGGAATTTACCGCGGACCCCATGTCGCGTTTGGAGAGCCCCTGATATGCCTAAACAGTAGAAACACCCCACAAGTGACCCCATTTTGGAAACTAAACCCCTTAAGGAACTTATATAGTTGTGTGATGAGCACTTTGAACCCCCAAGTGTTTCACAAAATTTATAACGTAGAGGAGTGAGAAAAAAAAATCACTTTTTTTCCACAAAAACGATTTTCTAGCCACAATTTTTTTATTTTCATGAGGGGAACAGGAGAAATTGGACTCCAAAAGTTGTTGTGCAATTTCTCCTGAGTATGCTGATACCCCATGTGTTGGAGAAACTACTGTTTGGGCGCGCGTCATTGCTCGGAAGGGAAGGAGTGATGCTTTGGAATGCAGACTTTGATGGAATGGTCAGCGGGCGTCATGTCACGTTCTCAGAGCCCATGATGTGCCTAAACACAAATGCCCAACAAGTGCCCCCTTTTTGGAACTGATACCCGATTTGTGAATTTTATAATGTAGTGTCATATGTCTGTTGTGTAGGACAACCTGACGAACACTACACAGCTGACGTATGACAACCTGACGAACACTACGTCAGTTGTGTAGTGTTCGTCAGGTTGTCATACGTCAGAAATTTATTTAGTAGTGCATGGAAGTATGGTACCTTTTGAAGCATTCTTTCATGCACAGGCCAGGTTTGTCGGGGCAGGTGTCACATTGATAAATGGTGTCCTTGCGTATTCCCCTTTTATAACACACTCGGCACCTCTTTTGTGACTTACCTTTTTTTCCGCTGTGAGGGACCACCCCAGGGAAATGCTGGCCTGGTACAATTCAAGGTCCTTCAGTTCCGGAAGTACTGGGGCCCGCTCCGTCGCCACTTCCAAATATCAGGGCCTTGATAACTACCTCCTGGAAGTGAAGGTACGACGTAGAAGTCTGGTCTGCACATTGTGACAGAAGGAAAGCGTTGTGCATTGCCATCTGTACGATGTTCACGGCTTGCTTCTTATAGCATACCTTGGCCTTTCTCAAAGCACTGTACGGCTGGAAGATTTGATCAGAGAAATCAACTCCCCCCATGTACTTGTTGTACCCCACTACACAGTCTGGTTTGACGACCTGTGTAGTGGAACCTCGTACAGTGCTGAGGGTGCTGCCATCACCAAGTATGGCGGTCAAGAAAAGGACATCCCTCTTGTCCTGGTACTTGATCACCAGCAGGTGGTCGCTACATTGGGCTCGGCTCTCACCTCTTCTGAGCAGCTGCCCAATTAGCGTCTTTGGGAGGACGCTCTGATTTTTGCAAACCGTACCGCAGGCTGCCGTACCTCGCGCAGAGGGAGACTTGAAGAGAGGGATACTTGTATAAAAGTTATCCACGTAGAGGTGATAACATTTATCCAGCAGTGGGTGCACCAAATCCCACACAATTTTCCCTCTCACTCCTAGAATAGGGGGGCATTTAGGGGGTTCAATCCGGGAGTCCTTCCCTTCGTAAACTCTAAACCCTGAGGTACTCTCACAAAGTTTATACAGCTTGATTCCATACCTGGCCCTCTTACGGGGCAGGTACTGCCGGAAGCCAAGCCGCCCCTTAAAATCGATTAAGGACTCATCCACGCAGGTGTCCCTTTGGGGCACATACACTTCAGCAAACTTATTGCTGAAGAGCTTGATGACCAGCTGAACTTTGAAAAGACAATCAAAGTTCAGGTCATCACGTGCAGGACACCTTGCATTATTGTTGTAATGCAAGAACTTGTGGATGGCCGCAAAACGTGTCCGGATCCATGTGGAACACTGGAGTATTATACAAATCGTCAACACTCCCCAAAACTTCATTATTTCTACTGCGTCTGACTCGCCCCCTGGGCCGTGGGGCACTCGGAGCCGGGCAGTAGGGAGACGCTGGGGGGTAGTGGTGGCGACCCGGTTCCGTGGCTCAGGGTGGTCAGACCAGTGGTAGTCCGCTATGTGCTGTAGGTAATGTCCGACTACGCCACCCGTGGATTGCGGCTATTATGAACCGCCGCTGCAAGGCAGACCGCTGAGGCTGATGGTGTATGCAGCTGAGGTAGTGTAACTCCCCACGTGAAGAGTGCAGCCCCAGGGCAGTGTAGTGGATGGTGGGGGTGATGGTGCAGGCAGTCCCAGTACCGTTAGTGCTGGTGAAGCAAAAAGCACAAAGACAACGTGTTGCAGTCCAGGGTCTTTTACTCACAGTTCGTATATTCCCAGTCACTTCTGTCAGCAATGACCGCCCGAGCCGTGCTGCGTCCACCAGGTGAGGGGCTCGGTCAACCCCCAGGCAGTTCAGGAATATGGCACAGGACCCCCTTCTATCCTTTTTCTGGCCTGCCCCACCAGTGACCAAATTTTGTCCAGCTACCGCGGATCTGCGCGGGTAAACGTGGGCCCCGTTCCTGTTATGATCTGCTACAAGCAATAAGGAAAGACAGGAGATCTGTCCCTACAATAGAACTAAGCTGGATCCCTACGATGTAACGGGGAACCTGATCCTGCGATCAGACTCGCTAAAGTCCTCGGCTAGTCTGAACGAAGACCTATAGATGTGAGGAAGGGATCCCTACAAGAACTAGGGACTGGGAGAAAGATGGACACCTCCTAGCAGAAATTGTAGCAGAAATAAGACAAACAAACAACATAGAACATAGAGGTCCGAAGACCTAGCAAAACTGATTGAGAAAGGAAACAGAGCACCAAGCTAGCTCAAGAGTAGAAATTACAATGAAGTCCAGCAAGGCCAGGAGGGCGGAGACGGATTAAATAGGCAAAAAAGGTCATGTGACCAGCAAACTAGAAAAAAACTAACAGGAGAGTTCTAACAGTTCCCCGCTGTCCTATATGGTGCCTTCCTAGCAGGTTTGGTGAGGTGTCGCACCAATAAATGATCACGACCTCCGGTCTTTGGCTGAGTGTAGTTTCTCCTCCACCAACTTGGGATCCGGTACCCTTAATGTGCCTGACCCTTCACCCGGTATTCTAATGGGCTCTCAGGGTCCCTTCTGCCTTCTTGTTTCTGAGCCCTTCTACACTTTGGGTACTTCTCTTTTCTTTGCTGTTCCTTTCTGTTTCTGTTCCTTTCTTCTGGCTCCGGCCTTCACTCTAGGCCTGCCTCGTGGAGCTGGGCCCAGACTGAGCCACAGCTCCCTGTCAGCCCTCTCTGGCTGAACTCCTTCTCTCACTCCACTGACTGAACTTCTCCTTCTGCACACAGAACTAAGATGGTGCCCACCTTATATACCTTCCCCTAGTGTGGGAGCTCAGGTGACCAGCAACCAATGAGCTCCTGCCTATGCTCAGAAACCGCCCCCTCCTGCTCCTACATCACTGGGTATTCCTCCCCCCTTCAGCCAGGGACATGGTCTGTCGTGCCTGCATTACTGTACTAATGGGAGCACCGTTGAGCTGTCCCCCAGAAATGGGGTGTGTGTGATGTATGCAGCTAACTGGGCCCTGGTCCATACTCCATCCTTACCCGGGAGTGGAATACCACACCTCTGGCAGAGGTGCAATACCCCTGTAGCGGCCAAACCCTCGGGGCGCTACACGTCTACAGGAGACCAGTTAGAAAATGATGAAAAGGGGTTTTGTTCCAAATATTGATGAGGGTACAAATTAGTTTGGCCCACCATGAGGTTTACAAAATCCTCAGACAAAAAGACTTTGAAAAAGTCTAGTTCTGTGAGGCTGATGGTGTCAAACTTGATTCCTGATTCTGCCACGAAATCAGGAATCAATGGCTCATAATTTTTTTGGGGGGTGAGGTCCATATGGGGTCAGTAGTGGGGGGCGCTGGTTCATCTTCTCTTCTGGGGCGACTGTGTGGTGGTCCAGCAGCACCTGAGGAGGAAGAGGAGGAGGAGGATGAAGACCACGAGGAGTCGGAAAAATAAAGAAAAGTGGGATGCTTGCCCTCGCTGTCAGTGTCGGAGGCAAGAAAAGCGTATGCCTCCTCCGCTGAATAGCGAGTTTGTGATGAGCGGAACATTTTTTGTTATGTATGTGGTACGAGTGTGTCAGTACTTTATTTAGAGTGTGTGTGTGTCTGTCAGTGTGCTTGGTGTGAACTTTTTTTTTCTGAAAAAAAAGGAAAATTCGTAGGTGGTGCAAACAGCGAGCACGAGTGCAGATCAGTGAACTATGTCACCGATCAGCGCTCGACGGCTGCTGGATGTGCTCACAGATGTGGTGCAAAGGTGGCGGGAGTGTAAAATAGCGAACACGAGTGCGGATCAGTGATCTGTGGTTACTGATCAGCGCTCGGCCTCTGCAGGAAGCACGAAAAAAAAAACGGACAAAAGTCGAGCGATCAAGTACTGATCAAGTAATGATCAGCACTTGGTGGCAGAAAGGCGGACGGGGAAGAGGGAGAGGGATTGGGGTGGATGAGGAGGGATCAAAAAATTCTACTTACCGTTGTTGTCTGTCAGATGTTTTCTGTAAGATGTCTTCTGGAGCAGGAGTGGCGATTGTGGTGTCACAGGCTTCTGTGGCTCCTCAAGGCCCAGCATGGCACACAATCAGACAGCGTGATCGCCCTCTACAAAAGAAAAAAGGTTAGTGGAAAAAAAAGTCTAAAGTATCGTGCGCGAGTGCTGATCGGTGATTTGCGTCACCGATCAAGTCTCGGCGGCTGCTAGATGCGCGCACGGAGGTGGTGCACAGTGTGGGGGAGTGGGGGTAGAAAAATGGACAGTGACAAAAAAAGTCCTGGAAAACAGCGAGCACGGACATTGATCAGTGACGTAGTCACTGTTCAGCGCTTGGCCGCACGAAAAAAAAAACTGGGGGGTGGGAAGGGGTGTAAAAAGGTGGTGATGGGGGGGTAAGAAGAGGAGGGAGAGGGGGTAGATGAGGGGAGATCAGAGATGGACTTACCAAAGTCTTCTCTGTTCTTCTTTCAGGTTTTGGAGCAGGATCAGCAGAAGGAGCAGGCTCTGTAGCAGGGTCAGCAGCGGGAGCAGCTAACCAGCAGGAGCCCAGCAGCAGGAGACCGGAGCAGTCGATCAGCGATGGGAGCAGCAGCAGGAGACCGGAGCTGCAGCAGGCCCAGCAGGAGCAGTGACCGGAGCAGGTAAGAGATGGTCTTGTGGTGTCACAGAGGCTTCTGTGGCACCAGAAGGCCCAGCACACCAGCCATCAAAAGTGTGACCGCGCTGTACTAATCCTCACCAAGTGTGAGGAGCTGCAGGGCGGTCACAGGGGGGTGATAGGGTGGTGACAGCCAGGTCACAGGCCGGTCACCACCCGGTCACCTCCCGGTCAGGCATTCCGATTGGAGCGATCGATGTCATCATCGATCGTTCCAATCAGAGCTGGCTGGGACCTGGATAGACACTACAGGGGGGTCACAGGGAGGTGACGGGTCACCTCGCAGTCAGCGCTCTGATTGGTGCGATCAATGTATTCGGCGATTGTACCAATCAGAGCGGGTTGGGGAGAGGGCTGGCATTGCTAGGTAACAGCCTAAGATCGGTGCTCTTAGGAGCACCGATCCTAGGCTGCACATCACTGTTTCCGAAAATCTGATTGCCGGAAATAGTGAGAAATGCTGTGATTGGCTGTTCAGAATTGAACAACCAATCGCAGCGATTGTGGTTTTGGGGGGGTGGCGACACCCCCCCCGGGATGCTGACGCCATTTACCCTGAGGTAAGATGGAGCCAGAAATTGAATGTGATCATCGCGGTGCGCATTAAAGATCGCGCGTACTAATACGTATCAGGTCCATAAGGCCCAGGGCGCGGATACATATTAGTACGTATCATGTCGGAAAGGGGTTAAAGTACATATTCAACTGAGGCTATGAAACTTGGTGTGGACACAGTGGAAATTTGGGCACTTGCAATATGTAGGCTTAACATTTAATCACATAAAAAATGAATCTGATTCCTTATCATAAACACTTGTTTGTAATTAAAAGCAATTAAGAGTCACAAAAGCAAATTAAAAACTATATATACTCCGGCTGCAAACATATACAAATAAGCATGAAAATAGCATAAGTCAAATTATTTTATTAATCCAATATGCGAAAAATACAAATTGTCAAGAAAAAAAGCTAAATAAAACCCCATTAAAACTTATTGAAGAGTGCAGTTATCAGTTTACAGGCTTAACACAATTTGAATAATAAAGTTTCTGAAGGTAGTAAATATTATGGAAGGTATCAAGTGTAAGAGAGATCAACAGGATGACTTCATAAAAAATTATACATACAAGACAATCCAAATTCATAAATGAATAGAAACAGACCCCTTAAACCAACTGACCTTCTAAAATATAGGCCCATGCCAACCATAAGCCGTATCTGCCAAACATTACATTGGACAGAACCCGAATGCACATTTCGTGTGCTACATTATCAGGGGACAATAATTTGTGTTTTTGTATATTTTATTAATAAAGTAATTGGATTTATAATATTTGATGTTTATTACTATGTGTTAACATTTGATCATGTCTCTGAATTCCCATCTACAGTCAGATATATTTTGCGTCTGAACATGCATTCTACAATGTTCACAAGTTCCTTTAAACAACACATGCTAAAATGAAAATACTATTTCCAGAAATAATACTTACTGATAATAATATATGTCATGGTGCCAAACCCACTTCCCAGAATCCCTGATTAAGAGTTTTGTAAAAAAAAAACAACAACAATAAAACACATTTCTTAAGAAAAAAGGAAAGTCCCACAAGGGATCTCATGAGATTTTACAGCTGAGAGAGAAAACACGAATGCCAATCAGTTTCTGGAACATCACAAGAAAATTTTCGTAAAATATACAAAATTAGCCATCTGACTGGGGAAAACATTCAAAAGACCTAAAACATTCAAAAAGGGAACCACACTTTTTGTGCAAATGCGGCCGTCAATGTTTTACTCTGAAATACTGCAGCTTTTGAGAGTAATTATACTTTGAAAAGCCGGGTGGGGAATAAGCGGAGACCAGTCTTAATTAGTGGGTATTTTGGAGAAGGATGCACCAAATTCATTAAAAGGAGAACACCATTTAATGAATATTGCGCATCTTCTCAGAGGCGTGGGCCTCCTTGCACCTCAACCGAAATGCTACTCTAGTCAGGTAATAGAATAACATTTCTGGCAAAAAAAAAATGCTACCAATATTGATGAATTTGATGGGTGGGAATAACTACGACCTATCCCAGCTCCTCACCAGCATCACCCCATTTGATGGAGCTGCACAAAACTGGCATGAAGACGCCAAAATGTATTGAATTTTTGCACAACTCTGCATTGTGCAAAAAACATTTGGAGGCTGTGACACTAGTCAATACTCACGGACTAGCCGTGAGGCAGAGAAGTCAAGAGGTCCAAGGGCAAAAGCCAGGAAGATACATCAAAGACAGAGGGATAAGACAAATGGAGGGTCAGGAGCAATGTCCGGGGTCTGGTAACTAAAGTCAGAATACGCCAACGGCAAAAGGGGTTATACAAACGGGTAGTCGAAAGGCAAATCCAAGGTCCGGCAACAAAAGATCAAAATATCAAAATACAGAGCAGAGAGTAAGCGCACCACTGAGATGAAGCTACAATTGGCAATGATCTAATTTTGCTAGCCAGTTAAATAGCTTGGCAATTATCTGGAAAGGAAAACACCTGTAGGAAATGGAAAGACAATACTGACAACCTGACACACCCTGCTATACATAAGATGACTCAGCTGTCACTCACAGCCCGATATGCCCCTGCTATCCATAGTGTGGCTGCGGTGTCAGTCACTGAGTTCCTAGGACACAGCGAGTGGCGGAATCGTGACAGTGACTTTTTGATTTTTTTTATGAGAAACTGGCGTAAATATAATTTAATATATCTGGGTCTATGTGTCTCAGCTGACATGGTTGGTCATTGGCTGCTTCTCCCAGCCATGATCCCATTGACTGACAGATATTTCCCTATAACACACATAGGGGGAGACCCGTTAGTCAACTGGAGTGGGGGCAGGGACAAGCCACCAGGCACTCGCCTCTTGGACTCATCATCTGAGACATATAGCTGACTGGCTTTTCAAACTATTTTGAAACTCCATAGCCTTTCAGAGTAAAATATACCTGGCTGCAACATGCATCTAGCATCTGATTCATAGAGCTTGTGGTTCCCTTTAAACAGGACCTGGCACCTCCTCTGGTCTTTCTGTTTTCCTAAATACTTTCATCAACAATTTTAATAACATTCATAACAATTTTATAGCATCTGTTCTTGGAACTCTGATATTCCTCCTGGAAACATAAGAATAATTTAACAGCTGGGTGTTAACCATTCTCCTTCTCAATGACATGTCAGTGTACTGTCTGCAACGATCTAATCAGTGCTGTCAATATCATACAATATTGACAAAGAGGATAAGAATTCGCAGTTTGTACGTTTTATTAATTCATATTCATTCATGTTCCAGGAGGAATTTAGTTAGTTCCTGTTAAGGAGGAATAACACAGGACGACAAAAAAATAGTTCTAAGAAAAGATGCTTCAACTTTCAATTTATGCAATAATGCATAAACCATAACATGTCCATGATGATCTTCTAACTTTATTCAATACCTTAAGACATTAACTTATTTCTTGTATCAATAACTGGCATGACTAAATCATAACCAAGGCACTAATATTCCTACCTTGCAACAAACCTTTAGACTTTCTTTTACTCAATGCTTATCTCTTACAAAGTAATACATACAAATCCCATAAGGAACAATCATCAGCTAACAGTTTCTTCCTGACATTGACTAGAAAAAAAATATAGGAAACACCTGATCAATCAGCAATGTCTGTGATTCGGGTCTGGATTGGCCCCCAATTTGAATCCCATAGTGACCCCCCAGGCTCCCTACATCTTTCCATGTAAGTTTAAAGTGACTGTGTTGGCTGGAAAATTGTGTAATATTTGCATGTAGCTGTAGAATGGACCCCTAGAATCAATGTTACTGGTGGGCCCGTGGCACCTCAGTCTGACAATGCTGGGATTTATATGTAAAGGAACCTGAAGACCCACCTCTTCCGACAAGCCTACAACCTGCAGTAAACACCACTGCACGACCAGCTCTACCCTCACCTACTGTATCCTCACCCATCCCTCGTAGACTGTGAGCCCTCGCGGGCAGGGTCCTCGCTCCTCCTGTACCAGTCGCTGACTCGTTTTGTTAAGATTATGTAAATGCTTTTGTTATGTATATCCCTATCACATGTAAAGCGCCATGGAATAAATGGCGCTATAATAATAAATAATAATAATAATAATAATAATAATAAATGCAATAACGACCAACCACATTTAGGCCAGAGAGATGTTTATGTCTATATTCCATTTCTATCACCTAATATACCCATGACAATCACGTTCTAGTACATTCTAGGAGGCGAGCCATGATGTGTAATTATTTTCCGCTTTTAGGCAACTGATGTAACGGTTTCATTTCCATTGTTTTAGTTCATTGTTATTTTGAGCCAACTTCAGACGTCAATCATCAATATTCTTGGTTCCACACGTGTTATTTCCTGCGTTCCACCACTTCCCGGTCCATCCAGGGCATCATGTGAGTAAATATGAGTCAATATGTATATTTGTACATATTAAAGCAATATATAAACGTTCTAAGTTTGGATTATACAAGGGAACATTAAACTAAGGAATTTTACTTACATAAATAGATATTCCCAACTGAGAAAATGATCACCGATCCAAAAGATTAGCCACAACTTGCTAATCTCTGGGATCCGACTGCTGGAACTGAATAGGGCTTAAGGTCTGTTTACTCGGATCGACCACGGCGTGATATGATCGCTGATCAGTAAATTTGTATTGATCGGCGGTCGTTTACACAGGCAGACCAGAGTAACCGATGCATGCTGAGTGATCTATAACAGTTCGCTCAGTGACATAGGCTATCATGGTTCTCGGCAGCAAAAGAACTTACCTGGTAAAGAAACGGGATCGGTTTGGAAATGCATAGCATGTTTTAATTCGATTTGTTTTTTGTGACCCTCTGGTTACTCTTAATGGCAGCACTCCTTTTATTCCTTTTTTTTCCCTGCACTTCCCATTAAAATGTCTTATGCAAATGGAACCTGTAATAAAAGTATTTACTGTAGTGGCTTTTACTGCTATTCCGTGCATTTCAATGACGAGCAAACACAAATCCCACACATTCAATGATCTACAGCTGTATTATAGATATCGCTCACTAACTTATAATTCCATATGTTCTAACTTGGGAAGAGCATTAGCAGGGCAGTGCCATCATAGCGTGCACTAAATACTAAAGGTAAGAATAAATCTAGTCATATACTTTCCATAGCTCTTGGATTCTGGGTTTGATGGTTCATTGAATCATAGCTACATAGAGGATTTTTGTTAATAACTGGACGTAATTTACTCATTCATAGCAAAGCAATGCAAATAATATTAAAGGGAATCTGTAAGTAGATTTTTGCAACCCCATCTGAGAGCAGCATAATGTAGAGGGAGATGCCCTAATTCCAATGATTTGTCACTTATTGGCCTGTTTGTTGCAGTTCTGATAAAATCACAGTTTTCTCTGCTGCAGATCTAGCAGTTCTCTGAATGCTGAGCTCTGTATAACCCTGTCCGCACCACTGATTTACAGCTTTCTGTAAACTGCCAATCAGAAGTTGGGGTGGGGTTCTAAAAACCTCAAAACAAACACATTATCCATTCTAGAAGTCTTGCAATAGTTCCAGCAATTGCTCACAACTTATTTAAAGGGGTTGTCAAGTACTTTATATTGATGGCTTTCCCTTAGGATAGATCATCAATATCAGATCAATGGGCTGATCATCTGTTCCTGGTGCCTGCGGCGGCCACTTGTGCTCAGTTGCTGAGTGGAACTACACAGCTCCATCCACTGTACAGTGGCCACAGCGGGGTACTGCAGATCCACGTCTTATCATTTAAATATGAGTGGATCTGCAATACACCGATGCGGTCACTATGCAGTTGACTATGCTCCAATCTAATATTGATGAGCTTTCCTAAGGATAGACCATCACTATAAAGTACTGGACAACCCCTTTAAGGAGCTCTTACAGCTGCTCTAGACTGTCCTGAAGATGGAGTGAAATCTCTTCTGTCTTCACACCAAAGAGAAAGGACACTTTCTCCACCAAAACACACCATGTATATGACACTCTTACAAAATGCTGCATCTGAGTATTTGCACTATTCACTGTACATACAGTGGTGCCAAGAATACAGCGGATTTGACCTAGAGACTGAGATAACCATAGATAAGATAAGAAAAGGTAAGATACATTTGTAACTGTTAACCATACATTTATGGCGACAAGATGATCAGATATGTGGGATATCTGATCTGAAATCTCTAGTAGGCACTAAAAGATAGAGCTGGTCATAGACCTGGGTTAGCAATCTGCTGCAAGATTATCTGCCTGCCTACTAGTCTGCTGCTCCCAATAAATTCACATTGGACATGGTGAAACCTGCATATTATTTAAGTGGAGAAGAGAGATATAAAGCATTCTTGTCTGAACCATCAAGTCTTAGGGTCGTATATTTACTGAAAGAGAAGATGCTGCCATCACTCCGTGCCTTTGGTAGATAATAATAATAATAATAATCTTTATTTATATAGCGCCAACATATTCCGCAGCGCTTAACAATTCACAGGTTCATGTACAACAGTCATAAGTAACATAGCTAAAGATAATACAATAATTACAGCAAAAATAATGACGACCCTGCTCGTAAGAGCTTACAATCTACAATGAGGTGGGGGTGACACAAAGTACAATGGCTTATTTACAAGGATGGTCCAGCCATCTTGAGGGGATGAGGGATAGATAAAGGCTGCATGAGCTTATCATCAGCCAGTATCTGTAGTGCTTTTTGGTTCGGTGGAGACTTGTGTTTGGAGAAATAAGGAATGGGCTATAAGAATATAAAAGGACTTTGATTAGGGAACATGATAGGCCGCCCTAAACAGATGTGTTTTTAGGGAGCGCCTAAAACTGTGTAAGTTGTGGTTCATCCTAATTTCTTGGGGTAAAGCATTCCAAAGAATAGGTGCAGCTCGGGAGAAGTCTTGAAGCCGGGAGTGGGAGGTACGGATTAGTGCGGATGTTAGTCGAAAGTCGCTTGCGGAGCGTAGAGAACGGGTAGGCCGATAAACAGAGATGAGGGAAGAGATGTAGGGGGGTGTCACACTGTGGAGAGCTTTGTGGGTGAGAACAAGCAATTTAAATCGGATCCTATAATTCATGGGCAGCCAGTGCAATGACTGGCACAGAGCGGAAGCGTCTGAGTAACGATTAGTGGGTGGGTGAGAAGAGATGATAGAAGGGACCAGATTATGG
Source organism: Phyllobates terribilis (assembly GCF_046119375.1). Lineage (NCBI taxonomy): Eukaryota > Metazoa > Chordata > Amphibia > Anura > Dendrobatidae > Phyllobates > Phyllobates terribilis. The sequence goes on along the minus strand of NW_027362762.1, from coordinate 794,160,676 downwards.
AGGAACAGTTAGATTGGCAAGGTGAGGTGATAGGACTCCCTAAAAGGGAGTGTTTTTAGGGCACACTTAAAGCTGGACACTTTGAATTAACTAATTAACTGAGTGATACAGGCTTTATTATATACTTCTTGCATGAGGGATTTGACTATTGTGCCCTAATCTGCCTGTGGTATATTATAGTGTTCTATTTATTGCATCCAAGGGTTATGATGATTTCTATATTACATAGGTCATACACATGTCATTGCAAAAATCAAATTATTCTCTCATATACAGAATAATATTTTATTATCTCTGACATCAGCTATCTGAAGAACTCTACGACCTTGCTCATCGAATGGAGTCTTCATTTATTGTGCAGTGGGATGCAATTATTCAAGGTTATCAAGCTTGGGTATACACTGACTGCAGGGTACACAACAATTTTATCTCCATTTTTATATTTTTGAGAATGCCATCAGGAGAGCATCCCTAAATGTAAATGTTTCTTATTCAGGCTGTGTTGATATATGTTTAAGATTCCATTATGGTTAATGGCAAAAACACTTCATGTTCTATAAGTTACTGGGTTTATCATGCAATATGTGGGTAATGCAAGTCTGAACTGAGCCTTCTACCAACTTGGAAAAGCACTATTTTCCAAGACTGTGCCTGAGGAGGATAGTTCCTGTAAAGTTATGTTTTAGGCTATATGTATAGGCATAACAAGCTTCAGCCTACAGTGAAAGCTGCCAACACATACTTTAACGTTGCCTTTGGCGAATATTCATCAGGCAGAGTCCAAAAGTGTGTTCTTTTGGCCTCTGTCTGAAAGGTACGAGTGTACATGCTGATTAACCGCACAAGAAAGCACAGATGACTGCAGAGGCCATCCATATAGGAGAATGCAAAGAATCCTATACAACACCGTAGAAATGAGCAGATAACCTTGTGGATCTCCAGTCCATGGTCCAGGTCAGGGCTCTCTGGCAATGGACAGGAGCTGCGTGAATTTCCTTACTCTCCTTGATTCCAGGCTCCGTTTATGATTAACCTGGCTGGTGAGATGTCACCTGTGCCACATGAACAACGTCACGCCAGGCTGGTGAATCAAACGTCCTGTCGGGGAGTCCAGAAGCTCAGGAAATTTACATAACTTCAGTCCACAGCCAGAGAGCGCTAACTCAGACTGGGGTTGCACAAAGCGACCTCCTCAGCTGTACGGCACGGTATACATTCCTTTACAATGGGTCTCAATGGTGGATGGAAGCCTTGGCATGCAGACTTACTTACTTTTTGAGTGTATGTGACACGCCCAGGGGGATGGGGATGACTCGGTACCCGGGCCTTTGTCTGGCCTTTGGGGATGCCGCGGTGGTCTGCTCCCGCGCCCGTACCCTGGGGTCAGCTTTTAAAAGGGGATTATTTGTTAACTCTATGAAAGTTTGTGACGCCACCTGTGTTTTCTGGTGAGAATCACCAGCGCTGCGGCAGTCCACTGAGGCCAGTGATAAGGCAGCTCGATGGTATAGCTCCCCACAGGTGCAGGACAGGCGAGACCCAACCGGGTCAGAGCAAGAACGGGGACGGACACGGTAGTCACTTCAGTACCTTTTACTGGTGGTAGTTCAGGCACATCCCGGAGCACTGTAGGGTGAAGGGTGCATATCAGGATCCTCCCCAATGAGCGGGTGTAGGGCCTCCTGTTTCTTGCCTCTGCGTAGTAAGTTTCTGACCTGCCTGAAGCTAGGCCTAACTTTATCTCTGTCCTGCACCGGCTGACGTTGTGGTAGGGCCTTCTCTTGGAGTGCACGCTCTCAGCTTACGGGGCCTATGTGTCTCCTGGCTCTGTTACTTATCAGCTTTCTGGTGAACCTGGGACCTGTAGTTCTCCAGGGATTCCAGTTATGCCTTACTGGGTCGTAGAGATCCCGGTAAGCTCAGACCCGGTGTCCGGTATATGTTCCGGGGTGAGCTGTGTAAGCTCCTCTGCCCCCACTGCTACTCACTTTCCACTCGCCTTCGACCATGCTCGGGCCCTCACTAGGCTACTCACACTAACGGCAGCTTGCCGCTCTTCACCGATCTTATGGCGCCGGCACACCCTAAGCTCTAACTGAGCTCCCTGAATCTAGCTAGCAGGAGCCTCGTGCTCCACTGCTGAACTATTAGCTGAGTTCTCTAAACTAGACTGAGCTCCACTGCAGACTAACCTCTCTCAGGCTTCTCTACTGCAGGAACTCTTCAGAGGAACTGCTCGACTAGACTAGACTGCCTAGCTCCACCTTCCCTATTTATATCCCTAACGGGCTCCCTCTGCTGGTCTGAGGTGGAAGGTGGAGATGTGTGAATGTTTATGGGGGCCTTTTGTGGAGGATTCCATCAATACACCCTTCTAGGATCTGTGGTACCAAGCGCAGCTGGGCGCCACATATGCGCCTGACATTGGGCACAAACGTAACGCGTTCCTAACACCTAAACTAGGCAGGGAATTAGTTGACTTTAAAAAAAATAAATAAATAAATAAAAACAGTATATCAAAAGTCAAGACAGATAATAGTTCTAAAGTAACATCAGTGACAGAATTTTCATTATTTTTAATGAAATAATTGTTATAATACAGAAGTATATGCCTATTCTTGAACAGGGTCGTAGTACAAGAAATATCCTTAAACAGTGTTGTAGATTTTTCCATAGAAAGGGCAAAATATTGGGTAATATATTATCCTCATATTCTTTTGTCACCAGTAACCCACCCAAGACCTGGCTAGTTAGCTGGAGTTTATACAAAGGTTTGTATGCCAAATGGCGAATATGTTCCTATATACAGCGGGAGAAAAAGGGTAGTGGTGACTTATAGTTCATACATAAACTAAATAAGGAAAGTTATAAATTGCAATTTCACTCAGATATGAAATGCACGTCCTCTGGTGCAGGAGGTGCAGCCTACAATACGCAGACTGCACAACCTGCAAGCTAAGAAAGTGGATCAAAGAACACCTAACAGGAAAAGCCAATTCCGCTAACAAGAATCTATCAGGTTTGGGTGATTGTGGGGACAGTGCCATCTGATATAACACTCCATCCCTGTCTTTTTTTGGTCAATATAGCCCTAGCATAACCTGGAGGTGTGTTTTGCATCATTGTCCTGTGTCAACACAAATGATGGTCCCACTAAATACAAACCAGATGGGATGGCATGTCACGGCAGAATGCTGTGGTAGCCATGCTGGGTAAGTGTGCCTTGAAATTTGAAATAAAGAACCAATAGTGTCAACAGCAAAGCGCACTGAGACCATCACTCCTCCCCCACAATTGCCTCCTGATGGGCACCACTGATGCAGAAACCATCTGCTCACTATTTCTGCATCTCAAAAAGTTATGGTTTTTGATGCTTTTTCAAGACTTCACTAGAGGATACAGTCAAAATTTTATAAATTTTCAAGATTGACAGATCTTCATGTCTTAAAGTAATAAAGGACTGGCATTTCACTTTACTTTATGGAGAAGTTCTTGCCATATTCTGTCATAGAACAGATGTGGAACAGTGCTCAACACTGTATGGAACATTGTATTACTCTGCCACAACAAAGCACAAATGAGGGTCACAAACACTTTCTGGAGGCCGGTGATTCCACAAAATCTTGAAGAGGCAGAGCTGTTCACTAGAACTCAGTTCAGGCGACTGACTACCTGATGAACCTCTTTGATGACCGCTTTACAAGCCCTTGGCATTCAATCAGAGTAAATGAGGAATTATTTTTATTTATTCTACAATATTCCAATAAGAACAAGAAAAACCATTGGATCAACAGGTGTGTCCAAACTTTTGACTAGAAGTATACAAAATCCTTCATTACCTTCTCACAATAAAATCCTATTTAAAAAAAAAAAAAAAATTGTGACTCCTCATATTCTGATAGCCATAACTATTTTTCGCCGATAAGGGTGTATAAAAGTTTGCTTTTTACAAGATAAAAATGTTGGCATATTTTTTGGACTTTTGACTTATTGATAATTTTTTTCTAAAAAATTTGAGGCGACGTGACAAAAAGAAAAAAAAAAAAAGGATTTCTATCACTTTTTTGTACAGTGTTCACTGGGACAGCTAATAAACAATTTATTTTTATAGTTCGGGACATTACAGGTGCAATGATGCCAAGTATGTGCATTTTTTACAAAAATAAAAGACTTAATAGAAAAAAGTTTATTTTTCTAAACTTTTTTTTTTACTTTGTCAATTAAAGAAGAGGAGGGTGGAGATGGAGGGAAAGCATGCAGATGGGAAGGTGTATGTAAAGGATTGGCTCCGCCATGAAGCACTGAGCGGCGGGACTTATTTTAAACAGTCATTCTGTGCTGACAGAGTCCCTTTAAAAGGCTTTATCTCAGCATGGATTAAAGATAGATGTGCACTTGGTAGATGTGCACTTTTCCAACTTGACAATGACCCTAAACACACATCTAAGACCACTATTAAATTCCTGAAAGAGAACAGGGTGAAAGATTCGGTGGCAAAGTATATGTCTCCTGATCTGAACCCAATCATACACCTATGGGGAATTCAGAAGAGACAAGTTGAGCATCGCTCTCCATCCAGCATCCAGACCCAAAAAAGAAGTCATTCTTGAAGAATGGAAAAAGATAGATGTTCCAATATGTCACCAACTTGTTCCTTGCATGCCTAGAAGACAATGCTGTCCTTAAAAATCATGGAGGTCATACAAAATCCTAGATGTAGTAGTTTTATTTTTGCATCAACTAATTTGAGTAAAACTGAAGTTTCTGTACTGAAAGCTGTATTTTCAAGCTTACTTTCATGTCATGGGTTAAAAATGTTAATGAAACTCAGTCTTGTCAAATTTTGGAAATTATTCCTGTGTTCAGTGAGATATTGATTAAAACTATTTGCACTGAGCACTATATATATATATATATATATATATATATATATATATATATATATATATATATATATATATATATATATATATATATATATATATATATACACACACACACACACACACACACACATATATATCCTAGCTATTTCTCCCTTAGTCTCCTTATATCGCCTGATGCTATTTTGTTTTATTTAAGAAATCTATATTTAATATTCATAAGATAATATAGATAATATGCCCCTTTAAATATTATGCTCAACTTGATTCTTCTGAATTCCCCATAGGTGTATGATTGCATTCAGATCAGGAGACAGCACGGTGGCTCAGTGGTTAGGACTGCAGCCTTGCAGCACTGGGGTCCTGGGTTCAAATCCCACCAAGGACAACATCTGCAAGGAGTTTGTATGTTCTCCACAGGTTTACATGGGTTTCCTCCGGGTTCTCCGGTTTCCTCCCACACTCCAGAGACATACTGATAGGGAATGTAGATTGTGAGCCCCAATGGGGACAGTGCCAATAATGTCTGTAAATTGTCTGAATTGTAAAGTGGAATATGTTGCCGCTATATAAATAAAAATATTATTATTATTATTATAGGAGACACATTTGGCCACCGAGTCTTTCAACCTGTTCTCCTTCAAAAATGCAACAGTGGCCTTAGATGTGTTTTTTGGATCATTGTCATGTTGGAAAAGTTCATGTCTACCAAGCACTGATGGCAGCATCTTCTCTTTCAATACATAGATGTGTATTTTAGATCATTGTCATGGTGGAAAAGTGCACATCTACCAAGCACACGGAGTGATGCCAGCATCTTCTCTCTCAATACATAGCAGTACATCTGTGAATTCATGATGTAGCACCAGCAGCACTCATGCAGCATCACATAAGGGCACTGCCACCACCATGTTTCACTGTAGGTACCATGCATTTTTCTAGATTAATTTTTCTAAATGCATGGTGCCTATAGTTAAAAATGATGGTGCCAGTGTCCTCCACTTCCCTGCTACCTAGGGCAGTGAATTGCTGAAGATTGACTTTTCAGGCTGGTGGAATGGCTGAGCTGCGGCACGAACTGCCGCACTTTAATGCTTCTACCAAATGCAGCCTTGCCTCTGCATCACAGTGCCGAGGTTGTAAGCTCCTACAGCAAAGAGCTAGCAAGCATGCTTTCCTTGCCTGGCAGGCTGGCCACTAGCAGGCAACAAGTTGTAAACTATACAATTAAAAATTCCTACATTCTTGAGACTGGAGAGAATTTTTAACAAGAAGTAAATTGCAGAGGGCCTTGCTTTTGCAAGTACTAAGAAAATTTACCCATTCACCAAAATGAGACAACCCTTTTAAGTGCCTTCCCCCCTTTTAAGTTTATTTCACAGTTTCAAACCTTTGTGCGTTCAAAACCAGAACCAAATAACACAGAAGACAGGTTCTGCTAACGTCTCATTGTGTTCACTAACAACAATGCATACAGCGTGTAGATAATACACCAAAAATTAGAAGTGAATCCCAAGAAATAGCAAATTACATAATTAAATAGAAATAAAATAACATTTGTCTGGCAATATAAATGGAAAATGTCACCTAGACACAGGTGATAGTCTGCGGTATCATTATGTTGACCTATTATTAAGGCTACAGTATATTTTGTAACAAAGAGAATTGGAAAATGTTTCATTGTGTAACAATACTAATAATAGGAACTACAGAAGAGGTTGATTGTTTGTTTAACACCATCCTCAATAGCTATAAAACATGTAATATGCCGTCAGACACACAATCAAACTTGTTGTATAGCTCTTGTCCTTTCTCTATTATCAACTCATTCCGACACAGGACATTAGTGGGCGGGTTAGCCAGACAGGGCTACTATGCACTTTGGAAGTGTGATCGATGATTAGTTATCACCTCAACAAAACATGGGAGTGAGGTGATAAGACAACTATGTTGACCTGGGATTACAGCAATTGCTACAGTCTGCATAATTTAGAGAAAGAAAGAAAGAGAAAGAAAGAATAGGAGAGAGGAAGGAAGGGATGGAGATGGAAAGGTAGAAAGGAAGGGATGGAGGTAGGGAGGGAGGTGAGGGAGGAAGAGAGGTAGAAAGAAAGGAAGAAAGAAAAGAAGGAAAGGACGGAACAGAGGAAGGAAGGAAGTGATGGAGGTGGGAAGGTAGAAAGGAAGGGATGGAGGTAGGAAGAGAGGTAGGAAGGAAGGAAGAAAGAAAGAAACAGGGAGAATAATAAATCTATATAAAAGTACAATTTTCTAATACATTTTTGACTAGCTTTAAATATATTCAAATTTTTAGTTTACCTACACACTGCAGATGATATGGAGCATGTGGTACAATGCTAGTACATGTATTGAAACTTAAATAGGAACTCTCAGGCCTTTTACACAATGTTTTAAAGATGTGAATAGGCCACATGACAACACTTCAAGCCTTATTCTCCAGCCACTCAGCATTGTCCAATCTCAATCTAAATGAATGTGTCTAACTGGAAACATTTACCCACTGAGTCACTAACAGATTTGGCTTAGAGATTAACCTGAGAGGGGAGTCTAAGGCATTCTGCGTTCTTTACTTTTAATCCCTGCAAGGTAGTGTCGGCTTTCCTACTCAGGGAATTCCCAGGTTGATAGCGGAACAGAGAAAAAATACATTTTCAAGCCGCAGTTACATAGCAGAGGGCAGGAATCATAGTCAGATGGAGCACAGATCAGTCATTAGTGAAGACCAAGCAGAGGGCAGGGAGAGCAGCAGATTAGTGAAGTCAAGAACATAAGCCAGGTCTTAACTATTTTGAGTTGGTACATACATAAGCCACGTACCGAGGGGGTCTCTCACAGAGCACAGCGGACCGAGGACAAAGGATACTAGAGTCAATTTGTTGGGGTAACTCCTTTTTACTAAAGACTGGAACTGGGTTGACCCGGCAATGCAAATAAGGAGCAACAATAAATCTCACACACGCCTAGCTGAATATAGCTAGGACCCTTGCGCTACACATCCGGCAGGCCCAGGATGTACTAACAACAGAACTATAATTTGCCTACCCAGTGGTTCCGCCTAATGCAGTAACCGAGCGTTACCCAGAGGAATGATGTAAACAGATGGGTGCACAAGGCGGCCTGTACAGTGGTGTAGCGCAAGAGTTAACAAACTTAACCAATCTCTATGTTTACTATACAGTTATACTAACTATACACCATCTCACCACAGGGGGGAGTCTCTAACTAAGGTTTGCCAAAGACCTGCCTACAACCAATGTCTTTGAGAACTGGTGTTTGGTGCCAAACGTTTCCTGCTATTTGCATGTACCAACAGGATCCTGTGGTGATATCTGAGCTCAGATCTTTCGGCCGGTAACTGCTCTCTGATGAAGCTGGAGTCTGAGGAAAGGGTCCTGCACTTGTCACAGGAGCGCATTTTCAGCCTGTAAGGCTAGCAGAGGGTCTTTCAGGTCTCTCAAATGTCCGGGGGCAGGTGTCCAGCTCTGCATCCAATAACGGTTGTCCCTTCAAGGTAGCTCCTTTTCTCTGGCCAGAGTCACAGGAAGAGCTTCTCCTTCAGGCAAAGCTCTATCACAATCTCTGCATGCTGCACACACCAAGCTCTTGGAGTGCAGCTCCACCATCTCTCTCCTCTCTCTTCTCTAGCTCCTCTTTTTGCTGACTCACTCCAGCAAGTTCACCAAAAAGTTCCTTTCTTTTAGAGGCAACAGGGACCTCTGGTGGCCGAAGGCTGATAAAGCAGCAATGTCCACATAGCTCACTCTTACACATACACATCATAACAGGCTCACAAACTAAATTTACGTCATCGCTTCAGGCCAGAACAGGACTGTTGTGAAGTCTTGGGCAATGGCCATTGGCCTGAGTCTGGGGCAATTAGCGATTTTTGTTTAAAATGTCAGGAACCGGCAGGGGCAGAGTGGTGAGCTGCAGAAGGAGAGTGGAAGGCAGGAGGTGGGCCAGTGAGTCAGCACTAGATTATAGGGCGGGCATAAGGTTGAAAGCTTGTGGCCTCTACCCTCTTGAGGACCCAGGGACCCTTATGATCGACACTCCCTTCAGAGGCCATTTTTCGGCATGCCCAGCATACGCTTACCTATTCTTTTAGTCCTTAGTGGAGATTTTACTTCAACCTTTGAAAACTTTGTTATGGGGCCAAGCCTTTTTTTAGATTTACCCCGGGCAAGTACCATTAATATAGATGGTGTACACACTCCTTATCTATGGTATCCACACCTCACAGGGGTCACCTGGAGGCCATTCCTGTGAGCCTATCCAACCTGAAATTGTGATTAAGCATACAATTTCTTGTATCTTAAATATAAGATATATCTACAGCTGCCTCGAGAATGATTATGAATTTGTTTTTTATAATATGTTTGCAAATGTAATTGTTAGTTTTAAACTTAAATTTGCAGCTAAATTACCGTAAATTTAAGTTCCAGTAAATAGAAGTAAAACCTCTATTGACTATAAATCACCCTAAATCTTATATTGTGCGAATGTCATTTTTATTTCAGACATGAATCAGCAACTTCTAATCATTGAAATGTTCCTGACCACAGTGATCTGCCGAATGCTCTATCGGAGGAGATACGACGAGAGACCTGCACTTAGTGAAGATGAGGGGACCAAGGATAATCTGCAGAATAGTACACTTTGTCTAAATGGAAAGGCAATTGATGAAGGATTTCAAAAGGTTTAAAAGATACCCCAAAACAATTACGGGATTTTTAACAGAATAAAGCATAGAAATTCTGTGGAATTTCGTCATCTCCTTGTACAGACAGATGATTCATTATGTTGAACTTTTGTTGGACTAATGGAAATACCTTTACATAACTTTATATTTGTGTATATAGTATTAAGGTTTGATATATTATGTATAGTCTGCTAATAATCATTATCAAATCTAAAGATTGTAAAGCGAAATTGTGCATTTCAGTTTTTGGTTCTGTTTTAGTGGCCCCATTTAGAGTAATATAAATATATTGAATTAATTTATAACATCAGCTTGAGCTACTAATATCCCAAACCCTTTTTACTTCATATTCTTTGTCTTTTTGTCTTTTATACGGGAATCATTAAACAAATATCTATCTATCTATCTATCTATCTATCTATCTATCATCTCATTTCTATCTGTCATCTATTTGATAGATATGAAATAGATAGATAGATAGATTAATTAAATTTCAAATGCTTCTATCTCAACCCTATACTATATGAACAGGTTCTACCTAGAACATAGGTGCTGTGGTTTTGATTTCTCAATTCTAAGGTTTCATATCAAGCATGTTAATGTTTTAATGAGGTTAGTATAAAAGATTAGGATGGTGAGAATCTACCAGATCTACCTTGCCGCAAGAGAATGTTTAGTTTGCATAAAAGAAGGCTAAGAGGAGACTTAATAGCTGTCTACAAATATCTGAAGGGATGTCACAGTGTAGAGGGAACATCCTAAGGCTGCGTTCACACATTGCGTATTTTCGCGCGCATTTTGAAAATACGCAATGTGCTTTGTGTCTGCCAGCAAAGTGAATGGGAAATTCACTTTGCCGTTCAGACACTGTGTAATTTTACGCAGCGGGAAAGCGCAGCTGCGTAAAGAATTGGCATGTCAATTCTCTACGCAGCTGCGCCCCGCGCTTTCTCCTATTGTGCCCATGATAAGCGATGGAATTACGCAGCGGTGTTCACAAACTGCGTAATTCCATCGCTTTTTTACGGAGGCGCAGGATGGATACTCACCTACTCGATGTCAGGGGAGAGGGGTCCGGTCCGGTCCGCTCCAATCCCGCACTTCCAGCATCTGCCGGTGAGCCGATCAGCTGTTAGCTAACCGGCTTGTAACCGGCCGGTCAGCTGATTACAAGCCGGTCAGCTGACAGTCTGCTGATCGCTTCACGGCAGATGCTGCAAGCGCGGGACGGAGCAGACGAGTCTCTCATCCATCGGGTAGGTGAGTATCCATAGTCTGTACATACACTGCTAGGGACACACACACGACACATAGACACACAGGACACATAGACACAGACAGTACACATGTCACACTGAAATGAAGTGTGACATTACACATGTCACCCTTCATTTTCACACTGCGTTTTTGCTGCGCTTTTTTACGCAGTGTGTGAATGGAGGTGCTTTTTTTACCTGCTTAAAAAAACGCAGGTAAAAAAAGCAGGAAAATACGCAGCGTAAAAAAACGCAGGGAAATACGCAATGTGTGAATGCAGCCTTATTCTCATTTGCCCATGGAAACACGAGAAGCAATGGGATGAAACTGAAAGGGAGAAGATATTAGAAAAAGCTTAATGACAGTGAGGGTAATCAATGAGTGGAACAGGCTGCCACGAGAGGTGGCGAGTTCTCCTTCAATGGAAGTTTTGAAACAGAGGATGGACAGACATCTGTCGGAGATGGTTTAGTGAATCCTGCATTGAGCAGGGGGTTGGACACGATGACCCTGGAGGTCCCTTCAGACTCTAACATTCTATGATTACCAAGTGATGTGATCAGCAGTGAGCAGATGTAATTTGCGAGGAAACCGGTACAATTTCAGTACAGCTCCATCACTAGAAAAATGAAGCATGACACTGTACTTCTATAAATCAGTAGGCTGTCTGTGCAATTCAGGACATGTCAGGTCCTCCAAAGTGAAAGATGATCTTTATTCCCACTCTATACAAAGAAAAAAAGGACCCCCTCCATAAATTCACATTAAAGCAGAATCACCCCCTTAAATAATGACTCTGGCAAAGGTTAAATAATATTTACTATTTCCTTGTGCACAAGAATGAATTTATTTTTAGTTTTGGAACAGATCTGTTTAAAAATGCTTTATTACTGTTGTAAAACTACTTTGCCGTTCAGATGTTCAATGTTTTGTGCATTTTTTTTCTGCTTTAAATTTTGAAAAACGTCTGGTGGAAAAATCGAAAGTGCATGAAACTTCTTTGACAGTTCCTAATGGAATCCTCTCCAAACTAGAGACTGTTCAATCAAAAGGCTGCAGAAAAGCTTCTGAAATATACTATTCCAAAACAATTTAAGGGTATGTGCACATGATGTCTTTTTCAGGCGGATTCTGTCTGGAACCTGCCTGAAAAAGCGCCACAAAATTTCTGCAACAAAATGAACATAGTGCACAGCAATGTAAAAACGACATTGTTGTGCACATGTTAGCTCTTTGAACTGCCTTAGGCCTCCTTCACACGTCAGTGTCTCTAGTACGTGTGGTGACAGTTTTCACATGTACTGGAGACACACACGTAGACCCAGTCAAATGACAGTTTGCGCTGTTCCCCGCAACTATCATCATTGTCCCCTGCTGGCGCTGAGATCAACGCCAGAAGGGGACAATGTTGAGAGTTGTATTCAGCCCCTGCTGTCTACAAGTGTAAAATTAAGAATAAAACAACAAAACAATATCCCCTCACCTGTCCGAAGTTGAAAGAATCTATAGTGTCCCATGCCGTAATCCATCTGTGTGACATTGACGGTGGCTTGAGGCGACCGCTCATGGCATTGAAGTGAAGCCACAGGCAAAAGAGGCATCACTGAAAGGGGGCCACTTAGAACATCCCTTGTCGGAAAAAAACAATCCGCTACAGCTCTATCAGCGGAGAAATGAGAAAGCTATAGTTCTCAGAATACAGTGTTGCAAAAATAATTCTTTTTTCTATAAAATAGTTTTTATTGTGTAATAGCAGTAAAACATAAAAAAATGATATAAATGTGGTATGTTAGCGTACTGACCCAAAGAATAAAGTTGCTTTATCAATATTACCAAACACGGTATGGTATAAAAAAAAACAGTTCCTGAATTGCTGGTTTTTGTTCATTCTGCCTGTCAAAAATCGGAATAGAAAGCGATAAAAAAATGGTATGTGCCCGAAAATGGTACCAATAAAAACGTCAACTCATCCTGCAAAAAACAAGGTCTCGCATGATTCTGTCAGCAGAACTATAGAAGAATTACAGCTCTCAAATATAGCGATGCAAAAAGTTGTTTTTGCAAAAAAAAAGGAACATCTTTTAGTGTGTGGCATCAGCCAAGCATAAAAAAAACAATATAAATCTGGTATTGCTGTAATCGCACTGACCCGAAGAAAAAAGATGTTTAATCACTTATACTGCAAGAGGAAAGGCGTAAAAAAGAAATAAAACCAATTCTTGACCTGCTGTTGATTTGTTCATTCTGCCTCCCAAAGATCGCAGTAAGGCTTGGCTTACATTTATCCTGCACTCTATGCTGAACGCTTACACCTGGGTTCCCGTGTAAATCTCTGAAATACATGATTCACACAGAACCCCCAGTGGAAGATTCCCTATAACGAAGCAGATGGAGGCACTGTGGCTGTCTGTTTAAACATGATTAAAAGTGCCGTCGGCCACAGTTTTGTGCACTTCTGAAAAGGACAATGCTGAACAGAGGCCAGACGGAGTCCAGAGTAACTCTGCTGCCTCATTATAGTGAATGGATCCCTTGGGGGTTTCATTTGAATCATGTCATTCGGAGATATAGATGGAAACCCCGATCTAAGTGCTCAGCGTAGAGCAGGATAAAGGTGATCCAAAATGTTATGTCAAATGTTCCCAATAAAAGCTTCAACTCAATCCACAAAAAAAGCTACCCCCACAAGTCCGTCATCTGTTAACGGAAATATAGGGGGCTTCCACATTACTGGTAGCACAAAGGCTCTGGAAAAGTGAAATGGCTTCTCGTCCCCAAAAGAAATTCAGCAAATTCTGCACCACCAAATCCAAATGCCCCTTTCCCTCTTCTGAGTCCCACAGTGTGCCTAAATCACATTTAGTGTCCACATGTTTGGTATTTCTGTAGCGATGATAGCCCACTTAATTTACGGGGTCATGTCTCTAGAAGCATAAGCTGGGCATAATGTACAGGTACTACAATTTACTGGGCACTACAATGTACAGGCACTACAACGGCAGTTTGCAATTTTCACTCAGCAACATCCACTGCTGCTTGTTTCTGGAGAACACTCATGGAGTCAAATCATCACTACACCTCTAGATAAATTCCCAAAGGGGTATAATTTCCAAAATGGGGTCACTTGAGGGGGGATTCTGCTCTTCTGGCACTTAGCGGCTCTGTATATACAGTCTGCAAACTATTCTAGAAAAATCTGCGTTACTAGAGGCAAATAGCGCTCCATCCCTCCCGAGTCTCGCTGTGTGGCTAAGCAGTACTGTACATCCACATATGCGGTATTTCTACATTCAGCAGAAATTTTAGTGCCATTTTTACCCATTTTCCTGTGTGAAAATGTAAAATCTGGGGCTTAGATAATTTTTTGTAGTAAAAATGTAATTATTTTTTCTTCACTGCCCAATGGTACAGTATAAGTTTCTGTAACACACTCGTGGTGTCATTATGATCACTATACCCCTAGATGAATTCATTGAGAGGCATAGTTTTGTAAAATGGGGTCACTTATGGGGGGGTTCTGCTGTTCTGGCACCTCAGGGGCTCTGCCAATGTGACATGGCACCCTCAAACCATTCCATCAAAATATGAACTCCAATATGGCGCTTCTTCCCTTCTGTGCTTTGCACTGTGCCTTAAAAGTAGATTTCGATCACATATGGAGTATTGGCATACTAAAGAAAAATTGTGCAATAAATTGTATTGTTTATTTTCTCCTACTAACCCCTTTGAAAATTAAAAACTGGGGCCAAAACAAAATTTTAGTGAAAAAAATGATAATTTTCCATTTATTCAGCCTAATGTTATGCAATTTTGTGAATCGCCTGAAGGTTAAAAATGCTCACTACACCCCTAGATGAATTCCTCAAGAGGTGTAGTTTCCAAAATGAGGTCACTTGTGGGGTTTTCTTCGATTTTGGCATGTCAGGGGCTCTTCAAATGTGACATGGCATCTGCAATCTATTCCAGCCAAAATTGTTTTCCAGAATTCAGTTGACGCTCCTTCCCTTTCAAGCCCTGCCGTACGTCTTTACAGTTGTTTTCCACCACATATGGGGTATCAGTGTACTCAGGAGGAATTGTACAACAAACTGTATGGTCCAATTTATCCTGCTACTATTGTGAAAATTAAAAATTTGGGGCAAAACCAACTATTTTGCGGGAAAACATTTTTTTAATTTTCACAGCTCAACATTATAAAATTCTGTTAAGCACCTGTGGGTTCAAGGTGCTCACCACACATCTAGATAAATTATTTGAGGGGTGTAGTTTTCAAAATGGGGTCACTTATTGAGGGCTTCCACTGTTTAAGCACATCAGGGGCTCTGCAAACGTGACATGTCATCCACTATTTATTCCAGCCAATTTTGCGTTTTAAAAGTCTGCTCCTTCCCTTCCAAGCCTTGCAATGCGCCCAAACAGTGGTTTTCAACCTCATATAGGGTATTGGTATACTCAGGAGAAATTGCACAACAATTACCATTTTTAACATTTTCCTTTTACCATTGTGAAAATGCAAAATTTGGGTCTAAGTCAACATTTTTGAGTGAAAAAATAAAATTTTAATTTTTTCCTTCCATATTGCTTTAATTCCTGTGAAGCACCTGAAGGGTTAATAAACTTATTGAATGTGGCTTTAAGTACTTTGAGGGTTGCTGTTTTTAAAATGGTGTCAGTTTTGGGTATTTTCTGTCATATAGACTCCTCACAGTCACTTCAAATGTGCTGTGGTTCCTACAAAAATTGGTTTTGTAAATTTTGTTGAAAAATTGAGAAATGCTTATCAACTTTTAACCCTTCTAAATTCCTAACAATAAAAAGTTATGTTTCAAAAATGATTCTGACGTAAAGTAAACATGTAGTAAATGTTATTTATTAACTATTTTGTGTGATATAACCATTTGGTTGAAGGTCATCAAAATTAAAAGTTTGAAAATTGAGAAATTTTCACCAAAATTCCGATATTTTCACAAATAAACATCGCAAAAAATATCGGCCTAAGTTTACCACTAACATGCAGTACAATATATCACGAAAAAACATTCTCAGAGTCACTGGGATACGTTGAAGCGTTCCAGAGTTATTACATCCTAGGCCACGGCCCCACTACCAGTATTGGTCAGTATGTAGTAGAGGCGAGAGAGCCTTTAAGAGAACTCTTACATGATGCTTCAAAGATGGAGAGAGACTGCCATCTGCTGGCCAGACACAGTCAAGCGGAACCAAGATATACAAGAGAAGTTGAAGGGAGAGCAGATTTAGACGCTGGACCCGGTCAGGTGACTTCCAGGAAGGAGTTCCTGGAGATAAGAGGCCAGCGCGCCAAGCCTGAGGAGTTGTTGGCGCCAAGCAGCAGAGAGGAGCAGACGTGCTCCCTGCGTGCTGAGAAGCCCCGCGTGGCAGGCCTAAGCCGGAGGCCTGCGAGGTGCCACAGCCGGGCGCCGGTGGATGAGCGCCGGATCCCTCACAGATGTGACCCGAGTGCTGTGCCTACTGAGGAGAGCCGGAACCTGCTTGCGGTGCTGAGTGAGTTCGCGGAACCCGACGTCGCCCGCCGACAGACGAGGTCTGGACCCCCCTATCCATGGCTTGAGAGACTGCCTCCAACGGCCAGGAAGAGAGGAGTTGGGAGACTGCTGAGCCAGGAAAGTCACGCCAGTGGAAGCAGAAGAGCTGCATACGTGAACAGGGCCGTCACTTCTACTGTTCACTCATGGTACCGGGGCCAGTTGGGTTTAAATACTCAGGTTGGGAGGGGAACAGTTGTGGTGGAAGAAGCTAAACTTGCTTTAATTGATTTTGTCTGGAAAAGACTTTTGGCCTAGCGGGAATAACCGGTGACCCCCGCTAGGGCCATATACAGAGATAAAGAACTGACTCGGTGACTCCCTGGCTGGGTGCACCACATTACTTTGAGAGACTTCGTATTTTGCTAATATTTCAAATTGCCGTTCAATACCCTTGTTGTTATCCCCTTGTTCAGAAAACCTGTTATACAGTTATATGAAAAAGTTTGGGCACCCCTATTAATCTTAAGCTTAATGTTTTATAAAAGTTGGTGTTTTTGCAACAGCTATTTCAGTTTGATATATGTAATAACTGTTGGACACAGTAATGTTTCTCCCTTGAAATGAGGTTTATTGTACTAACAGAAAATGTGCAATCTGCATTCAAACAAAATTTGACAGGTGCATAAGTATGGGCACCTCACCAGAAAAGTGACATTAATATTTAGTAGATCCTCCTTTTGCAAAAATAACAGCCTCTAGTTGCTTCCTGTAGCTTTTAATGATTTCCTGGATCCTGGATGAAGGGATTTTTGACCATTCCTCTTTACAAAACAATTCCAGTTCAGTTAAGTTTGATGGTCGCCGAGCATGGACAGCCCTCTTCAAATGATCCCACAGATGTTCAATGATATTCAGGTCTGGGGACTGGGATGGCCATTCCAGAACATTGCAATTGTTCCTCTGCATGAATGCCTGAGTAGATTTGGAGCGGTGTTTTGGATCATTGTCTTGCTGAAAGATCCATCCCCTGCGTAACTTCAACTTTGTCACTGATTCTTGAACATTATTGTCAAGAATCTGCTGATACTGAGTGGAATCCATGCGTCCCTCAACTTTAACAAGATTCCCCACCAAATTTTACTGTGGGTAGCAAGTGTTTTTCTTGGAATGCTGTGTTTTTTTGCCGCCATGAATAACGCCTTTTTGTATGACCAAACAACTCAATCTTGGTTTCATCAGTCCACAGGACCTTCTTCCAAATAGAAATTGGCTTCTCCAAATGTGCTTTTGCATACCTCAGCCGACTCTGTTTGTGGGTACTTGCAGAAACGGCTTCTTTCGCATTACTCTCCCATACAGCTTCTCCTTGTGCAAAGTGCGTTGACCGATGCACAGTGACACCATCTGCAGCAAGTTGATGCTGCAGCTCTCTGGAGGTGGTCTGAGGATTGTCCTTGACTGATCTCACCATTCTTCTTCTCTGCCTTTCTGATGTTTTTCTTGGCCTGCCACTTCTGGCCTTAACAAGAACTGTCCCTGTGTTCTTCCATTTCCTTACTATGTTCCTCACAGTGGAAACTGACAGGTTAAATCGCTGAGACAGCTTTTTGTATCCTTCCCCTGAACAACTATGTTGGATAATCTTTGTTTTCAGATCATTTGACAGTTGTTTTGAGAAGCCCATGATGCCACTCTTCAGAGGAGATTCAAACAGGAGAACAACTTGCAAGTGGCCACTTTAAGTAGCTTTTCTCATGATTGCATACACCTGGCTATGAAGTTCAAAGCTCAATGAGGTTACAAAACCAAAAAAAGTGCTTTAGTAAGTCAGTAAAAAGTAGGTAGGAGTATTTAAAACAAGAAAATGATAAGGGTGCCCATACTTATGCACCTGTCAAATTTTGTTTGAATGCAGATTGCACATTTTCTGTTAGTACAATAAACCTCATTTCAAGGCAGAAACATTACTGTGTCCAACAGTTATTACATATATCAAACTGAAATAGCTGTTGCAAAAACACCAATTTTTATAAAACATTAAGCTTAAGATTAATAGGGGTGCCCAAACTTTTTCATATAACTGTATATATAAATTGTTTATAATCATCCCCGACTGTCCTTGCCTTGTGTCTCTGTGCGTTGCATTCCGGCACCTGCATTACAAGTATTTGGTCAGTATTTTCTCAGGAGTGGGAGCCAAACCAGGTGAGGAACAATCAGAGAAAAGGTATAATAGAAACAAGTCACCAATTCTACATTTATCACTCACTCTTGGTTTTGGCTCCCATTCCTGAGAAAAAATACTGACCAAATACTGATAGTGAGACCGTGGCCATAAAGTGACACCGGTCAGAATTGTAAAATTTCGCCTGGTCATGAAGTTGAAAACAGGCTGGGGGAGAAGGGGTTAACACAAGTGCTGTTCAAGGCTGTTCAGAAGTGGACATTGATTTGGATAGTTATGTGAATCCACAAAATCTCCATATTAGAAGGCAGAATATGACCATATAGAAGAAATTATGATCTCAGCTTTCAGGAATACAATTTGAAAAAGTATTGTTTGTCCATAAGGTAAGTTAGTAAGAAGAATCACAGATCAAATGTACTATGTAAAATATACTTGAATGGTGGCTCATGTCAAACCAGAATTCAGACGTTCATGCAGTGAACCACATTTATTAAGTGTTTTAGACACTTTTTTGCTCTTTGCTCAACAAGAATGAATGTATGGCTTAGTGAGCCTGAAATAGAATTTTTTAATAAATTTGCAAAAATTTCTACATTTCTGTTTTTTTTTCAGTCAAGATGGGTTGCAGAGTGTACTTTAATGAGAAAAAAATTAACTTTTTAGAATTTACCAAATGGCTGCAATGAAACAAAGAGTGAAAAATTTAAAGGAGTCTGAATACTTTCCTTACCCACTGTATATAATAAAGATAAAAGGCCCAGTGGCCAATAAACTAACCACATACATATGTGTATAAAAACAACTCACAAAGATGCACCAAATTTATCATCATCATGAGACACTGTGATAAATGTGGCACATCCAGTCTAATTTTAAGCTGTCTAAACTGTCAAAGAGTAATAAAAAATCTGCTTAATGAATCTCTTTTAGTTAGAATTATTTTAATAATGTGACCCACTTATCACATTTCTAGGAACATCACCTAAGAAACATATGTTTAAATATAAATTAAAAATTTCAATATAAATTCATAATTTCCATTTCTTTTAATAGGTTCAAATTTTTGCATGTTTAATGTGACGGATTCCTTTTATGATATTTTTTTTTGAAATCTAGAAATTTGTCAGTGGATTTAGTAATGATATTGTTACGGACTGATCTGAACAATGATGTAGTGCAAGATTCAAGAAATAAAAGCACATAGGAATATGAGCCAGGAAAGTATAATAAAAGCAGTCGTGACCAAGAGCCAATCTTAGAAGGGGCTGACTCAAAGGATATCTTCCAAGAACACAAAGTACACTCAGATCACACAAATTTTAGTCAATTATTATATAAGGGCAATAAACAGTTTGATAAGTGTAATTCCAGCGTCTACATCAAGATTTCATGGTCACCACAAAAATATTGCACTGACTCCACCAGGAAAGACACGTGGATTCAGAATGTAATTGTGAAGGCGTTTTGAGTAATTAAATGACCACAAGTTGCAGAACCTTTCACCAAATTTTTCATATTGAGATGGACACACAACGTATTAGTGGCTGCAGAGCAGAATAAAACATGTTTCCTTTTCTATTGCCTCCACCATTGCAGAGATATTAGCAATAAAAGTATTTAGCACCTAATGAGTTAACTTCACCGAGTTCACTGTGGGTGAGTGTTTCTTCTTCCTGTATGAGTTGCTATCTGATAACACCCACTTGGACTTAACAAAGGTTAGCTCATTAGGTGCCAAATACTTTGATATAAAAACTCTAGAGAGGGGCAGAGCACACAGAATAGGGCAGACCTGTTTAAAGAGAACACCACTGAGGGAATGATTGCTCTCACATGATGGTGTTCATTGAAGGTACAACACTTATGATGAGCGAGCATGCTCGCAAGTGCTCGGTGCTCGCCCGAGCATCTCACTGCTCGAGATGCTCGGCGCTCGCCGAGTATTTCCAGTGTTGCTCGGCGGGAGCTCGGGTCCCCTCCCTCTTTAGATCGCCAATCAACATGCAGGGATTGTCAGCCACACACTGTAATGCCGCAGCCATGTTTGTTGTGACATTACAATGATTGGCTGGCCGCACAGTGTCATTAGGTCTATATCAGACCTGGCGCCGCCATGCTCGTCACAGTCACTCTGGAATCAGTGTAGGGAGAGCTGCTGCTGAGCTAGGGAGATATTTGCTTGTTTCTAGTTACTGTAGGTATACCACAACATATTCTACACATATCCATCTCAACTAACAGTCCTTCTGAGGACTAATCCAGCTGCAGAGATATCAGTGCTAGGTAGGCAGGCAGGGTATATAGCAGACTGCAGTGCACATAGCAAGAGGGTCCATTCCAGTTCTGTCTGTTGGTGCTTTTACAGATATTTGTAGAAATAATCCAGGTATCAGGGGCCAGGAATATTTTTTTTATCTTAATCCGGATTATTTGCTTAAAAAGCAATCCAGAGAAAACCATTTTTCTGCACCATTTGCTTGTTGGCACTGCAGAATACAGCCAGGTCCTTTCCATATTATAGAGCTAAAAATCCAGCTATTTAATACTGTGGTTTGTCCGTCACACGGATCACATATAATTGTGCTGAAAATATTGCCATTTCTGGCCTCCATTAAAATTTTGTTGCAGTGTGTCAGCGAACTCATTGACACGAGGTCGGTGCTGTTAAAAATAGTTACCTACAGACCAGCTATTTAAAACTGTGGTTTGTCCATCACACGGATCACATATAATTGCGATGAAAATTCTGCCATTTCTGGCCTCCGTTAAAATTTTGTTTCAGTGTGTTAGTGAAGTTATTGACAGTTTGCTGTTAAAAATAGTTACCCTCAGGCCAGCTATTTAAAACTGTGGTTTGTCCATCACACGGATCCCATATAAGTTCGCTCCAAATTCAGCCATTTGTAGTGAGTGTGGAAGATATTGTCCTCCATTTGAAATGGGCAAGGCATGTGGCAAGGGACGGGGAACTGGACGTGATGGTGATGGTGCATGCAGAGGCCGAGGCTGTGGGCAAGCTGAAATTGTGCCACAACAAACACCCACATCTTCTAGCTCGACCTTCCTGTCCCAATTAATAGGGGACCGCAGAACTCCACTATTGAACACAGAGCAGTGTGAAAAGGTTATTGGTTGAATACCAGATACTGCTTCCAGTCACTTAGCCACCACCACCACCACCCTGTCTTCCACACGGTCAAGTCTTAGTAGCCGTGAGTCTGGACCGCATATTCCTCACCCTGGTCCTCCTTCCTCCCACCATGCCGAGTGCCCAGAGACAACTGGTTCTACACTTGGACACTCCAAAGAGCTGTTCACTTTTCCATTTATAGATTCGGGCCTCTCTCCTGGTCCAAATATTTGAGCAGCCACGGTCATAAGAAGGCGACGGTGGTAAAGTGTCACAATAGGTGGACGATGATGAGACACAATTGCCAGAAAGTCAGGAGGAGGACCAGGGTGCGGAAGTGGAAGATGAAGTGGTGGATGATATAGTAACTGACCCAACCTGGCAGGAGGACATGCAGAGCGAGGACAGCAGCACACATGAGGAGGGAGGCAGAGCACCCCAACAGGCAGGAAGAAGCAGTGTAGTGGCCGCAGACAAGAGCGGGCAACCATTCCCCATAACACCAACACAACAGAAGTTGCCAGTACAACTGTTAGGTCTTCCCGAGTCTGGTTGTTTGTTAAATATTCTGCTGATAACCCCTAAAAGGCCATTTGCACCACCTGCCAGGCCAGCATCAGCAGGGGTAGCAAAACTACCAACCTGACCACCACCAGCATGGTCAGACACATGGCAGCAAAGCACCCGACTTTGTGGGCCGAACCCCAGGGTCCAGGAACAGTGTCTGCGGGCGACACCACTGCTTCTTCCGCTGTTGTGCGTGAAAGCCAATCCCCTGTCCATAGTGCATGCGAAGATGCCTCCTGCCCTGCACCTGTCATTGCACACTCTCAACTAACACCATCAGCAAGCACGTACTTGTCCCAGCGCAGCGTTCACTTGTCCATACCCCAGTCATTGGAACGCAAGCGCAAATACGCAGCCAACACCCCACAGGCCACACTACTAAATTCCCACATTTCGCGACTGCTTGCGCTCGAAATGTTGCCTTTTAGGCTCGTGGAGATGGAAGCTTTCCACAACCTGATGGCGGCAGCCATCCCTCGGTACTCGGTCCCCAGACGCCACTATTTCTCCAGGTGTGCCGTCCCCACATAACACAAGCACGTGTCCCTCAACAATGCAGTTACAGGGAAAGTCCACCTAACAAGTGCTTGTGGGCACGGACGGTACATCTCACTGACGGCACACTGGGGTAACATAGTGGAAGCCGGGGCCCAGTCGGACCTTGGGACAGAACACATCCTCCCAACGCCAAGGATTGTGGGCCCTAGGTCAATCAGGGTTGCCCCCACAGTCTACAGCTCCTGCACCTCATCCTCCTCAGCCTCCTCCTCCTCTTCAGCCTCCATCTCCGAAATGACAACATCAGTCACAAGCTGGAAGCACTTCAGCACAGCCTCAGCCAAGTGGCAACAGGCTGTGCCTAAGATAATATGCTTAGGTGACAACCCGCACAATGCTGAAGAGTTGTGGACAGCTCAGAAAGAGCAGGCAGATCTGTGGCTGACACCGCTGAACCTACAGCCAGGCATGGTCGTGTGTGACAATGGCCGGAACCTGGTGGCGGCTCTGAGGCGAGCTCACACACGTACCATGCCTGGCCCATGTGCTTAACCTCGTGGTTCAGCGGCTTCTTAAAACCTACCTGGAGCTGCCGGATCTGCTTGTCAAAATACGCCGCCTGTGTGCCCATTTTAGAAAGTCAGCTACAGTTTTTTCCACCCTTGCCGTGCTTCAGCAGCGTTTGCAGCTTCTGGCTCACCGACTGGTGTGTGATGTCCCCACATGTTGGAACTCTACACTGCAGATGTTGGAAAGAATTTGTGAGCAGAAGAGGGCAGTTGTTGAGTACCAGCATCAACAAGGCTTTCGGTATTCAATTCATACTGTTAGAACTCTCCTGTTAGGTTTTTTCTATCTTGCTGGTCACATGACCTTGTTTGCCTATTTAATCCTGCTCCACCCTCCTGGCCTTGCTGGACTTCATTGTAATTTCTACTCTTAAGTTAGCCTGGTGCTTAGTTACCTTTCTCAGTCAGTTTAGCTAGGTCTTCGGACCTTTATGTTTTATGTTGTGTGTTTGTCTTTTTCTGCTATAATTTCTGCTAGGAGGTGTCCAACTGTATCCCAGTCCCTAGTTCTTGTAGGGATCCCTCCCTTGCATCTATAGGTCTTCGTACAGACTAGCCGAGGACTTTAGCGGGTCTGATCGCAGGATCAGGTTCCCCGTTACATCGTAGGGATCTAGCTTAGTTCTATTGTAGGGACAGATCTCCTTTCTTTCCTTAGTGCTTGTAGCAGATCATAACAGTAAGTCCAGCCCAAAAATATCTCTAAGGAAAGACTTCCAGTTCCCATCATGGTGTCGGTTCAGGATTTGGCTCAACGCCTGCAGGGACTCTCTCTGGAGGTGGCCGAGCTCCAACAACACATATGAGTAGCTGTTCTGGAGCACATTTTGTGGAGCCAAAGGTACGTTTGCCTGATTTATTTTTTGGTGATCAAGAAGAATTTTTTTCCTTTAAAAATGCTTGTTTGTTGTATTTTCGTTTGAGACCCAGATCCTCTGGTGATGAATCACAGCGCATAGGGTTCATAATGTCACTTTTGCGCAAAGAACCTCAGGGATGGGCCTTTTCTCTCCAACCTAGTGATCCATGCTTTAGATCAGTGGATAGTTTTTTTTTCTGCTTTGGGTTTGTTGTATGATGATCCTGATCGTGTCTCAACAGCTGAGACTGAATTGAGACGTTTGAGGCAGGGATCAGGTAATGTGGAAAAATATTGTTCTCACTTCCGTCGGTGGTCTGCCCAGGTGGGGTGGAACGATTCAGCTTTGAAAAGTTTGATTCTTGCGGGGCTAGGTGAAAGGGTTAAGGATTTGCTGATTGCTTATCCCACACCTGGAAACTTGCAGGAGGCAATGCAATTAGCTATACGGGTGGACAGGAGACTGCGTGCAAGGGTTAATGATAGTAAATCCTCTGCCATGTCAGCTCCGAGTCTTGAGAGGGTCTGTACTGACATTGGAGAGCAGATGGAGATTGGGGCGATGACACCCCGCTCTCAGGAAAAAGACCGCAGATCTTCTGAAGGTTTGTGCTTTTATTGCGGGAAATCTGACCATTTTATTAAGAACTGTGTGCTTCGTATGAACAAAGAAAAAAAAAAAGTCAGTTACGCCCGTATTGCCTGTTTAAATTCTAAGGGGGTATTTCTTTCTGCTACTACTGCTGCTCAGGAAGAATTAATTGAATTTCGGATATTTGTGGATTGTGGTTCTACTCTGAATGTGATTGATGGGGGATTCTTGGAAAAACTTAAATTAAAACCCAAACCTTTGTCATCCCCTATTGCTGTGGTTTCTGTCGATGGCTCCCCCTTGAAGAGTGTTACTCACAAGGTCTGTGAATTTCCCCTCACTATTAATGGTATTCACCAAGAAAATTTGGATTTGGTGGTATTAAATAATTTGCCTTCTCCAGTAATATTGGGGTTACCCTGGTTAAAATTGCACAATCCTGTACTGGATTGGTCTACCAATGAAATTAAGTCCTGGAGCCCTAAGTGTTATGACAAGTGTTGTAACGGACGTATTGCTGCGGTGGAAAAAGGGGAATTACCTGTACCTATTCAGGATTTTTGGAGAGTTTTTTTCTGAGGAGGAGTCACAAATCTTGCCTCCCCATAGAGACTATGATTGTACCATTAAATTTGTCCCTGGAGCGACTCTTCCTAAAAGTCGTTTATTTAATCTTACTATTCCTGAGAGAAAGGCTTTGGAGGAATACATACAGACAAGCTTGGCCGCCGGTCACATTAGGCCTTCCAAGTCTCCTGTGGCTGTTGGATTTTTTTTTGTTAAAAAAAAGGACAGCGGTTTACGTCCTTGTCTGGATTTTTCGTGAGATTAATAAAATTACTGTACGCAATCCTTACCCACTGCCATTGATTTCTGATTTGTTTAACCAGTTAGTGGGTGCCAAGTGGTTCTCTAAAATTGATCTCCGGGGGGCATACAATTTGTTGCATATGGGTGAGGGCGGATGATGTTTCTGCTTCCAGACTTGTCAGAGCGTTTCACAAGAGGTTTCCTGATAAGCCTGGGCCTAGGGGATCCGGAGGATCCCCATAGAAGAGGGGGTACTGTTAGAACTCTCCTGTTAGGTTTTTTCTATCTTGCTGGTCACATGACCTTGTTTGCCTATTTAATCCTGCTCCGCCCTCCTGGCTTTGCTGGACTTCATTGTAATTTCTACTCTTAAGTTAGCCTGGTGCTTAGTTACCTTTCTCAGTCAGTTTAGCTAGGTCTTCGGACCTTTATGTTCTATGTTGTATGTTTGTCTTTTTCTGCCACAATTTCTGCTAGGAGGTGTCCAACTTTATCCCAGTCTCTAGTTCTTGTAGGGATCCCTCCCTTGCATCTATAGGTCTTCGTACAGACTAGCCGAGGACTTTAGCGGGTCTGATTGCAGGATCAGGTTCCCCGTTACATCGTAGGGATCTAGCTTAGTTCTATTGTAGGGACAGATCTCCTTTCTTTCCTTAGTGTTTGTAGCAGATCATAACACATACTCCACACATAATTCCTCAGGAGTGGGCATGGATGTCAGACATCTGTACCATCCTCCAAAACTTTGAGGACTCCACCAAGATGGTGAGCGGCGATGACGCCATAATTAGCGTCACCATCCCGCTTCTTTGTCTTCTGAAATGCTCTCTGCTCACAATCAAAGAGGATGTATTGCAGGCGTAGCACGATGAGATGGAGCAAGGAACCATACAGGGTGATTACACACAGGCCAGCCTCATCTCATTTTAACGTGGATTGGGTGACAATGAGGAAGAGGAGGAGGAACAGGAGATAGTTTTGTGCGCTATAGACGGTACTACCTGCACAACTGTCACACCGTCTGTTCAGCGTGGATGGCCTGAGGACAGGAAGGAGGAGGAGAGCATGGTCAGTCATCCTCTTGGTGAGGACACGGAAGTCTTGCCTGTTAGCAGTCTGGCACACATAGTTGAGTTTATGTTACGCTACCTTTCCCGTGACCCTCGCATTCTCAAAATTTTGGGTGACAGTCATTACTGGTTAGTGACACTTCTAGACCCAAGCTACAAGGAGAACTTTATATCTCTTATTCCTGAGGCGGACAGGTCTACAAAAATGGGGCAGTACCAAAAGGCCCTTGTTGTGGAACTATTAAAAAAATTCCCATCAAAAAAGTTGGCAGCAGAGGTCACAGTTGGTTGGACTTCTCAAACTTCTGGGAGAGTTTTCTCAGCCCCTTCCATTGCACAGGCCCTGAGGCGTGGGGTACTCTCACAATTTGTGCAAAGTTTGCGAAGATGCTGACGGAGTACCTTGCCGACCGTACCAATGTCCTCCGTGATTCCTCTGTGCCTTTTAATTATTGGGTATCCAAGCTGGACACGTGGAATGAACTGGCTCTCTACGCCTTGGAGGTCCTGGCCTGCCCTGCCACTAGAGTTTTATCAGAGCGGGTTTTTAGTGCCGTTGGTGGAATTATAACTGATAAGGGCATCCGCCTGGATTGGGCCAGACTTCTCAACACCACCGAATGATAGCAGCGTAACATAAACTCAAATCCAGTGTCTTTTTTTGGGAGGTGTATTCCCATGCACCTTTTCACACCCAGACATGGGTGTATGACGCGCCCCCTGGGCCAGTGTTGTTGGGGATACCCGGAGCCGGATCAGATGGGGGTTGTAGTCTCCGAGTGGCTGTGACCCGGTCCGTGCCCAGGGTGTCAAGCTCAGTGTGTGGCAGTCCTTACTGATGTTACTAAAGTTCTTTATGTCGACTACGCCACCCGTTGAATTGCGGTCACTACGGCCGCCGCTGCAGCAGGGTCCGCTGAGGCTGATGGTGTTTGTGCAGCCCAGGTAGTATAACCCCCAACGGGAGGGGTATAGCCTCAGGGGGTCAGGTGCAGAGGATGATGGTTGTGGAGGTGCAGTGAGGATGGTAATGAGAGTCAGAGTCGGGCTGTGCAGTTCAGGGTTTGTTTACTTACTGCTGTTCTTGTACCGGTCACTCCGGCCTTAAGTGACCACCCGAGCCGTGCTGCGTCCACCAGGTCCTGGACTCGGCCAACCCCCAAGTAGTTCTGGAGCGTGGTTCTGAGCTCCCTTTCTGTCCTGTCCTCGTCTCTGGCCTTCCCCACCAGGGATCCACCTAAGTCCGGCTCCCTCGGGCCTCTTGTTGGTGAACCCTTGTCTCTGGGTTCCCTGACCCTATGCGTGGTCTGCCTTCCGGGTGGATATAGTGGGTGGCCGTGGCAGATTCTGCCCACGGCCTCCGGTTCCTGGCTAAGGTGTGCTGTAGCCTCTGCCAGCTTGGGATCCGGTACCCTGTTGCCAACTCTTCACCCTCTGGTCTAATTTGGGCTCTTGGAGTTCCTTCTTTCTCCCCCTCTGGGTCTTTCTTTCTCCTCTCTCACTCTTGGCCTTGGGGCTGCTCTGCTCCTTTGCTTTCCTCCACTGCTCTGCAAAAGACTGACAGACTGACCAGCCTTCTACAAAAGACTCCTCTGCAAAGACCCTGATCTAAGATGGTGCCCACCTTATATACTCCCTCTATGTGTGAGCTCAGGTGACCAGCACCCAATGAGCTCCTAACTTTACCCAGGCTGCTCCCCCTATCTGCCCCTACACTACTGGGATGTTCCACCCCCCTCCCACTCCAGCCAAGGACAGACTCGGTCGTACCTGCACATTATTAAGTGGGAGTACCATTGGTCTGTCCTCCGGAAATGGGATGTGTGTAGTGCATGCAGCTAACTTAGCTCAGTTCCACACTCCATCCTTACCCGGGAGTGGAATATCACACCTCTGGGTTGAGGTGCAATACCCCTGTAGCAGCCGAATCCTCAGGGTGCTACATTCCCCCCTGGTAAATCACAGCACGTCCTCGGGCTGTAAGATATAAACATCCACAAACATACATTTTTTTTTTTCATAAAACATAAACATATTAAACATATAAAACATCATCAGCAGCAATAAACTTTTCATATAAACATTCTTGTTTCTGGTTCCTCCGGTCACGGTGCAACTTGTGACCGGGTAAAGTGCGACAGTCTTTTGAAGAAAATGGTTTTCCCATAAAACCAGTAGGGGGCGCTTTAGGAAGCGCAACTATATACAAGGGGGTATGGCCGCTCTCAGTCCTCGGCCAGGTATTAGGAAAGGAATGACCGCTCTCAGTCCTCGGTCAGTGGGAATAGGGACACACGGGGTTAACAGTTCACTCTTGGCTGGTCCCAACGGGGACTATATTTTAACTAGAACAGTTCTTATACCCTGACGGGTAACTATGTACAGTCTCTTCTCTACCGTACTTCAACGACGGCGTCCTCCTGCTCTTTCTTGTTGGTTGGTTTCAGTTTCAGACCCGTCCGGGTCCTCTTGCTCCTCCTCACACCGCAGCTCCTCCTCCGTCAGGCAATGCACATGGAGGGCGTAGGGTCCTTTGGCACACTTGTGCCGGGTGAAGGTGACCTCGTCCCCTAAATACAGGTCACGACCTCTGTGTCCCTCCGGTAGGTGGGACTCAACGTCTCTCCTGGTCACGAAGACGTCGCCTGGGGTGCGGTGATCCCTGATGAAACCCCACCCATGCTGCAGATTGAACTTTATCACAGTCCCGATGGTACGGGGACCATGCGCTGCACGGGGGTTTCTCCTGGTCCGGCTCTTCTGCTCCGCGCTCCTTATTTGGGCTTGTTGTTCCCGGACCCGCCTCTCTCTCCGCTCCCTCTCAAAGACCTCGAGCTGCTGGCGGCAGCACTCTGCACGCTCCGCTGCGGCTGC
The DNA here is from genome assembly GCF_046119375.1 of Phyllobates terribilis. NCBI lineage: Eukaryota > Metazoa > Chordata > Amphibia > Anura > Dendrobatidae > Phyllobates > Phyllobates terribilis. Next base: position 794,131,149 of record NW_027362762.1, on the reverse strand, counting down.
CCGAGTCTCCTGAGTGAACCCCATGAGGTCTTCTCCGGTGGGATCCCACTCAAACTGGGTCTCTTCTAGCGGGGGCGAGATCCTCTTCATGGGCTTTGGAGCCGGGATCAGGGGTTCGCACATGGCCCTTGCTTTTTGCAGCTCCAGCTGGATGTATTCCTGGGGCCATACGAAGGGCTGCCCATCCGGGCACGTATGCTGGGCGAACAGGTCCTCACCCAGGTGCGGTACTTTAGGTGTTATGGGCGCCGTGGTGGTAGCGGCGCCCGGGTTAACCAGGCCTTGCGACCAGGCCTGGGGCACCTTGAAAGTAAAGGGCACCGTAAGAACGGCGGCGCCCTGTGTTACTTGGCCCTGCGACCAGGCCGGGGGCTCCGCGGAGGTAGGGGGCGCTGTTGGTATTGCGGCGCCCGGGGGTACTAGGCCTTGCGACCAGGCCGATGGTACTTCCTGCTTGGCCACGCTCGGGGTCGAGGCGTGTGACGTCACAGGGGTCGCGGCTTCCGTTTGAGGCCTAGTCTGCGGTGGTGACGTTGCAGCGACGGGCACGGCAGGGGGTACTTCGGGCTCTGCGACGGGGAGCTGGGGCAGGCACGCGGTTTCCCGGCTCGGGGTAGTGACGTCCCCTTTACCTGCCTCCATTCGTTCGGCTCCCTTCTCGGCGCCGTCTCCGGCCTTCAGTCCTCCTGCGCCATCCTCAGAGGCGGTCTGTCTCCTCGTCTCGGGTGGCGTGCTCCGCTGACGAGTCTCGGTCTGCTGGGCCATCTCTCGGCTCCACTCCGCCAACGTCTCTCGTTGCACCCGGGCCAACCTCTGTGCGAGGCCCTCCAGCGCAGTCTGTGCACACTCCCGATCTCGGGGGAGCTGTGCTAGGATCTTCAGCAGGCCTTCTGGAGTGGCGACCTGCAACAGGCTCCTGACCACTGGGTCGGTGCTGCCTGGAGTGGCGGCCCGCATCAGGCTCCTGACCACTGGGTCGGTGCTGCCTGGCTCTCCCTCCATCTCCGGGTGTGCTTTCTCTGGACTCTCTTCCAGACGTCTTGTCTCCGGGTGCGCTCTCTCCAGACTGCTCCAGGCGACACCCATCTTTGTTCTCTTGTTCTGTCTCCGCCCACATTTAGGGTGGTCCCGGGGCAACTTAGTGATTGTCAGTTCCAGGGGCAGTTCTCTCACGCTGATGGACACTTCCAGCATCACAGTCTCTGTTGGTGGGCGCGGTTTCCGCTTTTGGCGCCATTCTTCGACCTGGCCCACGATGGGAGGTGGCCTCTTGCCACCCTCTGGCACGCCCATAATGGCGTCCGCTCTTCCAAGGCGGGAAATCTTTGGAAATGGCGGGAATCGTCTCCCAGTGGCGGGAAACTCCATGGATGGCGGGAAAAAGCTGCAAATGGCGGACAACCGGCGGGAAACGACCTGTGATGGGGCCCGATGGCGGGGACCCTCCGGAACCGGCAGGAGACTTCTTTTTAAGGTAATGGTGAACTTTTCTTCAGGCACGCAGTACCCGGTTGTTGCGGGCACGTAATCCTGCCGACTACGCCAAAGTTGACGCGCCCCCTGGGCCAGTGTTGTTGGGGATACCCGGAGCCGGATCAGATGGGGGTTGTAGTCTCCGAGTGGCTGTGACCCGGTCCGTGCCCAGGGTGTCAAGCTCAGTGTGTGGCAGTCCTTACTGATGTTACTAAAGTTCTTTATGTCGACTACGCCACCCGTTGAATTGCGGTCACTACGGCCGCCGCTGCAGCAGGGTCCGCTGAGGCTGATGGTGTTTGTGCAGCCCAGGTAGTATAACCCCCAACGGGAGGGGTATAGCCTCAGGGGGTCAGGTGCAGAGGATGATGGTTGTGGAGGTGCAGTGAGGATGGTAATGAGAGTCAGAGTCGGGCTGTGCAGTTCAGGGTTTGTTTACTTACTGCTGTTCTTGTACCGGTCACTCCGGCCTTAAGTGACCACCCGAGCCGTGCTGCGTCCACCAGGTCCTGGACTCGGCCAACCCCCAAGTAGTTCTGGAGCGTGGTTCTGAGCTCCCTTTCTGTCCTGTCCTCGTCTCTGGCCTTCCCCACCAGGGATCCACCTAAGTCCGGCTCCCTCGGGCCTCTTGTTGGTGAACCCTTGTCTCTGGGTTCCCTGACCCTATGCGTGGTCTGCCTTCCGGGTGGATATAGTGGGTGGCCGTGGCAGATTCTGCCCACGGCCTCCGGTTCCTGGCTAAGGTGTGCTGTAGCCTCTGCCAGCTTGGGATCCGGTACCCTGTTGCCAACTCTTCACCCTCTGGTCTAATTTGGGCTCTTGGAGTTCCTTCTTTCTCCCCCTCTGGGTCTTTCTTTCTCCTCTCTCACTCTTGGCCTTGGGGCTGCTCTGCTCCTTTGCTTTCCTCCACTGCTCTGCAAAAGACTGACAGACTGACCAGCCTTCTACAAAAGACTCCTCTGCAAAGACCCTGATCTAAGATGGTGCCCACCTTATATACTCCCTCTATGTGTGAGCTCAGGTGACCAGCACCCAATGAGCTCCTAACTTTACCCAGGCTGCTCCCCCTATCTGCCCCTACACTACTGGGATGTTCCACCCCCCTCCCACTCCAGCCAAGGACAGACTCGGTCGTACCTGCACATTATTAAGTGGGAGTACCATTGGTCTGTCCTCCGGAAATGGGATGTGTGTAGTGCATGCAGCTAACTGAGCTCAGTTCCACACTCCATCCTTACCCGGGAGTGGAATATCACACCTCTGGGTTGAGGTGCAATACCCCTGTAGCAGCCGAATCCTCAGGGTGCTACATGTACACTTCCTGATTTTGGCTATTTACTCTTCTCCTTCTCCTCACCTTCATCCTCCACCACCATATCAAGAGGGTGACCGTGGTCCGTGATACAACACCCACATCATTTTTTTAAAGGGTGCTTATACAGTATGTTCATGTATAACCCCCAGGGGTAAATGTCTGTCAGTCCATACACTTAGTGCATGGGCATTACAAGTATAGGAGACCCGCTCCTTTCTAATGGGAACATTTTTTTATGAGGTCCTCCTCCACGTCTTTTCCAAGGTGCATTGGAGTGGCTCCCAATTTTTGGCAGCCCTTGCATTCACTGCATAGGCAAACAGTATGGGAAACCCACTTCCTAATAATGGGAACATTGTTTTCAGGAGGCCCTCCTCTAAGTCTCTTCAAAGGTGTATTGGGGTGCATCCAAATTTTCAAAGGGGTATTGGGGTGCGTCCAAATTTTGGGCAGCCCTGCCACTCACTGCATACGCAATAACAGTATAAGAGACCCACTCTTTAGTAATGGGAACAACAAAGCATAGCCGGCTGATGGCTCTCTAACAATAGTAAGGGCCAACTGCTAGCCCTTTAAGAATAGTAAAGGCCACCTGATGGCCCTATAAAAATAGGCTTTGTGACTTTCAGAGTCCCTCCATCATAAATGAAACAGGATGTGTCTGATCATGTCTCACACACCACATGGCCAGATAAGGTTGTAAAATGTTAAAATGTCATCTCCCGGTGAATTCATTTGTCACGGTTGAAAGCAATGCAAAAGTGCAAAAACGCATCAAAAACGCTACGTGTGAACATAGCCCAAGGTGTGGAGGAGTATTTTTGTTTTTGGTTATTTATTTTGCCTTATATACAAGTCATTACCCTGGAAAGGATGTTCCTTAACATATTTCCCAGGTATGTTTTATTGTGAGTCCGTAAAAGTGGCGTAATACCTCTGACAACGTTGTTCACAGCAGTGACCTGGGAGTCAGAAATGCTTCCAGGGGTCTTCCCCATGCTGTTCCCATGTCATTTGAGCACTGTTCCCATTGATTTGGACCGCCAGGGGGAGCCGCCTGAAGAATGTTCGAGTTTCCCATAGACTTACATTGGGCTCATTGCTCGGGTCGCACACCCAAGCATTCCAATTTGCTCGACCCGAGCATCGAGCACTTAAGCATTTTAGTGCTCGCCCATCACTACACAACATCTGTTTAAGCGTGAATATCTGCTGCTGCGACCCCATGGTTGGATGAAAAATCTCCCAGATGGGTATTTACTAGAATGGAGAGAATTACGTTAGGCGGGCAGTACTCTGGGCGAAATCAGGAGCCTTGAAGCTTAAGATAAGGTTTTTATTAGTACCAATGCATTTTTGGCGCCTTACTCAAGGTCACAAACCCAAATGAGCAGGGTACTGCAACCACAAGCTTATAAAGGGTTAAGGCGTGTAAATAATAGAGAGAAACATCCCTGAAGGGGGGAGGTGTAAGGACAAAAAAAAAAGTGAAGATACAAAGGAGAGGTTTTTTTTTTATTTTATTTTCTTTATTGACTATTCAATCTCTTCTGTATCTTCACTTTTTTCCTTGTCTTTCCACCCTCTCCATTCATGGGCGTTTCTCTCTATTATTGGCAAACTTTATAAAGCTTGTAGCGGCTCATTTAGTTTTTTGACCTTGAGAAAGGTGCCAGTTCCAAACGCGTTGGTACTAATAAAAACCTTATCTGAAGCTCCAAGACTCCTCATTTCCTGCAGTCCAGACTGATAGTATAAACTAAGCACATAGCCTTGTGGGGGGGCAATTGTAAAAATTACACCTTTAGTGTTCTAATCACTGTCTCTATTCTGCAGAAACTGGAGTTTAATGTAATCCTTTTATGCTAATTAGAGCACTTGGTGCAACCTTGTTGTGGCCAAGAGACACTGAGCACCCTTCTGCTCACTTGCTTTGCATGCCATGCCTCTCACAATAGTGAGTGACAATTTTGGCTTGCCTGCACTGAGCACTGTCTTAAGAGACAGCTCAGGCAAACTTAAAGGGAATCTGTCACCCCCTGGGAGATATCATACCTCTACTATGGGCATACAGGTTATAGAAAAGTAAATCTATACATACCTGTATGGCGCATAGTAGAAGTTTGATTGCAGAGAAAAGTGTTTTTATCACCTCTGTTTTCTACAGGCTTGGCATCCGGGGGACGCGAAGAAATCCCCGCCTAACTGTTTATTATTCTCTGAAATCCCCACCTATATGCTTAGTTACCATATCCTCCCCTCCCCTGCACGTCACAGGGCCCTCTGACGTGCACTGTGCTCCCTGACTTTCCGGGCATGTGACGAGCCCCCTGGGCCTGTGTTGTGCAGGGGAACCCGGAACCGGGCCTGTTGTAGAATGCTGGGGGTTGTAGTCTCCGTGTGGCGGTGACCCGGTCCGTGCCCAGGGTGGTCAAACCAGTGGCAGTCTTAATTTATAGCAAATGTCCGACTACGCCACCAGTGGATTGCGGTCAGTGGGGACCGCCGCTGCGCTGCCGACCGCTGAGGCTGATGTTGTTTGCGTAGCCGAGTATGGGATAACTCCCCACGGGAGAAGTATTGCCTCAGGGCAGCTAATGTGAGAGATGATGGGAGTGATGGTGTGAGGGTCCCAGTGCTAATGGTGCTGGTGCGGCAAGGAATCACAGAGACGTGAGGTGCAGTTCAGGGTCTTTACTGATGGTACAAGGCAGACCCTCCCGGGAGTACTGGCTAGTATAAGGGGCCTGGTCAGTCTGCGAGCAAGCAGGAGTTCCCCTGGCCAGGTGGAGTTGTAGGCCTCCCCGTTTATCTGCACTCTTCCTGGTTACCTTGCTGTCAGCGGTTACAAGTAGCCCACATCCCTGAGTATACCGTGTGGTGCTCACCCGTATGGCTGGTGACTCGGGGCCTTCTGTTAGCCTCCGCTCCTGGATGGCGGCGCTGGTCCCTTCTTTGTGACTGAGCCTCCGGGCTTCTATGGCCAGAGGACCTGGAATCCCCTGCCGGCTGGTTTCTGCTGCTGGGTATATATCAGTCCCCACAGCCTCGGACTCCTGTGTCCGGTTTTAGTAACTTCAGCCAGGGCGAGCTATATCTCTGCTCACAGCCCCTGGCCTTCTGCCTCTGCTCCTACAGAGCTCCTGATGTATCTTTTCCTGTGTCTGCAGCTTCACTCTAGGCTCTGACTGCTCTGCTTGTTCTGCAGGCTCTGTCTCTGTCTGCTCTAATCCCGCCCCAGACCCAGTTTATAAGGGCAGATTCCTCCCCTCCCAGGTCTGGGCAGGCAGTGTTGCATGCTTAGGGCTCCTGACCAGAGAAACCTCCCACTTGCTCTCAGACATAATATCTCTATTACTGTGGCAACCAGACCCCTGGGGTGTCACATTCCCCCCTAGTAAATTTTAGTACTCCGGGACTAAACACATTTTTAAAGAAACATAAATACAGGGTATAAACAATAATACGAAAGCATATTTACAAGAAGCTTTAGTTCTTTAAAGGTCACGGCGTGTCCGCAACTGGGTGTCCATATCACCCAAGGTGAAGCTTTAAGCGAAGTAGGGGACCTGTCCAACGCAAACCCCTTGCGTTGGCCTTGGGCGTGGCTGCAAGGGTAGACTAACTACTTTGGGCCGCAAGGAGGCCACGCCAGACAGGTTTTCTCTTCCGCGGCCGTCTTCGCAAGAGGCACCAAGGTGCAACTATCTACAAAACTGTTCCGGTTATCCAGCGTCCATAACCTGTTAGTCCATAAAAATCTGCAGGGTAACTGAGAAACATAATTAATAACAGGCAACAAACATAAACCATAAACAGTTAACAGATAAATTCATAGTGCATTAGTTTAGATTCTCCAGCGAGCGGGCATCTGACCTCTAGTGACTCTAGTGGACCTACGGAGCTCACTAATTGGTTCTGCACTACAGGGTGTAGGAGGTGTTATGGGTAAGCTGGGCAGCTGTCTGCGCACTCTTTGGCTCACTAGGGGCACGGCAGGCTCACTACTAGCAGAGGGTTGATCCTCCTGTACTGCTGGTGTGGACTCTTCTGCCTCTTGGGCCGGCTGCTCTTCCAGCTCTACCGGTTCCTCTGTAGGCACTTGCGGGGCTGGCTGAAGAAAGGTGAGGACGGGTACCATGACAGCGCCGTTTACTTGTGTCCAAGACCGGGGGAAGTCTCAGAGTACGGTACTGATCATTTCTTCCCTTTCCTCTGCGGGTTGAGGGTTTCCTTGATCTTCTTCAGGGCTTTGCAGCTGCTCGGGACACTTCTTCAGGTGGTCTCTGGAGACAATGGCTGTGGTTTCTCCTCCATCCTTACTGATTACGCAGATTTTTGGGTTCTCATGGCTTGATGGCAGTACGGTGTACGGGTCCTTCTCCCACTGGTCGTCCAACTTGTGGAGCCGCCTCTTCCTCTTCAAGACCTGCTCTCCAGGTACCAGGGGAACAGCGGGAGCATACTGGTTATAAGCCTTCTCTTGCCTTTCTCTAGCTTGAGACAGACTTCGCTCGACGCTCTCCTGTACTTTCCGATACTGCTGTTGCCGTTCTGTATCCCAGTCTGCCTCTGGCGAGGTGTCCTCAGGCATCAGGACTCCCATATCCAGGTCAATAGGCAGCTTACCAGGTCTTGCTCTCATTAGGTAAGCCGGGGTACAGTTGGTGGAACCTACAGGGATGTGGTTATACAGGTCCACCAGATCGGGCAGTTTCTCAGGCCACAGACTGCGTTCTTCCAGGGGCAACGTTTTTAGCAGATCTATCACCACCTGGTTCATCTTCTCGCAGAGTCCATTGGTTTGAGGGTGATAGGGCGTTGTTCTTATCTTCTTGCAGCCATACAGGTTGCAGAACTCCTGGAAGACCTCCGCTTCGAAGGCTGGTCCTTGGTCTGTCAACACTTGGTCCGGGTACCCGTGTGGACGGCAGAAGTGCTGCTGGAAGGCTCTAGCTGCTGTTTGAGCCGTTAAGTCCTTGACCGGGACCACCACCAGGAACCGGGAGTAATGATCTACGATTGTGAGGGCGTAGACATACCCAGATCTGCTTGGAGCCAGTTTCACATGGTCCAGGGCTACCAGTTCCAGTGGCTGTCTGGTGATGATGGGCTGCAGGGGAGTCTTCTGGCTGGCTCAGTCTTTTCTTCTCAGGTGGCACGGGCCACAGTCTCTGCACCACCTCTCGATGGCTCCTCTCATGCCTACCCAGTAGAACCGTTCACACAACAAGAACTCCAGCTTCTTCCATCCGAAATGCCCTGCTCCGTTGTGGTATGCCTCCAGAACCATAGCCGCGTCTCGTCTTGGGACCACTACCTGCCAGGTCAACTCATGTGTTCGAGAGTTAACCATTCTCCGGCACAGCTTCTCCCTGTAGAGGAACAGCTTACTTTTCTCCTTCCACAGTTGCTTGGTCTCCTCCGGAGCATCTGGGTCAAGACGGGCATCAGCCTGGGTCAGCATTTCCTTCACCAAATGGACTGCGGGATCACTGTCTTGCGTCTCCGCCCAGTTGTAGTGGGGCAAGGGATTGAACGTCACGGAGCGCCTGTCCTTCACACGGTGGGAATACAGGGTAATCCCATGACGGTGGAACGCAGGGAGCTCAACTTCTTCCAGATCTTCTGGATCTTCCCCTACGTCCGGTAAGTTCGGCATTCTAGACAGGGCATCCGCGTTGGCATTTGAGCGTCCTGCCCGGTATTTGATGGTGAATTCAAAGTTGGACAGGCGGGCCATCCATCTCTGTTCCAGGGCACCGAGCCTTGCAGTGTCCAGGTGTGTCAACGGGTTGTTATCCGTGTACACGGTGAATTTGGAGGAGGCAAGGTAATGCTTGAAACGTTCAGTCACTGCCCACACTACTGCCAGGAACTCCAGCTTGAATGAGCTATAATTCTCAGGGTTCCTCTACGTGGGCCGTAGCTTTCGGCTGGCGCAAGCGATTACCCGTTCTTTCCCTTGCTGGATCTGGGACAGTACGGCTCCTAGCCCGATGTTGCTTGCGTCCGTGTGGAGGATAAAGGGCTGGCTGTAGTCTGGATATGCCAGGATTTCATCCCCCGTGAGGGCCATCTTCAGCTGGCAGAAGGACTCCTCTTCCAGCTTTTCCCACCTAAAGGGCGGCTTCTGGTTTTTGGCTTTCCGAAATTGACCTATCAGGAGGTCCTGCATAGGGGCTGCCATTTTGGTGAAACCGGGAATGAATCTTCGGTAGTAGCCTACCAACCCGAGGAACTGCCGTACTTCCTTTATGCTGGAGGGTCTTGGCCAGTCCTTAATCACGGTGATCTTATCAGGGTCAGGAGCCACTCCGTCAGCACTCATCACGTGTCCCAGGTACTGCACCTTTGGTTTCAGGAGGTGACACTTGGAGGGTTTCACCTTTAGGCTGTAGTTTGCCAGAGCTTCAAACACTTCTGCCAGGTGTTTCAGGTGGTCCTCGTAGGTCTTGGAATAGACGATGACATCGTCCAGGTATAACAGGACCGTCTCGAAGTTCCGGTGTCCCAGACAGCATTCCATCAACCGTTGGAAGGTTCCTGGTGCGTTGCAGAGCCCGAACGGCATACAGTTAAATTCGCTGAGACCCATCGGGGTGGTGAATGCGGTCTTCTCCCGGTCCGCCTCTGCTACAGGAACCTGCCAGTACCCGCTAGTGAGATCCAAAGTAGAGAAGAAGTTAGCAGATTTTAATGCAGCTATGGACTCTTCTATCCTTGGTAACGGGTACGCATCTTTGTGTGTGATACGGTTGACCTTCCTGTAGTCTACACACATTCTCATGGTGTTGTCTTTCTTTTTCACTAAGACTAGTGGAGCTGCCCAGGGGCTACAGCTGTCCCTGATTACCCCAGCCTCCTTCATGTCTCTAAGCATCCCCTTGGCATGTTGGTAGTGTGCCGGGGGTACGGGTTGGTATCTCTCCTTTATGGGAGGATGGTTTCCCGTGGGGATGTGGTGTTCTACCCCCTTTACTCGCCCGAAGTCTAGCGGGTGTTTACTAAACACTATCTCGTACTCTCGAACCACCCGATAGACTCCCTGTTTCTGGTGTGAGGGAGTGGAGTCAGTACCCAAATGCAGTTGCTGACACCAGTCCTCCATTGGTTTCTTAGAGCCGTTACCTTCCTCTGGTTGAGATGGAGGCAAGGGTTCCACGGCCTGTACAGAGTTCTGGTTGATGGTGAACAATTTGGCTAGCGTGGCATACCGGGGCAGGTGTACTTCTCTCTCCCCGATATTTATGATGCAAACGGGCACCCTCCCATGGCGTACATCGACCACCCCCCGTGCCGTCAAAATGGTGGGCCTACTGTCTGAGTAGACGGGTTCTACCATTGCTTGGTAGTCTCTACCTCTTAGACCAATAGCTGCCCGGCACCAAATCATCATCTCACTTTTTGGGGGCATGGCAATAGGGAACGGGTCACACATTCTCACGCTACCTATCTCACCACCAGATAGTTCCACCTGTTGCCGCTTCATCAGTGGTCGGATCTCTTTTTGGAGCACACGCTGCTGGCCGGAACTGGCGTTCTTGGCAACCTGCTGTAAAATGAGAATCACCTCTGCAAGACAATTTTCAATCATATTAGTTCCCAAGGTTATTCTAGGGTGACTCTCATGACGGTCTATGTCCACTATAATCAGTCCTTGTGCCGCCAGTTCGACTTTACCGATCTTAATGGTCACCTTTTTGAATCCCACCTGCGGCACGGGCTGACCATTGCTGGCGATGATACTCAGGTCGTCATCTGGGTAGTAGGTTATGTCCTAGTCATTCCAGTACTGTTTAAAGAGCACGTACGGGATGGTGGTCACCTGTGACCCAGTGTCTAGTAGGGCACTCATAGGAATGCCATCCAGTACCACAGGCAAGATTGGACGTCCCCCTACGTATTTATCATGCCAGTTTGATGGGCCTGATGGTCTTATGCCTGGGGGTTGGCCCTCTACCCCAGGTTGTGCCCGTTTAAATGACAGTACCTTGCCACATGTCCGGGTTGATTGCAGCGGCCGCAGATGGGTCGTCCGTCCTCGTTGTATCTGTCGCTGGGTCTTCCTCTGGCCGGTGGGGTCCTCCTCAGTCGGCGCCACGGGACGTCCTCCGGTCCAGATGCCAGCTGGATCTTTCCTGGAGAAGAGACCTGTAAAGACTGCACAGTTCTGGTTAGCACGGCAACGCTCTTAGTCAGCTCTTGGACCTGATGGTGCAGGTCTGTAGCCGGGTCACTGTTTAAAGCCTGCGCATCAGCTCCCACAGGCCCTGCAGACAAGGGCGCCGTCTCCTGGTGGTAAGTGATAGCAGGGCGCCTGTGGGTCACAGCGCCACCTGGTGCCGGTTCTCGGAGCACCCGGATGGCTCTGTCCTTGAACTATGCAAAGTCCAGGTCAGGGTCCTGTAAGGCCATTGCCCGCAACTGGGTTCGGTGGGCATTGCACAGTAGACCCTCAATAAATTGTTCAGTCAACAGCTTATCTTCATTTCCCACGCTGTCAGGGTCTGCCTGCTTAATGGCTCTCAGGGCGTCTTGTAGGTTTAGAGCATAGTCTCTTATACTCTCATGTGCCCGCTGTTTACACCCGTAAAATCTGAGCTTTATTTCGGCTGAGGTGCGGATATCAAATGTGTCTTTCAGCCGGGCTAGTATTTCTCTGACAGTCCTCTTCCTCCCAGGTGGCCAGGACTTTACCTCCCTTTGGGCTGCCCCGATTAATTGGGCCACCAGGATGCTCACTTTTTGCCTTCTGTGAGGGGGTACACCTGGAAGAGGCTATCCAGTCTTTCTCTAAAGTCATTTAGAGTATGTGACTCCCCTGAGTACTGGGGTAGCCAGGTTGCCCCCGGGATATAGGGCATGGTGAATGGCATGACTGCTGCAGCGGTTGCGCTGGCGGTGGCTGTGGCAGTGGAGCTCCCCTCGGTATCCGGCATCCTCCTCCCCCCTAGTGGACCGTGGCCTACCTTGCGATGCTCTTCTTCCGTAGGCCACGGCTCCGCAGTCGATCGTCGGGGTTGAGGACCTGGCGTCGCGCTACGATGACGTCAGCGTCGCTCTTCCTCCCTTCCAGGACCTTGCACAGCGTCAGAGCGTGGGGCGGAGCTTCGGATCTCGCGCGCTTTCGGTGTCCACGCCCCTCTTCTTCCCGTGAGGCGTCCCGAAGATGGCGCCCGAAGGCGGGAAGCAGCTGCGGATGGCGGGAAGAAGGCAGAAGACGGCGGGAAACGGTCCAAGATGGCGTCTGATGGCGGGAATCGGCTCCGGATGGTGGGAAACGACTCCACAGGTAAGTATAAAAGTCTCTTTTTCAGGCACGCAGTACCCGGTGGTTGCGGGCACGAAATCCTGCCGACTACGCCAAAGTTGACGCGCCCCCTGGGCCTGTGTTGTGCAGGGGAACCCGGAACCGGGCCGGTTGTAGAATGCTGGGGGTTGTAGTCTCCGTATGGCGGTGACCCGGTCCGTGCCCAGGGTGGTCAAACCAGTGGCAGTCTTAATGTATAGCAAATGTCCGACTACGCCACCCGTGGATTGCGGTCAGTGGGGACCGCCGCTGCGCTGCCGACCACTGAGGCTGATGTTGTTTGCGCAGCCAAGTATGGGATAACTCCCCACGGGAGAAGTATTGCCTCAGGGCAGCTAATGTGAGAGATGATGGGAGTGATGGTGTGAGGGTCCCAGTGCTAATGGTGCTGGTGCGGCAAGGAATCACAGAGACGTGAGGTGCAGTTCAGGGTCTTTACTGATGGTACAAGGCAGACCCTCCCGGGAGTACTGGCTAGTATAAGGGGCCTGGTCAGTCTGCGAGCAAGCAGGAGTTCCCCTGGCCAGGTGGAGTTGTAGGCCTCCCCGTTTATCTGCACTCTTCCTGGCTACCTTGCTGTCAGCGGTTACAAGTAGCCCACGTCCCTGAGTATACCGTGTGGTGCTCACTCGTATGGCTGGTGACTTGGGGCCTTCTGTTAGCCTCCGCTCCTGGATGGCGGCGCTGGTCCCTTCTTTGTGACTGAGCCTCCGGGCTTCTATGGCCAGAGGACCTGGAATCCCCTGCCGGCTGGTTTCTGCTGCTGGGTATATATTAGTCCCCACAGCCTCGGACTCCTGTGTCCGGTTTTAGTAACTTCAGCCAGGGCGAGCTATATCTCTGCTCACAGCCCCTGGCCTTCTGCCTCTGCTCCTACAGAGCTCCTTATGTATCTTTTCCTGTGTCTGCAGCTTCACTCTAGGCTCTGACTGCTCTGCTTGTTCTGCAGGCTCTGTCTCTGTCTGCTCTAATCCCGCCCCAGACCCAGTTTATAAGGGCAGATTCCTCCCCTCCCAGGTCTGGGCGGGCAGTGTTGCATGCTTAGGGCTCCTGACCAGAGAAACCTCCCACTTGCTCTCAGACATAATATCTCTATTACTATGGCAACCAGACCCCTGGGGTGTCACACATGCGCAAAGCGCCGCTCACATAGAGCGCGCTTTGCTTAATACCGGCCCCGTCTCTCTGTGCACTGCGCCGCAGGGTTCTATTTCGCAGGCGCCGGGGAGGTACTGTCACTTCCAAGTACCTGCGTAATAGAACCCTGCGGCCAAGTGCACGGAGAGACGGAACCGAGATGAATGTGAGCAGCGCTTTGCGCATGCCCAGGAAGTCAGGGAGCACAGTGCACATTACAGGGCCTTGTGACATTCAGGGGAGGGGGTGAATATGGTAACTAAGCATGTAAGCGGGGATTTCAGGGAATAATAAACAGTTAGGCTGGGATTTCTTCGCATCCTGGGGACACCAAGCCTGTGGAAAACAGAGTAACTAAAAACACATTTCTCTGCAATCAGACCTCTATTATGGGCCATACAGGTATTTATAGATTTACTTTTCTATAACCTGTATGCCCATAGTAGAGGTCTGATATCTCCCAGGGGGTGACAGATTCCCTTTAAGGATAAGAGATGCAGAATAGGAGTGGATTTCAAATTTTTAACAATAGGTTCCATGTTGTTTTCTACAGACCTCATCCAGTTACACACACCCATAAAAATAATAGTAACCAAAATTAAAGGCACATTTTCCTTCAGGTAATGTTTTAGATGTGTTATGCAGTCCTATGTAAAAGCACAGATAACACACAGTTATACCTCTTTAAGCTCTGATGATGTAGCAGAAATTATACAATGATTTCATGAGATTATAGAATCTACATAGATTATACATCATACTGACGTCAGTCTCTCATTCTGTCCCAACCAAAAATAAAATTTTAATGTTCCTAATATGAATACAGATGTACATGTCAAATAGCACTCTATTAACAAATCCATTCAGCACATCATTTGACAAGTTAAGGATTTTTACCTAAATGTAGGATCAGCACCACCATAAGTACACAAATACAGCACCAGAACCACCATCAGTATATGAATACAGTACCAGAACCATCATCTGTACATGAAAACAGCAGCACCTCCATCAGTACATGAATACTTCATCAAAACCATCAAAAGTAAATTAATACTGAAAATGAACAATTGACAGTACATGAATGCATCAACAGAACCACCATGTCATGATTCTACCGCTCAGTGTTTGTTGGACGAATTGATTGACAGCTCAGTCATCCAATTGAGTGCAGGAGAATGATGCGCTATTGGTGTTTTGCCATCCAACGTGAGATTGGGAAGTGCTGAGCTTCCTTCAGGTGCTCCCTGTTCCAAGTGATTGCTACTAGACCAAGCTGTCAGTCCCAGAGAGCTGCCAGTAATAGCTTTCAACTCAGTGTGGTGGGCACCCTCCTGGCTCTTGACCTCAGGTTCCTTGAGTAAGCTGACTCATGGCTTGTACGTGAGAAGCGATTCAGCGTAAAACACCAACAGAGCATGAATACAGCATCAGTACATTAATATATAACCAGAACCAACACCAGTGCACAAAAACAGGACCAGAACCATCATCTGTACATGAATGCAGCACCAAAACCACGATCAGTACATGAAAACAGAACCAACATCAGTACTTGAATACAGGGCAAGAACCTTTATCAGTAAATGAATACAGGACCAGAACCATAATGCAAACATGAATACGGCACCAGGAACATCACCAGTACCTGCATACAGTAGCAGAACCACCATAAGTCTATAAATACAGCATGATGATGTCAAGGGTATGTCAGATGTAACAGACAGTCGCTCTGCTTCTGGCTGCAGAAGGTCACTGCGTTTGGCATTGCAGACTCCTTCTTAATCCTTCTCACTTTTGGATCCAGCGGCAACCTCCCTCCTACTCTGATTTACACACCCTGATCTGGGTGTTTATAAACTCTCAGTCTGCTTCAGGGAGTCACCGGTGATATTCTCATTTTCCATTGTGAAGGCTTGGAGCTATAGCAGTCAGCTAGCTTCCTCTCTGGTGCACTTGGTGGACATTTGGTGTTATCTCTCTGGTATCTGCTGAAGCTAAGTTTTCCCCCCTTTGTTTGTCTCCCTTGATGTCTTTAGTTTATAGTGGGGTCTGACCAGTGCTCACCCCCCTCCCTATCAAGGGCCTAGCTCTAGGGATATTTATGGCTTAGGTTACCTGCCCGGCAATTGGTGTGGAACCAATATGGGGACGGTAGGGTAGGCAGGGTGCTATTAGATCAGCCTAAGGGTCTCCACTCTCCCTTTCCCTAATGTCTGGGCTTCCTTCCCCTCATCCCTTCATGTTGTATTTAGTCTTTCCCACACTGTGCGTGACAGATAACCATCATAAGTACATGTTAACAGCCCGAGAACCACCATCAGTACATGAATACAGCACTGTAAGCATCTTTAGTACATTAAAACAGCACCAAAGCCAACATAAGTACATAAATATAGCACCAAGCTGAATACAGGGATCAAATATAATGTCAGGCCAGGCCCGCCAAATACATTTGTTTCACAAGAACCTACAATGCCCATTATGTTTTTGACAATGGTACAGAGATGCTGGGAGTTGTTGTTATCAGCCATTAGCACACTGTAGACCATTCCGACACTCAAGGACTGATTAGATGCAGTCAGTATAACAAATAAATATTTCCATCCAGAAACCTTATATGTGATGTTATCTTTGATGAGAGTAGTTCTCTTTCTTTTATCTTCCTGGTCCAGATGCCACGAAGACTTTTCATAGCCACAACTTTACTCTTTACTGGTCTTCAGCAGCAAATCCTGACACAGTGCAATTAAAAATAAATATGTTCCCACACTGTCCCTTTTATGATACATAGCCTCTACACCAGGGGTGGGCAGTTAATTTTCCAGAGGGGCCACATGAGAGACCGTGACTGTTGTGAAGCGTCGAACCCAGGGGCTGACATACCGCCGGTGCAGCTGCACCGGGGCCCAGATGTGGAGGGGGCCCTTGCAGGCAGGGGTGTACTGCCCATAGCAGCAGACCACGCAGCCGCTATGGGGCCCCTCAGTAAAGGGGCCCAGTGCTGCTTGACACCGGGCCCCTCTCTCTCCAGCACACAATCATTCTCATAGCAAAAGCTGGGGAGAGCGCGGTGCACGGAGTGCTTCCACTGAAAAAGGGGTCGTGTCCTGCAGGGAGAGAGACGCTAGCCAATGAACGCTTTTCCCACCAGACTGGTTCATGTTTGATACTGTAATTGTAAAGGCTAGGAAAGTCAACCAGGCTCTATAAAGGGTTATTCTCCAAATAATCAAGTAATCTCCGATCCATAGGATCCGACCATTGGGCCCCCCAGAGATTCTGAGAACAGGGCTCTGCAGTATCGTCCTGAATTGAGCAGAGTTGTGCATATACGGCCTCTGCTCTGTTCATTATCTATAGAGCAGCTGAGCGCTGCACTATTTCCATCAGTTCCATAGACAATGAACAGAGCAGAAGTCAAGCATGCACCTCTCCAATCCAGTAATTTCTGAACTGCAGAGTCCTGCTCACTCTCAGGATTGCTGGGGGTCCAATGGTCAGTCCCCCAACAATCAGTAAATATCCCTCATCATCGGGATTGGGGATAACTTGATTTATTTGGGGAATAACTCTTTAAGATCAAATGGCCTCTGTTCAGCATATTCACCATGATGCATATGTTAGACAGTTGCCTACTGTGGATGCCAAACAGTGGTTGCAATATCCACTGTAAAAAAAAAAGGAAATATTTTAAATACGGAATAGTGCAGTCTACTACAATATTCCATACTTTTATTTGTAGTATACTTTCAGATACTAGACGGTATAGATACCAGACATATCATTTAATATAATATAGATAGTTGGGCTCAGCAGAACCGAATCCTAACGGATATATTGCCTGTTGCTCAGAGCCTGAGTTTCCGGGGGTCCTGTTGCCAGATTGCCCTCATCATATGCACATATGCAGCATGCCCAGCAGGCAGGGTGGCCCAGACATATTTCTTGCACAGGGGCCCCAAGCTGTCAGTGTCCGCCCTTGGTCGAACCAATAGGCTGAAATT
Source organism: Phyllobates terribilis (assembly GCF_046119375.1). Classification (NCBI taxonomy): domain Eukaryota; kingdom Metazoa; phylum Chordata; class Amphibia; order Anura; family Dendrobatidae; genus Phyllobates; species Phyllobates terribilis. The sequence goes on along the minus strand of NW_027362762.1, from coordinate 794,113,904 downwards.
GATTCTGCTCAATAATAATATTAACATATTAATTAGAATTATTTTATATTAATATTAATTGTATCACTTAATATTGAGCAGAATTAAGTATGCTGACATCCCCCTATATACAGTTTGAACCCAAACACAGCCCCTTCTGTATATCATATAAGCCCAAACATAGCCCCCTATATACCGTAGGAGCCTCCACACAGCCCCCTATATACCGGAAGAGCCCCCACACAGCCTCCTATATACAGCATGAAACCCACATAGCCTCTCCATGATCAACATGAGAGCCCCACAGCCTCCCCATGTCCAGCATGAGAGCCCCACAGCCTCCCCATGTCAAACATGAGAGTCCCACAGCCTCCCCATGTCCAACATGAGAGCCCCACAGCCTCCCCATGTCCAGCATGAGAGCCCCACAGCCTCCCCATGTCCAGCATGAGAGCCCCAAATCCTCCCCATGTCCAGCATGAGACCCACATAGCTTCCCCATGTCCAGCATGAGAGCCCCATAGGCTCTCCATGTCCAGCATGAGAGCCCCATAGCATCCCCATGTCCAGCATGAGACCCCCACAGCATCCCCATGTCCAGCATGAGACCCCCACAGCATCCCCATGTCCAGCATGAGAACCCCAAAGCATCCCCATGTCCAGCATCAGACCCCCACAGCATCGCCATGTCCAGCATGAGAGCCCCTTAGCCTCCAGATGTCAAGCATGAGAGCCCCACAGCCTCCGTATGTCCAGCATGAGAGCCCCATAGCCTCCCCTTGTCCAGCCAAGCATCCCATACACATGAAAAAAAAAAACACCACATACTCACCTTGCTCCCGTTCCCCCGGCGCTCTGCCTCTGCTCCTGTCTCCGGTGCACTGACTCTCCACAGAGCATAGCTGACGCGATGTAATGATGTCATCAAGTCAGCTGTCTCACATGCTGACTGGTGTAAGAAGAGGCCAGCGGCACCATCTTCCACCAATGCATTAACCGCTGTCTGCATCCCAAGGATGCACATAGCGGTGACAGTGGACGGCGGCTGCGGCAGACAGGCGGGGGAGGGCGCCGTGCGGCCTTTGGGCCACTCTTTTCAGTCCCTCGGCTGTCTCGGTCTGCGGGCCGGACGGGAACAGCCAGAGGGCTAGATGTGGCCCGCCGGCCACACTTTGCCGAGGAATGCTCCACACTATCCTCACATATAAATTAATGCATCCACACCACCCCCCCTTGTGAACTATGACCACGACACCTTCTAACCCTTATGAACTGACTGCCACACCATCTCCACTTACAAACTATGAATGCCACATTGTCCCCAGTGCAAACTATGACTGCCACACTGTCCTCCCATATGAACTAATACTGTCCTCACTTATGAGCTATGATCTCTAGGCTGTCTCCCCTTAAGAATATGGCCTCCACATTGTCTTCCCTCCACATTATTCTTTTTTCACTCTGTCTCTTTCCTCACTTTACCCTTTCTTTATACTGTAATTCCTCTCCACATTGTACCCCCTCTTTGCACTGTATCACCTTTGTACACTATAGCTACTCTTCTCACTGTACCCATCTCCACACTGCATCCCCTCTTCATTCTGTATCCCCTTTTCACACTGAACCCTCACTCCACTCTGTACCCTCTCATAACACTGTACCCCCCCTCCCGACAGTACACACCTCTCCACACTATACCCCGCTTCTCACTGTAACCTTTCTTCACACTGTACCCTTTCACTTTACCCTCTGTATACTGCCCCCAACTTCAACACCCCCCCCCCATTTACTATTAAAAAAACAGCACTAATTTTCAGATCCAATAAAGAATGCTCACCTTACCCACCATCTTCACCACTCCTGTACTGCATGACAACAGCACAACACCAGTGGAGCGATGACCTGGCCTCATTATGATAATGCACGTCGGTTCAGGGAGCTGATAAATACTCTTTTACAGGGCGAGCACGCTAATATTTTAATGAGGTGAAGCAGGGACCTTTCTTTATTATTATTATTTATTATTATAGCGCCATTTATTCCATGGCGCTTTACATGTGAAAAAGGGGTATAATACAAGAACAATTACAATAATCTTGAACACAATGTGACAGCGACTGGTACAGGAGGAGCGAGGACCCTGCCCGCGAGAGCTCACAATCTACAAGGGATGGGTGAGGATACAGGAGGTGAGGGCAGAGCTGGTTGTGCAGCGGTATGGTGGAGCGGTGGTTACTGCAGGTTGTAGGCTTGTCGGAAGAGGTGGGTCTTCAGGTTCCTTTTGAAGGTTTCCACGGTAGGCGAGAGTCTGATACTTTGGGGTAGAGAGTTCCAGAGTAGGGGGGAAGCACGGGAGAAATCTTGTATACGGTTGTGGGAGGAGGAGATAAGAGGGGAGTAGAGCAGGAGATCTTGTGAGGATTGGAGGTTGCGTGCAGGTATGTAACGGGAGACTAGGTCGGAGATATATGGAGGAGACAGGTTGTGAATGGCTTTGTATGTCATGGTTAGGGTTTTGAACTGGAGTCTCTGAGCAATGGGGAGCCCATGAAGAGATTGACAGAGAGGAGAGGCCGGGGAATAGCGGGGGGACAGGTTGATTAGTCGAGCAACAGAGTTTAGGATAGATTGGAGGGGTGCGAGAGTGTTAGAGGGGAGGCCACAGAGCAGGAGGTTGCAGTAGTCAAGGCGGGAGATGATGAGGGTGTGCACTAGTGTTTTTGCAGATTCATGGTTTAGGAATGTGCGGATCCGGGAGATATTTTTGAGTTGGAGTCGGCAGGAAGTGGAAAGGGCTTTTAATATGTGGTTTGAAGGAGAGTTCCGAGTCAAGGGTTACCCCAAGGCAGCGAGCTTGAGGGACTGGGGAGAGTGGGCAGCCATTGACGTTGATAGATAGGTCAGTTGGGGGGGTTGAACGAGTTGACGGAAAGATGATGAATTCTGTTTTGTCCATGTTAAGTTTTAGAAATCTGGCAGAGAAGAAGGATGAAATAGCAGACAGACATTGTGGGATTTTGGTTAGTAAGGTGATATCGGGTCCAGAGAGGTAGATCTGTGTGTCATCAGCATAGAGGTGATAATGAAAGCCGTGAGACTCTATGAGCTGTCCCAGGCCGAAGGTGTAGATGGAGAAGAGCAGTGGTCCTAGAACTGAACCTTGGGGGACACCGACAGATAAGGGGCGAGATGAGGAGGTGGTCTGTGAGTGGGAGACACTGAATGTCCGGTCTATTAGGTATGAGGAGATCCAGGGTAGGGCCAAGTCTGTTATGCCGATAGATGAGAGAGTCTGTATTTCTACTTTTTCATTGAACTATCATTTAAATAACCAGTGAGAACTGTCCAAATCCCAACTCTGAAGTGGGCACATGCAAAAGCAGTGGGTGCAATGTTCTACCAAGCACATAGGCCATACATGGGGTGCACCGAGCACCCTAATTAGCATGTTAGATTAAACTTCTATTTCTACAGAGCAGAGGCAGTGATCAGAAGATGAGCTGAATTCATTAAGTGACGTGCGCCTCTTAATGATATCGACACATCTTCTTGCGTGTAAGTCTTCCTTTTATAGCCACACCAGGTACCTTCTCAGTTTAGAGCTTTTATATATAGAGAGAGAAGGGTGCTCGTATAGCAATGAAAATGAGCCAGTCAGCCTAGCCCCTTCATACACATGACTGGTCACTTGCCAGAAAAAAAAGAAAACAATAAAAATACTGCCTTGAATCAAAGCAAAGATGAATGTGGAGGTACAGAGATTGGTTGTTGGCAGCAAAATATTAAAATAAAGACACATTGATTAATCAATGTATGTTAGTTATTGCCATATCTTTCTAAATACGTCTAAAGATAGTTTTTCTTCTTTTAGTTGGACACCATTTTAAACTAAAATGTAAATCAGTGGTCCTCTGGAATGAATAAAACTGTCTCTCTAGCACTGTGACGCCCAGCTGCGCTTGGTATCACAGATCCTAGAAGAGTGCATTGATGGATTCCTCCACAAGAGGCCCCCATAACCATTTGACGCGCCCCCTGGGACATATTCCTTTTTGAGGGGAATACCCGGCACCGGATCAGATGGGGGGTTGTAGTCTCCGAGCGGCTGTGACCCGGTCCCGTGCCCAGGGCGTCAAGCTCAGTGTTATGTGGCAGTCCTACAGATGTTATTAAAGTTCTTTTGTGTCGACTACGCCACCCGTTGTGATGCGGTCACTGTGGCCGCCGCTGCAGCAGGGTCTGCTGAGGCTGATGGTGGATGTGCAGCTTGGTGGGATAACCCCCAACGGGAGGGGTATAGCCTCAGAGGGGACAGGCGCAGAGGATGGGGGTTGTGGTGGTGCAGTGCAGCCGGCAATGAAGACAGACTCGGGTTGTGCAGTTAAGGGAGTTTACTTACTGCTGATGTTTCGGTCACTCCAGCTGTTAGTGACCACCCGAGCCGTGCTGCGTCCACCAGGTCCTGGATCCAGCCAACCCCCAAACAAGTCCGGAGCGTGGCCCTGAGCTCTCCCTCTGTCCTTTCTTCAGCCGTCCCCACCAGTGATTCACCTAGGTCCAGCTCCCTCGGGCCTTCTTTTGGGACACCCTTGGCCCTGGGTTCCCTGACCCTTCGTGTGGTGTGCCTTCGGGGTGAATGTGGTGGGTGACCGTGACAGACACTGCCCACGGTCTCCGGTCTCTGGCTGGGGAATGTCTTTGCCCCCACCAGCTTGGGTTCCGGTACCCTCTTGCTGACTCCTCACCCGGTGCTCTAATTTGGGTTCTTGGGTCCCTTCAGTCTTCCCCCTCTGGGTCTTTCTTTGCTCCACTCTCTCTCTCTCCAGGGCTGCTGTTTCCTTCTCTCTCCTCTCCAACTGACTTGTTCTCAGCGTCTGACCCTGATCTAAGTTGGTGCCTTCCTTATATATCCCTCTATGTGTGAGCTCAGGTGACCAGCACCCAATGAGCTCCTATCACTACCCAGACTGCTCCCCCTATCTGCCCCTACACTACATGGGATGTACCACCCCCCTCCCACTCCAGCCAGGAACAGGCTCGGTTGTACCTGCACATTTCTAAGTGGGAGTACCGTCGGCCTGCTCCTCTGGAATGGGATGTATGTAGTGCATGCAGTCTATCTGAGCTCAGTTCCACACTCCTTCCTTACCCGGGAGTGGAATATCACACCTCTGGGTTGAGGTGCAATACCCCTGTAGCAGCCGAATCCTCAGGGTGCTACACATTCACACAGCTCCACCTTCCACCTCACACCACCAGAGGGAGCCCGTTAGGGATAGATAAATAGGGAAGGTGGAGCCAGGCAGCAGTCAGTCTGGAGTCTGGTTCAGTCTGGTTTAGCAGTGAGTCCAGTACAGTCTGAGAAGAGTTACCTCAGAGGACAAAAGCCTGTTTCAGCTCCTACAATTGCTATCCTGCAGTGGAGCTTATCCAGATCAAGACTCAGTTGTAGCTCAGAGTGGTGAGCTTGAGGTGTGCCGGCACCATAAGATCGGTGAAGCGCGGCAAACTGCCGTTAGTGTGAGTAGCCTAGTGAGGGCCCGAGTAGGTCGAAGGCGAGTGGAGTTAGTACATAGGGGGCAGAGGAGCTTAACTTGCTCACCCCGAAGAATTTACCGGACACCGGGTCCGAAGCTTACCGGGATCTCTATGACCCAGTAAGGTATAACCGGAATCCCTGGAGAACTATAAGTCCCAGGATCGCTAAAGTGCTGATATGTAACAGAGCCGGGAGACACATAGGCCCCGTAAGCTGAGGAGCGTGTACTCCAAGAAAAGGCCCTATCACAAGGTCAGCCAGCGCAGGACAGAGACAAAGTTAAGCCTAGCTTCAGGCAGGTCAGAAACTTACTACGCAGAAGCAAGAAACAGGAGGCCCTATACCCGCTCATTGGGGAGGATCCTGACATGCACCCTTCACCCTACAGTGCTCCAGGATGTGCCTGAATTTCCACCAGTAAAAGGTACTGAAGTGACTATCGTGTCTGTCCCTGTTCTTGCTCTGACCGGGCTGGGTCTCGCCTGTCCTGCTTTCCCCTTTCTGTACACTGCCCTGAGGCCTAGCTCCACCTGTGGGGAGCTATACCATCAAGCTGCCTTTTCATCGGCCTCATTGGACTGCGCAGCGCTGGTGAATCTCACCAGAAGCCACAGGTGGCGTCACAAACTTTTATAAAATAAACTAAACAAACCATCAACCCTTTTAAAGAGAGACCCCAGAGTACGGGCCCGGGAACCGACCACCGCGACATCCGTAAAGGCCAGGCTAAAGGCCCGGGTACCGAGTCATCCCCATCCCCTGGGCTAGTCATCTCCAACTGGCGTCACTAACAGGATAGCGTGCCCGCTGCAACGACGCCGTGTTTTGCCCGTTGCCACCGGGTACTAAGCGCCTTTATTAAAGTGAACTGTATATTTGACTGTGGTGAAGATTGCCGCCATTGTTGGGCCGCCGAGCGAGAAGAAGGGCGTAACCGTGGGAAATTTAGGGGCGTACCTGCAAAAGAGCGCGAAGCCCCGGACACGCCCCACGCCACGACGTCAAACCAGGAAGCGCCAGGTCCTGTAAGGAGCATCGCTGAACGCTCTGACGTAGGACGCAAGCGACGCAAGGTCCTGAAGACGACCGTGACCTGCGGAGCTGCGGCCTACCGGAAGAAAAACTAGAAGGTAGGCCACGGTTAACAAGGGGGGCGCCAGAATGTCCGACGAACAGCAGAATGCCGACATGCCGGTCAACGTCCCTGAGGTTCAACCCGCGCCCGTTGATGAGCAGGCCGAAGCAGCCGCTCCACCAGCAGCGCCTGTAACCCCTGTCATTCCCATGACTCTACCGTACATTCCTGGAGCAAAGTGGCTCCCCCAGTACAACGGCAAACCAGATACCCTGTCTGGATTCAAACGGAAGATATGTGGTATCTTGGACATGTACTCCATGACAGGCAAGCAAAGAGCCGCTGTTGTATTAGGACAACTGACCGGTGCTGCAGAACGGGAAGTGGAAACATGGTCGGCCGCAGACCAGGAGTCAGTGTCCACAGTATTCCAAAAACTACAGACTGTCTTTGAGGAGCTTACTGAGGCGGACCTCTGGATGAGGTTCTATAGCTGTTCCCAACAGCCGGAGGACAATGTTCGGGACTACGCCTGGCGTCTACAGGGGGCCCTGCGGGCTCTTAAACAGGTCAGTCCAACCAGCATTGAAAACAAAAACAAAATGCTAAAGGACCAGTTTGTCCGGGGACTGAGGTCTCCAGAGGAGAGCAGGACTGTGCATTGGTGGTCCCTGGATCATCCAGATGCCACCTTTGGCAATCTTAAGGACATGGCTATAAAAGGACTGCAGCCCCTGGAAACGAATGCCATCCAATGGTACCAGGGTGGGGCTACCCCAGTACCTGCTACACCCACCTTTTCCCCGGTGGCTGCTGAAGCCAAAGTTCCAGCAACGTCCCCTAGAGAACTGGACAGTCTGCGCTCTGAAGTGCGTCAGTTGAGTAAAACCCTGACCACTGTGCTGAGTGCTCTGCAGCTGTGGACGGAACCCGAGGAAGGAGGGAAGATCCTGTTAGCCGATAGCCGTGAGGATGTCCCCTGGATGCGAAGGAGGAGGCGGCTAACACCACCCCTACCGAGGACCAGTGACCAATGCCGGCCACAGAAGGACCCTGCCTGCTACCGCTGCCGCAAGACCAGACACATCGCCCAGAATTGTCCTTTAACCCCTTAAGCCCCGCGGGTGGTTTGCACGTTAATGACCGGGCCAATTTTTACAATTCTGACCACTGTCACTTTATGAGGTAATTACTCTGGAACGCTTCAACGGATCCCCCTGATTCTGAGACTGTTTTTTCGTGACATATTGTACTTCATGATTGTGGAAAAATTTCTTCGATATCACTTGCGTTTATTTGTGAAAGAAACGGAAATTTGGCGAAAATTTTGAAAATTTTGCAATTTTCAAAATTTGAATTTTTAAGTCCTGAAATCAGAGCGATATGTCACACAAAAGAGTTAATAAATAACATTTCCCACATGTCTACTTTACATCAGCACAATTTTGGAACCAAAATTTTTTTTTGTTAGGGAGCTATAAGGGTTAAAAGTTGACCAGCGATTTCTCATTTTTCCAACAAAATTTACAAAACCATTTTTTTAGGGACCACATCACATTTGAAGTCACTTTGAGAGGTCTTTATGACAGAAAATACCCAAAAGTGACACCATTCTAAAAACTGCACCCCTCAAGGTGCTCAAAACCACATTCAAGAACTTTATTAACCCTTCAGGTGCTTCATAGGAATTTTTTGAATGCGGAAGAAAAAAATGAACATTTAACTTTTTTCACAAAAATGTTACTTTAGACCCAGTTTTTTTTTATTTTCACAGGGGTAACAAGAAAAAATGGACAGCAAAATTTGTTCTGCAATTTCCCCTGGGCACGCAGATACCCAATATTTGGGGAAAAAACACTGTTTGGGCGCACTGTAGGGCTCGGAAGGGAAGGAGCGCCATTTGACTTTTTGATTGTAAAATTTGCTTGAATAATTAGCGGACACCATGTTGAGTTTAGAGAGCCCCTGTGTGCCCAAGCATTGGAGCTCCCCCACAAGTGACCCCATTTTGGAAACTAGACCCCCCAAGGCACCTATCTAGATGCATAGTGAGCAGTTGCAACCCCCAGGTGCTTCACAAATTGATTCGTAAAAATGAAAAAGTGAAAAAAAAAACACTTTTTCATTGTTACGAATCAATTTGTGAAGCACCTGGGGGTTCCAACTGCTCACTATGCATCTAGATAGGTGCCTTGGGGGGTATAGTTTCCAAAATGGGGTCACTTGTGGGGGAGCTCCAATGTTTGGGCACACAGGGACTCTCTAAATGCAACATGGTATCCGCTAAAAAATTGAATGGAAAATCGGCTCAAATTGTTAGCGGACACCACATTGCGTTTGGAGAGCCCCTCTGTGCCCAAACTTTGGAGCTCCCCCACAAGTGACCCCATTTTGGAAACTAGACCCCCCAAGGCACCTTTCTAGATGCATAGTGAGCACTTGGAACCCCCAGGTGCTTCACAAATTGATTCGTAATAATGAAAAAGTGAAAAAAAAACACTTTTTCATTTTTATGAATCAATTTGTGAAGCACCTGGGGTTCCAAGTGCTCACTATGCATCTAGATAGGTGCCTTGGGGGGTCTAGTTTCCAAAATGGGGTCACTTGTGGGGGAGCTCCAATGTTTGGGCACACAGGGACTCTCCAAATGCAACATGATATCCGCTAACAATTTGAGCCGACAATTTGTTAGCGGATATCATGTTGCAGTTGGAGAGTCCCTGTGTGCCCAAACATTGGAGCTCCCCCACAAGTGACCCCATTTTGGAAAATAGACCCCCCAAGGCACCTTTCTAGATGCATAGTGAGCACTTGGAACCCCCAGGTGCTTCACAAATTGATTCGTAATAATGAAAAAGTAAAAAAAAAAACACTTTTTCATTTTTATGAATCAATTTGTGAAGCACCTGGGGTTCCAAGTGCTCACTATGCATCTAGATAGGTGCCTTGGGGGGTCTAGTTTCCAAAATGGGGTCACTTGTGGGGGAGCTCCAATGTTTGGGCACACAGGGACTCTCCAAATGCAACATGATATCCGCTAACAATTTGAGCCGACAATTTGTTAGCGGATATCATGTTGCATTTGGAGAGTCCCTGTGTGCCCAAACATTGGAGTTCCCCCACAAGTGACCCCATCTTGGAAACTAGACCCCCCAAGGCACCTATCTAGATTCATAGTGAGCACTTGGAACCCCAGGTGCTTCACAAATTGATTCATAAAAATGAAAAAGTGTTTTTTTTTTCACTTTTTCATTATTACGAATCAATTTGTGAAGCACCTGGGGGTTCCAAGTGCTCACTATGCATCTAGAAAGGTGCCTTGGGGGGTCTAGTTTCCAAAATGGGGTCACTTGTGGGGGAGCTCCAATGTTTGGGCACACAGGGGCTCTCCAAACGCAACATGGCGTCCGCTAACAATTTGAGCCGATTTTCTTTCAATTTGTTAGCGGACACCATGTTGCGTTTGGAGAGCCCGTGATGTGCCTAAACAGTGGAGCTCCCCCACAAGTGTCCCCATTTTGGAAACTATACCCCTCAAGGATTTTATTAAGGTGTATAGTGAACATTTTGAACCCAGAAGTACGGCACAGAATTTGTTTACATTAGGTCATCATATTGAATAAGTTGTCATTATTCTTGAGCGCAAGTGCTCGCTACTTGAGTTTGCATCGGGTACTCAGGTATGCACCATGTACAGCGTGTGCTCGAGTGACATGCTCGAGTCCCTGCTCCGCATGTTTCACGGTTATTAGACACCCAAAAAAAAACATGCGGGGATCGCTAGTGCATGGCAGGCAATCCCCGTAAAGTTTTTTGGCCGCGAAGCATATGGGGCAGAGACTCGAGCATGTCACTCAAATACCCACGATACTCAATGCATACCAGAGCACCCGATGCAAACTCAAGTAGCGAGCACTTGCTCTCAACACTAGTCGCCATATCGTCATCTTTTTTTCTTACTTTTGAAAATAATCCCAACCCCAGCCCTAACCCTAGCACAACCCTAGCCCCAGCACAACCCTAGCCCCAGCACAACCCTAGACCCAGCACAACCCTAGCCCCAGCACAACCCTAGCCCCAAACCCAGCCCTAACCCTAGCCCAATCCTAACCCAAGAGTTTATTTTTGACGCCGTTCCTTGTGCGGTGTAAGTGATTAGACGACTTTATTCTTCGGGTCGGTGTGATTACAGCAATGCCAGAATCATATGGGGTTTTTATGACTGACAGCTGTCACACACTAAAAGACGCATTTTTTGTAAAATCTAGTTTTTGCATCGCCATATTTTGAGAGCTATAATTTTTCCAGATTTTGGCAGACAGTCATGTGACGGCTCGTTTTTTGCGGGATGACTTGACGTTGTTATTGGTGCCATTTTCAGGCACGTGACATTTTTTGATCGCTTTCTATTCCGATTTTTGGGAGGCAGAATAAACAAAAACCAACAATTCAGGAATTGGTTTTTTTTTTTTTTTTTTATTCTGTTCCGCGTGTGGTAAAATTGATGAGGTAGCTTTATTCTTCGGGTCAGTACGTTTACAGCGGTACCACATTTGTATCATTTTTCTATGTTTTGGTGCTTATACACAATAAAAGCTATTTTATAGAAAAAAATATTTTTTAGTATCGCTTTATTCTGAGAGCTATAACTTTTTATTTTTCGGCTGATGGAGCTGTATGGTGGCTTGTTTTTTGCGGGACGAGATGAAGTTTTCAGCGGTATCATTTTTATTTATATGCGTCTTTTTGATCGCGTGTTATTCCACTTTTTGTTTGGCGGTATGGTGATAAAGCATTGTTTTTTGCTTCGTTTTTTTTTTTTTTTTTTTACCGTGTTCACTGAAGGGGTTAACTAGTGGGACAGTTTTATAGGTCAGGTTGTTCCGGACGCGGCGATACCAAATATGTGTACTTTTATTGTTTTTTTTTTTTTTTTTTATAATAATATTTATTGATGGGTACATTATATTTTTATTTTTGGTGTATTATTTTTTTTATTTTTTTATAATATTTTTGCACATTTTTTTTTGTTTTTCCACTTTCACACAGTTTATACACTTTATTACTTTGTCCCACTCTGGGACTTTCACTTTTTTTTTTCTGATCGCCTGCATGGCACAGGAATGCAGCACCATCCCTATGCCATGAAGGCTGTCAGAAGTGCACAGTGTGAAGATTGCTTGGAGATGCACTGCGCATGTCCAAGCAATCTTCCTGATCTCTGGTGACCCGGATGTTGTCATGACGACATCGGGTCGTCATGGCAACACCCGGGAAGCCTTTGCAGACTGCGCTGGAAGCCGGAAGAGGAGGTGAGTATCGGCGATCACCTCCCCTTGCCCCCGCAATGCTGCGATCGACTTCGATCGCAGCATCGCGGAGGTTAATGTGCTGGGAGCGGTGCAGGACCGCTCCCTGCACATAGTACCGGGTGTCAGCTGTGACAATCAGCTGACACCCGGCGGCGATCGCGCCCGCACAGCCTGTGTGCGCGGGCGATCGCGATGACGTACTAATACGGGTCTGGCTCTTAAGTCCCAGGGCACAGACGCGTATTAGTACGTCAGATGTTATTAAGGGGTTAAAAGAGAAAACCCTGGGTCCGAGGGCCGACACCCAGGAGTAAACTCACCAGGCCCATCAGACTGGTACAACAGGTTCGTCAGAGGAAGAGGAAGACCTTTCCTGTCCATTGTACTGGATGGGATCCCGACGCATGCCCTGCTGGACACAGGATCTCAGGTAACCATCACGCCTGAAGTCCTCTACAAGAGGTTCTGGTCCATGGACGACCTACGTCCGCCAGCTCCAAATCTTTCTGTATATGCCTCAAATGGACTCCCCCTTAACCTACTCGGGATTAAGAATGTGACTGTAAAGGTGGGGAGAGTGGAGCTGAAGGACCAGGGGCTAATTGTAGTAGAGACTAATCCTGATGACACCAACCCGTATATGGTACTTGGCACTAACATTGTTGGTAATTGTTTGGGAGAAGTTGTCTTCTTGCTCCAACAGATAGCCGACACTGCCCGGCCGAGACAGAGGAGGGCACTGCAGAGGGAAATCCGAGTCCTGATGTATCAACAGCAAGCAAGGTTAACAGACGGTGAAATTGGTAACGTGCGGGTAACAGACCCCATACCCATTGTCATCCCCCCAATGAGTGAAATGCGCATCTAGTGTAGAGCTGCTATAGGTCTTAGAGGACAGAGCTACCAGGCGGTAGTAGAACCCCTTTGCTCCGAGCATAGACCCACGCTCTTAACCGCCAGGGGAGTGGTAGATGTACGTAATGGGAGGGTGCCCGTCCGTCTTCTCAACTTAGGGGAAGATGAGGTCAGACTGCCACGTTATGCCACTGTTGCCAAATTACATGCTGTCAATAACAACTGCATCCACAAGGCGGAGTCCTTAACCTCACCAGATGAAGTGGAGGATAATGACCCTGCAACTCAGTGGAGGATTGGTGTCAACAGCTCCATGTTGGGACAGACACCACTCCTGCCCATCAAAAACAGGGTGTACACCGGGTGGTTCAAGAATACTCGCAGGTGTTCAGTAAACGTCCACTTGACTTCGGGAGGATTAAGGGGGTTCAACACCATATCCCCACAGGTGATCATTCCCCAATCAAAGAACGTTACAGGCCTATACCACCAGCTCACTACCAGAAGGCTAAGGAAATGCTGCAGGACATGAGAAAGGCGGGAGTCCCTGGGCAGCTCCCCTAGTGCTAGTTAGGAAAAAGGACGGGAGCATGAGAATGTGTGTAGATTACCGTCAAGTAAATCGCATTACACATAAAGATGCATACCCTTTACCACGCATAGTGGAGTCCCTAGCTGCCTTAAAGTCAGCAAATTACTTTTCCACCCTTGACCTCACTAGTGGATACTGGCAAGTAGCTGTGGCTGAGGAGGATTGGGAGAAGACGGCCTTCACCACCCCGATGGGACTCTGCGAGTTCAATAGTATGCCGTTTGGATTCTGCAATGCCCCCGGAACGTTCCAGAGATTGATGGAGTGCTGCCTGGGACACCGCAACTTCGAGACTGTGTTACTTTTCCTGGACGATGTAATAGTGTATCCAGAACGTACGGGGACCACTTGAAACACCTGGCAGAGGTATTTGAGTCACTGTCCCGGTACGGGATGAAGTTGAAGCCCTAAAAGTGCCACCTGCTCAAGAAAAAGGTACAGTACCTGGGGCACATTGTCAGTCCGGAAGGGGTAGCACCAGACCCGGAGAAAGTCACTGCCATCCAGAAGTGGCCGGAGCCGAAGAACCTCAAGGAGGTGCGTCAGTTCCTGGGACTAGTAGGATACTACCGGAGGTTTGTAAAAGACTACACCAAGAAAGCAGCTCCTCTGCAAGACCTCCTGGTAGGGCAGTCCCCCAAAGGCAGAAACCCCCATTCCACTGGGGTAAGGAGCAAGCCGAGTCGTTTCAGGAGATGAAGGAGATCCTGACAGGCGATGAGATCCTAGCCTACCCTGACTACAGCCAACCGTTCCTGCTGTATACAGATGCCAGCAACGAAGGGCTGGGAGCTGTTCTAAGTCAGAAGCAGAATGGCCAAGAGAAGGTGATCGCATACGCAAGCAAGAAGCTCCGACCGACCGAGAGAAACCCAGAGAACTATAGCAGCTTCAAGTTGGAGTTCCTGGCCTTGGTCTGGGCCATCACTGAAAGGTTCAAGCACTATCTGGCCTCCAGTAAGTTCACTGCCTTTACTGATAACAACCCCTTGATCCATCTTGAAACAGCTAAGCTCGGGGCACTGGAACAACGATGGATGGCTTGGCTGTCAAATTACCAATTTACAATTAAATACTGGGCAGGCCGCAAGAACGCCAACGCCGATGCCCTGTCAAGGATGCCTCGCCAGTCAGACACAGAAGAAGAAGTGGATGACCTGGAAGAGATTGAGCTACCTGCCTTTCACCGGAATGGGATGATCCACGAGCAACGAGCCTCCAGGAGGCCTCGTGAAAAGACGTTAAACCCCCTGCCTCACCACAGCTGGAAAGAGACCCAGGACAGCGACCCGGTTGTCAGCCGCATCAAGGAGCTGATAACTCAAGAAGGTGCCTCCCTGGAGAAGGATGCGTCTCTCCAAGCAAAACAGCTGTGGAACGAGAGAAGCCGGCTGTTTATTTACCGTGAGAAGCTGTGCCGGAGGTACGTCAATCCAAAAACCCATGAGATGGTATGGCAGATAGTGGTCCCGAAGACAGACATCCAGATGGTATTAAAAGCTTACCACGATCAGGCGGGGCACTTTGGCTGGAAAAAGCTAGAGACCCTGCTGAAGTGTCGATTCTACTGGGTAGGAATGCGCAGCTCCATTGAGAGGTGGTACCTGGACTGTGGACCCTGTGGCCTAAGAAGAAAAGACTTCAGCAGCCAGAAGGCACCCCTGCAACCCATCAAGACGACTTGACCCCTGGAGATCGTGGCCCTGGACCATGTCAAGCTGTCCCCCAGCAGGTCAGGGTACTCCTATGCTTTGACCATGGTGGATCACTACTCACGTTTCCTGGTGGTCGCCCCCGTCAAAGACCTGATGGCAGAAACAGCAGCAAAGACATTCCAAGCGTATTTCTGTAGACCCCATGGTTACCCTGAGCAGGTGCTGACGGACCAAGGCCCGGCCTTTGAGGCTGAGTTGTTCAAGGAGTTCTACCATTTGTACGGTTGTAAAAAGATAAGAACTACACCGTACCACCCACAAACCAACGGTCTCTGGGAAAAGATGAACAACATCATCATCGACCTGCTAAAGACCATACCACTTGAGAAGAGAAATCAGTGGCCAGACCTACTACCTGACTTAGTGGATCTGTATAATCATATACCAGTAAGTTCCACCAATTGCACTCCGGCATATCTCATGCGGGCAAGGCCAGGAAAGCTGCCCATGGATCTGGAGCTTGGTGTTGTTGAGCCTGAAGCTGATATGACCACTGAGGACTGGGACAAGACCAGACAAGAGCAGTACAGAAGAGTACAAGCCTGTGCCGAGGACAGTCTCACTCGGGTGAGAGAAAAGCAGGAGGTGCACTACAACAAAAGCGCACCAGCAGAACCCTTCACACCTGGTGAAACAGTATTGAAAAGGAAAAGACGTAACCACAAACTTGATGACCAGTGGGAAAAAGAACTCTACACTGTGTTACTGTCAAGATTTGATAACAAGAAGACATGCATAATCAGTCGAGATGGAGGAAAAACGTCTACCACAGTGTCCAGGGACCACCTAAAGTTGTGTCCAGACTTACTGAAACTTCAGGATGAAGTACCTCTTACTATCCCAGAAGAACCTGAAGAAGAGGTGATACACACTGACCTAGGAGACTTCCCAGCTGATTGGCCTCAAATCGGAGGTGCAGTAATCATCCCAGTACTCCAATTCTACGAACAGCCAGAAAACCCTCCACAGCAAGTTGAACCTGTAAGTGCTGCAGAAGAGCTAGCTCAAGAAGTATCCCCGGATGAAGGATCCCCGGTAGGAGCAGAGCAAGAGGGCCCAGCCAATGGTGAACTTGCCAGCCTAAGAGAGAGGTTAAGGCAGTTTTACAACTTAGTCACACGTAGAACTGGTAGGGTAACTGACAATGCAGACTCTGATACCCCACAGACCACCGCACTACGCAAATCAACACGTAGCACGAGAGGTAAACCCCCTGTGAGGTACACTCAGTAAAATAGTCAAATTGCTGAAAATGTAGTGGAGCTTATCCAGATCAAGACTCAGTTGTAGCTCAGAGTGGTGAGCTTGAGGTGTGCTGGCGCCATAAGATCGGTGAAGCGCGGCAAGCTGCCGTTAGTGTGAGTAGCCTAGTGAGGGCCCGAGTAGGCCGAAGGCGAGTGGAGTTAGTACATAGGGGCAGAGGAGCTTAACTTGCTCACCCCGAAGAATTTACCGGACACCGGGTCCGAAGCTTACCGGGATCTCTATGACCCAGTAAGGTATAACCGGAATCCCTGGAGAACTACAAGTCCCAGGATCGCTAAAGTGCTGTAATACGTAACAGAGCCGGAAGACACATAGGCCCCGTAAGCTGAGGAGCGTGTACTCCAAGAAAAGGCCCTACCACAAGGTCAGCCAGCGCAGGACAGAGACAAAGTTAGGCCTAGCTCCAGGCAGGTCAGAAACTTACTACGCAGAAGCAAGAAACAGGAGGCCCTATACCCACTCATTGGGGAGGATCCTGACATGCACCCTTCACCCTACAGTGCTCCGAGACATGCCTGAATTTCCACCAGTAAAAGGTACTGAAAAGACTATCGTGTCTGTCCCTGTTCTTGCTCTGACCGGGCTGGGTCTCGCCTGTCCTGCATTCCCCTTTCCGTACACTGCCCTGAGGCCTAGCTCCACCTGTGGGGAGCTATACCATCAAGCTGCCTTATCATCGGCCTCAGTGGACTGCGCAGTGCTGGTGAATCTCACCAGAAGCCACAGGTGGCGTCACGAACTTTTATAAAATAAACTAAACAAACCATCAACCCTTTTAAAGAGAGACCCCAGGGTACGGGCCCGGGAGCCGACCACCGCGACATCCCTAAAGGCCAGGCTAAAGGCCCGGATACCGAGTCATCCACATCCCCTGAGCTAGTCATCTCCACCTATTGGATGCTGTTACCATTTGTGTCATTGTCTGGCTCTTGACCGACATCTGAGTGCAGTCGAATGTTTTACATGTACCCATAGACTTGTATGGTGTGTGCAATCCGAGTCGGCATGAGAAAATAATCGCAGATCTGCAATGTACAACATTGGGGCTGAGTGCTATCAGATAAAACATCACATAGCACTCGGCTGTGTTATACGCCAGTGTGAGCGAGCCCTTATACAGTGGCACAGGCATAATAAACACATGTAGTGCCACGTCACTTGGTTGCAACATTTCAGCAGTGTCCAGTATTTCTTCAGTTTCTGAAGGGCACAGGGTTAAATCTGCGGTTATAAACCCCAGTATAAATTAAAATACTGTGGATTATCAATCTGTACAGCTGGTCATATTATGATGCAGAATTTGTTCTTGTGAAATCTCATTCACAACATTGCTACTGTAACTAGTGTTGAGCGATACCTTCCGATATCGGGAAATATCGGATCGGATTGGATCGGACCGATACCGAAAAAGTATCGGATATCGCCGATTCCGATACCGGAAACCAATGCAAGTCAATGGGACAGACATATCGGAATGAAAATAAACCCTTTCTTTCCTTGTAGGTTAATGCTACATGAAGGAAAACAACTAAGAATAATGTAGAATGTATTGGGGGAGGTGGGGGAGACAATAAAGGCATAGAGGTTTAGCCCAATCAAATGGAATAGCAGGAATTAATATTTTTTTTAAGACGTTCTGAGTTACGGAAATATTGACTATGTTAAGTATTTTTATATTTTGTCAGATATTTATGTTTCACTACTTCCATGCTCTTCACCTTCTTTTTTACTTCTCCCACACTTTCTCCTTCATCATCCTCAGCATCAGCATCTTTTTCATCCACTTTTTCTTCATCTTCTTCTTCTTCTTCAACTTCTTCGTATTATTCTTTTTTTTTACATTCTTCATATTCTACTTCTTCATCTTCTTCATCTTCTTCTTCTTCATCATATTCTTATTTGTGGCAGGCATTCCTGTAGTTGTTATCTCTAAAAGGTTGGACATTACACCTTTCGTTCTGCCCGTCACAAAAGATTTACAACAGGATTTGTTCGCGTTCAGTTTGGCCTGCAGCAGCAGGTCTTTTCCAGGGGCACCACGAGGAGGAACGGACTCACCCCCATACACTGCTTAGTCATCTTCTGCTTATAATTTAGATATTATCTTTTGCTCTGATTTTTAGTCTTATGCTTAATGTTTTTCCGCTTTTTGTTCTGCAGCTTCTTGTATTTCTGCTTCTTGGTTTTCTGTCTCTTGTTCTTCTGCATCTTGGTGCTTGTCTTCTCTTCTTTGTCCTCTTGGTCAACTTCTTCAGGGTCATCTTCTTGGTCTTCTTCGGGGTGGTCTTCAGGGTCGTCGTCTTCAGGGGTCCTTGTCTTCGGGGTCCTCGTCTTCTTCGGGTTGGTCTTCTGGGTCCTCGTCTTCGGGGTCCTCGTCTTCTTCGGTGTGGTCTTCAGGGTCCTCGTCTTCTTCAGGGTGGTCTTCAGGGTCCTCGTCTTCTTCGGGGTGGTCTTCAGGGTCCTCGTCTTCAGGGTCGTCGTCTTCGGGGTCCTCGTCTTCTTAGGGTTGGTCTTCAGGGTCCTCGTCTTCAGGGTCCTCGTCAGGGAGATCTAGAGTGATTACCAAGAACCATTTCAAAAAGCTTGAACTTGGAAATGTAGCAGAAGGTACAAGAAAGCTGAGGAAGTACCGAGGACCAGCTGACGGTACTGGAACCCGGATGGGTAGCAGAAGGTACAAGAGCCAATGGAACTGCCGAAGACCAGCTGACGGTACTGGAACTCGGTTACTAAGCAGGAGGTACCTGTGCCAGAAAGCACTACCAAGGACCAGCAGACGTTGGTGGAACTTGGATACCGAGAAGGAGGCACCTAATCCAAAGGCACTGCCGAGAACCAGCTGACGGTACTGGAACCCGGATGGGTAGCAGAAGGTACCCATGTAAAAAAAAGTTCAAGGCCGCGAGCCGGCCGCAGTTACCAAAACCCACAGTCCTACAGGGGGTGCTTGTCCTATTGGCACTATGGAACCAGCCTTCATTGCCAGATCCCGCAGCCCACATAGGAGTCACCTAAACTGCAGGCACCATAGAGTCGACTAACCCGACCGCAACACGACAGGACAACGCATTGGAGGCAAAGTGACGTTGACACTACCCGGAAACAGCTGGCGTGCTGGAACCAGGCTGGGCAGGAGGGAGTACCCGTGCCAAAGTCACTGCCGAGAACCAGCTGACGGTACTGGAACCCGGATGGGTAGTAGAAGGTACAAGAGCAAATGGAACTACCGAGGACCAGCTGACGGTACTGGAACCCGGATGGGTAGCAGAAGGTACAAGAGCCAATGGAACTGCCGAAGACCAGCTGACGGTACTGGAACTCGGTTACTAAGCAGGAGGTACCTGTGCCAGAAAGCACTACCAAGGACCAGCAGACGTTGGTGGAACTTGGATACCGAGAAGGAGGCACCTAATCCAAAGGCACTGCCGAGAACCAGCTGACGGTACTGGAACCCAGATGGGTAGCAGAAGGTACCCATGTAAAGAAAAGTTCAAGGCCGCGAGCCGGCCGCAGTTACCAAAACCCACAGTCCTACAGGGGGTGCTTGTTCTATTGGCACTATGGAATCAGCCTTCATTGCCAGATCCCGCAGCCCACATAGGAGTCACCTAAACTGCAGGCACCATAGAGTCGGCTAACCCGACCGCAACACGACAGGACAACGCATTGAAGGCAAAGTGACATTGACACTACCCGGAAACAGCTGGCGTGCTGGAACCAGGCTGGGCAGGAGGGAGTACCCGTGCCAAAGTCCCTGCCGAGAACCAGCTGACGGTACTGGAACCCGGATGGGTAGTAGAAGGTACAAGAGCAAATGGAACTACCGAGGACCAGCTGACGGTACTGGAACCCGGATGGGTAGCAGAAGATACAAGAGCCAATGGAACTGCCGAACACCAGCTGACGGTACTGGAACTCGGTTACTAAGCAGGAGGTACCTGTGCCAGAAAGCACTACCAAGGACCAGCAGACGTTGGTGGAACTTGGATACCGAGAAGGAGGCACCTAATCCAAAGGCACTGCCGAGAACCAGCTGACGGTACTGGAACCCGGATGGGTAGCAGAAGGTACCCATGTAAAAAAAAGTTCAAGGCCGCGAGCCGGCCGCAGTTACCAAAACCCACAGTCCTACAGGGGGTGCTTGTCCTATTGGCACTATGGAACCAGCCTTCATTGCCAGATCCCGCAGCCCACATAGGAGTCACCTAAACTGCAGGCACCATAGAGTCGGCTAACCCGACCGCAACACGACAGGACAACGCATTGAAGGCAAAGTGACATTGACACTACCCGGAAACAGCTGGCGTGCTGGAACCAGGCTGGGCAGGAGGGAGTACCCGTGCCAAAGTCCCTGCCGAGAACCAGCTGACGGTACTGGAACCCGGATGGGTAGTAGAAGGTACAAGAGCAAATGGAACTACCGAGGACCAGCTGACGGTACTGGAACCCGGATGGGTAGCAGAAGATACAAGAGCCAATGGAACTGCCGAACACCAGCTGACGGTACTGGAACTCGGTTACTAAGCAGGAGGTACCTGTGCCAGAAAGCACTACCAAGGACCAGCAGACGTTGGTGGAACTTGGATACCGAGAAGGAGGCACCTAATCCAAAGGCACTGCCGAGAACCAGCTGACGGTACTGGAACCCGGATGGGTAGCAGAAGGTACCCATGTAAAAAAAAGTTCAAGGCCGCGAGCCGGCCGCAGTTACCAAAACCCACAGTCCTACAGGGGGTGCTTGTCCTATTGGCACTATGGAACCAGCCTTCATTGCCAGATCCCGCAGCCCACATAGGAGTCACCTAAACTGCAGGCACCATAGAGTCGACTAACCCGACCGCAACACGACAGGACAACGCATTGGAGGCAAAGTGACGTTGACACTACCCGGAAACAGCTGGCGTGCTGGAACCAGGCTGGGCAGGAGGGAGTACCCGTGCCAAAGTCACTGCCGAGAACCAGCTGACGGTACTGGAACCCGGATGGGTAGTAGAAGGTACAAGAGCAAATGGAACTACCGAGGACCAGCTGACGGTACTGGAACCCGGATGGGTAGCAGAAGGTACAAGAGCCAATGGAACTGCCGAAGACCAGCTGACGGTACTGGAACTCGGTTACTAAGCAGGAGGTACCTGTGCCAGAAAGCACTACCAAGGACCAGCAGACGTTGGTGGAACTTGGATACCGAGAAGGAGGCACCTAATCCAAAGGCACTGCCGAGAACCAGCTGACGGTACTGGAACCCAGATGGGTAGCAGAAGGTACCCATGTAAAGAAAAGTTCAAGGCCGCGAGCCGGCCGCAGTTACCAAAACCCACAGTCCTACAGGGGGTGCTTGTTCTATTGGCACTATGGAATCAGCCTTCATTGCCAGATCCCGCAGCCCACATAGGAGTCACCTAAACTGCAGGCACCATAGAGTCGGCTAACCCGACCGCAACACGACAGGACAACGCATTGAAGGCAAAGTTACATTGACACTACCCGGAAACAGCTGGCGTGCTGGAACCAGGCTGGGCAGGAGGGAGTGCCCGTGCCAAAGTCCCTGCCGAGAACCAGCTGACGGTACTGGAACCCGGATGGGTAGTAGAAGGTACAAGAGCAAATGGAACTACCGAGGACCAGCTGACGGTACTGGAACCCGGATGGGTAGCAGAAGATACAAGAGCCAATGGAACTGCCGAACACCAGCTGACGGTACTGGAACTCGGTTACTAAGCAGGAGGTACCTGTGCCAGAAAGCACTACCAAGGACCAGCAGACGTTGGTGGAACTTGGATACCGAGAAGGAGGCACCTAATCCAAAGGCACTGCCGAGAACCAGCTGACGGTACTGGAACCCGGATGGGTAGCAGAAGGTACCCATGTAAAAAAAAGTTCAAGGCCGCGAGCCGGCCGCAGTTACCAAAACCCACAGTCCTACAGGGGGTGCTTGTCCTATTGGCACTATGGAACCAGCCTTCATTGCCAGATCCCGCAGCCCACATAGGAGTCACCTAAACTGCAGGCACCATAGAGTCGGCTAACCCGACCGCAACACGACAGGACAACGCATTGAAGGCAAAGTGACATTGACACTACCCGGAAACAGCTGGCGTGCTGGAACCAGGCTGGGCAGGAGGGACTACCCGTGCCAAAGTCCCTGCCGAGAACCAGCTGACGGTACTGGAACCCGGATGGGTAGTAGAAGGTACAAGAGCAAATGGAACTACCGAGGACCAGCTGACGGTACTGGAACCCGGATGGGTAGCAGAAGATACAAGAGCCAATGGAACTGCCGAACACCAGCTGACGGTACTGGAACTCGGTTACTAAGCAGGAGGTACCTGTGCCAGAAAGCACTACCAAGGACCAGCAGACGTTGGTGGAACTTGGATACCGAGAAGGAGGCACCTAATCCAAAGGCACTGCCGAGAACCAGCTGACGGTACTGGAACCCGGATGGGTAGCAGAAGGTACCCATGTAAAAAAAAGTTCAAGGCCGCGAGCCGGCCGCAGTTACCAAAACCCACAGTCCTACAGGGGGTGCTTGTCCTATTGGCACTATGGAACCAGCCTTCATTGCCAGATCCCGCAGCCCACATAGGAGTCACCTAAACTGCAGGCACCATAGAGTCGGCTAACCCGACCGCAACACGACAGGACAATGCATTGGAGGCAAAGTGACGTTGACACTACCCGGAAACAGCTGGCGTGCTGGAACCAGGCTGGGCAGGAGGGAGTACCCGTGCCAAAGTCACTGCCGAGAACCAGCTGACGGTACTGGAACCCGGATGGGTAGTAGAAGGTACAAGAGCAAATGGAACTACCGAGGACCAGCTGACGGTACTGGAACCCGGATGGATAGCAGAAGGTACAAGAGCCAATGGAACTGCCGAACACCAGCTGACGGTACTGGAACTCGGTTACTAAGCAGGAGGTACCTGTGCCAGAAAGCACTACCAAGGACCAGCAGACGTTGGTGGAACTTGGATACCGAGAAGGAGGCACCTAATCCAAAGGCACTGCCGAGAACCAGCTGACGGTACTGGAACCCGGATGGGTAGCAGAAGGTACCCATGTAAAAAAAAGTTCAAGGCCGCGAGCCGGCCGCAGTTACCAAAACCCACAGTCCTACAGGGGGTGCTTGTCCTATTGGCACTATGGAACCAGCCTTCATTGCCAGATCCCGCAGCCCACATAGGAGTCACCTAAACTGCAGGCACCATAGAGTCGGCTAACCCAACCGCAACACGACAGGACAACGCATTGGAGGCAAAGTGACGTTGACACTACCCGGAAACAGCTGGCGTGCTGGAACCAGGCTGGGCAGGAGGGAGTACCCGTGCCAAAGTCACTGCCGAGAACCAGCTGACGGTACTGGAACCCGGATGGGTAGTAGAAGGTACAAGAGCAAATGGAACTACCGAGGACCAGCTGACGGTACTGGAACCCGGATGGGTAGCAGAAGGTACAAGAGCCAATGGAACTGCCGAAGACCAGCTGACGGTACTGGAACTCGGTTACTAAGCAGGAGGTACCTGTGCCAGAAAGCACTACCAAGGACCAGCAGACGTTGGTGGAACTTGGATACCGAGAAGGAGGCACCTAATCCAAAGGCACTGCCGAGAACCAGCTGACGGTACTGGAACCCGGATGGGTAGTAGAAGGTACAAGAGCAAATGGAACTGCCGAGAACCAGCTGGCGGTGCTGGAACCCAGGGTAAATACTAAAAACGGAGGAGCCAGAGGTGTAATTGGAGCAAGTTTTAAATCCGTAGTACAGTGGATGTGGACAAAGCAGGAGAATTTGCCGGACACACAGCTGGGGATCAGCTGACATTACTGAACCCCAATAACACTGGAGCAAGCGTTGACTGTGCAGATGGCACTTCTGAGCAGCAACTAGCGGTATTGGAGCTCAGGGTAAATACTAAAAATGGAGGAGCCAGAGGTGTATTTGGAGGAGGTTTTAAATCCGTAGTACAGTGGATGTGGACAAAGCAGGAGAATTTGCCGGACACACAGCTGGGGATCAGCTGACGTTACTGAACCCCAATAACACGGCAGCAAGTGTTGACTGTGCAGACGGCACTTCCGAGCGCCAACTGGCGGTGTTGGAGCTCAGGGATAATACTGAAAACAGAGGAGCCAGAGGTGTAATTGGAGAAACTTTCAAATCTGTAGTAGTGAGAATGTGGACAAAGCAGGAGAATTTGCCGGACACACAGCTGGGGATCAGCTGACGTTACTGAACCCCAATAACACGGCAGCAAGTGTTGACTGTGCAGACGGCACTTCCGAGCGCCAACTGGCGGTGTTGGAGCTCAGGGATAATACTGAAAACAGAGGAGCCAGAGGTGTAATTGGAGAAACTTTCAAATCTGTAGTAGTGAGAATGTGGACAAAGCAGGAGAATTTGCCAGACACACAGCTGGGGATCAGCTGACGTTACTGAACCCCAATAACACCTCAGCAAGTGTTGACTGTGCAGACGGCACTTCCGAGCGCCAACTGGCGGTGTTGGAGCTCAGGGATAATACTGAAAACAGAGGAGCCAGAGGTGTAATTGGAGAAACTTTCAAATCTGTAGTAGTGAGAATGTGGACAGAGCAGGAGAAATTGCCGTCCGCATAGCAGGGGAACAGCTGACGTTACTGAACCCCAATAACACGGCAGCAAGTGTTGACTGTGCAGACGGCACTTCCGAGCGCCAACTGGCGGTGTTGGAGCTCAGGGATAATACTGAAAACAGAGGAGCCAGAGGTGTAATAGGAGAAACTTTCAAATCTGTAGTAGTGAGAATGTGGACAGAGCAGGAGAAATTGCCGTCCGCACAGCAGGGGAACAGCTGACGTTACTGAACCCCAATAACACGGCAGCAAGTGTTGACTGTGCAGACGGCACTTCCGAGCGCCAACTGGCGGTGTTGGAGCTCAGGGATAATACTGAAAACAGAGGAGCCAGAGGTGTAATTGGAGAAACTTTCAAATCTGTAGTAGTGAGAATGTGGACAGAGCAGGAGAAATTGCCGTCCGCACAGCAGGGGAACAGCTGATGTTACTGAACCCCAATAACACGGCAGCAAGTGTTGACTGTGCAGACGGCACTTCCGAGCGCCAACTGGCGGTGTTGGAGCTCAGGGATAATACTGAAAACAGAGGAGCCAGAGGTGTAATTGGAGAAACTTTCAAATCTGTAGTAGTGAGAATGTGGACAGAGCAGGAGAAATTGCCGTCCGCACAGCAGGGGAACAGCTGACGTTACTGAACCCCAATAACACGGCAGCAAGTGTTGACTGTGCAGACGGCACTTCCGAGCGCCAACTGGCGGTGTTGGAGCTCAGGGATAATACTGAAAACAGAGGAGCCAGAGGTGTAATTGGAGAAACTTTCAAATCTGTAGTAGTGAGAATGTGGACAAAGCAGGAGAATTTGCCGGACACACAGCTGGGGATCAGCTGACGTTACTGAACCCCAATAACACGGCAGCAAGTGTTGACTGTGCAGACGGCACTTCCGAGCGCCAACTGGCGGTGTTGGAGCTCAGGGATAATACTGAAAACAGAGGAGCCAGAGGTGTAATTGGAGAAACTTTCAAATCAGTAGTAGTGAGAATGTGGACAAAGCAGGAGAATTTGCCAGACACACAGCTGGGGATCAGCTGACGTTACTGAACCCCAATAACACCTCAGCAAGTGTTGACTGTGCAGACGGCACTTCCGAGCGCCAACTGGCGGTGTTGGAGCTCAGGGATAATACTGAAAACAGAGGAGCCAGAGGTGTAATTGGAGAAACTTTCAAATCTGTAGTAGTGAGAATGTGGACAGAGCAGGAGAAATTGCCGTCCGCACAGCAGGGGAACAGCTGACGTTACTGAACCCCAATAACACGGCAGCAAGTGTTGACTGTGCAGACGGCACTTCCGAGCGCCAACTGGCGGTGTTGGAGCTCAGGGATAATACTGAAAACAGAGGAGCCAGAGGTGTAATTGGAGAAACTTTCAAATCTGTAGTAGTGAGAATGTGGACAGAGCAGGAGAAATTGCCGTCCGCACAGCAGGGGAACAGCTGACGTTACTGAACCCCAATAACACGGCAGCAAGTGTTGACTGTGCAGACGGCACTTCCGAGCGCCAACTGGCGGTGTTGGAGCTCAGGGATAATACTGAAAACAGAGGAGCCAGAGGTGTAATTGGAGAAACTTTCAAATCTGTAGTAGTGAGAATGTGGACAGAGCAGGAGAAATTGCCGTCCGCACAGCAGGGGAACAGCTGACGTTACTGAACCCCAATAACACGGCAGCAAGTGTTGACTGTGCAGACGGCACTTCCGAGCGCCAACTGGCGGTGTTGGAGCTCAGGGATTACAGTTCAGGTGGTAGAAACATGAACAGAACAGGAGACCTGGATACTGTTGCCAACCAATTATTTATTCTGGAAGAGGACTGGCAAATTCATGAGAGATCCAGGCCTTGTTCATTTTGAGAAAAGTAAGCCGGTCAACGTTATCGGAGGATAGTCGCATGCGACGGTCTGTTAGTACACCACCTGCGGCACTAAAGACGCGTTCCGATAATACACTAGCAGCAGGGCAAGTTAGCACCTCCAATGCATACTGACTAAGCTCTGGCCATGTATCCAGCTTACAGACCCAAAACTTGAAGGGAGAAGAGCAGTCTGGGAGTACACTAAGAGGGCAAGACATGTAGTCTGTCACCATCTGACGGAAACGTTGCCTCCTGCTGACTGGAGCCGTCTGTGATGGTGTAGACATTTGTGGCGGCGGGGACACAAAACTTTGCCACATTTCGGCCAAACTGGTCTTGCCTTGTGCTGAGGCGCTGCTTCTGCTCCCTCTTTGTGCAGAGCTTCCTCCACTGCCTCGACGCACTGAGCTGCTTTGTAAAGCACTAGCAGCACTGCTCTCGGTTGGAATAGAGAACATGATGGAATGCACCAGTGCGTCTTGGTACTCCCGCATTTTACGCTCCCGGTTCAACGGTGTTATGAGGCTTTGTAAGTTGTCCCGGTAGCGAGGATCTAGGAGGGTGGACACCCAATAATCAGCCGTGTTGAGAATGTGGGCGATGCGGCGGTCGTTTCTCAGGCACTGCAGCATGAAATCAACCATGTGCTGCAGACTGCCAACTGGCCAAGAAACACTGTCCCCTGCTTGAGGCGTGATCTCTGCCTGCTCTGCATCATCCCACCCTCGCTCTAGATACTGACTACTAGAGCATTGTGTACCTCCCTCCTCTGGACAGATGTCTTCCTCATCCATTGACTCCTCCTCATCCTCCTCACAAAGTGTCCCCTACCTAGGCCTTTGTGAGGAACCATGTTGCGCAGACTGTAGAGAAGCAGATGGCATTTGTGACTCCTCATCCTCCACCTCTTCCAAAACCTCGTCCCTTAGTGCTTGCAGTGTTTTTTCAAGCAGGCAGATAAGGGGGATAGTCATGCTGACTAGTGCATCATCTGCACTCGCCATCCGCGTGGAATAATCGAAGGCACGCAAAACGTGGCAAATGTCCTTCATAGAGGCCCACTCAGTCGTGGTGAAGTGTGAACGGTGCGCACTGCGACTTGTTTGCACCTGCTGCAGCTGGTATTCCATTACTGCTGCCTGCTGCTCACACAAACTCTCCAACATATGTAACGTTGAATTCCACCTGGTGGGTAGGTCACATATTGTTAGAACCTTGCTCTTAGGTTTTTTCCTTTGCTGGTCACATGACCTTGTTGGCCTATTTAATCCTGCTCCGCCCTTCTGGCTTTGCTGGACTTCATTGAATAACTACTTTCTAGCTAGCCTGTGCTCTGTATCTAACTCTGTTAGTTTGCTTGGTCTACGGACCTCTATGTTCTATATATTTTGTTTGTTCGTCTGTCTGCTACTATGTCTGTTAGGAGGTGTCCCATTTTCCTCCCAGTCCTTAGTACTTGTAGGGATTCCTTCCCCACATCTATAGGTCTCCGTACAGACTAGCTTAGGACTTTAGCAGGTCTGATCGCAGGATCAGGTCCCCTGTTACATCGTAGGGATTAAGCTGAGTTCTATCGTAGGGACAGATCTCCTCTCTTTCCTTAGCTCTGGTAGCAGAACATAACAGTAAGTCCAGCCTGCAAATTCTCTAAGGAAAGATTTTTCTGTTCCATCATGGTGTCGGTTCAGGATTTGGCTAAACACCTGCAGGGACTCTCTCTGGAGGTGGCCGAGCTCCGTCAGCACGTGAGTAACTGTCCTGGAGCACATTTCTTGGAGCCTAAGGTATGTTTGCCGGATTTATTTTTTGGTGAACACCGAGAATTTTTTTCATTTAAAAATGCTTGCTTATTGTATTTTCATTTGAGACCCAAGTCCTCTGGGGATGAATCCCAGCGCATAGGGTTCATAATGTCACTTTTGCGCAAAGAGCCTCAGGAGTGGGCCTTTTCTTTGCAACCTAGTGATACATGCTTCAGATCAGTGGATAGTTTTTTTTCTGCTTTGGGACTATTATATGATGATCCTGACCGTGTCTCATCAGCTGAGACTGAGTTAAGACGTTTGAGACAGGGATCAGGTAATGTGGAAAAATATTGTACTCATTTCCGTCGTTGGTCTACTCAAACAGGGTGGAACGATTCTGCTCTGAAAAGTCTATTTCTTGCTGGGCTCAATGAAAGAGTTAAAGACCTGCTAATTGCTTATCCTACACCTGAAGATTTGCAACAGGCTATGCAATTAGCTATACGGGTGGATAGGAGACTGCGTGCAAGGGTTAATGAGAGCAAATCCTCTGCTATGTCAGTTTCTGGTTATGAGAATGTGTGTACTAACAGTGGTGAACCGATGGAGATTGGATCGGTGGCACCTCGCTCTCAAGAAAAAGACCGTAGATTTTCTGAAGGCTTGTGTTTCTATTGCGGAAAATCTGGTCATTTGATTAAAGGCTGTGAGCTTCGTATGAAGAAAGAAAAAAAAATGGTCAGTCATGCCCGTATTGCCTGTTTAAATTTCAAGGGTGTATTTTTAGCTGCTTCCACGATTGCTCAGGAAAAATTAATGGAATTTCGGGTGTTTGTTGATTGTGGGTCTACTCTGAATGTAATTGATGGGGGATTCTTGGAAAGACTCAATTTAAAACCCGAACCTTTATCATCCCCCATTGCTGTGGTTTCTGTGGATGGTTCCCCTTTGAAGAATATTACTCTCAAGGTCTGTGAATTTCCTCTCACTATTAATGGTGTTCACCATGAGAAATTGGATTTGGTAGTTTTGAATAACTTGCCTTCTCCAGTAATATTGGGATTGCCCTGGTTAAAATTTCACAATCCTGTACTGGATTGGTCTACCAGTGAAATTAAATCCTGGAGCCATAAATGTTATGACAAGTGTTGTAACGGGCGTATTGCAGCTTTGGATAGGGGAGAATTACCTGTTCCTATTCAGGATTTTTGGAGAGTTTTTTCTGAGAAGGAATCGCAGGTTTTGCCTCCCCATAGAGACTATGATTGTTCTATTGAATTTGTCCCTGGAGCGACTCTTCCTAAAAGTCGTTTATTTAACCTTACTATTCCTGAGAGGAAGGCTTTGGAGGAATACATACAGACAAGTTTGGCCGCCGGTCACATTAGGCCCTCTAAGTCTCGTGTGGCGGTTGGATTTTTTTTTGCAAAAAAAAAGGACGGCGGTTTACGTCCTTGTCTGGATTTTCGTGAGATTAACAAAATTACTGTACGCAATCCTTACCCACTGCCATTGATTCCTGATCTGTTTAACCAGTTAATGGGGGCCAAGTGGTTCTCTAAAATTGACCTTAAGGGGGCATACAATCTGTTGCGCATGAAGGAGGGTGACGAATGGAAGACTGCTTTTAACACTCCTGTGGGTCATTTTGAGAATCTGGTTATGCCTTTTGGTCTTACTAATGCTCCTGCATTTTTTCAGAATCTTATTAATGACATCCTTAGACCTTTGATCGGCAAAAATGTGGTTGTGTATTTGGATGACATTTTGATTTATTCGCCGGATCTGGAGTCTCATTGGCGGAGCGTACGTGAGGTATTACAGTTATTAATGGACAATTCGCTTTTTGCTAAGCTGGAGAAATGTGAGTTCGCTGTACAGAGAATTAGTTTTTTGGGTTACATTATTTCCAGCGAAGGTTTTGAGATGGACCCAGTTAAAGTTCAAGCTGTACAGGAATGGCCTAGGCCTATTGGTTTGAAATCGATACAGAGGTTTTTAGGTTTCGCCAATTATTACAGAAAATTCATAAAAAATTTTTCTAGTATTGTCAAACCTCTGACCGATCTCACCAGGAAAGGTGCTGATGCGGTTCAGTGGTCTTCTGAGGCCATTGAAGCTTTTGTGTATCTCAAGGAGAGGTTCACCTCTGCTCCCATCCTTATGCAGCCTGATGTGACTAAGCCGTTTTTGGTTGAGGTTGATGCTTCCTCTGTGGGGGTTGGCGCAGTATTGTCTCAGGATAACGGGGATGGATTACATCCCTGTGCCTTTTTTTCAAAAAAAATTTCGGAGACTGAACTGAATTATGATATTGGTAATCGGGAATTATTGGCTATTAAACTCGCATTTGAACACTGGCGCCACTTCTTGGAAGGTGCGGAATTTCCCGTTCAGGTTCTTACGGATCATAAAAATCTGATATATCTTGATGCTGCCAAGCGTCTGAATGCCCGTCAGGCTAGGTGGGCACTGTTTTTCTCGCGGTTTAATTTCTCCGTTACTTACATCCCTGGTACTAAGAATGTTAAGGCAGATGACTTGTCTCGCAGTTTTTCTCCCATAGTCGGTGCTGAGAAAGAGGAGAACATTTTACAAGAAGGTGTTGTGATAGCTGCTTTGGACTCCGTTTTGGAAGATGAGATTCTTAAAGCACAGGAGAATGCCCCATCTAACACTCCTCATGGGAGGTTGTTTGTGCCTGGGACCTTTAGGAGAGATTTGTTTGTTGAGTGTCACGAATCTCGGTTGGCAGGTCATCCCGGAATCTCTGAGACCAAGAGACTGGTGGGTCGCAGTTTTTGGAGGCCTGGATGGCAGAAGGAAGTCATTAAGTGGGTGCGTCAATGTACTATATGTGCTAGATCTAAGTCCTCACATACTCCTGCTGCGGGGTTGCTTTGTCCTTTGGAGGTTCCCAGTGCTCCTTGGACACATTTGGCTATGGACTTTATAACTGACCTTCCCCCCTCTGAGGGTTTTACTGTCATCTGGGTGGTCGTGGACCGTTTTAGCAAGATGTGTCACTTGGTTCCCTTCGTCAAACTGCCCTGCGCTAAAACTCTCGCTAAGGCCTTTGTCAAGGAAATTGTCAGACTTCATGGCGTTCCTACTGACATTGTTTCTGATAGGGGTCCTCAGTTCGTGGCTCGTTTTTGGCGTGCCTTTTGTGACAGGTTGGGAGTTCATTTGTCGTTCTCGTCCGGATATCATCCTGAATCTAATGGCCAGACAGAAAGGAAAAACCAGGATGTTGAGCAGTTCTTGCGTTGTTTTGTGGCAGACAATCAAGAGGGGTGGTCTGAGTTTCTGCCACTTGCTGAATTTGCTCTTAACAACCATACATCTTCTTCTGCTGGTTGTTCGCCTTTTTTTTGTTGTTCTGGGAGACATCCGTCGTTTGGGTCGTTCTCCAAGTTGGGATCTGCCGTGCCTGAGGAGGAGAATTTTTCCGGTGATTTGGAGAGAGTTTGGACGGATGTGCGTGGTAATCTTCAGGAGGCCAACAGAAAATCTAAAGACTACTTTGATAGGAAACGACAGGAGGTTTTGTTCGCTGTTGGTGACATGGTTTGGTTGTCCTCTAGGAATCTGCGGTTGAGGATTCCTTCTAAGAAATTGGGTCCCAAGTTTGTAGGGCCCTTTAAGGTGCTTCAGGTTGTCAACCAATCTGCTGTTAGGTTAGAGGTTCCTACCTCCTGGAGAATTAATCCGGTATTTCATGTCTCTCTGTTGAAAAAAGCGGTTGTATCGGATTGTGACGCCTCTGCCTCTGTTCCTCCGGTGGTGGAGGACGGGGAATATGAAATTTCTCGCATCCTTAACTCTAGACGGTATAGAGGTAGTTTGCAGTATCTTGTGGCCTGGAAAGGTTTCGGACCCGAGGATAACTCTTGGGTGAGGTCGGATGATGTTTCCGCGTCCAGACTTATCAGAGCGTTTCACAGGAGATTTCCTGATAAGCCTGGTCCTAGGGGATCCGGAGGATCCTCTTAGAAGGGGGGGTACTGTTAGAACCTTGCTCTTAGGTTTTTTCCTTTGCTGGTCACATGACCTTGTTGGCCTATTTAATCCTGCTCCGCCCTTCTGGCTTTGCTGGACTTCATTGTATAACTACTTTCTAGCTAGCCTGTGCTCTGTATCTAACTCTGTTAGTTTGCTTGGTCTACGGACCTCTATGTTCTATATATTTTGTTTGTTCGTCTGTCTGCTACTATTTCTGTTAGGAGGTGTCCCATTTTCCTCCCAGTCCTTAGTACTTGTAGGGATTCCTTCCCCACATCTATAGGTCTCCGTACAGACTAGCTTAGGACTTTAGCAGGTCTGATCGCAGGATCAGGTCCCCTGTTACATCGTAGGGATTAAGCTGAGTTCTATCGTAGGGACAGATCTCCTCTCTTTCCTTAGCTCTGGTAGCAGAACATAACACATATGATGCGATGTTCCGGAAGACGTAATCGGCGCTGCAGAGCTGCAATGCGTGATCTTGCATTGCTGGAACGCCGCAAGTGAGCGCACTCTATGCGGACCTTGTGAAGCAGTGCACCAAGATCCGGATAGTCCCTCAAAAAACTCTGCACGACCAAGTTGAGCACATGTGCCAGACATGGGATGTGAGTGAGGTTGCCTAGGCCCAGAGCTGCCACCAGATTTCGGCCATTGTCACACACTACCATGCCTGGCTGGAGATTCGCTGGCACAAACCACACGTCACTCTGCTGCTTGATGGAATTCCAGAGCTCCTGCGCTGTGTGGCTTCGATTCCCCAAAGAAATTAATTTTAATACGGCCTGTTGACGTTTGGCCACGGCTGTGCTCATATCGGTCATCATAACAGGTAACCGTTCACGGGTCGATGTGGAGGTAGACCGTGATGGCTCCTGCAGCGCTGATTCAGAGGAACTGGAGTATGAGGAGGAGTCAATGTGTACAGACTGGATTCCTGCAATCCTTGGAGTTGGCAGAACACGTACAGCGCCACTCTCAAGATTTGTACCCGGCTCCACAACATTTACCCAATGGGCAGTGAGGGAAAGGTATCGTCCCTGTCCATGCTTACTGGTCCACGCATCGGTGGTCAGGTGGACCTTGCTACTGACGGCGTTTTGTAGCGCATGTTTAATTTTTCCCTCCACATGATGTTGCAGGGCAGGGACGGCTTGCCTGCTGAAATAAAAGCGGCTGGGCACGTTGTATTGTGGGACTGCCAATGCCATAAAGTTACGGAATGTGTCAGTCTCCACCAGCCTGAATGATAGCATTTCAAGGGCCAGTAGTTTTGAAATGCCAGCATTCAGAGCCTGTGCTCGGGGGTGGTTTGCCGAGTATGGGCGCCTTTTCTCCCATGCCTGTGCTAACGATGGCTGTAGTCTGGCCTGGAAGTGTGAGGATGACAGGGAAAGTGGTGCTGTGGGTGGAATTACACTGTGTCTCTGTACAACAGTGCCAGAGGTTCTTCCATGGCGATCCTGTGAGGAAGCCGAACCAGCTGTGTGTGAGCTGGAGGAAGAGGCTACAACATGAGCTGAAGAGGTGGTAGGTGGCGCTGTAGGTTGGCCTAGGTCTTCAGTGTGTTTTTGTAACTCCACCACGTGCTTGGTCCGCACATGTTTCCACATATTTGTGGTATTGAGGTTGCTGACACTTTTCCCTCTTTTCACCTTCTGATTACACAGCTTGCATTTGACAAAGCAAATGTCATCTGCAACTGTGTCAAAAAAGGACCAGGCACTGCAAGTCTTGGGAGCGCCCGCTTTGGATTTTGGAAGAGCCATGCTCCTAATGGGTGTCGAAGTGGAGGCTACAGGCAACCAAGTCTGCCCCCTCCCTCTCCCTCCTTTTTGGGCCGTTCGGGGAATCTCTTCCTCAGAGCTGCTCCCACCACCTTCCTGTCCCTCACGCCATGATGGGTCAAGGACCTCATCATCTACACCACCCTCTTCAAACAACTGCTTCTCCTGGGTAGTCTCGACAGCACAGTACGCACCAGAAAGTGGCACCTGAGTCTCATCATCAGATGCGTACTGAGGTGTGCTGCTGACCATAGGCACTGGCCCACCCGCCTCTTCAGATTCAGAGAGACAAAACGGTTGCGCATCACTGCATACTACCTCTTCTTCAAATTCTAGAATTCTGCTTGGCTGGCCCCCTCTTTCCAAGCCAAGAGATTCAGAGAACAGAAGTAGAGATGGCTCCTGTCCAGGGCTCTCTGACTGCCTGGGCAATTTGGCAGGTGGTGAAGAGACAGATGGGTGCTCTTCAGTGCTCAGGACCTGAGAGGATCTGGAACTAATTGAAGTCGATGCGTTAGCTGCCATCCATCCGACAACGGCTTCAATTTGGTCCTCGCGCAGCAGTGGGGTACGGCTAGCTCCTACAAAGCTGCGCATAAAGGACTGTTCCCTGGTAAAACTGGGGGATGCTGAGTCACTGGTGCCCGCAGCAGGCACAGAATCCCCACGTCCTCTCCCTGCAGGCACAGAATCCTCACGTCCTCTGCCTGCAGAAACTCCACGCCCACGCCCACGACCACATGCCTTACTCCCTGCCTTCTTCATCTTGGTAGACTGATAAAGATAGGCAGAAAAGTACTAAGGGCTTAGTGTGCTTATTCCTGAACAGCTGCTAACAGGTATAAGAAACACTAATTTTATAAAGTGTGGACTAGACTTTAATATGAGCTAATGTGGCCTACACAACTGTAAAGTGGAGTGTTTGGTGAACTTTATTTAGTTTTTTTTTGTCACAAAAAGACACTGGATGTGCCTAAAGATGTAATAACGATAGTATCACAAACTTTTTGTAGCTATTACAATGTAGGAAGGTAACCTACAATGCAATAGATGAGGCTGCAAAAAATAGGCTAATACTAATCTGGCTGGGGCTGCAGGGCCCAATGCTGCAGAAAGGCTCCTCTATCTACTCCTATATAGTGTGTTTGGAACCAATTTAGCTGAATACGGATGGAACCACCACACTAATAGGAGATATCAGGAAAAATTATGAATTGGCAATAAAGGACAATGTATGAGGCAGTGACGCACACTGAGTGCACTACAGTAACCAGACTTGGCTGAAGCACACACTACAGGGTGAGCTGCACTCACACACACAGACCTTGCAGACAGCGGTGAACAGCACAGGGAACTGTGCACTAGCGCTGCAAGGCACAGTGATTTAGAAAGTAGCTTGGGTAAGGCAGAATAGACCAAATAGGTAGCTAAAACTGTCCCTCAGAACAACAGCGTCCTATCCCTAACTGAATTCACAGCAGAGTGAGCTCAAAATGGCGGCGGCGGCTTTTATAGTGCATCATGACATCATTTCAGCAGCCAATCACAGCCATGCCATTAGTTAAGATGCCTACATGCCTAACAGGATGTGCCCACACTTCTTAGGATCCTCATTGGCTGAATAAAATGAAAATGGCTCATTGCACTATGGGAACTTCCGATTCCGGTATACGATATTGCAAAACTATCGGAATTAAGTATCGGAATTCCGATACTGCGAATATCGGCCGATACCCGATATTTCAGTATCGGAATGCTCAACACTAACTGTAACACAAAACTGATTTTCTGCACACTCATCCTAAGTGGATTTTTGTTCAAGGGGAACGTCCCCTGCATAGTCTTTTACACTATATTCCCAAGTTTCTATATTACAGTATATCTGGATTATCCTGTTCATAAAAACTCACGCGCATCCGGCTTGCATGAGTTAAATGCCGCTGTCAGAGATTGACAGTGGCATTTAACTAGTTAACAGCCGCGGTTGGATCGCGATTCCACCCGTGGCTGTTATGGGCACATGTCAGCTGTATAGATCAGCTATCATGTGCCCGGTTTAGTGCGGGCTCAGCGCCAGAGCCTGCTCTGAACAGGGGGTTATGATGTGGTGCGTACTATTACGTACCACATCATAAAAGGGTTAAATTGATGTATTAGACCTGATGAGGCTGGCATACTTACTATGAAAATCCATGTCAGAATAGCTATATAATCCTGATCTTAAAATGTACACTTTGTGAATACAGCTCTAGCAGCTCCTGTATTAAAATGAGTACAACAAGCATACTTATTCTATTACAAGGAAAGGAACATTAAAAAAATAAATTATAAAATTATAAAGCCATCCTGACATGGATTTCCAATGTAAGCTCATCAGTCTTGTTAGGTCATCTAAGAGATCGATTTAAAAAATGTATACAATTTGTATTGTGAAATCTGGTAACAGATGTACCCTAACCAATCTCCTCACTGCAGGCTAGGTAAGCTTATCTAGACTGTATGTGTAATTACAAAAGTTAGACACTTGATGGCAGTAAAGACTGGTTTTAAGCTGTTCTATACAGCAAACACTATAGACTAGTATGTATTAAGATTTTCCAATATTACTCATAGTATTAGAAAAAACCTTTTTATTTAAATATTGTTAAAAATATAATTAATTGTTACAAAAGAGCTTTAATTAATGACAATTACTGCTTCTTAATTTTTAAATTAAATGTGAGAAACAGATTTAAAGAGGAACTGACAGCAGCATGTTAGACCCCTAACTTAATGTATGACTGTAAAGCACCTTTAACCCTTTCACTCCAAAGCCTGTTTTCACCTTCCTGACCAGGCCAATTTTTTTTAATTCTGACCAGTGTCACTTCATGAGGTAATAACTCCGGAACGCTTGATCGAATCCTGGTGATTCTGAGAATGTTTTTTCATGACATACTGTACTTCATGATAGTGGTAAAATTTATTTGATATGTCTTACGTTTATTTGTGAAAAAAATCAAAAATTTGGCGAAAATTGTGCAATTTTCAAACTTTTAATTTTTATGCCTTTAAATCAGAGAGTTATGTCACACAAAATAGTTAATAAATAACATTTCCCACATGTCTACTTTACATCAGCACAATTTTGGAAACATAATTTTTTTTTTAGGAAGTTATAAGGGTTTAAAGCTGACCAGCGATTTCTTATAACAAAATTTACAAAACCATTTTTTTGGGACCACATCACATTTGAAGTGACTTTGAGGGGTCTATATTACAGAAAATACCCAAAAATGATACCATTATAAAAACTGCACAGCTCAAGATGCTCAAAACCACATTTAAGAAGTTTATTAATCCTTCAGGTGCTTCATGGGAATTAATGGAATGTGGAAGGAAAAAATAAGCATTTAACTTTTTTTCACTCAAATTTTCCTTTAAGCCCAATTTTTTTTAGTTTCACAAGGGTAACAGGAAAAAATAGACCCCAACATTTGTTGTTTAATTTCTCCTAAGTACACTGATTCCCCAAATGTGGGGGAAAACTACTGTTTGGGCGCATGGCAGGGCTCGGAATAGACGGAGCGCCATTTGACTTTTTGAATGTAAAATTTCCTGGAATAATTAGCAGATGCCATGTCGCGTTTGGAGAGCCCCTGATGTGCCTAAACAGGGGAAACCACCCACAAGTGACACAATTTTAGAAACTAGACCCCCCAGGGAACTTATCTAGATGTGTGGTGAGCATCTTGAACTCCCAGGTGCTTCATAGAAGTTTGTAATGTTGAGCCGTGAAAAAAAAAAAATTCCCACAAAGATGTTTGTAACCCCAAATTTTGAATGAGGATAACAGGAGAAAATGGACCCCAAAATTTGTTATGCAATTTCTCCTGAGTACGCCGATACCCTATATGTGACATAAAATTACTTTTGATGCACAGTGCAAAGCTCAGAAGGCAAGAAGCACCATATTGGAGTTCAGATTTCGCTGGACTCGTTTGAGGGTGCTGTGTCACATTAGAGTTCCTGAGGTGACAGAACAGCCGAACCCCCTATAAGTGACTCCATTTTACAAACTACACCTCTAAATGAATTCATCTAAAGCTGCAGTGATCATATTGACACCACAGGTGTGTCACAGCATTTTATACTATTGGGCAGTGAAGAAAAAATAATTACATTTTTACCACCAAAGTTTCCTTTTAGCCCCAGATTTATATTTTCACAAGGGAAATGGGTAAAAATAGCACCAAAATTTGTCCCCCAATTTCTGCTGAATGTAGAAATGCCCCATATGTGGCTGTACGGTACTGCCTAGCACACAGTGAGACTCGGGAGGGACAGAGCGCTATTTGCCTCCTGGAGTGTAGATTTTCCTGGAATAATTTGCGGACTCCCTATACAAAGCACCTAGTAGAGCAGAATCCACCCTCAAATTACCCTATTTTAGAAATGATACCCCGTGGGAACTTATCCACAGGTGTAATGATGATTTTGACTCCATGGGTGTTTTCCAGAAGCAGTGGATGATGCTGAGTGAAAATTGCAAACTGCCGTTGTAGTAACCACTACGTTATAGTGACCAGTACGTTGTAATACCTGTACATTGTGCCCAGCTCGTGCTTCTGGAGACACGCACCTGTAAATTAGGTGCGCTCTCATCGCTACAGGAATGGCAAACATGTGGACACTAAATGTGGTTTAGACACACTGGGGCGGCAGCATTTGGATTTGGGAGCCCAGAATTTTCTGGATTTCTTTTGGGGGGCAAGGAGCCATAGTGTGACGCCCAGCTGTGCTTGGTATCACAAATCCTAGAAGGGTGTATTGATGGATGCCTCCCCAAGAGGCCCCCATAACCATTCACACATCTCCACCTTCCACCTCAGACCACCAGAGGGAGCCCGTTAGGGAGATAAATAGGGAAGGTGGAGCCTGGCAGCAGTGAGTCCAGACAGGAGTCGACAGAGAGCAAACCTGTGGAGAGAGTTCCTGCAGTGCAAAAGCCTGAGAGAGGTCAGTCTGCAGACTCAGTTGTAGCTCAGAGTAGTGAGCTTTAGGTGTGCCGGCTCCATAAGATCGGTGAAGCGCGGCAAGCTGCCGTTAGTGTGTATAGCCTAGTGAGGGCCCGAGTAGGCCGAAGGCAAGTGGAGAGTTAGTACATAGGGGGCAGAGGAGCTTAACTGGCTCACCCCGAAGCAGTTACCGGACACCGGGTCCGAAGCTTACCGGGATCTCCATGACCCAGTAAGATAAACCGGAATCCCTGGAGAACTACAAGTCCCAGGATCGCTAAAGTGCTGATACGTAACAGAGCCAGGAGACACATAGGCCCCGTAAGTCGGGAGAGTGTACTCCAAGGAAAGGCCCTACCACAAGGTCAGCCAGCGCAGGACAGAGACAAAGTTAGGCCTAGCTCCAGGCAGGTCAGAAACTTACTACGCAGAGGCAAGAGACAGGAGGCCCGAAACCCGCTCATTGGGGAGGATCCTGACTAGTGTTGAGCCACCCCCGTAGTGTTCGAGTTCGGTTCGGTTCGTCGAACACCCGTGTGTTCGCCGAACTGTTCGTCGAACTGTTCGTCGAACACCTTCGAACACCGTTAAAACCAATGGCAGGCAAACAAAAACACATAGAAACACATAGAAAACACCTTCAAAGGTGTCCAAAAGCTGACAAACTGCTCAGAAGACATAACTAACACATGGAAAAGTGACAAGTACATATAGTCATGCGAAAATAAAAGAGGTGGAGGAGTAAAAGGAGGGGGAGACACAGATATAGGCATGTCATGCCCTTCTAAAATCCAAAAAGTGAGAAGCCGACACGGCCAGTCCGCTCCTGCCCGTGCCACCTCCGTGTCGCCGGGTTTGTGCCAGAGCCGCGGTGAACCCTGACGGCCAGCCCCCCTCTCCCAATACTGGTGCCTGTCCGCTGGTGGGTCGAGCGAGCCCCCCTGTGGTGGAGGCAGCTCTAAGCTTTTTAATTTAAATTCTCTCTCTAATTTGAATGAATACACTTTAAATCCATTTACAAGGATCTATTGGAGGGCAAGTCTCATGCCAGCAGCCGCGGTAATTCCAGCTCCAGTAGCGTCCACTAAAGCTGCTGCAGTTAAAAAGCTTTTATAAGGATCGAGCTCGGCTGTCCACCGCAAGGCATCCTACTGCCAGTCCCAGCCCCTATGCCTTGGGGTGCCTCCTGATGCTATTCACTAAGTATCCCATGGTCCCGAAGCATTTCCTTTGAAAAAATTAAGTGTCTAAACTACAGGTGGTGCAGCTTGCTTAACAGCCGGGATAATCCGCTCACTAGCAGACACTGCTACTAGGCACAAAGTATTTCCTGGGCTAGATGCAGTTAAAAATTTGTAAATAGATACTCTCGTTGGATGCTGAGAAAGCATTCCATAGAGTCTCCTGGCACGCCATATATGATTCTCTTAAAAAGCTTGGGGTAGGGGTCTAGGGGACCCTTTTATAGCCAAAATCACGGCCCTGTATCGCAATACGTCACCTAGGCTGAAGATAAATGGAACTGTAGCACCCTGAGGGCTCGGTTGCTACAGACGTATTGCACCTCACCCAGAGGTGTGATATCTCACTCTCAGGTAAGGATGGAGTGTGGATCAGGACCCGACACCTGCATGCATTACACCACATTGCCGTGGGGCAGGGCGACCAATATGCCCCTGAGATGGGCACGACAGTCCCTGTCCCTGGCTGGAGTGGGGGTAGGGAACACTGAGGAAGGGGAACCCTGTAGTGCAGGAGCAGGGAGGAAGCAGTTCCTGGGTGCATTGAGAAGGGAGTATAAAAGGTGGGCACCATCTTAGTTCAGTGCAGAGAAGTCTGAGCAGAAGTGGCAGGGAGCAGGGGCTCTGCATGAGCTCTGCTCCGGAGGCGGGCCTAGTAACAGAGGCCCAGGCCTGGAAGAGGGAGAAGGAAGGAAGAGGAGCGGAGAAGGCTCCAGGAACGAGGAATGAAGGGATCCCAGGGGTGCGGACGGGCGAGTCGCCACCGCACGCCCGAATCCACCTGCGTGGAGGGGTCAGGCCAAAGGGGGAGACCGGTCCCCGAACTAGTGGAGGCAGGAAACGACCCTCAGCTAGAAACCGGAGGCTCTGACATTTTATGTGGCGCAGCCCCTCGCTACACCCGCTAGGAAGGCACCACATAGGGTCAGGGAAACTGGCGCCAAGTTTACCAAGAGGAGGCCCGAGGCAGCCGGACAGAAGTGTTGATAAGAAAGGTCAGACAAAGGACACACAAAGGGGGTCCTGTGAAGTGCTCCAAAGTTATCTGGGAATTGTCGGAGCCCCTCACCTGGTGAGCACAGTACGACGTGGGCAGCCGTTACCTGCAGACGTGGTCTGGATAATAAGAACTGTGAGTAAAGGCCCTGAACTGCATCACTGACTCCGTGTCGTTACTGCTGCTGCCCTGCACCATCACCCCCATCCTCCGCATACACTGCCCTGAGGCTATACTCCTCCCGTGGGGAGTTATGCTACGCTCTGCTGCACCCACAACACCAGCCTCAGTGGTCTGCCCTGTAGCGGCGGTTCACTCTGACCGCAATCCACGGGTGGCGTAGTCGGACATTTAAACATGAAAACCACATAAATAGTTCCGCCACTGGTTTGACCGCCCTGAGCCACGGAACTGGGTCGCCGCCACGAAGACTACAACCACCAGCATCCACCAAAAAGGGTCCGGCTCCGGGTGTCCCAAGGCCCAGGGGGTGCGTCAGAACATTTTCATCACCTTTCACAATCACCAATGGGACAAGGCAGTGATGTCCTCTGTCCCCTCTCTTATACATCCTAGTGACGGAGCACCTGCTCTCATCAATTCGCCATAACCCCAATATTAGGTGGATTGAGGTGGGAGGCACCGAGTACAAGTGCTCTCTATTTGCTGATGATGTCCTAGTATATATCACTCAATCACATATATCCATCCATGCTGTTATGGCTGAAATAGATCACTTTGTTACATGGTAAAATTTTAAAATCAATGCAGCGAAGTCTGAGGCCCTCGATGTCTCCCTCCCCAAATCCATATAGGATTCCATCCAGTCCAACTTTCCCTTTGCCTGGCCCTCACAGGGTATCAAATACTTAGGAATTCCTATTCATAGAGACCTCTCCCATCTTTGTTATTTTAATTTTGGGCCCTTTATTGAACAACTCCATACAGACCACGGTTGGCAAGTTAGAACTGTAAGATTCCACTGGTGTTTTGTGGAAAAGCACATGTACACTGCGTTCCAAATTATTATACAAAAAGTGTTTAGGAGTGATAAGGGAAGAATTTGTTTGTTTGTCAGTTAAACTCATTGATGGTGATGTGTGTCAGGGCTCTTTATATCACTGTAAGCAATTGCAGACACCTGTGCTAATTAGTTTGGCAGGTGTGTCCAATGAAAGGCAAGACTACTTAAGAAGGCTCTCTCACATTATTAAGCAGCCTACATTTTCTGCCAAAATGGGAAAGAAAAAGGATGTGTCGGCTGCTGAGAAGCAACAAATTGTGGAGTGTTTAGGTCAAGGCATGACTACAATCAACATTGTGCGATGATCAGGATGAAGTGTCTTGGCAATCAAGAAGTATGTAGCTGATTCACAGTACACACGTGTGCGTGCTGATAAGGGCAAATTGAGGACTCTTTCCTACAGGCAATTATGTCAGGTTGAAAGAGCAGCGGCAAAAAAGCCTTGTCATAGCAGCAGACAAGTTTTTGAAGCTGCTTGTGCCTCCAACGTCCCCCGAACAACAAGATGCAGGGTCCTTCAGAGGTTTGCAGCTGTGCATGCGCCATCCTGTCGACCTCCTCTATCCACTTCACACAAGCAGAAACGGCTCCAGTGGGCCAAACATTACATGAAGACTGATTTCAAAACTGTTTTGTTCACGGATGAGTGCCGTGCAGCGCTCGATGGTCCAGATGGATGGAGTGGAGGATGGCTGGTTGATGGACACCCCACGCAAACACGGCTACAGCGCCAACAAGGAGGAGGTGGAGTAATGTTTTGGGCTGGAATCATGGGGAGAGAGATTGTCGGCCCCTTTAGGATCCCTGAAGGCGCTAAAGATGAACTCCATAATGTATGTGGATTTTCTCAAACAGCACTTCCTGCCATGGTTCAAGAAGAAGAACCGTGTATTTCACAGCAAGATCATTTTTCTGCATGATAATGCACCATCTCATGCTGCACATAAAACATCTGCATCTCTGGCTGATATGGGCATAAAAGGGGACAAACTTATGGTGTGACCCCCATGCTCCCCTGACCTCTACCCCATTGAGAACCTTTGGAGCATCATTAAAAGGAGTGTCTATGATGGCGGGAGGCAGTTCACATCTAAGCAACAGCTCTGGGAGGGTATTCTGTCCTCATGCAAAACAATTGAAGCAGAAACCATCCAAAACCTGACAAATTCAATGGACGAGAGAGTTCAGAAGCTCCTTTCGAACAAGGGGTCCTATGTGAAAATGTAACATCACCTAGAATAAAGTTTTGAGTTGAAAACTGTTTGATTTCAGTTTCTAACAACCTGCTAATGCTTATAATTTCAAAAATGACCATTTTTTTGGTCTTTATTAAAATGAAAAGGTTGATCGAAAAGTTTGGGGGATCTAAGAGTGTGGCAACCCAGTAGTCATGATTACTTCGAATTCTGACAATATGAGGGTCATGCTGCAGGTAGTGCAGCAAGAAGGCACTTATGTGCCTTGCGCATCTCGGAGCCCCAAAATTATTTTCCGGGCTAGATGCAGCTAAAAATTATTTTTAATTTTAAATCTGGTGAAGCTTTAGTATAGATGGCCTAATAGGATCAGTGCTGCACACTGCTACAAAGCCCAAATTATTTTCCAGTCAAGATACAGATAAACATGATTAGTAATTTGAAAGCTTAAAACGGTTGGTAGGGTGATTTTAACCAATCATCAAGCTTTTACTCTCCCCAGGATGACACAGGGGTAGAAAAGTCGTTTCGGATCCATGATTTGTTCATCTTTATGAACGTGAGTCTGTCTACATTATCAGTGGAGAGCTGCGTGCGCTTATCTGTCAGCACACCACCAGCAGCGCTGAACACACGTTCAGACAGAACGCTGGCTGCGGGGCATGACAAGATCTCCAAGGCGTAAGTGGCTAGCTCCGGCCATTTATCCAGATTGGAAGCCCAAAAAGAGCAAGGGTCCAGTGACACAGTCGTGGCTTCAATGTTTACTTGGAGATACTCCTGTACCATCGTCTCTAGGCGTTGACTATGTGTCAGACTTCTTGTCTCCTGTGGCCTTGCAAAGGATGGGCTAAAAAAGTGGTGAAATGATTCCGCAAAATTGATGTTACCAGCAGATACTGTGGTTCTGTTACGGTTTGAGTGCCGAACACTTGACGGTCCCACGGTTGGCAAGTTGGAACTGTGAGATTCACTACGTGCACCACTGGTATTTTGTGGAAAAGCACATGTAAGATTCTGCAACAGTCTCTGCTGATACTCCTGCATGCGTGCATCCCTTTCTATGGCAGGAATAATTTCTGCAAATTTACTTTTGTACCGGGGATCTAACAGTGTGGCAACCCAGTAG
This sequence comes from Phyllobates terribilis, assembly GCF_046119375.1. NCBI lineage: Eukaryota > Metazoa > Chordata > Amphibia > Anura > Dendrobatidae > Phyllobates > Phyllobates terribilis. The sequence goes on along the minus strand of NW_027362762.1, from coordinate 794,068,984 downwards.
TCAGGATTATTTCTAATTCTCACAATTCGAGGGTCATGTTGCAGGTAGTGCAGCAAGAAGGCACTCATGTGTGTTGCGCATCCAGGAGCACCAAGTCCCTGTTGTGTTGGTGGCGAGGTAACAATCATGCTTCCTTCCTCTGTCCTCTCCCCCCAACCTCGCACAACAGAAATGTGATCAAGGTCTCCCTCATCTGATGAGTCTTCCATCAGTTCGTCCTCCACTTCTTCCTGGGCTCCTGCACCTTCCTCACTAGTTTGGCTGCTACCATGCGCCCTGGTAAAACCATCTCCCCCACCCTCACATGACTGCCGCCTTGGTGCTGCCGACCGTCTGGACCTTGCAGATGTTAGCCCTTCCGCATACAACTCCTCCTCCTCTACTTCCTCCACCTCCTCTTGTGCCACCACCTGACTCCGAATTCTGTTTAACATGTGCTCCAGCATGTAAATCACCGGAATAGTCATGCTGATAATGGCATCGTCAGCACTAAACATCTTCGTCGCCATTTCAAAACTGTGCAGAAGGGTGCATAGGTCCCTGTTCTGAGACCACTCCTCCAGCGTGATTTGCCCCACCTCTGAATCTCGTTGGCCCAGGCTATACGTCAGAACGTATTGCACCAGGGCTTGTCGGTGCTGCCACAGTCGCTGCAACATGTGCAGAGTTGAATTCCACCGGGTAGGCACATCGCATTTTAGCCGGTGAAGTGGCAGGCCCAACGACTTCTGTAGAGATGTAAGTCGCTGAGCTGCGGGATGCGAACGGCGGAAGTGAGCACACAGCGACCGTGCCCTCTGCAGAAGGCCATCTAGTCTGGGATAGTGGGCTAAAAATTGCTGGACAACCAGGTTCAACACGTGAGCCATACAAGGCACGTGTGTGACATTGCCCCGGCGAAGGGCCGCACCCAGGTTTGCAGCATTGTCGCACACGGCCTTCCCTGGTTTCAGGTCCAGTGGAGACAACCATTCATGAAATTGGTTCTCCAGAGCTGACCACAACTCCTCAGCTGTGTGACTCACATTTCCCAGACATTTCAATGTAAAAACCCCCTGATGACGTTGAGCCCTACTGCCAGCATTGTAAGGAGGTGTGCAGGATCCCTTCTGCGCAGTTAGAAAGCTTGTGGCATGACCAGACAGGCTTTGGGTGCAGGTGGAAGACCGAGAGGAGGTTGAGGAGGCAGAAGCAGTGGAGGAACTTTGACATAAAGAGGATTGACGCACAACTCGTGGGGACGGCAAGACTTGGACAGCAGCCCCTTGTCCTGCTGTCACCATAGTTACCCAGTGCCCAGTCAGCGACATGTAACGCCCCTGTCCATGCCTACTCGTCCAAGTGTCTGTGGTGAAATGCACCCTGTCACACACAGAGTTTCTCAAAGAAGCGGTGATGTTGTGTGCGACATGCTGGTGGAGCGCAGGCACACCTTTCTTTGAGAAGTAGTGCCGACTGGGCATCTGGTACTGGGGCACTGCGACGGACATAAGGTCTCGAAAATCCTCTGTGTCCACCAGGCGGAAAGGCAGCATTTCTGTAGCCAAGAGCTTGCAGATGGTGAAATTCAACCTCTTAGCTTTCTCATGGCTAGGAGGAAATGGTCTTTTACTTGTCCACATCTGAGGGACCGAGGGCTGGCTATTGTGCTTAGACGGGGTTGATAAGGGTGTCCCCGGCAAACTGCCGGTCTGTGAGGAAGATGCAGGCGGACATGTTAGGTTGCCTTGATCCAAAGGTGGTGCTATCGATGTCGGACAGCGCTCAACACCAGCTGGTGTTACCACCTCCAAAGAAAATGATGACCTGCCAATCACGCTGGCTGTTGCGGGTAAAGAGGTGGCAGGTCTGCGCCCCAAAACAGGTGTGACTGCTGTCCCCCCAGTCACAGAGGATGAAGAGGCCGCGGATGCACAAGATATGGCAGACGGTGATTGGCCCGGCCGGCTAGGCCGCATTGTAGCACACTGAGCTTCCCACTGCAACTTATGCTTCATGTCCATGTGCCGGTTCATGCATGAAGTACTCAAACTATGTATTTTTTGGCCTCTACTTAGCTTTTGCTGACAAATGTTACAGATAACACGAGTTGGGTCATCTTTATCGATCTGAAAAAATGCCCAGGCTATGCAAGGCTTAGCACCCATGCGACCTGAAGAGCCACCACGACTTGTGGTGAGAGGCAGAGTTGTGTTTGAGGATGCAGTTGTTGACGTGCTTGACGTGCTTCCAGTACTACGTCTCTGTCCAGGAAGGCGCAACCTGACCTCGTCGTCACTTCCTCCACCTCCTCTGCTAACCTCATCTCTTGGCTGACTGTGGGTTGACAGTAAGTGGGATCTCCGACCTCATCATCATCACCCTGTGCGTTATCACACCCGTCGTCCTCAGAGCCAACCTGTTCCTGCCCTGACAAAAAACTAAAGTTGTCGCTCCAATCAGGTATTTGAGTCTTATCATCGTCTTCCTCATTGTCTCCACCAACAGGAGTTACAGTTTGGGAATGAGGGTCTACATTATGGTCAGAACCTTCTGCGTCTGGTCCTGGATCCGACTCATAAAGATTCTGGGCATCAGTGCAGATCATTTCCTCGTCTGGATTCACAGAAGCGCTGGAGTCGACCTCTGATTCCCAGGCTATAGTATGAGTAAACAGCTCTGCAGACTCAACCATCTGTTCTACCTCATACTCAGACGGGCAGCTGGAGATTTGGGAGCTGTGAGGAAGCAAGTGCGATTTGGGTGACACCTTTGAGGACTGGAGTATTTGTGATGTTGAAGTTGATGTGGAGGAGAGCCCACTTAAAGGAGCACTTGATATCCGTTGAAGCACCTGCTGTTTTTGTGCCTCATCTGGAATTTGTAGCGATTGGCGTGGCCGTAAGAAAGGGATCTTATCACATTGTCCGCTAAAAGAAGTAGACATTTTAGTTTGGCTGGAAGATGGTCTTTCTTCTGCAGATGTTACTGTTGCTTTAACACCTACCCCACGGACACAACCTTTTTTCCCCTTCCCAACACGCCTATTCCCCTTTCCACCAGCAGCAGGCCTTTTTCCACTCATTTTGGTGGTTAACTAATTCACAACTCTGGAGTTGTTTGCACAAAAAAACAATGGATGGTAACCGAGCAGAGCAGAGTGGCCAAACTGTGGTATTAGGCCAAAACTATTGGCTGGGTTAGATGCAGAAAAAAATTATTTTGAATTTGCAACCTGATGGAGGTCAGTATAGATGGACTAATACAAATAGTCCCACACACTGCTAGAAGCCCAAATATTTTTTCAGAGGTACTGTAGATGCAGATAAAAATTATTTTTAATTTGCAACCTGATGGAGGTCAGTATAGATGGACTAATAGACCAAGTCCCACACACTGCTAGAAGCCCAAATATTTTTTCAGAGCTAGATGCAGAAAAAAAATATTTTTAATTTGCAACCTGATGGAGGTCAGTATAGATGGACTAATAGACCAAGTCCCACACACCGCTAGAAGCCCAAATATTTTTTCAGAGCTAGATGCAGAAAAAAATTATTTTTAATTTGCAACCTGATGGAGGTCAGTATAGATGGAGTAATAGACCAAGTCCCACACACTGCTAGAAGCCCAAATATTTTTTCAGAGCTAGATGCAGAAAAAAATTATTTTTAATTTGCAACCTGATGGAGGTCAGTATAGATGGACTAATAGACCAAGTCCCACACACCGCTAGAAGCCCAAATATTTTTTCAGAGCTAGATGCAGAAAAAAATTATTTTTAATTTGCAACCTGATGGAGGTCAGTATAGATGGACTAATAGACCAAGTCCCACACACTGCTAGAAGCCCAAATATTTTTTCAGAGCTAGATGCAGAAAAAAATTATTTTTAATTTGCAACCTGATGGAGGTCAGTATAGATGGACTAATAGACCAAGTCCCACACACCGCTAGAAGCCCAAATATTTTTTCAGAGCTAGATGCAGAAAAAAATTATTTTTAATTTGCAACCTGATGGAGGTCAGTATAGATGGACTAATAGACCAAGTCCCACACACTGCTAGAAGCCCAAATATTTTTTCAGAGCTAGATGCAGAAAAAAATTATTTTTAATTTGCAACCTGATGGAGGTCAGTATAGATGGACTAATAGACCAAGTCCCACACACCGCTAGAAGCCCAACTATTTTTTCAGAGCTAGATGCAGAAAAAAATTATATTCAATTTGCAACCTGCTGGAGGTCAGTATAGAAGGACTAATAGAACAAGTCCCACACACTGCTAGAAGCCCAAATATTTTTTCAGAGCTAAATGAAGAAAAAAATTATTTTTAATTTGCAACCTGATGGAGGTCAGTATAGATGGACTAATAGACCAAGTCCCACACACTGCTAGAAGCCCAAATATTTTTTCAGAGCTAGATGCAGAAAAAAATTATATTCAGTTTGCAACCTGATGGAGGTCAGTATAGATGGACTAATAGAATGATGCTATGCCCAAAAGATTTTACTTCACTAGGTGCAGTAAAAAAATTGGTATTCTATACACAGGTGTTATATCTTGCAACACAGATAGGCTACTCCACTGACTAACACACTCTGCAATAGGCCAAAAAGGATTAGCTTTGCTAGATTCAGCCAAATGCTGTGAAAAAAACTTGCACAGCACTGGCACAGACCTGCCTGGCAAAAACTGATAGGAACTCATGTAACCTAGTCCTGAAAAGGACTCCAATTACAATTAGTCTTTACTCCCACAACCTATCTATTTAAGAGCACAGACCTCCCTGATAAAAGTCGTAGGAAATGCTGTAACCTAGTCCTTAAAAGGACTGCAATCACAACTATTCCCTACTCCCAAGCTATCTGTATATTTGTGCGAAAATTGGCTTGAAATTAACAAGGTATAGCGCACACAGCAACAGCGGTGCCGTCTAACACGCAGCTGCAGCAGTGAGAAAATGGTGGCGACGGGGAAAATGGCTTGGTCTTATAGGGCAAGGACATGTGACATACACTGCCAATGACACATGCCCTTGCTTGTGTGAAAAAAAGCACTTCGCTCCGTGTGTGCGCTGCTGATAGGCTGACAGATTGCACCTCCCCACTGCAAATGCGGGAAAGAGAAAAAAAAATGGAGATCTTCATTGTTCCTGCAGAGATCCATCCCCTGCCCCTCCCCCCACCCCGCTGTACACTCAAACTGCGTATTAACATTAATTTTCATCATTACTGAGAAAAAATCCAGTTATGATTTTGGTGCACGAACAGTTATCGAACATAACCTCGAACAGACGAATTTTTCTCAAATTGTTCGTGTTCGACGAACGGCTCGAACACCGCCCAAAACAGCTCGAATTTGACATTGGCGAACAGTTCGAGTAGAACAACGCTCATCTCTAATCCTGACATGTACCCTTCACCCTACAGTGCTCCGGGACGTGTCTGAATTTCCATCAGTAAAAGGTACTGAAGTGACTATTGTGTCTGCCCCTGTTCTTGCTCTGACCTGGCTCGGTCTCTCCTGTCCTGCATTCCCCGTCATACACTGCCCTGAGGCCTAGCTCCACCTGTGGGGAGCTACACCATCTAGCTGCCTTATCATCGGCCTCAGTGGACTGCGCAGCGCTGGTGATCCTCACCAGAAGCCACAGGTGGCGTCACGAACTCTTTTATAAACTTAATAAATCATAAACCCTTTTTTAGGAGAGACCCCAGGGTACGGGCCCGGGAGCCGACCACCGCGACATCCCTAAAGGCCAGGCTAAAGGCCCGGGTACCGAGTCATCCCCCATTCCCCTGGGCGAGTCATCTGACGTCCTCATTCTCGAAAGAGCCCATTTTTGGCGCCAAGCGGCTAGCCCACGATGGGAGGCGTTCAAAGACAGTCTTTTAACAGCGTTATGGCGCCTGTTCTTCTTGGGCGGGCGCCATTTGAAGTGTAAACGACAGTTCAAGGTGTAAGGCACACAGTACCCGGTAGCAATGGGTACTCTTCTCCGTTGCTGTGGGCACGAGATCCTGCCGACTACGCCAGGTTGTGACGTCCTCATTATCGAAAGAGCCCTTTTAGTGTTTGAGTTTACCCTGGGTGATGGGGGACTCGGTGTCGGGTCCCGAGGTGAAGAGATGGAGTGCAGCCGTGGCCCGGACCCGACCCATGCTCAGGGCCGTCACATGAAAAGGAAGATGTTGTGGGCTCATCCGGGTTGAGCGGCTTATTTAACGACTACACCACCTGTGCTGCCTGGTGAAGGGTCACCAGCGCCGCTACAGTCCACCAAGGCCTGGTGTCATGGCGGCCTAAGTTCTTACTGCTCCCCACAGGCGGAGCAAGGCCTCAGGGCAGAGGGACAGGAGGATTGGGTGGCATTAGAGGGAGACGAGCGCTGCGTCATGCGGTGTGGCGCAGAAATAACAGTCCGGAGGGGCTCGCAGCGCTGCTCCCGCTGACGCTGCTCCCGTGCGAGCTGGAAGATCTGATCGCTGCACCACTGGCTCCTCCTCCGCGCTTCAGCCCGGGTCTCCCGAGGGAAGCCCATCAGGTTTCCCCCCTGGTTTTCCCAGGCCCACTCCTCAGCCTCGGGCCAGGTTACTGCTGGTGCGGGTAGCGGGGTAAGAACAGGTTGCTGCGGGTCCTCTGCGGACCAGTCCGCGTTGGAGCCGGTAGTTTCCTCCGCAGTTTCAGGCACCTCCAAGTCAGGGTTTGGGCAGCATCGCAGGTCCCCACTCATAGCTGCCGACTGCAGCTCTGGAGCCAACGCTTGCTCCCAGGTGACCGCGTGGGGGATTAGGTACTCTGTCATGAGGTCCAGGATAGTCACGGTAGGCTCTGCAGCCGGGGCAGGGGTTGCACACTCACCCGCCGCTGGGCCACCCTCGACCTCTGTCACCACGTCGCCTTGTCCTGGAACCTCAACTCCTTGGCGGCGGTCCCGGATACGCAGCAGCATCTCTTCCCGCCACGCAGCCGTCGCCGCCTCCTGGGCCTCTCTTTGCTTTCTTAAGAGTCCCGGAGCTTCCTGCCAGAGAAATGCAAAATCTCCCGAAGTCAACACGCTGCCGCCTTGCTCTCTGCCGGGTGAAGGGCCTGAACCGGGTTCAGTAGATGCGTGGACTTGCTCCCCAGAGGCGTCCATGTCTGCCTCTGTTGATTTCCAAGCTCCGACTGCAATGGCCGCACCTTGTTGCTTTTCTTCTTCCTCCTCTTTCGGGGCGGTTCCTGGGCGGAATGCTGACAGGCCCGCCTTCGTTCAGCCCATCCAGTTTGACGGGCATTACCCCGCGGACAGTCTCTGATGGAAGGGGCAGTCCACATTTTTGGCGCCAAGCGGGAGCCCAGCCCACGATGGGAGGCGTTCAAAGACAGTCTTTTAACAGCGTTATGGCGCCTGTTCTTCTTGGGCGGGTGCCATTTGAAGTGTAAACGACAGTTCAAGGTGTAAGGCACACAGTACCCGGTAGCAATGGGTACTCTTCTCCGTTGCTGCGGGCACGAGATCCTGCCGACTACGCCAGGTTGTGACGTCCTCATTCTCGAAAGAGCCCTTTTAGTGTTTGAGTTTACCCTGGGTGATGGGGGACTCGGTGTCGGGTCCCGAGGTGAAGAGATGGAGTGCAGCCGTGGCCCGGACCCGACCCGTGCTCAGGGCCGTCACATGAAAAGGAAGATGTTGTGGGCTCATCCGGGTTGAGCGGCTTATTTAACGACTACGCCACCTGTGGTGCCTGGTGAAGGGTCACCAGCGCCACTACAGTCCACCAAGGCCTGGTGTCATGGCGGCCTAAGTTCTTACTGCTCCCCGCAGGCGGAGCAAGACCTCAGGGCAGAGGGACAGGAGGATTGGGTGGCAGTAGAGGGAGACGGGCGCCGCGTCATGCGGTGTGGCGCAGAAATAATACTCCGGAGGCCATAGGGGTGAACTTCCAAGGCTTTACTCACTTTAGAGATGGCAGAAGGAAGGCGACTCCCTGCTCCTCGCAGAGTCCTGCGGTCACCAGAGACTGGGGTCCGACAACCTCCGAGTAGGTCCAGCATTCAGTCGCGACCCCATAGCAGAGTGTTCCTGAACTACACACCAATTCCTTTCCTGTTCGTGTGTGTGCAATTAGGCCGGGTCTCCCTCTGAGTCCTCTCAGAACAAGGGTACGGGTGGCAGCTCCGCTCCGTTACCCGGTGGGATCCGCTGGGCCTAACCGGGCTTTCCCGTCTAGGATGTAGAGTAACAAGGTCGGGTGTCGGGGGCCGGTACCCCTTTTGCAGCCGGAGTCCCTCTGAATATATCAGGTTGGCGAGGACAGGTGGCGTATTCCGCTCCATCTGCATCCTGCCTGGGATCCATTTGCTATGGAGCCACACTCTTAGGCTCCGGGCCTTCTTGATCCTGGTCCTTTGCCGGGTTGAGACATTCCTTCTCTGCAACCTACCTCTCGTCCCAAGGACAGGGTACGAGGGGTGTGTCCCTTGCCGGCGCAGGCCCACACAAGATCTGCACTCCCGGAGGGAGGTCACATTACACACAGTAGTCTGACTGCACAGTACGACCACATGAACTTGACTCACTAGGACCAGCAAAAGGACGAAGACCAAGATCAAAGATGGCTTTGAATTAAATATGAAATCTAAAGTGTAACTAACTTGTAAGTCCTCCACCCTCACCCACTAACTGGTTCCCCTCACTCTTTGTTCCCCAGTCTCCCTGTAACCAGAGGAGCAGCACCTAGTGCATACTAGCTCCCTCTGGTGGAGAAATGTGGTGTTGGATGCAAAAGGTTGGGTCACGACTATCACACTGGCCTTACCTCAGAGGAGGAACACCACACTCCATTGAAGAAGTGCAGCATCCCTGTGGCGGTCGAACCCTCAGGGGCACCACAATAGCACTTTTCCAGAGCCTTTGTACTATCAGTAATGTTGAAGCCCCCTATATTTTCAATAACAGATAACGGACCTGAGTGGGGGCTTTTTTTGTGGATTGAATTGAAGCTTTTATTGGGAACATTTTACATAACATTTTGGATCACATTTATCTGGTGCTCTACGCTGAGCACTTACTTTGGGGTTTCCATCTAAATCTCTGAGTGAAACCCCATGAAGCAGCAGAGTTACTCTGGACTCCAACTGGCCTCTGTTCAGCGGTGTTCTCCTTTTCAGTAGCGCACAAAACTGTGGCTGATGGCATTTTTATGCACGCCTAAAAAGACGGACACCACTGGATCATAGGCCAGATAGCGTCCACAGTGCCTCCATCTGCCTCATTATAGGGAATCTTCCGCCAGGAGTTCAATCTGAATAACGTATTTCAGAGATTTACATGGAAACCCTGGAGTAAGCGCTCAGCGTAGAGCGCAGGATAAATATGATCTTTGGGAGGCAGAATGAACAAATCAACAGCAGGTGAAGAATTGCTTTTTTTTATTTTTTACACAGTTCCTTGTACAGTACAAGTGATTAGACGACTTTATTCTTCGGGTCGGTACGATTATAGCGATGCCAGATTTATATTGAGTTTTTATGTTTGGCTGCTGTCACACACTAAAAGATGTTTTATTTGTTGCAAAAACTAGTTTTTGCATCGTCATATTTTGAGAGTTATAGTTTTCCATATTTCGGCCGACAGAGTCATGTGAGGGCTTGTTTTTTGCGGGACGAATTGACATTTTTATTGGTAACATTTTTGAGCAAATTACATTTGGCTCTGGATAGGGAAGGGGGGTGAGCACCAGTCAGTTCCCACTAACAATGAAAGACAACAAGATGGAGACAAACATGGGGGAAAGTAACTTAGCTTGAGCTGACTTCAGAGAGATTACACCACATATACTCCTAGCACCAGAGAGGAAGTAAACAGACTGCGGTAGCTCAAAGCCTCCACAAGGAAAAATGTGAATATCACTGAATATCACTCCTCCCTGTAGCAAACAGAAAGTATTTAAACACCCAGGCCTGGGTGTCAATTAGCAGGATGGAGGTAGCCGCTGGGTTCTAGAGTGAGACAGATCTAAGAAGGTGTCTGTAATGCCAAACGAAGAGATCTTCTGCAACCAACTGCAGGGCGACTGTCTGTCACATCTGACACACCCATGACACAGGCGTCTCAGCTCCTGGTCTCTGAGCAGACACTGACAAGCCACCTTCCTGAAGGACCCCACAGCTATCTTGGGACCGGGGATCACCATGGAGACCATCAGCACAACGCAATTGCATCATTGTGCTGAGGGGATCACAGAGGGAACTCACTCCCTCTGCGATGCCCCGCTATGTCGCTGTCACTATTGACAGCGGCATCACAGGGGTTAAACGCCCACGATCAGTGCTAGCCCCAATCGCGGGCATTGCTGCGGGGTGTCAGCTCTCATGTAGCCCGCGCCATCACTGCGCCATATATATACTGCTCTTTGCGGGAACCCTCTACCCTCTCTCATAAAGGCCTCACATTATTTGGCATTCAAACTATCCCCAGACATTGGAGGGGGTGGGGGGGGACTATATGAGTCAGATTTCAAGGGTAGAGTCCAAATGGATCTTTTTACTAAATAGCTTGGCACCAAAAGGCCTGAATTTTTACATAGAACTACATGCCTTCTAAATGCCACTCATAATCCTACATTGCTTCTAGCTGCTATTCAATTTTTATAGTACTTTTTATAATAACCTTTATAGCATTTTTTCTCTTTTTCCCTTATTAAATATGACAACTTATAGTTAGATAAAAATTAATTCTATCCTTTTTTTGATCATAAGTATCTACATCACCATCTTTTTCCAACATCTCTACGTTGGTTAAACGGTCACTAAATTCATTGGACTACTGCCTCTCAAACTCTTCCAAGTGTCTTCAATGCCATTATCTTGAGCAACCGGCATATAGACGCATAATATTTTTTTACATTTTCTCTATAATTTTTATTGTATATTATATACTATACACAATACTTCTTAACAAATATTTTTGAATAAATTTGAACCTTTTTATATTTTGTATACTTTTTATTGCCCCCTCATGTGTAATTACACTTTATATTTTATAAATTTTGCCTCCAACATGTACTGAAATGCTGTGGATCAATGGCTGTTCCTATTTTTTTCCTGGAAAAGGGGTGGAGCTACAGACTATAAAATACTCACCTGTGGCACCAGAAGTATACACCCTGACGAAGGGGAACTGAGTTTCCCCAAAACGCGTTGGTTTGCTTTTTGGTTTCCATGGGACTACCTTGTGACGTCACACGACTTTCCAGCCCCGCCAGCCGTCATCCGCGAGGTATCCAGGGAACCTACCGGCCGGAGCGCCCCTGGCTCTGCACACGCAGCATTTTTTTCCAGCCTTCTCCCGCGTGCCAAGCATCGATGCTTCACGGCAGACAGCAAGCAGAGAATTTATGTGCAATCAGCACTTTATTTGTTTGGGCCAGTGGTCATTTGAGCCAGCGGTCATTTGAAGTTGAAAAAACGGGATTCTCATGTATGTTCCATACTACCTACTGCATCTTGAACTAATAGTGTAGATGCATTCTTAATGACATTAGAATCAGGACAATTTTAATTGGACTAAACTTTTTTCCCCATGTTCAATTGTGGCATTCAAATATATTTAGATTGTGGGCTTGTAGATTGTGAGCCCTCGCGGGCAGGGTCCTCTCTCCTCCTGTACCAGTCGCTGACTTCCATTGTCTAAGATTATTATACTTGCTTTATTATGTATACTCGTTTTCACATGTAAAGCGCCATGGAATAAATGGCGCTGTAATAATAAATAATAATAAAATTTACATTATCTCCTACCCTATTATGCTCTAATCTTCCTTCTGCACTTGTTAATCAACAGGTCAGCAGGTCATTCCTCATCTGTGACCATTTAAGCCCCTTAGGTTAAGAGAGTAGCCCGACAAAGGTTCATTTGCTTATTTGTTTAGACAGGGAAAGGTATTTCCACGTGTATAGAAGACTAGTAAATGTATTAAGCTTGAATACCCTTTCAGTAAAAATATCTCGTTGCCTAATTCAGTGCCACATTGGCCATGCAGGACAGCTCTGATTTCACATATGCGGCATGTGTTATGTGACATTTCAAGCAGAGAAGGTTGGAATAGTCAAACACAGGTGCAAGCTGCCCGACAACCTTTACAACCACGCTTCAGATCCTAGTTTTTCTAGTTGGCTTAATTTTTTTTTTATTGACATCTCACAGGTGCCCTGTGTAATTCCACAAACAATTAATCTATGCCCCAAGATGTGGAAAAAACTTCAATTTATTTTTTCCTATATGCCCTGAAGGCACACAAATCCACCCATTTCCAGATCATTGCTAAAACTTAACTTTTATTAATCTTGATAAAATAAACTATATACATTATGGACCTCTGTGTTGTTTAAAAACCCAGTATCATCTATCAGGAATAATTGTTTTAATTTATTATTAAGAGTGGCAATAAAAAGTCCGCACATCCCTGGTATTTTATGTTTTGGGCATATTTTTCTTTCTTAGTTGCATTTTATAGCAAAATGCCATTGTCCGTAAAGATCTTACAATACAGCAAATGGATCTCATTGTTGAAAGTTATTACTCAGGAGAAGGGTACAAAAAAAATTCCAAGACATTAGATATACCATGGAACACTGTGAAGATGGTCATCAAGAGATAGCTTGAATTTAGCACAACAGTGACATTATCTAGAACTGGATGTCCCTCCAAAATTAATGAAAAGACAAAAAGAAAATAGCCCCAAAGGCTGCCAAGAGGTCTACAGCAACATTAAAGAAGCTGCAGGAATTTCTGGGATGTTCTAGTTGTGTACTGCATGTGACAACAATCTCTCATATTCTTCATATAAAGAAAAACATCCAAGCCTGGCTATATTTGCCAAAACCTACATCAAGTTTGCCAACAGCATATGGGAAAATATGTTATAGTCTGATGAGAACAAGGTTGAACTTTTTGGACAAAATTCCAAAAGGTATATTTGGCACAAATACAATCACCTGAATAATACCATACCCACAGTGAAGCATGGTAGAGGCATCATTATGCTTTGGGGATATTTTTAGCAGCTGGAACAGGAGTTTTAGTTAAAGTGGAGGGAATTATGAACAGTTCCAAATATCAGTCAATTCTGCAGCAAAGCCTGCAGGCCTCTGCTAAAACTCTGAAGATGTTGAGGAATTTCACCTTTTCACACGACAAAGACTCTATACATACCTCCAAATCAACAAGAGAATGGCTTTGCCAGAAGAAGATCACATTTTTAAAATGGCCCAGCCACAGACCTAAATCCAATTGAAAATCTGTGAGTTGGCCTAAAAAGGGCTGTACATAGTAGATGCCCTCGCAATCTGACAGATTTGGAGCACCATTGCAAGGACGAATGCTGATAGAATCCTACCCAAAAAGACTGAATTCTGTCATAAATTCAAAGGCTACTTCAACAAAGTATCAGTTTATGCATTTTTATGCAACCATTACTGTTGAGCGAGCATGCTCGACACTGCTCGGTACTCGCCCGAGCATCTCACTACTCGGGATGTTCGCGAGCACCAAGCATTTTTGGGTTACTCGGGCGGGAGCTCTGGTCTCCGCCCTGCATGTTTGGCGCTCTTTACAGAGCCAATGAACATGCAGGGATTGCCAGCCAGTCACTGTAATGCCGCAGCCATGTTGGTTGTGGGCATTACAGTGATTGGCTGGCCGCACAGCTTCACCTCGAGTATTTAACCTCTTTACAGCCTGTGACGTATTAGTACGCACAGGCTGTAATCCCACGCTTCAGTGAGGGCTCCGGCTGTGAGCCCGCACTGAACCGCGCACATGTCAGCTGATTATTACAGCTGACATGTGCTCGCAACAGCCGCGGGTGGAATCGCGATCCACCCGCGGCTGTTAACATGTTAAATGCCACTGTCAATCTCCGACAGCGGCATTTAACGCACGCTTCCGGGAAGCGCGTCCTAAGCCCCGCCCATCGGCGACCCCCGTCACGTGATTGCGGGTCACCGATGGGTGGGCATGACAGCCCAGGGTCTGCAGCAGACGCCTGCGGCTGTCATGAGCTGGTCACTATGAGCGCCACCTAGTGGTCGGCGCTCATAGCACAGGACCATTTCTGCTGCATACAGGGGTTCTGCTGATCCCCTGTATGTAGCAGAGGCGATCGGACAATTGCTGCTTCTAGTCTCCTATGGAGACTATAGAAGCAAGCAAAAAGTGAAAAAAAAAGTTTTTAAAAATATAAAAAAAATTTAAAAAATATAAAATCACCCCTCTTTCGCCCCATTCAAAATAAAATAATTTAAAAAAAAACCTACATAGACATATTTGGCATCGCCACGTTCAGAATCGCCCAATCTATCAATATAAAAAAGGAATTAATCCGATCGGCAAATGGCGTAACAAGAAAAAATTTCTAAATGCCAGAATTACGTTTTGGTCGCCGCAAAATTGCAATAAAATGCAATATCGGGCGATCAAAACATCGGATCTACCCCAAAATGTTATCAATAAAAACGGTGTGCCCGGCACGCAAAAAATAACCCCTCACCCAGCCCCAGATCCCGAAAAATGGAGACGCAACAGGTCTTAGAAAATGGCGCTATTTTTTTTTTTTACCAAATTTTGGAAATTTTTTTTACCACTTAAATAAAAAAGAACCTATACATGTTTGGTGTCTACGAACTCGTAATGACCTGGAGAATAATAATGACAGGTCAGTTTTAGCATTCAGTGAATGTGGTAAAAAATAAAAATAAAAAACAACTGTGGTATTGCACTATTTTTGCAATTTCACCCCACTTGGAATTATTTTCCCATTTTCCCGTACAGGATATGGTAAAACTAGTAATGGTGTTGAAAAGTACAACTCGTCCCGCAAAAAATAAGCCCTCATATGGCCATATTGACCAAAAAATAAAAACGCTATGGCTCTGGGAACAAGGGGAGCAAAAAACGAAAATGCAAAAACGACAAATCCCAAAGTTGCGAAAGGGTTAAAACCGGGCGCCGCCATCTTGGACACAGTCGCTCCGGATCAGACAGTGTAGGGAGAGTGCTGCAGAGCTAGGGAGCGATTTATACTGTGAAATAGGCAGTGTAGGGTCTCTAAAGCCTGCAAAATCAAACAAACAGTCCTTCTGAGGACTAATATCCATCCCAGATATCAGGCAGGCAGGCTGTATAGGAGATGCAGTGGTTATACCAACAAATACTGCATTACAGTCCTGTGTGCTGCTTCTCCAATGGCTAGACTTAGCCCCAGGTCTCAGGGGCCAGGAAAAATCATTTTTTTTCATCTAAATCCTCTCTTTTTTTTTTTTTCTCAGTCAGACTGTACAAATACCTGTCTTATTAACCTTTTGGTATCCCCCCCCCCCCCCAAAAAAAAAAATTCAGTGTGTCTGTAAGTGTTCAGACTCAAATATATCTTTTTAAAAGAGTCTGGTTTTGGCCAGATAACTAGAACTGTGGTTTTGCAGTTCCACGGTTCAAATCTCTGTATTATCCACTTTTTTTGCCTTTTTTCCATAAAAAAACAGTTTGAGTGTCTCGCTGACTGTTCAGACACAAATATATCTGTTTAAAAGATTCTGGTGTAGGCCAGAGAAATAGAACTGTGGTTTTCTTCTTCCACGGTTCAAATCTGGGTGTAATCCACCTTTTTGCCTTTTTTACATAAAAAAAAAACAGTTTGAGTGTCTTGCTGACTGTTCAGACACAAATATATCTGTTTAAAAGATTCTCGTGTAAGCCAGAGAAATAGAATTGTGGTTTTCCTCTTCCACGGTTCTAATCTCCTTTTTATTACCCTTTTGCCATTGATAGGGCGAGTGTAAGCTATTTTACTTCATTCACAATGGGCAAGACGCGTGGCAAGGGATGTGGAACTGGACGTTCTGGTGATGGTGCGTGCAGAGGATGGGGCCGTGGCCAAGGAGAAAATGTGCCACAACCAGCAGCCACATCTTCTCCCTCCCAGTTCTTGACCGAATTACTAGGGAAGCACACAAAAACACCACTATTGCCAACTGATCAGTGTCAACAGGTTATTAATTGGATAGCAGATAATACTTCCAGTCACCTGGGCACCACCACCTCCGGTATGTCTTCCACACGGTCAAGTCTTAGTAGCCGTGAGTCTCAACCGCATACTCCTCTTCACCCTGATGCTCCTTCCTCCCACCATGCCTAGTGTCGTCAGACAGCAACTGATCCCACAGTTGGACACTCTGAAGAGCTGTTCACTGGTCCATTTCCATATTTGGGCCCCTCGCCTGCTCCGCTTGAAGTGGTGGAAGAGGAGATCCCATGTAGCGATGGCCAAATATTTGAACAGCCACGGCCACAGGAAGGCGACGCTGGCAATTTGTCACAAGAGGTGGACGATGACGAGACACAATTGCCACGAAGTGAGGAGGAGGACCGTGGTGCGGAAGTGGAAGAGGAGGAGGTGGTGAATAATCTAGTAACTGACCCAACGTGGCAGGAGGACACGCAGAGCGAGGCCAGCAGCACACAGGGGGAGGGATGCAGAGTACCCCAACAGGCAGGAAGAAGCAGTGTGGTGGCCGCAGACAGAAGGCGGGCAACCGTTACCCGTAACACCAACACGAGGTACGTTGCCAGTAGGTCTTCCAGAGTCTGGAATTTTTTTAAAGACTCTGCTGAAAACCCCAAAAAGGCCATTTGTACCACCTGCCAGGCCAGCATCAGCAGGGGTGGCAAAGCTACCAGCCTGACCACCACCAGCATGATCAGGCACATGTCAGCAAAGCACCCGACTTTGTGGGGAGAACCCCACAGTCCACGACCAGTGTCAGCGGGTGTCACTACTGCTTCTTCCGCTGTTGTGCATGTAAGAGAACCCCCTGTTGTGCGTGCAAGGCAATCCCCTGTCCATACTGCATGCAAAGATGCCCCCTCCTCTCAGTCTTCACTTGTTATGGCAGTTTCTCAAGAAACAGCATCAACGTCCACATCCACGTCCCACCGCAGCGTTCAATTGTCCATATCCCAGACCTTTGAATGAAAGCGCAAATTCGCAGCCAACGCCCCACAGGCCACAGTCCTAAATTCGCACATTTCACGACTGCTTGCGTTGGAAATGCTGCCTTTTAGGCTGGTGGAGACAAAATCCTTCCGCTACCTTATGGCGGTGGCCGTCCCTCGGTACTCGGTCCCTAGCTGACATTATTTTGCCTGGCGTGCCATCCCCGCACTACACAAGCACGTGTCCCAAAACATCTGCCGTGCCCTCAACAACGCAGTTACTGGGAGAGTCCACCTGACAACGGACACGTGGACAAGTGCTTGTGGCCAGGGACGGTATATCTCCCTGACGGCACACTGGGTAAACATAGTGGAAGCCGGGACCCAGTCAGACCTTGGGACGGAACACATCCTCCCCACACTGAGGATTGCGGGCCCTATATCAGTCAGAGTTGCCCCCACAGTGTACAGCTCCTGTGCATCATCCTCCTCCTCCTCCTCATGTTCAGCCTCCATCTCAGATATCACCACATCAGTTACAAGCTGGAAGCACTGCAGTACTGCCTCAGCCAAGCGGCAGCAGGCTGTGCTGAAACTCATAAGCTTAGGTGATAAACCTCACACTGCTTGTGAGTTGTGGACAGATGTGAAAGAGCAGGCAGATCTGTGGCTGAGACCGCTGAACTTACATCCAGGCATGGTCATGTGTGACAATGGCCGTAACCTGGTGGCGGCTCTGAGGCGAGGTGAGATCACACACATACCATGCCTGCCTCATGTGCTTAACCTCATGGTTCAGCAGTTTCTTAAATCGTACCCCGAGTTGCCAGATATGCTCGTCAAAGTACGCCACCTGTCAGCTAATTTTCGGAAGTCGGCTACAGCTTCCGCCGCCCTTGCTGTGTTTCAGCAGCGTTTGCAGCTTCCGGCACACCGACTGGTGTGGGATGTCCCCACACGTTGGAACTCTACCCTCCACATGTTGCAAAGGATTTGTGAGCAGAAGAGAGCAGTTGTGGAGTACCAGCTGCAACAAGGCCGTCGATATTCAGGTCAGACTCCACACATAAGACCTCAGGAGTGGACCTGGATATCTGACATATGTACCATCCTGACAAACTTTGAGGAGTCCACCAAGATGGTGAGTGGCGATGACGCCATCATTAGCGTCAGCATCCCACTTGTCTGTCTTTTGCAACGATCTCTGCAGACAATTAAAGAGGAGGCATTGCAGTCAGAGTATGATGAGATGGATCAAGAAGCCGTAGCGGGCGATTACACAAAGCCCAGGCTCATCTCATCCCAATGTTCATTGGGGGACAATGAGGGAGAGGAGGAGGAGGAAGAACAGGAGCAGGTATCATGCGCTGTAGATGGTAGTACCTGTACAACTGTCATACCGTCGGTTCAGCGTGGGTGGCCTGAGGACAGGGGAGAGGAGGAGGAGTAAGGAGGAGGAGAGCATGGTCAGTCGTCATCTTGGTGAGGACACGGAAGTCTTGCCTGTTACCAGTCTGGCACGCATGGCTGACTTTATGTTGCGCTGCCTTAACCGTGACCCTCGCGTTGTCAAAATGTTGGGTGACAGTCATTACTGGTTGGTGACACTTTTAGACCCCGGCTACAAGGAGAACTTTCACTCTCTTATTCCTGAGGTGGAGAGGTCTACAAAAATGGGGCAGTAACAGAAGGCCCTTGCTGCTGAACTGTTAAAAAAAATCCCATCTGAACACGCTAGTGGCAGAGGTCACAGTTCGTTGCCCAACCAAGGCGTACAGGCGAGAGAGACGCAACTCCAATCCAGCAGAGGCAGGGGAACACTGTCAATGTTCTGGAACAGTTTTCTGAGACCCGCCCAGCTTACAGGCCCTGAGGCACGGGGTACTCTCACAAGGAGTGGAAAGTTTCAAAAGATGGTGAGGGAGTACCTTGCCGACCGAACCAGCGTCCTCCGTGATTCTTCTGTGCCTTTTAATTATTATTTACTCATTGTGTAAGAGGCCGACCACTGCTGCTGTCTACCTTCTGAACTTTGTGTTGAAGCCTGATTGACCCAGGACCCGCAATCCTCTATGTCTTGAGGACGTCTTGCATCCCAGTGTCCAACTGTGTTCCGGCTTCCACAATATTAACCCAGTGTGAAGGCGTCAGTGAGATGGACCATCCCTGGCCACATTCACTTGTCCACGTGTTTGTGGTTAGGCTGTTCTTCCCACTAAATGCACTGGGGAGGGCACAGGTAGTGTTTTGGTATGCGCTCTTGTGTATAAGGCGCACCGGGACAAATAGGGGCGGCTGGGGACCGAGTATGGGCACCCGGCCGCGGGGCAGCTGGGGACCGAGCATGGACACCCGGCCGCCCCCTGGCGGCTGGGGACCAAGCGTGGACACCCGGCTGCTGGGCGGCTGGGGACTGAGTATGGATACCAGGCCGCCGACGCAGCCATGACGTGGTGGCCAGATTCCGCCTCCACATGCCTAAAAGGCCCAGTTTCAAGTGCAAGCAAGCAAGCAGTATGGTATTGCAGCCTGGGGGTGGGTGGCAGGCTGCATACTTGCGCTTGCATTGCAAGGAATGGGGGAGGTACAATTTAACACTGCCCTGGGACAAGGACTTGCACGGGGATAGTTGCAAGTCTGCATCTTCTGATGGGGCAAGGATCACTTCTGATGGGCACACTTTTAGGCAGTGACCTGGGTGTCAGAGATGCTTCAAGGGGTCTTCCCCATGCTGTTCCCATGTCTTTTCTCACTGTATGCATGTGTCACACAGCACATGGCCAGATAAGGTTGTAAAATGTTAAAATGACATTTCCCGGTGAATGCATTTATCACGGTTGAAAGCAATACAAAAGTGCAAAACGCATAAAAAATGCTACTTGTGAACATAGCCCAAGGTGAGGAGGAGTATTTTTGTTTTTGGTTATTTATTTTACCTTATACACAAGTCTTTACCCTGGAAAGGATGTTCCTTAACATATTTCACAGGAAAAGAGTTTCAGTTTAGTTTTTGAACGTTTTATTGTGAGCCCGTAAAAGTGGCTTAATACCTCTGACCACATTGTTGACAGCAGTGACCTGAGAGTCAGAAATGCTTCCTGGGCCGATCCCCATGCTGTCCCCATGTAATTTGAGCACTGTCATTATTGTTTTGGGCACTTTTTAGGCTTTCTACAGTCTGCTGGGGGTGCTGCCGCAAAAATGCTCGGGTCTCCCATAGACTAACATTGGGCTCGTTGCTCGGGTCGAGCACCCGAGTATCACGGTGAGATCGGCCCGAGCTTCGAGCACCCGTGCATTTTAGTGCTCGATCAACACTAGCAACCACATTATTTTAGTTCTATATTTTTTTTTGTCCACTCATAATTATTTTAGTTTATCTTTCATTTGAATTGTAGAGATTATAGGTGACATTAAAGGTGGAAAAAGTTTGGAAATAATTCTTCTTGGAATGATTTTCTTTTTACACGACAAAACCCTGACATTTTAAAAGGAGTATGTGGACTTTTTATATCCACTGTATACACTTCTCAAGATTGAAATTGCAACACCAAGAAGGAAAAGTTGTGGAATTATGGAAATCACAGGATCGATAGACATATTAATAATATGCAAATGATGAATACATTACAAAAAAAATCAAAACATCTATTTATTCAGTATAGAAAGGCCAGGGAGCCCATAGGGAGGACGGGCCTTATGACAACTTTAGAGGGTGGGAGTGAAAGGGGTTAACTTGCTTGGGAAAAATAAGGATGGGATGGATTTTTTTGCTGGTGTCCAAGCAGGGAGTCTGATTGGTGGGGGGAGTTTTAGGGGCAGGGTAAAAGGGAGGCTATTTAAGAGGTAGGAGGGGTTTCCTACCCTCTCTTGCTTCCTGGATCCAGCTGCCCATTCACCCACCCCTTTTCTTTTTTCGTTTTTGTGTTTATAAAAAAAAATAGATAATAAGTATTTTTTATGTCACATCGGCGGGGTGATAGGTCTGGGTTAGAGGCTGGTCAAGTGGTGATGGCCTTTGGTTGGAAGACACTATTAGGGTATTGTGGGTTCTGTGATAGGTCAAGTTAACTTGCGGGCGTAGGTCCTGCAAAGTTAAGGTTATTAATTAGGTGTGGTGCGGCAAAGGAAAAATTCGGAAGTTTGGGGGTTATGCCTCTGGACCAGACCTGTCAGCTGTTTAATGTTATTTAATGTTTTTATAATGTTTACATTGTTTATAATGTTTGGGGCGCTAGGATTGTGGACACCCCAAGTTTGTGTGTGAAGTTAATAAAAGGCTGCTGTAGCCATTTTTACCAAGTTGCAAGCAGTCATGTGTTTATTTTAAAGTTATTAAGGGTAAGAATTGATGTAGGGCCATGTCGGCATCCGGTATACCCGGGCAAGTGCCGGGGCCCTGGACCATCAGAGGGGCCCACTCACCGCTGGGGCCCGGGCCACTCCCCCAGCATCTGTGCAGGGCCGCTGGTGCTGTTTGAGTGCTGTCACTTTACCAGACATGGCCGCGCAGTGCGCTGTGCAGCTATGTCTGGTAGTAATGACGCAGCAGGGTCGGCACTGCGCCTTTAATTGTGCTTGTGTGTTGCCCCTGCCACGTCATTATTAGCAGACACAGGCACACAGTGCTCTGCGCTCCGCCTTGTCTGGTGAAGTGACAGCACTCAAACAGTGCCAGCGGCCCTGCACAGATGCTGGGGGTCGATGGCGAGTGGGTCCCCCTGATGGTCTGTGACGGCCATCAAAACACACGCCGGCGGCTCTGCACAGCCACATGCCTGAGGAGCTGGATGGGACACAGCCCGGAGGCAGGTGAGCGAGGCTTGTTGCCAGCTTCCCAATGCCCATATTAAATATATTTCTAATGTTTCTGTGTCTGTGTGTGCATGTATGATGTGAATATCTGTGTATATCTGTGTATGACTGTGTATATATATTTGTGTCTGTTTTATGTGTTTTTAAGAATTTGTGTTCAAATATGTATGTATGTCTACGTATCTGTGTATGTTTGTCTATGTGCGTGTCTGCATGTGCATATCTGTGTAACATATGCATGCCTGCATGTCTGCACGTGTCTGCGTACTGTGTGTGTGCGCATGTCTGCATACTGTGTGTGCGTGTGCATGTCTACGTACTGTGTGTGCATGTCTGCGTACTGTCTGTGTACTGTGTGTGCATGTCTGTGTACTGTGTGTGCATGTCTGCGTACTGTGTGTGCATGTCTGCGTACTGTGTGCATGTCTGCGTACTGTGTGCATGTCTGTGTACTGTGTGCGTGTGTGCATGTCTGTGTACTGTGTGTGCACGTTTGTGTACTGTGTGCGTGTGTGCACGTCTGCGTACTGTGTGCGTGTGTGCATGTCTGCGTACTGTGTGTGTGCATGTCTGCGTACTGTGTGTGTGTGCATGTCTGCATACTGTGTGTGTGTGCATGTCTGCGTACTGTGTGTGTGTGTGCATGTCTGCATACTGTATGTACATGACGCGCCCCCTGGGCCGTAGGGGGGCACCCGGAGCCGGGCCTTGTAGATGCTGGGGGTTTTAGACAACGTGGCGGTGACCCGGTTCGTGACCCAGGGCGGTCAAACCTGGGTAGTTTATGTATAGTCTGACTATGCCATCTGTGGGATGCGGTTACTGGGAACCGCCGCTGCGGAGCAGTCCACTGAAGCTGATGGTATGGGCAGCAAGGTGATGTAACTCCCCACAGGAAGAGTGGAGCTTCAGGGCAGCGTGTATGAATGATGGTGGTGATAGTGCCTGGATCAGTAATAATAACACGGAGTCTTTGCAGTGCAGTCCTAGGGTCTTTACTGGTGTCAATTATATAGGCCCCAACGGGAGTGCTTGCTAGGGATGAGGGCCTGGTCAGTCTGGGAGCAATCCTAGAATTCCCCTGGCCAGGTGGAGTTGTAGGCCTGCCGTTCTAACTGTACTCTTTTGGCTATTCCGCTTATAGTCGTGTTGTAGCCCACGTCCCTGAGTGTGACGTGCTGTGCTCACCCGTATGGCTGGCGACTCGGATCCCGTGTATTCCTCGCTCCTCTGTGGCGGTACTGGTCCTTTCGTATGGCTGAGCCTCCGGGCTTCTGTTGGGCCAGGAGACCTGAAATCCCCTGCCCTGCGGTATCTGCTGCTGGGCCTGAAGGGTCCCACAGCCTCGGACTCCGGTGTCCGGTTTTCTGTATATACTCCGGCTAGGACGAGCTCTGCCAGCTCCAGTCTTCAGCTCCTTGCTCCTTAGTGTCCTATGAGACTCGACTACAGCCCCTGTCTCAGCTAACCCCGCCTCCAGATCCAGTTATATAGGGCAGGATCCTCCCCTTTTATGGTCTGGAGCAGGAGGTGTTGCATGTAGTGTATTCCCTGACCAGGAAACTCCTGTTTTGCTCCCAGACATGGTATTACTACCACTGTGGCAACCAGACCCCCTGGGGTGCCACATTCCCCCCTAGTAAATTTCAGTACTCCAGTACTGAACATATTTTGCAAAAATACAACAGGTAATAACAATACAATAACATATTTACAGCCATTAGAGTCTTTAGAGGTCACGGTATCATTCGCAACTGTTAGAACCCTCCTGTTAGTTTTTTTCTATTTTGTGGTCACGTGACCTGCTGTCTATTTATTCCAGCTCCGCCCTTCTGGCTTTGCTGGACTTCAGTGTTATTTGACTCTCTATCTAGCCAGTTGCTTTTGTACCTATCTCTCTAGTTCGTTTGGTCCTTGGACCTCTAAGTACTTTTTGTCTGTTTGTCTTTTTGCTCCGCTACAACTTCTGCTAGGAGGTGTCCAATTTTGTCCCAGTCCTTAGTTCGTTTAGGGACCCCTCCCTTTATTCTATAGGTCAGCGTTCAGACTAGCTGAGGACGAAGGCGGGTCTGTTCACAAGGAACAGGTTGCCCGCTGCAACATAGGGAATCAGCTTAGTCTTATTGTAGGGACAGATTCCCTCTCTCTCCTTAGTTTTGTAGCAGATCATAACAGTATGTCCAGCCAAAACTAAAATTTTTAGGAAAGAAATCCGGGGATCAGTATGGCTTCTGTGCAAGATTTGGCTCAACGCCTGCAGGGATTGTCTCTAGAGGTTGCCAAGCTCCAGCAACACGTGAGTAGCTGTCCTGGAGCGTATTTTGTGGAACCAAAGGTAGGACTGCCTGATATTTTTGATGGTATACAACAAGATTTTTTTTCCTTTAAAAATGCTTGTTTATGATATTTTCGTTTGAGACCCAGGTCCTCTCGGAATAAATCACAGCGCATTGGGTTTATCATGTCCCTTTTGCGCAAGGAACCACAGGGGTGGGCCTTTTCTTTCCAACCTAATGAACCATGTTTTAGATCAGTGGAGAATTTTTTTTCTGCTATAGGGTTATTGTATCACGATCCTGATCGAGTTTCATCTGCTGAGACAGAACTGAGACGTTTGAAGCAGGGGTCAGGTGATGTTGAAAATTATTGCACACACTTCAGAAGGTGGTCTTCAGAAGTGAAATGGAATGATTCGGCGTTAAAATGTTTGTTTCTTGCTGGTCTAAGTGAAAGGGTTAAGGATCTGCTGATTGCATTCCCTGCACCTGTGACCTTGCAAGAAGCCATGCAATTAGCTATACGTGTGGAGAGGAGACTGCGTGCCAGGGTTAATGATGAGAAAATTCCTGCAATGGCAGCTCCTAGTCCTCAGAGGGTCTGCTCGGACGGCGGGGCGATGTCACTCCGCTCCCAGGAAGGAGACCGCAGGTTTTCCAAGGGATTGTGTTTTTATTGTGGTAAATCTGACCATTTGATTAAGAACTGTGAGCTTCGTTTAAGCAAAGAAAAAAAAAAGGTCAGTTACGTCCGTATTGCTTGTTTGAATTCTAAGGGAGTATTTCTTTCAGGGAGTACCTCATTGCAGGAGGATTTGATTGAATTTCAGGTATTTGTAGATTGTGGTTCAACACTTAATGTGATTGATAAGGGGTTTTTGGAAAAACTTAAATTGGAATCCAAACCTTTGTCATCACCTATTTCTGTGATTGCAATTGATAACACTCCTTCGAAATGTATTACTCACAAGGTTGCTGAATTTCCCCTCACTATCAATGGTATTCACCAAGAAAATTTGGATTTGGTGGTATTAAATAATTTACCTTCTCCAGTAGTTTTAGGTTTGCCTTGGTTAAAACTGCATAATCCTTTGCTGGACTGGTCTACTAATGAGATTAAGTCATGGAGTCCTAAGTGCTATGATAAATGTTGCAATGGTCGCATTGCGGCTGTGGAAAAAGAGGAATTACCTGTACCTATTCAGGATTTTTGGAAGGTTTTTTCAGAGGAGGAGTCGCAAGTTTTACCTCCTCATAGGGACGATGATTGCACCATTGAGTTTGTTCCTGGAGCTACTCTTCCCAAGAGTCGCTTATTTAATCTGACTATCCCTGAAAGAAAGGCCTTGGAGGAATACATACAGACGAGCTTGGCTGCTGGTCACATTAGACCTTCTAAGTCGCCTGAGGCTGTTGGATTTTTCTTTGTAAAAAAAAAGGACGGCGGTTTACGTCCATGTCTGGACTTTTGCGAAATAAAATTACCGTACGCAATTCCTACCCATTGCCATTAATTCCCGACTTGTTTAACCAGTTGGTGGGGGCCAAGTGGTTCTCTAAAATTGATCTCCGGTGGGCATACAATTTGTTACGAATAAAGGAGGGTGATGAATGGAAAACTGCTTTTAACACTCCAAGAGGTCATTTTGAGAATCTGGTGATGCCTTTTGGTCTTACCAATGCACCCGCATTTTTTCAGAACCTTATTAATGACATCCTGAGACCTTTGATTGGTAAGAATGTGGTTGTGTATTTGGATGACATTTTGATTTATTTGCCAGATCTGGAGTCTCATTGGCAGAGCGTACGTGAGGTATTGCAGTTATTAAGTGTCAATTCACTTTTTGCTAAGCTGGAGAAATGTGAGTTCGCTGTACAGAGAATTAGTTTTTTGGGCTACAGTATCTCCAGCGAGGGCTTTGAGATGGACCCAGTGAAGGTTCAGGCTGTGCAGGAATGGCCTAGGCCTATTGGTTTGAAATCGATACAGAGATTTTTGGGTTTCGCCAATTATTACAGAAAATTCATTAAGAATTTTTCTATAATTGTTAAGCCGCTGACCGATCTCACCAGGAAAGGTGCGAATACGGTCCAGTGGACTACTGAGGCCATTGAAGCTTTTGTGTATTTCAAGGAGAGGTTCAGTTCTCCCCCTATCCTTATGCAGCCTGATGAGACCAAGCCTTTTTTGGTCGAACTTGATGCTTCTTCGGTGGGGGTCGGTGCGGTTTTGTCTCAGGAGAACAAGGATGGAGTACATCGCTGTGCCTTTTTTTCGAAAAAATTTTCAGAAACCGAACTTAATTACGATGTTGGTAATCGGGAATTGCTGGCTATTAAACTCGCGTTTGAACATTGGTGTCATTTCTTGGACGGTGATAAATTTCCTGTTCAGGTTTTCACTGATCATAAAAATTTGATTTATCTGGATGCTGCCAAGCGCTTGAATGCCCGTCAGGCTAGGTGGGCACTTTTTTTTTCTCGGTTTAATTTTTCTGTTACTTACATCCCTGGTACTAAGAATGTTAAAGCCGATGCTTTATCTCGCAGCTTTTCTCCCATGGTTGGTACCGAGGAGGAGGAGAGCATTTTACAGGAAGGAGTTGTGGTAGCAGCATTGGACTCCGTTTTGGAAGATGGGATTCTGAAAGCCCAGGAGGATGCCCCATCTAACACTCCCGATTGGAGGTTGTTTGTGCCTAGGACCTTTAGGAAAGATTTGTTTGTGGAGTATCATGAGTCTCGGCTGGCAGGTCATCCAGGAATTTCTGAGACTAAGAGACTTATAAGGCGCAGTTTTTGGTGGCCTGGGTGGCAGAAGGAAGTCATCAAGTGGGTGCGTCAATGTACGGTGTGTGCTAGGTCAAAGGCTTCACATACCCCTGCTGAGGGGTTGCTTTGCCCTCTGGAGGTTCCTAGTGCGCCGTGGACGCATCTGGCAATGGATTTTATTACTGACCTTCCTGTGTCCGAGGGTTTCACTGTCATCTGGGTGGTCGTGGACCGTTTTAGCAAGATGTGTCATTTGGTTCCTTTCATTAAACTACCCTGCGCTAAGACACTCGCTAAGGCGTTTGTTAAGGAAATTGTCAGGCTCCATGGCGTTCCCACCGACATTGTTTCTGATAGGGGACCTCAGTTTGTGGCTCGCTTTTGGCGTGCTTTTTGTGACAGGTTGGGAGTCCATTTGTCATTTTCATCTGGGTATCATCCTGAGTCTAATGGACAGACAGAAAGAAAGAACCAGGATGTTGAACAGTTTTTGCGTTGTTTTGTGGCAGACAATCAAGAGGGGTGGTCTGAGTTTCTGCCACTCGCTGAATTTTCTCTTAACAACCATACATCCTCTTTTGCTGGGTGTTCTCCTTTTTTTTGTTGTACTGGGAGACATCCGTCGTTTGGTTCGTTCTCCAAATTGGTGTCGGCTGTGCCGAAGGAGGAGAATTTTTCCGGTGATTTGGAGAGAGTTTGGACTGATGTACGTTGTAACCTTCAAGAGGCTAACAAAAAGTTCAAGAAGTATTTTAACAGGAAACGTAAAGACGTTTTGTTTACGGTGGGTGACATGGTTTGGTTGTCCTCATAGAATCTGCGGTTGAGGATTCCCTCTAAAAAATTGGGTCCGAAGTTTTTGGGGCCATTTAAGGTGCTTCAGGTGGTTAACCAGTCTGCTGTTAGGTTGGAGGTCCCCACCTCCTGGAAGATTAATCCTGTGTTTCATGTTTCCTTGTTGAAAAAGGCTGATGTATCGGATAGGGATGCTACTGTCACAGTTCCTCCGGTGGTGGAGGATGGCGAATATGAAATTTCTCGTATCCTGAATTCCAGAAGGCATAGAGGGAGATTGCAGTATCTCATCGCTTGGAAAGGTTTCGGTCCCGAGGATAACTCCTGGGTAAGGGCGGATGATGTCTCTGCCCCTAGACTTGTCAGAGCGTTCCACAGGAGGTTTCCTGATAGGCCTGGGCCTGGAGGATCCGGAGGATCCTCATAGAAGAGGGGGAACTGTTAGAACCCTCCTGTTAGTTTTTTTCTATTTTGTGGTCACGTGACCTGCTGCCTATTTATTCCAGCTCCGCCCTTCTGGCTTTGCTGGACTTCAGTGTTATTTGACTCTCTATCTATCCAGGTGCTTTTGTACCTATCTCTCTAGTTCGTTTGGTCCTTGGACCTCTAAGTACTTTTTGTCTGTTTGTCTTTTTGCTCCGCTACAACTTCTGCTAGGAGGTGTCCAATTTTGTCCCAGTCCTTAGTTCTTTTAGGGACCCCTCCCTTTATTCTATAGGTCTGCGTTCAGACTAGCTGAGGACGAAGGCGGGTCTGTTCACAAGGAACAGGTTGCCCGCTGCAACGTAGGGAATCAGCTTAGTCTTATTGTAGGGACAGATTCCCTCTCTTTCCTTAGTAGATCATAACAGCAACCAGGTGTCCATTCCACTGAAGGTGTAGTTTGAGGGACCCGTCCCCAACCCTCCTCGGAGGCCCTGGGGTGGCTACAGGGCATTGATGATCCGGATGTTGGACCACGTCTTCAGCCACCTCCACGGGTTTTTGTTCTGTGGTCTGGCACAAAGGGGGCACTTTACAGGTGCAACTATTTACAGGCGAAAGTTTTTGGTTATTCATTGCACATAACCTGAAAGTCTCTGAAACCTGTCGGGTAACTGGGAAAACATGTTCAATACACACATAAAACATTTGCAATAATACAGTTATATTTTACATTTTAAATTCTCCAGCGAGCAGGGATCTGACCTCTGGTGATTCTGGTAGACCTACGTAACACACTGTCTGTCTGTGTTCTACCTTGGTCCCCTGTATTTACCCCTGGTGTGGTGGGCTATATGTTCTTCACACTACAGGTGTTTGGAGGTGTCTCTGGTAGGTTGGGCAGCTTCCTACGGATCCTTTGGCTTACCGTGGGTACGACAGGCTCGCTACTAGCAGATGGTAGATTCTACTGGTCTGCTGATGAGGAATCTTCTGTCACCGGGGCCAATGGTTCTTCCAACTCTACTGGGACTTCTACAGCTTCCTGAGGGGCTGGTTGGAGAAAAGTAAGGACCGGCACAACTATTGCATTATTTACTTGTGTCCATGACCGGGGAAATTCTCCGAGTACTGTGCTGACCATTTCTTCCACTTCCTCTGCGGTTGAGGGATATCTTGGCCATCTTCAGCATGCTGTAGCAGCTCGGGACATTTCTTCAGGAGGTCTCTAGAAACTGTTGCTGTCGCTTCTCCTCCATCCTTACTTATGAGGTGGTGTGCAGTTGGTGGAATTCACTGGGATGTGGTTGCAGAGATCCACCAGGTCTGGCAACCTTTCTGGCTACAGACGGCGTTCCTCCAGGGGCAACGTCTTCAGTAGGTCTATCACCACCTGATTCATCTTTTCACACATCCCGTTGGACTGGGGGTGATAAGGCGTTGTCCTGATCTTCTTGCAGCCGTACAGGTTGCAGAACTCCTGGAATACCTCCTCTTCGAAGGCCGGACCTTGGTCAGTTAGCACACGTTCTGGGTAACCATGCAGGCGGCAGAAGTGCTGCTGGAAAGCTCTGGCTGCTGTCTGATCCGTTTGGTCCTTGACTGGCACTACTACCAGGAACCGGGAGTAATGGTCTATGATGGTGAGAGCGTAGACATAGCCTGACCTGCTCGGGGATAGCTTCACATGGTCCAGGGCTACCAGTTCGAGTGGCTGCTTGGTGATGATGGGCTGCAGGCGAGCCCTCTGGCAGTCGCGGTCTTTCCTTCTCAGGTTGCATGGTCCGCATTCTTGACACCACCTCTAGACTGCTTTCCTCATACCAACCCAATAGAACCATTCACGAAGCAGGACTTCCAGCTTTTTCCATCCAAAATGTCCCGCTCCATCGTGGTACGCTTCCAGGACCATACACGCGTCTCGCCTCGGAACTACCACCTGCCAGACCAGCTCATGTGTCCGGGAGTTGACAGTTCTTCGACACAGCTTCCCTTCATAGATGAACAGCTAGCTCTTTTCTTTCCACAGCTGTTTGGTCTCTTCTGGAGCATCTGAATCAGGGTATGAGTCAGCTTGTGTCAGCAACTCTTTGACTAGGTGAACAGCCGGGTCACTGTCTTGTGTTTCTGCCCATCCATGGTGGGGCAATGGATTGAACGTGGCTTCTCTGTTGGCAGAGCACCTGTTCTTCACACAATGGGAGCACTGCTTTATCCCATGGCGGTGGAACGCGGGGATTTCTATCTCTTCCAGCTCCTCTGGGTCTTCTCCCCCATCTTGTAAGTTAGGCATTCTGGACAGCGCATCTGCGTTTGCATTCTTGTGCCCAGCCCGGTACTTGATGGTGAATTCATAATTAGACAGTCGGGCCATCCATCTTTGTTCAAGGGCACCAAGTTTTGCAGTGTCCAGGTGTGTCAGCGGGTTATTATCCCTGTACACAGTGAATTTGGAAGAGGCGAGATAATGCTTGAAGCGTTCAGTCACAGCCCAGACGATGGCAAGGAACTCCAACTTGAAGGAGCTGTAGTTCTCTGGGTTTCTTTCTGTGGGCCGGAGCTTCCTGCTGGCGTAGGCTATCACCCTTTCTCTGCCTTGCTGGATCTGGGACAGCACCGCTCCTAGTACCACGTTGCTCGCGTCCGTGTGGAGGATGAAGGGTTGGCCATAATCAGGGTAGGCCAGGACCTCGTCTCCTGTTAGGGCCATCTTCAACCTCATCTTCTAGCTTGTCCCATTTGAATGGTGGTTTCTGGTTCTTGGCCTTTCTGGACTGGCCTATCAGGAGGTCCTGCATAGGCGCCGCCATCTTGGTGAAGCCTGGTATAAACCTTCGGTAGTAGCCTACCAACACGAGGAACTGCCGCACTTCTTTAATGGTGGAAGGTCTCGGCCAGTCCTTGATTACTGTGATCTTGTCGGGAACTGGTGCTACACCGTCAGCGCTTACCACGTGTCCCAAGTACTGTACTTTGGGCTTCAGCAGGTGGCACTTTGATGGCTTCACCTTCAGGCCAAAGCTAGCCAGGGCTTCAAACACTTCCGCCAGGTGCTTCAGATGATCCTCATATGTCTTGGAGTATACTATGACGTCATCCAGGTACAGGAGGACTGTCTCGAAATTCTTATGTCCTAGACAGCACTCCATCAACTGCTGGAAGGTTCCTGGGGCGTTGCAGAGCCCGAATGGCATGCAGTTGAACTCGCTGAGGCCCATCGGGGTGGTGAATGCGGTCTTTTCCTTATCCGCCTCTGCTACAGGAACGTGCCAATATCCACTAGTAATATCCAAAGTAGAGAAATAATTAGCAGATTTTAATGCAGCCAATGACTCCTCTATCCTGGGTAGCGGGTACGCATCTTTGTGAGTTATGCGATTAATTTGCCTGTAGTCTACACACATTCTCATTGTGCCATCTTTTTTCTATACAAGAACTAATGGAGCTGCCCAGGGGCTACAACAGTCTCTTGTTACCCCAGCCTCCTTCATCTCTCGTAACATCCCTTTGGCATTTTGGTAGTGTGCTGGCGGTACAGGCCGGTACCTTTCTTTAATGGGTGGATGGTCTCCCGTGGGGATATTGTGTTGAACCCCCTTTACCTGCCCGTAGTCGAGTGGGTGTTTACTGTGTTTACTGAAGACCCTCTCATACTCCTGGACCACCCGGTATACTCCTTGTTTTTGATGTGGAGGGGTGGAGTCAGTGCCCACATGCAGCTTCTGGCACCAGTCCTCCATCTGCCCCTTGGAGCCATTATCCTTCGCCTGTTTGGATGGAGGTAAGGGTTCCACTGTCTTTATAGAATTTTTATTGACGGTGAACAGCTTGGCCAGGGTGGCATACCGGGGCAAATGAACTTCTTTTTCTCCAATGTTCAGGATGCGGACTGGCACTCTCCCATGATGAACATCCACCACCCCCCTGGCTGTCAAAATGGTGGGCCTACTGTCGGAGTAGACGGGCTCTACCAGGGACTGGTAATCTCTACCCCTTAGACCGATGGCTGCCCGGCACCATATCAGCATTTCACTTCTTGGGGGCATGGCAATAGGGAATGAGTCACTCATCCTAACACTGCCAATCTCACCACCACACAGTTCTACATGTTGACTTTTCATCAGGGCTCTGATCTCTCTTTGTAGAACCCGTTGCTGGCTGGAACTGGCGGTCTCCGCAACCTGCTGTAACAAGGCAATTATTTCTGCAAGACAATTTTCAATGACATTAGTGCCTAAGGTTATCATGGGATGACTTTCTCGGCGATCAATGTCGACAATAATTAGTCCTTGTGCTGGCAGTTCGACTTTGCCAACCTTTATGGTCACTTCTTTGAACCCCCCCTGAGGTACGGGTTGACCATTGCTGGCATAAATGCTCAAATGTTCGTCTGGACGGCGGGTGATGTCAGAGTCGGTCCAGTACCATTTGAAAAGAACGTAGGGGATAGTGGTCACCTGGGATCCAGTGTCCAGCAACGCGCTCATTGGAAAGCCATCCAGCACGACAGGTAGGACCGGTCGTCCTCCCACATATTTGTCTCGCCAGCTTGATGGGCCTGGTGGTCTTATGCTTGGGGGTTGGCCCTCTGCCCCAGGTTTTGCTCGTTTAAATGACAGTACCTTACATAATGTCCTGACTGGTTGCAGCGGAGGCAGATGGGTTGTCCGTCCTGGTCGTAGCAGTCACTGTTCCTCCCTCTGGATGGTGGAATCCTCTTCTGTCGGCGCCACGGGACGTCCTCCGGCTGGAAGCCAGCTGGATCTTTCCTTTGGGAGACACCTGCACAGTTTTGGTTAGCGCAGCTACACTTTTAGTTAACTCTTGGACCTGATGGTGCAGGTCTGTAGATGGGGCATTTTCCAGGGTCTGTGCATCAGCTCCTACAGGCTCCGGGGAAAAGGGTGCCACCTCCTGGTGGTAGGTGATAGCTGGGCGCCGGTGAGCTGTAGCGCCACCTGGTGCTGGTTCTCGTAGCACCCGGATGGCCCTGTCCTTAAACTGGGCAAAGTCCATGTCAGGGTTTTGCAGAGCCATTATGCGCAGCTGGGTTCGGTGGGCGCTGGACAGTAAACCCTCAATAAATTGTTCAGTTAACAGTCTGTTTTCATCACGCACACTGTCAGGGTCTACCTGTTTGATGGCCCTTAGCACCTCCTGCAGGTTTAAAGCATAGTCGAGTACACTGTCCTGAGCCCGTTGTTTGAACCCATAAAACTTCATCTTTATCTCTGCGGTAGTACGGGTGTCAAAGTGTCCTTTAGGCGGGCCAGTATCTCTTTTACAGTCCCTTTTTCTCTGGCTGACCAGGATTTTACTTCTCTCTGGGCTGCACCGATTAACTGGCCTATAAGAATGCTCACTTTCTGCTCCTCGGACAGGGGATATACCTTAAATAAACTGCTGAGTCTCTCCTTGAAGTCACTCAGGGTGTGCGACTCTCCTGAGTACTGGGGCAACCACGCTGCCCCCGGTATATAAGGCATGGTGAATGGCATTACTGCGGCAGCGGCCGCGCCGGTGGTTGAAGTTCCCTCCATATCGGGCGTCTTCCTCCCCCCTAGTGAACCGTGGCCT
Source organism: Phyllobates terribilis (assembly GCF_046119375.1). NCBI lineage: Eukaryota > Metazoa > Chordata > Amphibia > Anura > Dendrobatidae > Phyllobates > Phyllobates terribilis. The sequence goes on along the minus strand of NW_027362762.1, from coordinate 794,035,374 downwards.
ACCTTCTTTCTCTTTTCTTCCGTAGGCCGCAGTTCCGCAGGCGATGGTCTCAGTCGAGGACCTGGCGTCGCACGCGTCTGACGTCAGCGCTCGCTGGGCTCCTTCCAGGACCTGGCGTTGCAGCAGCGTGCGGGGCGGGGCTTTGGACTTCGCGCATTTTCAGCGATCACGCCCCTCTTCTTCCCGCGCGGCGACCCAAAAATGGCAGACAATGGCGGGAAAACAGTGGCAATGGCGGGAAAACAGCGGCAATGGCGGGAAATCTTCACCACGGTATGCGACACAGTCTGTGAAGGCGCGCAGTACCCGGTGGTAGCGGGCATGTAATCCTGCCGACTACGCCAAAGTTGACGCGCCCCCTGGGCCGTAGGGGGGCACCCGGAGCCGGGCCTTGTAGATGCTGGGGGTTGTAGTCACCGTGGCGGCGACCCGGTCCGTGACCCAGGGCGGTCAAACCTGGGTAGTTTATGTATAGTCCGACTACGCCACCTGTGGGATGCGGTTACTGGGAACCGCCGCTGCGGAGCAGTCCACTGAAGCTGATGGTATGGGCAGCAAGGTGATGTAACTCCCCACAGGAAGAGTGGAGCTTTAGGGCAGCGTGTATGAATGATGGTGGTGATAGTGCCTGGATCAGTAATAATAACACAGAGTCTTTGCAGTGCAGTCATAGGGTCTTTACTGGTGGTAATTATATAGGCCCCAATGGGAGTACTTGCTAGGGATGAGGGCCTGGTCAGTCTGGGAGCAATCCTAGAATTCCCCTGGCCAGGTGGAGTTGTAGGCCTGCCGTTCTAACTGTACTCTTTTGGCTATTCTGCGTATAGTCGTGTTGTAGCCCACGTCCCTGAGTGTGACGTGCTGTGCTCACCCGTATGGCTGGCGACTCGGATCCCGTGTATTCCTCGCTCCTCTGTGGCGGTACTGGTCCTTTCGTGTGGCTGAGCCTCCGGGCTTCTGTTGGGCCAGGAGACCTGAAATCCCCTGCCCTGCGGTATCTGCTGCTGGGCCAGAAGGGTCCCACAGCCTCGGACTCCGATGTCCGGTTTTCTGTATATACTCCGGCTAGGACGAGCTCTGCCAGCTCCAGTCCTCAGCTCCTTGCTCCCTAGTGTCCTATCAGACTCGACTACAGCCCCTGTCTCAGCTAACCCCGCCTCCAGATCCAGTTATATTGTTGTGAAGAAAAAACGGAGAGTGGTGGTCATGGGGGATTCCCTGTTAAGAGGAACAGAGGCCGCTATCTGCAGACCAGACATAACCTCAAGAGAAATGTGCTGTCTTCCAGGAGCAAAAATTAAAGATGTGTCTGACAGGATATCAAGACTCTTCAGACCTACAGATCACTACCCATTCCTGCTAATACATGTGGGGACAAATGACACCGCAAGAAAGGACCTGGAAACCATCTGCAGTGACTTTGAAGACTTAGGCAAGAAAGTGAAAGAATTGGGAGCGCAGGTGGTCTTCTCATCCATCCTCCCAGTGGATGGCCATGGAACAATGAGGTGGAATAAGATTCTACAGGTGAACAACTGGCTACGTCGATGGTGCCGTCAACAAGGATTTGGATTTCTGGATCACGGAATGAATTACCTATACGATGGACTACTTGCTAGAGATGGGGTGCACCTTACGAAGACTGGAAAACATGTATTTGGAAGTCGCCTTGCTACACTCATCAGAAGAGCTTTAAACTAGAACAATGTGGGAAGGGAAGCAAAAGGCCAGAAAAAGCCATACAGCTGACAAATACTATTGAGATCTCTGCTACTGGAAGTGGAAAAGAAGAACAAAGACAAAAAAATCTAAATAATAAAAATATGGGAGGAAGAGAAACCAATCACAAACTAAAATGTTTTTATACAAATGCACAAAGCATGGGCAACAAACAAGGAGAATTGGAACTACTAATGCAGGAAAAAGAATATGATGTCATTGGAATCACTGAAACTTGGTGGGACGATACACATGATTGGAATAAAAGGCTAAAAGGATACAACTTATTTGCAAGAAACAGACTTGATAAACGAGGAGGAGGTGTTGCATTGTATGTTAGAAAAGCGTATATCTGCACAGAGATTGAAGCTTCAGAGACTGGGAGTTCTGTGGAAACTGTTTGGGTAAGAATACAAGGAGAGAACAACGGAAAGGACACCATTGTAGGCATTTACTACAGGCCACCTGGGCAAGCTGAAGATATGGATGAACTCTTTATGTATCAAATGACCAAGTTCTCCAAAAAATATGACGTAGTGGTCATGGGAGATTTCAACTATCCAGACATTTGTTGGGAATCTCTCTCAAGTAAAACTAACAGGTCAAGCAAATTCTTATCCTCTCTTGCTGACAACTTTATCTTCCAAAAGGTAGGGGAGAAAACAAGGGGATCTGCTACTTTGGATCTAATCCTTATAAACAGGGAGGAAATGGTTGAGGAGGTAAAGGTGGCTGGGACCCTAGGAGGCAGCGATCATGCTATTATAGAATTTTGGATAACTAGAGGAGGAAGACATGTGAAGACTCAAACTTCAAGGTTAGATTTTAGAAAGGCAGATTTTAAGAGACTCAGAAAGAGAATAGGAGGGATCCAATGGCTGGATGTCCTTAAGGACAAAAATGTCCAGGAAGGATGGGAAATTTTTAAAAATGAGATTCTCAAAGCACAATCGTTAACAATCCCGAAAAGTAGGAAGAATGGGAAGCATTTAAGGAAACCAGGATGGATGAACACAGAACTTAAACACATGCTAAAAAGAAAGAAAGAAATGTTTATTAAATGGAAAGAGGGAGGCATATCTAAAGAAGATTATAATGCAGTCTGCAGATCCTGCAGGGCACGTATCAGGTTAGCTAAAGCTGACAATGAATTAAGGCTTGCAAGAGATGTCAAAAGCAATAAAAAAGGATTTTGGGGGTATGTCAAAAGTAAAAGAAAAGTCAAAGATGCTATAGGATTTTTACAGGATGAAAATGGAGAAATGGTAAGAGAGGATGTTGAGAAGGCCGAACTTTTTAATTCCTATTTTGCATCTGTTTTTGACGCGCCCCCTGGGACATATTCCTTTTGAGGGGAATACCCGGCACCGGATCAGATGGGGGTTGTAGTCTCCGAGCGGCTGTGACCCGGCCCGTGCCCAGGGCGTCAAACTCAGAGTTATGTGGCAGTCCTACAGATGTTACTAAAGTTCTTTTGTGTCGACTACGCCACCCGTTGTGATGCGGTCACTGGGGCCGCCGCTGCAGCAGGGTCCGCTGAGGCTGATAGTGGATGCGCAGCTTGGTGGGATAACCCCCAACGGGAGGGGTATAGCCTCAGAGGGGACAGGTGCAGAGGATGGGGGTTGTGGTGGTGCGGTGCAGCCGGCAATGAAGACAGACTCGGGTTATGCAGTTAAGGGTGTTTACTTACTGCAGATGTTGTACTGGTCACTCCAGCTGCTAGTGACCACCCGAGCCGTGCTTCGTCCACCAGGTCCTGGATCCAGCCAACCCCCAAACAAGTCCGGAGCATGGCCCTGAGCTCTCCCTCTGTCCTTTCTTCAGCCGTCCCCACCAGGGATTCACCTAGGTCCAGCTCCCTCGGGCCTTCTTTTGGGACACCCTTGGCCCTGGGTTCCCTGACCCTTCATGTGGTTTGCCTTCAGGGTGAATGTGGTGGGTGACCGTGGCAAACGCTGCCCACGATCTCCGGTCTCTGGCTGGGGATTGTTTTTGCCCCCACCAGCTTGGGTTCCGGTACCCTGATGCTGACTCCTCACCCGGTGCTCTAATTTGGGTTCTTGGGTCCCTTCAGTCTTCCCCCTCTGGGTCTTTCTCTGCTCCACTCTCTCTCTCTCCAGGGCTGCTGTTTCCTGCTCTCTGCATCTGACTTGTCCTCTGCAGCTGACTGACTCTCTGCGTCTGACCCTGATTCTAGTTGGTGCCCACCTTATATACACCCTCTATGTGTGAGCTCAGGTGACCAGCACCCAATGAGCTCCTATCTTTACCCAGGCTGCTCCCCCTATCTGCCCCTACACTACATGGGATGTACCACCCCCCTCCCACTCCAGCCAGGAACAGACTCGGTCGTACCTGCACATTTCTAAGTGGGAGTACCGTCGGCCTGTTCCTCGGAAATGGGATGTGTGTAGTGCATGCAGCCTATCTGAGCTCAGTTCCACACTCCATCCTTACCCGGGAGTGGAATATCACACCTCTGGGTTGAGGTGCAATACCCCTGTAGCAGCCGAATCCTCAGGGTGCTACATTCCCCCCTGGTAAATCACAGCACGTCCTCGGGCTGTAAAGACATAAAACACCAAAACATACAATTTTTTTCATATAAACATATAAAACATATAAAACATTATATATATAAAACTTTTTATATAAACATTCTCGTAGACTTCTCTTGTCTCTGGTTCCTCCTCCGGACACTGTGCAACGTGTGTCCGGGAAAAGTGCGACAGTCTCTTAGAAAATCTGGTTTTCTATAAAACCGGTAGGGGGCGCTTTAGGACGCGCAACTATATACAGGGGGATGTTGGCCGCTCTCAGTCCTCGGCCAGGTAGAGGGAAGGGAATGGCTGCTCACAGTCCTCAGCCTGTAGGATGAAGGGGTTAACGGGTAAACAGTTCACTGGTCCCAACGGGGACTATTTTAGCAGCAACGGTTCACTGTGCCCCGACGGGCAACTATATACAGTCTCTACTCCCGTCCTCAACGACGGCTCCCTCCTGCTTTTTCTTGGTGATATGGTGTTGCTTCAGACCCGTCCGGGTCCTCTGGCTCCTCCTCCCGTTCTCTCGCAAACTCTGCTAGCTGCTGACGACAACACTCAGTACGCTCAGCGGCGACTGCCCGAGTTTCCTGAGTGAACCCCATTAGATCTTCTCCGGTGGGGTCCCACTCAAACTGTGCTTCCGCTAGCGGGGGCGAGATCCGTGCCACGGGCTTCGGAGCCGGAATCAGGGGTTCATCCAGGGGTCTTAGTCTCTGCTGCCGTTCCAGCTCATGGTATCCTTCGGGCCAGATGAAGGGCCGCCCGTCCGGCCATGTGAGCTGGCTGAACAAGTCCTCCCCCAGGTGTGGCACCCTTGGTTTTACGGGCGCGGGCGCGGTGGTGGTGGCGCCCGGGTTGCCCAGGCCTTGCGGCCAGGCCTGGGGCACCTGGAAGGTGAAGGGCACCGTTAGGACGGCGGCGCCCTGGGCTACCTGGCCTTGCGGCCAGGCCGGAGGCTCCGCGGAGGTAGGGGGCGCTGTTGGTGATGCGGCGCCCGGGGGTACTAGGCCTTGCGACCAGGCTGGTGGTGTTTCCTGCTTTGTCACGCTCCGGGTCGAGGCGCGTGACGTCACAGGGGTCGCTGCGGCGGCTTCCGGTCGGGGCCTAGTCCATAGCGGTGACATGGCGGCTACGGGCACAGCAGGGGGACTTTCGGGCTCTGCGACGGGGAGCTGGGGCAGGTAAGCGGTGTCACGGCTTGGGGTATAGGCGTCCCCTTTACCTGCCTCCATGCGTTCGGCTCCCTTCTCGGCGCCGTCTCCGGCCTTGGGTCCTCCCGCGCCATCCTCAGAGGCGGTCTGCTTCCTCTTCCAGGGTAGCGTGCTCCGTTGACTGGTCTCAGCTTGCTGGGTCATCTCCCGGCTCCACTTCGCCAGTATCTCGCGCTGTACCCGGGCCATCCTCCGTGCGAGGCCCTCCAGGGCAGTCTGTGCACACTCCCGGTCTCGGGGGAGCTGCGCTAAGATCTCCGCTAGACCTAGCGGGGTTGTGGACTCTAGCAGGCTCCTGACCATCGGGTCGGTGCTGCTCTGCTCTGCTTCCGGCAGGCTCCTGGCCAGCGGGCCGGTGCTGCTCTGCCCTCCTTCCTCGGTCTCTAGCAGACTCCTGGCCAGCGGGCCGGTGCTGTTCTGCTTTCTCTCCATCTCCGGGTGAGCTCCTCCGCTACTCCTCGTTAGACCTCTTGCCTCCGGGTGCGCTCGCTCCAGACTGCTCCAAGCGACACCCATCTTTTCTCTTCTCTTTCGTCTCCTCCCACTTCGAGGGCGGTCCCGGGGCAACTCGGTGACTGTCAGCTCCAGGGGGAGTTCTTTCACGCTGACAGACACCTCCAGCATCACAGTCTCTGTTGGTGGGGGCGGCTTCCACTTTTGGCGCCATTTTCTGTCCCGGCCCACGATGGGAGGTGGCCTCTTGCCCTCCTTTGGCACGCCCATAATGGCGTCCGCTGCTCTTCCAAGGCGGGAAATCTGCGGTTTTGGCGGGAAGCGTCGCCCAGTGGCGGGAAACTCTGCAGATGGCGGGAACAAGTTGGAAATGGCGGACAATCGGCGGGAAACGACTGGTGATGGAGTCCGATGGCGTGGACCCTCCGGAACCGGCGGGAGACTTCTTTCTGAGGTAAACTTGCACTTTTCTTCAGGCACGCAGTACCCGGGTGTTGCGGGCACGTAATCCTGCCGACTACGCCAACGTTGACGCGCCCCCTGGGACATATTCCTTTTGAGGGGAATACCCGGCACCGGATCAGATGGGGGTTGTAGTCTCCGAGCGGCTGTGACCCGGCCCGTGCCCAGGGCGTCAAACTCAGAGTTATGTGGCAGTCCTACAGATGTTACTAAAGTTCTTTTGTGTCGACTACGCCACCCGTTGTGATGCGGTCACTGGGGCCGCCGCTGCAGCAGGGTCCGCTGAGGCTGATGGTGGATGCGCAGCTTGGTGGGATAACCCCCAACGGGAGGGGTATAGCCTCAGAGGGGACAGGTGCAGAGGATGGGGGTTGTGGTGGTGCGGTGCAGCCGGCAATGAAGACAGACTCGGGTTATGCAGTTAAGGGTGTTTACTTACTGCAGATGTTGTACTGGTCACTCCAGCTGCTAGTGACCACCCGAGCCGTGCTGCGTCCACCAGGTCCTGGATCCAGCCAACCCCCAAACAAGTCCGGAGCGTGGCCCTGAGCTCTCCCTCTGTCCTTTCTTCAGCCGTCCCCACCAGGGATTCACCTAGGTCCAGCTCCCTCGGGCCTTCTTTTGGGACACCCTTGGCCCTGGGTTCCCTGACCCTTCATGTGGTTTGCCTTCAGGGTGAATGTGGTGGGTGACCGTGGCAAACGCTGCCCACGATCTCCGGTCTCTGGCTGGGGATTGTTTTTGCCCCCACCAGCTTGGGTTCCGGTACCCTGATGCTGACTCCTCACCCGGTGCTCTAATTTGGGTTCTTGGGTCCCTTCAGTCTTCCCCCTCTGGGTCTTTCTCTGCTCCACTCTCTCTCTCTCCAGGGCTGCTGTTTCCTGCTCTCTGCATCTGACTTGTCCTCTGCAGCTGACTGACTCTCTGCGTCTGACCCTGATTCTAGTTGGTGCCCACCTTATATACACCCTCTATGTGTGAGCTCAGGTGACCAGCACCCAATGAGCTCCTATCTTTACCCAGGCTGCTCCCCCTATCTGCCCCTACACTACATGGGATGTACCACCCCCCTCCCACTCCAGCCAGGAACAGACTCGGTCGTACCTGCACATTTCTAAGTGGGAGTACCGTCGGCCTGTTCCTCGGAAATGGGATGTGTGTAGTGCATGCAGCCTATCTGAGCTCAGTTCCACACTCCATCCTTACCCGGGAGTGGAATATCACACCTCTGGGTTGAGGTGCAATACCCCTGTAGCAGCCGAATCCTCAGGGTGCTACATTTTCTCTCAGAAAGAAAATGTAACATCAACTGATCTTCACTGTCCTTTTAAAGGAATAGAGGAATCCAAGTTATCTGTAAACAGAAAGATTGTGAGGGAATATTTAGCTAACATAAATGAGTTCAAGTCTCCAGGTCCAGATGAATTACACCCCAGAGTACTGAAGGAGATCGTAGAAGAAATTTTAGAACCACTCTCCATAATCTTTGAAAATTCTTGGAGAACAGGAGAAGTCCCAGAAGACTGGAGAAGAGCAAATGTTGTTCCTATCTTCAAAAAGGGGAAGAAGGTGGACCCAGGGAACTATAGGCCGGAGAGTCTGACTTCTATACCAGGAAAGATCTTTGAACAAATTATTAAACAACATGTATGTAAGTACATGGATAAGAATGAAGTGATTAACCAGAGTCAGCATGGGTTTGTAACTAACAAGTCATGTCAGACTAACTTAATTTCCTTCTATGACAGAATCACTGACTGGGTGGATCAGGGAAATGCTGTAGATATAGTATATCTTGACTTCAGCAAAGCATTTGACAAAGTATCTCACACCATCCTTATTGAAAAAATGACCAAGTATGCAATGGACCAGGCAACTGTTAGGTGGACTCATAACTGGCTTAGTGATCGGACTCAAAGGGTGGTTGTAAATGGCTTCACATCCAGCTGGATGAATGTCTCAAGTGGGGTACCACAGGGCTCCGTCCTGGGACCTGTATTGTTCAACATCTTTATCAATGATTTAGATGAAGGAATTGAGGGTAAACTGATTAAATTTGCTGATGATACAAAGCTAAGAGGGATAGCTAATACTAGAGAAGAGAGAGAGAGGATTCAAAAAGACCTAAATAAACTGGAGCAGTGGACAGCAACCAACAGAATGGTTTTTAACAGGGAAAAATGCAAAGTACTACATCTGGGCAATAAAAATGAAAAAAGCATATACAGAATGGGAGGAATAGAGCTAAGCAACAGTACATGTGAAAAAGACTTAGGTATACTAATAGATCATAGACTGAACATGAGTCAACAGTGTGATGCAGCAGCAAAAAAGGCAAATACAATTCTGGGATGTATTAACAGAAGCATACAGTCTAGATCACGTGAAGTCATTATCGGTCTTTACTCCTCTTTGGTCAGACCTCATCTGGAATACTGTGTACAGTTTTGGGCACCACATTTTAAAAAAGACATAGACAAACTGGAGCAAGTTCAGAGAAGAGCGACCAGAATGGTGACTGGTCTGCAAACCATGTCCTATGAGGAACGGTTGCAGGATTTGGGAATGTTTAGCTTGCAAAAAAGAAGACTGAGAGGAGACTTAATAGCTGTCTACAAATATGTCAAGGGCTGTCACATTGTAGAAGGATCATCTTTATTCTCATTTGCACAAGGAAAGACTAGAAGCAATGGGATGAAACTAAATGGGAGGAGACACAGATTAGATATTAGAAAAAACTTTTTGACAGTTAGGGTGATTAATGAGTGGAACAGGCTGCCACGAGAGGTGGTGAGTTCCCCTTCAATGGACGTCTTCAAACAGAGGCTGGACAGACATCTGTCTGAGATGATCTAGTGAATCCTGCTTTGAGCAGGGGGTTGGACCAGATGACCCAGGAGGTCCCTTCCAACTCTACCATTCTATGATTCCATGATTCTATATAGGGCAGGATCCTCCCCTTTTCTGGTCTGGAGCAGGAGGTGTTGCATGTAGTGTGTTCCCTGACCAGGAAACTTCTGTTTTGCTCCCAGACATGGTATTACTACCACTGTGGCAACCAGAGCCCCTGGGGTGCCACATACATGTCTGCATACTGTGTGTGTGCACGTGTGCATGTCTGCGTACTGCATGTGTGTATGTATGTCTGCGTACTGTGTGTTTGTGTGTGCATGACTGCCTACTGTGCGTGTGTGCATGTCTGCCTACTGTGCATGTGTGCATATGTGCATATGTGAAGGATGAGGGGACAGAGTGGGCCCTGTGTTGTATACCTATATTTCTCCACCGTATCTGTGCATCATGAATCGTGGTATGTGTTAAAGGGACCCACTGAGATTCTTTTGTCCGGGGCCCACGAAAACCTGGAGCCGGCCCTGAATTGATGGTTACATTTGGAACGAACAATAATTCCTCTTTAACTTGTCATGAGTATGAACGCCACACATGGAAATACATCCACTTTATGGTATCTGCCAGTTGCTAACCAATCCATAAAGTTCATACATCCTTATGAGGCCTTTCAGTTTAGTGAGTGCCAATTCCAGACTTGTAAAACAAAAGCAGTTGGAGCGCCAATGGTGAAGAGCCTGAAGTTTGGGGGGGGTGAAGGGGGGGTGTTGTGACCACTCAGCTGGTCCTGTTGTGCAAAGGAGCCCCGCACAACAAGGGAAAACATTTCCAGGTGGGAGTCTGTAAGATGACCGCAGCTTAGCAGGAACTGCTGTAGGGAGTTTCTGTCTGCTTCAGTGGTCACATGACCAGGACCATGTGACTGAAGTGGGCGTTCCACAATGACATCACAGCAGGTCCTGTAGTAAGCTAGTTGTAAACAGAGCAGCTTCCACCGCTCTCCACAGGGGAGATTAGCAATCAAGAAAGAAGGAATTGTGCGGTGTTAGTGAAGCGCTAGAACAACTAGACAGGGGATTAGGTTATAACACACAAACCTTTTATTGTTTAGTACGCTCTCTAACGCCATGACGCGTTTCGATAGCAGAAGCTATCTTCCTCAGGTAGATTAGAGAGCAAATGAAAGAGCAACCATTATATAGGGTGGGTGCACCAATCAAAAGACACTAACAATTATGACAACACAGGAAATACAAAACAGGAAGTAAATTAAAAAAATAAATAAATACAAAAAAAAAGGAAGTAAAAGAAATGAATATCATATAAATATGAATATAAAAACTACATTAGATCAAAAGATTAAAAAAGAGGATAAAAGATGCCGCAGTATACCCAATAGTGTCATGATGTACTAAAAGCAGGGATTATAAATAAAATATAAAATGAATAAAAAAATAGAAAATGAATAAAAACTAGCAATGCATGAATAAGAACCAAGAGAGAAATAGGGTTAATGAATTGCAATTACTGAGTGATTACCTTTCAGAAATGTAGAGCATTATCTCAAGAGTCCTGTATCAAAAAACTCCAGCTCCGTTCCCAAGACAGTATTGTTAAGAATACGACTTCGGTCAGTGATAAAAACCCTGATGACGCTACTGAGTTGAGTAACTGGAGCCTGGTGACTACTTATAACCAGTCTCACAGGAACATCCAGAAGTTACTAGACAAATTCTGGTTTATCCTTAAGAGCGATCCGGTCCTCTCTAGGCACCTTCCTGATAAACCAAGGGTGGTGTTCAGAAGGGGTAAGAACCTCAGCAATATGGTGGCTCCTAGCAACACGCTATGTGAATCCTCTCCAACCCAACCTATCGGTATGGGCAATTTGATCAGTGGTTGTTTCTCTTGTGGGTCCCCAGAATGCATGTGTTGCCAGAGCATCTTGAGTGGTTCAAAGACTTTCTCCTTGAATACCACTGGCAAAACATATACCATTAGACAATTTTTAAACTGTCACTCCATGTTCGTGGTATATCTTCTTGAATGTACGTGCGGCCTACAATATGTGGGCCGTACGATACAGGCCATGCATGCACGGATGAATAAGCATAGTTCTAACATTCGTAGTGGTTTCCTTCTACATAGCGTTTCTAAACATTTTTCTGTGGCGCATAATAAGGATCCTACTGACTTAAGGCTTAAAATTATTGATCAGATTGCTGAAACCACAACTGACCGCTTTGGTCGTTAAATTAATCGTGAGAGTTATTGGATTTTTAGATTGGGCACTCTGTCCCCTGAGGGCCTTAATTTAACGATTGAGAATGCGATTCATTAACCCTATTTCTCTCTTGGTTCTTATTCACGCATTACTAGTTTTTATTCATTTTTTATTTTTTTATTCATTTTATATTTTATTTATAATCCCTGCTTTTAGTACATCATGACACTATTGGGTATACTGCGGCATCTTTTATCCTCTTTTTTAATCTTTTGATCTAATGTAGTTTTTATATTCATATTTATACGATATTCATTTCTTTTACTTCCTTTTTTTTTTTTTTTTATGTTTTTTTTTTAAAAAAAATTTACTTCCTGTTTTGTATTTCCTGTGTTGTCATAATTGTTAGTGTCCTTTGATTGGTGCACCCACCCTATATAATGGTTGCTCTTTCATTTGCTCTCTAATCTACCTGAGGAAGATAGCTTCTGCTATCGAAACGCATCATGGCGTTAGAGAGCGTACTAAACAATAAAAGGTTTGTGTGTTATAACCTAATCCCCTGTCTAGTTGTTCTAGCGCTTCACTAACACCGCACAATTCCTTCTTTCTTAATTCCAGACTTGTGGAATACTACTCATGATGCCAACTCTAATGAGTAGCCTCCTCTTACAGTTCTGACACGAAGCTCCATTTGTAAGAGGGTGACCTGAATGGTAATGCACCTCTTCTCCCTTTGTGACTATAATGTTGTACCTTATCTATATATACTGTATAATCGTCTTATCCCGTCTGTCCATCTGTCTGTCTTTCTGCCTTTCTTTCTGTCTGTCTGTCTGTCCAGGAAATCCCGCGTCGCTCATTGGTCCGGCAGTGGCCAATCAGCGACGCGGGATTTCAGAAAAAAGATGACGGCCGTTAGCGGCTCATCTGCGGGACGGAGATGCAGCCGGGAGATGACCGGTACGAGGCGCTCATCTCCCAGCCGGTAGCAGCAGAAGGACCTCTACTGGTAGCTGCGGGTCGGGATACTTCTGCTGCGAGCAGCCGCTCATCTCCCGGCTTCTCGCTGCGGAAGTAGCCGCACAGGCAGTGGTGCTGACATCCATGCGGCTAGGGTGTCAAGGGAGGACCGGGGAGCAGCGCTGCGGGTCGGGATACTTCTGCTGCGAGCAGTCGCTCATCTCCCGGCTTCTCGCAGCGGAAGTAGCCGCACAGGCAGCGGCGCTCCCCAGTCCTCACCAATACGATTCCGCTCCCCGGTCCTCACCAATATGATTCGCTGATTGGTCGCGGTCTCCGGCCACGACCAATCAGTGATCTTGGCGCAAAAGTTAAACACCGCTGTGCTGATTGGTCGCGGCCGCTGCCCGCGACCAATCACCGATTTGGGAGCCACATTTAAATAGCGGCGGCGACCAATCACCTATCTTGGCACCACATTTAAACACTGCTGTGCTGATTGGTCGCGGACGCTGCCCGCGACCAATCAGCGATCTTGGAGCCACATTTAAACACTGATGTGCTGATTGGTCGCGGACGCTGCCCACGACCAATCAGCGATCTTGCCGACACATTTAACACTGCTGTGCTGATTGGTCGCGGACGCTGCCCGCGACCAATCAGCGATCTTGGCGCCACATTTAAACACTGCTGTGCTGATTGGTCGGGGACGCTGCCCGCGACCAATCTGCGATCTTGCCGACAAATTTAAACACTGCTGTGCTGATTGGTCGCGGACGCTGCACGCGACCAATCAGTGATCTTGCCGACAAATTTAAACACTGCTGTGCTGATTGGTCGCGGACGCTGCACACGACCAATCAGCGATCTTGCCGACACATTTAAACAGTGCTGTGCTGATTGGTCGCGGACGCTGCCCACGACCAATCAGCGATCTTGCCGACAAATTTAAACACAACTGTGCTGATTGGTTGCCGTCCGCGACCAATCAGCATTATTGGCGCCAAATTTAAACAACGCTCTGCTGATTGGTCGCGGCCGCCAGCCGACCGCGACCAATCAGCGAGATTGGCGCAAAATTTAAACAACGATCTGCTGATTGGTTGCGGCCGCCAGCCGCGACCAGAGATTTTGGCGCCAAATTTAAACAACGCTCTGCTGATTGGTCGCGGCCGTCGGCCGACCGCGACCAATCAGCGAGATTGGCGCCAAATTTAAACAACGCTCTGCTGATTGGTCGAGGCCGCCGGCCGCCACCAATCAGCGATTTTGGCGCCAAATTTAAACCCCGCTCTGCTAATTGGTCGCGGATGCCGGCCGCGACTAATCAGCAATATTGGCGCAAAATTTAAACACCGCTCTGCTGATTAGTCGCAACCACCGGCCGCGACTAATCAGCGATTTTGGCGCCAAATTTAAACACACTCTCCAGTCCTCACTAACACGGTTTGCTGATTGGTCGCGGCCGCCGCCCGCAAACAATCAACAGTATTGGCGCCAAATTTAAACCCCGCTCTGCTGATTGGTCGCGGTCGCCGGCCGCGACCAATCAGCAGTGTTGGCGGCAAATTTAAACACCGCTCTGCTGATTGCTCGCGGTCGCCGAACGCGACCAATCAGCATTATTGGCGCCAAATTTAAACACCGCTTTGCTTATTGGTCGCGGTGGCCGGCCACGACCAAGCAGCATTATTGGCGCCAAATTTAAACACCGCTCTGCTGATTGGTCGCGGTTGCCGGTCGCGACTAATCAGCATTATTGGCGCCAAATTTAAACACCGCTCTGCTGATTGGTCGCGGCCGTGACCAATCACCATTATTGGCGCCAAATTTAAATACCGCTCTGCTGATTGGTCGCGACCACCGGCCGCAACAAATCAGCATTATTGCCGCCAAATTTAAACCCCGCTCTGCTGATTGGTCGCTCTAGAATACCCGATGCGTTAGAATCGGACCACCATCTAGTGTTTATATAAGAGTGTTTCATATTGCATACTGTCTGATATGTTTGTTACAGGGTCAGTATAGGACAGATATGGACAGAGTGTTAGATTAAGATTGGGGTAGTGCAGAGGTGCGCACTATAGCATAGGAAGTATTTAGTTATTTAGTCAGAAAACAGTTAAGAGGTTCAGGAGCTGCTCCAGTGTGGGAGGAGCAGGACAGTGAAGAACTGTGACTCTTCCTGTGCACAGTTAGTTAGAATTGGAATCAGAGAGAGAATGATGTGAGGGAGCAGCAGTTGGAAGTCCAGGGGGCCCCAGGAGCATGGGCTGTCCAGCAGCAGAAAAACGTCAGTCAGAAACTCTAAAGCGGACATTCCTTTAACGTTCGGTCCACAGGAGCCACAAAGAAGCATGTCTCAAAATCTTCCCAAAAGGGGAAGTCGGATGGGGAATAGCACAGAGAAGACGGTACGGGACTCTTAAAACATGCTGAGCGTGTCTGAGGCCAAAAAGGTCAATTATGGAAGGGACAGCTCAGGACAAACGGACAGTGAACATCAATACGTGCTGTACCATGGACTTTGAACCTGGAAAAGTATGAACCCAACACTGCGTGTTCCATTATGTTGAATTCGGACATTTAAGTAAAGTTATTTTTTATAAAACGGAGTGGAAGTCCCCTAATGTGTGTGCGGCGGTTCCTGAAGTGGAAGAACCGAGGAAAGCCAAGATCTGCGGCCAAAACGTGAGTGTTACACACCACACGCACAGCGTAGGAGAAATGGGATATTGTTCTTTTGTAGGGAGCCCAGGTGTAGGAACACAGTGTGTCATAATTGTGTCATCAGTGTATGATCAGTGTATGATCAGTGTGTGATCAGTGTGTGATCAGTGTGTCATCAGTATCATTAGTGTGTGATCAGTGTGCCATCAGTGTGTGATCGGTGTGCCATTAATGTCATCAGTGTGCCATCAGTGTGTGATCAGTGTATTATCAGTGTGCCATCAGTGTGCAATCAGTGTCATTAGTGTGCGATCAGTGTGCCATTAATGTCATCAGTGTGCCATCAGTGTGTGATCAGTGTGCCATTAATATCATCAGTGTGCCATAGTGTGTGATCAGTGTGCCATTAATGTCATCAGTGTGCCATCAGTGTATGATAAGTGTGTGATCAGTGTGCCATCATTGTGTCAGTGTGTGGTCAGTGTGCCAGTAATATCATCAGTGTGCCATAGTGTGTGATCAGTGTGCCAGTAATGTCATCAGTGTGCCATCAGTGTGCGATCAGTGTGTGATCAGTGTCATTAGTGTGTCATAGTGTGTGATCAGTGTGCCATCAGTGTGCATCAGTGTGTCATCAGTGTGCCATTAATGTCATCAGTGTGCCATAGTGTGTGATCAGTGTGTCATCAGTATCATTAGTGTGTGATCAGTGTGTCATCAGTGTGTGATCAGTGTGCCATCAGTGTGTGATCAGTGTGCCATTAATGTCATCAGTGTGTTATAGTGTGTGATCACTGTGCCATCAGTGTCATCAGTGTGTGATCAGTGTGCCATTAATGTCATCAGTGTGCCATAGTGTGTGATCAGTGTGCCATTAATGTCATCAGTGTGTCATTAGTGTGTGATCAGTGTACCACTAATGTCATCAGTGTGTGATCAGTGTGCCATAGTGTGCAATCAGTGTCATTAGTGTGTGATCAGTGTGCCATTAATGTCATCATTGTGCCTTCAGTGTGTGATCAGTGTGTCATAGTGTGTGATCAGTGTGCCATCAGTGTGCGATCAGTGGGTCATCAGTGTGCCATTAATGCATAGGCGGATTATAATGAGGTCAATCTGGCCTACCGCCCGGGGCCCATGGCCAGATTGCCCTCATTATAATGTGTGACAGGAGGGCCCGGGAGTTGGAAGATGGAATCTGCTCTGTAAAACTGGTGCGTCAGGCGGCGCTGCAGAGGATGACTCACCAGCTGCTGACTGTGTAAGTGCAGGAGAGGAAGCTCTGCCCACCTGCTCCAGCCTCCAGCAGAGCACAGAGCCAGCTTACAGCATGGCCACTGCTCTCCCTGCCCCCTCCCCTGCACTGAATGTTACTGCTCCGCTCTCCCCCTCCTGCCCTGCAATTACACCGAGAACTCTGCAGTCGGGCCCCAAGAGGACGGGAGGCTGCCCCACAGAGAAGATGGAAGAACCTGCATCATGTACAGAAAGGGTAAGTCCATGTGCAATGTGTGGGTGTATATACATATATATAAATTATTATGCAAATAATATTTTCTCAGATTTTCCCAAATTACCTATATGAATTGCAGTCACTGTAATTTTCCAGTCAAATAACTATTAGAGTACAATTGAAAGGTTTTTGTACAAACTGCCTATGATAACAGTATATTTTTTAAAAAATAAAACACTCAAACTGCACTCAAAATGCATTTTCCAAATTATTATGCACAGCAGAGTTTTCAACCTTTTCATTTTAATAAAGAACAAAAAAATGGTCATTTTTGAAATGGCGGCAATTATGCTGCGTGTCCACAAAATTAATGGACATGCTGCATATTTTTCCGCAATGGGGGACCATGGGGCACGTATTACCAAGTGTTTTTTAAGCATTTTCTCTGCGGAAATTGTGGGGCAAAAACGCTTGAAAAACGCATAGTGGGCACGCAGCCTATGCGTGTATGTATTTGTCTTTGTATATGTCTGTATATGTTTTGTTTCTGTGTGTGCGGCCTCCTGCTGTATCTGGGGGGGGCGCCGTGCGGCCTCATGCTGTATGTGGGGGGGCGCCGTGCGGCCTCCGGTTGTATGTGGGGGGGCGCCGTGTGGCCTCCGGCTGTATCTGGGGAGGGGCGCCGTGCAGCCTCCGGCTGTATGTGGGGGGGGCGCCATGCGGCCTCCGGCTGTATGTGGGGGGGGCGCAGTGTGGTCTCCGGCTGTATGTGGGGGGGGTGCCGTGCCGCCTTCGGCTGTATCTAGGGAGGGGCGCCGTGCGGCCTCCGGCTGTATCTGGGGGGGGCGCCGTGCGGCCTCCAGCTGTATCTGGGGGGGACGCCGTGCAGCCTCTGGCTGTATCTGGAGGGGGTGCCGTGCGGCCTCCTGCTGTGTATAGGAGGATTATGTGGAAGATCATATTATACAGTATGAGACCCTACATACATAGGGGGATGTCAGCATACTTAATTGTGCTCAATATTAAGTCATACAATTAATATAAAAAATAATTATAATTAATATTGTGCAGAATTAATTTCATATGAACTATCACATGATCTATCAAAGTGGGATCATGTGACAAGTCACGTGATACATCAGTTGTGTTGGGGGGGCCAACGCCTTCTAAACTGCCCGGGGCCCTTGCTACTCTTAATCCACCCCTGCATGGCAGAGTCATGTATGCTTCTCTATCGCCATAGAATGCTGCAAACAATCAGGATGGCTTCTGCTGTATCTGTATATAAAATGGAAGTACTGTACATCTGTAACTGTATAATACGTAGAGTGGATGGAAATCATGCATCTTGCTAATATTTATTATATTACACTCATACGATGCTCTGTAGTAACAGTGTAAATTAATTTGGCGAATTAGTACAATTCTATTACTATTAGTAAATGTGACACCTTGTGTTCCAGAGAATACCTGAACATTACCTGAATATTTAATCTCAGCTAAAGTTGATTTATCTCTTAAATATCATTGGTCAGTTGCTGATCACATGACCAGCGGTGGTGCATGCATGATGATTCCATATGAATTGCACTGAGTGACAGAAGTGACAGTTGGAATTGACCAGCGACAGTGGAGATGTCGTCTGACCCAAAACAGAGCGATAATATGGATGCAAAAGAGGAGGAGATTGTGGTGAGGAGAGAAGGAGCGAAGAGACAAAGACCTTCCCATGACACATCTGATGATGAGAGGAAGTCTTCAGTCAAGAGGACCAAACAACCAGTCCAGAAGAAAGAAGAAGTGGAGGAAAAGGAGGAGGTAGAAAGCCAGATGATGGAAGCCAAGAAGAGAGGAGCCATCTTCATCTGATCGGGGGACAAAAAGGAGAAGAAAAGAAGGATTACATCAGGACAGAAAGCCATGGATCTAAACCAGAAAGCTGAAGAAGCTGAAGGAAGCAGCGGTGTTCGGCCAACCGGCTCCAAAAGCACAGTCTCTGATACTGATACCATCAAGAGGAGATTATTATTCCATCATGTGCTTGGCCAGGGAAGTTTTGTGACGGTCCTGCTGGCGGAAGATTCATCTACCCGCAAACATTTTGCTATTAAGATCATCGGCAAAAGAGTCCTGCTTGCAGAAGGTGATGAGCGTGTGATGGTGGAGCGACGGGTTTTACAGCTGGCATCTGGGAGCCCCTTCCTTGTCCACGCAGACTTTGCATTCCAGATCAAGGTACAGTATTGATTGCTCGATATTAGGAAATGTCACACGTACCACACACTCCTCTGCCTCATGGACCCCACTGATATCATCTTCATACATCTCAATGTAGCATGTCCCAGGGTAACCACAGAATATAAGATTAATGTGACACTTATACACATGGGATATTGTGGCCCCTACTGTTATTAATATAATTCATTGTGGGGTGTGGTACATTGGGAATCATTTATTAAAACTTTTTTCTTATCCCAGCAAATCACAGAACAGCTTTTACTTTTCCAGGTCAGTTAAAACAATCTTAGCTGATCTCTAATTGGTTAGTATGGGTAACTAGTTTTCTAGTGGGCAGATTTATTAATGAGGCCCAATGTACACCGCACTATAAATTATTGAAAATATCAGATGTTATCACTGAGGTCAATGACCTGTAAAAAATTCACTTCCCCCAGACCTCATGATTGTAATTGGGTGACTGCTAATATTTGTGTAATTTACAGTATTAGCTGTGCATTATCTCGTTTGTAGGCATCAATGCCATGTAGTAGTCTATGGACATTTATATCCACTCTGTGATCAGGGCTGTTACAAAAGAGGCTCGATATTCTTTGTAATATTCAACCTGCTGCTGCAGAACCTCTTCCTGCTGTCATCACCTTCTTGATATGACTTATACATTGCTCTCAAGGAATTTTTTTGTATAAAGTAAAATGGATTTATATGCTTTTTTTGACTCTATGCCATTTCTTTGACACTGTATAATTTTGCATATTATTATCTTGTAAAGACATGGGATTTCAGAATAGATTTAATGTATTTAATTTTTGTTATTTCCTGGATGGCATTGTATTTTGTGTATTCCATGTGGGGGACCCTGTGTACACTATATGTCAGGGCTATTGACTTTTGTGCACTTTATATACAATTTGAAAATGTGTTCTTTTTGTATACAAGTATTATCTGTATCTTAATAACGTTTTTTTTAATTAATGGTGGGACAATGTTATGTACGTGGGGTCACTTTTTTTCCGTCACCATGTTTTCTATGTATGAATATACTGTAATAAAGTACCAAATCCACTGTCTTGGAGTGAAACTTCTTCTAACTTAACCAACTAATGAAAAAAATGGTATTATATTGAGCAGGGGCGGGCTGGGCCAGAGGGGCACATGCTCACCGGGCCGGCCACCAATCTGCTGCTTTAGAGAACGCAGGGCGGCCCTGTATATGTAAATGTGTACATGTGCCGGCCGGGCGTCTGCAGCGCAGCACAGCAGGCACTGCTCACATTCTTCTGCCTGCCGGAGAGAAGCTTCAGCCGCTGAGCAGTACGGGAGGGCAGACATCTTTGATTCTTGTAAGTCTGAGCTCCGGCTAGCGCTGGGACAGGAGATTTATGCTTTTTGTAGAGTGTGGAAGTGGCAGGACGCTGTTCACCTCCTGACAAGTCGAAAGGCCGGATCCTGAATGTTATCTATGGACGTTCTGCTGATGATCAGAAAGATTTATTGTAGCAGATGGACCCTTCATGCAGGTTGGGGTCGCGCTGTCAGTGTGAGGTCATCGCCCCTGATCTGTATGAATGTTCAAATCACATCGGACCCGAGAGAGAGACACTGCAGACCTGACTATAAAGACCCCTGCCCAAGACTCAGGGCCGGCTCCAGGTTTTTGTGGGCCCCGGGCGAAAGAGTCTCAGTGGGCCCCTTTAACACATACCACAATTCAAGATGCACCCCTTCACTGTGTACGCCCTCCAACATGCAGCCCTGTGCACGCAGCTTCAGTCAAATTCCTTGTGCAAGAGGAAAGAAATGCAACATCACCCCCTTACATATGCAAGGCCCCACATGCAACATTAACCCATTCCCTGTGCAAGCCCCCACAACATGCAGCACATGCATGCATCATCCCCTTCCCTGTGATAGACCCTCAACATCACTTACATGCATATACAAGCCCCCAACATGCAACATCACTCCCCTATGCAATCCCCCACAACATGCAGTGCCATGCTTGCATCGCCCCCTTCACCGTGCAAGTCCACCCAACATGCATCACTGTGCATGAAGCAACATGCATCCATGTGCAAGACCAATGACATACAACATAACCCCCCTTCCCTGTGCAAGACCCCCAAAATGCTACATTAAAGGGGTTGTCCACTACTAGGACAACCCCTTCTCCTACCCCACGTTTGGCCCCGATAAAATAATAAAGCTTATACTCACCTCCCGTGCTGGCGCCGTTCCCGAAGTATCGGCCGTCGCAGTCCCGGGGTTCTTGTGCGGTTGTTCTGACACGTGATTCCGGTGCCCAATCGCCGTCACTGTCCCCACCTTTGGAAGTCCTGGCTGCAGCTGATCTCTGACTTTCCCTTCATGTTAGATTTGTCCGAAGGTGGGGACAGTGACGGTGATTGGGCACCGGAATCACGTGTCAGAACAACCGCACAAGAACCCCGGGACTGCGAGTGCCGATACTGCGGGAACGGCACCAGCACGGGAGGTGAGTATAAGCTTTATTATTTTATTGGGGCCAAAATAAGGGTATGAGAAGGGGTTGTACTAGTAGTGGACAACCCCTTTCCTGTGAAAGGCCCTAGAACATGCAGCACCATGTAAGCATCACTCACTTACATAGCCTCAACATGCAACATTAACTCATTCCCTGTGCAAGCCCCCACAACATACTGCACATGCATGCTTCACCCGTGCCCTGTGCAAGACCCCCAGCATCAAGGCCTTACTTATGCAAGCCCCCACAACCAGGGGTGGATTAAGAGTAGCCAGGGCCCCGGGCAGTTTAGAAGGCGCGGGCCCCCCCCCCCAGGTTCCCGATGTATCATGTGACCTGTCACGCGATCCCCTTTAATACTGTGCAGTTTGAAAGTATTTGGCCCCCTTGAACTTTTCTACCTTTTGCCACATTTCTGTCTTCAAACATAAAGATATAAAATTCTAATTTGTTTGGGAAGAATCAACAAGTGGGACACAATCGTGAAGTGGAACGAAATTTTTGGGATATTTTAAACTTTTTTAACAGATTAAAAACTGAAAAGTGGGGCGTGCAATATTATTCAGCCCCTTTACTTTCACTCCAGAAGTTGAGCGAGGATCTCTGAATGATCCAATGTTCTCCTAAATGACTGGTAATGATAAATAGGATCCACCTGTGTGTAATCAAGTCTCCATATAAATGCACCTGCTCTGTGATAGCCTCAGGGTTCTGTTTCAAGTGCAGAGATCATCATGAAGACCAAGGAACACACCAGGGAGGTCCGAGATACTGTTGTGGCAAAGTTTAAAGCCGGATTTGGATACAAAGAGATTTCCCAAGTTTTAAACATGTCACGGAGCACTGTGCAAGCGATCATATTGAATGGAAGGAGTATCAGACGACTGCAAATCTACCAAGACCCGGCCGTCCCTCTAAACTTTCATCTCGAACAAGGAGAAGACTGATCAGAGATGCAGCCAAAAAGCCCATGATCACTCAAGATATCCATAAAAAGTCTTGTTTGAATTTGCCACAAGCCACCTGGGAGACACACCAAACATGTGGAATAAGGTGCTCTGATCAGATGAAACCAAAATCAAACGTTTTGGCCGCAATGCAAAACGATATGTTTGGCGTAAAAGCAACACAGCTCAACACTCTCAAAACACCATCCCCACTTTCAAACATGGTGGTAGCATCATGGTTTGGGCCTGCTTTTCTTCAGCAGGGACAGGGAAGATGGTTAAAATTGATAAGAAGATGGATGGAGCCAAATACAGGACCATTCTGGAAGAAAACCTGTTGGAGTCTGCAAAAGACCTGAGACTGGGACGGAGATTTATCTTCCAACAAGACAATGATCCCAAACATAAAGCAAAATCTACAATGGAATGGTTCAAAAATAAACGTATCCAGGTGTTAGAATGGCCAAGTCAAAGTCCAGACCTGAATCCAATCGAGAATCTGTGGAAAGAGCTGAAAACTGCTGTTCACAAACGCTCTCCATCCAACCTCAATGAGCTCGAGCTGTTTTGCAAGGAAGAATGGGCAAGAATTTCCGCCTCTCGATGCGCAAAACTGATAGAGACATACCCCAAGCGACTTGCAGCTGTAATCGCAGCAAAAGTTGGCGCTACAAAGTATTAACTCAAGGGTGCCGAATAATATTGCACGCCCCACTTTTCAGTTTTTAATTTGTTAAAGTTTAAAATATCCAATAAATTTCGTTCCACTTCAAGATTGTGTCCCACTGGTTGTTGATTCTTCCCCAAAAAAATAGAATTTTATATCTTTATGTTTGAAGCCAGAAATGTGGCAAAAGGTAGAAAAGTTCAAGGGGGCCAAATACTTTCACAATGCACTGTAGGTCATGTGAGTAATACACAGGTGATCTTGTACACCTTGTGTACAGCACTATACATAATAGAGTGGGGAATAGATTCATTTTCCCAAGGGGCCACATGAGACCGTGACTCTTGTGGTGGCCGAACCAATAGGCCGAAATTAATTCTGCTCAATATTAATATTCATGAGAGGTTGGAAGGATCCGGCTTCCGATCCAAGTATATTGGCAAATAGTTAGAAATATTTTACAAAAAGATGAAGAAATGCATACCAACAATCTAAGATGTGAGGGGGGAACTTGGGGGTCTCATCACCAGACATGTTTGAGCGCTACCTGCACTCTTAGACTTGGTTTGAACAAAACATGTACAGGGGAAGTGGTACTGTGCAGTGTATATATACAGGACAGGAGAAGTGGTACTGTGCAGTGTATATATACAGGACAGGAGAAGTGGTACTGTGCAGTGTATATATACAGGACAGGAGAAGTGGTACTGTGCAGTGTATATATATATATAGGACAGGAGAAGTGGTACTCGGAGCAGAACCAAATCTTCAGCAGTGGACTCTATTAGTTAGCCCATGTGACGACATTTCAGTTCCATAACAGAGAAATGTTCTGTTGTGGATCCGAAACATTATCACATGGGCTAATAAGGAGTCCTCCACTTTTTTGACAATTAATCGGAGTGCTTATATATCTACATATATAAGAGCAGATACTAAGAATTACCCCAAGTATACAGGACAGGAGAAGTATACACAGCTCCACAGTATATACTACAATCACTTATATACATATAAATATATACTGTACAAAAGAATATAGAGTGGAGCTGTGTGTATACTACATCGTATATAGCGTAGAGATGTGCCAGTATATATAGTGGGGATTCCACACTATATACTATAGTATATACACAGCATCATACTATATAAACTTCTCTACACTATGTATATATTATATATATATATATATACACACACAACTCTACGTTATAATTAAGACCGCATTATACTATACATCACGTAGGAGACACCACGACTGCTAAATATATATCACAGAGACTGCTGCATATATATTATATAGGTGATACTGCAGCTATACACAGTTGCAGTATCACTTATATATTGTGTGTATATATAGCAGTCGAAGTATCACCAATATAATGTATATACTGTTGTATATACATTATATAGGTGACACTGTGACTGCTGTGTATACACACAATATTTAAGTGATACTGCAACTGTGTATACACTGTATATACTGCAGTCTCACTATCACCTATATAATATATAAGTGATACTGTGTTTGCTGTGTATAATTGCAGCATCACCTTTGTGACATATATACAGCAGTATCACGTATATAATGTATACACAGCAGTCACATTATCACCTATATATTGTATACAGACTGCTGTATATACATTATGTATGTGATAGTGCTACTGCTGTGAATACATTATATACGTGATATTGCAATTATTCACAGGAATCACAGTATCAGCTATGTAACATATATACAGTATCAACTACGTAATATATATACAGCAATCACAGTATCACCAATATAATGTATATAGACTGCTGTACATACAATATACAGGTGATACTGTGATTATATACAGCCATTGTAATATCACATACATAATATATATTAAGCAGTATCATCTATATATTGAATATACAACAACTGTATATACCCATTTAAAAAGTTTCCATGTTGGCACTCACTCACCAGATCCCTGAGATGGAGGAGGATGAAGAGCTCCAGGTGTGCATTAGTGGATCCCTGGGATTGGTCAGGACTCAGGTGAGTAGAGTTTAATGCAAGGCCCGCCACAGCGCTGCAGACAGGGCCCTCAGCCACCCGGGACACAGCGCTGCAGACAGGGCCCTCCTCTGCCGCTCAGGACACAGCGCTGCAGACAGGGCCCTCCGCCACCCGGGACACAGCGCTGCAGACAGGGCCCTCCGCCACCCGGGACACAGCGCTGTAGACAGGGCCCTCCGCCACCCGGGACACGGCGCTGCAGACAGGGCCCTCCGCCACCCGGGACACAGCGCTGCAGACAGGGCCCTCCGCCGCCGCTCAGGACACAGCGCTGCAGACAGGGCACTCCGCTGCCCGTGACACAGCGCCGTAGACAGGGCCCTCTGCCGCCCGCCACAGCGCCACAGACAGGGCCCTCCGGCACCGCCGGGACACAGTGCCGTAGACAGGGCCCTCCGCCACTTCCGGGACACAGTGCCGCAGACAGGGCCATCCGCCGCCTTCAACACAGCGCCGCAGACAGGTCCCACCGACGCCCGTCAAAGCGCCGCAGACAGGACCCTTCTTTGGATCTCCCGCGCTCGGTGTCATGAAGGCTGACGGCTGCGCATAGCGTGGTGCATGACGTAGCCGCGACTGCTATGCAGTGATGCCGCCGGCGGGGCACAGCAGCACGCAAGAGCACAGTGCCGGCCAGCGGCTGCTAAGACTGCAGACCCCTCAACAGCTGATCGGGGACCAGCGCAGGAGATCCGGGGCTGAGGCGCGACACCACTTGCACCAACAATGATGGCGCACAAAACATTATAGTGAGGGCAATCTGGCCGTGGGCCCCCCTAGGGCCCCGGGCGGTAGCCCAGATTGCCCTCATTATAATCCGCCTATGCCCACAACCTGCGGAACCGTCCATGCAACTTATGCACATTCCCTGTGCAAGATAAACTACATGTAACCCCATATGTAGTAACTTGATCCACTTTTTATGCTCCCAAAACACAGTATTAGACCCTTTAAACTTAGACCTATATACTGTATACAAAACTAAAATACATAATTGCTGTCTCCACACTGACCCATTATGCAGCTCCTCAGTCCTCTCAGGATCTGTAGTGAAGTATCAGCATTCACCTCATCTCCAGCAGCACCACGCTGCTTCCTGGTATCGGGTCCACACTGAACTGGAGGAGGCCCCGCCCCTTCCAATCACATCATCACCTCCCAGGAGCAACTCCAGTATAGACGCTACGCGGAGCTAATACCAAGTGTCAGCTTTGTCCCAGATAGCCAGTGGGCCCCCCTGTCTGTCCAGGGCCCGGGTGCGCCGGGTGGTGGCGCCGGCCCTGCCAAGACTGATCCTGCACCGGCTACAGGACAACACAGATTATATATATATACTGCCATCTCTACAAAGTGATGTCTTGTAGTCGGTGCAGGATCAGTCCAGGGCATATATGATCTAATGTCAGTGCACAATATATAAATATGAATATCAAAAGACTGCCCGTCACTTCCAAACAGGTGTGTACAGGTGACTCGCCCCCTGGGCCGTGGGGCACTCGGATCCGGGCAATAGGGGGACGATGGGGGTAGTAGTGGCGACCCGGTCCGTGGCTCAGGGTGGTCAGACCAGTGGTAGTCCCTTTATAAGTTTTAAGTGATGTCCGACTACGCCACCCGTGGATTGCGGTTATTAGGAACCGCCGCTGCAAGGCAGACCGCTGGGGCTGATGATGTATGCAGCTGGGATAGTGTGACTCCCCACGGGAAGAGTGCGGCCCCAGGGCAGTATAATGGAAGATGGGAGTGATGGCGTAGGGCGTCCCAGTACCGTTAGTGCTGGAGGAGCAAGGAGCACGCAGACAACAGGTTGCAGTCCATGGTCTTTACTAGAACAGGTGAACTGACCCACAAACAGTCCCGGCTAGGAGGGGACCTGGATGTCTGAGAGCAATTGGGAATTGTATTCTTGCCTGTATGGCCTGCAACGTGGGTCCCTTTCTACTCCCGGCCTGGTACGGCTTTGCTGGTCCCTTCTGTTGTGGCAGAGCCTCCGGGCTTCTTAGGCCAAGAAACATACTGTCCCCTGCGGACTGGTTATCTGCTGCAGGACGTGGAATCCTCACAGCCTCAGACACCAAAGTCTGGTAAAATGGAGTTCTTTGTCTGCCAAGACAGGCTCACTTCGCCTCTTGTCTCTGGCTTGTGGCTCTCCTACTGCCACACTTCCTCTTAGGGTGCAATACAACTGTCCCTCACTGCTCTGGGACAACTCTCAATCCAGAGACAGGTCGTCCAGTTCTTCCTAACCCTGCCCCCAGTTCCAGCTTTTATAGGGGCAGCCTGCTCCCCCTACTGGCCTGAGACAGGAGGTATTGCATGCTAATGTTCCCCTGACTAGAGAACCTCCCCCTTGCTCTCAGACACAGCTTTATTATATTTGTGGCATCCAGGCCAGGGTGACACACAGGCTTACCTCCCAACTTTGGAAGAAGAGAAAGAAGGACAGATCGGCAAATTTTGGCCATGACCCTGGCCACACCCATTTACCATTTCTTATTCCCAGGGCTGGCTCCAGGTTTTCACAGGTCCCGGGCCAAAGAGTCTCAGTGGGCTCCTTTAACACATACCATGATACGTGACGCACAAATATGGCAGAGAAATCCCTGTGAAAGCCCCCAAATGACCCCTTTCCTGTGCAAGCCCCCAACATTACATCCTACCCTGTGCAAGCCTCCCAACATGCCCCCCTTCCCTTTGAAAGCCCCCAACATGACCTCCTACCCTGTGCAAGCCCCCAAATGCTGAGACTTGTAGTCCTTATTCCTCACTAAGACTATGTTAATACTAATGATGACAAAAAAGTAATAGTACTTGTAGTGCCATACCCCTTCCTACTTCCCTTTGCCTGATGACAGAGCTGCTGGGACTTGTAGTGCCCGATCCTACCCTGTAAATAACAGCACATTATAGCCCCTCTCTATCTACTAACCCCTTCCTACTGCACTTGCATGATGACAGAGCTGCCTGCATGCTGGGACTTGTAACTCCGCTCTCCACCCCGTACACAATGCTAATCTTCGCCACACCCCTATGTAATAACAATATTACACTTCTGTCTCCCACTTCTCCCTGTCAACTACGAAACTGTATTCCCCGACAGCCCCATAAAACCACATCTAGGGAAACAGGAAGTTCAAGGATGCAGTGTATGCTAGGAAACGTAGTCCTAGTCCAATCTATATACACCCACTATGCACTTAGCATGCGGTTAGAGTCTGCCATCTTCTCAGTGCACAGTGACAATGCGCTCTCTCACCAGCCCTGGTCAGAAGTGATGAGACGGTAACAGAGTGCACTGTCATTGCACATTGTAAGTAAAAAATTAGACCAGTGTCGCCCCCACAAGTGACATCAGGTAAGAGATTCAGCAGCCAGGTATCAATTAACTGAATGCTGGACCAGAGTCCCACATATCGATCCGCTCACCTCTAGTTATGTCCTTTCTTTGTAGTAGACCTGGATACACTTAAAAATGTGGTGCAGATTTTGTTTAAGGTCATGTGCACATGTTGCATGTTTGATGCATTTTTTTCAGCACAAATTTGGCATTGAAAATATGAAACTTTTTGCTGTCCCAGCAAAGTGAATGCAGACATCTCTTATTTTTTTCCTAGCAGATTTGCATCATATTCAAATCTGAAACATGTCAATTCTTGCAGCTTTTTTCACCCATGCTAATGAGTGGGGAAAAATACGCAACAAAAATGCAAGTAAAAAACGAGGCAAAAACAGGTGTATTTTATGAAGAGCTTTCCCTGCCAAGACATCAGGATTTGCAACAGAATTTTCTGCTGCAAATCCTGAATGTGTGTACATAACTTAAGGTTATATGCACACGTTAAGTGTTTGCTGCAGATGTTTCTGCACCAAAAATGTGTCCATTGCCAGGAAAACTGCTGCATAAAATCCACACGTTTTTGATGCAATTTTTTATGCGTTTTTCTCCACTCATTGGAATGGGGGGAAAACACTGAAAGAATGGACATACAGCAGATATGAAACTACTTCAAATCTGCAATTAAGAAATAAGCAACGTGTGCATGAGATTTCAGATATCTCAATCACTTTGCTGCGTTTTTTGCAGCAAAAAAGTGGGGAAACCGCAGCACAAAGGCAACGTGTGCACATACCTTAAGGTAGTTGTTCTCATTAAAATCTAAGCATTAGCTAAACGAGTGCACATTAGAAAAAACACAGAAGGAATTGAGAGGCAGCGCTCTGCAGAGCCATACACTGTACTAGTCAGTGTTTCCTAGCCTTATGTATGACTAGCTTTAGGCAGCGCACACGTTTTTAGAGGTGCAGTAAAGCAAGGTACGCTGTGCTGTTCTACACCCCTGAGAAAAACGTATGCCAGGAGTAATGGTGGTCACACAAGTATAGGGGTACTACAGAGTTACCTAGAAATGTCGCTTTTTTTGTTTGTGTTTTTTTGCAAATCTACACACTCAAGCAAGTCACAATTGAACTCAACAACATGAAACGGGTAAAAGTATATTATATATGACTCGCTTATTATGCTGTATATACCAGTATATATCAGTATTGCACATACAATATACAGGATATATGTCTGGTATATATTATAGTATGACAACAGACATCAGATATTACACTATCACATATTATCTATATATAATATCTAATGTCTGTGCACTTAGTATGTTACATACAGTATACAGAGGAATATGTGATTGGTGTGTGATATACAATGTGAACAGACACCATATGTCTGTACGCAAAGTATAAGGCCTCATTCACACATCAGTGTGTCCAGTACGTGTGGTGACAGTTTTCACACGAACTGGAGACACTTACACATGTAGACCCATTAAATGAATGGGCCTGTGCACATGTCAGTGTGTTTCCACGGACCATGTGTCCGTAGGCAAAACATGCTGAAATGTCCATTTTTTGCACACCGTACGGGTCGGAAGATGTCCAACACACGCGCACACATCTGTGTGTCATAAGTATGACACGTACCGGCGCCTGGGAATCAACGTACCGTTAGCGCTGTTAAGAAGTGCCGGATGCTGGAGGCATCTCTTATCATTGTCCCCTGCTTGCGCTGAGATCAGCCAGCAGGGGACAATGTTGACAGTAGTATTCTGCTCCTTCTGTCTCCAACAAGTGTAAAAATGAGAATAAAAAAAAAAAAAACACATTATACTCACCTGTCCGAAGTTGAAATAATCCAGTGTTCCACGATGTAATCCATCTAACCGACATTTGTTCATCAGCGCGATCGATGGCTTAAGGCGATCACACACGCTGAGGAACAGAGGAGAATGACTCGCTGCAGCGAGCGAAATCATGCCACATAGAAGGATAAATCTTAAAGTGCACTACTTAATTTCCATGACATGGACAGAGGATCCATTTCAAGATAATACTCAATGCCCGATCACTTTATATATAGCTCATGATCTCAGTTAATAAATTGTCCTGGACCTGGGATCCATTTAATACAAATAAATATTGCTTAGTAGATGTAACCACAATTAAATGCCCAAATAGCTCAAGGCAATTCATATGTAGCTCATGGCCACTGTTTAACTGTCATGAATCAAAATATATTACCAAATCTATACATATGACTTAATATAGTAGACACGTTTTTGATGTGTTTTTTTTACTTGCGTTTTTATTGCAGATTTTTCCCCACTCATTAGTATGGGTAAAATCTGCAGCGAAAATACTTAAAAAAAAATTTACATGCTGCAGATATTTTTCCCTTTAAGTTTTGTGACGAATATGTTAAGAAAAATCTGTCCTAATTTGCAATGTGTGCACAGGTCCTAACACACAGGATAATATATGACTTATACAGTATATACATTGCGGCATGTATATACAGATATATCACAATGTGTATACTGTATAACGGCTGATGTCTGTATTATTCTTTATACTATAGTGGTATACTATGTGCAAAGATATACAATGAACTATGCACTGGATTGATCATTACTGCACCTGGCACAGGATATACTGTACAGGTGCTTCTCACAAAATTAGAATATCATCAAAAATGTAATTTATTTCAGTTCTTCAATACAAAAAGTGAAACTCATATATTATAGAGTCATTACAAACAGAGTGATCTATTGCAAGTGTTTATTTCTGTTAATGTTGATGATTATGGCTTACAGCCAATGAAAACACAAAAGTCATTATCTCAGTAAATTAGAATACTATACAACACCAGCTTGAAAAATGTTTTAATGTTTTTAAAATCCGAAATATTGGCCTACTGAAATGTATGTTCAGTAAATGCACTCAATACTTGGTCGGGGCTCCTTTGGCATCAATTACTGCATCAATGCGGCGTGGCATGGAGGTGATCAGCCTGTGGCACTGCTGAGGTGTTGTGGAAGCTCAGGTTGCTTTGATAGCAGCCTTCAGCTCATCAGCATTGTTGGGTACAGTGTCTCTCATCTTCCTCTTGACAATACCCCATAGATTCTCTATGGGGTTAAGGTCAGGCGAGTTTGCTGGCCAATCAAGCACAGTGATACTATTGTTTTTAAATCAGGTATTGGTACTTTTGGCAGTGTGGACAGGGGCCAAGTCCTGCTGGAGAAAAAAAATTTCTATCTCCAAAAAGCAGAGGGAAGCATGAAGTCCTCTAAAATTTCCTGGTAGACGGCTGTGCTGACTTTGGTCTTGATAAAACACAGTGGACCTACACCAGCAGATGACATGGCTCCCCAAACCATCACTGATTGTGGAAACTTCACACAAGACCTCAAGCAGCTTGGATTGTGGCCTCTCCACTCTTCCTCCAGACTCTGGGACCTTGATTTCCAAATGAAATGCAAAATGTACTTTCATCTGAAAACAACACCTTGGACCACTGAGCAACAGTCCAGGTCTTTTTTTCCTTGGCCCTGGTAAGATGTTTCTGGCGTTGTCTATTAGTCATGAGAGGATTGACACAAGGAATGCGACACTTGTAGCCCATGTCCTGGATATGTCTGTGTGCGGTGGCTCTTGAAGCAATCACTCCTTGTGATACAGCACTCTGTGAACAGCAAGCTTCTTTAGCAATGACCTTTTATGGCTTACCCTCCTTGTGGAGTGTGTCAATGACTGCCTTCTGGACATCTGTCAAGTCAGCAGTCTTCCGCATGATTGTGGAGCCTACTGAAACAGACAGAGGGATCTTTTTAAACGCTTAGGAAGCCTTTGCAGGTATTTTTTGTTAATTATTAGTGTTGAGCGAGCACTAAAATGCTCGGGTGCTCAAAGCTCGGGTCGAGCTCACCGTGATACTCGGGTGCTCGACCCGAGCAACAAGCCCAACGTTAGTCTATGGGAGACCCGAGCATTTTTGCGGCGGCACCCCTGGCAGTCAGTAGAAAGCCTAAAAAGTGCCTAAAACGATAGTGACAGTGCTCAAATGACATGAGGACAGCATGGGGATCGCCCCAGGAAGCATTTCTGACCCCCAGGTCACTGCTGTCAACAACGTGGTCAGAGGTATTAAGCCACTTTTACGGGCTCACAATAAAACGTTCAAAAACGAAACAAACTGTTTTCCTGTGAAATATGTTAAGGAACATCATTTCCAGGGTAAAGACTTGTGTATAAGGTAAAATAAATAACCAAAAGCAAAAATACTCCTCCACACCTTGGGCTATGTTCACCAGTAGCATTTTATATGTGTTTTTGCACTTTTGTATTGCTTTCAACCATGACAAATGCATTCACCGGGAAATGTCATTTTAACATTTTACAACCTTATCTGGCCAAGTGCTGTGTAACTCATGCATACAGTGCTGAAAAGACAAGGGAACAGCATGGGGAAGACCCCTGGAAGCATCTCTGACACCCAGGTCACTGCCTAAAAGTGTGCCCATCAGAAGTGATCCTTGCCGCATCAGAAGATGCAGACTTGCAACTATCCCGTGCAAGTCCTTGTCCCAGGGCAGTGTGCAATTGTACCTCCCCCATTCCTTGCAATGTAAGCGCAAATGTGCAGCAAACCACCCACCCACCCGCAGGCTGCAATACTATACTGCTAGCTTTCACTTGAAATGGGGCCTTTTAGTTTAGAGGAGGCCGAAGCTGGCCACTACCTCATGGCTGCGTCGGCTGCGAGGTCTCCATACTCAGTCCCCAGCTGCCACTATTTGTCCCGGTAACCTTCCCCACACTTTTCTTAGCCTGGCCTGCTTTAGGGCAGCATTGGACGAGCCCACCAGACAACCAGACTCCTCCGGTGGGCCCTGGCTACTTCATCAGGGGAGTTGAGAGTGCCAAGGTGAGGAGCATGATGATGTTGATAGAAGTTAGCATCTGCTTTGTTTTCTTGGAATGCAAGCGTAAGTGTGCAGCCTGCCACCCACCCACCACCAGGCTGCAATACCATACTGCTAGCTTGCTTGCACTTGAAATGAGGCCTTTTAGCCTTGTGGAGGCAGACGCCGGCGACCATGTCATGGCTGCGTCGGCGGCATGGTATCCATACTCAGTCCCCAGCCGCCCGGCGGCCGAGTGTCCACACTCGGTCCCTGGCCGCCAGAGGGCGGCCGGGTGTCCATACTCGGTCCCCAGCCTCCCCTATTTGTCCCGGTGCGCCTTATACACAAGCGTGCATACCAGAACATTACCTGTGCCCTCCCCAGTGCATTTAGTGGGAAGGACAGCCTATTCCGCTGTAGTGTGTACACGCCAACTCCCTGTTCATGGCACATGCGAAGATGCCTCCCGCCCTGCACCTGTTGCTGCAGACTTGCAACTATCCCTGTTCAAGTCCTTGTCCCAAGGCAGTGTTCAATTGTACCTCCTCCATTCTTTGCAATGCAAGCGCAAGTATGCAGCCTGCCACCCACCCCCCCCAGGCTGCAATACCATACTGCTTGCTTGCTTGCACTTGAAATTGGGCCTTTTAGGCATGTGGAGGCGGAATCTGGCCATCACGTCATGGCTGCGTCGGCGGCCTGGTATCCATACTCAGTCCCCAGCCGCCTGGCAGCCGGGTGTCCACGCTTGGTCCCCAGCCGCCAGGGGGCGGCCGAATGTCCATACTCGGTCTCCAGCCGCCCCACGGCCGGGTGCCCACACACGGTTCCCAGCCACCTCTATTTGTCCCGGTGCGCCTTATACACAAGCGTGCATACCAAAACATTACCTGTGCCCTCCCCAGTGCATTTAGTGGGAAGGACAGCCTAACCACAAACACGTGGACAAGTGAATGTGGCCAGGGATGGTCCATCCCACTGATGCCTTCACACTGGATTAATATTGTGGAAGCCGGGAAACAGTTGGACACTGGGATGCGGCACGTCCTCCAGACATAGAGGATTGCGGGTCCTGGGTCAATCAGGCTTCAACACAAAGTTCAGAAGGTAGACAGCAGCAGTGGTCGGCCTACTACACAATGAGTAAATTATTGATGATCATGAGGCCATCCATCTCCTTAGCTTTCTGTTCCTTGGAATGCAAGCGCATGTATGTAGTAGCGGCTAGGCCTGAGGTGGTCAGCGTTTTGGCGCATATCCTACCTCCTCCGAGGATTGCTGGATGTTTTCCTGCTACTCTCCCAGTTCTATGACTCCCGTTAAAACAAAGCTTCAGGTGATAAATGATGGATGAGGTGGTGGCAAAGGAGAAAGAGCAGGAGGAGCAGGGACCATTCACATCAATATCAAGCCAGTCAACCACACATGTCTTGTAGGATATGTTTCTGTACCATAAGGAGCGGTTCGGCTACACAGTTATAGGGCATACAGTGAGTGCAATGCCTACCAAAAATTTCGAGGCACTCCAATGCCCTTTGGAAGTGACAAGGAGGTCAGAGGGCATTAACTAAACAGTTTTTTTCCACTTATAGCAACTGGGTCTCCTGTACACTGTTGGCCTAAGCAGTGAATGGAAGGCTTTCCAAAAATTATGAGGAACTGCAATGCCCCTTGAAACAGACGAGGATTACAGCGTACTAAAAACCTTCTACCCATTATTGGGGAGTGGGTCTCCCTCGCCTATGCATTGAAAATCAAAAGCTGACTAAAATTAGGAGGAAATGCAATGCCTGTTGGAAGAGTCGTGGAGGTTATAGGTAATTAAAAACAACATTTCAATGCCCCTTGAAAGAGCTGTGGAGTTCAGAGTGGTTTAACAAGACGGTTTTAATGCCCCTTGGAAGAGACGTGGAGTTCAGAGTGGTTTAACAAGACGATTTTAATGCCCCTTGGAAGAGACATGGAGGTCCCAGTGGAATAAAAAGACAATATCAATGCCCCTTGGAAGAGTGGTGGAGGTCCCAGTGGAATAAAAAGACAATATCAATGCCCCTTGGAAGAGTGGTGGAGGTTACAGTGGAATAAAAAGACAATATCAATGCCCCTTGGAAGAGTGGTGGAGGTCCCAGTGGAATAAAAAGACAATATCAATGCCCCTTGGAAGAGACGTGGAGGTCACAGTAGCTTAACAAAACGATTTTAATGCCCCTTGGAAGAGATGTGGAGGTCACAGTAGCTTAATAAGACGGTTCTAATGCCCCTTGGAAGAGACGTGGAGGTCCCAGTGGAATAAAAAGACAATATCAATGACCCTTGGAAGAGACGTGGAGGTCACAGTAGCTTAACAAGACGATTTTAATGTCCCTTACAAGAGCCATGCAGTACAGCATATTAAAAACATTATTCCCGTTATTGGGGAGTGGGTCTCCCATAGTCTTTGCCTATGCCTTCAAAGCAAAAGCTGCCAAAAATTAGGACGGAGGAACTTGCAATGCCCCTTACAAGAGCCATGCAGTACAGCATATTAAAAACATTATTCCCATTATTGGGGAGTGGGTCTCCCATAGTCTTTGCCTATGCCTTTCATGCAAAAGCTGCCAAAAATTAGGACGGAGGAACTTGCAATCCTGGCAACACAGACGACAATCACCCTGGTGGTATAGTGGTGGTGGAGGCTGAGGATAAGGAGAAGAGCAAAAAACAGCCAAAATGAGGAAGTGTATACCCATGTGTGGGTGTGAAGTGGTGCATGGGAATACACCTCCCGAAATAACACAGTGGATTTGACTTTGTTACTCTGCTGTCATTTGGTTGTGATGAGAAGTCTGGCCCAATCCAGCCCTTGTTCATTTTGATAAGGGTCAGCTTGTCAGCATTGTCAGTTGACAGGCGAGTGCGCTTATCAGTTATAATTCCCCCAGCGGCACTAAAAACACGCTCCGATAACACGCTATCGGCAGG
Organism: Phyllobates terribilis; assembly: GCF_046119375.1. Classification (NCBI taxonomy): domain Eukaryota; kingdom Metazoa; phylum Chordata; class Amphibia; order Anura; family Dendrobatidae; genus Phyllobates; species Phyllobates terribilis. The sequence continues at coordinate 793,999,202 of NW_027362762.1, read as the reverse complement.
GCAGGCCAAGACCTCCAAGGCATACAGAACGAGTTCATTCCAAGTGTCCAGCTTGGATACCCAATAATTAAAAGGCACAGAGGAATCACGGAGGATGCTGGTATGGTCGGCAAGGTACTCCCTCACCATCGTTTGAAACTTTCCACTCCTTGTGAGAGTACCCCGCGCCTCAGGGCCTGTAATCTGGGCGGGTCTCAGAAAACTGTCCTAGAACATTGACAGTGTTCCCCTGCCTCTGCTGGATTGGAGTTGCGTCTCTCTCGCCTGTACGCCTTGGTTGGGCAACGAACTGTGACCTCTGCCGCTAGCGTGTTCAGATGGGAATTTTTTTTACAGTTCTGCAGCAAGGGTCTTCTCGTACTGCCCCATTTTTGTAGACCTCTCCACCTCAGGAATAAGAGAGTGAAAGTTCTCCTTGTAGCGGGGGTCTACAAGTGTCACCAACCAGTAATGACTGTCACCCAACATTTTGACAACGCGAGGGTCACGGTTAAGGCAGCGTAACATAAAGTCAGCCATGCGTGCCAGACTGGTAACGGGCAAGACTTCCGTGTCCTCACCAAGATGACAACTGACCATGCTCTCCTCCTCCTCCTCCCCCCTGTCCTCAGGCCACTCACGCTGAACCGACGGTATGACAGTTGTACAGGTACTACCGTCTACAGCGCATGATACCAGCTCCTGTTCTTCCTCCTCCTCCTCTCCCTCATTGTCCCCCAATGCACGTTGGGATGAGATGAGGCTGGGCTGTGTGTAATCGCCCGCTACGGCTTCTTGATCCATCTCATCATACTCTGGCTGCAATGCCTCCTCTTTAATTCTCTGCAGAGAGCGTTGCAAAAGACAGACAAGTGGGATGCTGACGCTAATGATGGCGTCATCGCCACTCACCATCTTGGTGGACTCCTCAAAGTTTGTCAGGATGGTACATATGTCAGACATCCAGGTCCACTCCTGAGGTCTTATGTGTGGAGTCTGACCTGAATATCGACAGCCTTGTTGCAGCTGGTACTCCACAACTGCTCTCTTCTGCTCACAAATCCTTTGCAACATGTGGAGGGTAGAGTTCCAACATGTGGGGACATCACACACCAGTCGGTGTGGCGGAAGCTGCAAACGCTGCTGCAACACAGCAAGGGCGGCGGAAGCTGTAGCCGACTTCCGAAAATGAGCTGACAGGCGGCGTACTTTAACGAGCATATCTGGCAACTCGGGGTACAATTTAAGAAACTGCTGAACCACGAGGTTAAGCACATGAGCCAGGCATGGTACGTGTGTGATCTTGCGTCGCCTCAGAGCCGCCACCAGGTTACGGCCATTGTCACACACGGCCATGCCTGGATGTAGGTTCAGCGGTCTCACCCACAGATCTGCCTGCTGATTCACAGCTGTCCACAACTCACAAGCAGTGTAAGGTTTATCACCTAAGCTTATGAGTTTCAGCACAGCCTTTTGCCGCTTGGCTGAGGCAGTACTGCAGTGCTTCCAGCTTGTAACTGATGTGGTGATATCTGAGATGGAGGCTGAACATGAGGAGGAGGATGATACTCAGGAGCTGTACACTGTGGGGGCAACGCAGACTGACATAGGGCCTGCAATCCTCGGTGTGGGGAGGATGTGTTCCGTCCCAAGGTCCAACTGGGTCCCCGCTTCCACTATGTTTACCCAGTGTGCCGTCAGAGAGATGTACCGTCCCTGGCCACAAGCACTTGTCCACGTGTCCGTTGTCAGGTGGACTCTCCCAGTAACTGCAGATGTTTTAGGACACGTGCTTGTGTAGTGCGGGGATAGCACACTGGGAAAAATAGTGTCGGCTTAAGACCGAGTACCGAGGGACGGTCACCGCCATAAGGTTGCGGAAGGATTCCGTCTCCACCAGCCTAAAAGGCAACATTTTCAGCGCAAGCAGTCGTGAAATGTGCGAATTTAGGACTGTGGCCTGTGGGGCGTTGGCTGAGAATTTGCGCTTTCGTTCAAAGGTCTGGGATATGGACAATTGAACGCTGCGGTGGGACGTGGACGTGGAAGTTGATACTGTTTCTTGAGAAACTGCCATAACAAGTGAAGACTGAGAGGAGGGGGCATCTTTGCATGCAGTATGGACAGGGGATTGCCTTGCATGCAGAACAGGGGGTTCTTTTACACAGCGGAAGAAGCAGTGGTGACACCCGCTGCCACTGGTCGTGGACCCTGGCGTTCGCCCCACAAAGTCGGGTGCTTTGCTACCATGTGCCTGATCATGCTGGTGGTGGTCAGGCTGGTAGTTTTGTCACCCCTGCTGATGCTGGCCAGGCAGGTGGTACAAATGGCCTTTTTGGGTTATCAGCAGAGTCTTTAAAAAAATTCCAGACTCTGAAAGACCTACCGGTTGTACTGGCAACGTCCCTCGTGTTGGTGTTACGGGGAACGGTTGCCCGCTTTCCGTCTGCGGCCACCACACTGCTTCTTCCTGCCTGTTGGGGTACTCTGCCTCCCTCCTCCTGTGTGCTGCTGGCCTCGCTCTGCGTGTTCTCTTGCCTCGTTGGGTCAGTTACTAGATTATCCACCACCTCCTCCTCTTCCACTTCCGCACAACGGTCCTCCTCCTCACTTCGTGGCAATTGTGTCTCGTCATCGTCCACCTCTTGTGACAAACTGCCAGGGTCGCCTTCCTGTGGCCGTGGCTGTTCAAATATTTGGCCATCGCTACATGGGATCTAATCTTCCACCATTTCAAGCGGAGCAGGCGAGGGGCCCAAATATGGAAATGGACCAGTGAACAGCTCTTCAGAGTGTCCAAATGTGGGATCAGTTGCTGTCTGACGACACTCGGCATGGTGGGAGGAAGGAGCATCAGGGTGAGGAGGAGTATGAGGTCGAGACTCCCGGCTACTAACACTTGACCGTGTGGAAGACAGACCGGAGGTGGTGGTGCCCAGGTGACTGGAAGTATTAACTGCTATTCAATTAATAACCTGTTGACACTGATCAGTTGGCAATAGTGGTGTTGTTGTGTGCTTCCCTAGTAATTTGGTCAAGAACTGGAAGCGAGAAGATGTGGCTCTTGGTTGTGGCACATTTTCACCTTGGCCACGGCCCCGTCCTCTGCACGCACCATCACCAGAACGTCCAGTTCCACGTCCCTTGCCACGCGCCTTGCCCATTGTAAATGAAGTAAAATAGCTTACACTCGCACTATCAATGGCAAAAGGGTAATAAAAAGGAGATTAGAACCATGGAAGAGGAAAACCACAGTTCTATTTCTCTGGCCTACACCAGAATCTTTTAAACAGATATATTTGTGTCTGAAAGGTCAGCAAGACACTCAAACTGTTTTTTTTTTATGGAAAAAAGGCAAAAAGGTGGATAACACCCAGATTTGATCCGTGGAAGAGGAAAACCACAGTTCTAATTTCCTGGCGTATACCAGACTTTTTAAAATAGATATATTTGTGTCTGAACACTCACAGACACACTCAATTTTTTATTGGGGGGGAGGAAATACCAAAAGGTTAATAAGACGGGTATTTGTACAGTCTGACTGAGGAAAAAAAAAAGAGGATTTAGATGAAAAAAAAAGGATTTTTCCTGGCCCCTGAGACCTGGGGCTAAGTCTAGCAATTTCAGCAGCAGCATCACACAGGACTGTAATGCAGTGTTTGTTGGTATAACCCAGGGGTCTCAAACTCAGCTGGGCATATGGGCCGCACACGGAAAAACATTTAATTTGGGGGGCCGCATTATTTGCATGACATAGTGACATTTTTAGTGATACCATTTTATTTTCTATACACCTTTTGAACTGGTCCTCATCTTGTAGACATGTTCTTCCCTCCAGGTCCCCCATATTGCAGACATGGTCTCCTCTCCAGGTCCCCCATATTGCAGACATGGTCTCCCCTCCAGGTCCCCCATATTGCAGACACGGTCTCCCCTCCAGGTCCCCCATATTGCAGACACGGTCTCCCCTCCAGGTCCCCCATATTGCAGACACGGTCTCCCATCCAGGTCCCCCATATTGCAGACACGGTCTCTCCTCCAGGTCCCCCATATTACAGACACGGTCTCCCCTCCAGGTCCCCTATATTGCAGACACGGTCTCCCCTCCAGGTCCCCTATATTGCAGACACGGTCTCCCCTCCAGGTCCCCTATATTGCAGACACGGTCTCCCCTCCAGGTCCCCCATATTGCAGACACGGTCTCCCCTCCAGGTCCCACATATTGCAGACACGGTCTCCCATCCAGGTCCCCCATATTGCAGACACGGTCTCCCCTCCAGATCCCCCATATTGCAGACACGGTCTCCCCTCCAGGTCCCCTATATTGCAGACACTGTCTCCCCTCCAGGTCCCCCATATTGCAGACACGGCTCCCCTCCAGGTCCCCCATATTGCAGACACGGTCTCCCGTCCAGGTCCCCCATATTGCAGACACGGTCTCCCATCCAGGTCCCCCATATTGCAGACACGGTCTCTCATCCAGGTCCCCCATATTGCAGACATGGTCCCGCATCCAGGTCCCCCATATTGCAGACATGGTCCCCCATCCAGGTCCCCCATATTGAAGACTGGGTCTCCCATCCAGGTCCCCCTTCTTGCAGATATGGTCTCCCATCCAGGTCCCCCATATTGCAGACATGGTCCCCCATCCAGGTCCCCCATCCAGCAGACATGGTCTCCCATCCAGGTCCCCCATATTGCAGACATGGTCCCCCATATTGCAGACATGGTCCCCCATCCAGGTCCCCCATATTGCAGACATGGTCTCCCCTCCAGGTCCCCCATATTGCAGGCACGGTCTCCCCTCCAGGTCCCCCATATTGCAGACACGGTCTCCCATCCAGGTCCCCCATATTGCAGACATGGTCCCCCATCCAGGTCCCCCATATTGCAGATATGGTCCCCCATCCAGGTCCCCCATATTGCAGACTGGGTCTCCCATCCAGGTCCCCCTTCTTGCAGATATGGTCTCCCATCTAGGTCCCCCATATTGCAGACATGGTCCCCCATCCAGGTCCCCCATCCAGCAGACATGGTCTCCCATCCAGGTCCCCCATATTGCAGACATGGTCCCCCATATTGCAGACATGGTCCCCCATCCAGGTCCCCCATATTGCAGGCACGGTCTCCCCTCCAGGTCCCCCATATTGCAGGCACGGTCTCCCCTCCAGGTCCCCCATATTGCAGACACGGTCTCCCCTCCAGGTCCCCCGTATTGCAGACATTTTCTCCCCTCCAGGTCCCCCATATTGCAGACACGGTCTCCCCTCCAGGTCCCCTATATTGCAGACACGGTCTCCCCTCCAGGTCCCCCATATTGCAGACACGGTCTCCCCTCCAGTTCCCCCATATTGCAGACACGGTCTCCCGTCCAGGTCCCCCATATTGCAGACACGGTCTCCCATCCAGGTCCCCCATATTGCAGACATGGTCCCCCATATTGCAGACATGGTCTCCCCTCCAGGTCCCCTATATTGCAGACACTGTCTCCCCTCCAGGTCCCCCATATTGCAGACACGGCTCCCCTCCAGGTCCCCCATATTGCAGACACGGTCTCCCGTCCAGGTCCCCCATATTGCAGACACGGTCTCCCATCCAGGTCCCCCATATTGCAGACATGGTCCCCCATCCAGGTCCCCCATATTGCAGACATGGTCCCCCATCCAGGTCCCCCATATTGCAGACTGGGTCTCCCATCCAGGTCCCCCATATTGCAGACACGGTCTCCCGTCCAGGTCCCCCTTCTTGCAGATATGGTCTCCCATCCAGGTCCCCCATATTGCAGACATGGTCCCCCATCCAGGTCCCCCATCCAGCAGACATGGTCTCCCATCCAGGTCCCCCATATTGCAGACATGGTCCCCCATATTGCAGACATGGTCCCCCATTCAGGTCCCCCATATTGCAGACATGGTCTTCATATTGCAGACATGGTCCCCATATTGCAGACATGGTCCCTCATCCAGGTCCCCCATATTGCAGACATGGTCCCCCATATTGCAGACATGGTCCCCAATCCAGGTCCCCCATATTGCAGACATGGTCCCCCATATTGCAGACATGGTCCCCAATCCTGGTCCTTATGTTGCAGACATGTCCCCCATCCAGGTCCCCCCCCATACTGCACACAGGGTCCCCATCCCCCCTACATACTGCGCTCAGGGTCCCCGTCCTACCCCATACTGCGCTCAGGGTCCCCGTCCTGCCCCATACTGCGCTCAGGGTCCCCGTTCCCGCCCATACTGCGCTCAGGGTCCCCGTCCCCCCCATACTGCGCTCAGGGTCCCCGTACCCCCATACTGCACTCAGGGTCCCCGTCCCCCTTCCATACTGCGCTCAGGGTCCTCGTCCCCCTCCATACTGCGCTCAGGGTCCCCGTCCCCCCCCATACTGCGCTCAGGGTCCCCGTCCTGCCCCATACTGCGCTCAGGGTCCCCGTCCCCCCCCCCCATACTGCGCTCAGGGTCCCCATCCCCCCCCCATACTGCGCTCAGGGTCCCCGTACCCCCATACTGCGCTCAGGGTCCCCGTCCCCCTTCCATACGGCGCTCAGGGTCCCCGTACCCCCATACTGCGCTCAGGGTCCCCGTCCCCCTTCCATACTGCGGTCAGGGTCCCCGTCCCCCTTCCATACTGCGCTCAGGGTCCCCGTCCCCCCCATACTGCGCTCAGGGTCCCCGTCCCCCCCATACTGCGCTCAGGGTCCCCGTCCCCCCCATACTGCGCTCAGGGTCCCCGTCCTGCCCCATACTGCGCTCAGGGTCCCCGTCCTGCCCCATACTGCGCTCAGGGTCCCCGTCCTGCCCCATACTGCGCTCAGGGTCCTCGTACCCCTCCATACTGCTCTCAGGGTCCCCGTCCCCCCCATACTGCGCTCAGGGTCCCTGTCCCCCCCATACTGCGCTCAGGGTCCCCGTCCCCCCCATACTGCGCTCAGGGTCCCCGTCCCCCCCATACTGCGTTCAGGGTCCCCGTCCCCCTTCCATACTGCGCTCAGGGTCCCCGTCCCCCTTCCATACTGCGCTCAGGGTCCTCGTACCCCTCCATACTGCTCTCAGGGTCCCCGTCCCCCCCATACTGCGCTCAGGGTCCCCGTCCCCCCCCATACTGCGCTCAGGGTCCCCGTCCTGCCCCATACTGCGCTCAGGGTCCCCGTCCTGCCCCATACTGCGCTCAGGGTCCCCGTCCCCCTTCCATACTGCACTCAGGGTCCCCGTCCCCCTTCCATACTGCGCTCAGGGTCCTCGTCCCCCCATACTGCGCTCAGGGTCCCCGTCCCCCCCATACTGTGCTCAGGGTCCCCGTCCTGCCCCATACTGGGCTCAGGGTCCCCGTCCTGCCCCATACTGGGCTCAGGGTCCCCGTACCCCATACTGCGCTCAGGGTCCCCGTCACCCCTCCATACTGCGCTCAGGGTCCCCGTCCCCCCTCCATACTGCACTCAGGGTCCCCGTCCCCCCCCATACTGCGCTCAGGGTCCCCGTCCCCCCATACAGCGCTCAGGGTCCCCGTCCCCCCCATACTGCACACAGTGCCCCCCCTTATACTGAGCACAGGTCCCCAGTGCTGTATTTCACATGACAGAGAAAAAAAAAAAAAAAAGATTCTCACCTGTCCTCCGTTCCCTAGGCATCCTTTCTGCACCTGTGGCCCGCAGGCACAGACCCCGTAACGATCGCGGCTCTCTCCAGCAGCCGCGGACATCAGCGCTGTAATGCAGAGTATTGCCGCTCAGAGATCGGCTCTCTGCACCGCAATACCAGTGTCAGCCGCCGGCCTATCAGAGGCCAGCAGCTGACATCTGCGCATGGCAGTGACGTCATACGCCGCTGCGCTGGGACGCAGAGGTCAGCTGCTGGCCTCTGATAGGCCGGCGGCTGACACTGGTATTGCGGTGCAGAGAGCCGATCTCTGAGCGGCAATACTCTGCATTACAGCGCTGATGTCCGCGGCTGCTGGAGAGAGCCGCGATCATTAGGGGGTCTGTGCCTGCGGGCCGCAAGAAGCTGCCGGAGGGGCCGCATGCGGCCCGCGGGCCGCGTGTTTGAGACCCCTGGTATAACCACTGCGTCTCCTATACAGCCTGCCTGCCTGCCTGATACCTGGGATGGATATTACTCCTCAGAAGGACTGTTTGTTTGATTTTGCAGGCTTTAGAGACCCTACACTAACTATTTTGCAGTATAAATCTCTCCCTAACTTAGCTGCACTCTCCCTACACTGTCTGATCCGGAGCGACTGTGTCCAAGATGGCGGCGCCCGGTTTTAAATACTCGAGGTGACGCTGTGCGGCCAGCCAATCACTGTAATGCCCACAAACAACATGGCTGCGGCATTACAGTGACTGGCTGGCAATCCCTGCATGTTCATTGGCTCTGTAAAGAGCGCCAAACATGCAGGGCGGAGACCCGAGCTCCCGCCCGAGTAACCCGGAAATGCTCGGTGCTCGCCGAACATCCAGAGTAGTGAGATGCTCGGGCGAGTACTGAGCAGTGTCGAGCATGTTCGCTCAACACTATTAATTATTCTAATTTACTGAGATAATGACTTTTGTGTTTTCATTGGCTGTAATCCATAATCATCAACATTAACAGAAATAAACACTTGAAATAGATCACTCTGTTTGTAATGACTCTATTTAATATATGAGTTTCACTTTTTGCATTGAAAAACTGAAATAATTTACATTTTTGATGATATTTTAATTTTGTGAGAAGCACCTGTATATAACATGTGATGTCCAGTATCCATACTCAGGGTTGATCAGTCCAGTGCCGGATTCTGTATTGTGTCTCTGGTCACTCTGAGGTATAGGGACAGAGATTTATTGCAGCAGACTGAAGTTTCCTATGGATCTGGTGACGCTGGAGCCGATGACCTGGCACTGACAGAGCGACCCTGAGGGTTCAGACTCCTGCAATAAATCTCAGGGGAAATCATCAGAGCGGCCACAGACACAATACAGGACCCCACACAATACAGGTCCCGGCCCTGGATTTATCAGCAGGTGAGCAGCGTCCTGCCATCTCCTCACCACACAGAGAGCTGAAGTTCGTACTCACAGATGCCCCCTGTCTGTCCTGCCCACATGCTCCTCTCCGTCAGTAAGAAGATGCAGCCGCGCTCCCTCTACTTCAGCAGACGGACGCACACAGCAGTCAGTGGGCGTGTTTGCTCCACTGTGATGCAACTGGCCTGCACCCACTGTATACAACAGCATCGACCCACCAGTGGCCTTAATCAGCTGCTTAATGACCGGCCCAGGGGGCATATGCCCCTCTACCCCCTGACCCAGCCCTCCCCTGCTCACATATGAGTGAAGTGACTGTGTGATGACTGCTGGAACCTGCAAGCAGAGCTGAATCCTGACAGTGAGTATATTACACAGTGTTAGGATTGGCATTCTACAGGGCTTCATTTTATAATTAAAGGGCAGTCACAGCACATGCGGTACACACTTTTAGGAGTCTCCCTTGCACAAGTATGCGATTTGTATACTTCTGGCCCAATTCCGACTAGACGTATCCAGCCTCACTCAATTCATTTTCATTGAGTTAGGCCACACATGTCTAGTTGGCATGTGACCACATGTATGCAAATCGCCAGCACGAGAGAAGCCTGACAGTGTGCAGTGCGCTGTTAGAATTCAGAAGCCTGCAGTCACATAGAGGGACTGCTGACTCACCACAAACTTGGACAATCCTTTTAATGCTTCTAACATAAATAAAAATATAAGAATCAGTACTGAGTCAGTATCACAAATAACATTTACATCCAGGTACCTTTATAGATGATGTTGTTTCTAGTCGTTCTCTTTCTTTTCTTCTTCATCTTGTCCAGACTCCATGATGAGTTTTCTCATCCAAAGCTCGTCTCTGTAGACTTCTATCTTCTCTAATCTTCTACAGCACATCCCCACACGATGCCCTTAAAGATAACAATGGCATTATAATGCTCCTGAATAAAAATGTGTCCTATGCTGAACCCCTGAATAAATAATTGCCCCTCACTATATTCCCTGCATGAATTATGACCCCCACACTGTCCCTCCTATGGTACATGCTCTGTACACTGCACTCTCCTTTCCATACTGGGCCCCTTCTTCACACTGTCCTCTCACACTGTGTCCCCCTTATAGGACCCAGTGTCTATACTATGCCCCCTCACCATACTCTCCCCCTCATTGGCTTACTATCTCTTCCTGGCTATGTCCTTACACTGTTCCCCAATGCTTACCCCCCACTACTCAATCTCTATTCTGTGCCCTCTCATCACACTGCTCATCCCCTCCTTGGTATACTGTCCCCTCCTGGCTGTGTTCTTACACTGTCTCCCTATGGTACCCCCCCACACTACTCAGTCTCTATTCTGTACCCACTCACACTTTTATCCCCCATACTGTCTCCTCGCACTATTCCCCTCAATAGTCTCCTCACACATTTCCCCCTTCCTCCTCATACATTTACCCTCTCACTAAACAATACTGCCTCCACACACATCCCCACGACTCCCCAAACTGTGTCTGAACCCATCCCATCACCCTCACTGTCAGGTGTGGGAAAGACTAGTGCAACACAAAGGGAAAAGGGAAAGGGAAATCAAACTCTAGGGAAGAGGGGGAAGGGGAGACCTCCTAGTCTGGTCTAGTGTCACCTGTCTCAACTACCATCCCTTTATTGGCTCTTCATCAGTCGCCACACGGGTGCCTCACCCTGACTTTCCCTGGTGTATGGCTAAGGCTAGGGATGGGAGGAGATGAGCACTAGTAGATCTCCACTAAACTCTATAGACAACAAGGGTAGTCAAACAGGGGGATATTGCTTAGCTTTTGACGACTCCAGACAAATGCACACACGGCCTCAAGCTCCAGAGAGGACAAAGTACTGCTCTTGCTAAAGCCTCACAAGTCGTAATGAATATCGCTGGCACCTCCCTCTCAGACACACCAGGTATTTATACACCCAGCCCAGGGAGCTATTTAGCCAGATGGAGGTAGTCGCTGGGTCCTAGAGACAGACAGCCTCTAACAAGATGTCTGTAATTCCAAACGTAGAGATCTCCTGCAACCAACTGCAGGGTGACTGTCTGTCACCTCTGACACACCCGTGACAGTACCCCCCCCTCTATGAGTGGCCTCCTGACACTCAGGACCGAGTTTCTCAGGAAAAGAGGTGTGAAATGAGCGAACCAATCTGGGAGCGTTCACCTCCGACGCTGAAACCCACATCCTCTCCTCTGGACCATAGCCTTTCCAGTGCACCAAGTATTGTAGAGAATGACGTTGGAGATGAGGATCTACAATTCTCGGAATCTGGAACTCCAGATTAACATCAACCATTACTGGGGGCGGTGGTAGAGGCGAGGGTTCAAGAGGTTCCACATATTTTTTAAGTAAGGACCTATGGAACACGTTGTGGACTTTAAGGGCCTGAGGAAGTTCAAGACGAAACGCTGCTGGGTTAATGACGGCGGTTATTTTATAGGGACCAATAAACCTAGGTCCCAGTTTCCAAGAAGGAACTTTCAGTCTTATATTCCTGGTAGGCAACCACACAAAGTCATTCACATTCAGGTCCGGACCTTGCAAGCTTTTTTTGTTAGCCATATGTTTATACCTGTCTCCCATGATCTTTAAATTACTCAGCACACCCTGCCATACAGAGGAGAGCGACAAAGCAAACCGTTCCTCCTCAGGAACTCCTGAAGGTTCTCCCCCACTAAAGGTATCAAACTGTGGGTGATAACTGTATGCACCGAAGAACAGTGACATGCCAGTGGATTCTTGACGATGATTATTAATGGCAAATTCCTCCAGTGGTAGGTAGGATGCCCAATCCTCCTGATTTTCGGAAACGAAACACCTGAGGTAGGTCTTCAAATTCTGATTGACACGCTCGGTCTGTCCATTCGACTAAGGGTGGAAGGCAGAGGAAAAGGACAGCTGCACCCCCAGTCGAAAACAGAATGCCTTCCAGAACATGGAAACAAACTGGGTCCCCCGATCTGACACCACATCGGAGGGAACCCCGTTAAGCTTCACAATCTCATTTATGAACACCTGAACAAGTGTCTTGGCATTTGGAAGTGCAGGCAATGCAACAAAATAAACCATTTTACTGAACCTATCTACTACCACCAAATCCACCGTTTTGCCTGCAGAAACCAGTAGGTCAGTAATAAAATCCATGCACAATTGTGTCCATGGCCTACTAGGGATAGGTAGTGGAAGAAGAGTACCAGACGGATGGGTATGCGAAACCTTAGAACGCGTGCAAATACTACAAGCAGCTACGTGTTCAATTACATCCTGATGCAACCCCGGCCACCAAAAATGACGAGCGAGGAGGTCTGCGGTTGCCTTACCACCTAGATGCCCAGCAAGCACAGAGTTATGATGTTCCTTAATTACTTTGCAGCGCAGATTGGATGGTACAAATAACTTTCCTGAAGGGCAGGAGCCAGGGGCGTCCCCCTGTGCCTCCAGCACCTCACCTTCCAGTTCAGGATAAAGTGCCGAAATGACTACACCTTTCTGTAATATCGGGGCAGGGTTCTCATGGTCACCACCACCAGGGAAGCTCTGGGACAAAGCATCAGCCTTGACATTTTTGACCCCTGGATGAAAAGTGACAACAAAATTGAACCTATTAAAAAACAGGGACCATCTGGCTTGCCTAGGGTTGAGACATTTAGCTGACTGGATATATGACAGGTTCTTATGGTCAGTAATAACAGTAATAGGATGGACAGCCCCCTCCATCCAATGTCGCTATTCCTCGAACACCAATTTGATCGCCAAAAGTTCCCTATTACCCACGTTATAATTTCTCTCAGCCGAAGACAATTTTTTAGAAAAGAAGGCGCATGGACGCCATTTACCAGGGGACGAATCCTGAGACAACACATCCCCAACCCCGACATCAGACGCATCAATAAAGAGTTGAGAAACATCGGGTTGACTGAGTATAGGTGCAGTGGCAAAATGATTCTTTAAGGAAGAAAAAGCCTGGATGGAAGAATCCGACCATTTGGAAAAATCAGACCCCTTCTTAGTCATGTCAGTAAGGGGTTTCACAATAACAGAGTGATTCTGGATGAATTTCCGGTAAAAATTAGTAAAGCCCAGAAAACGTTGTAGAGCCTTCAGGTTCTCGGGACGTTCCCAGTCAAGGACTGCACGGGTCTTCTCCGGATCCATCCGAAAACCCGAAGATGACAACAAGTACCCCAAAAACCGCACCTCCTGAAAAGCGAAAACACATTTTTCTAGTTTGGCTTAAAGTTTGCTATCCCTTAATATCTGGAGTACCTGCTTAACATGCCCCCGATGAGTCTCAAAATCAGGGGAGTAAACCAAAGTATCGTCCAGACAGACCACCACAAACCTCCCCACCAAATGATGGAAAATATAATTTATGAAATGCTGGAATACCGCAGGTGCATTGGTCAAACCAAAAGGCATAACCAGACTCTCGAAATGTCCTTCCGGGGTATTGAACGCTGTTTTCCATTCGTCCCCTTCTCTGATTCTAACCAGGTTGTAGGCTCCCCTTCAATCCAACTTGGAGTATACCTTAGCTCCCACAACCTGGCTGAACAAATCAGGAATCAGAGGAAGAGGGTATGGATCACGGATGGTAATTTTATTTAATTCCTGGAAATCTAAACAGGGACGTAGACCACCATCTTTTTTCTTCACAAAGAAACCTGTAGCCACGGGCTAAGATGAGGGTCTGATATGTCCCTTCTCCAGATTTTCCGCAATGAAATCCTTCATGGCTTGTCTCTCAGGGCCAGAAAGATTATACAGTCTGGACTTTGGTAGTTTAGCTCCGGGTTAATAGGACAGTCATAAGCACGATGAGGAGGCAAATCCTGACATCCCCTCTCAGAAAAAACGTCCTCAAAACCAGACAGAAAAGCAGGTAATATTTCCGTAAAGACAGTAGCAAGTGAAATATCTAGACAGTTCTCATGGCAGTAATCTCCCTATTCAATAATCTCCCCAGTTTGCCAATCCACCAACGGATTATGTTTAACAAGCCAAGGAATACCCAAGACAATCAGTGTGGGTAGATTGTCCAGAACATAGCAAGGGATGATTTCACAATGAACTGACCCCACCCTCAGTTTTACATTATGTACAATATTAGTAAATGCTCTCTCTGCAAGGGTCACCGAGTCGATGGCGAAAATGGAAATCGGTTTAGCAAGCAAGACCATGAGTTTCCACAAACTCAGCATCCAAAATGCTGTCTCCGGCTCCACTGTCAGCAAACAGAGAAATTTTTTTTGTTTTGCTCTCTAGCACCACCTCTGCTGTCAGGACAAAGCAGGAACTGCAGTTTGGCCACAGACTACCAAGAGTTAATCGAGTCTCCCTTTGTGTAGGAATTGAAGGAGAGGTCCCAACAAAATGTTCCTTTTTCCCTACAAAAAAAAAATGCCTTTTTTCTTGTGAATCTCCGGGGAGATGTATGATGCAGAGACACCCCCTTACTGCATGGGTTCTTCCACCTCCCCCAATACTGGTTCAAGGTCATCATAGATGAGGGCCAGAGCCTCGAAAAACCCCTCCACAGACTGGAGACAAACCGAGTCCTGCGGTAAAGAAAACGCTCATGACTGAGGATCTCCCTGTAATAGAGAGATCACATTACCAATCCGTAGCTCCTCATTACTAGAGGAGTAAGGATGAAGTTTAAAGTATAATTTGCATGCCTCCTTAAATACAAAAAATGTATCCCTACCTCCTGAGAACCTGTCCGGGAGGGCAACCTTGGGTTCAGGCTGGAACGGCCTACCTGCAGAGACCCTCAGATTGGCGACCTGTAACCGCTGATGCTGCTGCTGAACCTCACAGTGGAGGTCATTCACCTCCAGAGACAGACAGTGGAACTGCTCTGCGAGCTCTGCAACTGAACCCGTACAAAGGGAGAAAGGGGAAAAAAAGGTCCACGCCCAAAAACACACAGAGAAAGAAAAAAAAATGTCAGATTTTTTTTTTCCTTTTCAAAACGTGCTCGGCCGGTGATAATGTCGTGCCAGGTGTGGGAAAGACTAGTGCAACACAAAAGGAAAAGTGAAAGGGAGCCCAGACTCTTAGCTTTAGACGACTCCATACAAATGCACACACGGCCTCAAGCTCCAGAGAGGACAAAGTACTGCTCTTGCTAAAGCCTCACAAGTAGTAATGAATATCGCCGGCACCTCCCTCTCAGACACACCAGTTATTTATACACCCAGACAAGGGAGCTAATTAGCCAGAGGGAGGTAGCCGCTGGGTCCTAGAGACAGACAGCCTCTAGCAAGATGTCTGTAATGCCAAACGTAGAGATCTCCTGCAACCAACTGCAGGGTGACTGTCTGTCACCTCTGACACACCCGTGACACTCGCTCCCAATACTGTGTCCGCATACATTTTCCCCTCGCTCCTCATACAGTGTCCACACTCATCCCCCCACTAACCATACTGTGTCTGCACCAACCCCACACACAGTAAATGCCCTCACACACACAGCAAATACCCCCCCTACAAGCAGTAAATACACCCCCCAGGCAGTAAATATCCCCCTGCAGTAAACCCCCCCCTGAGGCAGTAAACCTCTGACTGGCACCATGCTTGACCCGAGCCTCAGTAATAACAGGGCACTCCCTGTAAATGTCTGAAATAAAATTACATTGAATATTAATTGAACAAAATGTACAGCAGTCCTTTAAATCTCTGTATGCCACTCTAAAGAAAATCATTATACATAACCGCATATTTAAATAACCCTTCACAGGAGCATCATTATGATCCCTAAGGTGTCATTTGTCATTAGAGGTGCCTCATATGGTCGTCAGCTAGAACATTGAAAAAATGTTGGGACATCTGAAATGTAATCCCTCTTAAATGGGAAATGTATACAATCAACCTTCCATTTATCCTGTTGCCTATAGTTATACTGACCTATTCTGCAGTATGTGTGTAGATATTGTAATCTTTTGGCAACTTTACCTGCATATAAATATACTAAGGCTGCGTGCCCACGTAGCGTTTTTCAAGCGTTTATGCTGCGGAATTTCCGCAGCATAAATGCTTGTGAAACGCTAGGTAATCCGCACCCCATGGTCCCCAAGGGGATTCCGCATGTTCTATGCACATGCTTCGGATTTTTCCGCAGCGTTTATGCTGCGTACAAAAATCCGCAGCATGTCATTTAATTTTGCGGAAGCGCAGCGGAACTCCAGCCATTGACTTGCATTGAGACGCATAGAAACCGCGACTGTACATTTTTACAAGCGGCTTCTATGCGTCTCTATGTGCGGATGGTACCCAGTTCTGGAGGACAGGAGACTCTCATCCAGACCTGGGTACCATTCTACCTGTAAAAAAAGAATAAAATAACAAATAAAGTTTATATTCACCTGTCCGGCGGCTTCTCTCTGAATGCCGGCATCGCTTGAGGACCTGCGGTGACGTCACAGTCATGTGACCGCAGGCCCTTCACCGCTCTGTCTCGCGATATGCCGGCATCCAGGAACCAGACAGGAACGAGCGCTGCAGCCACGCCGGGGCCTCGGGGGTGAGTATAGCTTTATTTGTTTTAATTTTTACGGTTCACACTGTATAAATCCATGCTGTTTGCATGGATTTATACAGTGTGACCTAGTTGTCAAGCACTTTCCAAGTGATGCTATCGCCTGGAAAGCGCTTGTCAATCTGCATGCGAAAACGCATGTGAATCCGCATGTGGATCCGCATGTATTCTGTCAATCTGCATGCGTTTTTTCTGCCAGGGAGATGCAGAAATGCTGCAGAAATTTTCTGCTTCATTTCTGCATCGTGGGCACATAGCCTTATACGTTTTTCTGTGCTACAGCGCTATGTGCTGCTTGGTCTGGAATACGTGAGCTGCGGGGACTTTAACACCTTCCTACTGACGAAGGGGCGGCTTGACATCCCCAGCGCAAGGTACATTTTATGTTACCTACAATCCCGATCATAACTGTACATAAATGTCTAGGGTTGGTTCTGTTCACTTCGGTGCTGTATTGTAGCACCCTGAGGACTCGGCTGCTACAGGGGTATTGCACCTCGAACCAGAGGTGTGGTATTCCACTCCCGGGTAAGGATGGAGTGTGGGACTGAGCTCAGCTAGCTGCATGCACTACACTCATCCCATTTCCGGGGGACAGAACAGCGGTACTCCCACCAGATAGATGTGCAGGTACGACAGCGTCTGTCCCTGGCTGGAGTGGGAGGGGGGGAGGAACATCCCAGTAGTGTAGGGGCAGATAGGGGAGGGACTCTGGGCATAGAGGTAGGAGCCCATTGGGTGCTAGTCACCTGGGCTCACACATAGAGGGAGTATATATGGTGGGCACCATCTAGAGACAGGGTTGAGTCAGAGGGAGAGTTCAGAGAGGGCTGACGGGGAGCTGTGGCTCCGGCTGGGCCCAGCTCCAGGGCCAGGCCTGTAGTGGAGAGGAGGAGGAAGAAAGGCCCAGAGACGCAGGACAAGAGGGAACCCTGAGATCCCACAAGTTAACGGGTGAAGGGTTGGCAGATCAGGGTACCGGATCCCAAACTGGTGGAGGCTAATGATCCTCAGCCAGGAACCGGAGGTCGTGGTCAAGTTTTGGCACGACCCTCACCACATCCACCAGGAAGGCACACCACGAATAGGGTCAGGAAAGCCAGAGAAGGTTTTACCACCAAGAGGCCCGAGGGAGCCGGACAAAGGTGGATCCCTGGTGGGAACGGCCAGGAGGAAGGAAGAGAGGGGAGCTCAGGACCACGCTCTGGACTGCCTGGGAGTTGGCCGAGTCCCACACCTGGTGGACGCAGCACGGCTCGGGTGGTCACTCAAGGCCGGAGTGACCAGAGCAACACCTGTGAGTAAAAACCCTGAAACTGCATCGCATGTCTCTGAGCTTCCTTGCTGCACCATCACAACCACCATCTTCCACATCTGCTGCCCTGAGGCCATACCCCTCCCGTTGGGGGTTATACCATCCTTGCTGCACAATCCTACCACCGGCCTCAGCGGTCTGCTCTGCAGCGGCGGCCTCCTAGCCGCAATCAACGGGTGGCGTAGTCGACACTTAAACAACATCTACAAAGACTGCCACACACGTAGTTTGACCACCCTGGGCACGGACCGGGTCACCGCCACAAGGACTACTACCCCTATCCAGATCCGGCTCCGGGTGTCCCTTGAACATGGCCCAGGGGGCGCGTCAACTTTGGCGTAGTCGGCAGGATTACGTGCCCGCAACCACCGGGTACTGCGTGCCTGAAGAAAAGTTCATATTTACCGTAAGAAGAAGTCTCCCGCCGGTTCCGGAGGGTCCCCGCCATCGGACGCCATCTCGGGTCGTTTCCCGCCGTTTGCCCGCCATCTGCAGCCTTTTCCCGCCATCCACGGAGTTTCCCGCCATTAGGAGACGATTCCCGCCATCTGAGACGATTTCCCGCCCTGGCAGAGCGGACGCCATTATGGGCGTGCCAGAGGGTGGCAAGAGGCCACCTCCCATCGTGGGCCTGGTCCCAGAAGAGCGCCAAAAGCAAAGACCGCCCCCACCAGCAGAGACTGCAAGGATAGAAATGTCCATCAGAGTGGGGGGTCTGCCCCTGGAACTGACAATCACCAAGTGGCCCCCGGGACCACCCTCAGGATGGGCGGATCAAGAACAAAAGAGAGAGGATGGGTGCAGCCTGGAGGAGTCTGGAAAGATCGCACCCGGAGATGGAGGGAGAGTCAGGCAGCACCGACCCGCTGGTCAGGAGCCTGCTGCAGGCCGCCACCCCAGAAGGCCTGGTGGAGGTCCTGGCACAGCTCCCCAGAGATCGGGAGCATGCACAGACCGCGCTGGAGGGCCTGGCTCGGAAGATGGCCCGAGTGCAACAAGAAGTATTGACCGAGTGGAGCAGAGAAATGGCCCTGCAGGCTGGAACCCGCCAGCAAAGGACGCCACCCGCAACGAGGAGCACGCCTGCCCCTGAAGATGGTGCAGAAGGGACGACGGCCGGAGACGACGCCGTGGAAGAAGCTGAAGAGATGGAAGCAGGTAAAGGGGACGTCACCACCCCAAGCCTAGTAGCCGTAAGCCTGCCCCAGCTCCCCGTCGCAGAGCCCGAGATCCCACCGACCGTGCCCGTTGCTGCACCGCCACCGCTCCGAACTAGGCCTCAAGCGGCAGGAGCCGCGGCCACGTCCCCTGTGACGTCACGCGCCTTAACCCTGAGCGCGGCCAAGCAGGAAACGCCACCGGCCTGGTCGCAAGGCCGAGTACCCCCGGGCGCCGCCGTCTCCACAGTGCCCTTCACCTTTAGAGTGCCACCGGCCTGGTCGCAAGGCCTGGTGAATCCGGGCGCCGTTGCCCCCATCGCGCCCTCAACCTCCACAGTGCTGCCCCTAGGCGAAGACCTATTTGCGCAACATACTTGCCCGGATGGGCAGCCCTTTGAGTGGCCACCGGAGTACCTCAGTCCCCGACTCCGGAAGGAAAGGCCCCTGTGTGAGCCCCTGATCCCGGCTCCGGCGCCCGCCAAGATCACCCCACTCCCGTTGGAGGAGGCGCAGTTCGCATGGGACCCCACCGGTGAAAACCTCATGGGGTTCACCCAAGAGACCCGGGCGGCCGCAGCCCAGCGTGCGGAGTGCTGCCGACAACAACTAGAGGTCTTCAACAGAGAACGGCGAGAGAGGCAGGTCCGCGAGGAGCGGCTGCAGGTCCAAAGTGCGGAGCAGAAAAGCCGGACCCGGCGAAACCCCCGTGCAGCCCACGGTCCCCGCGCCACCGGGACTGTAATCAAGTTCCAACTGGAGCACGGCTGGGGCTTTATCAGGGATCACAAAACCCCCGGCGACGTCTTTGTTACCCGCAGGGATGTCGAGAGCCATCTGCCGGAGGGACACCGTGGACGTGACCTTTACCTGGGTGACGAGGTCACCTTCACCCGGCATCAGTGTGCCAAAGGACCGTACGCCCTTCACGTGCACCGGCTGATGGAGGAAGAGCTGCGGTATGAGGAGGAACAAGAGGACCCGGACGGGTCTGAAGACTATCCTCAGGAGGAGACAAGGAGAAGACACCGCTACTGAAGGGAAGTAGTATAAACAAAAGAGCTGTATATAGTTACCCGTTGGGGTATGAGAACTGTTACAAGAACTGTTATGTGAATTGCTGCTAAGTGAAGTGTGGTCCCCGTTGGGACTAGCGTGGAACTATTACCTGTGTGTCCCTATCCCCACAGGCTGAGGACTGTGAGCAGCCATTCCCTATCCCCACAGGCTGAGGACTGTGAGCAGCCATCCCTTTTCCCCACTGGCCGAGGACTGAGAGCGGCCATATCCTGTAAATAGTTGCGCTTCCTAAGGCGCCCCCTACCGGTTTTATAGGAGAACTGCTGTTTTCTTCCAGTGACTGTTGCACTTTACCCGGTCACAAGTTGCACCGTGGCCGGAAGAACAAGAATGATTTATATAAAAGAGTTTTATATTGAAAGTTTATACTGCTAAAATGTTAATATAAGAAATTACCTGTACGTTATATTTTCTGATAATGTTTTTTATAATGTTTTATATGTTAGTGTGTACTTTAAAAAAAAAAAAATTTTGTATGTTTTGTTTACTCTTTTACAGCCCGAGGACGTGCTGTGATTTACCAGGGGGGAATGTAGCACCCTGAGGACTCGGCTGCTACAGGGGTATTGCACCTCGAACCAGAGGTGTGGTATTCCACTCCCGGGTAAGGATGGAGTGTGGGACTGAGCTCAGCTAGCTGCATGCACTACACTCATCCCATTTCCGGGGGACAGAACAACGGTACTCCCACCAGATAGATGTGCAGGTACGACAGCGTCTGTCCCTGGCTGGAGTGGGAGGGGGGGAGGAACATCCCAGTAGTGTAGGGGCAGATAGGGGAGGGACTCTGGGCATAGAGGTAGGAGCCCATTGGGTGCTAGTCACCTGGGCTCACACATAGAGGGAGTATATATGGTGGGCACCATCTAGAGACAGGGTTGAGTCAGAGGGAGAGTTCAGAGAGGGCTGACGGGGAGCTGTGGCTCCGGCTGGGCCCAGCTCCAGGGCCAGGCCTGTAGTGGAGAGGAGGAGGAAGAAAGGCCCAGAGACGCAGGACAAGAGGGAACCCTGAGATCCCACAAGTTAACGGGTGAAGGGTTGGCAGATCAGGGTACCGGATCCCAAACTGGTGGAGGCTAATGATCCTCAGCCAGGAACCGGAGGTCGTGGTCAAGTTTTGGCACGACCCTCACCACATCCACCAGGAAGGCACACCACGAATAGGGTCAGGAAAGCCAGAGAAGGTTTTACCACCAAGAGGCCCGAGGGAGCCGGACAAAGGTGGATCCCTGGTGGGAACGGCCAGGAGGAAGGAAGAGAGGGGAGCTCAGGACCACGCTCTGGACTGCCTGGGAGTTGGCCGAGTCCCACACCTGGTGGACGCAGCACGGCTCGGGTGGTCACTCAAGGCCGGAGTGACCAGAGCAACACCTGTGAGTAAAAACCCTGAAACTGCATCGCATGTCTCTGAGCTTCCTTGCTGCACCATCACAACCACCATCTTCCACATCTGCTGCCCTGAGGCCATACCCCTCCCGTTGGGGGTTATACCATCCTTGCTGCACAATCCTACCACCGGCCTCAGCGGTCTGCTCTGCAGCGGCGGCCTCCTAGCCGCAATCAACGGGTGGCGTAGTCGACACTTAAACAACATCTACAAAGACTGCCACACACGTAGTTTGACCACCCTTGGCACGGACCGGGTCACCGCCACAAGGACTACTACCCCTATCCAGATCCGGCTCCGGGTGTCCCTTGAACATGGCCCAGGGGGCGCGTCATATTATATGCCTTTGGGTTCTGGTGCTTTTTATATCAAAAATATTGTAGACTGCAGCGACAGAAACCTTAGTGGCTCCATTATTCATCAGTGGGATCTGGCAGGATTTGTTATATGTTCTGTATATACAGTGGTGGCCAAAAGTATTGGCACCCCTGCAATTCTGTCAGATAATACTCAGTTTCTTCCTGAAAATGACTGCAATCACAAATTCTTTGGTCTTATTATCTTCATTTAATTTGCTTGCAAGGAAAAAAAACAAAAGAGAATGAAGCAAAAATCAAATCATTGATCATTTTACACAAAACTCCAAAAATGGGCCAGACAAAAGTATTTTCACCCTCAGCCTAATACTTGGTTGCACAACCTTTAGCCAAAATAACTGCGAACAACCGCTTCCGGTAACCATCAATGAGTTTCTTACAATGCTCTGCTGGAATTGTAGACCATTCTTCTTTGGCAAACTGCTCCAGGTCCCTGATATTTGAAGGGTGCCTTCTCCAAACTGCCATTTTGAGATCTCTCCACAGGTGTTCTATGGGATTCAGGTCTGGACTCATTGCTGGCCACCTTAGAAGTCTCCAGTGCTTTCTCTCAAACCATTTTATAGTGCTTTTGGAAGTGTGTTTTGGGTCATTGTCCTGCTGGAAGACCCATGACCTCTAAGGGAGACCCAGCTTTCTCACACTGGGCCCTACATTATGCTGCAAAATTTGTTGGTAGTCTTCAGACTTCATAATGCCATGCACACGGTCAAGCAGTCCAGTGCCAGAGGCAACAAAGCAACCCCAAAACATCAGGGAACCTCCGCCATGCTTGACTGTAGGGACCGTGTTCTTTTCTTTGAATGCCTCTTTTTTTTTCCTGTACACTCTATGTTGATGCAATTTCCCAGAAAGCTCTACTTTTGTCTCATCTGACCAGAGAACATTCTTCCAAAACGTTTTAGGCTTTCTCAGGTAAGTTTTGGCAAACTCCAGCCTGGCTTTTTTATGTCTCGGGGTAAGAAGTGGGGTCTTCCTGGGTATCCTACCATACAGTCCCTTTTCATTCAGACGCCGACGGATAGTACGGGTTGACACTGTTGTACCCTCGGACTGCAGGGCAGCTTGAACTTGTTTGGATGTTAGTCGAGGTTCTTTATCCACCATCCGCACAATCTTGCGTTGAAATCTCTCGTCAATTTTTCTTTTCCGTCCACATCTAGGGAGGTTAGCCACAGTGCCATGGGCTTTAAACTTCTTGATGACACTGCGCACGGAAGACACAGGAACATTCAGGTCTTTGGAGATGGACTTGTAGCCTTGAGATTGCTCATGCTTCCTCACAATTTGGTTTCTCAAGTCCTCAGACAGTTCTTTGGTCTTCTTTCTTTTCTCCATGCTCAATGTGGTACACACAAGGTCACAGGACAGAGGTTGAGTCAACTTTAATCCATGTTAACTGGCTGCAAGTGTGATTTAGTTATTGCCAACACCTGTTAGGTGCCACAGGTAAGTTACAGGTGCTGTTAATTACATGAATTAGAGAAGCATCACATGATTTTTCAAACAGTTCCAATACTTTTGTCCACCCCCTTTTTTAGGTTTGGTGTGGAATTATATCCAATTTGGCTTTAGGACAATTCTTTTTGTGTTTTTTCATTGAAGACAAATTAAATGAAGATAAAAATACCAAAGAATTTGTGATTGCAATCATTTTCAGGAAGAAACTGAGTATTATCTGACAGAATTGCAGGGGTGCCAATACTTTTGGCCACCACTGTAGTCATCTTGTTCTGGTCGATCATGTAGATAATATTGGCTGGATCTTGGTGTTTCTGGTCTTCTCCACGGGAAGCTACACTCATTCATGTCTTTTTGTCAGATTCTATGCCGCTGAACTGGTCTGTGGAATCCAGTACCTCCACTCCAAGGGCATCATCCACAGAGACCTCAAGCCCGAGAACATCCTGGTGGCTGAAACGGGCCATATTAAGATCACAGATTTCGGTCTCGCAATTGACAACATGCATGGAGACCGAACAGCCACCGAATACGCTGGAACACCGGGCTACATGGCTCCTGAGGTGCAGACAATAGTGCTTTCCTATTTAGTTTTCACAAAAATTATAGTCCATGGGGTGTTAACATTTTGACCTTTCTGTTCTCTCTTCCATGATAGATTTTTCCTGGCAAGGAGTATAACGCCGGAGTAGACTGGTATTCTTTTGGTGTCATCTTAAAAGATATGGTTACCAGTGAGTGTACGTACCATCTGACACTCGATGAGGCATCCTCCGGCATTGATGACATCATTAAACAGGTCAGTATAACTCCAAGTTATTAGTACTAGGGGTTGTATAATATTCATTTAAATGGTGATGTCGTGAGAATGTTTTATTGTCTCTACCACTTACCTTCATGGGTTTTACTTTATTGTTTTTAGCTCCTTCAGAAAGATCCAGTCAGACGCTTAGGAGTCCATGGTAACATCAGAGAGCAGGTGTTTTTTCAGTGTATTGACTGGGTCTCTGTGGAAGCCCTGAAAGTGCCTCCACCACACATCCCTGTAGTAAGTATATGTCCAGATCACATTGCTCCATCATCTCTGCATAGGGCAAACAATGATGGGTAGAGAACACTTATTGAAAGCTGATAGTTGTTTCTATCATTTTTTGGTGTTGACTTTCTGTTGAGTATTATTTACCGCTGACACTAACATTGTTAAACCAACATCATCCAGAGCTGCAGGTCCTGGTCTGATGGTTCAGATCATTTCACTTTTCACTTTCAAGTTAACGTGGACATCATCCTTCTCCAGAAGGATTAAGATTTTGGTAATTTTAGTGCAGTTTAAAACCAGGAATGTGATAAAAAGTTATATTCTTAATGTTATGATTCTTTTTTTGCTTTATAGCCAACTAAAGCTCATCACCGTTCTCGACCACACCATCTGGAGAAATTAGAAGCAGCAGAGGCCAAAAAGTCACCTCTATCAGCAAAGGACCAGGCCATGTTCAAGGGATTTTCTTTTGTCAACATGGAAACCCTTGACAAGACACCAGCTCCATAGTCACCAGAGCGAGCTGTCTTCCTCAGCCTCCAGAAGACCTTGAAGAACCGAAGAGTGAACATTACTGATCATCTGGAAACACTGCTGGAATGAAGATGACCATGGACACAACACTGAGGGACCCCAAAGACAGACTCTAAAGATGGAGAAGCCAGATATTGTAATAATATGCTGGCGGTAAGTATAAACGCCACAACACCAGAGCTTCACTATAATCATAGACATGTGCAGAACTTTTTACACTAACCGGTAATTGGATTTTCCTCTTGCTCATGACAGCCCCATCTTTCGGTGCTGTCTTGGGCTGAGAAGAAATAACATGGTGTGCGATGGCCAGCTATTAAGGGGAGGAGGAGGCCGGATTTTTTTTTTTTTTAAACAAACATCATTGCACATGTCTATGATCATTTTTACCATTACCGGTAGTAAGATTTCCTCACACTCATGAAAAAGCTGTCATGGGTGTTGGGAAAAGGTGTGTGATGGCCGGCTATTAAGGGGAGGAAGGAGGCCAGATTTTTTTTTTTTTTTACAGGTGAGCATAAAGATGACAGCGGATCCCAGTGGAAGAAAGAGATGCCAGCAGATCTACTCATATGCTGGCGGTAAGTATAAGCGCTACAACACCTGCGCTTCACTATAATCATAGACATGTGCAGAACTTTTTACACTAACCGGTAATTGGATTTTCCCCTTGCTCATGACAGCTCCATCTTTCGGTGCTGTCTTGGGCTGAGAAGAAATAACATGGTGTGCGATGGCCAGCTATTAAGGGGAGGAGGAGGCCAGATTTTTTTTTTTTAAACAAACATCATTGCACATGTCTATGATCATTTTTACCATTACCAGTAGTAAGATTTCCTCACACTCATGACAATGCTGTCATGGGTGTTGGGAAAAGGTGTGTGATGGCCGGCTATTAAGGGGAGGAAGGAGGCCGGATTTTTTTTTTATGCAGTTGAGCATAAAGATGACAGCGGATCCCAATGGAAGACATCGAAGATAAAGGAGTCAGCAGATCTACTCATACACTGGCGGTAAGTATATGCACCACAATATCTGCACTCCATTATAAATAGCTATGCGCAGAACATTTTACATTGTCAGTCAGTGACGGTGCGCGGTTAGAGCAGCCGATTACTATGTACTGAGCAGTGACTGAAGCCGCGCCGGCTTTATTAAGATCTGGGCCCTAGTCACTCACAGCCGCAGCTACTTACACTGTATGGCCGCAGCAGAGTGGGCTGGCCTCATCTGACATCAGTGACGTCAGACGCTCTGTGTTCCCAAGCTGCCGGCGCACCCGGGTTCTTGCGGCACAATATATGCAGGAGTTGAGGGCCCCAAAGTGATGAGGTGCACGCGCGCACCCACTCGTAAAAAGAGGGTGCAGCTATGCCAACTGGTGCGTTAACAGAAGAATCTGCGGAAACACGGTTCAGTACCATGTCACCAAAGAGTCCTTCTCACAAAGTGCTCCCTCCCACTGTTTTTATGGAGATGGAAGAAGAGCCAATGCCTTCATGTCCAAGTTCCATTTTAGAACATGTATATGAAGGACAATCTTGCGGCCACAATGCAGAGTCTCGCACTGAACAGAACGTTGTAGTTTTGAGGTATGTCTCCAGAGATCCCCAAACAGGAATTTGGCATGTGCAATAAAGATTTTTGGAATTTTTCATTTTTTTTCAGAAGACACGAGAAAAAATTGAGGACATGGTTATATCAAGACTGAATGAGAATGCCATTGACCTCAAAAACTGCAGAGGCCAGGGATATGATAAAGGAGCGAACATGTCTGGTAGGATTAAAGGTGTAAGGGCCAAAATTCTGGTGAAATTTCCAAGGGCTCTCTTTTGTATTTGCACTGCCCATTCTATAAACTTTGTGGGTGTTCATGCTGTTGCAAGCTGTCCTGAAATGAAGACGTTTTTTGGAAACGTAAACCGGCTATACATTCTGTTTAGCAACGGTCTTCCAACTTGATGCAGTTGGAAGGCCTTTACATGGTCTAAGTGACACCCGGTGGAGCTCAAGAATAGAGGCTGCCAAGCATTTTGAAGTTTCTTGAAGTTCTTTCTTACGGAAAACTTACAAATGATGCACATTCTGAAGCTGAAGATGTCTAAGACTATTTTTTCTCTTTCACGGCAGTGATTTTAGCAACATTTTGGGTAAAAGTTCTTACCACTTTTGAGGAGAGAAACAAAATACTACAATCTAGATCTGTCTCTTTTGGAAGTTGGAGCTGCCAACATTAAACCTCTCTCTGAAGAAACGATATTACTCATGGAAAAGTGTCCCACTCTGCTTTCTGAAGCTAGTTTGGTAGCAGATTTCAGATTGCAAAGTACCTATTGAATGCTCAACAATAGTGCCAAAAAAAATCAAAGCATCATGAAGCTGCAAATCCTGAAGAGTACTTCAAAGCTAATGGCCTTCTTGTGGCAATGGACACTATAATTTGTCATTTTCACCAGCGCCTCAGATCAATGGAAGATGTCTGCAAGTTGTTTGCTCCAGTTCTTAAAGTGAGGACTGACGCGCCCCCAGGGCCGTGGGGTACTCGGCAGCCGGGCCTCTGGAGTTTTTACTCACAGTTCTTATGACAGTTCCACTGGTGCACTGTACAGTTGTCGGCCTCCCACGTCACGCTGCGTTTCTCCCTCCTGCCCTGCGCTGCCCATTCTCAATCCCGCTCGGGTGCTCTGAAGTCCCTCCTGTGCGTCGAAGTTCCCGGACCTGCTTGAACCTCACGGGGATTAGAATGCGGCTTCGGCAACTGACTATATAAGCCAGAAGCCTCCGGTTTTCCCAGCCGAGACCTGGAGTAACACGGCTGAACCAGGGGCCGGTCCCCTTCTTGCGGCCTACGATCCCTTTGTCTTCTGACAGATGCGGGGCGTACGGGTGCCGTCCTGCACTCGCCGTACCCCCTAGGATCCCTTCTTAGAACGGAGCCTACTCCTTTGCTCCGCACCTGGGCCTCTAGGACTGGGCCCTACTTGTGGAGCAGAGCTCCTAAAAAGCCTCTGCTCCCTGACTGTACTGCACTGACTCCTCTACCGAACTCTCCTGCCACCCTAAAATGGCTCCCCTTTATATACCTACTACTATAGTGCTCCCTTAAACTACTTCCTCCACCCACACCCACTACTTGTTCCCCCTACCTATGGGTTCCCCCCACTCCAGCCAGGGTCAGGGCTCAGCAGGAAACACATTGCATCTTGCCCTTCCAGCCGGCCTGGAGCAGTATAGTGTTGGATGCCGGTGTTGGGGTTCCGGGCAGCACTCCCTCCTTACCTGAGAGAAGGAGACACCACACCTCTGGGTGAGGTGCAGTACCTCTGTGACGACTGAACCCTCAGGGGCGCCACACTCCCCCCTGGTAAAACACAGCACGTCCCCGGGCTGGAAAAAAATAAAAACAGGGTTTATTACTGACATGCAAATTTTTAAGAATGCATTCGCATATAAGATTATAAAACTATCTTCCATTTATGGGAGGCACATCACTTTAACGTTACAAGTATATTTATCAAACATTATAAGAGCACTTTTTAATAACATTTCTGTAACAGGGTATAACAGTAGCAGCATGAGGGACTCGTCCGCAAACCCTCAACGTAGGCCCTGGGCATGGCTGCAGGGTATAGGTGATCCTGGAGTTGGACCACGTCTTCCGCCACACCAAACGGGTTTTTCTTCTGAGGTCATGGTTGCCAATGTAAAACCAATAGGGTGCACTTTAAGCAGTGCAGAACTATTTACACGATCAGTTTCTGGCTGTTCACAGTCCCCAGCCTGGAGTCTATATACGCTGACGGGTAATTATGCACATACTATTAGGAAAACTGGTGGTACCCTTAAGGGTGACTATTTACAGTTAGTCCCAACTACTGGCCTAGTAGTGGGGTCCCCGCCTGGGGTACTTTTCGTTCTTACCTGACCCAGCCGGGTCATAAGGTATGTCCTGCGGGGGGGTGTCCTCGATGACGCGGTACACTTGCAGGGTGTACCACCCGTGCTCCCCATGGTGACGTGTATAGGTGACTCGGTCAACGGGGTATAGGTTCCGGTCGGGATGGCCCTGTTCCAGCTCGGGCTCCACATCCTGCCGGTTTACAAAAATGTCCCTTGCAAACTTAGGATCTCTGATAAAGCCCCACCCAGCCTTCAGGTCAAACTTTACCACGAGTCCTTCATCACGGGGGCTGGGGTGGGCTGACTCCGCCTGTCGATCTTGAGCCTTCGGGGGCTTGTTCCGGGCCTCCAGACACTCGCAACGCGCCCGCCGAGCGTGCCGCTCCTTCTCCAACTGTTGGAGCTCCCGCCTGCGGAATTCCTTCCTCTGCAGGGCTTCGGCCTGGGTCTCCCGCGGGAACCGCATCAGGTCCCCCCTCCCCGGTTGTCCCAGCAAAACTCCTCTCCGCCGGAGTAGGCAACCAGGGGCGCTGGTGTCGGGAGTAGCAGGCACGGCTGCTGGTCCTCGAACCGGGCGGACCAATAGAAGACCGGCGCGCCGTACACCCACTCGGGTGCCGGAGGTGGAGGCACCGGGAAGGAACCAAGTAGAAGGTTCCTGGTTTCCATGCCCGGGAGTGAAGGTTCCGGGAGGGCACTAAGTGGAGGATCCTCAGAGCCAGTGCCCGGGGGTGGAGGTTCCGGGCAGAGCAGCTGCTCCAGAGAGGGCATGGCAGAATACGGGGAGTGCTGGTGAAAGAGGCCCAGGAGCAGGTCGGCGCTTGCAGCGCCCGGGACAGGGGATTCCTTCCTACCTGCTCCTGTGCTGTATACGGCCTCCTGGTGCTCCGCTGGCTCCGCCGGGGCTGGGGTGCCGCTGCTGGCATCCGGTGCTGCTCTCCGCCGTGCTGCCAACTTCTCCAGCAGCTCGCTCCTCCATTTGGTGACCGCTGCTTGCTGGGCCCGCTCCACTTGTTGGCTCAGCTCCAGGACTTCACTCTGGAGGAACTCCGCGTCCTCCGGGGATAACTTATTGGCTTCTCCCTCCAGGGTGAGGGGGGTCGCTTGCCACTGTAGCAGGCCAGAGGCGGAGGCTCAGTCTTGGTGTCCATCCATGCTGGCTGCCGGGTGCGGTCTGTCTAGACTGGTTAAGACCACACCCTGTCTCCATTCCTTCTCTCCTCCTCCTCTCCTCTTTTGGGGGGCGGTCCCATGGCTGTTTGCTGTCGGTCACTCCTTTTGACGGCCTCCCTGCCTTGACGAACACATCTACGCGGACAGTCACAGTTGCAAGGGGCAGGGTGTGCTTTTGGCGCCATTCTGGGACCCAGCCCACGATGGGAGGCTCCATATTATTGTCTTTGATCACGCACATAATGGCGCCCGTTCTTCTGGGGCGGGCACCACATTCAGTAACATAACACAGTCCTTTAGGCACACAATACCCGCTGATAACG
The DNA here is from genome assembly GCF_046119375.1 of Phyllobates terribilis. Lineage (NCBI taxonomy): Eukaryota > Metazoa > Chordata > Amphibia > Anura > Dendrobatidae > Phyllobates > Phyllobates terribilis. Next base: position 793,968,894 of record NW_027362762.1, on the reverse strand, counting down.
GGTTGGTCACATATCCTGTTCGTGACGCCAAGGCTGACGCGCCCCCAGGGCTGTGGGGTACTCGACAGCCGGGCCTCTGGATGCCGGTATAGGGGATATCACGATGGCTGGCCCCGTCCGTGACCCAGGGCGGTCAGTAAAAAGGGGGGTTCTTCTATTTATATGGGGTTTTGGAATAGTGTTCGTGACGCCACCTGTGGAATGCGGCTAAAGGGGGCCGCTGCTGCGGAGCAGTCCTCTGGAGCTGGTGTTACGGCAGCAGGGATGGTGCGGCTCTCCACAGGTAGAGCCTGCTCCAGGGCAGTGTAGGATGTGTAAGTTGCACTGGGCGTTGTAGTGCAGGGAGGGAAAGATAAAGAATGGACGGAGGCAGTGCGGTGCAGTCATCCGAGTCTTTACTCACAGTTCTTATGACAGTTCCACTGGTGCACTGTACAGTTGTCGGCCTCCCACGTCGCGCTGCGTTCACCAGGCAGGGGTTCAGCACTTCCTCAGGCAGATTAGGAGTACCGGCCCTTCTTGTGGCCTACGATCCCTCTGTCTTCTGACAGATGCGGGGAGTACGGGTGCCGTCCTGTACTCGCCGTACCCCCTAGGATCCCTTCTTAGAACGGAGCCTACTCCTCTGCTCCCCACCTGTGCCTCTAGGACTGGGCCCTACTTGTGGAGCAGAGCTCCTAAAGCACCTCTGCTCCCTGACTGTACTCCACTGACTCCTCTACCGAATTCTCCTGCCACCCTAAAATGGCTCCCCTTTATATACCTACTACTATAGTGTGCCCTTAAACTACTTCCTCCACCCACACCCACTATTGGTTCCCCCTACCTATGGGTTCCCCCCACTCCAGCCATGGTCAGGGTTCAGCAGGAAACACATTGCATCTTGCCCTTCCAGCCGGCCTGGAGCAGTGTAGTGTTGGATGCAGGTGTTGGGGTTCCGGGCAGCACTCCCTCCTTACCTGAGAGAAGGAGACACCACACCTCTGGGTGAGGTGCAGTACCTCTGTGGCGACTGAACCCTCAGGGGCGCCACAAGGACAATTAGTGAAAAAAATCTGGTGGCATCCACTGAAGAATTGATCTCTGCATACCCTAAAGATCTCACATCTTCGTTACTTTCTGAGCTGCAACATCTTCGGAAAGTTTATGAAGCTACATTTACAGACAATATGGGTCCACTGGATTTACTAAATGCCATCTACAAATTCGAGCTTCAAGGAATATATGGAGAGGTGTGTATTGCACTCAGAATTTTTAGCACCCTACCACTTTCAGTAGCAGAAGTACAGATAGCATTTATCAATCTCTCATTGGTCAAGAACTATCTGCGTCCTACAATGACAGAACAACGGTTGAACAGCCTAGCCCTTCTATCAATTGAGCATGAGCTCTCCAGACGCCTGAATATAAAAGACCTGATTAAGGATTTTGCTAACCAGAAGGTAAGACGACTGCCTGTTCCACATATGTAAATTTGCACTTCACATCTTCTACATTGCAGCCAGTTTTACATTAGTGTATTTATGCCATGAATGTTCCCCTGTATTATGGATGAGTATCCTAGCCTGACTGCGGGTTTACTGACCCAAAGTCATAGTACTAGAGAGATGTAAGAGATCAGTTAGTAATGTTTCAGTTGTGGGACCTGCACCTGACTGACCCAGCGATGTACTATCAGTGCCCCAGATGGGAATACCCATTTATTATTAGGGCTCAGTTCTAAGGATAGAGTGCACTATTGTCTGTTGTTCTTAGATTTATGAAATACATCTTTATTGTTATGGTTCAGTTCCTTAGATCGTGTGCAATACTGTTTGTTGTTTTTATATTGCATTTTCCTGACCTCACAAAATGACCTTATTTTCATTGTATTAATTGGTTATACATGTTGTCATTGTTTTGTTTTCTGTTTGTTTTGTTACTGACACTATAATTTGCACTTTACATAATTGACCAAAGGATTTAACTAAATGACTCTTATGAAAAAGAGCGAAATGTTTAGTGGGAATGTGTTACGAAGCTTTTATGTTAAGGGCATTGACCACTCTCTGGTTATTGTTAACCAATGTGTTTGTGAGAGGAATAAAAGGCACTTAGTGACGAAATTCAATATAGACTATATTTCTATTTCCCATATCTCATATTTAGTGCCAAAATTCAAGAAAGGCCATATTAGTAAGTGCCTTATCATCATCTCAAACACATTGGTCAACAATAACCAGAAAATGGCCAATCCTTTTAATCATAAAGTTTTGAAAGAATTTACTTTAAAGTTTGTCACCCCTTATATCATAAAATAATAAATAATCAGAAACTGCTTTTCTAATAGACTGACACATCCAGAAGAGATCCCTTTTCATCAGTCACTTCATTATTATAACAAGCAGGATTACAATGAGAGATAACAGAATCCACCATTCACATTAGGCAGTGTCACAGTTCACCTCTTCCCCTTTCCTGCACAATGACATCTGCATGTCACTAAATATGAAAACATGTAAAGAAAACTGTCCCAAGGAAATACATAGAGTCCCCTATAATGTCTAATGTCCATATCTCCAAATAGGCAAGAGAGCAGCTTCCATAAATGTACAGAAAACAGAATACAATAATCTGCAATCAGAAATACAGATTATAAAAAATTATCACAATCTGATTTCAATTAGTTTAAAAATGTATGTGACACATTCCCTTAAAGAAAAATAAATAAAAATATCCATAAAAAGAGTATTGGATATTTTAAGAAATGTTTAATAGGTTAGAGTAGAGTAGGGCCCTGCCAAAGGAGTCTACCTTGTCGTGGTTGCAGGCTTAAAAAATCTTTTGGCCAAAACAAAAGCTGCTTTCTATCTATGTGATATAGTGTTTGATGGGAACTGTTAATGTGTGATTGGTAAGGACGTGGTGCAGAAGTGGAGTTTTTCCAAGATTGGGTGGTGGGAGTATGGAAGATTCAAGAGACGGAAGCGGAGCTGGGGTGGCGTCTCAAGGGGGCCCGAAAATTTTGCCAGAATGGGGTGCTGAAACTCCTGGTGGCAGCCCTGCTTCTGTATATAGCAAAAATCACAGTCTCCTACTCTCCACAGGCTGGTGTTCAAAGGAGTACTGTCATGACAAGCACTGGCGTGTTCAGCAGACCCAAGGCTGTCATGGCAACCCTTGTAGCACCCCACAATCACATCACAGGGGCGCTGATAGGCAGTTAGAATATTGTATCCCACTTGGGCCACTCGCTGCAAATACTGTCGTCACAGATTGTTAGCAGCATTCAACAGGTTGACAGCTGCGGGTTGAGCTTCCCTCCACTCGCAATTGTTAGAAGCAGATGATGGCTGAATAATACAGCTATCATCTGCCAGCTCAGTTCCCAAGTCCATATCAAAGAACAGGGATGCATGTTATTTTTTTTTATAAACATTTTATTTTATTGTTTTACTTTTTTTATGTTAGTGCCTATACAAAGCGTGAACCTGGTTGCTTCATTGCGCGATGCTGCGAGGCATGATTTAACATTGCAGCTGTGGGGGCCATTGTGTAGGTTTATTGACTAAGAAAGCCCCCTAACTTTATTTAACAACCTAGATTCCACTGTTACTATAGGTTGCGGCATCAAAGGGGTAAATTAAATATAACAGCTAGGATCAAAGACATTGACTGCTCAGTTCCTGCAGGAGCCCCTCAGTGATCCAGCTGGAATGGCGCCACCACTGGAGGTGAGTATAGCTGCTATTACTTTACTTCGTGGAAACAGTAATTGAGAAGGGTTGGTCCTAGTAGTGGACAACCCTTATATAGACTAAGGGCTTGATTCATTAAGGGGTTTGTGTTGGAATTCTTGTGTAAAACTCCTTAACAGTGATGAGCGAGCGTGCTCACAACTGCTCGGTACTCGCTCGAGCATCACCCTGCTCGACATGCTCGGCGAGTATTTCTTGGGTTGCTCGGGCGGGAGCTCTGGTCTCCGCCCTGCATGTTTGGCGCTCTTTAGAGAGACAATGAACATGCAGGGATTGTTTGCCACACACTATAATGACGTAGCCATGTTGGTTGTGGCATTACAGTGATTGGCTGGTCGAATAGCGTCATCGAGTCTATATAAGACCGGGCGCCGCTATGCTCGTCACAGTCTATCCCGGAAACAGGCAGAATTGGGAGAGGTGCTGCTGTGTGAGGGAGAATTGGTGGTGTAATAGTTACATATAGGTAGTGGTTCTCCAGGAGTATATATATATCCATCTGAACTAACAGTCCTTCTGAGGACTAATTCAGCTGCATATATTAATCCTGATAGCACGAGTTAGGCAGGCAGGCAGGGTTTGTGGCAGTGTACACAGCACAAGAGGGTCCACTGCACGTTCTGTCTGCTGCTGCTGTTACCGATATCCGTAGACATAGCCCCAGATATCAGGGGCCAGAGCTAATTTTTTTTTATTTTAATCCTGATCATTTGCTTAAAAAAAGCAATCCAGAGTACACCATTTTACTTTTCCATTTGCTTGTTAGCACTGCAGAATACAGCCAGATCTTTTCCATCATCAGACGTGATCCCATATTACAGCGACAAAAATTCAGAAATTTGTAGTGAACGTGGAAAATATTATCCTTCATTTACAGTTTGGAGCAGTGTGTCAGTGAAGCTATTCACAGGTGGTCGCTGTGAATAATAGGAAACTGCAAGCCCGCTATATAAAACCGTAGGCGTCCATCAGACATATCACATATAACTGCAGTACAAATCCAGCCATTTGTAGCGAGCGTGTAAAATATTGTCTTCCATTTACAGTTTGTAGCAGTGTGTCAGTGAAGCTATTCACAAGGGCGTTGAGGAGCATCTTTGTTTTTGGTTATTTATTTTGCCTTATATACAAGTCATTACTCTGGAAAGGATGTTCCTTGACATTTTTCCCAGGAAAATCCATTTTGGTTTAGTTTTTGTATGTTTCATCGGGGTGGGGTGGGGTGCCGCCGGAAAAGTGCTTGAGTTTCCCATAGACTTACATTGGGCTCGTTGCTCGGGTCGAGCACTCGAGCATTCCAATTTGCTCGATTCGAGCAACAAGTACCCGAGCATTTTAGTGCTCGCTCATCACTACTCGTTAATAAGTTGCAATGTTTAGCATAAACGCCAGCTCCACTATTATGAGATAGAATGTGCAGGATATGGACAGGGCGCGGCTACTCAAATCATGATACATTATGCCACTCTAGTGGTGTAACTTACTCAAGAAGTGTACTCCAGTCACTAATTGGAGGACACGTTTGGCTACAGCGCACACTGGTTATCAGATACACCTAGTCCATGAAGAGTCATACTCTACTTAATGAATAAGGCACATTGTACTCCAGCAAGCCCCTGCATTAAAACTTATGTGCGTAACGCCAGTCTAAATGAATGTGATTCTAAATGTACACAGAGAAACCCCAACTGAATCAAACTTAAGGCACCAACAAAAAAGTATAACCAAATTTTAGTTTACAAGCAACTAATTACTTATATACTCTATTAAAGGGAATCTGACGGCAGGTTTTTGCTATGTAATCTGAAAGCAGCATAATATAGGGCAAGAAAGCCTGATTCAAGCAATGTATCACTTACTGGACTGCTTGGTACAGTTTTGATATAATCCATGTTTTATCTGGTGTAGATATAGCAGTGCTATAAATGCTGAGCTCGATGTAACCCCTCCCCCACCGCTGATTGACAGCTTCCTATGTACACTGTACAGTTTCAGAAAACTGCCAATCAATGGTAGGGGCTGGGTTACACAGATTAACCTGACTGGCCTGCACATGAGACCTAGTCAGGCAGTGATAATCTCCTAAAGAAAGGAGAACCACCGAATGTCAGGTCCAAAAATCAATTAAACATTGGCTATATAAAAAACCTTTATTAACGAAATGGTCATAGTGGTATTACAGACACAAGATTGTCCGCAATCAGATTAATGCAAATACAACATCAATGTAATCAATGAACATAATAAAATTGGACCACAGAAAACTTGGTATGCAACAAATGCAGCAGGTATGTCAAAGCCAATCTAGCAAATGTGACGGTGGTGGCAGTACTTGGTGCCCGAATGATGCATGAGGTGACAAAAAATAAATAAAAATAGTAAGTACTTCAGGTGAATAAACTGTAATGTCACCAGGCACCATACACAACCAACTATGATAGATAATGGTCAGTGTCTATTCTCCCATATAGATATGCGGTTATAGAAGGGTAAATTGTAGCTCTGTAATGCTCATGCAATGTGGAAGGGGAGGAGGCCAAAGAGATTGACTATACCTGATTGCTGAGTCTAAAGAGGGAGATTGCGGCATAGCCCCGACGCGCGTTTCGGACGGAGAGTCCTTCGTCAGGGGATGTTGTTCCTTAGAACCAACCAAGATTAAAAAGGAAGTATGGCCAATCAAATGAGGCACCGGCAAAATAAACGTGTATCCGGCTGCCTAAAACTAAACCGGAAGCACCCTAGCGTGTCAGTCAGGAGGGGCGGGTACCCAAGCCTGCCTACCAGCATCAACGATATGTGCTCTAAACCATGTGATGTGGTCTGTCAGGATGATTGCGCATGCGCAGTCAGGAGGGACCAGGACCTGTGGGCACCCGCGTCATGTGACCGATTGCATCAGGTGGTTCTCCTTTCTTTGTGTTCTCATCCGAATGGTCTGCCACATAGTACACAATTCTCATTTATATGGGTTTTCAGATTGACCAATGAGTCTTTTTTTAAATCTCCCATAGATGTGGATTTCCTTAGTGCATCTTGTGCGTGATAATCTCCTGCTGATAAATTAATAAAATTCAGTGAAACACATGTGGTGTCAACATGTTCACTATACCTCTAAATTCATTGAAGGGTACAGTTTTTTTTTAAATGTGGTCACTTTGGGGGTTTCTGCTTTTCTGGTACATCAGGCGTTCTGCTGATATGACATGGCACCCCAAACCATTCTAGCAAAGTTTGCACTCACAATTGACACACCTTCCCTTCTGAGCTTTACAGTGTGCCTGGACAGTATTATCTGGACACATACTGGAGATTTGTACTTTCAGGAGAAAATTGTATTATGATTTATAGGGTCCAATTATTCTTGTTATCCTTGTAAAAAAATTCAAACGTTGGGGCTAAACCAACATTTTGGTTGAAAAAATGTCATTCTTCAATTTCACCTCCAAGTGTTTAGTGACTTGTTACCCGATTTAAGATGCTCACTACACCCAGAAATGAATTCCTTGAGGGATACAGTTTCCAAAATGGGGTAAATTATGGGAGTTTTTGTGGGTTTCTCACCTTATGGGCTCTTGAAATGTGACATGTCATCTGCAATCTATTCCAGGTAAAATTGTGAGCCAAAAGTTTTATAGCGCTTCTTCCCTTCTGAGCCCAAAGAGTAGTCTCCGACCACATATGGAGTATTGATGTACTCAACGTTACCCTTGTAAAAATGAAAATTTGTGGCTTCTTCAACATCTTAGTGGAAAAAAATTTTTTTTTTCTTTTTCACAGCCTAGTGTTATAAAATTCTCTGAAATGCCTGTGGGTTCAAGATGCTCACCCCACCCCTAAATGAATTCATAGTGGGTGTCGTTTTTATAATTTGGGTAATTGTGGGAGGTTTTTGATTTTAGCACTTCAGGAGCTCCGCAAATGTGACATGATATTTATGGTCTATCACTTCCAAAATAGCTTATCAAAGGCCAAATAGCGCTCCTTTCCTTCTGAACCCAGCTATGGGCCCCAAAAATAGGTTCCAGCCTCTTATGGGACATCAGTGTACTGAGACATTTGGGGCAAAAGTAACATTTTCATAGAAAACATTTTTCTTGTTCCAATATTATAAACTTTTGTGAAGCATCTTTGGATGTAAAATGGCCAGCATGCCCTTAGTTGAATTCCTTGAGAATGCAGTAACTAACATGGGGCCTTTTCTAGAGGCTTTCCGTTCTTTGGGCAGCTCAGGAGCTTTGCAAATGTGACATGGCATATGGAATCTATTCCAGCCAAAATTGTGCTCCAATGTAAAATTTTGCTCCTTGCCTTTCAAGCCCTGCCGTTTGTCTATTTTCTTCTGCTCCGTTACTGAAATGACAAAATTGAGAGCTAAAGTAATATTTTTGTGCAGAAAAAGTAATTTTTCATTTAACAGCGTGAAGCCCTGTGGGTTATACAAAATTTCTGAATACAGTTTTGAATATCTTGAGGGGTACACGTGACATAGGCCCCTCAAAATCACTTCAAATGTGTAAAGGGCCCCTAAAAAAAGAGGGTTTGGAAATTTCTTTGAGAAAAAGAAAAATTACTGCTAAACTTTTAACCCTTATAAAAAATCCTAACAAAAAAATATAAATTAAAATAGAGCTTATTTAAAGTAGACATATGGTAAATGTTATTTATTACTTTTTTTCTGCAGTATGGCACCAAAATAAAGTTTTTAAGGACATAAAAAATTCAAAATTCAAAAATGGAGATTTTTTCAAAATTTTCATCTAATTTCTATTTTTTTAATATAAATGCCAATCATATTGACCTAAATCTACCACTAACATAAAGTACAACGTGTCAAGAAAAAAATTATTACCACATAAAATAGCACATAAGTTTAAAAAATTTGGCCTGGTCAGGAAGGTGAAAACTACCTTAGACGGGAAAGAGTTATTCCCAATATATGTGATAACTCTGAAGTGGAGCAGACTCCACAATACAAACTGTTCACATTATTAAATAGATTTCTTAGACCCGATGAGGCTTGTTTAGTTACCTTGAAAATCCACTTACTTTTGAGCTGAAACATTTCCACCTGTTCACACGGGCCAATAAATACACCATTTTTTATGTCATCTATATATATAATTGTCTTATCCCGTCTGTCTGTCTATCTGTCTGTCTATCTGTCTGTCTGTCTATCTGTCTGTCTATCTGTCTGTCTGTCTTTCTGTCTGTCTGTCCAGGAAATCCCGCGTTGCTCATTGGTCCGGCAGCGGCCAATCAGCGCCGCGGGATTTCTGAAAAAAGATGGCGGCCGTTAGCGGCTCATCTGCTGGACGGAGGTCAGCGGCGATGCAGCGGGGAGATGAGCGGCGCTAGCAGCACAACTACCCCGACCGGCGCCGCTGACCTCCATGCGGCTAACGTCGGAAGATCAGCGGCTTGGCCCGCTGATCTCCCGACAGCAAGTGTGAACGGAGGACCGGGGAGCGGAACTGCCGGTCGGGATGCTTCTGCTGCGAGTAGCCGCTTATCTCCTGGCTTCTCCAGCAGAAGGAGCCGCACAGGCAGTGCCGCTCCCCGGTCTTCGCTAATACAGAGCCGCACAAGCAGCGCCGCTCCCGGGCCCACACTAATACGACGCTGATTGGTCGCGGTGGCCGGCCGCGAGCAATCAGCGAGATGGGCGGCAAATTTAAACGCCGCTCTGCTGATTGGTCGCGGTGGCCGGCCGACCGCGACCAATCAGCGAGATGGGCGGCAAATTTAAACGCCGCTCTGCTGATTGGTCACGGCCGGCCACCGCGACCAATCAGCGAGATGGGCAGCAAATTTAAACGCCGCTCTGCTGATTGGTCACGGCCGGCCACCGCGACCAATCAGCGAGATGGCCGGCAAATTTAAACGCCGCTCTGCTCATTGGTCGCGGTGGCCGGCTGCGACCAATCAGCGAGATTGGCACCAAATTTAAATAACGCTCTGCTGATTGTTTGCGGCCGGCGGTCGCGACCAATCAGCATTATTGGCGCCAAATTTAAACAACGCTCTGCTGATTGGTCGCTGATGCCAGACGCGACCAATCAGCGAGATTGGCGCCAAATTTAAACCCCGCTCTGCTGATTGGTTCCTAATTTAAACAACGCTTTGCTGATTGGTTGCGGTGGCCGGCCGCGACCAATCAGCAGTATTGGCGCCAAATTTAAACACCGTTTTGCTGATTGGTCGCCGGCCGCGACCAATCAGCAGTATTGGCGCCATATTTAAACACCGCTCTGCTCATTGGTCGCGGTTACCGGTCACGAATAACCAGCATTATTGGTGACAAATTTAAACACCGCTCTGCTGATTAGTCGCGGCCGTGACCAATCACCATTATTGGCGCCAAATTTAAATAACGCTCTGCTGATTGGTCGCGACCGCCGGCCGCAAACAATCAGCATTATTGGCGCCAAATTTAAACCCCGCTCTGCTGATTAGTCGCGACCGCCGGCCGTGACCAATCTGCGATATAGGCGCCAAATTTTAACACCGCTTTGCTAATTGGTCGCGGTTGCCGGCCTCGACCAATCAGCGATTTTGGCGCCGAATTTAAATACCGCTCTGCTGATTGCGCCCGGTCGGCCGCATACCTATTCTAGAATACCCAATGCGTTAGAATCGGGCCACCATCTAGTTTTCTAGAAAGTGCTACCCTCTTTTTTGCTTACTTATGTGCCATAGCTTGGTGGGTTGCAGTCTGTGTGCTGGAGCCTTTATTTATGCTTTTCCAGCTCCTTTTTTTGTTAATCTATCATCTACATTTTGTATTTGTAACCATCCTCCAAATCCCCTTGTCCGGCCACTTTCTGAATAGTTTGGATATTCTATTTGGACACATCGCGGCTCATGGAAGAAATAAATCATACAATGACAGCACATCCATATAAAAAACATTCTGTTTCATTATGAAGCTTACAACAGAGTGGCAAGTGACAAGACATAAATACCAGAGATATTATAAAAATCCAAGTTAAAAGCAACATCACTAAATATGCAGGGAATCTATTGTACGAGCCTAGAGATTGAATTTTTATTTGCTCAAAATAGGAGAAGGGGAGCAAAAAATGTAAAACATAATTCACACTTAGTTTTGGGTGATGACTAGTGTTGAGCGAGCATGCTCGACACTGCTCGGTACTCGCCCGAGCATCTCACTACTCGGGATGTTCGACGAGCACCGAGCATTTCGGGTTACTCTGGCGGGAGTTTGGGTCTCCGCCTTGCATGTTTGGCGCTCTTTACAGAGCCAATGAACATGCAGGGATTGCCAGCCAGTCACTGTAATGCCGCAGCCATGTTGGTTGTGGGCATTACAGTGATTGGCTGGCCGCACAGCGTCACCTCGAGTATTTAAAACCGGGCGCCGCCATCTTGGACACAGTCGCTCCGGATCAGACAGTGAAGGGAGAGTGCTGCTGAGCTAGGGAGAGACTTATACTGCGAAATAGGTAGCGTAGGGTCTCTAAAGCCTGCAAAATCAAGCAAACAGTCCTTCTGAGGACTAATATCCATACCAGATATCAGGCAGGCAGGCAGGCTGTATAGGAGACGCAGTGGTTATACCAATAAACACTGCATTACAGTCCTGTGTGCTGCTGCTCAAATTGCTAGACTTAGCCCCAGGTCTCAGGGGCCAGGAAAAATCCTTTTTTTTTCATCTAAATCCTTTTTTTTTTTTACCTCAGTCAGACTGTACAAATACCCGTCTTATTAACCTTTTAGTATTCCCCCCCCCCAAAAAAAAAACATTTTTTAGTGTGTTTGTGAGTGTTCAGACACAAATATATCTGTTTAAAAGAGTCTGGTGTAGGCCAGAGAACTAGAATTGTGGTTTTCCTCTTCCACGGTTCAAATCTGGGTGTAATCCACCTTTTTGCCTTTTTACCTAAAAAAAACAGTTTGAGTGTCTCGCTGACTGTTCAGACACAAATATATCTATTTAAAACATTCTGGTGTAGGCCAGAGAAATAGAACTGTGGTTTTCCTCTTCCACGGTTCTAATCTCCTTTTTATTACCCTTTTGCCATTGATAGTGCGAGTGTAAGCTATTTTACTTCATTTACAATGGGCAAGGCGCTTGGCAAGGGACGTGGAACTGGACGTTCTGGTGATGGTGCATGCAGAGGACGGGGCCGTGGCCAAGGTGAAAATGTGCCACAACCAACAGCCACATCTTCTCGCTTCCAGTTCTTGACCGAATTACTAGGGAAGCACTCAACAACACCACTATTGCCAACTGATCAGTGTGAACAGGTTATTAATTGGGTAGCTGATAATACTTCCAGTCACCTGGGCACGACCACCTCCGGTCTGTCTTCCACACGGTCAAGTCTTAGTAGCCGTGAGTTTCGACCGCATACTCCTCCTCACCCTGATACTCCTTCCTCCCACCATGCCGAGTGTCGTCAGACAGCAACTGATCCCACAGTTGGACACTCTGAAGGGCTGTTCACTGGTCCATTTCCATATTTGGGCCCCTCGCCTGCTCCGCTTGAAGTGGTGGAAGAGGAGATCCCAAGTAGCGATGGCCAAATATTTGAACAGCCACGGCCACAGGAAGTCGACGCTGGCAATTTGTCACAAGAGGTGGACGATGACGAGACACAATTGCCACGAAGTGAGGAGGAGTACCGTGGTGCGGAAGTGGAAGAGGAGGAGGTGGTGGATGATCTAGTAACTGACCCAACGTGGCAGGAGGACACGCAGAGCGAGGCCAGCAGCACACAGGGGGAGGGAGGCAGAGTACCCCAACAGGCAGGAAGAAGCAGTGTGGTGGCCGCAGACAGAAGGCGGCCAACCATTCCCCGTAACACCAACACGAGGGACGTTGCCAGTACAACCGGTAGGTCTTCCAGAGTCTGGAATTTTTTTAAAGACTTTGCTGATAAACCCTAAAAGGCCATTTGTACCACCTGCCAGGCCAGCATCAGCAGGGGTGACAAAACTACCAGCCTGACCACCACCAGCATGATCCGGCACATGTCAGCAAAGCACCCGACTTTCTGGGGCGAACCCCAGGGTCCACGACCAGTGTCAGCGGGTGTCACCACTGCTTCTTCCGCTGTTGTGCGTGTAAGAGAACCCCCTGTTGTGCGTGCAAGGCAATGCCCTGTCCCTACTGCACGCAAAGATGCCCCCTCCTCTCAGTCTTCACTTGTTATGGCAGTTTCTCAAGAAACAGCATCAACGTCCACGTCCACGTCCCACCGCAGCGTTCAAGTGTCCAAATCCCAGACCTAAATTCGCACATTTCACAACTGCTTGCGTTGGAAATGCTGCCTTTTAGGCTGGTGGAGACGGAATCCTTCCGCAACCTTACGGCGGTGGCCATCCCTCGGTACTCGGTCCCCAGCCGACACTATTTTGCCCGGTGTGCCATCCCCGCACTACACAAGCACGTGTCCCAAAACATCTGCCGTGCCCTCAACAACGCAGTTACTGGGAGAGTCCACCTGACAACGGACACGTGGACAAGTGCTTGTGGCCAGGGACGGTACAGCTCCCTGACGGCACACTGGGTAAACATAGTGGAAGCCAAGACCCAGTCGGACCTTGGGACGGAACACATCCTTCCCCCCACCGAGGATTGCGGGCCCTGTGTCAGTCAGAGTTGTCCCCACAGTGTACAGCTCCTGCGCATCATCCTCCTCCTCCTCTTCATGTTCAGCCTCCATCTCAGATATCACCACATCAGTTACAAGCTGGAAGCACTACAGTACTGCCTCCGCCAAGCGGCAACTTGCTGTGCTGAAACTCATAAGCTTAGGTGATAAACCTCACACTGCTTGTGAGTTGTGGACAGCTGTGAAAGAGCAGGCAGATCTGTGGCTGAGACCGCTGAACCTACATCCAGGCATGGTCGTGTGTGACAATGGCCGTAACCTGGTGGGGGCTCTGAGGCGAGGCGAGATCACACTCGTACCATGCCTGGCTCATGTGCTTAACCTCGTGGTTCAACAGTTTCTTAAATCGTACCCCGAGTTGCCAGATCTGCTCGTCAGAGTACGCCGACTGTCAGCTCATTTTTGGAAGTCGGCTACAGCTTCCACCGCCCTTGCTGTGTTGCAGCAGCGTTTGCAGCTTCCGGCACACCGACTGGTGTGTGATGTCCCCACATGTTGGAACTCTACCCTCCACATGTTGCAAAGGATTTGTGAGCAGAAGAGAGCAGTTGTGGAGTACCAGCTGCAACAAGGCTGTCGATATTCAGGTCAGACTCCACACATAAGACCTCAGGAGTGGACCTGGATGTCTGACATATGTACCATCCTGACAAACTTTGAGGAGTCCACCAAGATGGTGAGTGGCGATGACGCCATCATTAGTGTCAGCATCCCACTTGTCTGTCTTTTGCAACGCTCTCTGCAGAGAATTAAAGAGGAGGCATTGCAGCCAGAGTATAATGAGATGGATCAAGAAGCCGTAGCGGGCGTTTACACACAGCCCAGCCTCATCTCATCCCAACGTGCATTGGGGGACAATGAGGGAGAGGTGGAGGAGGAGGAGGAGGAGGAAGAACAGGACCTGGTATCATGCGCTGTAGACGGTAGTACCTGTACAACTGTCATACCGTCGGTTCAGCGTAGGTGGCCTGAGGACAGGGGGGGGGAGGAGGAGGAGAGCATGGTCAGTCGTCATCTTGGTGAGGACACGGAAGTCTTGCCCGTTACCAGTCTGGCACACATGGCTGACTTTATGTTACGCTGCCTTAACCGTGACCCTCTCGTTATCAAAATGTTGGGTGACAGTCATTACTGGTTGGTGACACTTTTAGACCCCCGCTGAAAGGAGAACTTTAACTCTCTTATTCCTGAGGTGGAGAGGTCTACAAAAATGAGGCAGTACCAGAAGACCCTTGCTGCAGAACTGTTAAAAAAATTCCCATCTGAACATGCTAGTGGCAGAGGTCACAGTTCGTTGCCCAACCAAGGCGTACAGGCGAGAGAGACACAACTCCAATCCAGCAGAGGCAGGGGAACACTGTCAACATTCTGGGACAGTTTTCTGAGACCCGTCCAGCTTACAGGCCCTGAGGCGCAGGGTACTCTCACAAGGAGTGGAAAGTTCAAAAGATGGTGAGGGAGTACCTTGCCGACCGTACCAGCGTCCTCCGTGATTCCTCTGTGCCTTTTAATTATTGGGTATGCAAGCTGGACACTTGGAATGAACTCGCTCTATACGTCTTGGAGGTCCTGGCCTGCTCTGCCGCTAGCGTGTTATCGGAGCATGTTTTTAGTGCTGCTGGGGGAATTATAACTGATAAGTGCACTCGCCTGTCAACTGACAATTCTGACAAGCTGACCCTTATCAAAATGAACAAGGGCTGGATTGGGCCAGACTTTTCATCACCACCAAATGACAGCAGAGTAACATAAAGTCAAATCCACTGTGTTATTTTGGGAGGTGTATTCCCATGCACCGCTTCACACCCACACATGGTTATACGCTTCCTCATTTCGGCTGTTTTTTTGCTCTTCTCCTTATCCTCAGCCTCCACCGCCACTATACCACCAGGGTGACCGTGGTCCGTGCTGCCAGCATTGCAAGTTCCTCAGTCCTAAATTTTGGCAGCTTTTGCTTGGAAGGCATAGGCAAAGACTATGGGAGACCCACTCCCCAATAATGGGAATAATGTTTTTAATATGCTGTACTGCATGGCTCTTGTAAGGGGCATTGCAAGTTCCTCCGTCCTAATTTTTGGCAGCTTTTGCTTGGAAGGCATAGGCAAAGACTGTGGGAGACCCACTCCCCAACAATGGGAATAATGTTTTTAATATGCTGTACTGCATGGCTCTTGTAAGGGGCATTGCAAGTTCCTCCGTCCTAATTTTTGGCAGCTTTTGCTTGGAAGGCATAGGCAAAGACTATGGGAGACCCACTCCCCAATAATGGGAATAATGTTTTTAATATGCTGTCCTGCATGGCTCTTGTAAGGGGCATTGCAAGTTCCTCCGTCCTAATTTTTGGCAGCTTTTGCATGGAAGGCATAGGCAAAGACTATGGGAGACCCACTCCCCAAGAATGGGAATAATGTTTTTAATATGCTGTACTGCATGGCTCTTGTAAGGGGCATTAAATTCGTCTTGCTAAGCTACTGTGACCTCCATGTCTCTTCAAAGGGGCATTGATATTGTCTTTTTATTCCCCTGTGACCTCCACGTCTCTTCCAAGGGACATTAAAACCTTCTTGTTAAACCACTCTGAACTCCACGTCTCTTCCAAGGGGCATTACAATTGTCTTGTTATGCTACTGTGACCTCCACGTTTTTTCCAAGGGTCATTGATATTGTCTTTTTATTCCACTGCGACCTCCACCACTCTTCCAAGGGGCATTGATATTGTCTTTTTATTCCACTGCGACCTCTACCACTCTTCCAAGGGGCATTGATATTGTCTTTTTATTCCACTGAGACCTCCACATCTCTTACAAGGGGCATTAAAACTGTCTTGTTAAGCTACTGTGACCTCCACGTCTCTTCCAAGGGGCAATAAAACCGTCTTGTTAAACCACTCTGAACTCCACAGCTCTTCCAAGGGGCATTGAAATGTTGTTTTTAATTACCTCTAACCTCCACGACTCTTCCAACGGGCATTTCATTTCCTCCTAATTTTAGTCAGCTTTTGCTTTTCAATGCATAGGCGAACACTAAGGGAGACCCACTCCCCAATAATGGGTAGAACATTTTTAGTACGCTGTAATCCACGTCTGTTTCAAGGGGCATTGCAGTTCCTCATAATTTTTGGAAAGTCTTCCATTCACTGCTTAGGCCAACAGTGTACAGGAGACCCAGTTGCTATAAATGGAAAAAACGGTTTAGTTAAGGCCCTCTGACCTCCATGTCACTTCCAAGGGGCATTGGAGTGCCTCGAAAATTTTGGTAGGCATTGCACTCACTGTATGCCCTATAACTGTGTAGCCGAACCGCTCCTTTTGGTACAGAAACATATCCTACAAGACATGTGTGGTTGGCTGGCCTGATATTGATGTGAATGGTCCCTGTTCCTCCTGCTCTTTCTCCTTTGCCACCACCTCATCCATCATTCATCACCTGAAGCTTTGTTTAAACGAGAGTCATAGAACTGGGATAGTAGCAGGAAAACATCCAGCAATCCTCAGAGGAGGTAGGATATGCGCCAAAACGCTGACCACCTCAGGCCTAGCCGCTACTACATACATGCGCTTGCATTCCAAGGAACAGAAAGCTAAGGAGATGGATGGCCTCATTATCATGAATAATTTACTCGTTGTGTAGGAGGCTGACCACTGCTGCTGTCTACCTTCTGAACTTTGTGTTGAAGCCTGATTGACCCAGGACCCGCAATTCTCTTTGTCTGGAGGACGTGTTGCATCCCAGTGTCCAACTGTGTCACGGCTTCCACAATATTAACCCAGTGTGAAGGCGTCAGTGAGATGGACCATCCCTGGCCACATTCACTTGTCCACGTGTTTGTGGTTAGGCTGTCCTTCCCACTAAATGCACTGGGGAGGGCACAGGTAATGTTTTGGTATGCGCGCTTGTGTATAAGATGCACCAGGACAAATAGGGGTGGCTGGGGACCGTTTATGGGCACCCGGCCGCGGGACGGTTGGGGAACGAGTATGGACACCCGGCCGCCCCCTGGCGGCTGGGGACCAAGCGTGGACACCCGGCCGCCGGGTGGCTGGGGACTGAGTATGGATACCAGGCCGCCGACGCAGCCATGACGTGGTGGCCAGATTCCGCCTCCACATGCCGAAAAGGCCCAATTTCAAGTGCAAGCAAGCAAGCAGTATGGTATTGCAGCCTGGAGGTGGGTGGGTGGCAGGCTGCATACTTGCGCTTGCATTGCAAGGAACGGGGGAGGTACAATTGAACACTGCCCTGGGACAAGGACTTACACGGGGATAGTTGCAAGTCTGCATCTTCTGATGTGGCAAGGATCACTTCTTATGGGCACACTTTTAGGCAGTGACCTGGGTGTCAGAGATGCTTCAAGGGGTCTTCCCCATGCTGTTCCCATGTCTTTTCAGCACTGTATGCATGTGTCACACAGCACATGGCCAGATAAGGTTATAAAATGTTAAAATGACATTTTCCTGTGAATGCATTTGTCACGGTTGAAAGCAATACAAAAGTGCAAAAACGCATAAAAATGCTACTTGTGAACATAGCCCAAGGTGTGGAGGAGTATTTTTGCTTTTGGTTATTTATTTTACCTTATACTCAAGTCTTTACCCTGGAAAGGATGTTCCTTAACATATTTCACAGGAAAACAGTTTCAGTTTTGTTTTTGATCATTTTATTGTGAGCCCGTAAAAGTGGCTTAATACCTCTGACCACGTTGTTGACAGCAGTGACCTGGGGGTCAGAAATGCTTCCTGGGGCGATCCCCATGCTGTCCCCATGTCATTTGAGCACTGTCACTATCGTTTTGGGCACTTTTTAGGATTTCTACTGACTGTCGGGGGTGCCGCCGCAAAAATGCTCGGGTCTCTCATAGACTAACATTAGGCTCGTTGCTCGGGTCGAGCACCCGAGTATCACGGTGAGCTCGGCCCAAGCTTCGAGCACCCGAGCATTTTAGTGCTCGATCAACACTAGCAACCACATTATTTTAGTTCTATATTTTTTTTTGTCCACTCATAATTATTTTAGTTTATTTTTCATTTGAATTGTAGAGATTATAGGTGACATTAAAGGTGGAAAAAGTTTGGAAATTATTCTTCTTGGAATGATTTTCTTTTTACACGACAAAACCCTGACATTTTAAAAGGAGTATGTGGACTTTTTATATCCACTGTATACACTTCTCAAGATTGAAATTGCAACACCAAGAAGGAAAAGTTGTGGAATTATGGAAATCACAGGATCGATAGACATATTAATAATATGCAAATGATGAATACATTACAAAAAAAATCAAAACATCTATTTATTCAGTATAGAAAGGCCAGGGAGCCCATAGGGAGGAAGGGCCTTATGACAACTTTAGAGGGTGGGAGTGAAAGGGGTTAACTTGTTTGGGAAAAATAAGGATGGGATGGATTTTTTGCTGGTGTACATGCAGGGAGTCTGATTGGTGGGGGGAGTTTTAGGGGCAGGGTAAAAGGGAGGCTATTTAAGAGGTAGGAGGGGTTTCTTACCCTCTCTTGCTTCCTGGATCCAGCTGCCCATTCACGCACCCCTTTTCTTTTTTCGTTTTTTTGTTTATAAAAAAAAATAGATAATAAGTATTTTTTATGTCACAGCGGCGGGGTGATAGGTCTGGGTTAGAGGCTGGTCAAGTGGTGATGGCCTTTGGTTGGAAGACACTATTAGGGTATGGTGGCTTCTGTGATAAGTCAAGTTAACTTGCGGTCGTAGGTCCTGCAAAGTTAGGGTTATTTATTAGGTGCGGTGCGGCCAAGGAAAAATTCGGAAGGTTGGGGGTTATGCCTCTGGACCAGAGCTGTCAGCTGTTTAATGTTATTTAATATTTTTAGAATGTTTACATTGTTTATAATGTTTGGGGCGCTAGGATTGTGGACACCCCAAGTTTGTGTGTAAAGTTAATAAAAGGCTGCTGTGGCCATTTTTACCAAGTCGCAAGCAGTCATATGTTTATTTTAAGGTTATTAAGGGTAAGAATTGATGTAGCGCCACGTCAGCACCCGCGTACCCGGGCAAGTTTCGCGGTCCTGGACCATCAGAGGGGTCCACTCACCGCTGGGGCCCGGGCCACTCTCCCAGCATCTGTGCAGGGCTGCTGGTGCTGTTTGAGCGCTGTCACTTTACCAGACATGGCCGCGCAGTGCGCTGTGCAGCTATGTCTGGTAGTAATGACGCAGCAGGGTCGGCACTGCGCCTTTAATTGTGCTTGTGTGTCGCCCCTGCCACGTCATTACTAGCAGACACAGCCACACAGTGCTCTGCGCTCCGCCATGTCTGGTGAAGTGACAGCATTCAAACAGTGCCAGCGGCCCTGCACAGATGCTGGGGAGAGTGGCCCGGGCCCCGACGGCGAGTGGGTCCCCCTGATGGTCTGTGACGGCCATCAAACACACGCCGGCGGCTATGTACAGCCACATGCCCGAGGAGGTGGATGGGACACAGCCCGGAGGCAGGTGAGCGAGGCTTGTTGCCAGCTTCCCCAATCCCCATATTAAAAATATTTCTAATGTTTCTGTGTCTGTGTGTGCTTGTCTGCGTACTGTGTGTGTGTGCATGTCTGCGTACTGTGTGTGTGTGCATGTCTGCGTACTGTGTGTGTGTGCATGTCTGCGTACTGTGTGTGTGTGCATGTCTGCGTACTGTGTGTGTGTGCATGTTTGCGTACTGTGTGTGTGTGCATGTCTGCGTACTGTGTGTGTGCATGTCTGCGTACTGTGTGAGCATGTCTGCATACTGTATGTACATGTCTGCATACTGTGTGTGTGCATGACTGAGTACTGTGTGTGTGCACGTGTGCATGTCTGCGTACTGCGTGTGTGTGTGCATGTCTGCGTACTGTGTGTGTGTGCGCATATCTGCGTACTGTGTGTGCATGACTGCCTACTGTGCATGTGTGCATATCTGCATATGTGAAGGATGAGGGGACAGCGTGGGCCCTGTGTTATATACCTGACTCGCCACCTGGGCCGTGGGGCACGCAGATCCGGGCGATAGGAGAACGATGGGGGTAGTAGTGGTGGCCCGGTCCCGCGGCTCAGGGTGGTCAGACCAATGGTAGTCTGCTACGTGCTTCAGATAATGTCCGACTACGCCACCCGTGGATTGCGGTTATTAGGAACCGCCGCTGCAAGGCAGTCCGCTGGGGCTCATGATGAATGCAGCTGGAATGGTGTGACTCCCCACGGGAAGAGTGCGGCCCCAGGGCAGTGTAGTGGATGTTGGGAGTGATGGTGGTGAGAGTCCCAGTACCGGTAGTGCTGGAGGCGCGAAGGAGCACACAGACAACAAGTTACAGCCCAGGGTCTTTACTCACAGTTCATTTGTTCCGGGTCACTTCTGTCAGCAGTGACCGCCCAAGCCGTGCTGCGTCCACCAGGTGTGGGGCTCGGTCAACTCCCAGGCAGTTCAGGAGCATGGCACAGGACCCCCTTTAATCCTTTCTCTGGCCTGCCTCACCAGTGACCCACTTTTGTCCAGCTACCGCGGACTTGTGCGGTTAAACGTGGGCCCCGTCCTCCGCTGTCCTATATGGTGCCTTCCTAGCTGGTTTGATGAGGTGTCGCACCAATAGATGATCACGACGACCGGTCTTTGGCTGAGGGTTGTTTCTCCTCCACCAACTTTGGATCCGGTACCCTTAATCTGCCTGACCCTGCACCCTGGATTCTCGTGGGTTCTTAGGGTCCCTTCCACCTTCTTGTTCCTGAGCTCTTCTGTTTCTCTGTCTCTTCTTCTCCCTTTCAGTTCCTTCCTGTTCCTTTCTGTTCCGTTCTCTTGGAGCTAAGATGAGCCAAAATCTCAGCTCCCTTTCACCTCCTCCTCGGCCTCTCACTAGGCCCTCCTGGAGTAGAGCTCCTACAGAGCCTCTACTCCCTGTCTTCTCCTCTGGCTGAACGAACGAACGAACCTAGATCTAAGATGGTGCCCACCTTTTATACCTCCCTCTGACCATGAGCCCAGGTGACCAGCAACCAATGGGCTCCTACCTACGCTCAGGAACCAACCCCTATCTGCCCCTACAGCACTGGGTGTTCCACCCCCCTCCCCACTCCAGCCAGGGACATAGTCGGTCGTGCCTGCACTTCTGTCTAGTGGGAGCACCGTTGAGCTGTCCCTCGGAAATGGGGTGTGTTTGCTGTATGCAGCTAACTGAGCCCTGGTCCATACTCCATCCTTACCTGGGAGTGGAATATCACACCTCTGGGCTGAGGTGCAATGCCCCTGTAGTGGCCGAACCATCGGGGCGCTACATACCTATATTTCTCTGCCGTATCTATGCATCATGAAGTCATGTGATAAGGCTCGTTAAAGGGTCACTATTGACTTTCAGGATTGCTACTTCCTGTAGGTGGCACTAGAGTTCTGTGACACCCCAGGGGTCTGGTTGCCACAGTGATAGAGATGTTATGTCTGAGAGCAGGTGGGAGGTCTCTTGGTCAGGAATCCTATGCATGCCACACCTCCTGCCCAGTCCTGGGAGGGGAAGAACTTCCCCTGTATAAACCTGGGGCTGAGGCAGGGTTAGAGAGTTGAGAGGGAGAGTTCAGCCAGGAGGGCTGACAGGGAGCTGTGGCTCCGGCTGGGCCCAGCTCCTGGGCCATGCCAGAAGTAGAGAAAAGAAGCAAATATAGGAAGAAACAACAGGAGCTCTGTGGGAGCAGTGTTACAAAGAGTCAGGGGCTGGCAGCTGCAGAGCTCGCCCTGACTGAGAAGATTTCTTACCGGACCCGGAGTCCGAGGCTGTGGGGACTAACTCCTACCCAGCAGCAGAATCCGTCAGGCAGGGGATTTCAGGTCCTCTGGCCAAGAAACCCGAAGGCACGGTCACACGCATGGGACCAGTACCGCCGTCGTGGAGCGGAAGCTACTAGAAGGCCCCGAGTCACCGGCCATACGGGTGAGCACCACACGGTACACTCAGGGACGTGGGCTACTTATACTCGCTTCTAGCAAGGTAGCCAGAAGAGTACAGTCAGTTTGGGAGGCCTACAACTCCGCCTGGCCAGGGGAGATCCCATCTGCTCAAGGACTGACCAGGTCCCAACCGCTAGCCAGTACTCCGGGAGGGTCTATCTTTGTCACCAGTAAAGACCCTGAACTACACCGCATCGTCTCTGAGTGGTTCCTGCTACCCCCATCATCCACGTCGGCTGCCCTGAGGCCATACCCCTCCCGTTGGGGGTTATACCATCTACGCTGCACTATCCTACCACCGGCCTCAGCGGTCTGCCCTGCAGCGGCAGCTCCATAGCTGCATTCAACGGGTGGCGTAGTCGTCCATCATCTACCGCTGATACAGCGCCACTTAGTCTGACTCCCTGGGCACGGACCGGGTCACCGCCACGAGACTACAACCCTCAACAGATCCGGCTCCGGGTAAGCTCCCGCGTGCGCAACGCTGCGCGACACAGGCCCAGGGGCGCGTCAACTTTTGGCGTAGTCGGCAGGATCTCGTGCCCGCAACCACCGGGTACTGCGTGCCTGAAAAAGACTGTTCAAACTTACCTGTGGTGAAGATTCCCGCCATCCGGCGCCATCTTCCGCTTCCTTCCCGCCATCGGTGGAGTTTTCCCGCCATCTTCAGCCTTCTTCCCGCCACACGTGGAGTTTTCCCGCCATTGGACGCCATCTTGAGGACGCCGCGCGGGAAGAAGATGGGCGTGGACTCCGAAAGCGCGCGAGAACTGAAGCCCCGCCTCACGTCCGGACGTTGCGTAAGGTCCTGGAAGGAGCCCAGCAGACGCCGACGTCACAGGAGCGCGACGGAAGGTCCTCAACCCTGACGATCCACTGCGGAGCCGCGGCCTACGGAAGAGGATCATCGCAAGGTAGGCCACGGTCCACTAGAGGGGAGAAGGATGCCGGATACGGAGGAGAGCTTCACCGCTTCAACCCCCGCCAGCGCCACCGCTGTTGCGGTCATGGCTTTCACCATGCCCTATATCCCGGGGGCAGCCTGGCTACCCCAGTACTCAGGGGAGTCACATACCCTGCATGACTTTAGAGAAAAGCTGGATAGCCTCTTCCAGGTGTACCCCCTCACAGAGGAGCAAAAAGTGAGCATCCTGGTGGCCCAATTAACCGGGGCAGCCCAAAGGGGGGTAAAGTCCTGGCCACCTGGGAGGAGGACTGTCGCAGAGATACTAACCCAGCTAACCGAGGAGGAGCTGCAGTACTACCAATACGAGGAAAGCCAAGAGGACCCGGACGGGTCTGAGGACTACCCTCAGGAGGGAGCACAAAGAGGACATAGCTACTGAAGGGAAGTAGCGTGAATAAAGAGCTGTACATAGTTACCCGTTAGGGTACAAGGACTGCTGCTAATTAAAATATGGTCCCCGTTGGGATTAGTGAATTGTTCCCCGTGTGTCCCTATCCCTTACCAGGCTGAGGACTGTGAGCAGCCATCCCCTATCCCTTACCAGGCTGAGGACTGTGAGCAGCCAATCCTTATCCCCACTGGCCGAGGACTGAGAGCGGCCATATCCTGTAAATAATTATGTGTTTCTAGTAATTTATAGGAGTCCTTGGTGGATTTACCGGGAATCCTTTGTACAGTTAGTGGAGCGTAACCCAGGATGGACTAAAAGACTGTTAAGGACTCGGGGCAGGACAGACCCCTACCTGGTTACGTCTCCCTGTTTTGGTGAAATGGACACCTTTGTTTTCTTCAAAGACTGCACCCGGTTGCGGACACGCCGTAACCATCTTTATGTGTTTTTCTTATTGTATTATTATTGTTTATACCTGGTTATGTTTTTCTAAAAATATGTTTAGTCCCGGAGTACTAAATTTCACTAGGGGGGAATGTGACACCCCAGGGGTCTGGTTGCCACAGTGATAGAGATGTTATGTCTGAGAGCAGGTGGGAGGTCTCTTGGTCAGGAATCCTATGCATGCCACACCTCCTGCCCAGTCCTGGGAGGGGAAGAACTTCCCCTGTATAAACCTGGGGCTGAGGCAGGGTTAGAGAGTTGAGAGGGAGAGTTCAGCCAGGAGGGCTGACAGGGAGCTGTGGCTCCGGCTGGGCCCAGCTCCTGGGCCATGCCAGAAGTAGAGAAAAGAAGCAAATATAGGAAGAAACAACAGGAGCTCTGTGGGAGCAGTGTTACAAAGAGTCAGGGGCTGGCAGCTGCAGAGCTCGCCCTGACTGAGAAGATTTCTTACCGGACCCGGAGTCCGAGGCTGTGGGGACTAACTCCTACCCAGCAGCAGAATCCGTCAGGCAGGGGATTTCAGGTCCTCTGGCCAAGAAACCCGAAGGCACGGTCACACGCATGGGACCAGCACCGCCGTCGTGGAGCGGAAGCTACTAGAAGGCCCCGAGTCACCGGCCATACGGGTGAGCACCACACGGTACACTCAGGGACGTGGGCTACTTATACTCGCTTCTAGCAAGGTAGCCAGAAGAGTACAGTCAGTTTGGGAGGCCTACAACTCCGCCTGGCCAGGGGAGATCCCATCTGCTCAAGGACTGACAAGGCCCCAACCGCTAGCCAGTACTCCGGGAGGGTCTATCTTTGTCACCAGTAAAGACCCTGAACTACACCGCATCGTCTCTGAGTGGTTCCTGCTACCCCCATCATCCACGTCGGCTGCCCTGAGGCCATACCCCTCCCGTTGGGGGTTATACCATCTACGCTGCACTATCCTACCACCGGCCTCAGCGGTCTGCCCTGCAGCGGCAGCTCCATAGCTGCATTCAACGGGTGGCGTAGTCGTCCATCATCTACCGCTGATACAGCGCCACTTAGTCTGACTCCCTGGGCACGGACCGGGTCACCGCCACGAGACTACAACCCTCAACAGATCCGGCTCCGGGTAAGCTCCCGCGTGCGCAACGCTGCGCGACACAGGCCCAGGGGCGCGTCAACTTTAGTCCTCATCCTCTCTGAAGAGACAATTTGCATATTTCCCAGAGGAGCATTGCAGCTTTAAAAGTCTCCTCACCTTGACATGATTAACATGTCTCTCTCCACAAGCAGAAATGTTACCCCTTAGAAAAAACAAATCGAAATTTTCAAACTTTCAGTCTTTATATCCTTAAACCAGTTAGTCATGCTGTACAAAATAATTAATAAATGACATTTCCCATATATCTACTTTACATCTGAATCATTTTTCAAATGTCATTTTATTTTGTTAGGATGTTAAAGGGGTTAAACATTTTAAAAAAACATCACAGAAAAAAAATCAGCCTTACCAACACCAGGTCAAATTACCAATGCACAAGCAGAATGCAGCAGACCCCCATGATAAAGGCGGGGGCAGCACAAGTGAGAAATACTGATGACATCTCCACCCCCTTCATGAATTGGCAGATATGTGAGGGGCTGTGTAGTATGACAAATGCACACAAATGCGGCTTGCAGGGATTGCCTGTGTAGGCCGGCAATCCCTGCATTTTTTGGGTGTCTAACAGCCGCAAAACATGCAAGGTGGGGGCTCGAGCATGTCACTCGAGCACTCGCGATACTCGGTGCATACTCGTCATATCAACATCCTGTTTTTTTTTACTTTTGAAAAAACCCCAAGCCCAACCCTAACCCTAATGGCAAAGAATGAAAGAAATAAAAATGATAAAATAAAAAACATTTAATCTGATAAAGGGGATGACATAGAGATCCCATAGAGATGTTTTACTAAGTATTAGGCTTTTGATCACTGTGGTCAAAAGTCTGGAACCAATAGGAAAATTCCCTGCTGTTGCTGGGTGGCAGCTGGCAGATCTTGGCGGGCGCACTTTCCATAAGCATGCCATTTTTTTCATGAAGAGGAGGTGGAGGTTCAGGGGACGGAGCAGTATAGCCTGTGGGATGGTGGAGGTACGGTGGGGAGCTTGGGACATCATTTCTCTCTCCTCTGACATGTTATATCGCCGTTATCCATTGAATAATGATGATCACGTGATCTGTGACCAAAAATATCGGCCTTGATCATGTTCTCCAGGGTCTCACCTACCCACGGATATTTTCAGACTATGGAGGCGCTATTCACTTATTCCCGATTACCGTTTTAAAACGACGAAGAGGGAATAATGCCCCTTAGCATTAGCGTTTTAATGCGTAAGGGGTTAAATTCCATTCACTTTAATTGTAAGATGCTGTGTTTTTGTGAAGAGAAAATATGCAGCGTCAAAAACGCACCAAGTACTCATCATGTGAACTTAGGCTAACAAAAGAATACAGCAGCACGCTGTAAGCGCTAAGATGTACTGCATTACTGCTATATACTTATGAAAGTGAAGGTTCTTAGAGCATAAATTGGCCAATTCATGAGAGCCCACTAACAGCCACAAGACGACCTTTCTTTGATGGGACCCTAACCAAGCATCATGCCTCTCAAGGGCTAAAAGCCTACAAATTTAAAGGGCAGGTAAGATCCAGCACTAACTAAAAACAGAATTAGGCCTTTGGGCCCTCTATGTGATGCGATTGTGGGTCGTCAATGGGTTGCTATGACAGTCGGGGTCTGTTGAAGACCTCTGTGTTTGTCATCATGGAGCTCCCTTGAAACCCTGCCTGTGGCTGGGCTTCAAAGGTGACTGTGATTTTTACTATATGCACAAGCATAAAGCACAAGCGATCAGATGATCATGGGTTCAAGTCGCCTAAGGGGACTAATAAAAACAGCAAAAAAAAGTTTAAAAAAATATATGCTGTATATAAGTTCAAATCACCCCTTTTTCCCCCGCCATTTATAATAAAGATAATTTACTCGTACTGACAGGGAAAATCATATTGCGAGGTCAGTTTTACCATGCAGTGAACATGGTAAATAAAAAACCCAAAAAAACAATCGTGGAATTGCACTTTTTTTTTGCAATTTCAATGCACTTGGATTTTTTTTCCCATTTTCCAGTACACTATGTGGTAAAATTAATGATGTGATTGAAAAGTGCAACTCGTCCCGCAAAAAAAAAATCAAGCCCTCCTATGGCTATATGGCTGGAAAAAAAAAAAAAAAAAGTTATGGCTCTTTGAAGAAGGAGAAGAAAGGAAAAAAAAAAAGGAAAATCGCCATGCCATGAAGGGGTTAATATAATGAATGAAATATAGATGTTATATCTTTAGTTTACTTTCAGAGCAAAAATCATACAACACACAAATTACGCAAAACTCATACATTAACAACATATGTTCCCTGATTCTGAATGACTAGCTCTATTAACCCTGTAACCTCCGGCCCTTTTTTATATCATTGCTCATAACTTAGGTTTTGTCATTTTGCAGGAATATTAGTACAAACAGTTCTATATGAGATCGATAAAATGAAATTGTGGGAATAATGGATTAAAATGTTACAGTTTTTAATTTAATTTGTTAATCTATAATAATCACTTACAGGTAGTTTTAATAAGTAGAAGTTACTGATCCAGCTTTGATGTCTAACACTTCTCTTCCCATTTAGCTTCAGACATAAGAAGTTCTTGTCCTTCCGCAGCTTTCTGCTCTGCCCGCCATTAGATTGTCATGCTAATCCGGGCATGCGGCTGTCACGAATCCCCTTGCAGCGAGATGATTTCATTTAATCAGCACGTTAGGGCTCAGATAGCGAAAGATAGGTTACCACTTCTTGCATCCAGACAATGGCTTCAAATCCACATGAAGCCTAATTTTTTCACACAAAGAAAGTTTTCCTAGTTTTCTAAACCGAGGCCAAGAAACCACAGCTGAACACTGAGGACAACTTGTTTTCTCAGCCATCATTTGCTGCACACGTATATTGGGCATGCTAATCACAATGTTTAAAAGGTCACAGAACTCGGCAGCACCGGGGAACACTGGGGCTTTCCTTGATAAGCACTCAATTATTTCCTACTCAGATTGGTGGTGCTTTGAATTACCCTAATGGAGCATTAAGTGAACACAACAAGAATCTCAGTCGATAGACTGTGATATGTTGCTGATTGTTACTTCAACTGATTGGTACTTTCTAAATCCAATCACTCCGTGTTTAGAGAACTTGAAAAGTCAAAGTCACTTGTTAATACCCCAAAGTGCTTATTCTGTGCCTAATGTCACTTTCGGAAAATCATGTCTTTGTTTGACTTTCGAGAAAAAAAATCAATCCCCATTCTTTTTCCGTTAATTGTCTGTGCGCTCCCTGCAAATAGCAATGTAATTGGCTCATTATTTTATATTTTTGACTCTTGACATAATCTCCAGGCGGTACAAATAATTCTTCAGCCTACCAGCAGCAGGAACGGGAGCCATGCTATGCAGGTTGCGTGTTCGCTCTTGTCTGATTTATATATTGTTTTAACGTAAAATTGTGTACGGAGTTGGTTTCACATATTACATACAAACAACACGGCTAAATAAAGTGTTAATAATGGGTTCTCATGCCAATCAAGTGTAATGTTTGCATGAACAGCCATTATACTTTAGTGCCTTACTTGTCAGGAAGTCTTATCGCTTACCTACCTACTCACAGCTATTCATGAATGCAGATATTGTAGTGACAGTATATATGTCTACGGGCAAGATATGTCAGCAGCGCCAATCTTCGGTGTGGGCAAAATTACAATCCAGCTGACTGCCATAGATTCCAGTTAACTCATTTTATAAACTACATTAATACAATGCAAAAAAGAGGTGGACAGGCACATCCAATAATAAAAAAATTGTCAAGCTTTATTCCAAATACATATCTTTAAAAATCCATACAAGGATGATGTGGTACAGGAACAGCTCTATGACTAAGGGTGCAGTAGGCGCCAGAAACGTGTCAGAGCGGTTCCTGTACCACATCATCCTTGTGGTTTTTGCATTGGATATTTCTGGTCGGTCAGCAGCTTTGGAATGGCACTCCGGAAAATAAAGACAGGTGTTTCATAAAATGTGAGTATGATGGAAATGTTCTCTTCCATTTTTATGAAGTACATTAATACAATGAAAAGACAATAAAAGGGTTTATATTAAATAGGACTGATACTACACAGCTGGCCAAACACATTAGATATCAGCTTGCCTAACCATTTTTTGGCCAACAGCTATGTCTCTCAATGCCTACATGTACTGAAATGCTCTGCTTGAATCATAGTGCAGAGACATCTCTTCAAAAACAAAAGGATTGTGTAGTAATAAGGTAACACCAGCTCACCTGAGCAATGACGTCCTGAAGCAAGGTGCGATGAACCATTCGCAGTAGTTCCACAGCAAAAGAAGAAAAGATTACCAGCTTCATGAATAGTTAAAAAAAATAGATTTCTTTATTGTGAAAAAAGCTCTTTAAAAACAGATTCCATAGTCACATAGTATAGCCAGGGCAACGCGTTTCGAACGCTAAAGATGCGTTCTTTGTCAATACAAAAGGATTGTGACTGAATTCTAACCGCCCAATAAATATGTTCCCGGACTTAATCTGAGGGGGGCAGTTGGGATGCCCCTATACATATTAGATGGTCAGCCAATCATGCTGAAAGCATCATGTTTGGCCGCTTTTTTTCTAATATTGGCCAGCACGGTGTCTCAGAGGTTATCACTGCTGCTTTACAGCGCTGGGGTCTTGGGTTGAAATCTCACCAAGAAAACATCTGCAAGGAGTTTGTATGTTCTCCCCGTGTTTGTGTGGGTTTCCTCCGGCTTCTCCGGTTTCTCCCACATTCCAAAGACATAGTGATAGGGAATCTAGATTGTGAGCCCCAATGGGGACAGTGATGACAACGTCTGTAAAGCGCTTTGGAATATGATGGCACTATATAAGTAAGTATAAAAATAATAAGCATGGGAAACTTTACAACTAGTGTTGATTGAGCAGGGAAATGTTTGAGTGCCCGGTACTCGAATTGAGCACGTCGGATGTGCTCGACTCAAGTAGCTAGCATAATGGAAGTGAATGGCAAACTCCAGCATTTTTCCAGAGGACGGAAAATATTTCTCTCTCTTCTCTCTCTCTGCACCAGGCTCAGTTAATTCACTTACAGGATTCTGAGCATTCGAGCACCACGCAATACTCGGCAATGCTCCCTACTCGATTTAGCACCCCGATGATCGATCGAATATCGAGCAGTGCCGAGCATGCTCACCCATCAGTATTTACAACATGGCCTGAATAGCTATATTCAGCATAGTATGAAGGGGATACTCTTCGGAGATAAAGTGCATTTTAATCTACATCCTGTCTAATACTTTAAGGCTTATAACCCTTTACTTGTTCTTGTATTTAAAGAGGTTGTCCACTGCTTTTACACTGATGACCTATCCTTAGGATAGGTCATCAATGTCTGATCGGCCGGGGTCCGACACCTGGCACTCCCACCGATCAGCTGTTACCAGTGTCGCCGGCCATAAGTACTCACTTGCCAAGCTGCTCCGTCAACTTGTAGTGGCCGCCGCAGTGTACTACACATCCGCCTTCTATTGATTTGAATAAGAGGCAGATGTTCAGTAACAAGCCTCGGCCACTATAAGCAGACGGAGCAGCTTGGCAAGTGAGTACTTCCGGCGGCGGCTGTCGCCGCTAACACCGATAACAGCTGATCGGCGGAGATGCCGGGTGTCGGACTCCGGCCAATCAGACATTGATGACCTATCCTAAGGCTAGGTTATCAATGTAAAAGTAGTGGACAACCTCTTTAACTTCATGTGATATTACTACTTCTCACTGTCCGCCGCAGTGTACTACACATCCGCCTTCTATTGATTTGAATAAGAGGCAGATGTTCAGTAACAAGCCTCGGCCACTATAAGCAGACGGAGCAGCTTGGCAAGTGAGTACTTCCGGCGGCGGCTGTCGCCGCTAACACCGATAACAGCTGATCGGCGGAGATGCCGGGTGTCGGACCCCGGCCAATCAGACATTGATGACCTATCCTAAGGCTAGGTTATCAATGTAAAAGTAGTGGACAACCTCTTTAACTTCATGTGATATTACTACTTCTCACTGTGACTTCACATCACAGCACAGCTGCTGCTCCCAAGTCTTTTCCCTCCCCTCGGTCACAGTTCAGGGAGTGTGACTTTTATCCTGCTGATTATTCAAGCCAACCCCATGACCAACACTTATCACAGTCTGAGCGGGTTTGATGTCTCCCCTTCCCCTCACTCTCGTTCTACACTGCCTGCACCTTCACAGCTTGTATATGATCTGTCATTTCTATCTACCTGTTTCTACAGTTCTCACTCCATGCTTCTTGACAGATTATATAAAAGTTGTAAAGGTGAAAGGCAGTGCAGAACAAGAGGGAGGGGAAGGAGGGACATCATTCCCACACAGACTGTAATAAGCCTTGGTCAGGAGGCTGGTTTGCATAAAAAGCAGCAATAAGCCATCCACACACCCCTGATCTCTGATGTAGCAGCGGAGAAGTGAAATGCTCGGGTACTCGTTGCTCGGGTCGAGCAAATTGGAATGCTCGAGTGCTCGGTCCAAGTAACGAGTCCAATGTAAGTCTATGGGAAACTCAAGCATTTTTCTGGCAGCCCCCCCAGCAGTCTGCAGAGGGCCTAAAAATTGCCCAAATCGATGGGAACAGTGCTCAAATGACATGGGAACAGCATGGGGAAGACCCCTGGAAGAATGTCTGACCCCCAGGTCACTGCTGTCAACACGCTGTCAGAGGTATTATGCCACTTTTACGGACTCACAAAGAAACATACAAAAACAAAAACAAGATGAATTTTCCTGGAAGAAATGTTAAGGAACATGCTTTCCAGGGTAATGACTTGTATATAAGGCAAAATAAATAACCAAAAACAAAAATTCTCCTCCACACCTTGGGCTATGTTCACGTGTAGCGTTTTTGATGCATCTTTGCACTTTTGCATTGCTTTCAACAGTGAAAAATGCATTCACCAGGAAATGTGGCCATGTGGTGTGTGAGACATCATCAGACACATCCTGTTTCATTTATGAAGGAGGGACACTGAAAGTCACAAACACTATTTTTATAGGGCCATCAGGCAGCCCTTACTATTCTTAAAGGGACAGCAGTCGGCTATGCTTTGTTGTTCCCATTATTAAAGAGTGGGTCTCCTATACTGTTATTGCGTATGCAGTGACTGCAAGGGCTGCCAAAAATTTGGACGCAACCCAATACCCCTTTTTTAAAAAAAGTTCCCATTATAAAGGAATGGGTCTCCCATAGTGGTAATGCCCATGCAGTGACTGCAGGGGCGGACACAGACTGTAGTGGGCCCCTGTGCAAGAATTTTTTGGGCCCCCCCCCCCCCCCCCGTGCATCTCTCATCCCCCAGTGCATCTCTGATTCCCCCCACTCCTAGTTAATTAATTGTATTTAAAAAAAATAAAACTTGTTATTCTTACCCCCAGGGCCGGCTCCAGGTTTTTGTGGGCCCTCGGCGACAGAGTCTCAGTGGGCCCCTTTAACACATACCATGATTTATGATGCACAGATACCACAGAGAAATATATATATATAGTACAAGACCAAGGATTTCACTTACTACATTACATGAGCGATATCTATTGTAACTTCTACAATAGCTCAGAAACCGGCGAATCCTCACAGCGCACAGTGCAGAGCGGACAGTATAGTCCTCCATACAGTATTATGGGCACCATATAATGCTCCATACAGGATACTGACTCCCTTATAATGCTCCATACAGGATACTGGTCCCCATATAGTGCTCCATACAGGATACTGGTCCCCATATAACGCTCCATACAGGATACTGACCCCCATATAACACTCCATACAGAATATTGGCCCCCATGTAACGCTCCATGCAGGCTGTTTCCCCCTTATAATGCCCCATGCAGGATGACACCCCCCTTTAATGCCCTATGCAGGATGTCACCTCTACCCCCCATAAAATGCCCCATGCAGGATGTCACCCCCCCCCATATAATGCCCCTTGCAGGATGTCACTTCCCCCCTTTTCAATGCCCCATGCAGTATGTCAGACCACCCCCTCCCTTATAATGCCCCATGCAGGAGGTCACCCCCCCGCCTTATAATGCCCCATGCAGTATGTCACACACCCACCCTCCTTATAATGCCCCATGCAGGATGTCAATTCCCCCCTCCCCCTCTTATAATGCCCCATGCAGGATGTCACCCCCCTCCCTTATAATGCCCCATGCAGGATGCCATGCCCCCCTCCCTTATAATGCCCCATGCAGGATGTCACTTCCCCCCTTCCCCTCTTATAATGCCCCATGCAGGATGTCACACTCCCCCCATCCCCATATAATGCCCCATGAGGATGTCAATTCCCCCCTCCGCCTCTTATAATTCCCCATGCAGGATGTCACTTCCCCCCTTCCCCTCTTATAATGCCCCATGCAGGATGTCACTTCCCCCCTTCCCCTGTTATAATGCCCCATGCAGGATGTCACCCCCCCATATAATGCCCCCATGCAGGATGTCAATTCCCCCCTCCCCCATATAATGCCCCATGCAGGATGTCAATTCCCCCCTCCCCCTCTTATAATGCCCCATGCAGTATGTCACACACCCCCATATAATGCCCCATGCAGTATGTCACCCCCCCATATAATGCCTCATGCAGGATGTCACACCCCCCTCCCTTAAAATGCCACTTGCAGGATGTCACCTCTCCCCCCATATAATGCCCCATGCAGGATGTCACCCCCCCATATAATGCCCCATGCAGGATGTCACACCACCCCCCCATATAATGCCCCATGCAGGATGTCACACCCACTCTCCCCCCACCATATAATGCCCCATGCCCCCATACATAAAAAAAAAAATCAAATACTCACCTCACTTCTCACCTGATGCTGATCCGGACTCCAGCATAGCCCGCGTCTTCGGGCTGTGACAGCTCAGGGGAGATCGCGCGCGGTGTAAACATATCACCGCGCCCTCTGACCTGAGACGTCACAGTCAGAGGACGCTGCGGAGGCACGGGGAGGGGTAAGTATTGTGCCGGCTCCGTCACATGACCGGAGATGTCCCTGCCCTCAGCATGGGGCCGGGGGCCCATGCTGAGCGCAGGGACATCTCCGGTCATGTGATGGCGGGGGTTCCTGTGGGGGGGCCCCATGAGGAGACGCACAAGAGGGGGGCCCCAACGGGGCTCCGAGGGGGCCCCGACCGGCCGGGCCCCATGCTGGAGTCAGGGTAGTCATGCCCTGATGGCGGCCCTGCTGGAGGCTGGAGGGGCCCCCTCTCCCTCCGGGGCCCCCGTTCAATGAACCGGCTGCACGGGCGGTAGGTCCGCCCCTGAGTGACTGCAAGGACTGCCAAAATTTGGGAAAAAAAAAAATACCAATTTAAAGACACATAGAGCTGGGCCACAGTAATGACATGTTCCCATTAGAAAGGAGTGGGTCTCCCGTACTGTTTGCCTATGCAGTGAATGCAAGGGCTGCCAAAAATTTGGAGGAACTCTAAAGCCCCTTGCAAGAGACGTAGATATGGGGATATGGTAGATATTGTGGTGATATGGTGGTGGAGGATGAGGAGAAGGAGGAGGACAAGAGCAAATAGAAAAAATCAGGAGCTTATACCATGTCTGGGTGTGAAGACAGGTGCATGCAAATAGAGTTAGACCTCCCAAAAAAAAGAGACTGTATTTGAGTTTATGCTACGCTCCTATCATTCGGTGTTGCTGAGAAGTCTGGCCCAATCCAGCTCTCTTGTTCATTTTTATAAGAGTCAGCCTGTCAGCATTTTCAGTTGACAGGAGGATGCGCCTATCGGTTATAATTCCACCAGCGGCACTAAAAACCCACTCTGACAAAATGCTAGCGGCAGGGCAGGCCAGGACCTCCAAGGCGTAGAGAGTCAGTTCATGCCATGTATCCAGCTTGGATACCCAATAATTATAAGGCACAGAGGAATCACGGAGGACATTGGTACGGTCGGCAAGGTACTCCCTCAGCATTTCCTCAAACTTTTCCCTCCTTGGGAGAGTACCCTGCGCCTCAGGGCCTGTGCGATAGGAGGGTCTGAGAAAACTGTCCCAGAACTTTGACAGTGTTCTTCTGCCTCTGCTGGATTGCATTTGTGTCTCTCTCGCCTGTACTCCTTGGTTGTCCAACAAACTGTGACCTCTGCCGCCAGCGTTTTCAGATGGGATTTTTTTTAAGAATTCCGCAACAAGGGCATTCTGGTACTGCCCCATTTTAGGCCTGTCCGGCAAGGGAATAAGAGACAGAAAGGTCTCCTTGTAGCGTGGGTCTAGAAGTCTCACCAACCAGTAATGACTGTCACCCAAAATTTGGACAACGCGAGGGTCATGGGAAAGGCAGTGTAACAAACTCAGCCATGTGTACCAGACTGCAAAGAGGCAAGACTTCCATATCCTCACCAAGAGGACGACTGACCATGCTCTTTTCCTCATCCTCCTTCTCCCTGTCCTCAGGTCATCCACGCTGAACAGACGGTATGACAGTTGTGCAGGTAGTACCGTCTATAGCGCAGGAAACTAGCTCCTGTTCCTCCTCCTCCTCCTTCTCACCCAATCCACGTTGGGATGAGATGAGGCTGGGCTGTGTGGAATCACCCTGTATGGTTCCTTGCGCCATCTCATCGTGCTCTGCCTGCAATGCATCCTCTTTAATTGTGAGCAGAAAGTGTTTCAGAAGACAGAGAAGCGGGATGGTGATGCTAATTATGGCTTCATCGCCGCTCACCATCTTGGTGGACTCCTCAAAGTTTTGGAGTATGGTACAGATGTCTGACATCCATATCCACTCCTGAGGTCTTATGTGTGGAGTCTGACCTGAAAACCAACGGCCGTGTTGATGCTGGTAGTCAACAACTGCCCTCTTCTGCTCACAAATCCTTACCAACATCTGCAATGTAGAGTTTCAACGTATGGGGACATCGCACACCAGTCAGTGAACTGGAAGCTGCAAACACTGCTGAAGCACGGCAAGGGCGGCGGAAGCTGTAGCTGACTATCTAAAATGGGCACACACGTGGCGTACTTTGATAAGCAGATGCTACCGATCTGGGTAGGTTTTGAGAAACCGCTGAACCTTGAGGTTAAGCACATGGGCCCGGCATGGTACGGGTGTGAGCTCGCCTCACTTCAGAACCGCCACCAGGTTCCGGCCATTGTCACACACGACCATGCCTGGCTGTAGGTTCAGTGGTGTCAGGCACAGATCTGCCTGCTCTTTCAGAGCTGTCCACAACTCTTCAGCGGTGTGCGGTTTGTCACCTAAGCATATTAGCTTCAGCACAGCCTGTTGCTGCTTGGCCAAGGCAGTGCTGAAGTGCTTTCTGCTTCAGACTGATATGCTCATTTTGGAGATGGAGGCTGAAGAGGAGGAGGAGGAGATGCAGGAGCTGTAGAATGTGAATGTAGAATGTTGATACAGGGCCCACAATCCTCGGCATTGGGAGGACGTGTTTGGTCAAAAGATCCGACTGGGTCACGGCTTCCACTATATTAACCCAGTGTGCCGTCAGCGAGATGTACCGTCCCTTCCCACAGGCACTTGTCCACGTGTCCGTGGTTAGGTGGACTTTCCCAGTAACTTCGTTGTTGAGGGCACGGCTAATATTGTGGGACACGTGTACGTGTAATGCGGGTACCGCACACCGGGAGAAATAGTGGCGGGTGGGGACCAAGTACCGAGGGACGGCCACTGCCATCAGGTTGCGGAAAGATTCCATTTCCACGAGCCTAAAAGGCAATATTTCGAGCGTAAGCAGCGCGAAATGTGTGAATTTAGTAGTCTGGCCTGTGGGGCGTTGACTGCGTATTTGCGCTTGCTTTCCAAAGACTGGAATATGGACAACTGTGCTGGGACAAGGAAGTGGACGTGCTTGCTGATGGTGCTAGTTGAGAGTGTGCACCGACACGTGCAGGGCGGGAGGCATCTTCGCATGCGCCATGGACAGGGGATTGGAGTGCACACACAACAGCAGAAGAAGCAGTGGTGTCACCCACAGACGCTGTTTCTGGACCCTAGTGTTCGGCCCACTTAGTAGGGTGCTTTGCTGCCATGTGCCTGATCATGCTGGTGGTGGTCAGGCTGCTAGTTTTGCTACCCCTGCTGATTCTGGCCTGGCAGGTGGTGCAAATGGCCATTTTGGGGTTATATGCAGATTCTTTGAAATACAACCTGACTCGGGAAGACCTAACAGTTGTACTGGCAACTTCCATCGTGTTGGTGTTACGGGGAATGCTTTCCCGCCTTCTGTCTGCGGCCACCACACTGCTTCTTCCTGCCTATTGTGGTGCTATGCCTCCCTCCCCCTGTGTGCTGCTGTCCTTGCTCTGCATGTCTCCCTGCCAGGTTGGGTCAGTTACAATAACATCCACCACCTCGTCTTCCACTTCTGCTTCCTGGTCCCCCTCCTGACTTTCTGGCAATTGTGTCTCATCATCATCATCTACCTCTTGTGACAGTAATTGCACTTTCCCACCATTGCCCGCTCAAATATTTGGGCACCGCTATACGCGTTCTCCTCTTGACTCCTTTGAAGCTGGCTGAGCGAGAGGCCCGAATCTACAAATGGAAAAGTGAACCGCTCTTCTGAGTGTCCAAGTGTGGGATCAGTTGTCTCCGGGCACTCGGCATGGTGGGAGGAAGGAGGATCAGGGTGAGGAATATGCAGTCCAGACTCACGGCTACTGAGACTTGACCGAGTGGAAGACAGGGTGGTGGTGGTGGTGGCAAAGTGAGTGGAAGCATTATCTGCTATCCAACCAACAACCTTTTGACATTGCTCTGGTTTCAATAGTGGTGTGCTGCGGTCCCCTAGCAATTGGGACAGGAAGGTCGGGCGACAAGATGTGGGTGTTTATTGTCGCACAATTTCAGCTTGCCCACGGCCTCAGCCTCTGCATGCACCATCACCATCACGTCCACTTCTCCATCCCTTGCTATGCACCTTGCCCATTTTAAATGGAGGACAATATTTTCCACGTTCACTAGAAATGGCTGATTTTGGAACACTGTTATATGTGATATGTCTGACAGAGAACCACGGTTTTAAATAGCAGGCCTGTAATTTACTAATAGTATTCTTCACAGACACCTAGTGTGAATAGCTTGACCGACACACTGCAATGAAATGGAAGGCAGAAATGGCTGATTTTGGCATCTAGCATCACCACCAATCAGCTGTTATCAGTTCTGGTAGTGGATGGATTTAAACACTGTACGGAGCAGAACACCACAGCTCCATATAATGTTTAGTGGCCATTGCCGAGAACTGCAGGTCAGCTCCTAATCAAATAAATTCTTCCCCATATCTTAGACAAATAATGTCTAAGCTTTATTATAAATGGGTAAAGCATCACTTCTCAAAGACATAAAAAAAATTGATCGTATTTGTAAAGCTGAATAGGTAACATGTCAATGTCATGCAAGGGTCGATCAATTCTAAAAGAAATCAGTCAGGCAATTAATTTACTGTCTGAATTCAATTCAATGAAAAAATCAGCCCAGCCTCTTTTGTTTGATGGTTACTGGATATCACAGAGCTCACTATATAATATCACATACCAGGAGAAAGGACTAATCCCAACAATTTACCAGCAGCTTCTCACCTAATTCCCAGCAATTTACCAGCAACATCCTGGTAGAAATGCAGCAATATCCTGTAATAATCCCTGGAATTTGCTATCAACATCTGAGCATAATCCCAGTAATTTACCACATACACCCCAGTTTAATTATAGCAATTTACCTGCAAAATCCCATTCCATCATGAACACAGCACTTCCCCAATAGTTCCTGATGTCTAGTAAAGAAAATGTAACATGAAAGGGATAACATCAGTGACTCCTGTACTGGAAATGGTGATATGCATCCAGTCGTGCCAGAAGTCGCATAATTAATTTGGAAACTAAATAAAAATAAAGTAAAAATATAGAGAGGAAGATTCCAGAAAATCTAAAAACCAAAAATATAAGGATTGCATTACAGGCTAATTACACCTTAGTACAGAATTTTTTTTATTGTTCATTTGTTTCCTAAATGCAAAGTTAAGCAGCTTTCTAAATAGCCTTTATTAAAAAAAAAAATGAAACCATTTTTCAGAGTTTATGAAACTCCTTTGTCCAGCTCATTGTTTTTTCAAAACTGTTATAAATCAATTAGAGCTCCTGGTTCTGGCAGCTCTCTCTGCCGCCCCCTTCCTTCTATCAGAGTAATGGCAGGTGCAGATGAGCATATATTATCTCATCCAAGAAAATTGGGCTGATTATGCTAATGACACTCTGATTAGAGTTTGATCAGGGTGTGATGATAGTGAGATTTTCTCCATCCTGTCTGTCCATGGAAATCGGACTGCACTCAGATGTCATCCGAGTGCAGTCTGGTGTTTTCTATGAACTCATTTACTCGCATGGTTGTGCAATCTGAATATCACATCAAACTTGGTTTTACTGAGATTTTTTCCTTGGACAGACTCTGTCCGAGGAAAAGAACAGACATGTGCACGGCCCCATAGAATAATATTAGTCCGAGGGCAATGTTTTGTTGGATCACACTCGGACCGACAATACTCTAAGGCCTCATTCAGACATGTTTATTTTTTTGCCTACAAGAAGAAACAGACCATTTTTCATCAATGTGCTGGATCTGTTTTTTTCCTTTTTTTTGGTCTGTATGTCTGTTTGTTTTCATGCACAAGGACCACTGCACAGACCAGAGAGCACGCCTAGAAAGTTCTCCCCAAGACGTCAATGTACATGTGCAGGCCGAGGCAAAATGACTGCCCATATGATTGTGTACGATGCTGTTAGCAGAAGCTCAGGCAAGATTCTAAGAAATTTTCAAATATGAAAAACCTTATAGTATGTTATATTAATTATGATTTAAATGGGTTTTCTGGGATTGAGTTAAATTTCTGCAGTCACTTTATGACCACCAATATCTGCATACTAGCCACGTTCCAATTAGATTCTTATCTGCTTCTCTCAATAGAACATAGAATAATGAAAAAGGCATATGAGAGTCTAGTTGGCATGTGACCGCCATAAAGCAGATAACACACTGGAGGTCACATGACCTTCCACTAGACCTGGCAATTGAGGAGAATCCTGACAGTGTCCTTAAGGCCATGGCCCCACTATCAGTATTTGGTCAGTATTCGGTCTGTATTTTTTCTCAGGAGTGGGAGCCAAAACCAGGTGAGGAACAATCAGAGAAAAGGTATAATAGAAACAAGTCACCAATTCTGCATTTATCACCCACTCCTGGTTTTGGCTCTGACTCATGAGAAAAAATACTGACCGAATACTGATAGTGGGGCCATGGACTAATACACAGTAGAAAGAGTGACTGCAGAAATTTAGCTCAAGCCCAGAAAAGCCTTTTTGATAGATAATTTTTTAAAGGATTATGGACTTGATTAGAATTGTGAATGGAATGAACCTCATTTCTGTATTAAATTTCAATTGTTCACACTAATTTTAATACCAAAAGGTCTTTGGGTACAACTGGTATCTACTGAATATGCTAAATAACAGTGTGATCAGTATGCAAATACAAGGTATACTATACATGAGGGAGGCCTCACAGTGTCATAATGCTAACAACTGGTTGATAAGGTAGTGGCCTACTATAAGGAGGGGGAAGGACCATCTGATCATCAGAAGTTTCTTTGATCAGGAAAGTTAGGCCTCATTCAGATGTCTATTGTTCACATACATGTTCTATCCATGTTTATCACATATATATATCTCATAGCTGTAGGAGCCGTTACACACTATATATAACACATACAGTACATTTTATTGCACTTATTTGGGTGCTTTGTGTATTGACCAGACCTCAAATCAGACCGAGTATGAAGGGTAAATAAAAATTCTTACAAGATGTCTGCCCATATAATCATGTAATGCAGTAGGATCTCCAGCGAGCAGCTTGTGAATAGGAGTTAAGTTGTGATTGTGGGTCAACCCCTTTAAAGAGGAGATTTCACTAGATTTTTTAATTTAGGCTGAGTACCTCCTCCAATTGGTGCTGCTCCACTGATTCTGGAACAGTTTTTTTTTTTTTTACTTCTGTGCCCCTTTGTTTCAAAGTTATACCCCCAGGTAATAATGGTACAAATTTTCCCTTCAACAACTGGGAGTATACACAGAAGTTCTCTATGGATGCGGTTGTGTTCTGATCGGTCAGCATAAGAGGTGTAAAAGCATCATCTGTAAAGAGTAAGGAGTCAATATTTTTTCCTGTGCGTTACCTTTGTAGGCTAGATTATATGCTGAGCTACTGTTTCCAGTAAAGTGAGGGCCAGCCACGTGGAAACCAAACAGACCATATTAGAATTATAGTATATTTCCGGCACCAGATGGACCTTTTTCTTGCAGGAATTTCGTTTTTATGCTCCTATAATAGAACAGAAAAACAAAACTCCAAGCGCAATTTTATACATATTTGTAATGTTTATTTACAGTTTATTATACTTTTGAAAAAATGTATATTTGCTCAGTATCAATTTTAATTACTTTTTAATCCAGTTAGGGGACCTGATTTTTTCACACTTTTTATTTGTCACATACAATATCTCTGTACACTAGTAAATAAACTGTGCACAATAACGTGCTCAGATAACTTATCTGTCGGGACCTATAGACAGAGCTAGGAACTTTACTCGGACCCTAGGCTGATGGCTCCGTGATGTGCATGTTTAACATCTGTGCCAGTTTCTGCTTTGACCACTAGGCGGCACCACTCCTTTGTTGCGGTGATGCTTGCCAGCATCAATCCTAATTTCTTCCTGCTGTCAGCACTGAGTGGGGCTGTTCACGATATAAACCCCTGAGAGTCAGTTCTCACTGCCAGTCAATATTTGTGCTACCTGGCTTTACCTGTATTCTGTGCATCTGTTGTTTCATCCTGATTTATCCTGTTTCCTGACTTTAGCTAGTTTATTAACATTCCTCATGCCTGACGATTTTTGTACCTCCCGTACCTCCTCGTTCTGACCTAGCTCCGCGACTAACATTCTTGCCAGCTTGCGCAGCTAACTACATGGCCCAAGCCCAGAGACCCCTGTGTAGGTCCAGGTCCCTGTGCACTGGTTAAAGGGTAAAGGTGTTAAAGGGGTTGTGCACTACTTGGAGCTGCCAGGTCATTTTGGAGTTGCCAGGTGACCATGAACAGTGCCCTCGCGACACCGTGATGAACATGTAAGAGATTTTACAATGATACAAGAATAGTTTCCCTTCTTTAACAAAATGTTGACTCCATGGTTGGCATTGATCATGATGTCTACAGAGTTACCAAAAGATGTCTGAATCAGTGCATTCCGATTCTCATCATTGGTACAAGTGTGAAACTGTCAATCACAGCCTCCTGGTGCTGGTGATTTTGTGAGATCAATCAGACAAATACATTTATACATCCAATTGTATTAATTGGCCCACGACTGTGACAAATATATATATTCGAATGCTGTAAGGGATGAAAATGGATGCCGCAATCATTCAGATCCTGTTATATATGATTACTCAGGTCCCTTTGTATAATATCACATCAGAAACCATTCAATGTAGTAACAAATGTGTAATAGCAGGGGACGTGTAGGAGAATACAGGCTTTTTTTCATCTCACAGTTAGATTCTATATACATCATGCTATCCCATGCCTGTACATATATTGTTCATTAGATTTTCAGGTTTGGTTGATAAAAGCGTTGATACCAGGTTGATTTTCAGCTTTATCTATAAATCGGTGAGTAACTTGTGCCAATATTTGCTGATAATAGACCCACAGATAGCAGAAAGTTTCCTGGATATCTCATGACTTCTGCATATTGGATGGACCCTCATTTATTAGCACAAGACCCAAACTACTGTAACTATATGATTCAAATAAAATGCACATTTTGGTGTTAAAGGAAACCTGTCAGCTGATACATGCTCCCTGAGTGATCACAGCCATAAATGTTTGTCTCTGAAATGCTGCGGTGTTTCAGAGAGAAACATGCTTTTAATAGCCGCCGGGGGCCGAAGTGCGCGGATGACTAGTTGTACAGGTGGGTCCCCAGCGGCTTCTCCCCGCCCACTGACAGTGACAGACAAGCCTCTGTCTAAATGTGCCTGCAGGTAGAGGCTTGTCAGTCACTGTCAGCGGTCAGGGAGAAGCCACGACTAGTAACCTTCGCACATCGGGCCCCGGCCGCTATTAA
Organism: Phyllobates terribilis; assembly: GCF_046119375.1. Lineage (NCBI taxonomy): Eukaryota > Metazoa > Chordata > Amphibia > Anura > Dendrobatidae > Phyllobates > Phyllobates terribilis. Next base: position 793,925,461 of record NW_027362762.1, on the reverse strand, counting down.
AAGTATGTTTTTCTCTAAAACGCCGCAGCTTATTCATTGGGTGAACAGTGGCGCGTTTACATCGGTTACATAGTTACATAGGTTGACTCTAACTTTTGAATATCCGTTTTAAAATGTGGAGCCCAAAACTGGATCCCATATTCCAGATGTGGCCTCACCAGTGATTTATAAAGGAGTAACAATATGTTGGGATCACAGGATTTTATTTCTCTTTTTACACATCCTAAAATCTTGTTTGCTTTTGCGGCTGCTGCTTGACATTGAGTACTGCTGCTCAGCTTACTGGTAACCAGAATACCCAAGGTCATTAATAAAGAGGTTAAAAAGAATCGATTCTAGTACTGATCCCTGCGGCACCCCACTGCTGACTATATCCCATTTATAGAACGTACCATTTATGACTCTTTACCTGTCTTTTAGCAAATTCCTTACCCATCTGCATATAGTTCCCCCAAGGCCCTGCTTCTGTAGCTTCAGAATAAGGCTGTTATGTGGTACAGTATGAAATGCCTTTGCAAAGTCCAGATAAATCACATCAGCCACATTACCAACATCCAGATTTGCACTTACCTCCTCATAGTAACCCAACATGTTGGTTAGACACAGCTTATCTTTCATAAATCCATGTTGGTTGTCATTATCCTCTGCGATATAACTCTGCAGGTCATCTTTTATAATGCCCTCAAAAACTTTGCACACTACCAATATCAGACTTACTGGACGGTAGTTACCTGGATCCACCTTCTTAACTTTCTTAAATATCGGTATCACATTGGCTATCCTCCAATCCTGTGGCACCACCCATGTTACAAGAGAGTCTAAAAATATGAGATACAGCGGTCTGTCAATTACTGAGCTTAATTCCCTCAGTATCCATGGATGAATGCCATCTGGGAGGGGGGATTTGTCAATGTTTAATTTGCTCAGTCGCAGGCATACTTCTCTTTGTGTTAATCTAGTTATTGTCAGGTGCTGAACTTTGATTTTTGCATTGTTGAAAGATCCCTGGAACAGACGGTTCGGTGGTGAACATGGATGAAAAGTGCCTGTTTAATATCTCAGCCTTTTCTTTGTCCTCTATAATTATTTTGTGATTAATGTTTTTTAAGGGGCCGATACCTTGTTTTTTTCTTTTTGGCATTGATGTATTTATAAAAAAAAAATTGGGATTTAGTTTAAAGTCGCTGGTGATTTGTTTCTCTGAAGATAACTTTGCTAGCTTGATTTTTTTTTTTCTTTTCTTATTTAGGTCTTTATACTCCTGAAATGCTATTTCTGTATTCTTGGCCTTCAAGATTTTGAATGCCCTTTGTTTTTGTCTTATTAAGCTTTGTACTGTCTTATTTATCTGTAATGGTTTCTTTTTATTCCTGGACATTTTATTATCAGAGGGTATAAATTTTCTACAGGATTCTAGTAGTATTTCCTTAAACATGCCCCATTTATGTCCGGTATCTCCAGTTACCATGACATGCTCCCAGTCTACACGATTAAGCTCTTCCCTTAATTTGTTGAAATCAGCTTTCCTAAAATTCCAGGTTTTTGTATTTCCCCGTATGAATGTTTGATTGAATATTACATTGAAACTTACCATATTATGATCGCTGCTTGCCGAATGCTCCCGGACCTGTAGATCTGAAATTATATCTGGATTATTTGACAGGATCAGATCCAGCAGATTACCTCCCCTGGATGGTTCATCTACCAATTGAGAGAAGTAATTGTCTTGAATTGCGTATAAGAACTTGCAGCTTTTAGCACAACCAGAAGATTCTGTGTCCCATTGAATGTCTGGATAGTTAAAATCCCACATAATAAGGACCCTATTGGTTGATCATCTAGAATGAATATTCTTAGGAATACTCATTTGCCGATTTTCAGCCTGTCTAAATAGGCCTTAGGCTTCATTTTATGTCTGTGACCGTATAAGTTTTGGATAGGATGTTCATCAGTGTTTGGTCAGTGTGTCTAGGTTTTATCTTCAGTGTTTCATCAGTGATTTTCACAAATGATAAAAATATAAATAAACTGCAAAGCTTCACCTATCTATCGCAATGTATTTACAGACAGCAAATGGATTGCACTTGAATGCCATTATTTTCACTAACCCATAGACTTGTATGTGTAATTTTGATCTGTTACTCTGATAAAAAATGGACATGTTGCCATGATTTGTTTTGCATACACACGATCCACGGACATGTGAATGACACCATAGATGTTAATGAGTATTTGTCCTATCCATAAAAATCGTGGACTGAACAAATATGTGAAAAACGAAAGTCTAAATGAGGCCTTAACTGCATATGATGGTTCATACTTTTTAGACCCTGTGGAATATTTTATCAATGATTTTTTTGTCTTTTAAATGTAAAAAATCAAAAATATTTGAAAAATTTGATTCTTAAACATTTTATCCTTTTGTTCCTCAAAATGCAAATCATTCTGACTCGCTGCAAATCTCAAACCTTGCAATTTCATTCTACCATGTTTTGTCAGAAGGCAACAACACACATCTGACATCTGTGTAACCACATTTTCCAGGTAATTTGCTGCTCATGTTTCTTTTTTCCCAAAGCTAACATTTATGCATCTTGTAACTGATCAAAGTCCAGTATTAGGGGGACAAAGCAAAACAATTCTATTAAAATAATGTACATTTTATTGTGTTTTGTATTTGAATAACATTACTGCTCATTATCTAACTTGTGTCCTGCATTTTTCATCACTTGTCCCCTATACATGCATTATATCTTATTGTCAGTTATCGCTGAGATAGTGGGTGGAGACCAGCTGCTATGGTGTCTCCAATGCACAGTATACAGAGATATGAGGGATTCATGCACTCCTGTCTGTTTGTACCACATATTCAGAAGCAGTAGCACCATAGAATACATTATACATCAGGACTGAGCGAGATAGCTGATTCCAGCTCTGTGGTGAGATAAACACTGTTTAGAAATCAGCAGGGGTATGCTCCCATGCCTCTCTCTTATATTCTTGTACCCCTTTCTCCACCCATCTCCCCTCTCTTTATACTTCAATAGGCAGCTGTAATGTGACACCTCAGTGAAATTCAGTCTGTTTTTACCAAGATGGCTTTTACCTGTATTTCTGAGTGAATGAGTTCACGAAGCAGGGGAGAGGGGAAGTGACAGATAAGTATAGAAAGAAGCAGATTTCTCTAGTAAAGATATATTGCAAACATTCTTATATTTATTTGTACTAATCATTTTTGCAGTTTGTTTAAACGACAGACATAATTTAAGCCAATTAACATTGGGAAAGCAGACACAAAAACTTAAGCTATACTTCTTGCTATTGCTTATAGTAAAGGCAAGAGGGGCTTAACTCCTTATTGATATCCGACGTACATATACGGCACAAGTTGCTAGCGGGTATATGGAGTGGGCTAACAGGGTTAGCCCGACCCATACGCAGCAAATAATGGCTGTGTGTCACGGTCAGAACCTGCCTCTAAGAACCACTTTTGGAGAGGATCTCTGCCCGCACCTGTTAACCTGTTAAATGCCACTCTCAAACTCTGAAAATGGCATTAACAGTGTGTAGGCGTGAATGGAAACTGGACAAGTTTAGTATCACCGTAATTGTACTGATAAGCAGAATCATACTGCCAGGTCATTTTTACCACATAATGTTCACCGTAAAAACAATTCCCCCAAAAAAAATCAGAATTGTGTTTTTTTTTTCACGATTTCATCGCATTTGGAATTGGTTATTTAAAAGTACAACTTGTCCTGCAAAAAACAAGCACTCATATGTCTATGTGGACAGAAAAATAAAAAAGTTGGGGCTCTTGGAAGAAGGGGAGGAAAAAACGAAACTCAAAAATGGAGATTGGCCATATCAGGAAGGTGTTTTCCACTAGTAAGATACTGACAGCCTATCTTTGATTTAATCAGTCATCATGTGCCTTTAACAGCCATGGGTGGAGTAGTGCTTCACCCACGACTGGAAACCTGTTAAATCCCCCTGTCAATCAATGACAGCAGGATTTAACACACGTCGGCGGGAAGTGAGTCTTTAATCCCGCCCATCGTGGGGCCCATGTCATGTGATCACAGGGCGCCGATGGTTGTCAAGACAACCAGGAGTCTGCTTATGAACCCCATGCCTGTCACTACGATCCTCCTGTGAACGCCGGCCCGTGTCCGGCGTTCCTAGGAGATCGTGATTTCTGCTATACATAGCAGGGCTGAAGCACAGCTATGTATTGCACAGGCAATCGCACAACACAGCTTCAAGTCTCCTAACGGGACTATTGAAGTCAGTAAAAAGTGAGAAAAAAAAGTTTTTAAGAATATGAAAAAAATAAAATAAACTCAAAAGTTCAAATCACTCCCCCTTTTGCCCCTTTTAAAAATAAAAAAATACACACATTTGGTATCGCTGCGTTCAGAAAAGTTTGATCTATCAAAATATAAGTAAATTAATTGGTAAATGTCGCAACGAGAAAAAAAATCAAAACGCCATTATTATGCTTTTTTGGCCTCCGCAACATTGCAATAAGAGGCGATCAAAACATCTTATCTACCTCAAAATGGTATCAATTAAAAACATCAGCTCAGGTACAAAGAATAAGCCCTAACACAGCCACATATCCAGAAAAATTAAGACATTACAGGTCTCGGAAAATGGCGACATAAGCAAATTTTTTATTTTCTTCCATATTTCTGAATTTTTTTCACCACTTAAAAAAAAAACGACACATGTTTGATATCTGCGTACTCGTACTGACCTGAAGAATCATATTTCCAGGTCAGTTTTACCATATAGTTAGCATGGTAAATAAAAAACCCAAAAAACAATTGTGGCATTACACTTTTTTTGCAATTTCACCGCACTTGGAATTTTTGTCCAGTGTATCACTAGAGATGAGCGTTGTTCGACTTGAACTGTTCGCCAATCTCAAATTCGAGCTGTTTTGGGCGGTGTTCGAGCCGTTCGGCGAACACAAACAATTTGAGAAAAATTTGGCTGTTCGAGGTTATGTTCGATAACTGTTCGTGCACCAAAATCATAACTGGATTTTTTCTCAGTAATGATGAAAATTAATGTTAATACGCAGTTTGAGTGTACAGCGGGGCGGGGGGAGGGGCAGGGAATGGATCTCTGCAGGAACAATGAAGATCTCCATTTTTTTTTTCTCTTTCCCGCATTTACAGTGGGGAGGTGCAATCTGTCAGCCTATCAGCAGCGCACATGTGGCACCCCAGGGGTCTGGTTTCCACAGTAACGGCAATGTGATGTCTGAGAGCAGGTGGGAGGTCTCTTGGTCAGGGATCCTGTGCATGCCACACCTCTTGCCCAGTCCTGGGAGGGGAAGAACTTCCCCTATATAAATCTAGGGCTGAGGCAGGCTTAGTGAGTAGAGAAGAAGTAGAGACAGAGAAGAGAAGCAGCATAGGAAGAAACAACAGGAGCTCTGTGGGAGCAGTACTACAAAGAGTCAGGGCCTGGCAGCTGCAGAGCTCGCCCTGACTGAGAAGCTATCACCGGACCCGGAGTCCGAGGCTGTGGGGACTAATTCCTATCCAGCAGCAGAAACCGACCGGCAGGGGATTTCAGGTCCTCTGGCCAAGAAACCCGAAGGCACGGTCACACGCGTGGGACCAGCACCGCCGTCGTGGAGCGGAAGCTACTAGAAGGCCCCGAGTCACCGGCCATACGGGTGAGCACCACACGGTACACTCAGGGACGTGGGCTACTTATACCCGCCTCTAGCAAGGTAGCCAGAAGAGTACAGTTAGTTTGGGAGGCCTACAACTCCGCCTGGCTAGGGGAGATCCCATCTGCTCAAGGACTGACCAGGCCCCAATCGCTAGCCAGTACTCCGGGAGGGTCCATCTTTGTCACCAGTAAAGACCCTGAACTACACCGTACCGTCTCCGAGTGGTTCCTGCTACCCCCATCATCCACGTCGGCTGCCCTGAGGCCATACCCCTCCCGTTGGTGGTGATACTATCACGCTGCACAATCCTACCACCGGCCTCAGCGGTCTGCCCTGCAGCGGCAGCTCCTTCGCTGCATTCAACGGGTGGCGTAGTCGTACAACATCTACCACTAATACAGCGCCACTTAGTCTGACTCCCTGGGCACGGACCGGGTCACCGCCACGAGACTACAACCCTCAACAGATCCGGCTCCGGGTAAGCTCCCGCGTGCGCAACGCTGCGCGACACCGGCCCAGGGGTGCGTCAACTTTTGGCGTAGTCGGCAGGATTTCGTGCCCGCAACCACCGGGTACTGCGTGCCTGAAAAAGACTGTTCAAACTTACCAGTGGTGAAGATTCCCGCCATCCGGCGCCATCTTCAGCCTTCTTCCCGCCATCGGTGAAGATTCCCGCCATCCGGCGCCATTTTCAGCCTTCTTCCCGCCTTCCGTGGAGTTTTCCCGCCGTTGGACGCCATCTTGAAGACGCCGCGCGGGAAGAAGAGGGGCGTGGACTTCAAAAGCGCGCGAGAACTGAAGCCCCGCCTCACGTCCAGACGTCGCGTAAGGTCCTGGAAGGAGCCCAGCGGACGCTGACGTCACAGGAGCGCGACGGAAGGTCCTCAACCCTGACGATCCACTGCGGAGCCGCGGCCTACGGAAGAGGATCATCGCAAGGTAGGCCACGGTCCACTAGGGGGGAGAAGGATGTCGGATACGGAGGAGAGCTTCACCGCTTCAACCCCCGCCAGCGCCACCGCCGTTGCGGTCATGCCTTTCACCATGCCCTATATCCCGGGGGCAGCCTGGCTACCCCAGTACTCAGGGGAGTCACATACCCTGCATGACTTTAGAGAAAAGCTGGATAGCCTCTTCCAGGTGTATCCCCTCACAGAGGAGCAAAAAGTGAGCATCCTGGTGGCCCAATTAACCGGGGCAGCCCAAAGGGAGGTAAAGTCCTGGCCACCTGGGAGGAGGACTGTCGCAGAGATACTAACCCGGCTGAGGGACACCTTTGATACCCGCACCTCAGCCGAGATCAAGCTTAGATTCTACGGGTGCAAACAGCGGGCACATGAGAGTATAAGGGACTATGCCCTGAACCTACAAGAGGCCCTGAGAGCCATTAAGCAGACCGACCCTGACGGCGTGGGAGACGAGGACAGGCTGTTGACTGAACAATTTATAGAGGGTTTATATTGCAATGCCCACCGAACCCAGTTGCGGGCAATGGCCTTACAGGACCCTCATCTGGGATTTGCACAGTTCAAGGACAGAGTCATCCGGGTGCTCCGAGAACCGGCACCAGGTGGCGTTGTGACCCACAGACGCCCCACTACCACTTACCACCAGGAGGCGGCACCCTTGTTGGCAGGGCCTGTGGGAGCTGATGCGCAGGCTTTGAACAATGACCCGGCTCCAGACCTGCACCATCAGGTCCAAGAGCTAGCTAAAGGCGTTGCCGCGCTAACCCGAACTGTGCAGTCTTTACAGGTTTCCACTCCAGGGAAGATCCAGCTGGCATCCGGACCGGAGGACATCCCGTGGCGTCGACCAAGGAGGACCCCACCGGCCAGAGGAAGACCCAGCGACCGATACAATGAGGACGGACAACCCATCTGCCGCCGCTGCAATCAACCCGGACATATGGCAAGGTACTGTCCTTTAAACTGGCACAACCTGGGGTAGAGGGCCAAACCCCAGGAAAAAGATCATCAGGCCCATCGAACTGGCGCGACAGATATGTGGGAGGACGTCCAGTCTTGCCTGTGGTACTGGATGGCATCCCTATGAGTGCCCTATTGGACACCGGGTCACAGGTCATCACTATCCCGTACGTGCTCTTCAAGCAGTACTGGAATGACTCGGATATCACCCGCTACCCTGACGACGACTTGAGTATCATCGCCAGCAATGGTCAGCCCGTGCCACAGATTGGATTTAAAGAGGTGACCATTAAAATCGGTAGAGTCGAACTGGCAGCACAGGGACTGATCATTGTAGACATTGACAAACACGAGAGTCACCCAAAGATAACTCTAGGAACTAATGTAATTGAAAATTGTCTTGCAGAGGTGATTTTCCTTTTACAACAGGTTGCCAAGAACGCCAGCTCCGGCCAGCAGCGAGTGCTCCAGAAAGAGATCCGGGCACTGATGCGACGGCAACAGATAGAACTCTCCGGTGGTGAGATTGGTAGCGTAAGAATGTGTGACCCTTTCCCTATTGCCATGCCCCCAAAAAGTGAAATGATGATTTGGTGCCGGGCAGCTATTGGTCTGAGAGGTAGAGATTACCAGGCAATGGTAGAACCAGTTTACTCAGACAGTAGGCCCACCATTTTGACAGCACGGGGGGTGGTCAATGTACGCCATGGGAGGGTGCCCGTTCGCATAATAAATATCGGGAAGAGGGAAGTGTACCTGCCCCGGTATGCCACGCTAGCCAAATTGTATACCATCAATCAAAATTCCATACAGTCCGTAGAACCCTTGCCTCCATCTTCCCCGGAGGAAGGTAACGGCTCTAAAGAAACAATGGAGGACTGGTGTCAGCAACTACATTTGGGTACTGACTCCACTCCCTCACACCAGAAACAGGGCGTCTATCGGGTGGTTCAAGAGTACGAGAGAGTGTTTAGTAAACACCCGTTAGACTTCGGGCGAGTCAAGGGGGTAGAACACCACATCCCCACGGGAGACCATCTTCCCATAAAAGAGAGGTATCGACCCGTACCCCCTGCACACTACCAACACGCCAAGGGGATGCTTAGGGACATGAAGGAGGCTGGGGTGATCAGGGATAGCTGTAGCCCCTGGGCAGCTCCACTAGTCTTAGTCAAAAAGAAAGACAACACCATGAGGATGTGTGTAGATTACCGGAAAATTAACCGTATCACACACAAGGATGCGTACCCCTTACCAAGGATAGAGGAGTCTTTGGCTGCTTTAAGATCTGCTAACTTCTTCTCTACCTTGGATCTCACTAGCGGGTACTGGCAGGTTCCTGTAGCAGAGGCGGACCGGGAGAAGACCGCATTCACCACCCCGATGGGACTTAGCGAGTTTACCTGTATGCCGTTCGGACTCTGCAACGCACCGGGAACCTTCCAACGATTAATGGAGTGCTGTCTGGGCCACAGAAACTTCGAGACGGTCCTGTTGTACCTGGACGATGTCATCGTATATTCCAAGACTTATGAGGACCACCTGAAACACCTGGCGGAAGTGTTCGAAGCTCTGGCAAGCTACGGCTTAAAGGTAAAACCCTCCAAGTGTCACCTCTTGAAACCAAAGGTGCAGTACCTGGGACACGTGGTGAGCGCTGACGGAGTGGCTCCCGACCCTGATAAGATCACCGCAATTAAGGAATGGCCAAGTCCCTCCAGTGTAAAGGAAGTGCGGCAGTTCCTCGGGTTGGTAGGCTATTACCGCAGATTCATCCCCGGTTTCACCAAAAAGGCAGCTCCTATGCAGGACCTCCTGATAGGCCAGTCCCGGAAGGCCAAGAACCAGAAGCCGCCCTTCAAATGGGAGAAGTTAGAAGAAGAGTCCTTCCGCCAGCTGAAGATGGCCCTCACGGGGGATGAAATCCTGGCGTACCCTGATTACAGCCAGCCCTTTATCCTCTACACCGACGCAAGTAACATCGGGCTAGGAGCCGTACTGTCCCAGATCCAGCAGGGGAAAGAACGAGTAATCGCTTACGCTAGCCGAAAACTGCGACCCACCGAAAGAAACCCTGAGAATTACAGCTCATTTAAGCTAGAGTTCCTGGCAGTGGTGTGGGCAGTCACCGAACGCTTTAAGCACTACCTTGGTTCTTCCCGGTTCACGGTGTACACGGATAACAACCCGTTGACACACCTGGACACGGCAAGACTCGGTGCCCTAGAGCAGAGATGGATGGCCCGTCTGTCCAACTACGAGTTCACAATCAAATACCGGGCAGGACGCTCCAATACCAACGCGGACGCCCTGTCCAGGATGCCAAACCTACCGGACGTAGGAGAAGATCCAGAGGGACTGGAAGAAGTCGAACTCCCCGCGTTCCACCGTCATGGGACTATCCAGTATTCCCATCGGGTTAGGAGTAAGCAAGCCGCTACGTTTAACCCCTTGCCTCACTACAACTGGGAGGAAACGCAAGACAGTGATCCTGCCGTCCGGCTGGTGAAGGAGATGCTGACTCGGCCAGAAGCTCGCCTTGACCCAGACGCTCCGGAGGAAGCCAAGCAACTGTGGGCTGAGAAGAGTCGACTGTTCCTTTACAAGGGGAAGTTGTGCCGCAGAATGGTTAACTCCCGGACGCATGAACTAATCTGGCAAGTAGTGGTGCCACGGAGAGACGCAGCCATGGTGATGGAGGCATACCACGACGGGGCTGGACACTTCAGATGGAAGAAGCTGGAGTTCCTGCTGCGTGGGCGGTTCCACTGGGTAGGCATGAGGGGAACCATCGAGAGGTGGTGCAGAGACTGTGGCCCGTGCAACCTAAGAAGGAAGGACCGTGCCAGCCAGAAGACTCCCCTGCAGTCCATCGTCACCCGGCAGCCGTTGGAACTGGTAGCCTTGGATCATGTAAAACTGACCCCAAGCAGAAGTGGCTACGTCTACGCGTTAACCATTGTGGATCATTACTCCCGGTTCTTGGTTGTCGTCCCCGTTAAGGACTTAACGGCTCAAACAGAAGCTAGAGCCTTCCAGCAGCACTTCTGCCGTCCACACGGGTACCCGGACCAAGTGCTGACGGACCAGGGACCTGCCTTTGAAGCGGAGGTCTTCCAGGAATTCTGCAATCTGTATGGCTGCCGGAAGATAAGGACGACACCCTATCATCCGCAAACTAATGGACTTTGTGAGAAAATGAACCAGGTGGTAATGGATCTCCTGAAAACGTTGCCCCTGGAAGAACGCAGTCTGTGGCCTGAGAAGCTGCCCGATCTGGTGGACCTATACAACCACATCCCGGTAGGTTCCACCAACTGTACCCCGGCTTACCTAATGAGGGCGAGACCTGGTAAGTTACCTGTTGACCTGGAAATGGGAGTCCTGACACCCGAGGACACTTCACCAGAAGCAGACTGGGACACAGAGAGGCAGCAGCAGTACCGGAAAGTACAGGAGAGCGTGGAGCGAAGTCTCTGTCAGGCTAGGGAAAGACAAGAGAAAACTTACAACCAGTATGCTCCCGCTGTTCCCCTGGTACCCGGAGAGCAGGTCTTGAAGAGGAAAAGACGGCTCCACAAGTTGGACGACCAGTGGGAGAAGGACCCGTACACCGTACTGCCCTCAAGCCACGAGAACCCGAAAGTCTGTACCATCAGTAAAGACGGAGGGGAGACCATAGCCATTGTATCCCGGGATCACCTGAAGAAGTGTCCTGAACAGCTACGGAACCCTGAAGAGGAACAAGAAGATCATCGACCCGTAGAGGAAAGGGAGGATATGGTTAGTACTGTGCTCGGAGACTTCCCTCGGTCCTGGACTCAAGTCAATGGTGCAGTTGTGGTACCCGTCCTCACGTTCCTCCAACCAGCATCCCAAGTGCCTACGGAGCAACAGGTAGAGCTGGAAGAGCAGCCGGTCCAGGAGGCAGAAGACTCCACACAAGCAGAACAGGAGGACCAACCCTCTGCTTATAGTGAGCCTGCCGTACCCCTAGTGAGCCAAAGAGCCGGTAGACAGCTGCCCAGTTTACCCTTGACAGCTCCTACACCCTGTAGTTCAGGGCTAGACAGTCAGCTCCGTAGGTCCACTAGGGCCACTAGAGGCCAGTTACCCGCACGTTGGAGGATTTGAAGTGTATAAATTGTTTTATTTGTGGTTACCTGTTTTTCTTGTTGCTTGTGTATAATTATGTGTTTCTAGTTATTTATAGGAGTCCTTGGTGGATTTACCGGGAATCCTTGTACATGGTTGGAGCGTAACCTAGGAATGGACTAAAGACTGTTAAGGACTCGGGGCAGGACAGACCCCTACCTGGTTACGTCTCCCTGTTTTGGTGAAATGGACACCTTGCTTTCTTCAAAGACTGCACCCGGTTGCGGACACACCGTAACCATCTTTATGTGTTTTTCTTATTGTATTATTATTGTTTATACCTTGTTATGTTTTTCTAAAAATATGTTTAGTCCCGGAGTACTAAATTTCACTAGGGGGGAATGTGGCACCCCAGGGGTCTGGTTTCCACAGTAACGGCAATGTGATGTCTGAGAGCAGGTGGGAGGTCTCTTGGTCAGGGATCCTGTGCATGCCACACCTCTTGCCCAGTCCTGGGAGGGGAAGAACTTCCCCTATATAAACCTAGGGCTGAGGCAGGGTTAGTGAGTAGAGAAGAAGTAGAGACAGAGAAGAGAAGCAGCATAGGAAGAAACAACAGGAGCTCTGTGGGAGCAGTACTACAAAGAGTCAGGGGCTGGCAGCTGCAGAGCTCGCCCTGACTGAGAAGCTATCACCGGACCCGGAGTCCGAGGCTGTGGGGACTAACTCCTATCCAGCAGCAGAAACCGACCGGCAGGGGATTTCAGGTCCTCTGGCCAAGAAACCCGAAGGCACGGTCACACGCGTGGGACCAGCACCGCCGTCGTGGAGCGGAAGCTACTAGAAGGCCCCGAGTCACCGGCCATACGGGTGAGCACCACACGGTACACTCAGGGACGTGGGCTACTTATACCCGCCTCTAGCAAGGTAGCCAGAAGAGTACAGTTAGTTTGGGAGGCCTACAACTCCGCCTGGCTAGGGGAGATCCCATCTGCTCAAGGACTGACCAGGCCCCAATCGCTAGCCAGTACTCCGGGAGGGTCCATCTTTGTCACCAGTAAAGACCCTGAACTACACCGTACCGTCTCCGAGTGGTTCCTGCTACCCCCATCATCCACGTCGGCTGCCCTGAGGCCATACCCCTCCCGTTGGGGGTGATACTATCACGCTGCACAATCCTACCACCGGCCTCAGCGGTCTGCCCTGCAGCGGCAGCTCCTTCGCTGCATTCAACGGGTGGCGTAGTCGTACAACATCTACCACTAATACAGCGCCACTTAGTCTGACTCCCTGGGCACGGACCGGGTCACCGCCACGAGACTACAACCCTCAACAGATCCGGCTCCTGGTAAGCTCCCGCGTGCGCAACGCTGCGCGACACCGGCCCAGGGGTGCGTCACACACACGGAGCGAAGTGCTTTTTTTCACACAAGCAAGGGCATGTGTCATTGGCAGTGTATGTCACATATCCTTGCCCTATAAGACCAAGCCATTTTCCCCGTCGCCACCATTTTCTCACTGCTGCAGCTGCGTGTTAGACGGCACCGCTGTTGCTGTGTGCGCTATACCTTGTTAATTTCAAGCCAATTTTCGCACAAATCTACAGATAGCTTGGGAGTAGGGAATAGTTGTGATTGCAGTCCTTTTAAGGACTAGGTTACAGCATTTCCTACGACTTTTATCAGGCAGGTCTGTGCTCTTAAATAGATAGATTGTGGGAGTAAAGACTAATTGTAATTGGAGTCCTTTTCAGGACTAGGTTACATCAGTTCCTATCAGTTTTTGCCAGGCAGGTCTGTGCCAGTGCTGTGCAAGTTTTTTTCACAGCATTTGGCTGAATCTAGCAAAGCTAATCCTTTTTGGCCTATTGCAGAGTGTGTTAGTCAGTGGAGTAGCCTATCTGTGTTGCAAGATATACCACCTGTGTATAGAATACCAATTTTTTTACTGCACCTAGTGAAGTAAAATCTTTTGGGCATAGCATCATTCTATTAGTCCATCTATACTGACCTCCATCAGGTTGCAAACTGCATATATTTTTTTCTTCATCTACCTCTGAAAAAATATTGGGCTTCTAGCTGTGTGTGGGACTTGTTCTATTAATCCATCTATACAGACCTCCATCAGGTTGCAAACTGAATATATTTTTTTCTGCATCTACCTCTGAAAAAATATTGGGCTTCTAGCTGTGTGTGGGACTTGTTGTATTAGTCCATCTATACTGACCTCCATCAGGTTGCAAACTGAATATATTTTTTTCTGCATCTACCTCTGAAAAAATATTGGGCTTCTAGCTGTGTGTGGGACTTATTGTATTAGTCCATCTATACTGACCTCCATCAGGTTGCAAACTGAATATATTTTTTTCTGCATCTACCTCTGAAAAAATATTGGGCTTCTAGCTGTGTGTGGGACTTGTTCTATTAATCCATCTATACAGACCTCCATCAGGTTGCAAACTGAATATATTTTTTTCTGCCTCTACCTCTGAAAAAATATTGGGCTTCTAGCTGTGTGTGGGACTTGTTGTATTAGTCCATCTATACAGACCTCCATCAGGTTGCAAACTGAATATATTTTTTTCTGCATCTACCTCTGAAAAAATATTGGGCTTCTAGCTATGTGTGGGACTTGTTGTATTAGTCCATCTATACTGACCTCCATCAGGTTGCAAACTGAATATATTTTTTTCTGCATCTACCTCTGAAAAAATATTGGGCTTCTAGCTGTGTGTGGGACTTGTTCTATTAATCCATCTATACAGACCTCCATCAGGTTGCAAACTGAATATATTTTTATCTGCATCTAGCTCTGAAAAAATATTTGGCCTTCTAGCAGTGTGTGGGACTTTCTCTATTAGTCCATCTATACTGACCTCCATCAGGTTGCAAACTGAATATATTTTTTTCTGCATCTACCTCTGAAAAAATATTGGGCTTCTAGCTGTGTGTGGGACTTGTTGTATTAGTCCATCTATACTGACCTCCATCAGGTTGCAAATTAAAAATAATTTTTATCTGCATCTACAGTACCTCTGAAAAAATATTTGGCATTCTAACAGTGTGTGGGACTTTCTCTATTAGTCCATCTATACTGACCTCCATCAGGTTGCAAATTAAAAATAATTTTTTTCTGCATCTAGCTCTGAAAAAATATTTGGCCTTCTAGCAGTGTGTGGGACTTGTTCTATTAATCCATCTATACAGACCTCCATCAGGTTGCAAATTCAAAATAATTTTTTGTCTGCATCTAGCTCTGAAAAAATATGTGGCCTTCTAGCAGTGTGTGGGACTTTCTCTATTAGTCCATCTATACTGACCTCCATCAGGTTGCAAACTGAATATATTTTTTTTCTGCATCTACCTCTGAAAAAATATTGGGCTTGTAGATGTGTGTGGGACTTGTTCTATTTATCCATCTATACAGACCTCCATCAGGTTGCAAACTGAATATAATTTTTTTCTGCATCTAACCCAGCCAATAGTTTTGGCCTAATACCACAGTTTGGCCACTCAGCTCTGCTCGGTTCCCATCCATTGTTTTTTTGTGCAACTCCAGAGTTGTGAATTAGTTAACCACCAAAATGAGTGGAAAAAGGCCTGCTGCTGGTGGAAAGGGGAATAGGCGTGTTGGGAAGGGGAAAAAAGGTTGTGTCCGTGGGGTAGGTGTTAAAGCAACAGTAACATCTGCAGAAGAAAGACCATCTTCCAGCCAAACTAAAATGTCTACTTCTTTTAGCGGACAATGTGATAAGATCCCTTTCTTACGGCCACGCCAATCGCTACAAATTCCAGATGAGGCACAAAAACAGCAGGTGCTTCAACGGATATCAAGTGCTCCTTTAAGTGGGCTCTCCTCCACATCAACTTCAACATCACAAATACTCCAGTCCTCAAAGGTGTCACCCCAATCGCACTTGCTTCCTCACAGCTCCCAAATCTCCAGCTGCCCGTCTGAGTATGAGGTAGAACAGATGGTTGAGTCTGCAGAGCTGTTTACTCATACTATAGCCTGGGAATCAGAGGTCGACTCCAGCGCTTCTGTGAATCCAGACGAGGAAATGATCTGCACTGATGCCCAGAATCTTTATGAGTCGGATCCAGGACCAGACGCAGAAGGTTCTGACCATAATGTAGACCCTCATTCCCAAACTGTAACTCCTGTTGGTGGAGACAATGAGGAAGACGATGATAAGACTCAAATACCTGATTGGAGCGACAACTTTAGTTTTTTGTCAGGGCAGGAACAGGTTGGCTCTGAGGACGACGGGTGTGATAACGCACAGGGTGATGATGATGAGGTTGGAGATCCCACTTACTGTCAACCCACAGTCAGCCAAGAGATGAGGTCAGCAGAGGAGGTGGAGGAAGATGCTAGTGACGATGAGGTCAGGTTGCGCCTTCCTGGACAGAGACGTAGTACTGGAAGCACGTCAACAACTGCATCCTCAAACACAACTCTGCCTCTCACCACAAGTTGTGGTGGCTCTTCAGGTCGCATGGGTGCTAAGCCTTGCATAGCCTGGGCATTTTTTCAGATCGATAAAGATGACCCAACTCGTGTTATCTGTAACATTTGTCAGCAAAAGCTAAGTAGAGGCCAAAAAATACATAGTTTGAGTACTTCATGCATGAACCGGCACATGGACATGAAGCATAAGTTGCAGTGGGAAGCTCAGTGTGCTACAATGCGGCCTAGCCGGCCGGGCCAACCACCGTCTGCCATATCTTGTGCATCCGCGGCCTCTTCATCCTCTGTGACTGGGGGGACAGCAGTCACACCTGTTTTGGGGCGCAGACCTGCCACCTCTTTACCCGCAACAGCCAGCGTGATTGGCAGGTCATCATTTTCTTTGGAGGTGGTAGCACCAGCTGGTGTTGAGCGCTGTCCGACATCGATAGCACCACCTTTGGATCAAGGCAACCTAACATGTCCACCTGCATCTTCCTCACAGACCGGCAGTTTGCCGGGGACACCCTTATCAACCCCGTCTAAGCACAATAGCCAGCCCTCGGTCCCTCAGATGTGGACAAGTAAAAGACCATTTCCTCCTAGCCATGAGAAAGCTAAGAGGTTGAATTTCACCATCTGCAAGCTCTTGGCTACAGAAATGCTGCCTTTCCGCCTGGTGGACACAGAGGATTTTCGAGACCTTATGTCCGTCGCAGTGCCCCAGTACCAGATGCCCAGTCGGCACTACTTCTCAAAGAAAGGTGTGCCTGCGCTCCACCAGCATGTCGCACACAACATCACCGCTTCTTTGAGAAACTGTGTGTGTGACAGGGTGCATTTCACCACAGACACTTGGACGAGTAGGCATGGACAGGGGCGTTACATGTCGCTGACTGGGCACTGGGTAACTATGGTGACAGCAGGACAAGGGGCTGCTGTCCAAGTCTTGCCGTCCCCACGAGTTGTGCGTCAATCCTCTTTATGTCAAAGTTCCTCCACTGCTTCTGCCTCCTCAACCTCCTCTCGGTCTTCCACCTGCACCCAAAGCCTGTCTGGTCATGCCACAAGCTTTCTAACTGCGCAGAAGGGATCCTGCACACCTCCTTACTATGCTGGCAGTAGGGCTCAACGTCAGGCGGTTTTTACATTGAAATGTCTGGGAAATGTGAGTCACACAGCTGAGGAGTTGTGGTCAGCTCTGGAGAACCAATTTCATGAATGGTTGTCTCCACTGGACCTGAAACCAGGGAAGGCCGTGTGCGACAATGCTGCAAACCTGGGTGCGGCCCTTCGCCGGGGCAATGTCACACACGTGCCTTGTATGGCTCACGTGTTGAACCTGGTTGTCCAGCAATTTTTAGCCCACTATCCCAGACTAGATGGCCTTCTGCAGAGGGCATGGTCGCTGTGTGCTCACTTCCGCCGTTCGCATCCCGCAGCTCAGCGACTTACATCTCTACAGAAGTCGTTGGGCCTGCCACTTCACCGGCTAAAATGCGATGTGCCTACCCGGTGGAATTCAACTCTGCACATGTTGCAGCGACTGTGGCAGCACCGACAAGCCCTGGTGCAATACGTTCTGACGTATAGCCTGGGCCAACGAGATCCAGAGGTGGGGCAAATCACGCTGGAGGAGTGGTCTCAGATCAGGGACCTATGCACCCTTCTGCACAGTTTTGAAATGGCGACGAAGATGTTTAGTGCTGAAGATGCCATTATCAGCATGACTATTCCGGTGATTTACATGCTGGAGCACATGTTAAACAGAATTCGGAGTCAGGTGGTGGCACAAGAGGAGGTGGAGGAAGTAGAGGAGGAGGAGTTGTATGTGGAAGGGCTAACATCTGCAAGGTCCAGACGGTCGGCAGCACCAAGGCGGCAGGCATGTGAGGGTGGGGGAGATGGTTTTACCAGGGCGCATGGTAGCAGCCAAACTAGTGAGGAAGGTGCAGGAGCCCAGGAAAAAGTGGAGGACGAACTGATGGAAGACTCATCAGATGAGGGAGACTTTGATCACATTTCTGTTGTGCGAGGTTGGGGGGAGAGGACAGAGGAAGGAAGCATGATTGTTACCTCGCCACCAACACAACAGGGACTTGGTGCTCCTGGATGCGCAACACACATGAGTGCCTTCTTGCTGCACTACCTGCAACATGACCCTCGAATTGTGAGAATTAGAAATAATCCTGACTACTGGGTTGCCACACTGTTAGATCCCCGGTACAAAAGTAAATTTGCAGAAATTATTCCTGCCATAGAAAGGGATGCACGCATGCAGGAGTATCAGCAGAGACTGTTGCAGAATCTTACATGTGCTTTTCCACAAAATACCAGTGGTGCACGTAGTGAATCTCACAGTTCCAACTTGCCAACCGTGGGACCGTCAAGTGTTCAGCACTCAAACCGTAACAGAACCACAGTATCTGCTGGTAACATCAATTTTGCGGAATCATTTCACCACTTTTTTAGCCCATCCTTTGCAAGGCCACAGGAGACAAGAAGTCTGACACATAGTCAACGCCTAGAGACGATGGTACAGGAGTATCTCCAAGTAAACATTGAAGCCATGACTGTGTCACTGGACCCTTGCTCTTTTTGGGCTTCCAATCTGGATAAATGGCCGGAGCTAGCCACTTACACCTTGGAGATCTTGTCATGCCCCGCAGCCAGCGTTCTGTCTGAACGTGTGTTCAGCGCTGCTGGTGGTGTGCTGACAGATAAGCGCACGCGGCTCTCCACTGATAATGTAGACAGACTCACGTTCATAAAGATGAACAAATCATGGATCCGAAACGACTTTTCTACCCCTGTGTCATCCTGGGGAGAGTAAAAGCTTGATGATTGGTTAAAATCACCCTACCAACCGTTTTAAGCTTTCAAATTACTAATCATGTTTATCTGTATCTGGGCTGGAAAATAATTTGGGCTTTGTAGCAGTGTGCAGCACTGATTCTATTAGGCCATCTATAATAAGCTCCACCAGATTTAAAATTACTAATCATGTTTATCTGTATCTTGACTGGAAAATAATTTGGGCTTTGTAGCAGTGTGCAGCACTGATCCTATTAGGCCATCTATACTAAAGCTTCACCAGATTTAAAATTAATAATAATTTTTAGCTGCATCTAGCCCGGAAAATAATTTTGGGGCTCCGAGATGCGCAAGACACATAAGTGCCTTCTTGCTGCACTACCTGCAGCATGACCCTCATATTGTCAGAATTCGAAGTAATCATGACTACTGGGTTGCCACACTCTTAGATCCCCCAAACTTTTCGATCAACCTTTTCATTTTAATAAAGACCAAAAAAATGGTCATTTTTGAAATTATAAGCATTAGCAGGTTGTTAGAAACTGAAATCAAACAGTTTTCAACTCAAAACTTTATTCTAGGTGATGTTACATTTTCACATAGGACCCCTTGTTCGAAAGGAGCTTCTGAACTCTCTCGTCCATTGAATTTGTCAGGTTTTGGATGGTTTCTGCTTCAATTGTTTTGCATGAGGACAGAATACCCTCCCAGAGCTGTTGCTTAGATGTGAACTGCCTCCCGCCATCATAGACACTCCTTTTAATGATGCTCCAAAGGTTCTGAATGGGGTAGAGGTCAGGGGAGCATGGGGGTCACACCATAAGTTTGTCCCCTTTTATGCCCATATCAGTCAGAGATGCAGATGTTTTATGTGCAGCATGAGATGGTGCATTATCATGCAAAAAAATGATCTTGCTGTGAAATACACGGTTCTTCTTCTTGAACCATGGCAGGAAGTGCTGTTTGAGAAAATCCACATACATTATGGAGTTCATCTTTAGCGCCTTCAGGGATCCTAAAGGGGCCGACAATCTCTCTCCCCATGATTCCAGCCCAAAACATTACTCCACCTCCTCCTTGTTGGCGCTGTAGCCGTGTTTGCGTGGGGTGTCCATCAACCAGCCATCCTCCACTCCATCCATCTTGACCATCGAGCGCTGCACGGCACTCATCCGTGAACAAAACAGTTTTGAAATCAGTCTTCATGTAATGTTTGGCCCACTGGAGCCGTTTCTGCTTGTGTGAAGTGGATAGAGGAGGTCGACAGGATGGCGTATGCACAGCTGCAAACCTCTGAAGGACCCTGCATCTTGTTGTTCGGGGGACGTTGGAGGCACCAGCAGCTTCAAAAACTTGTCTGCTGCTATGACAAGGCTTTTTTGCCGCTGCTCTTTCAACCTGACGTAATTGCCTGTAGGGAAGAGTCCTCAATTTGCCCTTATCAGCACGCACACGTGTGTACTGTGAATCAGCTACATACTTCTTGATTGCCAAGACACTTCATCCTGATCATCGCACAATGTTGATTGCAGTCATGCCTTGACCTAAACACTCCACAATTTGTTGCTTCTCAGCAGCCGACACATCCTTTTTCTTTCCCATTTTGGCAGAAAATGTAGGCTGCTTAATAATGTGAGACAGCCTTCTTAAGTAGTCTTGCCTTTCATTGGACACACCTGCCAAACTAATTAGCACAGGTGTCTGCAATTGCTTACAGTGATATAAAGAGCCCTGACACACATCACCATCAATGAGTTTAACTGACAAACAAACAAATTCTTCCCTTATCACTCCTAAACACTTTTTGCATAATAATTTGGAACACAGTGTACATGTGCTTTTCCACAAAACACCAGTGGTTCACGTAGTGAATCTTACAGTTCTAACTTGCCAACCGTGGTCTGTATGGAGTTGTTCAATAAAGGGCCCAAAATTAAGATAACATAGATGGGAGAGGTCTCTATGAATAGGAATTCCTAAGTATTTGATACCCTGTGAGGGCCAGGCAAAGGGAAAGTTGGACTGGATGGAATCCTATATGGATTTGGGGAGGGAGACATCGAGGGCCTCAGACTTCGCTGCATTGATTTTAAAATTTGACCATGTAACAAAGTGATCTATTTCAGCCATAACAGCATGGATGGATATATGTGATTGAGTGATATATACTAGGACATCATCAGCAAATAGAGAGCACTTGTACTCGGTGCCTCCCACCTCAATCCACCTAATATTGGGGTTATGGCGAATTGATGAGAGCAGGTGCTCCGTCACTAGGATGTATAAGAGAGGGGACAGAGAATATCCCTGCCTTGTCCCATTGGTGATTGTGAAAGGTGATGAAAATGTTCTGACGCGCCCCCTGGGCCTTGGGACACCCGGAGCCGGACCCTTTTTGGTGGATGCTGGTGGTTGTAGTCTCCGTGGCGGCGACCCGGTTCCGTGGCTCAGGGCGGTCAAACCAGTGGCGGAACTATTTATGTGGTTTTGATGTTTAAATGTCCGACTACGCCACCCGTGGATTGCGGTCAGAGTGAACCGCCGCTCCAGGGCAGACCGCTGAGGCTGGTGTTGTGGGTGCAGCAGAGCGTAGCATAACTCCCCACGGGAGGAGTATAGCCTCAGGGCAGTGTATGCGGAGGATGGGGGTGATGGTGCAGGGCAGCAGCAGTAACGACACGGAGTCAGTGATGCAGTCCAGGGCCTTTACTCACAGTTCTTATTATCCAGACCACGTCTGCAGGTAACGGCTGCCCACGTCGTACTGTGCTCACCAGGTGAGGGGCTCAGACAACTCCCAGATAACTTTGGAGCGCTTCACAGGACCCCCTTTGTGTGTCCTTTGTCTGGCCTTTCTTACCAACCCTTCTGTCCGGCTGCCTCGGGCCTCCTCTTGGTAAACTTGGCGCCAGTTTCCCTGACCCTATGTGGTGCCTTCCTAGCGGGTGTAGCGAGGGGCTGCGCCACATAAAATGTCACAGCCTCCTGTTTCTAGCTGAGGGTCGTTTCCTGCCTCCACTAGTTTCGGGGACCGGTCTCCCCCTTTGGCCTGACCCCTCCACGCAGGTGGATTCGGGCGTGCGGTGGCGACTCGCCCGTCCGCACCCCTGGGATTCCTTCGTTCCTCGTTCCTGGAGCCTTCTCCGCTCCTCTTCCTTCCTTCTCCCTCTTCCAGGCCTGGGCCTCTGTTACTAGGCCCGCCTCCGGAGCAGAGCTCATGCAGAGCCCCTGCTCCCTGCCACTTCTGCTCAGACTTCTCTGCACTGAACTAAGATGGTGCCCACATTTATACTCCCTTCTCAATGCACCCAGGAACTGCTTCCTCCCTGCTCCTGCACTACAGGGTTCCCCTTCCTCAGTGTTCCCTCCCCCCACTCCAGCCAGGGACAGGGACTGTCGTGCCCATCTCAGGGGCATATTGGTCGCCCTGCCCCACGGCAATGTGGTGTAATGCATGCAGGTGTCGGGTCCTGATCCACACTACATCCTTACCTGAGAGTGAGATATCACACCTCTGGGTGAGGTGCAATACCTCTGTAGCAACCGAGCCCTCAGGGTGCTACAGTTCCATTTATCTTCAGCCTAGGTGACGTATTGCGATACAGGGCCGTGATTTTGGCTATAAAAGGGTCCCCTAGACCCCTACCCCAAGCTTTTTAAGAGAATCATATATGGCGTGCCAGGAGACTCTATGGAATGCTTTCTCAGCATCCAACGAGAGTATCTAATTACAAATTTTTAACTGCATCTAGCCCAGGAAATACTTTGTGCCTAGTAGCAGTGTCTGCTAGTCAGCGGATTATCCCGGCTGTTAAGCAAGCTACACCACCTGTAGTTTGGACACTTAATTTTTTCAAAGGAAATGCTTCGGGACCACGGGATACTCAGTGAAGAGCATCAGGAGGCACCCCAAGGCATAGGGGCTGGGACTGGCAGTAGGATGCCTTGCGGTGGACAGCTGAGCTCGATCCTTATAAAAGCTTTTTAACTGCAGCAGCTTTAGTGGACGCTACTGGAGCTGGAATTACGCGGCTGCTGGCATGAGACTTGCCCTCCAATAGATCCTTGTAAATGGATTTAAAGTGTATTCATTCAAATTAGAGAGACAATTTAAATTAAAAAGCTTAGAGCTGCCTCCACCACAGGGGGGCTCGCTCGACCCACCAGCGGACAGGCACCAGTATTGGGAGAGGGGGGCTGGCCGTCAGGGTTCACCGCGGCTCTGGAACAAACCCGGCGACGCAGAGGTGGCACGGGCAGGAGCGGACTGAACGTGTCGGCTTCTCACTTTTTGGATTTTAGAAGGGCATGACATGCCTATATCTGTGTCTCCCCCTCCTTTTACTCCTCCACCTCTTTTCTTTTCGCATGACTATATGTTCTTGTCACTTTTCCATGTGTTAGTTGTGTCTTCTGAGCAGTTTGTCAGCTTTTGGACACCTTTGAAGGTGTTTTCTATGTGTTTCTATGTGTTTTTGTTTGCCTGCCATTGGTTTTAACGGTGTTCGAAGGTGTTCGACGAACAGTTCGACGAACAGTTCGGCGAACACACGGGTGTTCGACAAACCAAACCGAACTCGAACACTACGGGGGTGGCTCAACACTATGTATCACATGATAAAATGAATGGTGTCATTCAAAAGTATAACTCGTCCCACAAAAATACAAGTTCTCATATGGCTATGGGGACAGAGGCAAATAAAAACGTTATAGCTCTTGGAATATGGTGAGGGAAAAACGAAAAATCACAAGGCCATGAAGGGATTACAATGCACAGACAATCACCACGATATAAGTTGTTTAACATATAACATCTACCCGGTGCTGTGGTTTCAATGCACTATACAACATACACAGACAATTACAAACCTGGCCTAAATGGGAACTGTAATTGAAGTAAGCTTTGCATAAATCAATGGCAGATATATTAAAGTTTCATGTAATCACGTGTTATCAAAGAAATCTGCCTCTTTCTCCACTTATAAACCACTTCTTTTCCTCTCCAGACTATAAATAACATTATTCATCATGTACTCACATGGCAGCTTATTCTGAAAAGTTATTTGAAAGTATATTTATCCTTTAAGTAAGATTTCAGGATACCAATCATATGCATAGTGTAGGAGTCATGCTTCTTTAACGTTTTCTAAAATGGGAGAAATTTGTTCATATGAGGCCACATTCACACGTTCAGTATTTGGTCAGTATTTTACGTCAGTATTTGTAAGGCTGAGTTCACACGATGCGTATTTAATGCGTTTCCGCAGTTGCGTAAACGCCGCGGAAACGCATGAAAAACGCATGGTAGAAGGGCAGCAATGATCCCCAATTGAAATCCGCATGTGCTGTGCCCATGATGCGGATTTTTCTGCAGCGTAAACGCTGCGCTCAAAAATCCGCAGCATGTCAATTAATTTTGCGTAAATGCGGCATTTTCGCCGCCATTGACTTGCATTAGAACACGCCAATTCCGCAAGACTGCATCTGTACTTGCGTAATTGGCGCGTTCTAATGTGCGGATGGTACCCTGGTGTGGAGAAGAGGAGAGTCTCCTCCACACCCAGGTACCATTAAAAAAGCTGTAAAACAAGAATAAAATAAAAAATATATATATACTTACCATCTGTCGGCCCGCGCACCGCTCCTGCTTGGTTCCCGGCACTTGCAGTGAGTTGAAGGACCTGCGCTGACGTCAGAGTCATGTGACGGGTCACGTGACGCTGACGTCGGCAGCTCTTTCAATTCAAAGTTGCCGGCAGCCGGGAGAACGGAGTGTAAAGTAGGACAGCGCGGGCCATCGGAGGTAAGTATATACACTCTCTCGGGTCACACTATATAAATCCATGCCGGCTGCATGGATTTATATAGTGTGACCTAGTTGTCAAGCACTTTCCAGGTGATGCTAAAATCGCCTGGAAAGCGCTTGTCAATCTGCATGCGGAAACGCATGTGAATCCACATGTGGATCCGCATGTATTCTGCAGGAAAAACGCATGCACAATCTGCATGCGTTTTTTCTGCCAGGGAGATGCAGAAATGATGCAGAAATTTTCTGCTTCATTTCTGCATCGTGTGCACATACCCTAAGCCAAACCCAGGAGTGGAACAATCAGAGGAAAAGTATAATAGAAACACGTCACCACTTCTGTATTTATCACCCACTCCTGGTTTTGGCTTACATATACTAATGGAAAATACTGACCAAATAAAGAATGTGTGAACGTGGCCTAAGAATTGTGGATATTGCATTATTAATATACATAGATGATGGTTATTATGCACCTCATTTCATTTATGACCAAATGTATGGAAAAAAAACCAAAACACTATTTTTGTATAGTTGGCCCACAGTAACCTTTGGCTACATTACAGTATACACTTAGAAACTTTTTCTTATTATACGGGTGGTGAGAATAGGGTCTAAACTGGATATACACAAAGTTTGGCTGAGCAAACTGACATGTTGACAGGATGGTTTTGGGGTAATAAGAATACAATTACCTTAAATATAATCATCAGCACTAAGTACCACTGCAAATATCATTACAAAATGCTGTGGGTAAGCCGTATTGCAAAAGGGGAAATGTGCACTGACATCTGCTGCGTATCTCACTGCTCTTGTCAATTTATGCTGCGGATAGTTTTCTGCAACGTGTGCATGTGCATGAAATTCCTTTTAAATTTTACTTACACACAACTGATTTAACAAACACCCGCTTGCCCTTATGCCAGTGTAAGGAAATGCTGTGCACACCCCCTTTGAAGAATCTGATATAATGCATTATGTTGTTTTGCATACTCAGTGATTTACATTGCTATGTGGTGAAGCTATGTTCTGTCCAGCAACTGATAGTAGGCATATACAGAGTTAACAGTTGGAACTAGCTCAGCATGGGAGGGGCTACATGGGAGTACAGGAGACGATTTCTTGATAGAAGGGCAGATAGGGTCCAGCTTGTAGCTGTAGCAGACCTCAGGTCTGGCTAGTAAGCTGAACCACAGGTAGTGGGTGTCCCTGTGGCAATGTAAGGAGATGGACATACTGCCCACGTTTCCGCCTTGACAAGTTTCCCCCTTGAAGAAACAAGTGGTGTAATGTGAAATGTGATGTATAATGTGAATTGTGATATGTGTGAAAGGAGTTATTTGGGTGTCCCTAAGTGAGAGGAGACTGAGAGAAAAGAGATAGTGAGATCCAGAGCAGAAACGAGGAAAGTGAATTAGAGACAGAGGGAATTGACAGAGAAGGGTCCTGGGAGAGGACGCCTAGCAGAAAGGCCCAGCTTTTAAAATTCTTCAAGGTAATGGGCCTAGACAGGACTGAGTATGTGAAACGAATAGATTGTATCGGGCGGGAGTTCCAGAGCGTCAGCATTAGAGAAGATATACACTGCCCATACTGGCATCATAAGTTCCCTAAGGGGACCGAAGACACAGAACAGCTGGTCGAGTAAAGGACTCTTGCTAAACAGGACTGTAGTGTCAAGCTGGGTTGTGGTGAAGTAGTGACAAACAGTGAATACAGAGGACAATTAGAGAGAGTTAAGAGCAAAGGAGAACAATAGAGAAAAGAAGTAAGGAAACTGTGTGGAAAATGCTTTGAGTTGTAAAGGAAACGTTCATAAGACTGTGTACCCACTATCTCTTGTATATATTCCCTATCAAGTTCCTTTTCAGTAAAAAAGTTATTTTTAAATGGTGGTCTCCCTCATTGTCCAACACCTGGTCCTGGCAAACTAGCAACACAGGACACATGCGGTTTGCACAGGTGTAGCGCCCTCACAGCACAAGTCCACACACCCAACCAGGACCCCCACTTTCATGTAACATGCTGGGCATAAGAGACGAGTACCTCACCCATGGCTGCCGCTCTGCACCACGTTACAGCAAGAGGGAGATTAGTGAGGAAGATAGTAAGGCTATGTGCCCACGATGCAGAAATGAAGCAGAAAATTTCTGCAGCATTTCAGCATCTCCCTGGCAGAAAAAACGCATGCAGATTGTGCATGCGTTTTTCCTGCAGAATACATGCGGAATACATGCGGATTCACATGCAGATTCACATGCGTTAACGCATGTGTTTCCGCATGCGGACTGACAAGCACTTTCCAGGCGATAGCATCACTTGGAATGTGCTTGACAACTAGGTCACACTGTATGAATCCATGCAAACGGCATGGATTTATATAGTGTGACCGTAAAAAAAAAAAAAATAAAGCTATACTCACCCCCGCTGCCCCGGCGTGTGCTGTCGCGCTCGTCCTGGCTTCTTCCGGGTTGCCGGCACATCGCGAGACAGCCTGCGGTCACATGACTGCGACGTCATCTCAGGTCCTGGAAGGAGAAGTGCTGCTGGCAAGCAGAGAGAAGCCGCCGGACAGGTGAATATAAATTTTATTTTTTATTTTATTCTTTTTTTTACAGGTACAATGGTACCCAGGTCTGGAGGAGAGTCTCCTCTCCTCCAGAACTGGGTACCATCCGCACATAGAGACGCATAAAATCCGCTTGTACAAATGTACAGACGCGGATATTATGCGTCTCAATGCAAGTCAATGGCGGCGCTTCCGCTGCGCTTCCGCAAAATTAATGAACATGCTGCGGATTTATTTGCCCTGCAGAAACGCTGCGGAAAAATCCGCAGCATGTGCATTGACATTGCGGAATGCCATTGGGGACCATGGGGTGCGGATTACCATGCGTTTTTGATGCGTTTCCGCTGGGGAAATTCCGCAGCATAAATGCATGAAAACCGCATCATGTGCATGCAGCCTAAGACTCTGCAGAGAAGAGACAACTGAAAGAGAAGTGAATAGCAGTCCAGAGTTGGAACAGAAGTAGAGAGGGAGAAGGAAGAAGTTTCGGGGCCCGAGGCAGGAAGCCTAGCAGGACAGTACAGAGCTTACAGCCGGAAAGGTAGCAGAAAGTGAAAAGGAAAGGAAAGCGAGAAAAAGAGAAAATGCCCCGAGTGGAAGTTTGGAGGCGTCAGTAGGAAAGGAAGCTGAGTAGCAAGCATATTGGCACAGAAACTCTCCTGCGGAGAGGACGCAGTACCGTGGGTTGGAGCTTAGGAGTCTTGCTTACTAGACTGTAGTGACATTATTGAGAACGAGGGGAGCTCCCTGAGTTGTGTGCTGGGCTGTATTAAGAGAAGAGATAGTAATGGACAAAGACAGGACAGAGTGACTCCAGAAGACAAGGAAACGTGATGATGTTCCATGTTACTAAAGAAACGTCCATGAAGATATATACCTACTACCTGCTGTATATTGTTCCTACTAAGTTATGCTTCAGTAAAAAGTATATTTTTTACCTGTGGTCTCCCTCAATTAACTCCGTAATATTCGGTCCTGGCCAGCTGAGTACAACGGCACCATGTGGTCTGCAGAGGTGAATCACCAAAATAACCAAAGTCTACAGATCCAGCCAGGACCCCCATTTTCATGTAGCTTGCCGGGGCATGGAAGACAAGTACTTCGACCATGGCAAACGCCCCACTTCACCTTACATCAGCTACAGACACCAAGAAAGGATTTTTAAAGCAACAGTAGGTCATGAAAGTCCCATATTCCTGACCTGTGTCACTTCACTGGGCTTCTTGCAGCAGTTTTGATAAAATTACTGTTTTATATGCTGTCAATTTACTATTTTTTCCAATGATGAGCTGTCTAATGCCACACACACCATTGATGTACAGCTTTCCGCCTACAGTGTGCATGGGCAGAAAGATGCCAAGCAATGATGGGCACAACCAGAACTCTGAATATTGAGGACTACAAAGAAAGTACCTATCACTGACAGGACAAGCAGAGTTGCAGCAGATAAAACTGTATAATATGAAAACCACAGCAAGCAGGCAAGTAATTGACACACCTAGAATCAGGGTCTCTGCCACAGGTAACTGTACTGATTGGGTTGTCAACAGTAGATCACATATGGTAGACATTTGGCAGGTAAGACTATAGTCAAAAACAGGCAGGAATCATTGTGAAAGCGGACAATGACAGATGTTGTAGGTTGTCTATCCTGCAGAGCTATTTGGTTTTCTATTGGTTATTGAGACATATTTATACAGTAAATGAAACTGAGAGATTTAGGCTGGCTGGGTTCAGACCAGTGATATGATTTTGCACCCCTCTATATACAGATAACAATGTTAAGAATGAGATTTGAACCATTACGCTGTTTTCAGCATTTTAATTTGTAGCTATAAAACATTTATGATTTAGAGAATTGCTGCGTCCTTCAAAAGACAATAAGTCAACGTGTTCCAGACGTGTGACTGAGCTTTATGCAGGTCCCCATCAGACTTCTATATCTTCTTCTAATCATTGGTCCCAGCTGGAGTCTATCATTCCTATCACTGTAATGCTGCTCACACTTAGACCATTCTGCTTTATGCAGCTTCATGCTGGTTCATCTCTACAGAGACTATGTGTTAGTACTACAGAAGAGTCTGTGCTGAAATATATATAAAATTGACATAAAAGTAAAAATATTTAACCTTTTACTGACTCAAGTGACTTCAGACTTGAAAGTGTACCTGTAAGGATGTGTGGACGCCTGCACACGCTCTGCATCTCTTCCTGATAAAACAGGTACATGTGTAATGCATAATAGGTACATTAGGGTGAAATATTTAAAGTGTGTGTTAGTATACTGTAACAAGATAATATAGGGAAAGAATAGGGTATAAGTGTAGGAATAAGATAAGGTTAGCTAGGTACCAGGGGTTCAGTAGAAGACAGGGGGCACTGTAGTATGAGGAAAGGGTAGAAGTTGTAGTTGTTGGGTTCAAGGGTTTTTCCAGTTGGGAGGGGGAGTGAAGTTATAAATAGAAGGAGTACTTCAAGGTTTAGTCAGGGGAATACAGTTGAAAGTGTTGGAACATTTAAGCATGTGAAGGAGGGAAACTGAAAGAAGTGGAGAAGTTCAGGGCCATTTGGCTGAAGGTCGACAGTGATACAGAGAGGAGAGAAGGAAAGCAGAGTAGGCCAGGAGCCTGAAAGTAAGAGGAGCATTCTAAAGGGTAAGAAATACAGTATGCGGACATCTGCCACTTTGTTCAGCGGGATGCTGAAACAGCAGAATAGTGGGTCAGGAAGCATGAAAATTGTGTTGGAAGAGGAAGGCATTACAGAGCCTGAGGTAACAGAGAATGCAGGAAGAGCTCTGGATGAGCAACAGAACATGTGCAGTACTGTATCTTCTTTTGAATCTGTGACTGCTGTATCACAATGTGCTGTGACCAGAACTGAACTGGAAGAGTTAAGTAAAGTTGTTCTGTTGAAAAAGGAACAAGAGTCTGTGCTTGATTCTCTGCCTCAGCTGAGCTTGGAACTCTGGAGCAGATGGGACCCTCAAGGAAAACTGGGAGTGTTATTCAGTACACACAGACTATAAGACAGACTGAACACTATTTTCTCTTTGTGGGGAGTCAGGGTATGGGAGCACAGCCACAACTACCACCCTGCACCCCTCAAATACCTACCATTTCATGTTCGAGCAAATAATGGTTACTTACAGAATGAAAAAAATTTTTTTTTAAATCTCAGTATGCTCTCAGTGAGTCTTTTTGGCCACTTTGGGTTGTTTTTCTTCTCTAGAGCTGTTCTTCTTTTGAACTTTCTTTCCTTCTTTAAAACAATGCATGTGTTAAAGTTAGAGTAGAGCAAAAAGACTCCTGGGACTCTGGTCTAGAGTACACATTGGTAGCCCATGGCCTCTGGACCAGAGCACTGCAAACCTCCAATCTGATAGCATTCCCCAAGCCTCTTCTAATTAGTAGGCCTGGCATAGCATTATGCATGCATCGCTCAATAACAGAGATTGGGATGGAAAGCCCTAAAACATTGGAAAAAAAAAACTCCAGATAGTAATATGTTACACACCTGCAGCACTGAAGAAGATAATAGTAGTAGTCTGTGAATAATACAGAAATTCAATGGGTAGGGTGAGAGAAATAGGAGAGGTTCCAGCATCAGCAGCAGTGCCAGTCTCTGTGTGTTTGATCAGTGATATGGTGTGACTGGCATTTTTTTCTGCTCCTGCATTTGAATTGTACTTATTCTTAATGCACTACAATGCAGCAACATGCCGTGACAATATTTTTTTACAGAAAAAATAATCTGAAATTCGTGTCAGACTGAGAATGTATGCTTACTCGTCACAAGCAACTGCACTGAGTTTTTGCATTTCTTGTGTAATTTTCTTTTAAAATGGGGAATAATTGTTTTTAAAAAATACAAAAGAAAATTCAGATATTTAACTTGGAATGCCTACCTCACAAGGTGTGCATGTCACAAACATTTTTTTGCACACTTATTTTACTAATCAAATTTTACATCTGTACATGCCACACCAATTCAGCGGCCAATAAAATAAATAAAAATGAATTTTAAAAAATCTAGACATTTCACTGAACATGTCTATTTTTGTTCACCTGTTTTACTAGTTCAATTTTACACATGCACAGCAGGGCGTCACATGTACATGGAGCCACAGATCCTGGAGGGGTGCATTTCAGGATTTCTCCACAAGAGGCCCTCAGAGCATACACACACCTCCACGCTACCTCAGACCACCAGAGGGAGCCCGGATAGGGATATAAATACGGAGGGTGGAGATAGGCAGAGTCAGTCTGTTAGTAAGTTCTCCTCAGGAAGGAGTGTAGACAGAACAGTATGGAGTCCACAGCCAGTTCCTGCAGAGTGAGACACAGAGAAACAGGTCAGTCTGCAGTGGAGCTCAGTCAGACTCAAGCAGCTCGAGTTAAGTGAGCTAGGAGCGTTGCTGACGCTCAGAGAGCAGCAGAAGAGGCAGCCAGCTACTGCCAGTGTGTATAGCCTAGTGAGGGCCCGAGTAGGCCGAAGGCTAGAGGAGTGAGTAGCATTGGGGGCAGAGGAGCTTTACCAGCTCACCCCAGAAACCATATACCGGACACCGGGTCCGAGTCTGCAGGGATTCATTACACCCAGCAGAAGACAACCAGAACCCCTGGCGAACTACATGTCCCAGGAATACCAAACGCTGACTGTTATACCAGGGTCAGGAGTTACCGAGGCCCCATATACCAGGGAGTGTGTACTCCAACAGAAGGCCCTACCACAGGATCAGCCGGTGCAGAACAGAGACTAAGTTAGGCCTAGCTCCAGGCAGGCCAGAGACTAACATTAAGCGGCGAAGAAACAGGGGGCCCTACACCTGCTGACTGGTGAGAGTCCTGCAGTGCACCCCTCACCCTACAGTGCTCCGGACGGTACCTGCATTTCCACAGAAGCAAACCGTGTGTGTCCCCTGTCCTTCCTTGGACCCGGCTGGGTCACCGCCATATCGTGCACCTCGTCAAACATCGCTGCCCTGAGGCCTAGCTCCACCTGTGGGGAGCTACACCATCAAAGCTGCCGTAACACCGGCCTCAGTGGACTGCCGCAACGCTGGTGATCCTCACCAGACACCACAGGTGGTGTCACGAACTTTGACATCTCATTATCCCCTTTTTATGAGAGACCCCAGGGTACGGGCCCGGGAGCCGACCGCCGCGACATCCCCCAAGACCAGGCATCAAGGCCCGGGCGCCGAGTAGTCCCCATCCCCTGGGTGCCACATCTCTCTAACTGGCGTCACAAACAAGATTGCGTGCCCGTTGCCACCGGGTACTGTGCGCCTTAAGAAACTGTAAAACTCACAGTGGTGAAGCTTTTCCCGCCATTTTCTGGAGTTTCCCGCCACTGGCCGCCATCTCTCCGGTCGCCGCACTGGAAGAAGAGGGGCGTAACCTCTGGAAGCGCGCGAAGTCGTGGACATGCCCCACGCACTGCCGCAGCATCAGGTCCTGGCAGGAAGCCCCAGCGAACGCTCTGACGTGGAACGTAAGCGACGCAAGGTCCTACCAGAAGATCGTCACCTGCGGAGCTGCGGCCCACAGAAGGAAGGTAGGCCACGGTTCACTAGGGGGGGCGCCAAGATGTTGCAGCAACAACCCGACGTCGCGGCCCAGGCTGACAGCCCCGATGATGCACCCGCGGCCTCCGCCGCGCAAGACAGAGCAGCCGCTCCATCACCAGGGCCTGTAGCCCCTATCGTACCATTGACTTTACCATACATGCCTGCAGCAAAGTGGCTCCCCCAGTACAGCGACAAGCCAGACACCCTGTCTGGATTCAAGCGCAAAATATGCAGCATACTGGACATGTATTCTATGACGGGCAAACAAAGAGCTGCAGTAGTTGTGGGACAATTGACTGGTGCTGCGGAGAGAGAAGTAGAGACTTGGTCGGCCGCAGACCAGGAATCAGTGTCCTCAATTTTCAAAAAGTTACAGACTGCCTTTGAGGATAGCACTGAAGCAGACCTCCGGATGAGGTTCTACCAACGCTCTCAGAAACCGGAGGACAGCGTTCGGGACTATGCCTGTGTAGCGCCGGCGTCCCTGCCCTCTGCTAGGCAGGGACGCTGTTCCCCTCACCCCTCTGCTCCGAGCCCGGCGTCCTCCTCCCGCTCTGCTGGCAGCGCGCGCTCCTTCCCGGCCACTGTGCTTAGGGCGCGCGCGCTCCCTCCCTCTTAAAGGGGCCGCGCGCGCCGTCCTAAGGAGTCCCCGGCCAATGGCCGGAGGACTTCACCATATATAAGGCACCTCCTCCAAATTGGAGGTGCCCGAGCAATGTTGTTGCACTGTTCACTACTCTGCTTCAGCCCTCAGGTCCCGTTGCCAGTTACCTGCCAGTTACCTGCCAGAAACCTGCCAGTTTGCTGTCTGTTTCCTGCCTGACATTCCTCCTACCTGCTTGCTAGCCTGAGGTCCGACGGTCTGCCTTCCTACCCCTGTCAGTCTGTCTATGGACCAGCTTGCCCGCTCACCTGGGAGCGCTCATCTGCTACCTGTCTGTTTGCCTACCTGGAGGCTCCGCCGTCACATGCTGTGACCACCTGCTTATCCAGAGACTCTCGCCTGCTCACCTGGGAGCACTCATCTGCATCCGCCTGTTAGCCTACCTGGAGGCTCCGCCGTCACATGCTGTGACCACCTGCTTCTCCAGAGACTCTCGCCTGCTCACCTGGGAGCACTCATCTGTCATCCGCCTGCTAGCCTACCTGGAGGCTCAGCCGTCACAGGTCGTACCTACCCTATACCCAGAGACTGTCCCGGTCACTTGCTGTGACCTCCTGCCCGTTTACCCAGAGACTGTCCCGGTCACTTGCCGTGACCACCTGCCCGTTTACCCAGAGACTGTCCCGGTCACCTGCTGTGACTACCTGCCCGTCTTCCCTGGTCACCACCCGCTTCCTTACAAGGACCGCCCCCTTGTATAGTAGCTCAGAGGTTCCGCCTCCCAGACCCGTTACAGTTTGCTCGGGCCATGGAACCCGGTGGTACCCAAGCTCCCTCGCTCTCGGACCTATGTCATGAACTGTCCCGTCAGAGGTCCCAACAGGAGTCCATCCTGGGTCACCTGCGGAATGTCAACTCACGCCTGGACACTCTGACTGCTCCACCAGCAACCACCGCTAGAGTCATGACTCGCAACCCGGCAGCGCCGCTGCCCACCAATACCATGGTATCCTGCTCCGGACCCCGGCTTTCTGCACCTCCTCGCTTCGGAGACGACTCCGCTCAGGCTCGGGGCTTCATAAACCAGTGCACCCTGCACTTTTAACTCCTGTCCCACCAGTTTAACTCCGACCGGGCCAAAGTAGCCTTCATCATGTCCCATCTCACGGGGGAGGCACTGGCTTGGCTAAATCCTCTATGGGAGAGAGGAGACCCCCTGGTGTCAGACTTGCCTGCCTTTCTCACGGCTTTCCGGAAAGTCTTCGACGAACCTGGACGGAAGACCTCATCCGCATCATCTCTGCTACGCCTCCGTCAGGGAAGTCTCACCGTGGGCCAATATGCCATACGGTTCCGTACCCTTGCCTCGGAGCTGGCCTGGGATAACGACGCTCTGGTATCTGTCTTCTGGGAGGGTCTGTCCAGCCGTATTAAAGATGAACTCGCCGGTCGGGACATTCCTACCGCTCTCGATGATTTAATAACTCTTGCCACCCAGATTGACCTACGGTTCCAGGAGCGTGCCAAAGAGGTCACCCGTGAGAGGAGGTTTCCACGTCTAGCTCCTTCCTTCCAGAAACCCGTCACTCCCTCCCTGTCTCCCCAGGAACACCCTCCTGAGCCTATGCAGGTCGACCAGACCAAGATGGTCAAAACCCGTCAGGACTTACGCCGTGCCGAGGGGAGCTGCTTCTACTGTGGCAGTAAGGAGCACCGGATCCGTACCTGCCCGGAGAGGTCGGGAAACGCCTGTGTCTAGGTTCGCTCAGAGAGGTCGACCTAGACAAGAATAAATCCTCTCCATCTCTGCTGCTGTCAGTCTCAATCGTCTGCGGGGAGAACCGTTATTTCGAACTAGCCCAACTTGACTCTGGAGCAGCCGGGAATCTTATTTCACAGTCCCTGGTAGAGAAATACCGCATCCCCACCAAACCTCTGGCTGTACCCTTGTCTGTTGCTGCCCTGGATGGGGGCCTCTTACCACGTCCCATCCAACTCATCACCGAATCCATTACTCTACAGGTGGGAATGCTGCATTCTGAGTGTATCTCCTTTCATGTTCTGCCTGGACTCTCTCACGCCCTCTTGCTAGGCCTACCTTGGCTCCAGAGACATGCACCCGTGCTTGACTGGCAGACCGGAGAAGTCCTTCGCTGGGGGCAGGACTGTCATAAGTCTTGTCTGGTTCCCGTTCATCCCGTCCGTCCTTCTCCTACCCCAGCTAATCTACCTGGACTTCCGATTCCTTATTGGTCATATGCTGACGTCTTTAATAAAAAGGAGGCAGAGACTCTACCCCCTCATAGACCATACGACTGCCCTATCGACCTGTTACCCGGTACTACTTCTCCCCGTGGGCGTATTTACCCATTGTCCGCTGCTGAGACCCGGTCTATGTCCGAGTATATTGAGGAGAATTTGGCCCGGGGATTTATCCGGAAATCTACCTCCCCGGCGGGAGCAGGCTTCTCCTTTGTT
The DNA here is from genome assembly GCF_046119375.1 of Phyllobates terribilis. Taxonomy (NCBI): domain Eukaryota; kingdom Metazoa; phylum Chordata; class Amphibia; order Anura; family Dendrobatidae; genus Phyllobates; species Phyllobates terribilis. The sequence continues at coordinate 793,889,454 of NW_027362762.1, read as the reverse complement.
AAAAAGAAGGACGGCTCTCTCCGTCCCTGCATAGACTATAGAGGCCTAAACCAGATCACGGTGAATAATAAGTACCCCCTTCCGCTCATTCCGGAATTATTTGATCGTCTGAGGGGGGCTAGAATCTTCACCAAACTGGACCTTCGTGGGGCGTACAACCTGGTCCGTATCCGTCAGGGGGATGAATGGAAGACGGCATTCAACACCCGGGACGGCCATTACGAATATCTGGTAATGCCCTTCGGTCTCTGTAACGCTCCCGCCGTCTTTCAAGAGTTGGTCAATGACATCTTCCGGGACCTTCTCTACTCCTGCGTGGTGGTGTACCTGGACGACATCTTGGTCTTCTCTCCGGATCTCCAGACTCACCGGAGGGATGTTCGTCAGGTCCTGCTCAGGCTCAGGCAGAACCACCTCTTCGCTAAATATGAGAAGTGCCTCTTTGAGCAGACCTCGCTTCCGTTTTTGGGCTACATAATTTCTCAGACCGGCCTACGAATGGATCCTGAGAAACTGTCTGCCATCGAGAAGTGGCCTCGACCGGAGGGGTTGAAGGCCATTCAGCGGTTCCTGGGCTTCGCCAACTACTACCGCCTCTTCATACCGCACTTCTCTTCCCGGACTGCCCCAATTTCCGCGCTCACCCGTAAGGGCACTAATCCCAGAGAGTGGCCGCCCGAAGCAGAGGAGGCCTTTCTTTCCTTAAAACAGGCCTTCTCTTCCGCCCCGGTGCTGCATCGCCCTGATGGCAACAAGCAGTTCTTCCTGGAGGTTGACGCCTCCTCCTCTGGAGCCGGAGCGGTACTTACCCAAAAATCGTCCTCCGGGAGAATGGTAACTTGTCGCTTCTTCTCCAAACTCTTCTCTTCTGAGCGCAACTATTCCATAGGAGATCGAGAGTTATTGGCCATCAAGCTGGCATTGGAGGAGTGGCGTTACCTGCTCGAAGGGGCTCTTCACCCGGTAATAATTTACACTGACCACAAGAACTTGGCTTACCTCCAGCATGCCCAGAGACTTAACCCGCGCCAAGCCCGGTAGTCCTTGTTTTTTGCTCGCTTTGATTTTGTTCTTCATTTTCGCCCGGCTGACAAAAACATCAAGGCGGACGCCTTATCCCGATCCTTTATGGTGTCTGATCTCAAGGAAGAACCGAAACACATCATCGATCCCGCCAGAGTAATGCAGGTGGCTCCCGTGAGTCTAAATCGTCTCCCTCCCGGTAAGACGTTCGTATCAGTACCTGATCGGGAGAAGATCCTACACTGGGGTCACTCGTCTAAACTAGCTGGCCACGCCGGTCAGAAAAAGACCCTCCAGCTTATTACCCGGCACTACTGGTGGCCTACCCTGCACAAGGACGTAATAGACTTTGTTTCTGCCTGTGTGTCCTGCGCCTGCAACAAGGTTCCGAGACTTCTGCCAGCCGGTCGCCTCCTTCCGCTCCCAGTACCTGCTGCCCCCTGGCAGCATATAGCAATGGACTTTATAACTGATCTCCCCGTCTCTGCCGGTTGTACGGTCATTTGGGTGGTCGCTGACCGCTTTTCCAAGATGGCTCATTTCGTTCCCCTGCCAGGCCTCCCGTCTGCACCCGAGCTGGCTAAAGACTTTATCCGCCACATCTTCCGTCTTCATGGACTGCCCCTCCACATAGTGTCGGATCGTGGGGTACAGTTCACCTCACGCTTCTGGAGAGCCACTTGTAAACTGCTAGATGTCACCCTGGACTTTTCCTCCGCTTACCACCCACAGTCTAATAGTCAAGTGGAGCGGATCAATCAGAACCTGACCAGTTACCTCCGGCACTTCGTTAATGCCCACCATTCAGACTGGGTGGATCTCCTGCCATGGGCCGAATTTTCTTACAACAATCACGAGAGCGAATCTTCCTCCAAATCCCCGTTTTTTGTTGTCTTCGGTCAGCATCCTCGGATCCCATTTCCCGTCTCCACCTCGGTGGACAATCCGGCTGCGGAATCTCTTGTTAACAAATTTTCCTCCATATGGGAGAGCACCCGGTCCGCACTCCTTCTGTCATCCGAGCGTATGAAAAGACATGCTGACAAAAAACGTCTGGATCCTCCTCAATTCCATCCAGGGGATAAGGTCTGGCTCTCGTCCAAATATGTCCGGCTCAAGGTTCCTTCCTATAAGTTAGGGCCTCGCTTCATCGGTCCTCTGGAGGTCATCAGCCAGATCAACCCGGTGGCCTATAAATTGAAACTCCCGGCCAACTTGCGGATCCCTAACTCCTTCCATGTATCTCTCCTCAAACCTGTGGTACTTAACTATTTTTCCAAGTCTACAGGTACGCCTCCTGCTCCGGTTTCCACTGAAAACGAATTTGAGGTAGAGAACATTCTGGCCACCAAAAGGGTAAGAGGGAAAACCTTTTTTCTGGTAGATTGGAAGGGGTTTGGTCCTGAAGAGAGAACGTGGGAGCCCCGGGAGAACATCCATGCCCCTCTCATCCTAGCTAAATTTCTCTCTGGCCTAAAAAAGGGGGGGCCTAAAGGGGGGGGTACTGTAGCGCCGGCGTCCCTGCCCTCTGCTAGGCAGGGACGCTGTTCCCCTCACCCCTCTGCTCCGAGCCCGGCATCCTCCTCCCGCTCTGCTGGCAGCGCGCGCTCCTTCCCGGCCACTGTGCTTAGGGCGCGCGCGCGCGCGCTCCCTCCCTCTTAAAGGGGCCGCGCGCGCCGTCCTAAGGAGTCCCCGGCCAATGGCCGGAGGACTTCACCATATATAAGGCACCTCCTCCAAATTGGAGGTGCCCGAGCAATGTTGTTGCACTGTTCACTACTCTGCTTCAGCCCTCAGGTCCCGTTGCCAGTTACCTGCCAATTACCTGCCAGAAACCTGCCAGTTTGCTGTCTGTTTCCTGCCTGACATTCCTCCTACCTGCTTGCTATCCTGAGGTCCGACGGTCTGCCTTCCTACCCCTGTCAGTCTGTCTATGGACCAGCTTGCCCGCTCACCTGGGAGCGCTCATCTGCTACCTGTCTGTTTGCCTACCTGGAGGCTCCGCCGTCACATGCTGTGACCACCTGCTTATCCAGAGACTCTCGCCTGCTCACCTGGGAGCACTCATCTGCATCCGCCTGTTAGCCTACCTGGAGGCTCCGCCGTCACATGCTGTGACCACCTGTCAGTCCAGAGACTCCTGCCCGCTCACCTGGGAGCACTCATCTGCATCCGCCTGTTAGCCTACCTGGAGGCTCCGCCGTCACATGCTGTGACCACCTGCTTCTCCAGAGACTCTCGCCTGCTCACCTGGGAGCACTCATCTGTCATCCGCCTGCTAGCCTACCTGGAGGCTCAGCCGTCACAGGTCGTACCTACCCTATACCCAGAGACTGTCCCGGTCACTTGCTGTGACCTCCGGCCCGTTCACCCAGAGACTGCCCCGGTCACTTGCTGTGACCTCCTGCCCGTTTACCCAGAGACTGTCCCGGTCACTTGCCGTGACCACCTGCCCGTTTACCCAGAGACTGTCCCGGTCACCTGCTGTGACTACCTGCCCGTCTTCCCTGGTCACCACCCGCTTCCTTACAAGGACCGCCCCCTCGTATAGTAGCTCAGAGGTTCCGCCTCCCAGACCCGTTACAGCCTGCAAGGGGCCCTGCGAGCTCTAAAACAGGTTAGTACAATTAGCATAACTAATGAGAGTAAAATGCTAAAAGAACAATTTGTCCGGGGGCTGAGGTCCCAAGCGGAGAGCAGGACTGTGCGTTGGTGGTCTTTGGATCATCCAGATGCTACCTTTGACACCCTTAAGGATATGGCTATAAAGGGACTGCAACCCCTGGAGACGGCAGATACTGCAATCCAACTTTACCAGGGTGGGGCCACTCCAACGCCAGCAGCACCCAGCTTTTCCCCGCTGGCTGCTGAAGCCAAAGTGCAGGCAGCGCCCCCTACTGAGCTGGATTGTCTGCGCTCAGAAGTGTGCCAGTTGACCAAAAACCTGGCCACTGTAATGAGTGCCCTGCAGCTACGGAAGGAGCCAGAGACGGAGGGAAAAATCCTGCTAGCCGACTGCCCTGAGGATGTCCCCTGGATGAACCGGAGAAGGAGGACATTGTCACCCCGGAGGAGGACAACGCCACCCCCAGGAAGGACCAACAACCAGCGCCATCCTCACCAAGAGTTCGTCTGCCACCGCTGCCAGAAGGCAGGTCACACAGTGCACCAGTGTCCTTTAAACAAGCAAACCCTGGGTCCAAGGGCCAACACCCAGGAATAGACTCAGCAGGCCCCTCAGACTGGCACCGCAGGTTCGTGGGAGGAAGACCTTTCCTATCCATCATACTGGACGGCATTGCGATACCTGCCCTGCTGGACACCGGATCCCAGGTAACAATCATACCTGATATACTCTATAGCAAATACTGGTCCATGGACAGTCTCCAACCCCCAAACCCAGACTTTTCAGTATATGCCTCTAACGACCTCCCTTTTGACCTACTTGGGGTTAAGAATGTAGCCGTAAAAGTGGGGAGTGTGTAGTTAAAGGACCAGGGACTCATTGTAGTGAAGACTGTCAATGAGGAAAATGGACTGAATGTGGTACTAGGCGCTAACATTGTTGGTAACTGTTTGGAGGAGGTTGTGTTTTTACTCCAACAGCTCACTGACGTTGCCAGACCAGGGCAGAAGAGAGCGATCCAGAAGGAGATCCGAGCCCTGATGTACCAGCAGCAAGTGAAGCTGACCGGGGGTGAGATTGGTAGTGTGCGGGTAACAGACCCGATACCCATTGTGATTCCCCCAATGAGTGAAATGCTTATCTGGTGTAGAGCAGCAATAGGTCTTAAAGGACAGAGCTACCAGGCGGTAGTAGAACCCTTTAGCTCAGAGCACAGACCTACACTCTTAACTGCCAGGGGGGTAGTAGATGTACACAATGGGAGGGTGCCTGTCCGTCTTCTCAACTATGGGGAAGAGGAGGTCAGATTACCACGTTATGCCACTGTTGCCAAACTTTACACTGTAAATAATAACTCTATTCACACGGCGGAGTCCTTAACCTCCCCAGACCAAGTGGAGGATAATGACCCTGCAACCCAGGTGGAGGATTGGTGTCAGCAGATCCATGTTGGGACAGACACCACTCCAGCCCACCAGAAACAGGGAGTACACTGGGTGGTTCAGGAATACGCGCAGGTATTCAGCAAACACCCACTTGACTTTGGGAGGATTAAGGGGGTACAACATCACATCCCCACAAGCAACCATCCCCCCCATCAAGGAACGGTACAGGCCTATACCTCCAGCACACTACCAGAAAGCCAAGGAGATGTTGCACGACATGAAGAAGGCAGGGGTAGTAAGGGATAGTTGTAGTCCCTGGGCAGCTCCCCTAGTTTTAGTCAGGAAGAAGGATGGAAGCATGAGAATGTGTGTAGATTACAGACAAGTAAATCGCATTACACATAAAGATGCATACCCTTTACCCCGTATTGAGGAATCCCTGGCTGCCTTAAAGTCTGCAAATTACTTTTCTACCCTTGACCTCACTAGTGGGTACTGGCAAGTAGCTGTGGCTGAGGAGGATCGGGAGAAGACGGCCTTCACCACCCCGATGGGACTCTGCGAGTTCAACAGTATGCCGTCTGGACTCTGCAACGCCCCTGGAACTTTCCAGAGATTGATGGAGTGCTGCCTGGGACACCACAACTTCGAGACTGTGTTACTATACCTGGATGACGTGATTGTGTACTCCAAAACGTATGAGGACCACTTGAAGCACCTGGCGGAGGTATTTGAGTCACTGTCCCGGTATGGGATGAAGTTGAAGCCCTCAAAGTGCCACCTGCTCAAGAAAAAGGTACAGTACCTGGGGCACATTGTTAGTCCAGAGGGAGTAGCACCAGACCCGGAGAAGGTCACTGCCATCCAGAAATGGCCGGAGCCGAAGAACCTCAAGGAGGCGAGTCAGTTCCTGGGACTAGTAGGATACTACCGGAGGTTTGTAAAAGATTACATGAAGAAAGCAGCGCCTCTGCAAGACCTCCTGGTAGGACAGTCCCCCAAGGGCAGAAATCCCCCATTCCACTGGGGTAAAGAACAGGCTGAATCATTTCAAGAAATGAAGGAGATCCTGACAGGTGATGAGATCCTAGCCTACCCTGACTACAGCCAACCGTTCCTGCTGTATACTGATGCCAGCAATGAAGGATTGGGAGCTGTCCTAAGTCAGAAGCAGAATGGCCAGGAGAAAGTCATCACGTATGCAAGCAGGAAGCTCCGCCCGACTGAGAGGAACCCAGAGAACTATAGCAGCTTTAAGTTGGAGTTCCTGGCCTTGGTCTGGGCCTTCACAGAAAGGTTCAAGCACTACCTAGCCTCCAGCAAGTTCACTGCCTACATTGGCAATAACCCCTTAACTCATCTTGAAACAGCCAAGCTGGGAGCCATGGAACAACGATGGATGGCTCGGCTGTCAAACTACCAGTTTACAATTAAGTACCGGGCGGGCCACAAGAACGGCGACGCCGATGCCCTGTCCAGGATGCCTCACCAGTCAGACACAGAAGAAGAAATGGATGACTTGGAAGAGATTGAACTACCTGCCTTCCACCGGAATGGGATGATCCACGAGCTACGAGCCTCCAGCAGGCAACGCGGTAAGACGTTAAACCCCCTGCCTCACCACAGCTGGAAGGAGACCCAGGATAGCGACCCGGTTGTCAGCCGTATCAAGGAGCTGATAACCCAAGAAGGTTCCTCCCTGGAGAAGGATGCGTCTCTCCAAGCAAAGCAGTTGTGGAATGAGAGAAGCCGGCTGTTTATCTACCGTGAGTAGTTGTGCCGGAGGTACGTCAATCCCAAGACCCACGAGATGGTATGGCAGATAGTGGTTCCCAAGACGGACATCCAGATGGTGTTGGAGGTCTACCATGACCAGGCGGGGCACTTTGGCTGGAAAAAGCTTGAAACCCTGCTGAAGTGTCGATTCTACTGGGTAGGAATGCGCAGCTCCACTGAGAGGTGGTGCGGAGACTGTGGACCCTGTAGCCTCAGAAGAAAAGACTACAGCAGCCAGAAGGCGCCCCTGCAACCCATCAAGACGACTCGACCCCTGGAGATCATGGCCCTGGAACATGTCAAGCTGTCACCCAGCAGGTCAGGATACTCCTATGCCCTGACCATGGTGCATCACTACTCCAGGTTCCTGGTGGTCGCCCCTGTCAAAGACCTGACAGCAGAGACAGCAGCGAAGATGTTCCAAGCATACTTCTGCAGACCCCTTGGATACCCTGAGCAGGTACTGACTGACCAAGGCCCGGCCTTTGAGGCTGAATTGTTCAAGGAGTTCTGCCATCTGTACGGGTGTAAAAAGATCAGGACTACACCGTACCACCCCCAAACTAACGGTCTCTGTGAAAAGATGAATAACATCATCATCGACCTGCTGAAGACCATACCACTTGAGGAGAGAAACCAGTGGCCAGACATACTACCTGACCTAGTGGACCTGTACAATCATATACCAGTAAGTTCCACCAACTGCACTCCGGCATACCTAATGCGGGCAAGACCTGGGAAGTTGCCCATGGACCTGGAGCTTGGTGTTGTAGAACCTGAAGCTGATGTGACCACTGAGGACTGGGACACGACCAGAGAGGAGCAGTACAGAAGAGTACAGGCCTGTGTCGAAGACAGTCTCACTCGGGTAAGGGACAAGCAGGAAGCCCACTACAATAAAAGTACACCCGCAGAACCTTTCACACCAGGAGAAGTGGTGTTAAAAAGAAAAAAGAGAAACCACAAACTTGATGACCAGTGGGAGAGAGAACCCTACACTCTGTTGAATTCAAGGTTTGACAACAGGAAGACGTGGCTGATCAGCAAAGATGGAGGAAGAACAACTGCAGCAGTATCTAGGGACCACCTGAAGTTGTGTCCAGATCTGCTCAAACCCCAAGAAGACGTGCCTCTCATTTTCCCGGAGGAACCTGATGAAGCAGTAATACATACTGATTTAGGAGACTTCCCGGCAGATTGGCCTCAAATCGGAGGAGCAGTCATAATCCCAGTACTCCAATTCTTCCAACAGCCAGAAGACCCTCCACAGCAAGTTGAACCTGTAAGTGCTGCAGAAGAGCCTAGTGCTGCAGAAGAGCCTGCTCAAGAAGGATCCCCGGCAGAAGCGGAGCAGGAAGGCCCAGCCAATGGTGAACTTGCCAGCCCAGTAGCGAGGTTAAGGCAGTTTTTCAATACCGTCGCTAGTAGAACAAACAGGGTAGCTGAGAGAAACACTGACACTACACAGACCACCGCACTACTCAGATCTACACGTAGCACAAAAGTGTACCTGACAGGGAGTTGACCTAAGTAAAATAGTTAAACCTCGACAGATGTAGATAGTTACCCCTGGGGTATTGTATTGTATAATACTGTATATTATTGCATTATCCTGTGTATGTATTACTATGTATTTATTGCCTGTTACAGGCCTTTAACTTATATTTTGCCCCTCTAATGGACAATCCAAGTGAAACGGACACTTTACTTATTTGCTTCCCATTACCCGCTTGGATATCTAAGAACTCTGTGGCTGAGGACTATGTGCAGCCCAAAGACTTTGCATTGTAAGTATTTGCGCTCCCTGGAGTGCCCCTTTGAGCAACCTCTCCGGAAGAGACTTGGACTTTCTGGTTGCTCATTGCCTACTGTTTATTGAACTATATACAGTGATGGCAAAAAGTATTGGCACCCCTGCAATTCTGTCAGATAATACTCAGTTTCTTCCTGAAAATGATTGCAATCACAAATTCTTTGGTATTATTATCTTCATTTAATTTGTCTTCAATGAAAAAACACAAAAAGAATTGTCCTAAAACCAAATTGGATATAATTCCACACCAAACCTAAAAAAGGGGGTGGACAAAAGTATTGGCACTGTTTGAAAAATCATGTGATGCTTCTCTAATTTGTGTAATTAACAGCACCTGTAACTTACCTGTGGCACCTAACAGGTGTTGGCAATAACTAAATCACACTTGCAGCCAGTTAACATGGATTAAAGTTGACTCAACCTCTGTCCTGTGTCCTTGTGTGTACCACATTGAGCATGGAGAAAAGAAAGAAGACCAAAGAACTGTCTGAGGACTTGAGAAACCAAATTGTGAGGAAGCATGAGCAATCTCAAGGCTACAAGTCCATCTCCAAAGACCTGAATGTTCCTGTGTCTTCCGTGCGCAGTGTCATCAAGAAGTTTAAAGCCCATGGCACTGTGGCTAACCTCCCTAGATGTGGACGGAAAAGAAAAATTGACGAGAGATTTCAATGCAAGATTGTGCGGATGGTGGATAAAGAACCTCCACTAACATCCAAACAAGTTCAAGCTGCCCTGCAGTCCGAGGGTACAACAGTGTCAACCTGTACTATCCGTCGGCGTCTGAATGAAAAGGGACTGTATGGTAGGATACCCAGGAAGACCCCACTTCTTACCCCGAGACATAAAAAAGCCAGGCTGGAGTTTGCCAAAACTTACCTGAGAAAGCCTAAAACGTTTTGGAAGAATGTTCTCTGGTCAGATGAGACAAAAGTAGAGTTTTTTGGGAAAAAGCATCAACATAGAGTGTACAGGAAAAAAAAGAGGCATTCAAAGAAAAGAACACGGTCCCTACAGTCAAACATGGCGGAGGTTCCCTGATGTTTTGGGGTTGCTTTGCTGCCTCTAGCACTGGACTGCTTGACCGTGTGCATGGCATTATGAAGTCTGAAGACTACCAACAAATTTTGCAGCATAATGTAGGGCCCAGTGTGAGAAAGCTGGGTCTCCCTCAGGGGTCATGGGTGTTCCAGCAGGACAATGACTCAAAACACACTTCCAAAAGCACTATAAAATGGTTTGAGAGAAAGCACTGGAGACTTCTAAGGTGGCCAGCAATGAGTCCAGACCAGAATCCCATAGAACACCTGTGGAGAGATCTCAAAATGGCAGTTTGGAGAAGGCACCCTTCAAATATCAGGGACCTGGAGCAGTTTGCCAAAGAAGAATGGTCTACAATTCCAGCAGAGCATTGTAAGAAACTCATTGATGGTTACCGGAAGCGGTTGTTCGCAGTTATTTTGGCTAAAGGTTGTGCAACCAAGTATTAGGCTGAGGGTGCCAATACTTTTGTCTGGCCCATTTTTGAGTTTTGTGTGAAATGATCAATGATTTGATTTTTGCTTCATTCTCTTTTGTGTTTTTTCCTTGCAAGCAAATTAAATGAAGATAATAATACCAAAGAATTTGTGATTGTAATCATTTTCAGGAAGAAACTGAGTATTATCTGACAGAATTGCAGGGGTGCCAATACTTTTGGCCACCACTGTATGTATATTTATCCATGTTCTGGTTATGCAACGTTCAAGTGTCCTAACCTCCCATAAAGGGAAGCTTGTTATTGTTGTTGTTACAAAATGTGCTTCAGCCCGGGAGTGCTGAGTTCAACTAGGGGGGAATGTGACGACACAGATCCTGGAGGGGTGCATTTCAGGATTTCTCCACAAGAGGCCCTCAGAGCATACACACACCTCCACCCTACCTCAGACCACCAGAGGGAGCCCGGATAGGGATATAAATACGGAGGGTGGAGATAGGCAGAGTCAGTCTGTTAGTAAGTTCTCCTCAGGAAGGAGTGTAGACAGAACAGTATGGAGTCCACAGCCAGTTCCTGCAGAGTGAGACACAGAGAAACAGGTCAGTCTGCAGTGGAGCTCAGTCAGACTCAAGCAGCTCGAGTTAAGTGAGCTAGGAGCGTTGCTGACGCTCAGAGAGCAGCAGAAGAGGCAGCCAGCTACTGCCTGTGTGTATAGCCTAGTGAGGGCCTGAGTAGGCCGAAGGCTAGAGGAGTGAGTAGCATTGAGGGCAGAGGAGCTTTACCAGCTCACCCCAGAAACCATATACCGGACACCGGGTCCGAGTCTGCAGGGATTCATTACACCCAGCAGAAGACAACCAGAACCCCTGGCGAACTACATGTCCGAGTAATACCAAACGCTGACTGTTATACCAGGGTCAGGAGTTACCGAGGCCCCATATACCAGGGAGTGTGTACTCCAACAGAAGGCCCTACCACAGGATCAGCCGGTGCAGAACAGAGACAAAAGTTAGGCCTAGCTCCAGGAGGCCAGAGACTAACACTAAGCGGCGAAGAAACAGGAGGCCCTACACCTGCTCACTGGTGAGAGTCCTGCAGTGCACCCCTCACCCTACAGTGCTCCGGACGGTACCTGCATTTCCACCAGTAAAAGGTACAGAAGCAAACCGTGTGTGTCCCCTGTCCTTCCTTGGACTCGGCTGGGTCACCGCCATATCGTGCACCTCGTCAAACATCGCTGCCCTGAGGCCTAGCTCCACCTGTGGGGAGCTACACCATCAAAGCTGCCGTAACACCGGCCTCAGTGGACTGCCGCAGCGCTGGTGATCCTCACCAAACACCACAGGTGGTGTCACGAACTTTGACATCTTATTTTCCCCTTTTTAAGAGAGACCCCAGGGTACGGGCCCGGGAGCCGACCGCCGCGACATCCCCCAAGACCAGGCATCAAGGCCTGGTCGCCGAGTAGTCCCCATACCCATCCCCAGGGCGCCACATACATGCCCCACTAACACTGTGGCCTGATGTTGCATTAGCTTTGAGGATGTGTACCTACCTACCAAGCACTTCTTATGTTTTTTTTGGCAAGGGAAGAGACATTTTTTCTTAACTAAATAGAAAAAAATCCTAGACATTTAGCTGTGCATGTCTGTTTTTGTATACTGGTTTTACTAGTCAAATTTGACAACCATACACACCACACCAATATAGCGGTCTGTTGTTGCATTAGGCTTTTTGGATGTACACCTAACTAGCATTTCTTTCAGTCTTTTTTTTGGCAAGGGTAGAATAATTAACATTTAAATTATCAGCAAATGGTAATTATAGTGTTGTTAAAAATATATGGCAAAATGAAAAATGGTAATTGATGGGGTCGAGTAAAAGAAAGAAAAACATACAACTAAGAATGTGGAAGCTGTTAGCAGTAGCACCACCACCACTGGCACTAGCAGTCAGGTGCAGTAGAATTACCAAATGCAAATGCTGTGGTGATAGGAACACTGTCAGTTGCAGCTCTGAGTCAGAAAAGACATATAGCTAGGAAGCAGGGAGAGGGGTAAGGAGCTTAGGCAACTGTCACCTAAATCATGGACGATGATGATGATGACTGTGTTGTGGACTAAACCTAGGAACTAGATCAGCGTGATGAGGAGGTGATGTTATCAGATGAGGAGGATGGTGGCATCAGCAATAAGGAGCAAATAAAAAGTTCTGCCACAAGATCTTCTAGGAGCAGTTCTGCTTTTTCTATGGTCAGCTTGGGAGTAAGCAATGCTACAACTGCTTTTAGTAGAGAAGGTGCAAAAGCACATGAAAACTCTGGTCATGGTGGTGGTAGTGAGTCCTATATATGGGCATCATGGATGTGGGAATTCTCTTCCACGATGCCGACTGACAAATTTTTTGCAAAGTGCAGGCTCTGCAGGAGGAACATAAGCTCTGGATGTCCAAACTCGAATAGACTAGAAACTATGCCTTTCCATCAGCACATGAAGCTATATCACCTACTCATTTGGGAAAAGCAAGCTGACCAGCAATATGAGCAAAGATCAAACTATCCTTCAACCCCTTCTCCTCTTGCTCACCTTTCTGGTAGTCATCATCATCCTCATCTACTGCTTTCCATCCTGTTCCACTGTTGCTTTGTCAAATAGCCAAATTTGTGCCCAGGAAACATGCATCCAGTCATCTGTTTGAGTGGACACTCAACACCCATATGCTCAAGTTCACCACAATGACTGCCATACCACATGGATTGTACTGCCTTATGCAAAATGATGGCATGCTCTCAGCCTCAATGAAAAATACCTACCAGTCATTATTTCCTGAAGAAAGCGGTCCCTTCTTTGTACTCTCATGTGGCAGAGAACATGGGCTGCTCCTTGAAATTGACACTATACTGCAAGGTGTACTCCACAGGGACTTTATGTTACTTTTATGGCTCATTTTTGGCATGACAAAGCAGTAACACAAATGGGCCAGATGTTTACTTGTGACACGTCCAGACCAAGCAATGCAGCTCTTCCACATTCTTCTCAATGGACCCATCCTCAACAGCAACAGAACAGAATTCTTTATCAAATGTCACATTGGATAGCTGCTCGTCAACTACAATTAGCCAACTTTTGCAGGCAACAATGGCAGAAATATCATAGTTACCATGCGTTCAGGCAATGTAACACTTGCTCACTTCATGGCACAAGTCCTCAAAAGTTGAAAATATTTTTCAAATAAAAATTCATGGCCTTCCATGGCTTTATTTACCATTATAATTTTTAATGAATATAGGCAGTTTTTGGGCTGAAGATTGACTGGTGTAAAGCAATCCAGTAGAATCTTGTGCCGGATAGCGCTTCTAGGCACAATTTTTTTTTCAAAATAAAATTCAAGGGCATTCATGACTGTAATTTTCTTTACCATCATCCTTATTTTTGGTAAAAAATTGTATTTCATTTGCATCGATGGGTCTAAATTCCACTTGTTCCTGAGCAAGATTGGCCCCTGCACAGGGCTGGGTGACGCGCCCCCTGGGGCCGTGGAGGGGTACTCGGTAGCCGGGCTGGTCGGTTCTTTTGGGGTAGTCACGGCGGCAGTGACCCGGTCCGTGGCCCAGGGCAGTCAATAAAATAAAGAAAAGAGAGAATAAAGTTTTGGGGATAAAGTTTGTGACACCACCAGTGGTATGCGGCTATAGGAGGCCGCCGCTGCTGTTCAGATCCACTGGGGCTGTTGGTGACACAGCAGAGATGTCTCAGCTGTCCATGGGTAGAGCTAGGCCCCAGGGCAGTTAAATACATGATTTTGGATGTTGGTGTTGTGGTGCAAGGCACATGACGCAGCAATTAAGTGAAGGACACAGCGGGGTGCAGTCTTCAAGTGTTTACTCACAGTTATTAAGATGCTCCGGGTTACAACTGCCAGATTATAACCGCCCACGTCATCCTGTGTCCTCCGGGGACGTGATCCAGCCAACTCTCAGATAACTTGGGTGCTCTCAGATAACTTGGGTGCACTTGAACGGGACCCCTTTTGTTTGGTGTACCTTCCCGGGTCGTCTCTCCGCGCTGGCTCTTGCCCTCCTGCCCTGCGCCTCACACCGTGTCCCGAGCCAGTGGCCGCGGGCCTTGTTGGGCGACATCCTGTCTGTCCCCTTTTGTCCTATAAGGCCACCTTTTCAGCGAATATGTGGATTTCGGCTACGAAAGACACTGCAACCTCCGGTTTGCTAGCTCAGTCTTGTAGTCCTCCACTAGTCTGGGGCCGGTCCCCTACTGCGACCTGCTCCCTTCACGGTCAGAGTGAACTCGGGCGCACGGTTGGACTCCGCACTTCCCGTGCCCCTAGGATCCTTTCTCTCTATGGAGCCCTCCTCACTGCTCCGGTGTTCTCTCCTCACTCTCCTACTCACTGAACTCCTGCTCCAAGGACTGGAACCAGGAATGGCTCCAAACTCTTCATTCAGTGCTCCCCTAAACTACTTCCTCCACGCACCTCCTCTACTTAGTTCCACCCTCCAAACAGGGACCGGGTCTGTGCTCTTGTGGCACCCCAGAGGGTCTGGTTGCCACAGTGTTAGTAATACCATGTCTGGGAGCAAAACAGGAGTTTCCTGGTCAGGGAACACACTACATGCAACACCTCCTGCTCCAGACCAGAAAAGGGGAGGATCCTGCCCTATATAACTGGATCTGGAGGCGGGGTTAGCTCAGACAGGTCTAGTGTCAGGAGTCAAGTAGGACACAGGAGCAAGGAGCTGAGGACTGGAGCTGGCAGAGCTCGTCCTGGCCAGAGTACATACAGAGAACCGGACACCGGAGTCCGAGGCTTTGGGACCCTTCAAGCCCAGCAGTAGAAACCGCATGGCAGGAGATTGTAGGTCTCCTGGCCAACAGAAGCCCAGAGGCTCAGCCACACGAAAGGACCAGTACTGCCACAGAGGAGCGAGGAATACACGGGATCCGAGTCGCCAGCCATACGGGTGAGCAGCACGTTACACTCAGGGACGTGGGCTACAACACGACTATAAGCGGGTTAGCCAAAGAGTTCAGTCAGAACAGCAGGCCTACAACTCCACCTGGCCAGGGGAATTCTAGGATTGCTCCCAGACTGACCAGGCCCTCATCCCTAGCAAGTACTCCCATTGGGGCCTATATAATTACCACCAGTAAAGACCCTATGACTGCACTGCAAAGACTCTGTGTTGTTATTACTGATCCAGGCACTATCACCACCATCATCCATACATGCTGCCCTGAAGCTACACTCTTCCTGTGGGGAGTTACATCACCTTGCTGCATATACCATCAGCTTCAGTGGACTGCTCCGCAGCGGCGGTTCCCAATAACCGCATTCCACAGGTGGCGTAGTCGGACTATTTAAAACAGATACACATGGACTACCCTGGTTTGACCGCCCTGGGTCACGGACCGGGTCACGGCCATGGTGACTACAACCCCCAGCATCTACAAGGCCCGGCTCCGGGTATCCCCACGGCCCAGGGGGCGCGTCATTCTCCCTCAGGAGCTATCTGGACCCTCCCTCAGGAGTGGTGTAGTGTTGTATGTGAGTGTGTGGGTCCCGGGTAGTGCTCCCTCCTTACCTGAGAGTGGAGTACCACACCTCTGGCTGAGATGCGGTATCTCTGTGGCAACTGGACCCGCAGGGGCGCCACATGGGCACAAGAGGTGAAAAAAACTTTCAGATAAAAATTTCAAGGGGTTCCTTGACAACATTTTCCTTACCATCATCATATTTTTTTGCAAAAATTATGATTTTTTTTATTTTCTACTTTTATGAATTCTCCCAGCAGGTCACTGCACAGAATTGAAGAGAAACAAAAATTCATGGACATTTATGACTTCAATTTTCTTTTCTATTATCCTAATTTTTATGTGAATACTAGGAGCATTTGGGCAGTGACTGGGATGAATGTCCCAAAATGACTGGGTGCAGGAACCCAATCCTGAACAAGGCTGTGCAGAAACAATGAACATTTTTGTGATGCAAAACATTAATGAGCTTCCGCGATTACCATACTCTTTTTCCTAAAATGTGGATATTTAGTGTCCTGACTGGTGTGAATTCTCCTGTAAGGCCCCTGTAAATGATTTGGCCCTTGCACCCGATAGTTAACATAAAATTTATGGTTGGAGAAGGTAATCGAACCAGGAATCAAACCTTGAGTCTACGTTTCCCATAGTCTGGACACCATGATAGACATAGAAAACAACAAACTAAGTTGACAGGATGGACATTGACACAAAAATGGATGGTCATCCTCAAGTCCAGTGCCCTGTGTGCATTTTTATAGAATGCATATTCAAACCAGGTTTGCAGTGGACCACAGGCCATGGCAGGTAAATTCTTAAGGCCACTGAATAGGAAATGTCAGCAGTTCTCCTGGACTTAAAGGCAGCAATAGAATGGTGTATCTGATCACAACTGACCAAGAGGGATAATTTTTAGACCATTTTTTCATTTTAATAACCTGAAAAGTCTGTCAGGGCGCTGTGTCATTAAACGGCGCTCGTTTACTGCCGGGTTACCATACATTTGTATGGTGAAGTCACATTGATATTTCTTATGCTGTGTTTGTGATTAAGAGCTTGAAAGGGGTTAGACACAGTCCTAGGAGGCATCAGAGTGTTACACTCTTCTTTTTCAGGGTAATTGGAAGCTTTGAAGTATTGTGATTCGTGGCAATTCTAATTTTGGGGAAAAATTCATCAAAGTTGGCAAATTCGAATTTCAAATCATTCAATAATCTCTGGTCAGAACCATTCTGACAAGCTATTAACAGTTTATAAGAAACACTGTATTGCAGTGTATCAGTAAAAATCTAGCTGCATAATAAAATAAGAATTATAAACTTATTCATAAAATACCAAAAAATGAAAAAAAAAATTTTAAGGAAAGGGCCAAGAACTCTGATGTCCCTGTCAATCCTAGATTTTAATAACATAGTAGAGACAGTCAGGAAAATAACCTCAGCCCAAACAGTAACTTGAACAGAGCAGATTATTCTAGATATATGGCAGCCAGGTAAGGCCATAGAGGTAAAACTCATAAAGCATTACGCTGACTAAGCAGAATGCTCTGACAGCCTAAAGACAGTGAGATAACGCACCTTGGCTCTCCTTAAATGTTTCTGTATAATTAATTGTCCACATTGCCCTATTTTATACTGAAGTGAGTGTTCACATATTCATTTTATACTTTTACACTTGTTGTATTCTATATATCAGAAGGTATATCAGCACGGGTATTCCAGTCTCTGACATTTGTGGAATATCTTGTTTTACAGATGGTATACATATCTTTACGTAGGGAATGTATAGTGGTAGTTGAAAGTTTGTGAATCCTTCAGAATTTTCCATATTACTGCATAAATTTGTCCTAAAACATCAGGTTTTTACAACTCCAAACAGTAAATAAAGAGAACCGAATCAAACAAATGAGTCAAAAATATTGGATTTGGTCATTTTTTTATTGAGGAAAATGATCCAATATCACATGTCTGTAAATGACAAAAGAAGGTGAACCTTTGCTTTCAGTATTTGGTGTAACATCCTTGTGAGACAATAATTGCATCTAAACATTTTTGAAAATTAGTTCTGTACATCAGGTTGGAGGAATTTTAGCCCATTAGTCAGTGTTCCATGCTCTCAATATTCAAATAGCAGCTTGTCTATGTGATCTCTAGCAAACTGCAGATTGACAGCAAAGTTCTTTTTAAAGAGCATTGTCTTTCTTCTTGTAATCCTGCAATACACACCATTGTTGTTTAGTGTCCTAATAGTAGATAATGTGAGAGAGGCCTTTATTTGCTTAGAAGTTACCTTGAGTTCATTTGTGACCTTGTAGACTATTATATACCTTGCAATTCAAGTGATCTTTGTTGGTCAACCACTTATGGGGAGGTTAATAATGGTCTTGAATTTCCTCCATTTGCATACAATCTGTCTGACTGTGGATTGCTGAACTCCAAACTCTTTAGGCTATGTGCCCACGTAGCAGATTTGATGCAGAGGATTTTTGCCTCTCTGGCAGAAAAAAAACACATTCAGATTTACATGCGTTTTTTCTGCCAGAGAGGAGCGTTTTTTCAGCATTTTTACATGCGTTTTTTCAAGCAGTTTTTCAAGCGATTTTGAGCATCACTTGGAAAAGTGCTTGACAAGTTGATCACACAATATAAATCCATGCAACTGGCATGGATTTATAATGTGTGAACAACTTAGATGCTTTAAATGCAGCATCTATAGTTAAAAAAAAGAATTAAAAAGTTAAAAATAAAAAAACCCTGTAAACTCACCTCTCCAGTCTCCTCCCGGCGGCGATCCTCTCTCCTCGGCGTCCCGCGATGTACTGGTAGGACCTACGGTGACGTCATTTAGTCAGCTGATGGTCACGCGACCGCTGACGTCAGCGGTCAGGTGATGGTCGCGTGACCATCAGCTGATTAAATGACGTCACTGTAGGTCCTGCAAGTACACCGCGGGACGCCAAGGAGAGAGGACGCGGCCGGGAGAAGACCGGAGAGGTGAGTATAGAGGGTTTTTTTATTTTTAACTTTTTTTATTTCTTTTTTTCACCGCGTGGTAGCCGGGATGAAGAGGAGTTGTAGTCTCCTCTTCATCCCGGGTACCACACGCACCTCGATTACACCGCAAATTCGCGGCCATTGAATTTAATTGAAGCGCAACAAATCCACATATACCTGCGGGTTTGCTGCGTTTCAATGTTCCTCAATGGCCGTGAATTTGCAGCATAATCGCGGTAGAAATGGTCATGCTGCGTTTTGCAACGCAATGCGAATTTGGCGTGCTAATTAGCGCATCATGTGCACAGCACATCCGAATTCACATTGCTTTGCATGGCAGATGGTTTTACAAGCGTTTTCGCGGCCGTAAAAACACCGCAAAAACGCTACGTGGGCACATGGCCTTAGCGATGATTTTGTTACCTTTTCTTCCCTGATCAACAACAACTCTTTCTCTAAGGACCTCACAAGTCTCCTTTGTTCATTCCATCATACACTTCCACAAACATGTGTTTCTGAAGATCAGAAAAATATAAATCACTGTTCCTTAAATAAAACAAGTCACCAACTCACAGCTGATTGTCATCTCATTGATTGAAAACAGACTAATTTTACCTTCAAATTATCTGCTAATCCTAGAGATTCACATACTTTTGCCACTCACAGACATGTAATTTTGGATTACTTTCCTCCAAAAAATATTACAGAGTCAATTTTTTTACTTGTTTTATTTGGTTCACTTTATCTAATTTTAGACTTGTGTAAAAATCTAATGTAGTTTTGGGTCAAATTTATGTAGAAATATAGAAAATTCTGAAGAGTTCACAGACAGATGTTTCAACACTTTTGTGCCCTTATTGACTTCAGTGGAAGTTTGCGAAAATTATTGGTACTCCCATAGAGGTCAATGGAGGGAGGCACAAATGTGAAGCCACTTATCCACTGTCAGCAGCATGAGACACGACCTGTTCTTGAGGTCATTTAATGTTATTAGTGGTAGTAGTAAAAATAATAATACTCAATGAATATTTTAGAGGACACTTTTAGGCTATGTGCCCACGATGCAGAAATGCTGCGAATTTTTCCTGAGCGTTTCTGTATCTCCCTGGCAGAAAAAACACATACAGATTTTACATGTGTTTTTTCTGCCAGGTAGAAGCGTAAATGAAGCGTTTTGAACATGAGATTTCTGCATGCGGGTTGTCAAGTGCTTTTCCAAGCAATTTTAGCATCACTTGGAAAAGTGCTTGACAACTTGGTCACACTATATAAAGCAACCGGCATGGATTTATATAGTGTGACCAAGTTACGATGCTGCAAATGCAGCATCAATAATAAACAAAATTAAAGAAAACACTATACTCACCTTCAGATGGCCCCCGGTCTCCTCAGCGATGCGTCCGGTATCTTCGGCGGCTCCCTGTGCTCTAAAAAGGGTTCGGTTGCTACAGGGGTATTGCACCTCAACCAGAGGTGTGATATTCCACTCCCGGGTAAGGTGGAGTGTGGACCAGGGCTCAGTTAGCTGCATACACACACTCACCCCATTTTCGGGGGACAGCTCGACGGTGCTTCCATTTTATGCAGGCACAACTAACCATGTCCCTGGCTGGAGTGGGGAGGGGGGAGAGAACACAGTGATGTAGGAGCAGAAGGGGACGGTTTCTGGAGCATAGTAAGGAGTTCATTGGGTGCAGGTCACCTGAGCTCAGACACAGAAGCAGATAAAAGGTGGGAGCCATCTTAGAGAAGAAGAGAAGTCCAGTCAGGGGTTCAGAAGGGAGAGAGCTGACAGGGAGCCGAGGCTCAGCCTGAGCTCAGCTCCACGAGGCAGGCCTAGAGAGAAGGCCGGGGCCAGAGAGGAGAAGAGGAGAAGGAGAAGGAAGGAAGGAGAAGAGACAGGAGTAGAAAGGCTCCAGAAACAAGAAGGCAGAAGGGACAGCAACCGTTGCAAACCCGCGTTATATCGGGTGAAGGGTCAGGCTGTGGAAGGGTACCGGATTCCCAAGTTGGTGGAGGTAAATCATCCCTCAGCCAAGAACCGGAGGTCGTGATCATTTATTGGTGCGACCCCCCGCCAAACCTGCTAGGAAGGCACCATATAGGATAGCGGGAAGCGGAGGCCAACGCTTACCCGACACGGTCCGCGGTAGCTGGACAGAAGTTTGGTCACTGGTGGGGCACGAGAGGCCAGAGAAAGGACAGAAGGGGGTCCTGTGCCATACTCCTGAATTGCCTGGGGGTTGACCGAGCCCCTCACCTGGTGGACGCAGCACGGCTTGGGCAGTCATTGCTGACAGAAGTGACATGGATAACAACTGAGTAAAAACCCTGGGACTGCACCATTGGACTCAGTGTGATCTTTGCTGCGCCTGCACCATCACCCCCAGCATCCACCTACACTGCCCTGAGGCTACACTCTTCCCGTGGGGAGTTATCCTACCCCTGTGCTGCACACCAACACCAGCCTCAGCGGTCTGCCTTGCAGCGGCAGTTATCCCTGACCGCAATTCACGGGTGGCGTAGTCGGACATTCAAAACACTGATAAATAGACTGTCGCCATTTGGTCTGACCACCCTGAGCCACGGGATCGGGTTGCCACTACTACCCCCAGCATCGTACAGAAGCCCTGCTCCAGGTACCCCACGGCCCAGGGGGCGAGTCAACATGACTAAATGACGTCACAGAAGGTCCTTCCAGACCACCGCCGGAAGCCAAGGAGACAGCAGTGCCGCTCAGAGGAGACCGGGAGGTGCCGGAAAGGTAAGTATAAGTTTTTTTTTTTAATTTTAATTCTTTTCTTCTCCAGACCCGGTGTCACACTGACTCTGCATACAGGAGGTCAGGGGCCTAAGCTGACCCTAAGCTGGGGCCCTGACTAATCCCTCTTCCTGGAGGTACTGTTAAAGGTACAGAGGTCCAGGCCGCCAGCGTAACCCCTACCTCCTGAGGATCCCTGCACCTCAGTAATCTAGTCCTGAGAAGGACCCCAATCACAACAATAGGGGACAGGAAATAATATGCCAACACTCAGTACTAAGACGAACGAGACAGTACAAGGGTCAAACCAAAAACCACCTTGCATACAAAAACTACACCACTACTACAGAGGGAACACCAATGGGAAAGGAGATAAATGATAAAGCGAGGAAGGGAAAAACCACACCAAATACACTTAGCTCAGAACTCCAAAATACCACGATCCGCTCTGTTTGTCTGTATGAAATGCTTTCACCGACACTTCCCTAACAGACCGGCAGGCATTTGAAGGAGTCCCACTACTGCAGCAGTGATTGCAGCTGGGCGAGGCTGGACCTCGTCTAGCACAGAGAGAGAGAGTTAACTCCCTCACTGCCGAAAAACACAAAACACCAAAAACTCAGCTGCGAGAAGTCAGGCTGTATAATCGTGATGATCTTTGTGGCGACACACCCGTGACACCCGGGTACCATCCACGCATTAGAACGCGCCAATTCCGCAAGTACAGATGCAGTCTTGCGGAATTGGCGTGTTCTAATGCAAGTCAATGGTGGCGAAAACACAGCGCTTCCGCAAAATGAATGGACATGCTGCGGATTTTTGAGCGTAGCATAAACGCTGCGGAGAAATCCGCAGCATGGGCATTGAAAGTGCGGAATTGCATTGGAGACCATGGGGGAAGATTTACCAAGCGTTTCCCAAGCGTTTACGCTGCGGAAATTCCGCAGCATAAACGCTTGAAAAACGCATCGTGGGCACACAGCCTAAAAAAGTAATCAAAAACAACACAAAAATCACAATAGCTTTGGGTCATCTTATGTTTTTAGCAAAAATCAGTGTGCTAGCCAATTAAAAATGGCAATAACAAAAACACATTGTGAAAACAGGAATAATAAATTTAATATGTATTTTTCCGAAGCTGTTACCGTGGACTACTTAGGTCCTGATTTGAATCTGATAAAAAGCAACATCTGCATGTTCTCTCTATGTATGAATGGGGATTCTACAATTTATTTTCCACTCCTAAAAACATACAAGTTAATTGACTACCTGACGCCCCCATACATATAAGATTAAAGTCGCCTGAATCCAGCGATTTTGGCACACTTAAATGTCCAATCCTTTTTTTCTTCAATGAGATCAGCAGTCTCTAACACCAACTTTCTGTCCGCTCCCTAATGAAAAAAACATATGTTGGCTGGATATATATGGGTAGTTGGAAAGAAAGCTGTCATCTGAACAAGTGTTTGTCCGACAGCTATCGTATAAGAATGTGGACCTTAAGAAATTGTTTTAGTGTAAGGCTTAGTGCCCACGATGCAGAAATGAAGCAGAAATTTTCCTGAGCATTTCTGCATCTCCTTGGCAGAAAAACTCACGTGGTTTTTACATGCGTTTTTGACTCGTTTTAGCATGCGTATTTGCCATGCGTTTTTCCAATGCATTGTAGAGGCAAATCTGCATGCAGAAACGCACAAGAATTGGTCATGTCCGTATTTTTTCTGTGAGTAAAATCCACGCAGAAAAAATCCTGACCATGTGCACAGAACTTGCAGAATGTCATAGAAAGTCACGGGATAAGGTATGCAATGCGTTTCTGGAGCGTTTCCGCGCTGCAAATCCGCACCAAAAAACGCGCCAAAAACGCATCGTGGGCACACAGCCTAAGGGTGCTTTCACACTGCGTTCAGGCACCAATTCGGTGGCCCTGTTGGGGTTTATGTCCAAAACCCACACAAAAGGGGATTCGGATGTATGCGCTGACGGGGCCATAGACTATAAAAGTGCAAATAGAGCAAATGTGCACTCTGCCGTGTATCATTTTCGAGCATGTATGCCTTCTGGAGACGGACAGCCAGACGTAGTAGACTGCACTGCCATTGTGTTCAGACACCACCGAACGTGTGCCTGAACACAATGTGAAAGCAGCCTAATGGAGTATTCATACTGCACAATTATCATGAACGAGCATTCCTAGGAACACTATTTTTCCAATAATCATCCAGTGTAAACAGGCTGCTGATCTCCCCCCAAAAAAAAGAAAAATTATTGTTCTGGCCGTGCATCATCCTGTGTAAAGAGAACATGCACAGGTGAATACAATGCCAGTCTATGGGCACAGAATGATCTATTACCAATTGTTCTGTGCAGAAGTATTGGAAGTATGGTCGGCCTGTCTAAACAGGCTATTAAACAACCGCCGATTGGCTTACATTTAGTCGATCGGTGATTGTTTGAGGCTGTGGGTTAGCCAGAGTAAATGGACCTTAAGCGTGTATTGGAAAATAGGTCAATTAGATTAAATCGTCAAACCCTTTGGGCATAAAAACTGATGTGACTGTTCATGGCAAATGTACAGTACTATGATGTTTGTACTCCATAAGCAACAGGATATACAGAAGGGACTACCAATAGATGCACAGCACCAAATTACTGTATTTGAAAAATAGTAACCTATATAGTTAGTAACTATTACACATATACATTTTTAACTATGACTCATTAAAGAGAACCTTTCACCACATTTTTCATGCTAAACTGAAGACACGATGTAATAGTGGCTGCGGAGAGGAATAAAATGTTTTGTTTTCATGTATTTTTTTTTTATTATTTCGTTACTCCATTGTGGAGATATTAGGAATCAAAGTGTTTGGCAAATAATGAGTTAACTTTTTAAGTCCAAGTGGGTGTTATCTGATATTCTTCACTGGGGAGGTGCACTTCTCTTGCATGATGCTGACTAATCATAAGCAGGCAGCAACACAGCAGAAAAAGAACACACCCCCACCATAGCTTAGGGGTCTCATTGTGAGATGTAATAATAGCGCTCAGATCTCCTGGTCTAAACCTCCTGCATAATTAGAAAACAGATGACTAACATCTTCCAGATAAGGTCCCTGTGGGAAAGGGCAGCACAGCTGAGGTTAGGTGTGTCACATTAGAAACCCAGCTATTTTCAGAATTATCATTGAAATGAACAGACAAGAGCATTTGGGGCCACCTCTCCATTCACAGCAGCACAAAATGGACTCCATTCTGGAGATAAGTACAGACCCAAGAGGATTGTTCTGCATCTATCAGACGTGTATAGCATATTCTGTGCATATGCCAAAAATGTCTGAGTTGGGAATAGCCATTAATTGTTTGTTTTGTAATGCAGCGGCTTGCTTGGCATTACTGTAATGGTCCAGGATGTGTTTTGGGCTGACCATGTACCTCCCCTTCAGGTGACTGGTCACATGACTGTGACATAGCACAGGTCCTGTGCACATAGAATGTCTGATCACATGACTACGACATCAGCACAGGTCCTGGGGGTGTGTACTACAGGATATATAAACCCTGGTAGTCTTGAGACGGGGTGTGAAGCCTGGTGAAGCCTGAAAGGTCGAGGCTGGATCCTTAGCTGTGTAAGCGATGCCAGTGGCCTTGGAGGGCAGAGGCTTGAAAGACAAGAGTCCTGAAAGGCAAAGGCTGGATGTTAAGTGTGAAGACATACCAGTAGCCTTCGAAGGTACGAGGGCTGGAGACCCCCACCTGGGAAGCCTAAAAGCCACAGCGGTGGCAGAACGAAACCGTTAAGACCCAGCAAAAGGTAAAAGCGGTACGTTATATGGACACTGTTATATATGGACATTGTTATAGTTACTTTGCTGAAGGCTGTAACTGGAGCCAAGTGGGCATAGCTGCCACTGGAAAGGCTCGTGGACATTATATGTGTGATAAGCGGTTTGTGATAAATAATAAACTGCTGCATTGTGAAAAAAACGGAAAGACATTGCATGTGTGCTTTAATTGACCCAGTGCAGCGAGTATCCCCCAGTATGATGACTAGCGCTGCCTTACAGTTTGAAAAGTCCCATTTAACTGGCATTATTAGCC
Organism: Phyllobates terribilis; assembly: GCF_046119375.1. NCBI lineage: Eukaryota > Metazoa > Chordata > Amphibia > Anura > Dendrobatidae > Phyllobates > Phyllobates terribilis. Next base: position 793,863,950 of record NW_027362762.1, on the reverse strand, counting down.
TGGCATTGATAAGGATTGTCCTACAGAACAGGGATAATGATGTGTATGACCTAAATGCAGAACTCAATGCAACTATATTAATTCTGCTAGTTTTTTTTGCTTCATTTCTTACGCCCGTGAGATTCTCATTCACAGTAATTTATGTGGGTACTTACTCACATCAAGTCAACTGTGCACCACTACAAACGATGACACAATTACTTCTGTATGCAAACATTTTAATGAAATATTATGGCAGAGGAAACAAGAGAACGGTAAGAAAATTGAAAAGAAAATTGCATCTATCTCTGCATGAAAATTATACCAAACCGCCTGTCCTCATTCGCAGGACTACAGTATGTATGAGACTTGCTACCATTACTATCGTCTTTATCAATGCAGTACCATTTTATTTAATACTCCCCTTACATTTGTAGCTTCATTAAGAAACAGACTTATATCAATCAACCGATACATTTATTGATTTTTATTCCATAATACTAACATTTGCAGATACTGCATCACATAGGAGTAATAAATATATATCTATTTAAAGGAGACCTGACAGAAAGTATCCTGCCCTGTTTTATATGCACGAAGGGTTGCAGTCATATTACTTATAAAAAAAAAACTTTATGTAATTGCTATGAAAAAAACAAACTATTGGCATTTGCTTGACCATATGAAAAAAATCCCTACATTCAACCACAATTATCCAAACATAGCAAGAGAAATGCTCGACCAACTGAGTATTCACCTGTCAAAGTTAGCTTGTTTTTTTATGGTGACTCTCAGGGGCCAGATCTTTTGCGAAGTGTCCTGCTCTAACAACCATATAGCTGATCATGGTATTCAAGAAGGCAAAAGGAGAGATCCTCATTCGATTACCCCACTGAATAGCCATCTTATTAGAGACATCAGCATTTAACTATTGGCTCTTCCCTGTATGAAAATTCAACATGGAACCCCCCAAGTACAGAATAAAATCAAGTGAGCAGTTTTAAGGGTCAGTCTCAGTGGAACCTACATTAGGGTAGGTTCGCACGAACAGCTATTAATCATTTACAAGACCATTTACAGTTTCCTGTGTTACAAAATTGCAATATATCCATAAAAATCGGATGCTATATGGCATCCAATTTTTTTCACACACCCATAGGCTTGAACTAGTGCATACTGCAATTTTTTTTCATACGCACATTCAGTCAATGAAAAATACTGCTCTTCTGCACTGTCCCACTGAAAATCATTGGTCAAAGTGCTGTTCCTTTTTTTCACAGACACCATTTGGACAGAAATTACGGTTGTGTGAACAAGCCCTTAGAGTGAGAAAATCAAGTGTTCTGAGCAACTTTGATCTTTGCATTGCTGTTGAGAGTATGTCGAAAATGGTGTGATCGATGAAAAACATCCAGCGAAGTGGAATCCTGTAGATGTTAAACAACTCTTTGATGACTGAAGAGTAGTAAGTCAAGATTGGTTCTGATGAACAGTGAAGTGAATAGTCAAGCAATTTACAGCCAAAAGCAATGTCAGTGCTTGAAATATTCTGCCCAAATGCACAACTCATTGTCCCAAACACAGATGGGCTAAGACTAGTCCAAGTGCCATTCCTGTCTAACAGGAACAGAAAGACAAAACTCCAGTGGGCAAACAAGTGCAAAACTTGGATCACTGGGCAATGGAAAAATATTGTCTGAAACGTATCCAGATTTCTGTGGCACCATGCTGATGGGGGGTGGGGCAGAATTTGGCACAAGCAGCATGAATTGATAGTCAATAGTTCAGGCTGGTCAAGTACTACTGTAGAGAATGTTTCCTAGGCACATCTTGGGTCCTTTGATACCTGTGGATTAGAGTTTGGATACTAAGGCTTACCTCAGAATTGTGGCCGACTAACTTCATCCCTTCATCTCAGCTAGGTTTTTGTTTCAGGATTTTTGCACTCTGTGCAAATAAGTGTGTGGCCTCCCTTTTCTTTGAGCTGGACATTACATTCATCTAGTTCCCCATGTCTGGGTTTCCATTAGCCGGGTCTCAGTCCTTCTCAGATTTTATTCACATGTACATCACTTGACAAATCGTAAGGTTTTAATACTAGAGGTTAGGACAGCCCCGAATAGGGTCACCTTGATGTGGTGGGATGGCTTTTACATGTTTTTTGATCAAAATTATCTTAACTAAGTACCCTATCTTATTTTCAGGCACTCTTGCTATTTATTTTTTCTTACTGCACGGTGTTTGCTTATTTTGTTTTTATCTTGGGTTTTGTCTGTTTATTGGTCAGTGTGAATATGTACCTACATGCTGCATGCACACCAACATACAGTACAGACCAAAAGTTTGGACACACCTTCTCATTTAAAGATTTTTCTGTATTTTCATGACTTTGAAAATTGTACATTCACGCTGAAGGCATCAAAACTATGAATTAACACATGTGGAATAATATACTTAACAAAAAAGTGTGAAACAACTGAAAATATGTCTTATATTCTAGGTTCTTCAAAGTAGCCACCTTTTGCTTTGATGACTGCTTTGCACACTCTTGGCATTCTCTTGATGAGCTTCAAGAGGTAGTCACCGGAAATGGTTTTCACTTCACAGGTGTGCCCTGTCAGGTTTAATAAGTGGGATTTCTTGCCTTATAAATGGGGTTGGGACCATCAGTTGTGTTGTGCAGAAGTCAGTTGGATACACAGCTGATAGTCCTACTGAATAGACTGTAGAATTTGTATTATGGCAAGAAAAAAGCAGCTAAGTAAAGAAAAACGAGCGGCCATCATTACTTTAAGAAATGAAGGTCAGTCAGTCTGAAAAATTGGGCAAACTTTGAATTTTTTCCCCAAGTGCAGTTGCAAAAACCATCAAGCGCTACTAAGAAACTGGCTCACATGAGGACTGCCCCAGGAAAGGAAGACCAAAAGTCCCCTCTGCTTCTGAGGATAAGTTTATCCGAGTCACCAGCCTCAGAATTCACAGGTTAACAGCTGCTCAGATTACAGACCAGGTCAATGCCACACAGAGTTCTAGCAGCAGACACATCTCTACAACAACTGTTAAGAGGAGACTTTGTGCAGCCGGCCTTCATGGTAAAATAGCTGCTAGGAAACCACTGATAAGGACAGGCAACAAGCAGAAGAGACTTGTTTGGGCTAAAGAACACAAGGAATGGACATTAGACCAGTGGAAATCTGTGCTTTGGTCTGATGAGTCCAAATTTAAGATCTTTGGTTCCAACCACCGTGTCTTTGTGCGACGCAGAAAAGGTGAACGGATGGACTCTACATGCCTGGTTCCCACTGTGAAGCATGGAGGAGGAGGTGTGATGGTGTGGGGGTGCTTTGCTGGTGACAGTGTTGGGGATTTATTCAAAATTGAAGGCATACTGAACCAGCATGGCTACCACAGCATCTTGCAGCGGCATGCTATTCCATCCGGTTTGCGTTTAGTTGGACCATCATTTATTTTTCAACAGGACAATGACCCCAAACACACCTCCAGGCTGTGTAAGGGCTATTTGACCAAGAGGGAGAGTGATGGGGTGCTACGCCAGATGACCTGGCCTCCACAGTCACCAGACCTGAACCCAATCGAGATGGTTTGGGGTGAGCTGGACCGCAGAGTGAAGGCAAAAGGGCCAACAAGTGCTAAGCATCTCTGGGAACTCCTTCAAGATTGTTGGAAGACCATTTCCGGTGACTACCTCTTGAAGCTCATCAAGAGAATGCCAAGAGTGTGCAAAGCAGTCATCAAAGCAAAAGGTTGCTACTTTGAAGAACCTAGAATATAAGACATATTTTCAGCTGTTTCACACTTTTTTGTTAAGTATATAATTCCACATGTGTTAATTCATAGTTTTGATGCCTTCAGTGTGAATGTACAATTTTCAAAGTCATGAAATTACAGAAAAATCTTTAAATGAGAAGGTGTGTCCAAACTTTTGGTCTGTACTGTATATTCCAGTGAATCTTTTTAGGTTTTTGTTTCAGGATTTTTTAACTATGTGCAAATAAGGATGTGGCCTCCCTTTTCTTTGAGCTGGAAATTACATTAATCTAGTTCCGCATGACTGGGTGTCCATTAGCCAGGTCTCAGTCTTTATTCACATTATGTCACTTGACTCAAGGTTTTAATACTAGAGGTTAGGACCGTCCCGAATAGGGTCACCTTGACTCGGTGAGATGGCTTTTATGTTTTTTTTTAATCAAAATTATGTTAACTAAAGCACCCTATGTTATTTTCATGCACTATTGCTGTTTATTTATTTGCTGCAGGGTGTTTGCTTATTTTGTTTTTTATTTTGGGTTTTATCTCAGCTATTTCTCCTATCCTGTCCTAGAAGGACACATTCAGCAGAACAATGCACTATGGCCTAGGAATGTATAGTTATGAAATAATTTCAGGAGTGTAACAGTGAAATTCACAGTCACCAGTTATTAATCCATTAGAGCAGCGGTCCCCAACTTTTTTCTACCTTGGAGCCACATTCGACTACTGAGAGATAGTTGCAAGCCACATCCAACCCACAGTAATGACACTTAGATCCCACCATTACCGTTATGAAGACAACCAAAGCTCCCCCACAGAAAGCATACTTAGACCTTGTGACCCCTTCCCATATAGGCAGTATACTTACATCCAAGGATTCCCTCTTTACCCTCATTCGGTATTCTTGTATCAAGGATACCCGCACTATCGTATCCAAATTCAGTCTCCTGTCTAACAGTATCATCCCATATCCAGGTTAATATTTATTTCTCTCCTCCTTCCCACCCGCAAGAATATACACATACAGATCTGCTGTTCTGTGGATCTCCAATTTACCGGTACATACTCCAAATAAATGGAAAAGGTGGTGGGGAGGTAAAAGAGCCAAGAAAAGAGTGTCACAGGAAATATCCAATAAGGGAGAAAAATAAATAATTTCTTCTATTGATACTTGTTTAAATAAATTGTTTTAATATTAATTCCCACTTTTCTTTGCTCCACACAGATTAAAGTTTTGGCTAAAGGCCTCAATTTTATCCTTAGCCAGAAAATCAACCTTTTTCACACTGTATGTTATGTTAATAAATTTGCTCACTTACTCACAGTTAAATGGCATTTTTCAGTAAATCCACTTCAGATTTAGTACCATCTTCTTCAGGCACCATTTTTATAAATCAACAACATGTTTTCACATTTATCATTCACTGAACAGAATGCCTTGATGTCCTTACAGAAATTGCAATCTGAGAATGAAAAGGTGTTTACTTTGACTGACAGGTATATTAATTTCAAATTATTTATTCCCACATATTATTCACTTGAATCCAGGGTCCCTGTATTGGATAACTTCCAAACATTAGTGAACAGGACATAAAAACTCTCTATGAGGAGTCTAAAACTCAAACTATACGGAAAGACTTAAGTAGACAGTATTTTCAGGCGATTAATGAATTATTTATAACAAAATTGTAACCTAGTTGTTTGCCAGTCAGATAAAGCTGACTGTGTTGTCGTTCTAGATGCGTCCATGTACTTAGAATTAGCCTTATCCATTCTTAACAAAAATACGTAAAAACGGTTTCTTTCTGACCAAACTATTATTTTTAACCCCTTAATAACATCTGACGTACTAATACGCGTCTGTGCCCTGGGACTTAAGAGCCAGACCCGTATTAGTACGTCATGGCGATCGCGCGCGCACACAGGCTGTGCGGGCGCGATCGCCGCCGGGTGTCAGCTGATTGTCACAGCTGACACCCAGTACTATGTGCAGGGAGCGGTCCTGCACCGCTCCCAGCACATTAACCCCCGCGATGCTGCGATCGAAGTCGATCGAAGTCGATCGCGGCATTGCGGGGGCAAGGGGAGGTGATCGGCGATACTCACCTCCTCTTCCGGCTTCCAGCGCAGTCTGCAAAGGCTTCCCGGGTGTTGCCATGACGACCCGATGTCGTCATGACAACATCCGGGTCACCAGAGAGCAGGAAGATTGCTTGGGCATGCGCAGTGCATCTCCAAGCAATCTTCACACTGTGCACTTCTGACAGCCTTCATGGCATAGGGATGGTGCTTCATTCCTGTGCCATGCAGGCGATCAGAAAAAAAAAAGTGAAAGTCCCAGAGTGGGACAAAGTAATAAAGTGTATAAACTGTGTGAAAGTGGAAAAAAAAAAAAAAAATGTGCAAAAATATTATAAAAAAATAAAAAAAATAATACACCAAAAATAAAAATATAATGTACCCATCAATAAATATTATTATAAAAAAAAAAAAACAATAAAAGTACACATATTTGGTATCGCCGCGTCCGGAACAACCTGACCTATAAAACTGTCCCACTAGTTAACCCCTTCAGTGAACACGGTAAAAAAAAAAAAAAAAAAACGAAGCAAAAAACAATGCTTTATCACCATACCGCCAAACAAAAAGTGGAATAACACGCGATCAAAAAGACGCATATAAATAAAAATGATACCGCTGAAAACGTCATCTCGTCCCGCAAAAAACAAGCCACCACACAGCTCCATCAGCCGAAAAATAAAAAAGTTATAGCTCTCAGAATAAAGCGATGCTAAAAAATATTTTTTTCTATAAAATAGCTTTTATTGTGTATAAGCGCCAAAACATAGAAAAATGATACAAATGTGGTACCGCTGTAAACGTACTGACCCGAAGAATAAAGCTACGTCATCAATTTTACCACACGCGGAACAGAATAAAAAAAACAAAAAAAAAACAATTCCTGAATTGTTGGTTTTTGTTTATTCTGCCTCCCAAAAATCGGAATAGAAAGCAATCAAAAAATGTCACGTGCCTGAAAATGGCACCAATAACAACGTCAAGTCATCCCGCAAAAAACGAGCCGTCACATGACTGTCTGCCAAAATCTGGAAAAATTATAGCTCTCAAAATATGGCGATGCAAAAACTAGATTTTACAAAAAATGCGTCTTTTAGTGTGTGACAGCTGTCAGTCATAAAAACCCCATATGATTCTGGCATTGCTGTAATCACACCGACCCGAAGAATAAAGTCGTCTAATCACTTATACCGCACAAGGAACGGCGTCAAAAATAAACTCTTGGGTTAGGATTGGGCTAGGGTTAGGGCTGGGTTTGGGGCTAGGGTTGTGCTGGGGCTAGGGTTGTGCTGGGGCTAGGGTTGTGCTGGGGCTAGGGTTGTGCTAGGGCTAGGGTTGTGCTAGGGCTAGGGTTGTGCTAGGGCTAGGGTTGTGCTAGGGTTAGGGCTGGGGTTGGGATTTTTTTGCAAAAGTAAGAAAAAAAGATGACGATATGGCGACTAGTGTTGAGAGCAAGTGCTCGCTACTTGAGTTTGCATCGGGTGCTCTGGTATGCATTGAGTATCGTGGGTATTTGAGTGACATGCTCGAGTCTCTGCCCCATATGCTTCGCGGCCAAAAAACTTTACGGGGATTGCCTGCCATGCACGAGCGATCCCCGCATGTTTTTTTTTGGGTGTCTAATAACCGTGAAACATGCGGAGCAGGGACTCGAGCACACGCTGTACATGGTGCATACCTGAGTACCCGAAGCAAACTCAAGTAGCGAGCACTTGCGCTCAAGAATAATGACAACTTATTCAATATGATGACCTAATGTAAACAAATTCTGTGCCGTACCTCTGGGTTCAAAATGTTCACTATACACCTTAATAAAATCCATGAGGGGTATAGTTTCCAAAATGGGGACACTTGTGGGGGAGCTCCACTGTTTAGGCACATCACGGGCTCTCCAAACGCGACATGGTGTCCGCTAACAAATTGAATGGAAAATCGGCTCAAATTGTTAGCGGACGCCATGTTGCGTTTGGAGAGCCCCTGTGTGCCCAAACATTGGAGCTCCCCCACAAGTGACCCCATTTTGGAAACTAGACCCCCCAAGGCACCTATCTAGATGCATAGTGAGCACTTGGAACCCCCAGGTGCTTCACAAATTGATTCGTAAAAATGAAAAAGTGTTTTTTTTTTTCACTTTTTCATTTTTACGAATCAATTTGTGAAGCACCTGGGGGTTCCAAGTGCTCACTATGCATCTAGAAAGGTGCCTTGGGGGGTCTAGTTTCCAAAATGGTGTCACTTGTGGGGGAGCTCCAAAGTTTGGGCACACAGGGGCTCTCCAAACACAACATGGCGTCCGCTAATTATTCAAGCAAATTTTACAATCAAAAAGTCAAATGGCGCTCCTTCCCTTCCGAGCCCTGCCGTGCGCCCAAACAGTGTTTTTTCCCCAAATATTGGGTATCTGCGTGCCCAGGGGAAATTGCACAACAAATTTTGGGGTCCATTTTTTCTTGTTACCCCTGTGAAAATAAAAAAAATTGGGTCTAAAGTAACATTTTTGTGAAAAAAGTTAAATGTTCATTTTTTTCTTCCACATTCAAAAAATTCCTGTGAAGCACCTGAAGGGTTAATAAAGTTCTTGAATATGGTTTTGAGCACCTTGAGGGGTGCAGTTTTTAGAATGGTGTCACTTTTGGGTATTTTCTGTCATAAAGACCTCTCAAAGTGACTTCAAATGTGATGTGGTCCCTAAAAAAATGGTTTTGTAAATTTTGTTGGAAAAATGAGAAATCGCTGGTCAACTTTTAACCCTTATAGCTCCCTAACAAAAAAAAATTTTGGTTCCAAAATTGTGCTGATGTAAAGTAGACATGTGGGAAATGTTATTTATTAACTCTTTTGTGTGACATATCGCTCTGATTTCAGGGCTTAAAAATTCAAATTTTGAAAATTGCAAAATTTTCAAAATTTTCGCCAAATTTCCGTTTTTTTCACAAATAAACGCAAGTGATATCGAAGAAATTTTTCCACAATCATGAAGTACAATATTTCACGAAAAAACATTCTCAGAATCAGGGGGATCCGTTGAAGCGTTCCAGAGTAATTACCTCATAAAGTGACAGTGGTCAGAATTGTAAAAATTGGCCCGGTCATTAACGTGCAAACCACCCGCGGGGCTTAAGGGGTTAAAGACTCTCTTTCCAGGTTTTTAGAGGAGGGTCTAACATTAAGAGTAATAAATACTAAAATTAGGAAACGTTTACAACCAGATCACCTTATTGTTCCAATATTTCATGGATTGCAGAAGATGCAAAAAAATATTTTTCCGCCTCTTTTACGCCCCATAATTACAGGTATAGGATCTCTAACTGAGGGACTTAGTGAATGGATGAATGACCATCTTTAACCTCTAGTCGCCAGGTTTCCGCATTATATAAGGGACAGTTCAACAGTTCTAAAAATATTTGATGAATTTATTTGGAATGAGGATTTTTTTCACATGCGATGTTGCCAAATTGTATTCAAATATTCCCCATCACTTTGCCATTGAAGCAATACAATACCACTTGAATCAATATACAGTGGCATGTAAAAGTTTGGGCACCCTTGGTCAAAATTACTGTTATTGTGAACAGCTAATCAAGTTGAAAATGAAATGTTCTCTAAAAGGTCTAAAGTCAAACATGACACATTTCATTTGTATTTTAGGAAAAGTTATACAGTATATATCTATTTTAATTTTTTAGATTTTTAAAAATTACAAAAAGGAAAATGGGCCACTGCAAAAGTTTGGGCACCCTTCGAGATTTGTGTGCTCAGATAACTTTGACCAAGGTTTCAGGCCTTAACCGCTTTAGGATTGCTGTTGTGACTTGCTCACACATTATTTAGCATTATTTTGATCTGCTATTTTTAATAAATGATATGACATTATGTCTCTAATATGACGCATTATTGTACTTCATTGACCCTATATGGACTATACAGTGTATTATAAATTATATTACCCAGGTGTAACCACTTCCTTTTTTCCTGCATTTGCATCTCCCATTCTTGTTGATTTATTGTGATATTGTTCTTATATATTTTTTAATAGTCTGTAACAAAGATATTTTTTAGATCTTTGTCAAGAAGCCTCATATCTTTAAGTGGCTCTAGTCAGCTTTATGCTTCTTTTGGTGGTACTGGTTGTGGATTGAGGAATTTTTGGTGTAATTATACCCCAAATGTGAAGTAAAACTACTTCTCAGAAGAGAAGGAGTGACGTTTTGGAATGCAGACTTTAATGGAATGGTCTGCGGCCGTCAAGTCGCGTTTGGACAGCCCCTGATATGCCGAAACAGTGGAAACCCCCCACAACTGACCCTATATTGGAATTTATATAGTGTGTCCTGGTATGTGAATTTTATAATGTGGGGGCATACATGAGTTGTGTAGTGTACGGCAGGTTGACATACAGTGCCTACAAGTAGTATTCAACCCCCTGCAGATTTAGCTGGTTTGATAAGATGCAAATAAGTTAGAGCCTTCAAACTGCAAACGAGAGTAGGTTTTATGAACAGAAGCATAAATCTTACAAACCAAAAAGTTATGTTACTCAGTTGAATTTTATTAAATTTTAAACATAAAAGTGTGGGTCAATTATTATACAACCCCTATGTTTAATATTTTGTGGAATAACCCTTGTTTGCAATTACAGCTAATAATCGTCTTTTATAAGACCTGATCAGGCCGGCACAGGTCTGTGGAGTTATCTTGGCCCACTCCTCCATGCAGATCTTCTCCAAGTTATCTAGGTTCTTTGGGTGTCTCATGTGGACTTTATTCTTGAGCTCCTTCCACAAGTTTTCAATTGGGTTAAGGTCAGGAGACTGACTAGGCCACTCCAACACCTTGACTTTTTCCCTCTTGAACCAGGCCTTGGTTTTCTTGGCTGTGTGCTTTGGGTCGTTGTCTTGTTGGAAGATGAAATTACGACCCATCTTAAGATCCTTGATGGAGGAGCGGAGGTTCTTGGCCAAAATCTCCAGGTAGGCTGTGCTATCCATCTTCCCATGGATGCGGACCAGATGGCCAGGCCCCTTGGCAGAGAAACAGCCCCACAGCATGATGCTGCCACCACCATGCTTGACTGTAGGGATGGTATTCTTGGGGTCGTATGCAGTGCCATCCAGTCTCCAAACGTCACGTGTGTCGTTGGCACCAAAGATCTCGATCTTGGTCTCATCAGACCATAGAACCTTGAACCAGTCTGTCTCAGAGTCCTCCAAGTGATCATGAGCAAACTGTAGACGAGCCTTGACATGACGCTTTGAAAGTAAAGGTACCTTACGGGCTCGTCTGGAACGGAGACCATTGCGGTGGAGTACGTTACTTATGGTATTGACTGAAACCAATGTCCCCACTGCCATGAGATCTTCCCGGAGCTCCTTCCTTGTTGTCCTTGGGTTAGCCTTGACTCTTCGGACAAGCCTGGCCTCGGCACGGGAGGACACTTTCAAAGGCTGTCCTGGCCGTGGAAGGCTAACAGTAGTTCCATAAGCCTTCCACTTACGGATGATGCTCCCAACAGTGGAGACAGGTAGGCCCAACTCCTTGGAAAGGGTTTTGTACCCCTTGCCAGCCTTGTGACCCTCCACGATCTTGTCTCTGATGGCCTTGGAATGCTCCTTTGTCTTTCCCATGTTGACCATGTCTGAGTGCTGTTCACAAGTTTGGGGAGGGTCTTAAATAGTCAGAAAAGGCTGGCAAAAGAGATCTTTAATCCCCACATGTGAAGCTCATTATTCTTGGTGCCTGAACTACTTCTTAATACTTTTGGGGGACCAAACAGAATTCTTGTGGTTTGAGGGGTTGAATAATAAATGACACTCTGAATTAACTTTTAACGTTTTTAAAAAAAAAAAAAAAAAATTTGCTGCAGTGCATTTCCCACTTCCAGGCTGATCTACAGTACAAATGTCACAATGCCAAGTTAATTCCGCATGTGTCAACCAGCTAAATCTGCAGGGGGTTGAATACTACTTGTAGGCACTGTACTTAAGTTATGTAGTGGACGTCAGGTTGGCATACGTGAGTTGTGTAGTGTACGTCAGGTAGGCATATGTCAGTTGTGGAAGTCAGAAATGAATTTAGTAGTCCATGGATGTGTAGTACAGTTTGAAACATTCTTTTATACACAGGCCAGGTTTGTCAGGGCAGGTGTCGCATTGATAAGTGGTGTCCTTGTGTATCCCCCTTCTGTAACACACTCGGCACCTCTTTTGCGACCTTCCTTTCTTGTGCTTTCAGGGACTTCACTGGGGAAATGTTGGCCTGGTATGATACCAGCACCTTCAGTTCCGGAAGTACTGGTGCCCGCTCCTTCCTGATCTCCAAAGATTAGGGCCTTACTACCTCCTGGAAATGAAGATACGTACCAGTCTGGCCTGCACAAAGTGATCGCACAAAAGAGTTATACCTTGCCATCTGTACAACGTGCATGGCCAGCTTCTTGTACCACACCTTGGTTTTTCTCATGGCACTGTACGGCTGGAGGACTTGATCAGAGAGATCAACTCCCCCCATGTTCTTGTTGTACCCCAGTACACAGTCTGGTTTGGTGACCTGTTTAGAGAAATCTTGTACAGCTATGGGGGTGCTGCTATTACCATGTATAGTGGCCAAGAAGGGGACATCCCTTTGTCCTTGTCCTTGCCCACCAGCATGTTATCGATATATTGGGCTCTGCTCTCACCCTTTCTGAGCAGCTGCCCAATTAGCATCTTAGGGAGGACTTTCTGCTTTTCGCGGACAGTACTGCAGGCTGCGGTAGCTCGTGCAGAGAGGGACATGAAGAGTGGGATGCTGGTATAAAAGTTATCTACATAGAGGTGATAACCTTGATCCAACATTGGATGCACGAAATCCCACACAATTTTCCCACTCATTCCCAGGACAGGGGGCATTCTGGGTGTTCAATCCGGGTGTCCTTCCCTTCATAAACTCTAAACCTGTGGGGGTACCCTGTGGTACTCTCACACAGTTTGTAAAGCTTAATTCCGTACCTGGCCCTCTTACTGGGCAGGTACTGCCGGAATCCAAGCCGCCCCTTGAAATGTATTAGGGACTCATCCACGCAGATGTCCCTCTGGGGAACATACACCTCAGCAAACTTGTTGCTGAAGTGATCAATGACCGGCCGAACTTTGAAAAGTCGCTCAAAGTTGCGGTCATCTCGGGGAAGACATTGTTCATTATCATTGTAATGCAAAATTTGTGGATTGCCTCAAATCATTTATGGGTCATAGCCATGCGGAGTGTTAAACAAAACGTCATAATTTCCACTGTGTCTAGAGGGGTCCAGTTAAACTGGATTCCTGATTACGACACAAGATCAGGAATCTGTGGCTCATAATCTTTGGGGAGGGAGGGTGAGGTCAGTAACGGTGGCCGCTGGTTCATTGTCTGTCCTGGGGCGGTTCATCATCACTTGAGGAAGAGGAGGAGGATGAAAAATAAAGGAAGGTATCATCCTCTCCCTCACTATTAGTGTTGGAGGCAAGGAATACTGAATACCATGGTTGGGACAAGCGGGACGACATTTTTTCACACATGCGGTGTTTGTGTGTGTACCAAATGTTATTCAGGAGTGTGTGTGTGTGAGTGCTTGGTGTAAACTTTTTTTATTTAGAAGAGGAAAACAAAATAAGAAAAGAATCTAGAAAGAAAAAAATTAAGTAAAAAGAATATAAAAATTTGGTAAAATAAAAAACAAACGAACGTCAGTAAAAAAAAAATTACGGCACGTCTGCAACTATCTGACTCAATTCAGTAAAAAACACTGTAGTAGTTGCTGATTACTACAGTGTATTTTTACTGTCCTTAGTCTAGCCCTATCAACTAATACTAAAAAGAAGGTTCTTATTAAATAGAATCACTCAATTACATAATAATGTAAGCCCAGTGAAATACCAGTGACTAAAAGAAATTGAAAATATTATTGTTAACATATTGATGATTCAAACAAGGGGATAACAATATATTTATAGTGGATCATAAGACTAAACCAAAGATGGTGTCACGCAAGGTGTAGGAAAGACTAAGTGCAACACAAAGGGAAGAGGGGAAAGAAGCCCAAACACTAGGGAAAGGGGGTGTGGAGACCCCTACGCAGATCTAATATCACCCTGCCTACCCTACCATCCCTATATAGGTTCCACGCCTATGGCCGAGCAGGAACCTAGACTCTGGATGTCCCTAGAGCTTGGCCCTAGATGGGGAGGGGGAAGGGTGAGCTCCACTACAAACTAAAGACAACAAGGTAGACAAACAAAGGGGATAAATTTAGCTTGAGCAGACACCAGAGGAGTAATGCCAACTGTTCTTCAAGGGCATCAGAGAAGAAGCTAGCTGACTGCTAGTGCTCCAAGCCTGCACAAAGGTACATAGAAGTATCGCCGGCGATACCCTGGAGCAAACTGAGTGTTTTTAACTCCCAGGCAAAGGTGTGTCAATCAGCAGCAGGAGGGAGGTTGCCGATGGGTCTAAAACGAAGAAGGATTAAGAAGGCATCTGTAATGCCAAGCGCAGTGACCTTCTACAGCCAGATCCAGGGCAACTGTCTATTACACCAGACACACCCGTGACAGTACCCCCCCTTCTACGAGTGACCTCCGGACACTCAGGACCAGGTTTCTCAGGATAAGAGGTGTGGAATGCATGAACCAACCTAGGGGCATTCACCTTTGATGCTGAAAACCACATCCTTTCCTCTGGACCATAACCCTTCCAGTGTACCAAATACGGTAGGGAACGAAGCTGGAGATGAGAATCTACAATTCTCAAAATCTGAAACTCTAAATTAGCATCAACCATAATTGGAGGCGGCAGTAGGGGAGAGGACTCAAGAGGTTTTACATATTTCTTGAGCAGAGACCTGTGAAAGACATTGTGGATCTTAAGGGCCTGAGGTAGCTCAAGACGAAAATGCTGCTGGGTTAATGACGGTGGTTATTTTATAGGAACTAATAAATCTAAGTCCCAGCTTTCAGTAAGGAACCTTCAACTTGATATTCCTGGTAGACAACCACACAAAGTCATTCACACTCAGGTCCGGAACGGCCAAGCGTTTACTGTCAGCCATACGTTTGTACCTGTCTCCCATGATCTTCAAATTACTCAGAACCCTCCGCCACACCGAGAAAAGCGACGAAGCAAAATGTTCCTCCTCAGGAAATCCCAAAGCCCCTCCCCCACTAAAAGTACCAAACTGTGGATGGAAACCGTATGCACCAAAGAACGGTGACCTGCCGGTAGATTCTTGGCGATGATTATTAATAGCAAATTCTGTCAGCGGTAAGTAAGATGCCCAATCCTCCTGGTTTTCGGAGACAAAACGCCTGAGGTAAGTCTCCAAATTCTGTTTAATACGCTCGGTCTGCCCATTCGACTGAGCATGGAAGGCCGAGGAAAAGGACAGCTGCACCCCCAGTCGAGAACAGAACGCTTTCCAGAATTTGGAAACAAACTGGGTCCCCCAATCTGACACCACCTCGGAAGGAACCCCGTGAAGCTTCACAATCTCATTTATAAACATCTGAGCAAGAGTTTTGGAATTCAGAAGTGCCAGTAATGCGACAAAGTGAACCATTTTACTAAACCTATCTACAACCACCAAAACCACAGTCTTTCCTGCAGATACCAGTAAGTCAGTAATAAAATCCATGGACAAGTGTGTCCATGGCCTGCTAGGAATAGGTAGCGTAAGAAGAGTACCAGACGAACGGGTATGCTATACTTTAGAATGCGTGCAAATACTACAATCAGATACGTGTTCAATTACATCCCGATGCAACCCTGGCCACCAAAATCGATGAGAAAGGAGGTCCGCAGTCATAATTTCTCTCAGCCGAAGAAAAGTTTTTAGAAAAAAAAGCGAATGGACGCCATTTACCAGGGGACAGACCCTGAGACAACACAGCCCCAACCCCCACCTCTGACGCATCAACTTCCACAATAAAGGATTGGTAAATATCGGGTTAGCTGAGTATAGGTGCAGTGGCAAAACAGCTGTTTAGGGAGGAAAAAGACTGAATGGTGACATCCGACCATTTAGAAAGATCAGACCCCTTCCTTGTCATGTCAGTGAGTGGTTTCACAATTAGCGAATAATTTTGGATACATTTCCGGTAAAAAATAGTAAAGTCCAGAAAACGCTGTAGAGCCTTCAGTTTCTCGAGACGGTCCCAATCAAGGACAGCACGGATCTTCTCCAGATCCATCTGAAAACCCGAATATGACAACATGTACCCCAAAAACTGCACCTCCTGGATGGCGAAGACACACTTTTCTAGTTTGGCATATAGTTTGTTATCCCTGAATATCTGAAGCACCCGTTTAACATGCCCACGAGTAAACCAAAATATCATCCAGATAGACCACCACAAACCTGCTCACCAAATGATGGAAAATATCACTAATGAAATGTTGGAACACAACAGGTGCATTGGTCAAACAAAAAGGCATAACCAGACTCTCAAAATGCCCTTCAGGGGTATTGAACGCTGTTTTCCATTCATCTCCCTCTCTGATTCTCAACAGATTGTAGGCTCCCCTTAAATCCAACTTAGCTCCCACAACCTGGCTGAACAAATCTGGAATCAGAGGAAGAGGGTATGGATCTCGGATGGTAATTTAATTCCTGGAAATCTAAACAGGGATGTAGACCGCCATCTTTTTTCTTCACAAAAAAGAAGCCAGCCACCACGGGCGAAGATGATGGTCTGATATTTCCCTTCTCCAGACTTTCCGGAATGAAATCCTTCATGGCTTGTCTCTCAGGGCCAGAAAGATTATACAGTCTGGACTTTGATAGTTTAGTTCCAGGGGTCAGGTTAATAGGAGAGTCATATGCACGATGAGGAGGCAAATCCTGACACCCCCGCTCAAAAAAAATGTCCTCAAAACCAGACAAACACAGGTAAGGTCTCTGTAGAGACTATAGGAAAAGGGAAATGTTTAAGCAGTTCTCATGGCAGTAATCTCCCCACTCAATGATCTCTCTGGATTGCCAATCCACCAACGGATTATGTTTCACCAACCAGAGTAGACCCAGTACAATTGGAGTGGGAAGACCATCCAGGACATAGCAAGGAATAATCTCACAATGAACCAACCCCACCCTCAGTCTTACACTATGCACAATCTGAGTTAGAGCTTTCTGTGCAAGTGGCGCTGAGTCGATGGCGAAGATGCTGACTCCACCTCCACTGTCAACAAACACAGAAATTTTCTCAGTCTTGCTCTCTAACTCCACCTCTGCTGTCAGGACAAACCGAGAACTGTAGGTTGATGATAAACGCACCCCTTGATTATCCAACTCCAGACTACCAAGGGTTAATCGAGTCTCCTTTTGCTTAGGAATTGAGGACCCCAATAAAATGTCCCTTTTTTCCACAAAAAAAAACACACGCCCTTTTTTTTGCGGATCTCAGGGGAAACGTACGATGCAGAGGCACCCCCTAACTGCATGGGATTTTCCACCTCCCCCAGTACTGGTTCACCCCCAGACCGCTCCCCTGGCAAAGGGGCATTACCCCGAAAAGAGGGCTTCAGAGAAGGTGGTCTCACCCACCTATCCCGAAGGCATCTATCAACATGTATGGCCAAAGACATGGCAGCCTCCATGGACTCTGGGGTTTCATACACTGCCAAAGCATTTTTCAACCTTTCAGTAAGGCCCTGACAAAATTGTTTTCTGAGAGCCAGGTCATTCCATTTTGTATCAGTTGCCCATCTACGGAATTCGGAGCTATACGTCTCTACTGACTGATTTCTCTGCTAAAGGCGACGCAGCCTGCACTCAGCCAAGGAGATTCAGTCAGGGTCATCATAGATGAGGGCTAGAGCACCGAAAAACCCCTCCACAGACTGGAGACAAACCGAACCTTGCGGCAAAGAGAAAGTCCAGGATTGAGGATCTGACTCGCCCCCTGGGCCGTGGGGCACTCGGACCCGGGCAATCGGGAAACGATGGGGGTAGTAGTGGCAACCCGGTTCCGTGGCTCAGGGTGGTCAGACCATTGGTAGTCTGCGACGCTCTGTTGATGTGTCCGACTACGCCACCCGTGGATTGCGGTCAGTGCGGACCGCCGCTGCCAGGTAGACCGCTGGGGCTGATGATGTATGCAGCTGAGATAGTGTGACTCCCCACGGGAAGAGTGCGGCCCCAGGGCAGTATAATGGAAGATGGGGGTGATGGTGCAGGACGTCCCAGTACCATTAGTGCTGGAGGAGCAAGAAGCACACAGACAACAGGTTGCAGTCCAGGGTCTTTACTAGAACAGGTGAACTGACCCACAAACAGGCCCGGCTAGGAGGGGGCCTGGACATCTGAGAGCAAACGGGAAATTGGCCCTGGTCAAGGTGAGGGTGTAGGCCTACCATGCTCTCTGCGCTCCTTCTGGCTATCTCCTCCTGGTAGGGTAACAGCCCACAGTCCCGAGCTCACCGTGTCCTCTCGCCCGTATGGTTTGCAACGTGGGTTCCTTTCTACTCCCGGCCTGGTAAGGCTCTGCTGGTCCCTTCTGCTGTGGCGGAGCCTCCGGGCTTCTTAGGCCAAGGAACGTACAGTCCCCTGCGGACTGGTTATCTGCTGTAGGACGTGGAATCCTCACAGCCTCAGACACCAAAGTCTGGTAGAGTAGTCTCTTTGTCTGCCAGGACAGGTGTACTTCACCTCTTGTCCCTGGCTTGTGGCTCTCCTACTGCCACACGTCCTCTTAGGGTGCAATACAACTGTCCCTCACTGCTCTGGGACACTTCTCTATCCAGAGACAGGTTGTCCAGTTCTCCCTAACCCTGCCCCCAGTTCCAGCTTTTATAGGGGCAGCCTGCTCCCCCTACTGGCCTGAGACAGGAGGTACTGCATGCTAATGTTCCCCTGACCAGAGAACCTCCCCCTTGCTCTCAGACACAGCTTTAGTATATTTGTGGCATCCAGGCCAGGGTGACACATTTCCCCCTAGTAAAATTTAGTACTCCGGGACTAAACAGTAAACAAAGATAATATACATGACTATAAAACATTAGTAGACAAATGACGCACAGATTGAGTTCTTAAGGTCACAGTGTGGTCTGTGACCGGGTGTCCATATCACCAATACAACGAGGAGCCTTAACCAGATGGGGGTCTGTCCTACCCCAAGTCCTTCACAGTCTTAGTTCATTCCTTGGTTAGGCTCCGAACGCAGTCCATACAAAGTCCCGGTTATTAAAAGTCCATAACCTTTGAGTCCGTACGGTGACTGCAAGAAACTGAAATACACTATTAATAATAATGCAGGTAATTTGGCAAACATTTCAACATTTGGCAACATGGTTATTTACAATTTTAGTGCACCCTATATGCTCCAGCGAGCGGGTATCTGCCCCTTTGTGCTCCTGGTTGACCTCCTTAACCCACTGTCTGGTGGTGGACCGACCTGGCTTTCCCCACTAGCGTTAGGGGTACAGCTACCAGCTGGGTGTACAGGTAGGGCAGGCAGCTGTCTGCGGGTCCTTTGGCTCACCGCAGGCATGGCAGGCTCACTGAAAGCAGAGGGTTGACTCTCCTGGGCTGCTGGTACAGGCTCTTCTGCCTCTGGAGCTGCTTGCTCTTCTTCACCTTCTGGCTCTGGTGTAGGTTGTTGCTGAGCCGGTTGCAGGAAATGCAGGACGGGTACCACTATGGCATCGTTTATTCGAGTCCAGGACTGAGGGAACTCTCCGAGAACGGTGCTAATCATTTCTTCCTTGTCCTCTGCGGGTTCAAGGTCACTTTGATTCTCTTCTGCACTACGGAGTTGCTCGGGGCACCTTTTTAGGTGGTCTCTGGAGACGGTACTAGTGGTTTCTCCTCCATCCTTGGTGATCACGCACACCTTCGGGTTGTCGTGATCAGACTGCAGTACGGTGTAGGGTTCCCTTTCCCACTGGTCATACAACTTGTGAAGCCTTCTCTTTCGCTTCAGGACCTGCTCACCAGGTTCTAGGGGACCAGCAGGCGCGTGTTGGTTGAAGAGTTTTTCTTGCCTCTCTCTCACCTGGGACAGGCTCTTCTCCACACTCTCCTGTACCTTCTTGTACTGCAGTTGCCTTTCCGTATCCCAGTCCGCATCCGGGGAGGTGTCCTCAGGTGTTAGGACTCCCATCTCCAGGTCTACGGGGAGCTTACCTGGTCTAGCTCGCATCAGGTAAGCCGGGGTGCAGTTTGTAGCATTCACCGGGATATGGTTGTATAAGTCGATTAGATCCGGCAGTTTTTCTGGCCACAGGCTGCGTTCCTCCAGGGGCAACGTCTTCAGGAGATCAATGACTATATTGTTCATTTTCTCACACATCCCGTTGGTTTGTGGGTGGTAAGGCGTTGTCCGAATCTTCTTACAGCCATAGAGGTTGCAGAACTCTTGGAAGATTTCAGCCTATTGCTGGAAGGCTCTGGCCGCCGTTTGGGCTGTCAAGTCTTTTACCGGGACCACCACTAGAAAATGGGAATAGTGGTCCACGATTGTCAGGGCATAGATGTATCCTGACCGGCTTTGAGCCAGTTTGACGTGGTCCAGAGCTACCAGCTCAAGAGGCTGCTGGGTGACGATGGGCTTCAAGGGCGCCTTCTGGCTGTTGCGGTCTTTTCTCCTTAAGTTACAAGGGCCACAGTCCCGGCACCACTTCTCTACAGCCCCTCTCATGCCGACCCAAAAGAACCGTCCTCTTAGCAGGAACTCCAGTTTCTTCCAACCGAAATGCCCCGCTCTGTCATGGTAAGCCCCCAGGACCATAGCTGCATCCCGCCTTGGGACCACGACTTGCCAGACCAGCTCGTGCGTCCGGTGGTTGACAAGCCTTCTGCACAGCTTGCCTTCATAGAGGAACAGCTTGCTCTTCTCTTTCCATAGCTGCTTGGCTTCCTCTGGGGCATCCGGATCTAAGCGGGCGTCAGCAGATCTTTCACCAGGCGGATGGCAGGGTCACTATCTTGGGTCTCGGCCCAGCTGTGGTGAGGTAGGGGATTGATCATAACGGTTGTTAGATCTTCCTCCTTCACGCGGTGGGAGTATTGAGCGGCTCCATACCGGTGAAACGCGGGGAGTTCTACCTCCTCCAGCTCTTCTGGGTCTTCGTCACCTTCAAGTAAGTGAGGCATTCTCGATAGGGCGTCAGCGTTGGCATTGGTTTTGCCTGCCCGGTACTTGGTCAAGAAGTGATAATTGGAGAGACGGGCCATCCACCGCTGTTCCAGGGCACCAAGTCTTGCACTGTCTAGGTGTGTTAAAGGGTTGTTATCCGTGTACACAGTGAACTTTGCGGAGGCCAGGTAATGCTTGAAGCGTTCTGTTACGGCCCACACCACCGCCAAGAATTCTAGCTTGAAGGAGCTGTAATTCTCCGGGTTCCTCTCGGTGGGCCTCAGCTTCCGGCTGGCGTACGCGATCACCCTTTCTCTGCCCTGTTGGTTTTGTGACAGTACGGCTCCCAGTCCCACATTACTGGCGTCTGTGTGGAGAATAAAAGGCTGGCCATAATCAGGGTAGGCCAGGATCTCATCCCCTGTGAGGGCCATCTTCAACTGGCGGAAGGACTCCTCTTCCGGTTTATCCCACTTGAAGGGTGGCTTTTGGCTTCTGGACTTAGACTGTCCTATCAGGAGGTCCTGCATAGCAGCTGCCATCTTAGATGAACCTTCGGTAGTTGCCTACCAACCCAAGGAATTGCCTCACTTCCTTGATGTTCGAAGGGCTTGGCCAGCTCTTGATTGCCGTGACCTTGTCAGGGTCGGGGGCTACTCCTTCCGCACTTACCACGTGCCCTAGGTACTGGACCTTCGGTTTCAATAGGTGACACTTTGATGGTTTCACCTTCAGGCCATAGCCTGCCAGGGCTTCAAACACCTCGGCCAGGTGCTTTAGATGGTCCTCGTAGGTCTTCGAATAGACGATCACGTCGTCCAGGTAAAGGAGGACCGTCTCAAAGATTCGGTGCCCTAGACAGCATTCCATCAGCCTCTGGAAGGTCCCTGGTGCGTTGCAGAGCCTGAAGGGCATACAGTTGAACTCGCTCAGTCCCATCGGGGTGGTGAAGGCGGTCTTCTCCTTGTCAGCCTCTGCCACAGGAACCTGCCAGTACCCGCTAGTAAGGTCCAAAGTAGAAAAGAAGTTAGCTGATTTTAGTGCGGCTAAAGACTCTTCTATTCTAGGCAGCGGATATGCGTCTTTGTGGGTGATACGGTTGATTTGTCTATAGTCCACGCACATTCTCATGGTGCCGTCTTTCTTTTTTACCAGAACCAGGGGGGCTGCCCAGGGGCTACAGCTATCTCTAATGACCCCAGCGTCTTTCATTTCTCTTAGCATCCCCTTTGCGTTCTGATAATGTGCAGGGGATACAGGTCTGTGTCTCTCTTTTATTGGTGGGTGGCTCCCTGTGGGGATGTGGTGTTCTATCCCTTTTACTCTGCCGAAGTCTAGCGGGTGCTTACTAAAGACTCTCTCGTACTCCTGTACCACCCGGTAGACTCCTTGTTTTTGGTGCAGGGGAGTGGAGTCAGCACTCACATGGAGTTTCTGGCACCAGTACTCCTTTTGTTTCTGGGAGCCATTACCCTCCGCCTGTGGAGATGGAGGCAAAGGCTCCACGGCCCTGATAGCTTTGTGTTCGACAACAAACAGTTTGGCAAGTGTAGTGTACCTGGGTAAGTGTACCTCTCTCTCCCCAATGTTGAGAATGCGAGCGGGCACCCTCCCATGATGGACATCAACCACCCCCCGAGCTGTCAAAATGGTGGGCCTGCTGTCCGAGTTCACGGGTTCTACCATGGTTGGTAGTCTCTACCTCTCAACCCGATTGCAGTCTGACACCAGATCATCATTTCACTTTTGGGAGGCATGGAAATGGGGATTGGGTCACTCAGTCTTACGCTACCGATCTCACCACCAGACAGTTCTCATCAGGGCTTTTATCTCCTTGTTGAGGACTCTCTGCTGGCTGGAACTAGCATTCACCGCCACCTGTTGTAGAATTACAATTACCTCTGAAAGACAATTTTCCATCACGTTAGTACCCACAGTTATTTTAGGGTGACTCTCACGACGGTCAATGTCCACAATAATTACTCCCTGTGCCGGTAGTTCAACTTTACCAATTTTAATGGTCATCTCCTTGAACCCCATCTGTGGCACGGGTAAGCCATTACTGGCGATGATGCTCAAGTTACTGCCTGGATACCGTGTGATATCAGCATCAGTCCAATACTGCTTAAAAAGTACATAAGGGAAAGTGGTCACTTGCGACCCAGTATCCAGCAAGGCGCTCATGGGGATACCGTCCAGCACCACGGGTAAAACCGGGCCTCCCTCGGAACGACGGGATCCTCCTCTGTCGACGCCACGGGACATCCTCCGGACTTGAAGCCAGCTCGATGGGTCTTGACGGGTCCACTTGTAACGCCTGGACGGTCCTGGTCAACGCCGCGACACTCCTGGTCAGCTCCTGGACTTGGTGATGCAGATCTTTCGACGGGGCTTGGTTCAGGGCCTGTGCATCCGCCCCCACAGAGTCCATAGAGGAGGGCGCCGCCTCCTGATGGTAGGTGAGAGCAGGGCGCCGGGGGTTTATAGCGCCACTTGTTGCGGGTTTACGGAGCACCCTTATGGCCCTGTCTTTAAATTGGGCAAAGGTCAGATCAGAGTTCTGAAAGAACATGAGGCGCAGTTGGGCCCTGTGGGCGCTAGACAGCAGACCGTCTATGAATTGTTCTGTTAGCAGCTTATCCGTTTCCTGCACGCTGCCAGGGTCAGTTTGTTTGATGGCCCTCAAGGCTTCCTGCAAATTTAGGGCATAGTGTCTGATGCTGTCCTGTGCCCGCTGCTTACATCCATAGAACCGCATTTTAATTTCAGCGGAGGTACGTGTGTCAAAGGTACCCCGCAGCCAGGCCAGAATACCCTTCACAGTTCTTTTTTCCTCAGCAGGCCATGACTTTACCTCCCGCTGTGCTGCGCCAGTTAACTGCCTTGTCAGTATGCTAACCTTCTGTTCCTCTGTCAAGGGGTAAACTTGGAACAAACTGTACAGCCTTTCCTTAAAGTCAGTTAGGGCATGGGGCTCCCCCGAATACTTAGGCAGCCAGGCCGCTCCAGGGATGTAGGGCAGGGAAAATGGCATCACCGCTGCTGCAGCTGCGCTGGTGGTAGTGGGCGCCTCCGTGTCCGACATCTTCCTCCCCCCTAGTTAAGCGTGGCCTACCTTCCGACGATCCTCTTCTGTAGGCCGCGGCTCCGCTGGTGCTGCTCTGGACGAGGACCTTGCGTCGCGTCCTGGTGACTTCAGCGTCGCTCTCTCTCCCTTCCAGGACCTTGCGCAGCGTCGGTGCGTGGGACGGAGCTTCGGGTCTCGCACGGTTTGGGCGTCCACGCCCCTCTTCTTCCCGCGCGGCGTCCTGAAGATGGCGTCCGATGGCGGGAAAACGGCTGAAGATGGCGGGAACCGACAGAAGATGGCGGGAGATGGCTGAAAATGGCGGAAACGGCTCCGGATGGCGGGAAACCTCTTCTTCAGGTACGTGCACAGTCTTTTTCAGGCACGCAATACCCGTTTGTGGCGGGTTGGTTACAATCCTGCCGACTACGCCAAAGCTGACTCGCCCCCTGGGCCGTGGGGCACACGGAGCCGGGCAATCGGGAAACGATGGGGGGAGTAGTGGCAACCCGGTTCCGTGGCTCAGGGTGGTCAGACCATTGGTAGTCTGCGACGCTCTGTTGATGTGTCCGACTACGCCACCCGTGGATTGCGGTCAGTGCGGACTGCCGCTGCCAGGTAGACCGCTGGGGCTGATGATGTATGCAGCTGGGATAGTGTTACTCCCCACGGGAAGAGTGCGGCCCCAGGGCAGTATAATGAAAGATGGGGGTGATGGTGCAGGACGTCCCAGTACCGTTAGTGCTGGAGGAGCAAGAAGCACACAGACAACAGGTTGCAGTCCAGGGTCTTTACTAGAACAGGTGAACTGACCCACAAACAGGCCCGGCTAGGAGGGGGCCTGGACGTCTGAGAGCAAACGGGAAATTGGCCCTGGTCATGGTGAGGGTGTAGGCCTACCGTGCTCTTTGCGCTCCTTCTGGCTATCTCCTCCTGGTAGGGTAACAGCCCACAGTCCCGAGCTCACCGTGTCCTCTCGCCCGTAAGGTTTGCAACGTGGGTTCCTTTCTACTCCCGGCCTGGTACGGCTCTGCTGGTCCCTTCTGCTGTGGCAGAGCCTCCGGGCTTCTTAGCCCTGCGGAGCGGACTGGTTATCTGCTGTAGGACGTGGAATCCTCACAGCCTCAGACACCAAAGTCTGGTAGAGTAGTCTCTTTGTCTGCCAGGACAGGTGTACTTCACCTCTTGTCCCTGGCTTGTGGCTCTCCTACTGCCACACGTCCTCTTAGGGTGCAATACAACTGTCCCTCACTGCTCTGGGACACTTCTCTATCCAGAGACAGGTTGTTCAGTTCTCCCTAACCCTGCCCCCAGTTCCAGCTTTTATAGGGGCAGCCTGCTCCCCCTACTGGCCTGAGACAGGAGGTATTGCATGCTAATGTTCCCCTGACCAGAGAACCTCCCCCTTGCTCTCAGACACAGCTTTATTATATTTGTGGCATCCAGGCCAGCGTGACACGGATCTCCTTGCAGTAAAGAGATCACAATCCCCACTCGCTGCTCCTCATCTCCAGAGGAGTAAGGACGGAGTTTAAAATACAGTTTGCATGCTTCCTTGAACACAAAAAACTTGTCCCTACCTCCTGAAAACCTATCCGGGAGGGCAACCTTTGGTTCAAGCTGGACCTGCCTACCCGCAGAGACCCCAACATTAGGGACCTGCAGCCGCTGTTGAACCTCATAGTGGAAGTCAGTCACCTCCAGAGACAGCCTGCGCTGCTCTGCCAGCTCTGCAACAGGATCCATGAACCAAGGGAGAAAAAAAAAAAAACACACCCGAAAAAAAAAAACACACACAAATAAAACCACGTTGTCAGTTTTTTTTTTTCTATTTATGCACAGCCGGTGATAATGTCACGCAAGGTGTGGGAAAGACTAAGTGCAACTGGAAGGGAAGAGAGGGAGGAAGCTCAAACACTTGGGAAAGTGGAGACCCCTAGGCAGATCTAATATCACACTGCCTACCTTACCGTCCCTATATAGGTTCCACACCTATCACCGAGCAGGAACCTAAGACCTGGATGTCCCTAGAGCTTGGCCCTGGAGCTTTGGAGAGGGGTGAACACTGCTCAGGCCCCATTTAAAACTAAAGACAACAAGGTAGACAAACAAAGGGGATAAACTTAGCTTGAGCAGACACCAGAGGAGTAATGCCAACTGTCCTTCAAGGGCACCAGAGAAGAAGCTAGTCGACTGCTAGTGCTCCAAGCCCGCACAAAGGTACATATAAGTATCACCAGCGATTCCCTGAAGCAAACTGAGTGTTTTTAACTCCCAGGCAAGGGTTTGTCAATTAGCAGCAGGAGGAAGGTCACTGCTGGGTCCAAAAGGAAGGATTAAAAAGGCGTCTGTAATGCCAAGCGAAGTGACCTTCTACAGCCAGATCCAGTGCGACTGTCTATTACACCTGACACCCCCCTGACAGATGGTTAATCAAATTTAATTGGAAAAAGTTAATAAAGTGACAGTGCAAGGTGGACTTGAACAATATTGCCACTTAAAGTGACCATCACTTTAAGTAATTGGCGCAGCACTTGTCACTTTCTTGGCAATACCATTCACATTCACTTTGCACTACTAATAAAAACTTGGGTGGGTTGTACCTTAACCCCTAGATGGCAGTAATATGTATATTATTTTTATGCACTGTCACTATAAGTATATTTGCTCAGCACTTGTCACTTTCATGGCAATATTGTACTCGTACTCATGGGGGGGCAGCAAGATTCAGCAGGCACCTTAATGCGATCAGGTGTCACATTAAAGATATAACATATCCATATGTCCAGAGTCGGTAAGTAGCTATCAACCTGGACGTGTGGAGACATCCAAGGTCGGGAAGGGGTTAATTAGACTGTGGTAGAGGCTCACAAAGCAGGAGAAGGCTATAAGAAGGTAGTAAAGTGTTTTCAATTTGCCCTTTCTTCAATTCGAAATGTAATTAAGAAATGGCAGTTAACAGGAACAGTGGAGGTCAAGAGAAGGTCTGGAAGACCAAGCAAAATTTCAGTGACAGCTTCTCGCAGGATTGCTAGAGAGGCAAATCAGAACCACCGCTTGACTGCAAAAGACCTAGAGAAAGATTTAGCAGACTCTGAAGTTGTGGTACATTGTTCTACTATTCAGAGTTGCCTGCACAAATGTGGCCTTAATGGAAGAGTCATCAGAAAAAAATATCTCCTGCGTCCTTACCATACAATTTAGCGTCAGAAGTATGCAAAATAATATCTAAACAAGCCTGATGCATTTTAGAAACAAGTCCTGTGGACCAGAGAGGTTAAAATAGAACTCTTTGGTCACAATGACCAAAGGTATGTGTGGAAAAAAAAGGGCACAGAATTTCAAGAAAAGAATACCTCGACAATCTTCAAGTATGGGGGTGGATCAATCATGCTTTGGGGTTGTGTTGCAGCCAATGACACGGGGATCATTTCACGGGTAGAGGGAAGAATGGATTCAATGAAATTTCAACAAATTCTTGATGCAAACATAACACCATCTGTAAAAAAGCTGAATTTGAAAAGAGGATGGCTTCTACAAATGGATAATGATCCTAAACACACGTCAAAATCCACAATAATCTACCTCAAAAGGCGCAAGCTGAAGGTTTTACAATGGCCCTCACAGTCCCTTGATCTGAACATCATTGAAAATCTGTGGCTATACCTCAAAATAGCAGTGTATACAAGACGACCCAGGAATCTCATAGAACTGGAAGAATTTTCCGAGGAAGAATGGATGAAAATCCCTCAAACAAGAATTGAAAGACTCTTGGCTGGTGTGACAGTGTCACTGGTTTTATATGTGAGGGGAGGTATGTGTCACTCAGGATGCTCTCCTGTGTGAACTAAGACCTACTTTATTTCTGCCAGCATGTTATATGCTGGTGGGTTTACTCTGTTAAAGGGTGTGCGGTTTTATGGGAATGGCAAAGAGGGCGGGACGCCATTCCCCCTACCTCCCCTCAGGGTGTGGCTGAGCAATGTGTAAAAGCTCAGTCCCTTTTGTTCTCTTTGGAGTGTGGTCTGGAGAGTGAAGTCTCCAGATAGTGTGGTGGAAGCTGCAGAGCTTTTCACAAGGACTTTGCCTGTGCAGTTTGTGCTACCGAGAGCGGGCGGAACCCGCTCACCTATGGACTGAAGCTATATTTTGTTTTGTTTTCCCGTTTAACCCAAAGGGGGTCTTGTTTATTTTTCCTGTGGAACCCTGCATGAGTTTATGCCATAAAAAAACAGCAGAAAGGTAACCTGAGAACGTGTGTCCAGAGTCTGCCTCCGGGAGAGCCGAGCGGGTCGTCTTGCCACACTGGCTACAAAAAGCATTTATAAGCTGTGATACATTCAAAGGGGGGTGCTACTAGGTACTAACCATGCAGGGTGCCCAAACTTTTGCATCGGCTCAGCTTCCCTTTTGTAATTTTTAAAAGCTGAAAAATTTATATATATATATATATATATATATATATATATATATATATATATATATATATATATATATTTTGTAATGCAGTGGCTTGCTTGACATTACTGTAATAGTCCAGGGTGTGTTCTGGGCCGACCATGTACCTCCCCCTCAGGTGACTGGTCACATGACTGTGACATAGCAAAGGTCCTGTGGGTGTGTAATACAGGATATAAACCCTGGTAGTCTTGACACAGGGTGTGTGTGTAAGGTGTGAGGCCTGTTCCCATGTGGGACACCGCTGGAGTGTGAGGCCTATTGAAGCCTGGAGAGTCCTGGAGGGCAAAAGGCTGGATCCTTGTGGGTGAGGGATGCCAGCAGCCTTGGACGACAAAAGGGCTGGAGACCACGCTTGGTAAGCCTTAGAGCCACAGTGGTGGCAGAACAAAGCGGACTGATGCAGCTACGACCCGGCAAAGGTAAAAACACTGCATTGAAGTGACTTTGCTGAGGGATGTAACTGGAGCCAAGAGGGCCTGTCTGCCATTTGAAAGGCTCCCGAATGTTATGTGTGTAATATGCCGGTGAGCCACTAAAATGGACTGTGTGATCAGCAGTTTATGAAGTATAATAAACTGCTGGAGTGTGAAAACTAGAAAAACGTGGCTGGTGTGCTTTAATTGACCCGGTGCAGCGAGTATCCCCCAGTATGATGACTAGTGCTGCCTTACAATATATAGCCTACAATATAAAGGAAATGTGTGATCTTTAACTTTAGGCCTTTCAGCCAGGGGTGCCCAAACTTTTGCATGCCACTGTATATGCAGCAGAGCCCCAATGTGTTCAAACATTTACTATCTTCCCTTATCAGCACAGATCAAGTGGGAATCGTTCAAGGTCGAGAGGCAAGAGATAATACCGTTAACACAATACTTATTATTTCTAAGCCTAATTCCAAATCTCTGCCCCCTGGCCTTTGAACTATTGATGCTGAGAAGGCTTTTGATAGGGTTCATTGGGGGTTCATGAAGGAGGCTTTATGTCAAATTGGTATTGGCCCACGATTTTAACAGATAATTTTTTCACTATGCACTGGCCCCACAGCTCGTGTTAGAGTCAATGGAACATTGTCCTCTCCCTTCGCGATCTGAAATGGAACTAGACAGGGATGCCCACTCTCTCCCCTATTATTTGTCATAGTGATGGAACATCTGGCAGATGCCATCAGGAACAAGATTAACATACATGGTATTAAAATATATTCTGTTAATTACAAAACAGCATTATATGCAGACGTTCTGCTGTGATATATCTCCCAACCTCAAATTTCTAGAACTTCCTTAATGAAGGAGTTCGATAGATTCAGTTTCATGAGTATTTTTAAAGTGAATTACCGTATTTTTCGGACTATAAGACGCACTTTTTTCCTCCAAAATTTTGGAGGAAAATGGGGGGGGTGACTTATAGTCCGAATTTTAGGGGGGGTGTATATATGTGTGGGGTGTGGGGGGAGCGGTAGAGGTGGAGGAGCGGGGCACAGGAGGCAGCAGCCGTCCACGGCAGCCTACGCTATCCCCGCTGCTAAAGAAAATGAATATTCACTGCTCCCCACGCCCACGCCAGAGGATTTGGGAATGTTTAGCTTGCAAAAGAGAAAACTGAAAGGATACTTAATCGCTGTCTACAAATATTTCAAGGGCTGACACACTGTAGAGGGATCATCTTTATTCTCATTTGCACAAAGAAAGACTAGAAGCAATGGAATGAAACTGAATGGGAGAAGATACAGATTAGATAGTAAAAAAAAGTTTTTGACAGTGAAGCAGATTAACGAGTGGAACACGCTGCCACGAGAGGTGGTGAGGTCTCCTTCAATGAAAGTCTTCAAACATTGAGCAGGGGGTTGGACCAGATGACCCTGGAGGTCCTTTCCAACTCTATCTTTCTATGTTTCTTTTCAAACCGGATACCTTTGTGAGACTTTTGTCAGCTGGAGAGCTATGGTGGACACCTGTTTTTCAATGGCAGTAAGTTACCCTCCTTTAATTCTCTTCAGGCTCAGTTCCCTTCCAAGAAATTCTTATGGATTGAATATTTAGAATTGCATTCCTTTGTTTTCTCTTAGAGAGTGGATTGCTCATTTCAGTCCACTCCCACCTTTTTTGAAAACTTGTTCTTGCAGGAATCTCTGCCTAGTCATGCAATCTCTCTACAACTGTTTGATCAGAGATGGCAATTTTAAAAAGCCTGGTTATGAACAGGCATGGGAACTGGGTGTGTTAATTTATTCTTCAGATTGGGAAAACAAGATTCTTATTCACTCATAAACTCTTGCTTACAGTGCTCAGGAAAAAAATTACAAAATTCTCACAAGATGGTATCATTACCTGTCAAAGTTACATGCCATTTTCCCTCAGTCCCTGACACATGCTGGCGCTGTGAACAAGGAAAAGGCACTATGCTCCACATCTGGTGGGGTTGCCGTAAAATTAAACCTTTTTGGGAAAAAGTTTTTTCAGCCTATCATTGGGTTACTGGGAGTAGAGGTGTAAACAGTCCTCAGATAGCTCGTTTCAATTTTACCCTCTTCAATAAGCTCCCAAAGGAAAAAATATACTTAGCTTTTGTTTAACAGCAGCCCGCTCAGTGATTCCAAGACTTTGGAGGTTGACCCAAATACCTACCATAACCGAATGGTACACAGAAATGGTTAATATTTGTAATTTGAAAGAGCTTACTGTCGGTAGCTCTGGGCACTCAGATAAATTTCAGAGAGTCTGGACTATTTGGATTTTGTTCCATGACTCTTCAGATTTTCAAAATATATCCCTCAAACAAGAATTGAAAGACTCTTGGCTGGCTACAAAAAAACGGTTACAAGCTGTGATATTTTCAAAAAGGGGTGCTACTAGGGACTAACCATGCAGAGAGCCAAACTTTTGCATTGGCTCATTTTCCAAATGACACACACATATATATATATGGCCCTTTTGCCTTCACTCTGCGGTCCAGCTCACCCCAAACTATCTCGATTGGGTTCAGGTCTTGTGACTGTGGAAGCCAGGTCATCTGGCGTAGCACCCCATCACTCTCCTTCTTGGTCAAATAGCCCTTACACAGCCTGGAGGTGTGTTTGGGGTCATTGTTCTGTTGAAAAATAAATGATGGTCCAACTAAACGCAAACCGGATGGAATAACATGCCGCTGCAAGACTCTTGGTCTTCCTTTCCTGGGTCGGTCCTCATGTGAGCCAGTTTCTTTGTAGCGCTTGATGGTTTTTGCAACTGCACTTGGGGACACTTTCAAAGTTTGCCCAATTTTTCGCTCTGACTGACCTTCATTTCTTAAAGTAATGATGGCCACTCGTTTTTCTTTACTTAGCAGCTTTTTTCTTGCCATAATGCAAATTCTAACAGTCTATTCAGTAGGACTATAAGCTGTGTATCCACCAGACTTCTGCACACCACAACTGATGGTCCCAACCCCATTTATAAGGCAAGAAATCACACTTACTAAACCTGACAGGGCACACCTGTGAAGTGAAAACCATTTCCGGTGACTACCTCTTGAAGCTCATCAAGAGAATGCCAAGAGTGTGGAAAGCAATCATCAAAGCAAAAGGTGGCTACTTTGAAGAACCTAGAATATAGGACATATTTTCAGTTGTCTCACACTTTTTGTTAAGTATATAATTCCACATGTGTTAAATTCATAGTTTTGATGCCTTCAGTGTGAATGTACAATTTTCATAGTCATGAAAATTCGGAAAAATCATTAAATGAGGTGTGTCCATACTTTTGGTCTGTACTGTGTGTGTATATATATACATATATATATATATATATATATATATATTGTATATATTTTTTTTATTTTTTTCATCTTTTAAAAATTACAAAAAGGAAGCTGAGCCGACGCTTGACTGAATCCATGAAAATAATTAACGCAAACTTTCTTTTTATTACATGGTTCATAAATTTCAGAAACCTTCACCTAGTACGATGGGAACCTTTCCAGAGAGTTACATGAGGGGTGACACATTAGATTCAGGACCCAACAAGAAATGAGGTCTTCATCTTCATCGGTTATACACTGCTCAAAAAAATAAAGGGAACACTGAAATAACACATCCTAGATCTGAATGAATGAAATATTCTCATTGAATACTTTATTCTGTACAAAGTTGAATGTGCTGACAACAAAATCACACAAAAATCATCAATGGAAATCAAATTTATTAACCAATGGAGGCCTGGATTTGGAGTCACCCCCAAAATTAAAATGGAAAAACACACTACAGGCTGATCCAACTTTGATGTAATGTCCTTAAAACAAGTCAAAATGAGACTCAGTATTGTGTGTGGCCTCCACGTGCCTGTATGACCTCCCTACAACGACTGGGCATGCTCCTGATGAGGTTGCGGATGGTCTCCTGTGGGATATCCTCCCAGACCAGGACTAAAGCATCTGCCAACTCCTGGACAGTCTGTGGTACAACGTGACGTTGGTGGATGGAGCGAGACATGATGTCCCAGATGTACTCAATTGGACTCAGGTCTGGAGAACGGGCGGGCCAGTCCATAGCTTCAATGCCTTCATCTTGCAGGAACTGCTGACACACTCCAGCCACATGAGGTCTGGCATTGTCCTGCATTAGGAGGAACCCAGGGCCAACCGCACCAGCATATGGTCTCACAAGGGGTCTGAGGATCTAATTTTGGTACCTAATGGCAGTCAGGCTACCTCTGGCGAGCACATGGAGGGCTGTGGGGCCCTCCAAAGAAATGCCACCTCACACCATTACTGACCCACTGCCAAACCGACGACTTTGCCAATCCTGGAGTTCTGTGGCAAATGCCAAGCGTCCTGCACAGTGTTGGGCTGTGAGCACAACCCCCATCTGTGGACGTCGGGCCCTCATACCACCCTCATGGAGTCGGTTTCTAACCGTTTGTGCAGAACCATGCACATTTGTGGCCTGCTGGAGGTCATTTTGCAGGGCTCTGGCAGTGCGGAGGTGTCGGTCCTGCTGCTGGGTTGTTGCACTCCTACGGCCCGCTCTACATCTCCTGGTGTACTGGCCTGTCTCCTGGTAGCGCCTCCAGCCTCTGGACACTATGCTGACAGACACAGCAAACCTTCTTGCCACAGCTCGCATTGATGTGCCATCCTGGATGAGCTGCACTACCTGAGCAACTTCTGTGGGTTGTAGAGTCCGTTTCATGCTACCACGAGTGTGAAAGCACAACCAACATTCAAAAGTGACCAAAACATCAGTCAGAAAGCATTGGTACTGAGATGTGGTCTGTGGTCCTCACCTGCAGAACAACTCCTCCTTTATTGAGTGTGTCTTGATAATTGCCAATAATTTCTGTCTATTGTCTATTCCATTTGCACAACAGCATGTGAAATTGATTGTCAATCAGTGTTGCTTCCTAAGTGGACAGTTTGATTTCACAGAAGTTTGATTTACTTGGAGTTATATTCTGTTGTTTAAGTGTTCCCTTTATTTTTTTGAGCAGTGTCTATCCTATCTATCTATCTATCTATCTATCTATCTATCTATCTATCTATCTATCTATCTATCTATCTATCTATCTATCTATCTGTCTATATACAGTATTACCTAAAATACAAATGAAATGTGTCATCTTTAACTTTAGGCCTTTTAGAGATCATTTAATCTTCAACTTGCTTAACTGTTCACAATAGCAGTAATTTTGACCAGGGGTGCCCAAACTTTTACATGCCACTGTATATGGTAAAATGAATGGTGTTATTCAAAACAACTCATATAGCAAGCCTCATATGACTGTGTACTTAAAAAAAAAAAATTATAGATCCTAGAAAAAGGGTAGGAAAAAGTGGCAGCACAAAATGTAAAGGGTTAATTATCAGCTGCTGGAGGAAAGATGTAGAATTAACAAGACAGCCGTTCAAATGAATAACAGTATACATGGAAACATAGGGTCCACCAGAGCGGGAACCCCCTTCTAGCATACCAATATGCCCAAATCAGACATACTTACAGGGATAGTCATAGAGAGACTGACCCTTTCAAACAGAGGGGGGGATTTTAAAAAATAACTATGGAAATAAAACCCTTGCTGTTTCTGATATCGGCCAATCACACTACAGCTTTTTGTAATAGGTGGGGGGGGGGGTGAAACAGCAACATGGTTTCTATGTGCAATCTCCATTGTCCTTAATTATAGTTCTTATGTATGAACATAAGCAATGTACAATATCTTATCACTTATTTTTTCTCATTTTCTGCTTTTACACTCAGATGTGATTATGATAATCATTTTGGAGACACTTTAGAATAAGGTCTTACCTTCTATGCAGTGTCCCAGTTTTAACCTTCGCTCCACAGTTTATCTTCTGTCTTCCTCATTTTTCACACATTCACCTTTCCCAGATTTACCAGCTGCTTGTGCTGAGCACGTCACTTTAAAATTAAAGTACGGTAAGTGCTGACGTTCACTGATAATTCAGCAGAATCACTATGTTCAACACACATTGATTAGAAATAATTATAGGGGTATTCTTATTTTATGAAATTGGTATAATTAGTTAGACACTATAAAAATAAGCAAGTTTGCAATTGACTTGCTTCTTGTAACTGCTGCCATCCTCTTGCTGTGAGAACTTTTATCTTACATAGTCTACAGCCTGTTTTCAAGGAGCCAGACAGTAAAAGCCTGGCCTGGTCTATACGTTATTTAAGGGTCCTTTAATGTGAGACAACATGGTGCAGAGGCGGAACAAACGCTACTTTTTAGGGTGGTAACATCTGCTGTGTTTGGAAGGATTACTAGAGAATTCTGTCTGCTGCTTATATTATGTAGCACACCGCATTCACTCCGCAGTGGAATGCATAGATCCTATGGTGGAACTGCATTAGCCGCGTCACTTCCTGTCATGTGACCCACCAGTACGCCGCAGGACCTGGCGAAGTCACCGTGATGTCATTTCCGGTCACGCAGATCCTGTGCGACGCCACCTCTTGGCACACACTTTCCACTGCCACCAATCACCGGTCTCCCCTATACTTCTGGGTCCCGCCCACATTCTAAAAATCTTTTCCTATACTCATTCTCCTGGCGCTCCCTGGAACAAGCGGTGGACACCGCGTTCCCACTGCCAGGAAACCTATTTCTCTAACTCCTTTACTTAGGTACGTACTTCAACACCCTCTGTCCTTTTGATGGTCCACTGGCACTTCAACCACGTTCTCACACTTTGTTATTGCCAACAGCTACCGCACCAATCGGGCACCTGCCTCATATGCCCTCAGGCAACCATACTGGTATGTTGCATTTTTCCTTTCCTCTTCTTTCCTCTCCTCTTACCCCCTTATCCTCCCTCATTTTTCCTTGTTGTTGTTGTTACGGATCCGGGTGGTGGAACCTCTGTGCTGCGGTGCAAGGAGGGACCAGAGGGGCGTAACTAGGTATCAACTCGAACTGACCAAGGTCGCACGGCGGCTCAATCGACTCAGTGAACTAGGGACGGACCAAGCAGAGGGACCAGGTGCTACTCTGGGCCTGTCCTTGTATGAGAGCAGGTGACTCCCACGGGTAACTGGCAGGAGCCTCCGGGTAGGCACGGCAGGTAACTGACAGGAGCCTCCAGGTAGGCTGACTGATAGGCACTGACTGGACTGGTAGTCAGGCTGGTGGACTGGACTGGTAGTCAGGCTGGTGGACTGGACTGGTAGTCAGGCTGGCGGACTGGACTGGTAGTCAGGCTGACAGCGGGACCTGAGGGCTGAAGCAGAATTTAGGACACAAAGCTACAACCTTGCACGGGCACCTACATCTTGGAGGAGGTGCCTTCTATATGAGAGGTCCTCCGGCCTTTAAGAGGGAGGGAGTGCGCGCGCGCCCTAAGCACAGTGCCAGGGAAGCTGTGCGAGCCAGCAGCAGAAAAAGCAGGAGAGCCGGAAGACGCCGGGCCGGGAGCACGGCGTACGAGGGTCGGCGTCTCTGCCTGTCAGGGGGCAGAGACGCTGATACTACAGTTGTTTTTGTTGTTTACCCAACCTTATATACAATACATGATTATTCTGTATAACTTGCACTATTGTGTATAATTACACGTACAGTGAAGGAAATAATTATTTGATCCCTTGCTGTTTTTGTAAGTTTGCCCACTGACAAAGACATGAACAGTCTATAATTTTAAGGGTAGGTTAATTTTAACATTGAGAGATAGAATATCCCAAAAAAATCAAGAAAATCACATTGTATAAATTAGATAATTTTTTTTTCATTTTGCAGTGAGAAATAAGTATTTGATCCCCTACAAACCATTATGAGTTCTGGCTCCTACAGACCAGTTAGACGCTCCTAATCAACTCGTTACCTGCATTAAAGACAGCTGTCTTACATAGTCACCTGAATAAAAGACTCCTGTCCACAGACTCAATTAATCAGTCAGACTCTAACCTCTACAACATGGGCAAGACCAAAGAGCTTTCTAAGGATGTTAGGGACAAGATCATAGACCTGCACAAAGCTGGAATGGGCTACAAAACCATAAGTAAGACACTGGGTGAGAAGGAGACAACTGCTGGTGCAATAGTAAGAAAATGGAAGAAATACAAAATGCCTGCAATCGACATCGATCTGGGGCACCATGCAAAATCTCACCTCGTGGGGTATCCTTGATCATGAGGAAGGTGAGAGATCAGCCTAAAACTACACAGGGTGAACTTGTTAATGATCTCAAGGCAGCTGGGACCACAGTCACCAACAAAACCATTGGTAACAAATTATGCCTTAAAGGTTTAAAATCCTGCAGTGCCCGCAAGGTCACCCTGCTCAAGAAGGCACATGAGCAGGCCTGTCTGAAGTTTGCCAATGAACACCTGGATGATTCTGTGAGTTATTGGGAGAAGGTGCTGTGGTCAGATGAGACAAAAATTGAGCTCTTTGGCATTAACTCAACTCACCGTGTTTGGAGGAAGAAGGATGAGTACAACCCTAAGAACATTGTCCCAACCTTGAAGCATGGTGGGGAAAACATTATACTTTGGGGGTGCTTTTCTGAAAAGGGGACATGACGACTGCACCGTACTGAAGAGAAGATGGGGTCATGTATCGCGAGATTTTGGCCAACAACCTCCTTCCCTCAGTAAGAGCATTGAAGATGGGTCGTGGCTGGGTATTACAGCAAGAAAATGACCCAAAACATACAGCCAAGGCAACAAAGGAGTGTCTCAAAAATAAGCACAGTAAGGTCATGAAGTGGCCTAGCCAGTCTCCAGACCATAATTCCATATCAAACTTATGGAGGGAGTTGAAGCTCCGAGTTGCCAAGTGACAGCCTCAAAATCTTAATGAGTTAGAGATATTCTGCAAAGAGGAGTGGACCAAAATTCCTCCTTACATGTGCGCAAACTTCGTCATCAACTACAAACAACGTTTGACAGCTGTGCTTGTCAACAAGGGTTTTGCCACCAAGTATCAAGTGTTGCCAGAGGTGTTACATGCACGCCGCTAGGTTCAGATAAGGCGAGACGGGTTTCATGAATTCTTTGGAATCCTGGGGAACAGTTACTCAGGGCGACCATAGGCTGCAGCTTCTCTCAGGCACAAGATAGGTTCAGTTGCTGACCAGACACATCTGACAAGAGTCTTTTTCAACAGTTTAACAGTGGAATTTAATCTGAAGCACGGCCAGTGCAATTCAGGGATATTACACCAACAATCTTCATTACAGTACAGTCTGAGTTTCTTGAGCAACCGACTCCAGTAACAATACAGTCGTTTCTTCACAAAGCACAGTATTGCAGTCTCTTCAGTAGCATAATTCAGCATAGATTAAATCTCTTAGCAGCACACTCCTATGCATACACAACCACAAGGACACAATAGTACACAGCATTCTTTATCCTACATGGAGATGGAGGGGGGGAGGGTTTGATGAGGGAGAAGATCCCTGTGACACAATTCCTTCCAGTCCTTATCTTCCTGCCCGATAATACTCTGCACTGTTAGTTCGGGGAGTTTATCTGACCTGTGTTTAGTTTCTCTCCTGATCTGAATCCTGTTCAGTTGCCTTATGTCAGATCCAGATAACACAGGCTTCAGTCAGACTACAAAAACAAGTTCCCTACACTTCCCTACATTCCCCCTGGGGCTCCGGTAAAACACTCCCTGTCTCCTGTGACTGTGTTAACCCCTCTAGTTGCTGGATGCTTCTGAAGCACAACACTTCCGGTCTCCTGTGCTTCTGTTATTTGTAACAGTTGCTGGATGCTTTTGAAGCAACAGCACTACTTCTGCATGTCACAGAGGGATCAAATACTTTCTTATCTTATCTCCTTACTTATCTAATTTATACTATGTGATTTTCTTGATTTTTTTTGGATATTCTATCTCTCAATGTTAAAATTAACAAACCCTTAAAATTATAGACTGTTCATGTCTTTGTCAGTGGGCAAACTTACAAAAACAGCAAGGGATCAAATACTTATTTCCCCCACTGTATGATATTTAATTTTGTTATTATCTTTGTAGTACACCGATGAAGGTCCGCAGTGACGGAAACGTCTGTTTTTGTACTTCATTATTTTTCCCATTAAATATATAAAAATATATATCTTCTGAGTCACTTGAGGGCCAAGTTTTTATATCTATAGCTACAGCTTTGAACCTTGCTTGAGCACCTATACACCCCAGGAGTGCGGTAGTTTTTTTCATACTAACTGGAAATTAATTAGGCTGTCTGAGGTAGTGCATTCCAGAGAACTGATGCAGCATAAGGCTGGTTTCACACGTTCAGATATTTCCGGTACCGGAAAAAACAGTAACGGAGATATATGTGTCCGTGTGCACCTGTGTGGCACACGTGTGCCGCATCAGGAGCACATGTACCGGCATTTCGGAATCAGCAGTACAGTTAGCGCTGTTCCCAAGCGCCGAGTGCTGAACGCTGCCCTCATCATAGTCCCCTGCCAGCGCTGCGATCAGCATCAGCAGGGGATAATGATGAGAGTCGTAGTCTGCTCCCCGTATATCCACCTGTAAAAGTAATAAAATACAAAAATCCATATACTCACCTGTCCTAAGTGTCCCCTGCTGTAATCCATGCGACCGCTCAGCAGAGGAGCCGGGGAGAATGACTCCTGCAGCAAGCGGCTCTGGAGCTGTGCTCAGCGAGCGGTGTCCTGGCACTCACTGAGCGCAGCGGAGCTCCGGGGCACGACTACAGGTTTTTGTTTTTTTTTCAGCACTGGAGAGGCACTTTAAATACAGTATAAACCGCCTGCCCCCGGTCATATACTCACCCTCTGGCATCTTCACTGTTTTTTGGTACCGCTCTGGTCCCGCGGCGCCATTTTGTGAGAATAGCTTCTGACTGGCCTGAAATCAGAAGCTCATCAGAAGCTCTCAATGTAAGTCTATGAGAGCCAGAACGAGGCCAGAACATGGCTCTCATAGACTTACATTGATTAGTGACGCTCCATGAAACACTTGAGCTGCCGAAAGGTCACTTTTTGCCAGAGACCGCCGGGAGCCGTGGCGAAAACATATGAAAATGCCAGTAAGTGAATATCAGACAGGGGGCAGAAGAATTACATTTAAAGCACCACTCCAGTGGTGCAATAAAAAAACAAAACTCTGGAGTGGTGCTTTAACCGCTTCCCGACCGCCCACTGTACATAAACGTCCGCGCTGCCTGGGCTCTGTGCAGCGCGGACGTTTAAAAACGGTGGGTGGTCTCGCAGCGCTCAGGACCCCCAGGGTCCTGCAAGTGCTGCGAGAGCGGTGCCGAGCGATAGCTCTGACAGGGAACATCATCGGGACCTGATTGGATCAGGTCTCAGTGATGTTAACCCTTTGCTGTCTTCTATATGCCGCGATCTATAGTGATCGCGGCATATAGAAGACAGCAGGAGGAGAGGGGGTGGTATACTTACCTCTCCGAAGACCCCTGATACCTTCAAGGACCTTGGATTGCTATGGCAGTTGGAGGTCACATGACCACCTCCAGCTCTGCCATATATGGTGTCCTGCCAGCGTCAGCCTGCAGCTGAAGCCTGGCGGGACACACTGACTGTGTGAAGATCTCATGTAATGTAATATATGTCTATTACATTACATGAGATCAGCGATCAGAAAAATAAAAATTATTGTCCCATACAGGGACTAAGTAAAAATGTAAAAAAAAGTAAAAAAAAATGTTTTCAAACTGTTAAAAAAAACAAAAAACAAAATAAATTAAAATAAATAAATAAAATATTAAACCAATAAATCCGTATATATTTATGCAAAAATAAAAAAGGAACACATATTTGGTATCGCTGCGTCCGAAACAACCTGAGCTATAAAACTGTCACACTAATTAACTCCTTCTGTGCACACCGTAATAAAAATAAATAAAAAACGGAGCAAAAAACTGCTTTTTCCTCATATCGCCAAACAAAAAGTGGAAAAAAATGCGATCAAAACGCAAAATGGAAATAAAAATGTTACCGCTGAAAACGTCATCTTGTTCCGCAAAAAAAAAAGCTGCCATACAGCTCCATCAGCCGAAAAATAAAAAAGTTATAGCGCTCAGAATAAAGCAATGCAAAAAAAATATTTTTTTCTATAAAATTGTTTTATTGTGTAAAAGCACCAAAACATAAAAAAATACCGTAAGTGTAGTATCGCTGTAAACGTACTGACCCGAAGAATAACGCTGCCTGATCACTTTTACCACACGCAGAACAGCATTAAAAAAAACCCTCAAAAAACAATTCCTGAATTGTTTGTTTTTGTTAATTTTACCTCCCAAAAAACGGAATAGAAAGCGATCAAAAAGTGTAACGTACCCAAAAATGGTACCAATAAAAAGGTCAACTCGTCCCGCAAAAAACAAGCCATCACATGACTCTGTCGACCGAAATATGGAAAAATTATAGCTCTCAAAATATGGCGATGCAAAAACTAGATTTTGCAAAAAAAGAGTCTTTTAGTGTGTGACAGCTGTCAGTCATAAAAACCCGATATAAATCTGGTATCTCTGTAATCGCACCGACCCGAAGAATAAAGTAATCTAATCAGTTATATCACACTAGGAACGGCGTAAAAAAATAAATAAAACCAATTCTTCACCTGCTACTGATTTGTTTATTATGTCTCCCAAAGATCGCAGTATGGCTCGGCACACATTTATCCTGCGCTCTGCGCTGAGCACTTACGCCAGAGTTTCCGTGTAAATCTCTGAAATACGTGATTCAGACGGAACCCATGACGGAAGAATCCCTGTAATGAGGCAGATATAGGCCACTGTGAATGCCGTCTGGCCTGGGATCCCACGGTGTCAGTTTTTTTAGGCGTGCATAAAAGTGCGGTTGGCCACAGTTTTGTGCACTTCTGAAAAAAAGGACACCACTAAACAGAGGCCAGACGGAGTCCAGAGTAACTCTGCTGCCTCATTACAGTGAATGGATCCCGCAGGGGTTTCATCTGAATTACATCACTTGGAAATTTAGATGGAAACCCCGATGTAAGTGCTCAGCCTAGAGCGCCGGATAAATGTTACGTAAAATGTTCCCAATAAAAGCTTCAACTCAGTCCTCAAAAAAAGCTAGTCCCCACTCAGGTCCGTCATCTGTTAAAAATATAAGGGACTTCCAAGTTACTGGTAGCAGAAAGGCTCTGGAAAAGCGAAATGGCCCTTGCCCACCAAAAGAAATTCAGAAAATTTTGTGCTCCCAAATCCAAATGCCTATTCTACAATAATTTGTTCTCCAATTGTCAAATAGCGCTCTGTCCCCCCCAGATCTCGCCGTATGGCTAAGCAGTACGATACAGCCACATATGGGGTATTGACACTTTTAGAAGAAATTGTGTGACACATTTCGGCACCATTTTTACCCATTGCCCTGTGTGAAAATGTAAAATCTGAGGGTAAAACATTTTTTTGTGGTAAAAATATAATTATGCTTTTTTCACTGCCCAATGGTATAAATTTAAAAATTAAAAAATACTCACTACTTCCCTAGATGAATTCCTTGAGAGGTGTAGTTTACAAAATGGGGTCACTTGTGGGGGTTTCTGCTGTTTCGGCATGTCAGCGACTCTTCAAATGTGACATGGTGTCTGCAACCTATCCCAGCCAACATAGCGCTCCTTTCTCTTCTGAACCCTGCCGTACACCAAAGCAGTGGTTTTCCCCCACATATGGGGTATCGGCGTACTCAGGAGAAATTGCACAACAAATTTCATGGTGCAATTTATCCTGTTATCCTTATGATAATGCAAAATTAGGAAATGAAAAACATTTTTTGTGGGAAAAATGTGAAAATTGTATTTTTATGGCTCAATATTATAAACTTCTGTGAAGCACCTGGGGGTGCAAGGTGCTCACCACACATCTAGATAAGTTCCCAAAGGGGTCTAGTTTCCAAAATGGTGTCACTTGTGGGGGGTTTCCACTGTTTAGGCACATTAGGGGCCCCCCAAATGCAACATGGCGTCCGCTAATTATTCAAACAAATTTTACATTCAAAAAGTCAAATGGCGCTCCTTCCCTTCCGGACCCTGCCGTGCGCCCAAACAGTGGTTTGCCTCCACATATGGGGTATCAGCGTGTTCAGGAGAAATTGCACAACAAACTTCATGGTGCAATTTATCCTATTACCCTTATGATAATGCAAAATTAAGGGATGAAAAACGTTTTTGTGGGAAAAATGTGAAAATTTTATTTTTACAGCTCAATATTATAAACTTCTGTGAAGCACCTTGGGGTTCAAGGTGCTCACCACACATCTAGATAAGTTCCCTAAGGGGTCTAGTTTCCAAAATGGTGTCACTTGTGGGGGGTTTCCACTGTTTAGGCACATTAGGGGCCCCCCAAATGCAACATGGCGTCCGCTAATTATTCAAACATTTTACATTCAAAAAGTCAAATGGCGCTCCTTCCCTTCCGAACCCTGCCGTGCGCCCAAACAGTGGTTTTCCCTCACGTATGGGGTATCAGCGCGCTCAAGAGAAATTGCATAAAAAATTTTGGGGTCTATTTTTTCCTGTTACCCCTGTGAAAATAAAAAAAATTGGGTCTAAAGTAACATTTTTGTGAAAAAAGTTAAATGTTAATTTTTTTCTTCCACATTCGAAAAATTCCTGTGAAGCACCTGAAGGGTTAATAAAGTTCTTGAATGTGTTTTTGAGCACCTTGAGGGGTGCAGTTTTTAGAATGGTGTCACTTTTGGGTAATTTCTGTCATAAAGACCCGTCAAAGTGACTTCAAATATGATGTGGTCCCTAAAAAAATGTTTTTGTAAATTTTGTTGGAAAAATGGGAAATCGCTGGTCAACTTTTAACCCTTATAGCTCCCTAACAAAAAAAAATTTGGGTTCCAAAATTGTGCTGATGTAAAGTAGACATGTGGGAAATGTTATTTATTAACTATTTTGTGTGACATATCTCTCTGATTTAAGGGCATGAAAATTCAAAATTTGAAAATTGCAAAATTTTCAAAATTTTCACCAAATTTCCGATTTTTTCACAAATAAACGCAAGTGATATCGAAGAAATTTTACCACTATCATGAAGTACAATATGTCACGAAAAAACAGTCTCAGAATCAGGGGAATCCGTTGAAGCGTTCCAGAGTAATTACTTCATAAAGTGACAGTGGTCAGAATTGAAAAAATTGGCCCGGTCACGAAGGCAAAGACAGGCTCTGGTGCGAAGTGGTTAATTAATGAATTCAACTCATCTTACTCCCTCATTAAGACGGATGTACAAAGCACCAGTCTTAAAAGGGTGTTCCCAAGTTTTTAAATTGCTTTAATTAGTTAGACAGCATGAAAATAAGCAAGCTTACAATTGACTTGCTTTTTCTATTTGCTGTCATTCTCGGGCAATGAGAGCTATTATATACATAGTATACATAGTTAGTAAAGCCGAATAAAGACTTGCGTCTATCAAGTTCGACCTGTTAGTTCTGTAATTGCTAAAGTTGATCCAGAGGAGGGCAAAAACCCCAAATGATTTAGCCAATCTTCACCTGAGGAAAAATTGAAACCAGCAGTCAGAATAAATCCCTGTATCAACCTACTATTTTATTTTATTTTTAAGTATATGCAGAAATCTGCCTGGTATCTAGAAATGCATCCAGTCCCCGCGTGAACTGGTTTAGTGAATCCGACATTACCGTCTCCTCACTCAGTGAATTCCATATTCTCACTGCTCTTACCGTAAAGAACCCCTTCC
The DNA here is from genome assembly GCF_046119375.1 of Phyllobates terribilis. Classification (NCBI taxonomy): domain Eukaryota; kingdom Metazoa; phylum Chordata; class Amphibia; order Anura; family Dendrobatidae; genus Phyllobates; species Phyllobates terribilis. The sequence goes on along the minus strand of NW_027362762.1, from coordinate 793,819,346 downwards.
TATGCTGGTGCTGAAACCTTTTCTCTTCCAGTCTTAGTGAGTGCCCTCTTGTTACCGTAATATCCCTCCTTTTGAACAAATCCCGGCCAAGGTCTCTATACTGTCCCCTAACATATTTGTACACATTTATTATGTCCCCCCTCAACCTTCTCTTTTCCAGGCTGAATAGTCCTAGTTTTGCCAACCTCTCTGGGTATTGCAGTCCCTCCATTCCCTTTATTAATTTTGTTGCCCTCCTTTGTACCTTTTCAAGCTCATTTATATCCTTTCTATATAGTGGGGCCCATAACTGAGCACAGTATTCCAAGTGTGGTCTGACCAGTGCTTTGTACAGTGGAAGAACAATGTTCTCATCCTTTGCAGCTATACCTCTTCTGATACATCCCATTACCCTGTTTGCCTTTACAGCAGCCGCCTGACTTTGGGCACTCCAATTTAGTTTGCTATCAATCAAGATGCCCAAGTCCTTCTCCATCTCTGAATTCCCCAATGATTTCCCATTCAGTGAGTACTGGTGACTTCCATTTTTCCTTCCCATATGTATGACCTTACATTTCTCCTCGTTAAACCTCATTTGCCATTTAATGCTCCACCTACCCAGCTTATCCAAATCCCTCTGTAGGTCTGCACTGTCCTCTTTTGTATTAATTGTTTTACATAACTTTGTGTCATCTGCAAATATTGATATTTTACTATTTATCCCGTTGACTATGTCGTTAATAAAGATATTAAATAACATTGGGCCTAGTACAGACCCCTGTGGTACCCCACTAGTGACGCTTACCCAATCTGAGTATATTCCATTTATAACCACCCTCTGCCTTCTATCCTTTAGCCAGTTAGCTACCCACTTGCAGACATTTTCCCCCAGCCCCATCATTCTCATTTTGTATACCAACCTATTATGTGGCACGCTATCGAACGCTTTTGAGAAGTCGAGATACACGACATCCACTGGTTCCCCCTGATCTACTCAAGAGCTAACCTCCTCGTAGAAGTCAATCAGGTTTGTTTGGCAGGAGCGATTCCTCATGAATCCATGTTGGTTCGGGATTAAAAGATTATTAGCATCAAGATGCTCCGTAATTGCCTCTTTAATGAAGCTTTCAAAAATTTTGCCCACAACGGACGTCAGACTCACCGGCCGATAGTTTCCGGCGTCACTTTTCGCTCCCTTTTTGAATATTGGCACTACATTCGCCTGTCGCCAATCAAGAGGCACAGACCCAGTCTCAACAGAGTCCTTAAATATAAGATATAACGGTCTGTCTATCACATTACTTAGTTCCCTTAGTACCCGTGGGTGTATGCCATCAGGTCCTGGTGATTTGTTTATTTTAATGTTACTGAGGCGTTTCTGTACCCCAGCTTGGGTTAGATTTGTCATACTTAGCGGAGGATTAAGTTTGTCACTTCTCATTTCTCCTGTTAGTTCTTTTTCCTTTGTGAAAGTTGACGAAAAAAATTTATTTAATAGATTAGCTTTATCCTCATCTTTCTCTATGATTTTGCCTTCATCACTTTTTATCGGTCCAATATTATTCGATTTAATCCTTTTACTATTTATATACGTAAAGAACAGTTTGGGATTTGATCTACTTTCCCTAGCAATACGTCTCTCTGTTTCCTCCTTTGCTATATTTATTTGTTTTTTGCAGGTTCTCGTTTTTTCCTTGTAACACATTAGTGCCTCCTTGCTGTTTCCCTGTTTTAATCTCTTGAATGCCTCTTTTTTGCTATTTAACGGCCCTTTTACGTTCTTGTTCAACCATATTGGTTTCCTCTTATTTCTGGCCCTTTTATTCCCATACGGTATATACCTCTCGCACTGAGTATTCAGAATTCTTTTGAAGGTTTCCCATTTACTATTCGTATTTCCTTGATTAAGAACTTTGTCCCAGTCTATAAGTTGAAGGTTTTCTTTCAGCTGATCAAACTTCGCCCTCCTAAAGTTTAATGTTTTAGTTGTTCCCTTATTGATAACCCTACTGAAGGGCATTTTGAAATTGATAATATTATGATCGCTATTACCTAGGTGCCCCCCTATCTGTACCTCAGTTATTCTATCAGGCCTATTAGTCAATATTAAGTCCAACACGGCCTTCCCTCTCGTTGGTTCCTGCACTAGTTGGGAGAGATAATTATCCTTGATATTTGTCAAGAACCTTTTTCCTTTCTGCGATCTACAGGTTTCTGTTTCCCAGTCAATATCCGGGTAGTTGAAGTCCCCCATTACAATCACCTCATTATGTTTTGCTACTTTGTCTATTTGTCCTAATAGCAGTTTCTCATTCTCCTCTGTTATATTGGGTGGCTTATAGCAGACCCCCAGTAATATTTTATTATTTTTTGCCCCCTCTATCTCTACCCACATGGACTCGACCCCCTCTTCTCCCTCTCCTATATCTTCCCTTAGTCTGGGCTTTAGACGTGACTTTACATATAAGCAGACTCCTCCGCCCTTCCCCTGTTTCCGGTCCCTTCTAAATAAACTATAATCTGTTAAATTTACCGCCCAGTCGTAGCTATCGTCTAGCCAAGTCTCTGTTATACCTACGATGTCATACCTCTCCTCCGATATAAGCGCCTGCAGCTCATCCACCTTATTGGTCAGGCTTCTTGCGTTGGTCAGCATGCAAGATAAAACTTTGGGGTTATTTAGCATCCTATTCTTCTCTAACGATCTAACTGTACTATCCCCACCCCCCTCTCCACCCTCATTATATTCACTTCTCCCCTTCCCCCTTGCTTGCCTCACATCCCACCTATTTCCTTGGTTTCCCCCCCCCCGTCTCTAGTTTAAAAACTCCTCCAACCTATTAGCCATCTTCTTCCCCAGCATCGCTGCACCCTCCCCATTGAGGTGCAGCCCGTCCCTACGGTAGAGCCTGTAGCCGACAGCGAAGTCGGCCCAGTTCTCCATGAATCCAAACCCTTCTGCCTTGCACCAACTCTTTAGCCACTTATTCACCTCCCTAACCTCCCGTTGGCGCTCCTGTGTGGCTCGCGGGATTGGTAGTATTTCTGAGAAAACTACCTTGGAGGTCCTTGCCCTAAGCTTCCTACCTAGATCCCTGAAATCATTTTTAAGGACCCTCCATCTACCACTCACTTTGTCATTGGTGCCAATGTGGACCATGACCGCTGGGTCTTCGCCAGCCCCACCCAGTAACCTGTCAACCCGATCCGCGATGTGCCGGACTCGAGCGCCAGGGAGGCAGCACACCGTTCGGCGATCCCGGTCTTTGTGACAGATTGCCCTGTCTGTCCCCCTAATAATAGAGTCACCCACTACCAGGACCTGTCTAGCCTGCCCTACACTTCCCCCCTCCCCCTCATTACTGGAGAATACACTCCCCCGGCGGTCAGAGGATCTGTCGTGCTCCAATAATGCCGGTTCTGAACCAGCCTTCCTATACTTCTTCCCTCTATCCCTTCTAACTGTTACCCAGCTCCCTGCCTGTTCAGCCTGCGCTTCCCCACTAAGCTCCACCCCCAGTGTTTACCCATTGAGTGTCTGCTCGGTGAGCAGCAAACTCCGTTCCATGTTGTCGATGCTCCTCAGTACCGCTATCTGGGCACTTAGATCCAGGATTTGGGCTTCCAAGTGCACGATATGCTCACATCTCTCGCAGCAGTATGGATCCCTGAGCGGTAGCTCAGGGAATGCATACATTGCGCAAGATGTACACTGCACGGCTCCGGCCAACATGGACGTCATTCTAAATATGGGGATACAGTCAGTATATATGTACAAGTACAAAACACAATTATTTATATATAGGTGTATGGACGGGGATCAATTAGGGATGTGCAAGTGTATCGATTAGATATCGGCGCGGGATCAGTTAAGTATGGACGGAGGATCAATTAAGTATCAATTAAGTATGGACGGGGGATCAGCTGAGTGGGTCAGGTGGATTAATTAAGTATGGACGGTGTGTCAATTAACTATGGACTGGGATCAATAAGTATGAACTGGGGAAATAATTAATTGTGGACTAGGGAATCAATCAATTAATTATGGACAGGGGGTTTAATTAAATAGGATGGGGGGTAAAGCAAATAAATAGGTATGGACGGTGGGTCAATTAACTAAGGACTGGGGATCAATAAGTATCAATAATATCAATAAATATGGACTGGGGAAATAATTAATTGTGGTCTGGGGAATCAATCAATTAATTATGGACAGGGGTTAATTAAATATGGTGGGGGATAAGGCAAATAGATAGGGACTGGGGATGAGTAAAAGTGGACAAGGGGAATCTATTAAATAGGACAAGGGGGATCACTCAATTATGGGCTGGGGGGGTCAATCATTTAAATGTGGTCAGGGGGATCACTTTAATATGGACGGGGGGTGGTCGGGGATCAATTAAATGAGGACGGGGGGTCAATTTAATGTGGTCAGAGGGATCAGTTAAATATGGACGGGGGTGTTCAGGGGAATCAATTTAAATATGGACGGGGTGATCAATTAAATATGGACGGGGGGGTAATCAATTAAATATGGACTAGGGAATACAATACAATTACAATACAGATACAAATACAATACAGTACAGTACACACTTGGGTTCAGTAGGGCCGCTTATCGCGGCCTCCTGCCCCTCACTCACCTCCTCTAGGGACGCTGCACGCTATCACAGCGCGCTTGTCCCTCTGGTCGCCTCTTACCGGTCCTCCTGATCACCTCCTGGTCACCACCACCTGGCACCCTCCGCTGGCCGGCACTGCACACTGCCACAGCGCTCTCTTGCGCTCGTCCCTCCGGTCGCCTCCTACTGGTCCTCCCGGTCCGCTCGGTCACCTCCGCCTGGCTCTCCTCCCTTCGTGCTTCTATGTGTTTTTGTTTGCCTGACAGCCGCGGTAAGGCGTTTCTTGATGTCAGGACCTATCAATGTGATAGGTCCTGTATCTTTTGTACAGCTCATTTCCATGGAGCCCAACCTCTACAGTAGTGTCTGTCCAAGAGTGCACAGTAGTTATATTCCAGGAGAGGGGTTAACTCCTAACATCCCAGCCTCCTATCTCCCGCCCATTGGTTTCTATACAGCAGTTACCTGCTCATCTCCCTCCCCACACTTCCTTTCATCTTCTGAAGAGATACAGTTATAAATCACCAGTCTGCAAATTTCACAGCAGGTCTCCTAATCTTGTCTCTTTGTACTTGCTGACCAGACTTGTGTGCCCTGGTATCTCTATGTGTAGATACAATGATAATGGTGTAGACCCCAGAACAAACCACTGATGGCTGAATGTGTTATAACAGAACTTGTGCTGAGCTTTATAGTTCCACTATAGCCACGTTTACACGTTCAGTATATGGTCAGTATTTTACCTCAGTATCCTGGTTTTGGCTTACAAATACTGATGTAAAATACTGAATGTGTGAACGTGGCCTAAGGCTAAGTGCCCATGATGCAGAAATGCTGCTGATTTTTTCTGCATCTCCCTGGAAGGAAAAACGCATGCGGATTTTACATGCGTTCTTCCTGCCAATGTAGAAGCGTTTTTGCATGCATTTTCACGTGCGGGTTATCAAGCTCTTTTCCAAGCGATTTTAGCATCACTTGGAAAAGTGCTTGACAACTTGGTCACACTACACTGTGTTCCAAATTATTATGCAAATAATATTTTCTCAGATTTTCCCAAATTACCTATATGAATTGCATTCATTGTAATTTTCCAGTCAAATAACTATTAGAGTACAATTGAAAGGTTTTTGTACAAACTGCCTATGATAACAGTATATTTTTAAAAAAATAAAAAACTCAAACTGCACTCAAAATGCATGTTCCAAATTATTATGCACAGCAGAGTTTTCAACCTTTTCATTTTAATAAAGAACAAAAAATGGTCATTTTTGAAATTATAAGCATTAGCAGGTTATTACAAACTGAAATCCAACAGTTTTCAACTCAAAACTTTATTCTAGGTGATGTTACATTTGCACATAGGACCCCTTGTTCGAAAGGAGCTTCTGAACTCTCTCGTCCATTGAATTTGTCAGGTTTTGGATGGTTTCTTATTTTTTATTTTAAATTCTGCTGCGGATTTTTCTGCAATGATAATCTGCACCGGAAATCTCTGCAGCATGTGCACAGCACATGCGGATTATCATTGGGGACCATGGGGCACGTATTACCAAGCGTTTTCGCTGCGGAAATTCTGCGGAAAAAACGCTTGAAAAATGCATAGTGGGCACGCAGCCTAATACTACAGCTCTACTATTTATCAGAACTGTCTCTCAAAGGACACCACTAAACAGAGGCCAGACGGAGTCCAGAGTAACTCTGCTGCCTCATTACAGTGAATGGATCCCGCAGGGGTTTCATCTGAATTACATCACTTGGAAATTTAGATGGAAACCCCGATGTAAGTGCTCAGCCTAGAGCGCCGGATAAATGTTACGTAAAATGTTCCCAATAAAAGCTTCAACTCAGTCCTCAAAAAAAGCTAGTCCCCACTCAGGTCCGTCATCTGTTAAAAATATAAGGGACTTCCAAGTTACTGGTAGCAGAAAGGCTCTGGAAAAGCGAAATGGCCCTTGCCCCCCAAAAGAAATTCAGAAAATTTTGTGCTCCCAAATCCAAATGCCTATTCTACAATAATTTGTTCTCCAATTGTCAAATAGCGCTCTGTCCCCCCCAGATCTCGCCGTATGGCTAAGTGGTACGATACAGCCACATATGGGGTATTGACACTTTTAGAAGAAATTGTGTGACACATTTCGGCACCATTTTTACCCATTGCCCTGTGTGAAAATGTAAAATCTGAGGGTAAAACATTTTTTTGTGGTAAAAATATAATTATGCTTTTTTCACTGCCCAATGGTATAAATTTAAAAATTAAAAAATACTCACTACTTCCCTAGATGAATTCCTTGAGAGGTGTAGTTTACAAAATGGGGTCACTTGTGGGGGTTTCTGCTGTTTCGGCATGTCAGCAACTCTTCAAATGTGACATGGTGTCTGCTGCCTATCCCAGCCAACATAGCGCTCCTTTCTCTTCTGAACCCTGCCGTACACCAAAGCAGTGGTTTTCCCCCACATATGGGGTATCGGCGTACTCAGGAGAAATTGCACAACAAATTTCATGGTGCAATTTATCCTGTTATCCTTATGATAATGCAAAATTAGGAAATGAAAAACATTTTTTGTGGGAAAAATGTGAAAATTGTATTTTTATGGCTCAATATTATAAACTTCTGTGAAGCACCTGGGGGTGCAAGGTGCTCACCACACATCTAGATAAGTTCCCTAAGGGGTCTAGTTTCCAAAATGGTGTCACTTGTGGGGGGTTTCCACTGTTTAGGCACATTAGGGGCCCCCCAAATGCAACATGGCGTCCGCTAATTATTCAAACAAATTTTACATTCAAAAAGTCAAATGGCGCTCCTTCCCTTCCGGACCCTGCCGTGTGCCCAAACAGTGGTTTGCCTCCACATATGGGGTATCAGCGTGTTCAGGAGAAATTGCACAACAAACTTCATGGTGCAATTTATCCTATTACCCTTATGATAATGCAAAATTAAGGGATGAAAAACGTTTTTGTGGGAAAAATGTGAAAATTTGTGACCTGTCACATGACTAAATGACGTCATGGAAGGTCCTTTTACAGCACTGCGAGCCACCGGGGAGCCAGGACGCACCGGAGAGAAGACCGCGGGCCATCAGAAGGTGAGTATAATGTATATTTTTTATTTTAAATTCTGCTGCGGATTTTTCTGCAATGATAATCTGCACCGGAAATCTCTGCAGCATGTGCACAGCACATGCGGATTATCATTGGGGACCATGGGGCACGTATTACCAAGCGTTTTCGCTGCGGAAATTCTGCGGAAAAAACGCTTGAAAAATGCATAGTGGGCACGCAGCCTTATACTACAGCTCTACTATTTATCAGAACTGTCTCTCAAGGAGGAGAGCCCACCCAGCCAGAGACCAGGAAGTAAGGAGACTTTAACCCCTTAATAACATCTGACGTACTAATACGCGTCTGTGCCCTGGGACTTAAGAGCCAGACCTGTATTAGTACGTCATATCTTTAATGCGGCACCGCGACTTAAGTCGCGGTGACAGCATTAAAGTTACGGTGCCATCTTACCTCCTGGTAGATGGCGTCATCATCCCGGGGGCTGTCGCCGCCCCCCCGCACCAGCGATCGCTGTGATTGGCTGTTCAAATCTGAACAGCCAATCACAGCATTTCTCACTGCTTCCGGCAATGTGATTGCCGGAAACAGTGATCTGCAGCCTAGGATCGGTGCTCCTATGAGCACCGATCCTAGACTGTTGCTAGGACACCCCAGCCCTGGCCCCGGACTGCTATGATCGGTGCGATCGCCGATCACATCGATCGCACCGATCGTAGCGCGACCGCGCGGTGACAGGGCGGTCATGGGGCGGTGACCGGCTTGTGACCTGCCTGTCACCGCCCCATGACCCCCTGTAATGTGATTCAAGCCCCCAGATTGCTCTGATTGGAGTGATCGATGATGACATCGATCGCTCCAATCAGAGTACCTGAATACAGGTGACCAGGCGGTCACAGGGAGGTGTCACCCCTCTGTGACCCCCTGTGGTGCGTGCTCTGCTCCAGCCATGTCTGATTGGTGCAATCAGTGTCACCAATCAGATGGCAACATGCACCACAGGGGGTCACAGAGGGGTGACACCTCCCTGTGACCGCCTGGTCACCTGTATTCAGGTACTCTGATTGGAGCGATCAATGTCATCAATGATTGCTCCAATCAGATTACCTCCACTTGTCACCACCCCATCATCACCCTGTGACCGCCCTGCAGACCCTCACATTTGGTGAGGATTTCTACAGAGCGATCACATCTGATGTGTCTGTGCTGGGCCTTGTAGTGCCACAGAATATTCTGTGACACCACAAGACCATCTTCTCACTGTTCCAGTCGCTGCTGCTGCCGCTGCTCCTGGATCTTCTGTTCCAGCGTCCTGGATCTTCTGCTCCAGCTCCTGGATCTTCTGCTCCTGACCTGCTGTGGTTCCTGCTCCAGAGCCTGCTGCTGATCCTGCAGAGAAGACTTTGGTAAGTCTGTTCTCCCCTCATCCACCCCAATCCCCCCTCCCCCCTCTTTTTACCCCCCCTTACCTTTTTTTTCTGCGTCCTGCAGCGGTCTCCAGCTCTGGTCCGAGTCTCCAGCTCCACTCCCGGTCACCAGCGCCGGGCTCCTGGTCACCAGCGCCGGGCTCCCGGTCTCCTGCTCTGGGTCTTCTGTTCCAGTCCTGCTGACCCTTTGGTAAGTCCATCTCTGATCTCCCCTCATTCACCCCAATCCCCCTCTTCCCACTCCCCTGTCTTTTTACCCCTCTTCCCACTCCCCTGTCTTTTAACCCCCCTTCCCACCCCAGTGTCCCTGTTAATTCTTTTGCTTCTGATCTCCAGCTCCAGTACCGGTCTCCTGCTCCGGGCTCCTGGTCTCCTGCACCGGGCTCCTGGTCTCCTGCACCGGGCTCCTGGTCTCCGGCACCGGGCTCCTGGTCTCCTGCACCGGGCTCCTGGTCTCCTGCACCGGGCTCCTGGTCTCCTGCTCCGGGCTCCTGGTCTCCTGCTCCGGGTTCCTGGTCTCCTGCTCTGGGTCTTCTGTTCCAGTCCTGCTGACCCTTTGGTAAGTCCATCTCTGATCTCCCCTCATCCACCCCAATCCCCCTCTTCCCCCTCTTCCCACTCCCCTGTCTTTTTACCCCTCTTCCCACTCCCCTGTCTTTTAACCCCCCTTCCCACCCCAGTGTCCCTGTTAATTCTTTTGCTTCTGATCTCCAGCTCCAGTACCGGTCTCCTGCTCCGGGCTCCTGGTCTCCTGCTCCGGGCTCCTGGTCTACTGCTCCCGGGCTCCTGCGCCGGGCTCCCGGTCACCAGCTTCGAGCTCCCGGTCAACAGCGCCGGGCTCCTGGTCTCCTGCACCGGGCTCCTGGTCTCCTGCAACGGGCTCCTGGTCTCCTGCTCCGGGTTCCTGGTCTCCTGCTCCGGGCTCCCGGTCTCCTGCTCTGGGTCTTCTGTTCCAGTCCTGCTGACCCTTTGGTAAGTCCATCTCTGATCTCCCCTCATCCACCCCAATCCCCCTCTTCCCACTCTCCTGTCTTTTTACCCCTCTTCCCACTCCCCTGTCTTTTTACCCCCCTTCCCATCCCAATCCGCCTCACCCCAGTGTCCCTGTTAATTCTTTTGCTTCTGATCTCCAGCTCCAGTACCAGTCTCCTGCTCCGTGCTCCTGGTCTCCTGCTCCGGGCTCCCGTCTTCCTGCTCCGAGCTCCCGGTCTCCTGCTCCGGGCTCCCGTCTTCCTGCTCCGGGCTCCCGGTCTCCTGCTCCGGGCTCCCGGTCTCCTGCTCCGGGCTCCCGGTCTCCTGCTCCGGGCTCCCGTCTTCCTGCTCCGGGCTCCCGGTCTCCTGCTCCGGGCTCCCGTCTTCCTGCTCCGGGCTCCCGGTCTCCTGCTCCGGGCTCCCGGTCTCCTGCTCCAGGCTCTCGTCTTCCTGCTCCGGGCTCCCGGTCTCCTGCTCCGGGCTCCCGGTCTCCTGCTCCGGGCCCCCGGTCTCCTGCTCCGGGCCCCCGGTCTCCTGCTCCAGGCTCCCGGTCTCCTGCTCCGGGCTCCCGGTCTCCTGCTCCGGGCCCCCGGTCTCCTGCTCCGGGCTCCCGGTCTCCTGCTCCGGGCTCCCGGTCACCAGCGCCGGGCTCCCGGTCACCAGCGCCGGGCTCCTGCTACGGGCTCCCGGTCCTGAAAGAACAGAGAGGACTTTGGTAAGTAATCTGATCTCCCCTCATCCAACCCAATTCCCCTCTTCCCACTCCCCACACATTTGTGCGCACATCCAGCAGCCGCCGAGTATTGATCGGTGGCATAGTTCACCAATCCACACTCGTGCTCGCTGTTTGCACCACATACAGTATTTCCTTTTTCCACACACTCTAAATAAAGTACTGACACACACACACTCTCAAAGAATTGACACACACGCACCACATACATAACAAACAATGTCCTGCTCATCCCAAACTCATTATTCAGCGGAGGAGGCTTGCGCTATTCTTGCCTCCGACACTGACAGTGAGGGTGAGGATCCCACATTTCTTTGTTTTTCCGACTCCTCGTCGTTTTCCTCCTTCTCTTCTTCCTCCTCTTCCTCAGGTTCTGCTGGCCCGCCCCGCCGTCGTCGCAGGAGAGATGTTCCAGCGCCCCCCACTACTGAGCCTATATGGACTTCGCCCCCCGAAAATTATGAGCCGCTGATTCCTGATTTCGTAGCGGAATCAGGAATCAAGTTTGACACCACCGGCCTCACAGAAATAGACTTTTTCAAAGTCTTTTTCTCTGAGGATTTTATAAACCTCATGGTGGGCCAAACTAATTTATACGCTCATCAATTTTTAGAACAAAACCCCTCTTCATCATTTTCTAACTGGTCTCCTGTAGACGCAGTAGAAATGATGAAGTTTTGGGGCCTGGTCCTTCTTATGGGGATCTTGAAGAAGCCCGAGCTTCGGCAATACTGGAGTGTTGACGTTTTGTATAACACTCCAGTGTTCCGAATGGTCATGCCCCGGACACGTTTTCAGGCCATCTACAAGTTCTTGCATTACCAAGATAATGCAAGGTGTCCTGCACGCGATGACCCGAACTTTGATCGTCTTTTCAAAGTTCGGCCGGTCATCGAACACTTCAACAACAAATTTGGTGAAGTGTACGTGCCCCAAAGGGACATTTGTGTGGATGAGTCCTTAATTTCTTTTAAGGGGCGGCTTGGATTCCGGCAGTACCTGCCCAGTAAGAGGGCAAGGTATGGGATCAAGCTGTATAAACTTTGTGAGAGTACCTCAGGATACACTCACAAGTTTAGCGTTTATGAAGGGAAGGACTCCCGGATTGAACCCCCTGAATGCCCCCCTGTTCTGGGAGTGAGTGGGAAAATTGTGTGGGACTTGGTGCACCCACTGCTTGATAAAGGTTATCACCTCTACGTGGATAACTTTTATACAAGTATCCCGCTCTTCCAGTCCCTCTCTGCGCGACGTACCGCAGCCTGCGGTACTGTCCGCAAAATTCAGAAAGGCCTCCCAAAGACGCTAATTGGGCAGCTGCTCAAAAGGGGTGAGAGCAGAGCCCAATGTAGCGACCACCTGTTGATGGTCAAGTACAAGGACAAAAGGGATGTCCTTTTCTTGAAAACCATACATGGTGATGGCAGCACACTCAGCACTGTACGAGGTTCCACTACACAGGTCGTCAAACCAGACTGTGTAGTGGGGTACAACAAGTACATGGGGGGAGTTGATCTCTCTGATCAAGTCCTCCAGCCATACAGTGCTTTGAGAAAGTCCAGAGTGTGGTACAAGAAGCTGGCCATGCACATTGTACAGATGGCAATGCACAATGCTTTTCTTCTGTCACAATGTGCAGGCCAGACTTCTGCGTCGTACCTTCAGTTTCAGGAAACAGTTATCAAGGCCCTGATATTTGGCAGCGGTGACAGAGAGGGCCCCAGTACTTCTGGAATTGAAGGACCAAGAATTGTACCAGGCCAGCATTTCCCAGGGCAGATCCCTCACAGCGGAAAAAAAGGAAAGTCACAAAAGAGGTGCCGAGTGTGTTATAAAAGTGGAATACGCAAGGACACCATTTATCAATGTGACACCTGCCCTGACAAACCTGGCCTGTGTATGAAAGACTGCTTCAAAAGGTACCATACTTCGATGGACTATTGAATTAATTTCTGAAGTATGACAACCTGACGAACACTGCACAGCTGACGTAGTGTTCGTCAGGTTGTCATACATCAGTTGTGTAGTGTTCGTCAGATTGTCCTACACAACTGATGTATAACACTACATTACAAAATTCAAAAATCAACTAACAGTACCAAAAAGGGGGCACTTGTTAGGCATTTCACTGTTTAGGCACATCAAGGGCTCTGAGAACATGACATGACGCCCGCAGACCATTCCATCAAAGTCTGCGTTCAAAAGCGTCACTCCTTCCCTTCTGAGCCCTTACATGCGCCCAAACAGTAGTTTTTTTCCAACACATGGGGTATATGAGTACTCAGGAGAAATTGCACAACAACTTATGGGGTGCAATTTCTCCTAGTACCCTTGTGAAAATATTTTTTTTTGCACTTTTGTGGAAAAAATTTTGTTTTTTTTATTTTCACAAGTCAACATTATTATTTTCTGAGAGGCACCTGGGGGTTCAATGGGCTCACCACACATCTATATAAGTTCCCTGGGGGTCTAGTTTCCAAAATGGGGTCACTTGTGGGGGAGCTCCAATGTTTAGACACACAGGGGCTCTCGAAACGCAACATGGTGTCCGCTAAATTGGAACCATGTCGCGTTTGGAGAGATCCTGTGTGTCTAAACATTGGAGCTCCCCCACAAGTGACCCCATTTTGGAAACTAGACCCCCCAATGCACCTATCTAGATGCATAGTGAGCACTTGGAACCCCCAGGTGCTTCACAAATTGATCCATAAAAATGAAAAAGTGTTTTTTTTTCACTTATTCAATTTTACGAATCAATTTGTGAAGCACCTGGGGGTTCCAAGTGCTCATTATGCATCTAGATAGGTGCCTTGGGGGGTCTAGTTTCCAAAAGGGGGTCACTTGTGGGGGAGCTCCAATGTTTGGGCACACAGGGACTCTTCAAATGCAACATGGTATCCGCTAACAAATTGTCGGCTCAAATTGTTAGCGGATACCATGTTGCATTTGAAGAGTCCCTGTGTGCCCAAACATTGGAGCTCCCCCACAAGTGACCCCATTTTGGAAACTAGACCCCCCAAGGCACCTATCTAGATGCATAATGAGCACTTGGAACCCCCAGGTGCTTCACAAATTGATTCGTAAAATAGAATAAGTGAAAACAAACCACTTTTTCATTTTTATGGATCAATTTGTGAAGCACCTGGGGGTTCCAAGTGCTCACTATGCATCTCAATAGGTGCCTTGGGGGGTCTAGTTTCCAAAATGGGGTCACTTGTGGGGGAGCTCCAATATTTGGGCACACAGCGGCTCTCCAAATGCAACATGGTGTCCGCTAACAAATTTAACGGAAAATCGGCTCAAATTGTTAGCGACACCATGTTGCGTTTGGAGAGCCGCTGTGTGCCCAAACATTGGAGCTCCCCCACAAGTGACCCCATTTTGGAAACTAGACCCCACAAGGCACCTATCTAGATGCATAGAGAGCACTTGGAACCCCCAGGTACTTCACAAATTGATTCGTAACAATGAAAAAGTGAAAAAAAAAACACTTTTTCATTTTTATGAATCAATTTGTGAAGCACCTGAGGGTTCCAAGTGCTCACATTGCATCTAGATAGGTGCCTTGGGTGGTCTATTTTCTAAAATGGGGTCACTTGTGGGGGAGCTCCAATATTTGGGCACACAGCGTCTCTCCAAATGCAACATGGTGTCCGCTAACAAATTTAACGGAAAATCGGCTCAAATTGTTAGCGACACCATGTTGCGTTTGGAGAGCCGCTGTGTGCCCAAACATTGGAGCTCCCCCACAAGTGACCCCATTTTGGAAACTAGACCCCCCAAGGCACCTATCGAGATGCATAGTGAGCACTTGGAACCCCCAGGTGCTTCACAAATTGATTCGTAACAATGAAAAAGTGAAAAAAAAAACACTTTTTCATTTTTATGAATCAATTTGTGAAGCACCTGAGGGTTCCAAGTGCTCACTATGCATCTAGATAGGTGCCTTGGATGGTCTAGTTTCCAAAATGGGGTCACTTGTTGGGGAGCTCCAATGTTTGGGCACACAGCGGCTCTCCAAACGCAACATGGTGTCGCTAACAATTTGAGCCGATTTTGCGTTAAATTTGTTAGCGGACACCATGTTGCATTTAGAGAGCCGCTGTGTGCCCAAATATTGGAGCTCCCCCACAAGTGACCCCATTTTGGAAACTAGACCACCCAAGGCACCTATCTAGATGCATAGTGAGCACTTGGAACCCTCAGGTGCTTCACAAATTGATTCATAAAAATGAAAAAGTTTTTTTTTTTCACTTTTTCATTGTTACGAATCAATTTGTGAAGCACCTGGGGGTTCCAAGTGCTCACTATGCATCTAGATAGGTGCCTTGTGGGGTCTAGTTTCCAAAATGGGGTCACTTGTGGGGGAGCTCCAATATTTGGGCACACAGCGGCTCTCCAAATGCAACATGGTGTCCTCTAACAAATTTAACGGAAAATCGGCTCAAATTGTTAGCGACACCATGTTGCGTTTGGAGAGCCGCTGTGTGCCCAAACATTGGAGCTCCCCCACAAGTGACCCCATTTTGGAAACTAGACCCCACAAGGCACCTATCTAGATGCATAGTGAGCACTTGGAACCCTCAGGTGCTTCACAAATTGATTCGTAACAATGAAAAAGTGAAAAAAAAAACACTTTTTCATTTTTATGAATCAATTGTGAGCACTTGGAACCCTCAGGTGCTTCACAAATTGATTCATAAAAATGAAAAAGTGTTTTTTTTTTCACTTTTTCATTGTTACGAATCAATTTGTGAAGCACCTGGGGGTTCCAAGTGCTCACTATGCATCTAGATAGGTGCCTTGGGGGGTCTAGTTTCCAAGATGGGTCACTTGTGGGGGAGCTCCAATGTTTGGGCACACAGCGGCTCTCCAAACGCAACATGGTGTCGCTAACAATTTGAGCCAATTTTGCGTTAAATTTGTTAGCGGACACCATGTTGCATTTAGAGAGCCGCTGTGTGCCCAAATATTGGAGCTCCCCCACAAGTGACCCCATTTTGGAAACTAGACCACCCAAGGCACCTATCTAGATGCATAGTGAGCACTTGGAACCCTCAGGTGCTTCACAAATTGATTCATAAAAATGAAAAAGTGTTTTTTTTTTCACTTTTTCATTGTTACGAATCAATTTGTGAAGCACCTGGGGGTTCCAAGTGCTCACTATGCATCTAGATAGGTGCCTTGGGGGGTCTAGTTTCCAAAATGGGGTCACTTGTGGGGGAGCTCCAATGTTTGGGCACACAGGGACTCTCTAAATGCAACATGGTGTCCTCTAACAAATTTAACGGAAAATCGGCTCAAATTGTTAGCGACACCATGTTGCGTTTGGAGAGCCGCTGTGTGCCCAAACATTGGAGCTCCCCCACAAGTGACCCCATTTTGGAAACTAGACCCCCCAAGGCACCTATCTAGATGCATAGTGAGCACTTGGAACCCCCAGGTGCTTCACAAATTGATTCATAAAAATGAAAAAGTGTTTTTTTTTTCACTTTTTCATTGTTACGAATCAATTTGTGAAGCACCTGGGGGTTCCAAGTGCTCACTATGCATCTAGAAAGGTGCCTTGGGGGGTCTAGTTTCCAAAATGGGGTCACTTGTGGGGGAGCTCCAAAGTTTGGGCACACAGGGGCTCTCCAAACACAACATGGCGTCCGCTAATTATTCAAGCAAATTTTACAATCAAAATGTCAAATGGCGCTCCTTCCCTTCCGAGCCCTGCCGTGCGCCCAAACAGTGTTTTTTCCCCAAATATTGGGTATCTGCGTGCCCAGGGTAAATTGCACAACAAATTTTGGGGTCCATTTTTTCTTGTTACCCCTGTGAAAATAAAAAAAATTGGGTCTAAAGTAACATTTTTGTGAAAAAAGTTAAATGTTCATTTTTTTCTTCCACATTCAAAAAATTCCTGTGAAGCACCTGAAGGGTTAATAAAGTTCTTGAATATGGTTTTGAGCACCTTGAGGGGTGCAGTTTTTAGAATGGTGTCACTTTTGGGTATTTTCTGTCATAAAGACCTCTCAAAGTGACTTCAAATGTGATGTGGTCCCTAAAAAAATGGTTTTGTAAATTTTGCTGGAAAAATGAGAAATCGCTGGTCAACTTTTAACCCTTATAGCTCCCTAACAAAAAAAAATTTTGGTTCCAAAATTGTGCTGATGTAAAGTAGACATGTGGGAAATGTTATTTATTAACTCTTTTGTGTGACATATCGCTCTGATTTCAGGGCTTAAAAATTCAAATTTTGAAAATTGCAAAATTTTCAAAATTTTCGCCAAATTTCCGTTTTTTTCACAAATAAACGCAAGTGATATCGAAGAAATTTTTCCACAATCATGAAGTACAATATGTCACGAAAAAACAATCTCAGAATCAGGGGGATCCGTTGAAGCGTTCCAGAGTAATTACCTCATAAAATGACAGTGGTCAGAATTGTAAAAATTGGCCCGGTCATTAACGTGCAAACCACCCGCGGGGCTTAAGGGGTTAAGGAGACTGCATTGCTCTGAACTGCTCAAGAAGCGACATTTAATGAATTGTTCAATTTTATTCCAATTCATCGATCCAACTTTGCAACGCAATTCAGTGAGTCAATGAAAAAAGGATAATACATGTGTGTTGTCCGTCTTTTACTGTGTAAGGCTATGTTCACACAAATGTATTTTTGGTCTGTGTGCTGTGAATATGGAGAACAGACAGCACATGGACCCGATGTTAGCCTATGGGCTCAGCCTTATCTAGCGGGGTCACATTTATGGACCACACAAGACATGTGAGTCGCCATCTTTTTGATCAGTAAACAATCCGTCAGCCTTAAAAAAAAAAAATCCTGATTTTGCTGTGGATCCGCCAGTTTTGTGCTGGTGCTGTGGGATCAGTGGACCAAAGTCATTTAACCCTCTAAAACTAGCAGTTACTTATTCAACTCTGGGAAAAGTTGCTATTTGCCCACTTTCATGCCCGTTCTGATGGTCCAGGCTGGCGTGACCTGAAGTTGATGTGTGGCATCACTGTGTAATGGTGGTGAGATCAGTGGCCCAAAGTCATTTAACCCTATCAATAACGCCCTCCGTTGCCCACTTTGATGCCCATTTTTGTGCCACTTTTATAATTTTTGTAGCAGCTTTTAAGTATATTCTCATCAGGGCAGCTCGCTGCATTGTATTTTATTAATGTGATTTCTTATTTTTGTTGGTAAACCTGTAAAAACAGAAAAAAGAAATTGCTGAAGAAGAAACCAACTTTAGCCCCAAATAAGAAGCCCCCTGCAGCATCATGACGTCAGCAGCTCCCTTCCCAGAGCCTTCCTCACTCGCACGTCCGAAGGTGACGTCAGAGCTCCCCGCCCACTGTTTACCTGCACAACCTTCCTGAATGAGAAAGGTGGCTTTCACACCTGTTCACCACCAATCAGAAACCAGGCAGCATTGGAGAGGCGGGGCCAGACTTGGTGACACGCCCCCTTCCTGCCGGCCGTGGCCGCGCTTTGTCTCCTGATGCAGGGATGCCGCTGAGAGCGTGCTGTGTGCGGGCACGCGCGGTCACGGGGGCGTGTCCGAGGCCTCTGCCGCTGGGGTGGGCGGGCTCCAGAGATCCCCGGCCTCGGGCTTCTTCTTAGTGGCCGGCATTGTGCACCGGAGCGCAGTCAGCGCAGTCAGTCCTGCGCTGGTGACTATGTGACAGCTGGCGGCGCCCTCATCACTGCCTGCGGTCCGCACCTCCGGAGCAGCATCATGCGGCTGTGTGTGAACCTGCTGAAGAGCACCATCCCCAACCAGATCGAGTACTACTCCAAGTTCTCCCCCTCCCCGCTCTCCATCAAGCAGTTCCTGGATTTCGGTGAGTGGGTGTATGTATGATGTCATGGGGCTCGGAGATGGCATGGGTGATGACGTCATAACGAGCAGCTCCCAAATCCTCCAGTGCAGGGAAGGTGGAGCTGCCCATAGCGACCAGAAGGATAACCCCCATTATCCACCCCACAAGATGTAGTGAATGTGCCTGTATTTGCTGGCAGTGGTGTTGTACATGGGGTACTGAATATTGGGGTCAGATGCCGCCATGTTACCGTGTGCAGCGGCCACAGATCCCATCCTGTCGGTGGTCCGTGCTCATCAGTCCGTCCAGTCCTGGAGAACACAGACGACTATACTTTTATGATAAAGGTCGGACCATGAAAAACTGCATAAAGTCCCCCCCAAACAAATCTATTGTAAGGCCCTGTCCCCCCCCCCCCCCCCCCCAATGAACGTCTGCCTCTATTACGTATATTAGGTCACCTGCGGGGTTTTTACTGTGTTTTAATCCCATTTTTGACTCTGATTTTTTAATGTTTTTTGGTTAATTAGAATGTCATGTTCTGAGTAAAGCGGCTTTGTGCTTTGTTTTTGAACCTTCCTGGTACTTGGCTTTATAATCCAGTCATCTGTGGATTTTCCATATATCATTCAAGTGTAAAATATGTGAATAAAACATATATACTGACCGCAAGAAATTCAGTGGATTTCAAACGCACCGCGGGTCAGTGTACAAAAAGAAAAACCGGAACTGTAAGGCTCCGTTCACACTCAGTATCAGTATTTGGTCAGTATTTTACCTCAGTATTTGTAAGCCAAAACCAGGAGTGGGTGATAAATACAGAAATGGTGACGTGTTTCTATGATACATTTCCTCTGATTGTTCCTCTCCTGGTTTTCTTACAAATACTGAACGTGTGAACGTGGCTTTAGACACTGCGTTTTTTCTGCATGAAAATTCAGTGTGAAATTCTCACCAATACCGTAAGGTGGAAACTTAGCCTAGAAGACCCCAGTTAGGAGCATAACCTTGTCCAGGTGGCTGGAGCCGGAAGGACTGATGCTCGGTGTCTGCCCTCGCCACTACCATCGCCTGCACAGTGAAGAATAGCTGTTAGGGTATGTGCACACCATCAGGATTTGCTTGCAGAAATTTCTGCAGCGTTTCTGTAAGGTTCTGCACCTGATGGCATCAAAAATGCTGTGGAAATTCCACGCGTTTTTTGCATGTGGATTTGCCATGCGTTTTTTCCAATGCATTGTATAGAAAAAACGCACAAAGAATGGACATGCTGTTTCTTTTTACGCACTTGAAATTCTGTAAGGAAAATTCCTGATCTTGTGCACAGATTTTGCAAAATCTCATAGGAAATACTGGGATAAGGTTTGCAATGCCTTTTTGGGGCCAATTCCGCGCAGATTTGCCTCATCAAAAACGCATAAAAAAAAAACGCACTGTGTGCACATAGCCTAAGGCCTAAGGCTATGTGCCCACGTTGCGGAAATGAAGCAGAAAATTTCTGCTTCATTTCTGCATGTCCTCTCCCGGATAAACGCATGCGGAATTGCCTTGCGTTTTTTATTGCATTGCAAAGGCAATTCCGCTTGCGGAAACGAAAAATTAATTGACATGCTGCGGATTTTTGCCCGCAGCATGGGCATAGAACTTGTGGAATCCCCTTGGGGACTATGGGGGGCGGATTACATAACGTTTCACAAGCGTTTACGCTGCGGAAATTCCGCAGCATATACGCTTGTAAAACGCTACGTGGGCTCATACCCTTATACCCACAGTAGTGACACATTTTACCACTGCCCTGCTCTTAGTAGTGGCACATGGATGTGCCCCAAACCCTCTCACTGTGGCTGTTCTAGACCCGGAGAGAAGAGGCTGTGTCCGGAGCCGGCGGTGACACCAGTAAAAGGAGATGACACACAGTCGGCTGATGGTAAATCAGACATCCATAAGCCTAATTAATAACAATTTAAAATGCGTGTAGGGTGGTCATAGAATAACAGCCCCAAACCCCGGACCCCCCAGATGCTAAGTCGCCATTCTGCTGCTCCTTGTTGGTGATTCAATGAAGCAATAATAAATAATGGTGGGCAGGTTTGTACGGAGCCCAGGCACAACGTATCCGATACCGGCGCTAGAGGTCACCCTCCGTTACTTATTTTATTATATTACTCCAGCACCATGACTCCTGTGTGCGGGGGCTGGTGCCTCTTAGGTTTGGGGTATTATATGCCTCCTATGGCTCTTTCCTGGATAATTCTGCTCATTTTGTGTCTGATCTACATATCATTAAACATTGTATTTGTTTTGTAACCTCGCTCTCCATTTGTGCCTGTTGTTACTATCCCCTCCATACACAATCTAATTTCTTCTCTTTTTCTAGCTGCTTTTTGCTTGTGCTGCAGTAGATTTCTTTTTTTTTTTTTGTGTCTTGAGGTTTTCATTGTGGCTCACACCACAGAACTATGGGGCAGCGGCGGCCGAGAACATTATTAGATAAGGGTTCCGGCAGGTGAGTCACATAGGTGTCAGTTTCAGGGAAAGGTACGAGACACCCTGCAAGTAAGTTCTACACCAAGAGATGGCATCTTCTATAAAACTTTTTTTTTTTTTTTTTTTTTAATGATATCATTTTTATTGAAAAACTCCAAATTCACTAGAGTTCTAGTCGACTTCCTCTCTGAAGAGACGGTTTCTAAATTCTATAAAACTTTTACCAACATTTTGGACTCTGAATGATTTCCATAATCTCCCATACATATTGGGTGGCTGATATGATCAGACTAGGCTGATGTTAGTCTAATGTGTATGGCGGCTGACAACTCTCCCCTGACATGATGCCGGGGAGCTAAAGATCAGGCAGGTTCGATTTTGGACAGCCAATCCTTATCTCAGTGACATTTGACGCCACCAGAGGAGTTGGGAAGCACTTCTCTCCTAGAGAACACAGGAGTGCTCGGCAGAGAATGCGTTCCTGTGTAAAGAGGAGTGGGGAGAGATAGATGCTGGACGAACCCTCTTTTTGGGGCTGCTTTCTGTCCCGCTGTGAGTGTACACTTTCTTCAGACATACAATGCTAGCATGCAGCATGTCACAAAATAGAAATTCTCTTTTGGGCTTCTTTTAGACGGCCATACTGCAGGCACACACTAGCTTCTGTATTACAGTCCGTAGCAGTATCATCGGATCAGTAGATTCGCTATCGTCCCGGGATTAGTCGCCATAATACAGATGCACTCAGACCCCCTATATGGGACAGATCCTGTGTTATCTTCTGTATATAGAGGTGTTACCTTCCATTGTGATATTGAGAAAACTACTGAAAAGTGATCCCTGCAGCACAGGAAGTGTCACCTTAGGGGGCTTACCCATTCCGTTCAGACACACGTTCGGAAGTCCCATCGGGGCTTATGTCCAAACCCTCTGCAAAAAGGAATTGACATTTTCGCCGATGGGGCCATAGACTATAATGGTGCGAACATGCGCTCTGCTGTGCATCATTTTCAGACATATACGCCTACTGGTGGTGGAGACCCAGATGTAGTAGACATGTCTGAGTGCCTGCCTCCAGTAGGCATACATGCTTGAAAATTCTGCACGGCAGAGCGCACGTTCACTCTGTCAGCACCATTTTAGTCTATGGCATACGTCCAAACCCCCCGCAAAATGGGATTCGGATGGGGCCACTGAACAGGTGCCAAAGTGCAATGTAAAAGCACCCTGGGAAACTCATTGGCCAGAATTATTTTTTTTACATAGTTTATTCCACACCACAACCTATGAAAAAAATCCTAAAATATGTCTAAAAGGGTTTTTAAGTGAATGTGTGGACAGAGAAGGGGGCTTATGTGTTGAAATGAGCGTTGAGCCAGCCCACTTTACTCCCAGCTCTGGTCTCTCTGGCACAAGGTAATACAAGAAGAAACAATATGGACGACCCATTTATGGGACAGGGGGCTTTTATTTTGTTAAATACTATATCAACAATTCAGTCGTTTTTAATTTCCCACTGTTCTATGTTTGCAAGAAGTAGGGGAAGGATGGGAGGATGACTGCAGGATCTGACAACGGAGCTTGTTTGTAGTCTGTAACCATGGAGATAAATATGAAAGGGGGGTCAATGTGACGCGCCCCTGGGCCTGCTGTGTCGCGCAGCGTCTCGCGCACGGGGGCTTACCCGGAACCGGATCAGATGAGGGTTGTAGTCTCCGAGTGGCGGGGACCCGGTCCGTGCCCAGGGAGTCAACTCAGTGTGTGGCAGTCTTGATAGATGTTATTTGAGTGTCGACTACGCCACCCGTTGATTTGCAGCTATGGAGCTGCCGCTGCAGGGCAGACCGCTGAGGCCGGTGTAGAATTGTGCAGCGTGATAGTATAACCCCCAACGGGAGGGGTATGGCCTCAGGGCAGCCGACGTGGAAGATGGGGGTAGCAGGAACCACTCAGAGACGGTGCGGTGTAATTCAGGGTCTTTACTGGTAACAACGATAGACCCTCCCGGAGTACTTGCTAGCGAACGGGGCCTGGTCAGTCCTTGAGCAGATGGGATCTCCCCTGGCCAGGCGGAGTTGTAGGCCTCCCAAACTGACTGTACTCTTCTGGCTACCTTGCTAGAAGCGGATATAAGTAGCCCACGTCCCTGAGTGTACCGTGTGGTGCTCACCCGTATGGCCGGTGACTCGGGGCCTTCTAATGGCTTCCGCTGCACGATGGCGGCGCTGGTCCCACGCGTGTGACCGTGCCTTCGGGTTTCTGGGCCTGAGGACCTGAAATCCCCTGCCGGTCGGCTTCTGCTGCTGGGTAAGAGTTAGTCCCCACAGCCTCGGACGCCGGGTCCGGTAAGAAAGCTTCTCAGTCAGGGCGAGCTCTGCAGCTGCCAGCCCCTGACTTGTAGTAGTATTGCTCCCACTGAGCTTCTGCTGTTTCTTCCTGTGACTGTTTCTTGTCTCTACTCTCCTTGACTGACTAACCCTGCTTCAGCCCCGGGTTTATATAGGGGAAGGTCTTCCCCTCCCAAGACTGGGCAGGAGGTGTGGCATGCACAGGATCCCTGACCAAAGGACCTCCCACCTGCTCTCAGACATAACATTACATTACTGTGGGAAACCAGACCCCTGGGGTGCCACAAATGCACCAACAGGTCTCATTCTCAATGTTTCATTTTGAAGCACAAAAGCACATGTACAGCAATGTTATGTGCATTTGTACTCCAGAAAAGAGAAATGAAAGCTTTATCTGGTGGAGCTTTGGATTATTTCTGCATATTAGACTTTTCGGCTGCGTTCACGTGTTGTAGACGTGTGTTTTGTTTTGTTTTTTTATCTTGCTTCAAGTGATGCATTTTTACCAAGGTTTTCTAGAATTGTTTAAAAGTGTTGCAGTTCTACCGTGATTGTGGGAAAAAACCCCACATAGTCGTAACGTCTGAATGCAGCCTAATGGTGGATCAACCTGGAGGCCACTCCAGAGTCTGCACGCCTTCACCTCACCGGGGGCACACCTTATTGGATACACCTCTAACCATGAAGACCAATAAGTTTGCGTAAGAGCAGATGACATCATTTATTGTAAATGCATTGAATCAGAAAAAGATAAATAAATTAGTTTCCATTCCAAGCAATATAGTGCAAATAGCCCTATCCGATGTCTTCAGTAATAGCAATCATCATTACGGATGGGAAGTTTCCTGTTTGGTCTGCTTCTCAGTATTGCAAAGTATGCTTTAGTATAACAGAAAGATTTACGTAGCTTTTACTAGGGCTGTGGAGTCTGTAAGCCGAGATCCTTAGATCAGGAACAGAACAGACATTTCATAACTTTCCCAAATTCTTATGAAAAAATATTCCCCACAAACTACGTTGTACTACTGAACCAATTTATTATATATTTATAAATAGGAGTCGGTCCATTTTATACCAACTTCACCATAATGGACACCTACTCCACCGCCCTGGTTTTAACACATCTTTCCTTGGGTCTAACAGTAGCTACTGTTTCTCCTTGTGGAGACCACCATCTGGCATAAGGAGTCTTATAAACCAGGCAATACTCTCTGGAAAAAAATGGGTGTCAATTGGCCTCCATTTTGGCCTTAAATGGGTTGTCAGTTATTGGATAGACCGTCATTAATTTGCTTAAGGAGGTGAAGTAAAATTGATCCTAAAAGTCAGGACTGGTTCTGCTCCCCCATATTCAGGGCTGCATCCCCCATTAGTCTCCTTGGATCAGCTTTATGCTGGGGGTAATGAGAAATGCTCAGTCCAAGCAAAAGAAACTCTTCCACCAGTAAAGAAAAAGCCTTTCAGTAGAAATCTGTCACCAGGGTTTTGCTACTTTATCTGAGAGCAGCATGATATAGGAACAAAGGCACTGACTCCAGCCATTTGTCACTTACTGGGCTACTTGCTGCAGTAAAATCCCTGTTTTCTCTGTGAAAATGGCTGTCCTAGAGCCTGCACCGTACCTATGAAATCTTCTCATATATTCCCATAGTAAAGGAGATGACAAGGCCTTATTCCTCATAGACCTGAATGTTTGGCTGAACATTCATGTGTTTTCAAAGGGTATAGAGGAGAACGGCTCTGGCAGTGGCCAACCTCCTGAATAAGAAAAGGATTGGGCATTGAAATTCAAAGTGTCTAACTATTTCTCCCCCTGACATCATCTGTCGGGGGAGATTCGGGAGGCCCCCATACGTGCCGGACTGTTGGCTGATTGTGCTGATATCAGAGAGTTTGGATGAGTTTAGTCTAATGTGTAAGGAGGCCTTTATGCTTTAAGTAAAGTGGCAGACGAGTATCAAGGTGACATTCCCGTGATGAGATTTTGGTGAGCTTTTGATGATACAGATTTTCTGCACCATTTCCGCACTTATTAGGTAAAAAAGGTTACTTGCCTTTTTTTCAAAAATACACAACATAATAAACCAACCAAAATCTCATTGTGGGAATGTAGCCCAAGGGCAGAGACAGACTGCCGTATTTCTGGTGCAAGGATTGCATCATAAACCTCGTACTGACCGGCACCTCTGCTGACCTGAGCTTGACGGCTGCATAGGAATCCATCACACTGTCATGTTCAGGTCAGGAGAGGTGCCGGTCAGTACAAGGTTTATGATGCCATCCTCGCACGAGTTATATGGCAGTCTGTCTCTGCCCTAAAAGTGACAGTGAGACTATATTCACTCGTGTTGGATTTGTAATCTGTGGTAGTAGTGAAAATGCTGTGGCTTTTCAAACCTGCAGTACGTTCATTATTTTCCATGTTTTTCAGCAGTATGTCAGTGAGTTATAAAATATATTCGTTTGCATTAAATGCAACATTTTAGATGATTCTGACAAAAACCTGAACATATGAATAAACACATTGAATCGTATCCCTTTCATTTATTTATTGATGCATTTCTCAGGTGGGAATACCCTTTAAAGATTTATTGCAGCCTTACAATCTGACTATATGAGCTTTAGAAATATTTTCACCCCCAGGTTTAAATGAACTGCGTTTCCAAAAGACACTGCAAACGTTTTTGTCATGACTGATCTAAACCTAGTGTAGGCCTCGTTTCTCATAAACTCCTGGCGCTCCACTGTACTGGGAGAAGTAATCCGCCATTAAATATTGGAACACGCAGTTCTCTTTTATAACCTTTGAGATCTTCCTGCAGAGGATGATGTGACGTAAATCATGGAAACTCTGCCGTCCCTCCGTAAATCCTTCACGCTTGACTGAATCCATGAAAATAATTAACACAAACTTTCTTTTTAACATGGTTCATAAATTACAGAAACCTTCACCTAGTACGATGGGAACCATTCCAGAGAGTTACATGAGGGGTGACACATTAGATTCAGGACCCAACAAGAAATGAGGTCTTCATCTTCATCGGTTATACACTGCTCAAAAAAATAAAGGGAACACTGAAATAACACATCCTAGATCTGAATGAATGAAATATTCTCATTGAATACTTTATTCTGTACAAAGTTGAATGTGCTGATAACAAAATCACACAAAAATCATCAATGGAAATCAAATTTATTAACCAATGGAGGCCTGGATTTGGAGTCACCCCCAAAATTAAAGTGGAAAAACACACTACAGGCTGATCCAACTTTGATGTAATGTCCTTAAAACAAGTCAAAATGAGGCTCAGTATTGTGTGTGGCCTCCACTTGCCTGTATGACCTCCCTACAATGCCTGGGCTTGCTCCCGATGAGGTTGCGGATGGTCTCCTGTGGGAACTGCTCCCAGACCTGGACTAAAGCATCCGCTAACTCCTGGACAGTCTGTTGTGCAACGTGACGTTGGTGGATGGAGCAAGACATGATGTCCCAGATGTGCTCAATCGGATTCAGGTCTGGGGAACGGGCAAGCCAGTCCATAGCTTCAATGCCTTCATCTTGCAGGAACTGCTGACACACTCCAGCCACATGAGGTCTGGCATTGTCCTGCATTAGGAGGAACCCAGGGCCAACCGCACCAGCATATGGTCTCACAATGGGTCTGAGGATCTCATCTCGGTACCTAATGGCAGTCAGGCTACCTCTGGCGAGCACATGGAGGGCTGTGCGGCCCTCCAAAGAAATGCCACCCCACACTGCCAAACCGGTCATGCTGAAGGATGTTGCAGGCAGCAGATCGCTCTCCAAGGCGTCTCCAGACTCTGTCACATGTGCTCAGTGTGAACCTGCTTTCATCTGTGAAGGGCACAGGGCGCCAGTGGCGACTTTGCCAATCCTGGTGTTCTGTGGAAAATGCCAAACGTCCTGCACGGTGTTGGGCTGTGAGCACAACCCCCATCTGTGGACGTCGGGCCCTCATACCACCCTGCAGCAGGTAGGGCACCATATACCCCGTACTGTATTGAGGGTTTAAGATAATAATAATGGATTACCAACGTGCTGGTCCACTGGGATCAGGAAATAAGAAGAATATGGGTACACTTAAACATATTTATTGATAACTTTATAATTAAATTTTAATATATTTATGAATTTAAAAGGATAATGTGCATTGTGCTGTGGCTGCTTCACTTTGTTGATGTATAAAAGGGTCAGTCTGAGATGAGGCTTCTACGGGGTCCAGAGCCTATGGGAACCTGGAGTAGAGGTAGATATAGATTAATCTAGATCTACCTCTACTTCAGGTTCTGGAGTAGACCCTTTTATACATCAACAAAGTGAACCAGCCACAGCACAGTGCACATTATCATTTTAAATTCATAACTTTATAATTCAATATTAATACATTTATCAATAAATATGTTTTTTAAGTACTCTCCTTATTTCCTGATCCCAGTGGACCAGCGTGGTGGTAATCCATTATTATTATCTTAAACCCTCAATACAGTACGGGGTATAGGGTGCCCCCTACTACCTGCTGCAGGCACACTGTGTGACTTATCAGTGCCACTAACTTGTTTTTTTTTTTAAATCCCTGTTCTGTTTGCTGCTGTTCTCTGAATGCTGAGCCCTGTATAACCCCGCCCACACCACTGATTGGCAGATTTCTATGTACACTGTGCTTAGGCAGAAAGCTGCCAATCAGTGGTGGGGGTGTGGTTGTACTACATGGCAGCAGGTTTATTAGCTCTCTAGTGATAATCTCCTGCTGATAAAATACTACAGCAAGCAGCCCAATAAGTGACGCATAACTAGAATTAAGGTCTCTGTCTCTACATTATACTGCTCTAGGATTAAGTGGAGCAAACTTGGTGACAGATTCCCTTTAAGTATATAAATTAATAATTGCTCTGTTCTAGAAGCATGGTATCCATGCCACTAGTAATAATTACCTATTCACTAGGGTTCCTGAGGTCACCAGACACAATCCCTCATATTAGCCATCTATTTGGTCTGGATCAGCAGTTACATCTGCTTGTGCACACGGATAATGCAGTCACATGACACTGCAGGGACGTGATGCCTCCAGAACAATTGGGCCTTGTCTAGCAAACCTGTCACTGTTGCTCATAGCAACTAAAGTACCGCTTCCATTTTTTAAACAGGTCTGGTAAAATGAAAGCTGCTTTGTGATTGGTTGTAATAAGCAACAAAGATTAGAAGTTTCTAATAATATATCTTCCCCTCCCCCATTGCGTTCACAGTTCGTAAGTCCTATGTAAAAGGTCAAACAAAATTAGATCAAAACCTCAGAGCCTGTGGTGTGGAGCCGTGTGCCCTCTACGGACAGTGTCTGGCGGGTACTGAAATATTCTCCTCTAGTACTGATGGCTTCTAGAGGAGAATACCGCAGTACATTGGGCATAGGATATAGCATGTATTCTATATACACCTCCCAGCTCCAGGGCATCTGAACTAGAGTCCTACTATGACGCCATACTAATATCGTGGGCATGAGGCCTCACACTTTACTATAGTCATCCAGACAGTGTTGGTAAAGTGAGGCTCTGCCTGAAATATGTTGAAAAGCATGACCTGAGATGAGCGAACTCGAACTTAAAAGTCCGTCGTTCATACCGGACAGTCACTGTCCAATGCTAAATGCCGAACACTGACTTTCCGAGAGAGAATATTTTCCTGGTCCCCAATGTTTTCAATGGAGTTTTGGTTCAAGTTTGGGTACAGTTCTGGTACACGACCCGAACTTTGAAATAAAGGTCGGGTACTAGAGCCCGAACTTCCACGCAGGGCTGTGGAGTCGGTAAGCCAAACCTCTGACTCCAACTCCTCAATTTCCCTGACTTTTACTGCGACTCCGACTCCACAGCCCTGCCTCACTACTGAGCGTGTACATAAAGTGCAGCAGATTCATCTCAACTAAAAGCCGAGATTCTTACATCAGGAACAGAACAGACATTTATAGGACATTTCATAACTTTCCCAAATTCCTAGGAAAACATTTACAGCAAATCCTGCAATGTCCTACTATACCCAATGTATTATATATTGTCAGAGTTGGTCCATTTTATACCGACTCCACCAAAATGGACACCGACTCCACAGCCCGGCTTCCACGGGTGTGCACATCCCTGCACCATTTGTGAGGCTTCGCTAGTATTAGGACAACTAAATAATTATATAACTACAATAAGAAACCAGCGTGCTGTCGCACCAATTTCAAGAGCAGGAAGATACAAAAATAATAAAACATAATTTTTAAAAATCAATATTTTTATTTCAGAATAATTTAAAATATATTTAAAATAAAATTGAGGTACTTTCAAATTACATCCACCACCAGCCACAGGCTGATCAAATTTATAATTTTTTTTATATATTTATTTATATTTCATCAGTTGTTGTTCTAATATTTTATTGCACCTATCCCCATATCAAATAGTACAAGTAGGCTACAAAGTGCAAATGCCAAATTTTCTAGTGCAAATATGCTACAAAGTGCAAGTGCAGAGTTTTTAAATACCTCTTTTATGCCCCTATAAACAAATGACCATTAATTAATAGTTCCATATGTGAATAAAAGTGCTAAATCTAAATTCCTTCTCAACCATAAAGGATTAATTAATGATCCTATAGTCACACTGGGGTCTTTCCTTTGTATTTCCTACATTTATATCAATATGGGTATGAATATAAAGGTGTACTTACAAGTATATAATATCAGAGTGTGGCTGGGTGGTGGATGTAATTTGAAAGTACCTGAATTTTATTTTAAATATATTTTACATTTTTAAAAATGAATATTTTTATTTCACGCTGGTTTCTTATTGTAGTTACCGTATATTCCGGCGTATAAGACGACCTGGTGTATAAGACGACCCCCCTACTTTCCTGTTAAAATATAGAGTTTAGGATATATTCACCGTATAAGACTACCCCTTTTCCAACGCATACCAAACACCGGTAAAAATTAAAAAAAAAACAGATTTGAATTTAACATGGTCCTTTTTTAATTTAAATTCTTATGACATGCAGGTATATAGCAGGAAAACTGTCACTCATAAACATATTAAAATAGGGGGGACCCCACGTCATTTTTTGGGGGGGTCCCCCATTCTAATAGCTAGTAAAGGCTAGGTATTCAGCTGGGGGCTGATATTAGTAGCCTGGGAAGCTCCGTGGGTATTACCCCCTTCCCAGACTTCAAACATCTGCCCCAGCCGTCTGCTTAACCTCCGCTAGAGACTATAATGATGGTGGATCCCACGCCAATTTTCTTTTTAAAAAATCCTTTATTTTAACACTAAATGACAATTGAGGGGGTTAATAAAGATGCAGTCCCTAAATTATTATTAATTTTGTAATTAATTTTTCCCAAAAATGTTGACGTGGGCTTCGCCATATTTTTGTGTCCAGCCAGGTACAGCAGGCAGGAACGGGCTGCCCCCAACCACCAGCTGCCTATTTGTACCTGGCCGGACACAACAATATAGGGAAGCCCTTTTTTTTTTAATTATTTCATGAAATAATTAAAAAAAAAAAGACGTGGGGCTTCGCCCTATTTTTTGTGTCCAGCCAGGTACAACTAGGCAGCTGGGGGCTGGAATCTGCAGCGCAGGGAGACCCAAGCTTTCTGGGCCCCCCCCGCTGCAAATTGCAGTCCGCAGCCACCCCGGAAAATGGCGCGTTCATAGAAGCGCCATCTTCTGGCGCTGTACCCAACTCATCCAGGGCCCTGGTGCGGTGGCTCACTGGGTAATAAAGGGGTTAAGGCCAGCTTGGCATTATCAGCTGGCCCTAAGCCCGAAATTCATGGGGTCACGCCAATATTAGACATGACCACCATGAATTTCTAGTAAAGTAATTAAAAAAAACACAACACCCAGAATAAAGTCCTTTAATTGAAATAAAGACACAATTTTTTAATGTTCTAAATTAAACCATACTTACCATCACGCCCATTCCAGCTGAAGCCAACGATCTCCTGCAATAAAAGTAAAATAATAAAGCAACCTCATCCTTACCTCTCCATGGTTCCCAGGACCGGTCCAGCTCTGCTACATTCACATGACAGGCTGCACCGCAGCAGAACGCTGCCGTTCAGCTTGCCATGCGGCAGACACTGAGAAGCGCAGGCATGCTTGTGCTCCTCAGTGTCTGACTGTGACGGCATCCAGATGAGCCGAGATCATGTCCAATGAACTCGGCTCACCTCATGCACGTCACTGACAGCGTGGGAAAATTCTCCTGCTCCCCGCATGCGCAGTAGAAGTTTCCCACGCTGTCAGTGACGGACGTCCAGGAGGTGAGCTGAGTTCATTGTCGGCTCATCTGGATGCCGTCACAGCGAGACACTGAGGAGCGCAAGCATGCCTGCGCTTCTCAGTGTCTGCGGGATGACAGGCTGGATGGCGGCGTTCTGCTGCGGTCCAGCCTGTCATCTCGATGTAGCAGAGCTGAAGCTGTCCTGGGAACCATGGAGAGGTAAGGATGAGGTTGGTTTATTATTTTTCTTTTATTGCAGGAGATCGTTGGCTTCAGCTGGAATGGGCGTGATGGTAAGTATGGTTTAATTTAGAACAATAAAGAATTGTGTCTTTATTTCAATTAAAGGACTTTATTCTGGGTGTTTGTGTTTTTTTTAACTTTGACTATGGGGTTAGTAATGGGGGTGTCTTATAGACGCCTCTCCATTACTAACCTGGGCTTGATGTCAGCTGGCATTATAAGCTGACATCAACCCCAACCCTATTACCCCCTGCCACCGCACCAGGGCAGCGTGGAAGAGCGAGGCTAAGTGCCAGAATTGGCGCATCCTATGGATGCGCCATTTCTGGGGCGGCTGACGGCTGGTGTTTCTAGCCTGGGAGGGGGTCAATATTCATGGCTCCCTTCCTGGGCTATTAATATCAGCCCCCAGCTGTCTGCCTAGCCTTTGCTAGCTATTAAATTAGGGGGGACCCCACGTCATTTTTTTGGGGGGGGTCCCCCATTTTAATAGCTAGTAAAGGCTAGGTATTCAGCTGGGGGCTGATATTAGTAGCCTGGGAAGCTCCGTGGGTATTACCCCCTTCCCAGGCTTCAAACATCTGCCCCAGCTGTCTGCTTAACCTCCGCTAGAGCCTAAAATTAAGGGGAACCCCACGCCAATTTTTTTTTAAATAAATCCTTTATTTTAACACTAAATGACAAGTACAGTAACCAACACTATCACTGTACTTCATATATATGTGACTGACATGTTTCTATCTATCTAATCTATGTGTGAAGCTCTATTCTGTCTGTTATAAATTGTCGGGTACCGCTGCTGAATTGCCGGCCGGCTTTTTTAAAGAGACAGTGCATGAAAACACTATTATTTGTTTTAATAAATCCTTTACACTAAATGACAAGTACAGTAAGCAATACTGTCACTGTACTTCATATATATGTGACTGACATGTTTCTATCTATCTAATCTATGTGTGAAGCTCTATTCTTTCTATTCTAAATTGTCGGGTGCCGGCTTATGCCGCTGCTGAATTGCCGGCTTTTCATACATTGTCACAGAAGCGATGCGAACTTCCCAGCTCCGGACACAGCGCAGCGCTTCTGTGACAAGTGAAAGCTGTCGGCACAGAAGCCCTGCGCTGTGTCCGGAGCTGGGAATACGCAGCGATGTGTCAGTTTCAGCACAGAAGCGCTGACTGTCTGGACCTACCGCCGCCGTATTTTAACTCCCTCCACCTTATATTAACTCCGACATGGCAGGGATACGGCCACGGCAGCTTATTAACACCCCCAGAGTATCCCCGCATGTCAATTTCTGAAAGTTCAAAAGCATTACCGGCGTATAAGACGACCCCAGACTAGACAGAAGATTTTTCAGTCTTCAAAAGTCGTCTTATACGCCGGAATATACGGTATATGTTGATTGGGAAGCAATAATTTTGGAGCGCATTGGAATGCAACTAAATAATTAGTCTGTTCAGTTGTGTCAGCACTGCAAACTGGGCAACCAGAAAATGACCTGTCCATAGGAATTATAAAGGAAGAAGTACTGTAAGGCCTGCATGACCGTCATAGACATATTAAGTCGTCAGCGTCTCGCTCCTGGTTCTCCAAGGTCATTGGGTTACTTACATCTTCCTGCAATTCTGCATGTGGAGCTGATCAGACTCCATCGATAATGACACGTGAGGCATCACTGCACGATGCACATTTTATGGAGTATTTTTTTGACTCCTCGGGATGACTCAGCAAGCACACTTCCTCTTCTCTTCGCCTTCCAAAGACGCAGCGTGACTGTACCATCGCTCATAAAATCATGAGCTAGACATTATTATAATTTATGAGGCTTTGCTGAAGCAGCAGAATATTTTAGGTCTGAACAAATTAATTGAATCACTCCAGAATTAGAGGAAAAGTTCATTAAGTTTTACCATTTTACACCGCTGGTTTTCTAAGTACTAGTAACTTTAACACCTTTATCCACTAAAACCATCAAAAGAAGAATGCCATCGGATCAAAAATAAAGATAACATAGAAACTTACAATAGGAGATTATAGCTTTTTGCACAACTAAAAGAGACTGGTTTTGGGTGGTAAGGGTTACAGCACATTTGATCATGAAGTTGGCAATGTCAGAGCATGCTCCTTTTTTGCTGTATCAAAGTGAATCTTCGCAAAAAGATTATTTTTTTTTATATTTTACTTAAACAGCTCTCACCCCTCACAACACACCTGGGAACATCAACCCTTGGCTTCACACCGATCACTAAATCGGGCACTCCACCTTCCACCCAGGAGGACTTTGAATGAAATGGTGCTCAGGAGTGTTTGCAGCATATTGGCTCAACTGGTGGGACACATGCTAGACCTCTCTGCTGGGGTCTTATGGCAGAGGACAAGGTGACTGCAGCTTTGTATTCCATGTACAATCATGACCAGCACCTTGGGCCTTTAAAGTTGATCCTCATAAGCAGCATTGTTGGTCCGGTCGTCCAGCCTTCCCTGCCGGCAATTGTGCTATGCCGAGGCTGAATTCAGACAACGTCCAGCTTCTCACAATCTCATTATGTACAAGAGCGCAATAAAGGAAATAAATGAATCACAAATTAATAAAACTTTTTGTATTGCTGATAAAATTGTACCTTATTTTGTATATTTTATGTAGGAGTATCTTTTTTTTTTTTTTTTTTTCAAAAGGAGAACTCCCAATTTGAATTTGTAGGTTCTGCTATATTAGCATTTTTAGTGTTCTCCTCGCTTTCTCGCTTCCCTAAAGGCCCCCATACATATTAGATAGCTGCCGGCTAATTCTCCTGATTCCCTCATACAACACAGGAACGCTCAGCTGGCTGAACTCCTCTGTGAGAGTCCTGCCAGACCGGGGCAGCGGAGGAGAGCAAAAGAATCAGCTGAGGTTCTGACAACTTTAGTATATTCTGTATGGGGACCTTAAATGTAATTTTCTCAAAGTCTTTTCTTAATGGTTAGGGCTGGGGGGGGTCTCTCTTTTGCCTTTCTCCGCAGTTGTCCTCCAACCAGGGCTGTGGAGTCGGTAAGCCAGACCTCCGACTCCTCAATTTCCATAACTCCGACTCCAACTCCACGAATCCGACTCCGACTCCCTCATACATGACTCATGTTTAAGTGATAAATTTACTGTAGCACAGATTCATCTCAGCTAAAAGTCTAGACCCTTAGATCAGGAATAGGACAGACATTTATAGGACATTTCATAACTTTCCCAAATTCTTATGAAAAAATATTCCCCACAAACTGCATAGAACTACTGTACCCAATTTTATTATATATTTTAGGAGTCCTGTCCACGTGACACATCAAACTTATTGAGAGTTTCATGAGCAAAACAATGCTGTGCTTGGTTTTGACGTAACTTTATTCTTTCATGAGTTATTTACAAGTTTATGACCACTTATAAAATGTGGTCAAAGTGCTGCCCATTGTGTTGGATTGTCAATGCAACCCTCTTCTCCCACTCTTGACACACTGATAGCAACACTGCAGAAGAAATACTAGCACAGGCTTCCAGTATCCGTTGTTTCAGATGCTGCACATCTCTTATGTTCACAGCACAGACAATTGCCTTCAGATGACCCCAAAGATAAAAGTCTAAGGGAGTCAGATCGGGAGACCTTGGTGGCCATTCAACTAGCCCACGACAACCAATCCACTTTCCAGGAAACTGTTCATGTAGGAATGCTCTGACATGACACCCATAATGTGGTGGTGCACCATCTTGTTGGAAAAACTCAGGTAACGTGCCATCTTCAGGGCAACACATCATCGTGTAGCAATTTCAGATATCCAGTGACATTGAGGTTTCCATTGATGAAGAATGGCCCCACTATCTTTGTACCCCACACCATACCATCAAGGTACGAGATGTGCAGCATCTGAAACAACGGATACTGGAAGCCTGTGCTAGCATTTCTTCTGCGGTGTTGCTATCAGTGTGTCAAGAGTGGGAGAAGAGGGTTGCATTGACAATCCAACACAATAGGCAGCACTTTGAACACATTTTATAAGTGGTCATAAACTTGTAAAAAACTCATGAAAGAATAAAGTTGCGTTAAAACCAAGCACATCATTGTTTTTCTTATGAAATTCTCAATAAGTTTGATGTGTCACGTGACCCTCTTCCCATTGAAAAATATAAAGTTGGATCCAAAATGGCCGACTTCAAAATGGCCGCCATGGTCACCACACATCTGGAAAAGTTTTCCCCCTCCCATATACTAATGTACCATGAACAGGAAGTTGATATCATCAACCATTCCCCTTCAATTTAGGTATATCCATATAAATGACACACCCTGTAGTAATACAGCTGTGATCTCCTGGTCTATAACCTCCTGCATGATTAGAAAGTGTTGGGAGTAGAGCACAGATGACTGACACGTTTCAGATAAGGTCCCTGTAGGGGGTAGGGGAAGCTCAGCTGAGTTTCTGTGTCACACTACAAACCCTTTTATCAGCCCTCCTCCTTTCATAGCACAGTCACCTCTATTGTACAGCACCTCCATCCACACTATCTGTTGTCTGTAGATGAGAGCTCAAAGGTGTCGCTATAACATTTCCATATTTTTGCAGAGAGCGCAGAGCAGGCTACTCCTGTATGAGACATATAATGACAGCCTTCTCTGCTCCTATAATGTCACAGGTGTGTCAGAGGTGACAGTCGCCCTGCAGTTAGTTGCAGGAGATCTCTAGTTTGTCATTACAGACATCTTAGAGGCTGGCTGTCTATAGGACCCAGCGGCTACCTCCCTCTGGCTAATAAGCTCCCTGGCTTGGGTGTATAAATACCTGGTGTGTCTGAGAGGGAGGTGCCAGTGATATTCATTACTACTTGTGAGGCTTTAGCAAGAGCAGTACTTCGTCTTCTCTGGAGCTTGAGGCCGTGTGCATTTGTCTTGAGTCGTCTAAACCTGTTTGTCTACCCTTGTTGTCTATAGAGTTTAGTGGAGATTGACTGACTAGTGCTCATCTCCTCTCTTCCCTAGCCTTAGCCATAAGCCAGGGAAAGTCAGGGCGAGGCACGCGTGCAGCGATTGGTGAAGAACCAGTATAGGCACGGTAATTGAGACAGGGTGACACTAGACTAGATTAGTAGGTCTCCATTCCCCCCCCCCCCCTTTCCCTAGTGTCTGAGCTCCTTTTCCCTCTTCCCCCTGTGTTGCACTAAGTCTTTCCCACATTTTGCATGACCTATAATCACCTTATCTGAAAGGTGTTAGTCACATGTGCTCTACTCCCAGCACTTTCTAATAATGCAGGAAGTTAGACCAGGATATCAGGGCTGTATCATTACATCTTACACAATGAAAAACCTGCTCTAAGCTGTTATGGGGGAGTGATATTTTTCTGCTGTATGTTGTTGCCTGCTTATGATTGGTCAGCATTATACTAGGAGAAGTACACACCTCCAGCCACAATAAAAAAGAAAAGATACATTTTATTCCACTATTGCATTGTGTGTCCAGTTCAACATGAAAATTTTTGTGAAAGGTCATATTTAACCCCTTCATGACCTTTTGACATACCTATACGTCATGGTCGGGTTGGGGTTCCCGACCTTTGACATATAAGTATGTCATGGCATTTGTGCTCGGAACAGGAGCATTCTTTAACAAATCTTTTTATATATTGGACATGTGTGTGTTTTATGGAGGCAAGGATAGTGAAGATAGTAGTAGCATTTTGTTCTTATTCTTTATTTTACACTTAAATCTTCTCAAAAGACTTAAAAGGTTCCCATCTTCTCCATGCACTGTGGTGGTTTACTCATTATTACAGTGCATAACTATTGTTTTTTTTTTTGTTTGTTTTGAGTTATATTTTGTCTATAATTATGACATAAATAACAATCAGACCACATTTTATTAGTGATCTATGCTATGTAGAAATCAAGGTCATTCTTAAGTGTTACCATACTTTTTCATACTGTAAAATGTCCTTGATGAATCATGTTTTCCACTTTTTATGACTAGCATGATTTCTTCAAAGATAATGGCACCTACAGTCTCTTCTTTCTTCCTAGTAGCTTCCATGAAACCTTCAGTCAGCTTGTTCAGAACAGCTGGTCACTGATTTAGGAAAGGATGATTGTAAAGTTACTGTACAGAGCTCGAAACCTTGATGTGAAACTGAAAACAGATTTAGGCCATGTTCACACTAGGTTTTTTTTTTTTATGCAAATTTTCAGTTGCGTTTTACAGTACCAGCAAAGTACTGAGATTTCAGAAATCTCATGCATACAACTTGGTTTTTGTTTGATCAGTATTTTGTGCCTCGCATTTTTTTGCACAATAGAGCAGGTCACTTCTCTCTGCGTTTCTTTTTTTTTTTTCTTCAGCGTTTTTCACCCATTGAGAGTAATGGGTGGTGAAAAAAGGTCTAGTGTAAACATGGCTATCAGGTTTTAGTTAAAAAAAGCAAGTACAGCAGTATTTGAAACTAATTTATTTTTGTGATTGTTACCATCTTGTCTTGGTCACCTGAGGTGGCAGTTTGGATTAGGACATTTTAATTTAATTAGTGATGTGTGATGTGAAGTTCTTATGTTCAGGCTACTTATAATAAAATCAGGCTTTTGTATTCTTGATTCATCTGTTTTTGGATGTCTTGTTCATTGTGCTTTTTCATTATTTTTCTCTATTGAAATATGGCTCATGTTCCCGGTATTTGTGATTGTGCCTGTGTTCATAGAAAAAAAAAAGGGCAGACATTGTCACCTTTGTTTAATCAGTGAGTATAAATTACCTGCAAAACACGATCATTCTAACTCATTAGTCAGTTTACTTTGATAAATGTGCTAATACAGCACCGTTCCATAGAGAACAGCTCCTATTATGTGTTTGGTCTGCTTACTGGACAAGAACTAATATGGGCTGAGTGCACTGACTTGTGTTTGTATAACTGTTTCATTGCTTTTGCTACATTTAGCGAGTGGTTCTCATTTTCTTTTCTCATGTTGTGTAAATGTTTAGTTAGCTACACGATTAGCTCCTGTTCCATGGTACAACAGCCCAGGGCAACTGAACCTATCCAACTTTACATTAATTAGTACTTGCGTGTAAGAAATCTGAAAGATCGTGGTAGACTACACTAAAAATGGCCACACACATCAGAGAGAAGTACTGTATTTTTGGGACTATAAGACGCACCTAGGTTTTAGAGGAGGGGAAAAAAAAAATTTAAGCAAAAAATGTGTTCATGATGCACTTTTAAGGGGGAGGGGGTATTCTGCTGACACTGGTATAGGGGTAATGTCCCCCAATTCTGACAATATCCCCCATCCTGGTATATATGCCCCCCCTTCCTTTTATACGTGGTCCGCATCCCCTCATCCCTGTTCTGGTATGCATGGCACCCCTCATCCCTGTTCTGGTATGCATGGCACCCCTCATCCCTGTTCTGGTATGCATGGCACTCCTCATCCCTGTTCTGGTATGCATGGCACTCCTCATCCCTGTTCTGGTATGCATGGCACTCCTCATCCCTGTCCTGGTATGCATGGCACCCCCTCATCCCTGTCCTGGTATGCATGGCACCCCCTCATCTTTATCCTGGTATGTATGCCCCCCCCCATCCTTACCCTGGTATGCATGGTCCCCCTAATCCCCATCATGCTGCACATAAAAAAAAAATAAATAAACACTCCTACTCACCTTTCTGATCTCCTCCAGCGCTGCATCCTGCCTGCCCACACTGATCTCTCCATGTGAGCCGCGCATGGTGTCACTGCCATGCGCGGCTCACAAGAAGAGATCAGCTGCCGGAAGTCACTGCTCCCCACGCCGGGACTGTGTGCGCGGGAAGCAGTGACTTAATGCTCCTTAATAGCCGGCACACAGCGTAGCCTGCTGCTGCTGGGCTATCGCGTGTGCCCGCTTATTAAAGGGCATGAATATTCACCCCCATGGGCGTGGAGAGAGGTTGAATATTGTGCCCTTTCACAGCGGGCACAGGCGTTTACGGCAGCAGCAGTTGCCGCGCTGCGGCTACGCTGTGTGCTGCTATTAAGGAGCATGAATATTCAGTGCTCCCCACACCCCATGGGCGTGGGGAGCAGTGAATATTCATTTTCTTTAGCAGCAGGGACAGTGTAGGCTGCTGCCTCCTGTGCCCCGCTCCTCCACCGCTACCGCTCCCCCTATATATATATATATATATATATATATATATATATATATATATATATATATATATATATATATATATATATATATATATATATACATATACATATACACACCCAACATTCAGACAATAAGACGCACCCCCCATTTTCCTCTAAAATTTTGGAGGGAAAAAGTGCGTCTTATAGTCCGAAAGGTAGATTGGTGGTTGAACAATTGTTGGATGAACGATCATTTCACCAAGGCAGCCATAAACAATTTAATCCATATTCACTGGTACAGTTGCTCATACTGGACATATATGCTTAAAGTAGCAAGCCAGTGGTGGTCCTTGGCGCTTGGACTAATCTTCTGATAATTATTTTCACTCCTCTGTCTGATATCTTGCAGGAAGTGTCTGGTTGTGGCGGTTTATGGTGAAATTATGTTCATTCCACTTCCAGACTATGGCCCCAAAAGTGCTCACTGGAGCCTTCAGCAGTTTTGAAATTCTTCGGTAACCAATGCCATCAGTATGTGTTGAAACAATAAGGTTATGAAGGTTTTGAGAAAGCTCACTGGTTTTACCCATCATGAGATGTTTCTTGTGTGGCACCTTGGTAATGAGACGCTACATTATTTTCTGCTAAACAGCAGGATTGCTTTCCAATTGCTGATAGATTTCAGCTGGTGTCATGACGTTCCATGGCTTTTTGCATCTCTCTTTCTTCATGTGTTCAATACTTTTACACATAACTTTAATTTATGGATATCTATGGTTTGATTTTCTTGCCTGTGTGGATTGGATGGGTTGTTACTGACATCTGGTGAGAATTTCATCTCAATAGCACCTTTAGAAATATGTTCAGTTAGAAAATTGTTGATGTGTTCAATACTTATTTTACACGCTGTATATAAACCAGCCAGTATAAGGCCTCGTTCAGATGTCAGTTTTTGTTTTAGGTTTTAAGGCCCCGTCACACTTAGCGACGCTGCAACGATCCCGTCAACGATACGACCTGTCAGGGATCGTTGCTGTGTCGCTATGTGGTCGCTGGTGAGCTGTAACAGGCAGGCTCACCAACGATCAGGGGAGCAGCGACATCGTGGAAAGAATCTTTCTACGATGTCCTGCTCCTGGTTACCAACCTGCTGAAGCAGGAGCAGGCTGGTAACCATGATAAACATCGGGTTACTAGGGGCACACGCGCACCTAGTAACCCGTTGTTTATCATGGTTACCACTCTGCTACGGTGAGCGGGAGGTTACCGCTCACTTTAGCAGGCTCGTAACCATGATAAACAACGGGTTACTAGGTGCGTGTGTGCCCCTAGTAACCTGATGTTTATAATGGTTACCAGCCTGATCGCTGCTCCCGCTGGTCACACACAGCGATGTGTGCTGACCAACGGGAGGGCAACGACCAAAAAATGGTCCAGGACACTTTGCAGCGATCAGGCCCCTGTTGTGAGGTCGCTGATCGCTGCAAAGTGTCACACATAGCGACATCGCTGGTGAGGTCGCTGTTGTGTCACCAAAACCGTGACACAGCAGCGATCTCGCTATGCGAGACGGGGGCTTTACACTCTGTACCATTACCTGGCAGTCTACATTTTACTATAGAAATTTGCCTTTTGTAGAGTTGATCATAATAGATTGGTGGGTGATTATACTATTGTCTTGATAAGTAGGTCTGACATTGGACATTGAAATCCTGCAATCTATTGTTTATCCCCCACCACCCAAATAAGAATTGGTAATAGTATCTTTCACTTTGCATGTGCAAGGTCAGACATTATCATGAGAGGACCCCCCCTGTGGTGCCTGTGTGCTGGGTGTGCATCAGTGCTCCTAGAGGAAAACACTTTGTTAAATACCATGTCCAATAAATCATGTCACAATTTTCCGCCCTTGTGCACATGTTGAGTATTTGCAGCAGACATTTCTGCACCTAAAACGCTGCAGTTTTCAGCAACAGCAAAATTAATGAGATTTCTGAAATCTCCTGCACACGTTGCTGATTTTTATTCCTTGCGGATTTGAAGCGGTTTCACATTAGCAGAAGGTAGATTCCTTTAGCGTTTTTCACTGAATGGAGAAAAACATTAGCTCACAAACGGATAACAACTTTCTTGCAGGAAATTTCTCCAAAGAAAGAGGTGAGTAAATTTGATCTTAAAAATTAACTTTTATTAAACAAAGTCATGATAAAAAACATGACGTGGCAAATATCGCTTCCATTGTTATATTTTGGCAGGATTTGGCTCTGTGAGATCTAAGTCAGCTATTATATTAACCATATACAGTATATATATTGCACATTGTGTGCATATTTTACTCTTGGTTCAATATCGCCTCTTTTTCTCAGTCTACATATCCTTCCCAAGCATTATTGACTCACTTATTATCATTTTCCTTATGGTGCCTGTGATCCGTGCATGTATTGGCGATACCCGCCATTTTTATGACGCTACTGTTTTTTTATCATGACTTTGTTTAATAAAAGTTACTTTTTAAGATCTAATTTACTCGCCTCTTTCTTTGGAGTAATTTCCTGCAAGAACGTTGTTGTTACTTATATAGAGAAAAACATGTAAAAAAAAAGTGTATATTTTATGCAGCGTTTTTCCTACCAAGAGGACACATTTTTAGTGCAGAAATTTCTGTTGCAAATGCTCAACGCGTGCATATACTCTTAAGTCTACATTCACACATCTGTGCGAGTGTTACCATATGAGAGAACCAGACTGATTTGACCCCTTCTCCCCCAACCTGCCTTCACCCACCACCACTATACCCCACTCAGATGTCATCCTAGTTGTATTAGTTTTTTGTTTTGTTATTTCTCATCTGTTTTTTTTTTCATACTGAAGTAAGTAAATTGTTTGAACTTGTTTTTTTTATCCATTGACTCTTAGCAATGGATCAGTTAAAATAGCTGAAACTAGAATGGAACGCTGAAGTACAAAGTCTGTCCTCCATTTTCCATCTGTTTTATGTGGATCCCCAAAGACTTTAATGGCCAGGTCTGATCCGCCAAACGTATGAGAGCAGAACTAGCTTTGAGTCTCATGGACCAGAGACACGGACCTGATGTAAATGTGTAACGCTGGTGGGTGTGGATCCACAGAGCCACGGGCCGGGCTTTCCCTGGAGGGGCGTGACTAAGTGTCTACTGGGTCTTCACTAGAGCCTCTGATGGTGAGGATAGACTGGGCTGCCTGTAGACACCAGGTAACACTCCAGGGTAGTCCCCGGGTCTGCAACAGCTGAGTAGAGGTTCAGACGCACAGGTACATGCTGTGAAGATGAACACGTGGTCAGACAATCTGAGGTCAAGGCAGGCAGCACAGGTTCGATACACGTAGCCGAGGTCAGACAGGACAGGTAAAGAAGCCGGGTCGATAACAGGAGACAGAATATGGGGGAATGCAAACACCAGGTGCTAGGAACCAACGTTCGGGTGAGGAATGGAGGTTGGAGTCTTCTGAGATATCACCTGCTAGCAGATGATAGGCTGGGGAAGCAAATCTCTGCAGGACAGGGTGAATACAAATTCCTGCAGAGTTTGCCCGTGCCCCTATGACTCACAACGAGGAACAAACCAACTCAGAGAGATGGTCAGGCACTGGGTGGAGCAGAGCGATACACACAATGAGTAGGACGGAGTTTAGAAGGCATACGAGTGGCCGGTGTAACAGTG
This sequence comes from Phyllobates terribilis, assembly GCF_046119375.1. Taxonomy (NCBI): domain Eukaryota; kingdom Metazoa; phylum Chordata; class Amphibia; order Anura; family Dendrobatidae; genus Phyllobates; species Phyllobates terribilis. Next base: position 793,775,552 of record NW_027362762.1, on the reverse strand, counting down.
TGTGTGTGGCTCAATGAAAGTCTATGTGACTGTGTGCTGTTCAAGAAAAAAATGGACATGGCAAACGGATGTGTGAATGCAGCCTAAAATATGACTTTTTATATGGGTTTTCTCCATATAAAATCAGGATCATAAGGGAATACAGTAAATAACTCGGAGGTTGTATGAGCAGTATTGGGGCCATGTGCTTATATTGACACACACTTTTTCTCTTTCATTTTAGCTTCATTAAACTTTTTTGAGTTGGTTAAAGCAAATTTAAATACTCCTGTCTCAGCGCATCTGTGACAAGAGTTAAAGGTAGTGGAATAAACACTCATATTGCATAAACGGGGCAATAAAACCTGTTCTTGACATTGTTATTTTGCGATATTCCTAGGTAAAGCTGATATTCCAGGATAAACTACATGGAGCACTTAATGTAAGTCAATTGAAATGCATTTGAAAATGTTAGTGTAGTAAATAAATAATCTCCCCAGGGCGCCATAGAGAATACATGCTTTAATCATAAAATGTATCCATGTATTTCTAGATGTGTGACAATTGCTATCCTAGCCAGCCTAATTGATTCTTATCTGCAGTCAAATTGTGTTCCTGCTTCTGTGCCCGTACAAATTGGTAGTCGTGGTGTGAGGTGGCCGCCGCTCATTGCTAGTCCAGATAAGCTGACAGCATGAGAAGTGTGGATTGTATATGGCGTGACCTCTGCAGAAGGGCGTTCTACATCCTAATCGCAGGCCACACGGGCATGGGGGCAAATGAATAGTAATCAGGTAAATAGTCTCTGCTTCTATTGAACATGTGATTGGTTAGATCAAATATATATTTTTCAGATACTTAAAAGTGGCCACATAATAAGCTGAAATAATTGTGCTGCGCCGCAAGAATATTAGAAATAGAAAGTCATAACAGCAGCTATTTATCTGTAAATTAAATCCGCCACACAGTCAAATGGTGCTTTCCTATAATCACCATATTATCCTCCACTCAGACACAACTATGTTTATTCTTATATGTTTTCTTATCAATATAACGCCTACGTAAATCACATTTTAATCCCTTTTGTATGGTTGTAATTAAAGAGCCTCTTTAATGTGTGCTGGGTTTGTATAATCTTTACATTTTTTTTTGACTTCTGAAAGTCAGATCTCGGCCTGTGGTCAGGTAAGGGGCTCAGCGGTTATGGGGGTTTTAAATTCAAGAGTTAATGGGGGTTATATGTGCAATGTATTGCCATTGTATATCAACTAGTCTCACTATGCATTAAGTGAATATCTTGAATAAAGTGTGGTCTTACTTAGAAAATCAGCGCAGAGAAGAAAGCAGCAAATTTGTCTGATTTGCAAATGCCTGAATTTCTCGTTTTCAACAATGCAGCTATTCGTCAGCCATATAAAACCAATACAGACTTTAAGATGGATCTTGGAAAGGAAGCCATCATCAGAACAGACATTGTTTACAGCAGTTTTCTTGTTACATGTGTTTAGATTTATATCTTTCATATCCCAATCATCTGCAATATTAAAAAAACAAAAATTGTAAAACAAATTTTTGTGTATGTGTATGTGTATATATATATATATATATATATATATATATATATATATATATATATATATATATATAATATATTTATATACACACACACACAGTGGTCCAAAAGTAGGTTGACAGAAAGTGTAATAAGGTTATGAAGGGGGAGATTTATCAAACATGGTGTAAAGTGAAACTGGCTCAGTTGCCATTAGCAACCAATCAGATTCCACTTTTCATTCCTCACTGACGCTTTGGAAAATGAAAGGTGCAATCTGATTGGTTGCTAAGGGCAACTGAGCCAGTTTCACAGATAGATCTCCTCCAAATCTGTTTTCTTTTCAGATAATTCAGATAACACATAATGGCAAATAATTTAAATACAGATCAAAGAAAATGGATTTTAACAGAGTATTAGAAATCTCAAAATGCTGAAACCGTTAGAGCAAATTGGGTTGAAACATTTGGCACTCAAGCCCCAAAGAGACAAACCATTTACAGCATTCGTGACAAATTCAATGCCACTGGCTCAATCCTTAATGCTCCAAAAACTGGTCGACCCAAAACAGTCTGTACAGAAGATAATAAACAACTTGTTGCTGAAACATTATTTGTTCAGAGTCCAAAAAAGTCCACCAGAAGAGCCTCTTTGGAACTGGGAATTTCACGAGCTTCTATTACGCGAATCCTGAAATCTATTGGGTGGAAAGCTTATCGTCCACGTCTGATTCATGGCGGCTGCAATTTAGTGTTTGATAAATCTCCCCCTTCATAACCTTATTACACTTTCTGTCCACCTACTTTTGGACCACCCTGTATATACACTGCTCAAAAAAATAAAGGGAACAGTCAAATAACACATCTTAGATCTGAATGAATGAAATATTCTCATTGAATACTTTGTTCTGTACAAAGTTGAATGTGCTGACAACAAAATCACACAAAAATCCTCAATGGAAATCAAATTTATTAACCAATGGAGGCCTGGATTAAAATCATAGAGGGCGATGAGGGTAAAGCAAACCTACTCAATAGCTTCTTCTCCACTGGTTTCACAAAAGAAAACAATTTATCGGAGGAAATGCAGAGTGATAAAGTAAACCCTCCGCTAAATATCACCCACCTAACCCAGGAGGAAGTTCAGAAACGCCTAAATAATATCAAAATAGACAAGTCACCAGGCCCAGATGACATACACCCCCGGGTACTAAAAGAATTAAGTAATGTGATAGACAGGCCGCTGTATCTTATATTCAAGCACTCTTTATGGACAGGGACTGTCCCACTAGACTGGCGCCAAGCAAATGTGGTACCAATATTCAAAAAGGGGTCTAAAAGTGACCCTGGGATCTATAGACCAGTCAGCTTAACGTCTGTTGTGGGTAAATTGTTTGAAGGATTTCTTAGAGATGCTATTGTAGAATATCTTAATGATAATAACTGTCTAACTCCATATCAACATGGATTCATGAGGGATCGCTCCTGCCAAACAAACCTGATCGCCTTCTACGAGGAGGTGAGCTCACAGCTGGACCGGGGAGAGTCAGTGGATGTTGTATACCTTGACTTCTCCAAAGCGTTTGATACCGTGCCACACAAAAGGTTGGTTTATAAAATGAGAATGCTTGGTCTGGGGGATAATGTGTGCAAGTGGGTAAATAGCTGGCTGAGTGATAGAAAGCAGAGGGTGGTTATCAATGGAGTAAGCTCAGGGTGTGTCAGGGTTACTAGCGGGGTGCCTCAAGGGTCTGTCTTGGGCCCTATATTATTTAATATATTTATTAATGATCTAGTGGAAGGGTTGCATAGTAAAATAGCAATATTTGCAGATGATACTAAACTTTGTAAAGTAGTTAATACAGATGAGGACAGGGCACAGCTACAGGAGGATTTAGATAAATTGGGGAGTTGGGCCAAAAAATGGCAAATGGGGTTCAATGCCGATAAATGTAAGGTCATGCACATGGGAAAGAAAAACAGCAGTCACCCATACATATTAAATGGGAAACCGTTGGGGAAATCTGACATGGAGAAGGACCTGGGCGTCTTGGTTAATAGCAAATTAAATTGGAGTGCCCAGTGTCAGGCAGCAGCTGCGAAGGCAAATAGAGTCATGGCATGCATCAGAAGAGGAATAGGGGCATATGATGAGAACATTGTTCTTCCTCTGTATAAAGATCTGGTAAGGCCGCACTTAGAATATTGTGCACAGTTCTGGGCTCCGGTGCTCAGGAAAGACATATTGGAGCTAGAGAGGGTACAAAGGAGGGCGACTAAGGTAATAAAGGGAATGGAGGGACTAGAATACCCAGAGAGGTTGTCAAAATTAGGCCTATTTACATTGGAAAAGAGAAGGCTTAGGGGAGACCTCATAAACATGTATAAATACATCAGGGGGCAGTACAGAGATCTCTCCCATGACCTGTTTATACCAAGGATGGTGACAAAGACGAGGGGGCACACTATGCGTCTGGAGGAAAGGAGGTTCCTGCACCAGCATAGAAGGGGATTCTTTACGGTCAGAGCCGTGAGACTCTGGAACTCTCTGGGAGAGGAAGTGGTGATGTCCAACTCACTTAATGAGTTCAAGAGAGGCCTGGACGCCTTTCTTGAGAACAATAAAATTACATCTTATGCTTAGTTAATTAATCCAGGGATTTAATTTTACTGCCAGATTGGTGTCGGGAAGTGAATTTTTCCTCAATGATGTAAATTGGCCTATACCGCATGTTTTTTTGTTGCCTTCCCCTGGATCAACGCTGCGGAATAGCTGCAGTGCACAAGAAATAGGCTGAACTGGATGGACCTTGTCTTTTTTCGGCCTTATAAACTATGTAACTATGTAACTATGGATTTGGAGTCACCTCCAAAATTAAAGTGGAAAAACACACTACAGGCTGATCCAACTTTGATGTAATGTCCTTAAAACAAGCCAAAAGGAGGCTCAGTATTGTGTGTGGCCTCCACGTGCCTGTATGACCTCCCTACAATGCCTGGGCATGCTCCTGATGAGGTTGCGGATGGTCTCCTCTGGGATCTCCTCCCAGACCTGGACTAAAGCATCCACCAACTCCTGGACAGTCTGTGGTCCAACGTGATATTTGTGGATGGTGCGAGACATGATGTCCCAGATGTGCTCAATCGGATTCAGGTCTGGGGAACGGGTGGGCCAGTCCATAGCTTCAATGCCTTCATCTTGCAGGAACTGCTGACACACTCCAGCCACATGAGGTCTGGCATTGTCCTGCATTAGGAGGAACCCAGTGCCAACCGCACCAGCATATGGTCTCACAAGGGGTCTGAGGATCTCATCTCGGTACCTAATGGTAGTCAGGCTACCTTTGGCGAGCACATGGAGGGCTGTGCGGCCCTCCAAAGAAATGCCACCCCACACCATTACTGACCCACTGCCAAACCGGTCATGCTGAAGGATGTTGCAGGCAGCAGATCGCTCTCCACGGCGTCTCCAGACTCTGTCACGTCTGTCACGTGCTCAGTGTGAACCTGCTTTCATCTGTGAAGAGCACAGAGCGCCAGTGGCGACTTTGCCAATCCTGGTGTTCTGTGGAAAATGCCAAGTGTCCTGCACGGTATTGGGCTGTGAGCACAACACCCATCTGTGGACGTCGGGCCCTCATACCACCCTCATGGAGTTGGTTTCTAACCGTTTGTGCAGACACATGCACATTTGTGACCTGCTAGAGATCATTTCGCAGGGCTCTGGCAGTGCTCCTCCTGTTCCTCTTTGCACAAAGGCGAAGGTAGCGGTCCTGCTGCTGGGTTGTTGCCCTCCTACGGCCCCCTCCACGTCTCCTGGTGTACTGGCCTGTCTTCTGGTCACGCCTCCAGCCTCTGGACACTACGCTGACAGACACGGCAAACTTTCTTGCCAAAGCTCACATTGATGTGCCATCCTGGATGAGCTGCACTACCTGAGCAACTTCTGTGGGTTGTAGAGTCCATCTCATGCTACCATGAGTGTGAAAGCACAACCAACATTCAAAAGTAACCAAAACATCAGCCAGAAAGCATTGGTACTGAGATGTGGTCTGTGGTCCCCACCTGCAGAACCACTCCTTTATTGAGGCTGTCTTGATAATTACCAATAATTTCCATCTATTGTCTATTCCATTCACACAACAGCCTGTGAAATTGATTGTCAATCAGTGTTGCTTCCTAAGTGGACAGTTTGATTTCACAGATGATTGATTTACTTGGAGTTATATTCTGTTTAAGTGTTCCCTTTATTTTTTTGAGCAGTGTATATACAGGGTGGGCCATTTATATGGATACACCTAAATTAAATGGGAATGGTTGGAGATATCAACTTCCTGTTTGTGGCACATTAGTATATGGGAGGGGGAAAACTTTTCCAGATGGGTGGTGACCATGGCGGCCGTTTTGAAGTCGGCCGTTTTGGATCCAACTTTATTTTTTTCAATGGGAAGAGGGTCACGTGACACATCAAACTTATTGAGAGTTTCATGAGAAAAACAATGCTGTGCTTGGTTTTGACGTAACTTTATTCTTTCATGAGTTATTTACAAGTTTATGACCACTTACAAAATGTGGTCAAAGTGCTGCCCATTGTGTTGGATTATCAACGCAACCCTCTTCTCCCACTCTTGACACACTGATAGCGGTGCAGTTGCAAAAACCATCAAGTGCTACAAAGAAACTGGCTCACATGAAGACCACCCCAGGAAAGGAAGACCAAGAGTCACCTCTGCTTCTGAGAATAAGTTTATCCGAGTCACCACTGTTCATCCAATTTTAATGTGGATACCCTCAAATGAAAGCTGAAAGTCTGAACTTCAACTGCATCTGAATTGTTTTGTTTAAAATTCATTGTGGTAATGTCTAGAACCAAAATTAGAAAAATGTTGTCTCTGTCCAAATATATAAGTGGACCTAACTGTATATTAAGGTTCTTAGACAATGACCCCAAACACACCTCTAGGCTGTGTAAGGGCTATTTGACCAAGAAGGTGAGTGATGGGGTGCTACGCCAGATGACCTGGCCTCCACAGTCACCAGACCTGAACCCAATCAAGATTGTTTGGGGTGAGCTGGACCGCAGAGTGAAGGCAAAAGGGCCAACAAGTGCTAAACATCTCTGGGAACTCCTTCAAGATTGTTGGAAGACCATTTCCGGTGACTACCTCTTGAAGCTCATCAAGAGAATGCCAAGAGTGTGCAAAGCAGTCATCAAAGCAGAAGGTGGCTACTTTGAAGAACCTAGAATATAAGACATATTTTCAGTTGTTTCACACTTTTTTGTTAAGTATATAATTCCACATGTGTTAATTCATAGTTTTGATGCCTTCAGTGAGAATATACAATTTTCATAGTCATGAAAATACAGAAAAATCTTTAAATGAGAAGGTGTGTCCAAACGTTTGGTCTGTACTGTATGTTCCTTCCATGTCTAAGATGACCAATAAATCTGTTATACCTCTCCATATTTTTGGACCAATAAGTTTTATGTTGATTCTTTTTTTTTCTTTTTGTCATTCTTTTTAGTACATCTCATAATATGAGCCTTGCAATTTTTACACTGGGTTATCTTTATACTCATACGTTCTATCCTTTTAGGAAGACTTTTCAGCCAGCCTCCTCTCATTATGTAGATGCTTTAATGCAGAAGATGGGGCCTCCGTCTGATCATTATGGTTTGGTCCATGTGTTGTTTCCTGAAACTGGAAATATGAGTCTATAAAAGCCCCAGAGGCAGTTGTGAAAATTGCAAGGTTAATAGTTTAGTTTGTTTTGTTTTTTTGTTAAAGATCGTAATATGAACAAAATAAATTGCTAAACTTTTTTTTTGAAGTGTAACAAAAAAACCCTGATTAAATAATGGGTCTTTTGCCGTTGATGGCCTTACTCCTTAATATTGCCCAACAGTGCATTGCTCTTCATGAGTGGACCATCTGATGAGTGGTGTGGCCCTCCATGCACTGTGCAAAAAATCTCCCTATAGTCAGCTTGTGGAGTGCGCTTTCTGGTGTAGGGAACCCCACAGCTCGTCATGAATTAGACAGGCAGTGGCGTCACGCAACCACTGAGCTGGGAGAAGCCAAAAATCGCAAAATTTAGGCACAACTCCAAGTGACGCCTACATTTTGCGACTTTTTAAAGTTTTTACTCTTGAATTCTGCCTGAAAGGTTTGATGAACCGGACTTTTAATCTTGAAAGGAAACTGCTATTTCATCTGCAAAACCATGGAGCCATTAGAATGATAGATGACACAGACATTTCCCTGTAAGAAAACATGATGGTGCAGGGAAATAGTAGAAAGACCCCAGCAGCACAGGGCAATTGGGGGCTTCTCTGTGACCACTGCATGTGAACACGGCCGCAAGGTTCCAGGTTGTCCATTAAAATCATCATCTACCACTTAATGTCAATGTTGATTCTCTTCAATGCATCATTACTGCAGGGAAGACGGCCATTCATTGCTGCTGTATTTAGGATCAGTCCATTCTGCATGGGTCACATTGCGAATGGCATCGGTGGGGTCACAGCGCTACCATTGGTAAAAACCTACTGATTTTTTTTTTTTGTACCTAACTTTACTTCTATAGACTTCAATACAAATCGCTTACAATTTTCCAGAAATTTAGCTTTTTTACAGCCAAATTGAAGCTTTAAAATAGTCACTTGACAACGGGTCTCAGTAGTGATGCAGCAAGTCACAGCTTGAGCATAGGAAATCATTAGATGCAATCATTAGGGGCAGACATATCATTGGTGCAACTTGTACAGCCGCATAAGCCCATGGGATGAGGGGGCCCATTTCTACCCCCAAAACAGCAGGAATTGTGTATTATGATGAAATAATGGAATAATGGAATGCAAAGGGCTCATATATTGTTCTTGCACAGGGGCCTCTTCTGTCTGGGTCCCCCAGTGACGAGATTGTAATGCGAGATCGCAATCCCAATGTCACGTGACTACCCTACATGATGGGTCTAGAGCAATAAGACTTCATGTTCAGCTCCTTGTTGTGGGATGGCTTGCAAAGCTGGTATAGGTCAGTATATGGGCAGCACGGTGGCTCAGTGGTTAGCATTGCAGCCTTGCAACGCTGGGGTCCTAGATTCAAATCCCACCAAGGACAACATCTGCAAGGAGTTTGTATGTTCTCTGTGTGTTTGCATGGGTTTCCTCCGGGTTCTCCGGTTTCCTCCTACGCTCCAAAGACATACTAATAGGAAATGTAGATTGTGAGCACCGATGGGGACAGTGCCGATTATGTCTGTAAAGTGCTGTGGAATGAATGGCGCTATATAAGTGAGTAAAATAAATAAAGTATAACTGTTATTTTCCTATACACCAGTGAGTAACATGCAGCGTTAATAACAGTAATTTGGATAAGCCGGATTAAAGTCCATTTAATTATATTACCATTCATTCATACATGGTCGTGTTGATGACCATCCACGTCTTGTTGGATTTTCTTCTTCCTAGTTGTGAAACATTCATCCTTTGGATTTTGTTCCACAACAAGCAATTAGTGAACGAGAGCTGATTGTGGATTAATGATTGGCTTAAGTTCATATCAGGTCATTTACTTTGGCAGAGAATTGGGACGCCTGCATCGCTTCCGGACATGGTTGTGCTCCCCTGGCAGTAGACTATCACACAGCTCACCAAGCAGCCAGTAACTAATGACATCATGATGGGTAATATACTCACATAATGTAGAATACTACGCACACCTTCAGAAAGAGATGACCCACCTTTGGTGAAGATTTACAGCAGGTTGCTAAAATTATAACTTGGCCCTGGACTTTAGAACAACTTGATCTCATTTGCTATACAGGCAGTTCCCAGGTTATGAACTAGGTAGGTTCTGTAGGTTTGTTCGTAACCTGAAGTTGTACATCAGTTGGAACAGATCTGGCAAACAAAATCCCAAAATGTAATGCTCCTGTAGAATGTAAGCCCGCTAGGGCAGGGTCCTCTTCCCTCTGTACCAGTCTATCATTGTTAGTTTGTTTACTGTAAGTGATATCTGAATTTGGTATGTAACCTCTCCTCATGTACAGCACCATGGAATCAATGGCGCTATATAAATTAATAATAATAATACTCCGCTCATTGCTGACCTTTTCAGCTACCTGTTGTAGGGTCCTCTTTCCGCCATCGCATGCCACATCTTCAGCCTCTTCACTATAGGCCAAGACTTCTGGCCGAGTCCAGGCATGATGTCGTGACATTTTAACACAGTGACCTCTGAGGCCTGGACGTGACCAGATGTCTTGGCCTATAGTGAAGAAGCCAGAAATGCTTTGTGGAAGGAAGAGGATGGTACGGCGGGCAGAAGGGCGGCTGGAGAGGTGAGCGGTTTGGTGAATTAAAAAAATATCTTGCATTCTTAACTAGGAGATGTTTGTTAGGCTGTGTGCCCACAATGCATTTTTTAAACGTTTCCGTGGCAGCAATTCTGCCGCAGAAACGCTTAAACACTTGGTAGAAGGCCTGCCATGTTCCCCAATGATAATCCGCATGTGCTGTGCACATGCTGCGGAAACTTCCATTGCGGATTATCATTGCTGAAAAATCCGCAGCACTACCAATTATTTTGCGGAATCGCAGCGTTTTCGCCGCCATTGAATCGCATAATATCCGCATGACTACATGTGCACATGCAGATATTAAGCATTTCAATGTGCGGATGGTACCCAGGTTTGGAGAAGAGGAGACTCTCATCCAGACCCGGGTACCATAATACCTGTAAAAAAAAAAAAAAAAATTATTTAAAATAAAAAAAAATACATTATACTCGCCTTCCGATGGCCCCCGTTCTCCATAGCGAAGCGTCCTGGCTTCTTGGCTGTTTGTGATGGTCTAAAAGGACCTGCGGTGATGTCATTTAGTCATGTGACGGGTAGCGTGACCTGTCACATGACTAAATGACGTCATGCTAGGTCCTTTTAGACCACCGAGAGCCGCCCAACACACAAGACGCATCGGAGGAGACCGGGGGCCATCGGAAGGTGAGTATAATGTTTATTTATTCGGTCGTCCATGACAGCACCACGTGAGAGAGAGGATCCGCCCATCAAGGACAGGAAACCTACAGGTTAAAAAGGGCGGCCCTCTCTTTCCGCCTCAGTTTAGGTTTCCTGTCCATGATGGAGGACCTTGCAGGCTTACCTGCAGAAGATGGACTCCTGTCCCAGAGAGGGCCACAGCAGGTGGTTGGAGCCGGTCCGTCCCGGTCCTCTGGAGACGCCACGGCAGAGCTCATGAGCGTTGCGGCAGGCGCGACATCGCCTCACGGGAGGTAGATGTCCGCCAGGTGTGGGGCCGCTAGCGGGCTCCCCCCCCCCCCCACCTCGCTACCGCTTGCAGGAGATCCAGGTCGCGCCGGCGGCGCACGTGACGGGCGCGACCTTCTGATGCGACTTCCGGTGCGCCGGGCAGGAAGCCCTGTGACGTCACCGAAAGGGGCGGGGCTCGTTTGAATTTTTTGGCGCGAGCAGCTGAACGCCGGGGGATTGAGGACCTGGCGGAGAGTAGAGACCAAGGAGCAGGTAACGCCCTCCTGGGTAAAAAAAAAAAAAAAAAAAAAGGAAACACACACCCACACATGGTACCGGTATGGCCAGTATATAAAGGGTCTGGTAACATACAGAGGTGCTTCCCAGCCCATTCTTACATTGTAAGCTATGGAAGATTCACAGGAGCTGTCACCTAGGCAACAACATCTGCTGCAGGAGCAGCCCTCTGGGGAGCCCTCACAGCTAGTGGCGCAGCGTCATTCCCGGCTAGGGTCGGGTCGTACAACTAGAAGAGCTACCACTAAGAGCAGGAAGGACGGTCCGGTGCGGCGTGATTCCTCGCCATGCATGCTGGATTCTTCTGCTTCTACGGTACCGAAGGTTCTGTGGGGTGAGTGGAATCTTCGTGAAAGTTCTACTAATGTTTCCTCCTTCTTTCTATCTATGACTTTCTTTTAGAGCAAGAAATGTTCCTCGAAGTCCAAGCACAGAGAGTGTGCCTTATGCGGCTGTCCACTCCCTGATTCTTATAGCAAAAGGTTGTGTCAGCTTTGTATCAGCAAAATGATATCGGAGGAGACCCCAGATTTTTCCCTAGGCCTAAGAACTTTAATAAGGGAAGAAATAGGCAAAGCATTGCAAGGTTCAGAGTCTGGGCATATTCCTCAAGAAACCCAGCCGGGTTCAGACTCTGAGCTATCGGTTGCTTCCTCCTCCGCCTTCTCTTCCTCTGATAGTGAGCCAGACAGACAGTGCTTCCCCCTGAAGGAGGTCGATGCCCTAGTAAAAGCCGTCCGATCTACAATGGGGATAGTGGACTCGAGGGTAGAGAAGTCAGCTGAGGATGTTATGTTTGGTGGTCTGGGGCTAAAAAAGAGAAGGGTCTTTCCAGTAAATTCAAGGGTGAAAGACCTCATTGATAAGGAGTGGAGAAAGCCTGACAAGAAGGGTAGTGTTCCTCCATCCTTTAAAAGGAAATATCCGTTTGAGGATGCTATGTGTTCCTCCTGGTTAAAAGCACCCAAGCTGGATGTTGCTGTTACTAAAGCAGCGAAAAGAACTTCCCTCCCGTTCGATGATATGGGTGCATTGAGAGACCCCCTAGACAGACAGGCTGATACTTTCCTGAAAGGGGCATGGGAGAAAGCTGCGGGAGCACTGAGACCAACAGTAGCAGCTACCTGTACGTCCAGAGCCCTGATGGTGTGGCTTGAACAGCTAGACAGTCAGTTGAAGGATGGGACTTCTAGGAAAGACATTATTTCTTCCCTTCCACTGGTTCAGGGGGCGGCAGCTTTTCTTGCTGATGCATCTGTGGACTCGGTGAGGTTGGCAGCAAAGTCAGCAGCACTGTCAAATGCGGCTCGGCGAGCCTTGTGGATTAAAAGCTGGCCAGGGGATTTACAGACTAAGTCCAGACTGTGTACAATCCCATGTGAAGTGGAATACCTCTTTGGTCAGACCATGGACGACTTATTGGAGAAAGCGGGGGACCCTAAGAAGGGGTTTCCATCAGTTCCTCTACCCTCCTTTAAGAGATCGTTCCGGAAGAGGAAATTTTTCCGGAAGAGATATTTCAGGGAGCAAGACAAGTCTGATGAAAGAGGTCGAAAAGGTAGAGGTCTACTCTTTGGTCCGTCTCCAAAAAATGAGCAGAAGACAGGGGATACACAATCAGCCCAGGTGGGAGGGAGATTGTCATTTTTTTTGTCCCAGCTTGGGAACAGATTTCTCATAGTAATTGGATTTTGAGCCTGATTAAGTATGGTCTTAAGTTTCAATTTAAAGCATTGCCTCACAAAAGGTTCATGGTTGTTCCCTCCAGTTCTTCCCCAGAACGCCAGGCTGCCCTCGTTTCGGAAGTACAAACCCTAATAAGAAAGCACGTCCTGATTGAGGTTCCGGAAGCTGAAAAGGGTCTTGGTTTCTACTCCCCGCTCTTCTTGATTCCGAAACCGGATGGAAGTTTCAGGACAATTATAAATCTGAAATCCCTGAATAATTTCCTTAAAATACACACCTTTAAAATGGAGTCTTTAAAATCCGTAATAAAGTTACTTTTTCCCCACTGCTATATTGTAGTGCTCGATCTCAAAGATGCATATTACCATATCCCAATTCATAGTGATTACCAGAAATACTTGAGGCTGGCCATTGAAATAGACGGGGTGGTTAAACAATTCCAATACACTGCACTCCCCTTCGGTTTAGCTATAGCCCCACGGGTTTTTACTAAAGTAATGGCGGAAGTTATGGCCCATATAAGAGAAAGGGACATTCTAATTATCCCTTACCTGGATGATCTCCTGATAGTGGGGAATTCTTTGGTTCAATGCGAGACCCACCTGCAGGAGACCATGTCGGTCTTAAAGAGTTTGGGGTGGTTTCTAAATTTAGAAAAATCTAGACTATCTCCACTCAAGGTACAACAATATCTGGGGGTCATATTAGATTCCAGGAAACAGCTATGTTGTCTTCCAGAAGAGAAAATTGATTAGAATCCGGGAGTTGGTAGAACAATGTATACGTAAACCTTCTATGTCACTCCGTAAGGCCATGTCACTATTGGGAACCTTCACCTCCACTTTTCCGGCGGTTCGTTGGTCACAATTGCATTCAAGAGCCTTTCAGTGGGATGTGTTGTACAATAACGCAGCTTTAGAGGGGCATCTAGACCGTAAGTTTACGCTAGGTCCTCGTGCCATATGGTCCCTTCGTTGGTGGTTACGACAAGACAATCTTGCTAAAGGGGTTCCCTGGGAATGTAGTCCAACTGCAGTCTTGTCCACTGATGCAAGTGCTACTGGTTGGGGAGCTCACTTTGAAGGGAAATTAGTGCAGGGAACCTGGTCAAGCAGTGAGCGACAGTTGTCATCAAATGTTAAGGAGCTTCTGGCGGTGCAGCATGCGTTCAACGAGTTCCTTATATATTTTCAGGACCAGCATGTCCGTGTACTCTCGGACAATCAAGTCACGGTAGCTTACATAAACCACCAAGGGGGAACCCGCTCAAGAAACTTGATAAGGGTAGCGAACGCACTTCTGCTGAAAGCCGAAGATCACTGTCTCTCTCTTTCGGCTACTCATCTAAAAGGCAAGGAAAACATCCTCAGCCGTACTTCTGTAAAAGAAGGAGAGTGGTCCCTAAATACACAAATATTCTCCAGAATCGTAGAAATGTGGGGCCTTCCGTCTGTGGACTTATTCGCAACAAGAGCCAATCGGAAAGTGGAAAATTTTTGTTCCTTAGACCCCAGAGAAGGACTCCTGGCAGTGGACGCCTTTATGGTTCCCTGGAGGTTTCCTCTGGCATATGCCTTCCCTCCCATGATCCTGCTCCCAGCAGTGATAAAAAAGATCAGGGCAGACCGGGCCAGAGTGATACTCGTATGTCCCTTTTGGCCCAAAAGACCGTGGTTCCCTTGTCTCCGGAAGATGTCCATATCAGATCCCTGGGTTCTTCCGGAGATTCCGGACCTCCTCACTCAAGGGCCACTTTCCCATCCTCCAACCCCGTGTCTACATTTGACGGCGTGGAATTTGAGAGGGTGTTATTGACCAACAAAGGATTCCCCGCAAATGTAGTGAATACTCTCCTGGCTAGCAGAAAACCTGTTACCACCCGTATTTATGCCAGGACCTGGAGGAAGTTTCTGTCGTTTGCAGAAGTTAAGGTGGAGGAGGGGCCCCCTATTGGGAAAATTCTGGAATTTCTGCAGCGAGGCTTAGAATTAGGTCTCACTACCAGTACCTTGAAAGTACAGGTGTCGGCGTTGGGAGCTTTATTTTCTTCCAATATTGCAGATAACTATTGGATAGGCCGTTTTATAAAAGCTTCCTTTAGGTGTAGACCCATTACCAAAGCAAAGATGTCTCCCTGGGATTTGAATTATGTCTTAGATGCCTTGACCAGTCCTCCTTTTGAGCCACTAGATTTAGTCTCCCCCAAAATTATTTTCCTAAAGACGGTCCTGTTAGTAGCCCTAACTTCAGCCAGGAGAGTCGGTGACCTACAGGCCCTTTCAATATGCCCTCCATTCACGCAAATTCTGGACGATAGGATTATATTAAAACCTGATCCAGCCTTTCTTCCTAAAGTGGCCACTCGATTCCATAGAACCCAGGAAATAGTTCTCCCAACTTTTTGCTTTCCGCCCAAAAATCAAAAAGAGGAGAGACTTCACACTTTAGACGTTAGGAGGTGCGTACTAAGGTACTTAGAAGTATCACATGGCTTTAGAAATGATAAGTCCCTATTTATTTGCTATCAGGGGCTAGGAAGGGTTGTAAGGCCTCAAAGGCTACAATTGCTAGATGGATCAAGGAGGCCATTTCCCTCGCATACTCCTCAGGGGATAAAGAGATACCGGAGGGATTGAGGGCGCATTCTACCAGAGCGGTGTCAACCTCCTGGGCGGAGAAGACAGGGCTTTCCATTGAGGAGATTTGTAAGGCGGCCACTTGGTCTTCTCCCTCTACTTTCTATAGGCACTATAGATTGGATCTGGGTGGCTCTGCAGATCTCACTTTCGGGAGAAGGGTGCTTCAAGCTGTGGTCCCTCCCTAATTTCCTTCGTCTCTGTAATTCTCTCACGTGGTGCTGTCATGGACGAGCGAATAAAGCCTTAGTTACTTACCGGTAACGGGATTTTTCGGAGCCCATGACAGCACCCGTATATTCCCTCCCTTCACTGGTGTTGTGCACTCCTGTAGATTTGATTTCTTTTTGTGCACCCTTGTGGGAAATTGATGAAAAGTAATGTACTTAATGTGATTATGTTTTGTTATAACTAACCTTGGCGGTACTCTCATGCTCTGTTAACTAAACTGAGGCGGGAAGAGAGGGCCGCCCTTTTTAACCTGTAGGTTTCCTGTCCTTGATGGGCGGATCCTCTCTCTCACGTGGTGCTGTCATGGGCTCCGAAAAATACCGTTACCGGTAAGTAACTAAGGCTTTTTTACCATTCTTTTATGGTCACACTATATAAATCCATGCCGGCTGCATGGATTTATATAGTGTGACCAAGTTGTCAAGCACTTTTCCAAGTGATGCTAAAATCGCCTGGAAAGCACTTGTCAACCCGCATGGGGAAATGCATGTGAAGAACGCTTCACATCCACATGTCCCTGGCAGGAAAAACGCATGTACAATCCGCATGTACAATCCGCATGTACAATCCGCATGTACAATCCGCATGTACAATCCGCATGCGTTTTTTATGCCAGGGAGATGCAGAAACGCTCAGGAAAAAATCCAGAGCATTTCTGTACCGTGGGGACTGCCTGTTTGGTGATAAATAGACAATCTGCGTATAACTTTATTTAAAAAAAAAAAAAAAAATGTTATCTTACCCATAAAAATCAGTGTACAGTGCCAACCAAGGTATCTCCTCGTCTAACTTACTGTCCTCTGCCTGTTGTCATCCGTCACTGGCTGCAGAGATGCTGTGACAGATTATAGGAAGTGTGGAGATGGGTCTTTGTCGTTCTGCCCTTGATCTCCTGGCTGTCAAATTGCATACAAGTGCAACAGAGAGATGAACTTTTAGTTCAGACAGGCCATTGGACAATGGCACATGCAGTGCATGCTGGGAAGTAAAGGAAAGGAAGTTCCTGCACCTATAGTGTTGTTAGAATGCTGAAGAAGAGGAGCTAGTTGTGCAAAAAAACAGGTGGCAAGTTTCAAAGCAAGAGAATTGGGACAGTTACTGGACATGTTAGACTGGAATGTGACACAAAAGCAGTTTTATCTTGTTGTGAGGGTGAGGGCAGCAAGTCCATGTGTTTATTCTGGTTTCTGATGTAAATCTAATGTACGATAACTGATTATTTATACCTGGAACAAATATTCTAAGAAATCCACTGCCTGTTTCTGCATAGATGAACCCCTGTCACTTCCATGCTGTCTGCCCTACGTATGACATAGGAAAGAGATATTTAACCCTTTCTCCTGCAGATCAGGAGATCTAGACCCTGGGAAGCCGGCAGCTAATACGTATGTGCTGTGATGGATGCCCTTCAGTATGAGCAGCGCTTTCTGCTGCGTAATGTCCCAAGTGTATTTACAGCAGGCAACCAAGGAAATTGTGCCTGCAAGCCAACTCCTTAACATTTCAGTGGCTATGAATAGATTAAAGATTCCACCGACACGGCGGAAAGTGTTAAATCAAATGACAGAAAGTTTTGTGAGGCCGTAAAGCAGCAGAGCATTCATGATGCCGGTGCTGGTACTTGTGTCTTGCATCAAATGTAGCTGCTATTTTTCCTTGCAAGATGGGTTTTGTCGTCTTTTATAATGTCATTTTCGCACAATACGAAAGGTGGTCACTGTATACTAAGGGGGTCTTCTTATCTGCTGGTTTCTTTCCTGCCTTCCTTCTGTCCTGGGAGCAGAAAAGGTCAAATCATGGTAATGCAGAAACGCACACAAGACGGGCACAAGTAGATGGAAGGCGTTGTGGCCCCATTTATCATTTCCAATTTATTGAAGTCCCTTTTTCTTTCTTTTTTTGGCTTCAGATATTCTGTTTTTATCTTATGACAAATTCTTGAAAATATTGCACGCTGTTCATGAATTTGACACAAAAAGAATAATGCAGTTTTATTTCTTTTAACTGTTTTTTGCATCTTTTCAGCAACAAAAGTTGCAAATCCTTTAAGAAGTGGCAAAAAATGCACCAATTTGAAAACCTCTCCAGAAATCTTACTCTAGGCGAGGACTGGAGTGAGACACCAAAAATACGACATTTGGTACCAGTCACAGTTCATGAATTTGTTTTAAGCCACATTCACACTATCAGTATTTGGTCAGTTTTTCACATCAGTATTTGTAAGCCAAAACCAGGAGTGGGTGATAAATACAGAAGTGGTGACGTGTTTCTATTATACTTTTCTTCTGATTGATCCACTCTTGGTTTTGGCTTACAAATACTGATGTAAAAAACTGACCAAATACTGATAGTGTGAACGAGGCCTAAAACCTCTGGATAAGAAAAGTTGTCAAGGAAAAAAAAAAAAAAAGACAACTTCAAAAGTGGCACAAAATGTTAAAAGAATAAGGTACAAATACTAAAGTCAGTAAAAAGGAGCAAATTATTCCAGAATTGAGGAGAAACAGCAATGATGAATCAGAGCCAATGACTGCCAGATCTGACCAGCACCTCCTAACAGACTGAAGCGTGTGTGAACATGTACAAGCTGTATTGACTGCAGTATATAAATGTCAGTGTAGCAGCCGCACACTGTGTGCACCAGATATCTGCAAATATTGTATGTATGAGTTTTAAACTGCATTACTGCCACGTAGACTGTACCTAGAGAATTGAGGTACTTGGTGGCCAAATCGTGTGTGCCCACCTTTCACAACAAGGCGACCTCTTTGGTTTTTTGGGATTCCACCGTTACCAGACTTTGGCTGTGGCCTACAAGTTTACAGGGCAGGGTTTATCCAGCCGTCCATGTTGCATGTATGTGTCTGTCAATGTTTTTATGGATACAACACACATCCATTATAGTCTGTGTTTTCATGGATCGTGCGTCCGTCCAAAACGTAGACATTTACATTTTTTATTGGCAGCACAGATAAAAAGTGCCAATACAAGTCTCTGGGTCCATGAAAAACACAACCAAAATACATACCAAAGAGTGCAGCCGCAGCACACTGTGTGCCATGATATATATACATCAGACACATATCAATTGCATTACTGCTATATACAGTAGACTATGCTTTTACAATTGATGTACATGGCTCATGTCTGATTTTATTTATTTTTTTTCGGGGGGTGGGGAGAGATTTTAAATTTTTTTTTTCCCCCTCAGGCAGAGCCGGTTCTGAGAAAAAAATCGCAGCATGCCAGAGTTTGATCCAATATTCGGCTGTGCAAGTTAATAAATTTGTGGAAAACATCGGACTGCACTCGGATGACATTTGAGTGCAGTCCAATTTCCACAGACTGGCACAATTGAGTAGTTGGAGAATTTTTTTTTTTTCTTCTCCTCATCCAGGAGAATTGGGGCACACTAAGCTGACACTTGGATTAAACTTTGATCAGAGTGACATTTGCATAATTGCCACGATTCTCTCTAATAAGAGAATCCACTGCCGCCTGCCCCTCCCCTTAGACTGATGGGAATCTGGCAGTCTGTAGTCTGTTACCATAGTGATGCATAGGTCTGCAATGAAGCTGCAGACTCAAAACAATATACAATTGTCTATTTGAATACATTTTTATTTCTCCCATTTAAGTAAAAATGTTTCAAAGATGGACATGGCCTTTATGTTTTTGCCCAAGTCATTAAATATTCTCCACATGGATATTGACACTGTCAGCACCTGCATGGGGTCCGACATGACCCCATGACCAAGGAGGAAGGTGATGAACCCTTTGTATTTGGTAGGACCCTAATAGTTCATGTCCGAGGAGAGAATGTATGCTCTGTTACCTCCAAACCTGATGTACCTGTCACAGTCCTACATTACGTAATACATTGTGGTAGAACTGAAGACATGGCATTTTTTGTCTTGTTGGGATCAAGTTGCTGAGGGTTGGCAATTCATTTATAAATGGCTCCTGATAAGTGTTCTGCTTCATAAACCTGTCGGACATTACATTGTGGTTCTTTGAAGGGTAAACATTTGATGAAACCTTTTGTAAAAGGTTTGTAGCCACGTTATAAGAATAACCTTTTCCGGCATAGTGAAAAAATGGACAGAAAATAGAAGAGCACGCATTGATTGATTAGAGAGGTTTATAAAATGATTGTAATGGTGCTTTCTCAGCAGCCATGTTAATTAACTGCCCATTGTAGATAGCAATTTTTGTTGGGGGGTGAGGTACGGAAAAGTCTGTACTCACAATTCAATGAAAAAAATTGTAAAAGCTTTTAAGAAATTGCAGGTCATAAAGAACTGTGCTTACATCTACTGCTGTAGAGCATCTTCTAATATCAGGTGGTATTACCAATATAATAGAAGAGACGTGGTAGTCATGGTCCTCATAGGAAGGTGCTAGCACACTGATGCTGAAGGACTGGTCACCGCAATCGGATGACCCGCAGATGCGTTCCAGGATGTAGCTTGCAATGTGATGGGTATAGTGCGAAAAAATGTATGAAGAGTACAGACAGATAGTCCTGAGCATCCATGTGTGTTCATTAGTGGGACAGAGCAGCTCCTCTCCAGCCATAACAAAGCTTTGAGCATGTTGACATCCAGCAAACTGGTAATTCTTTACCCGGACATCTGCCTTCAGGAAAAAGTCTGGACAGTTGGCTGGTCCAGTTGAAATGGGCAAATCCGACTGACCTTAATTTATGTGTGGGCACTAGTGGTGAGCGAGTGTTCTCGTTTAACCCTTTTAACCGAACATGCTCGGGTGCTTACCGAGTATCTTCGGCATGCTCGTATATTAAGTTCGAGTCTCTGTCTGTCTGCATGATTTTATGGCTGTTAGTCAGCCTCAACACATGTGAGGATTCCCTAACAAATAGGCAATCCCTGCATGTGTTCAGGCTCTCTTACAGCTGCAAATCATGCAGATGCAGGGACTCGAACATAATACACGAGCACGCCGAAGATACTCGGTAAGCACCTGAGCATGCTCGATTAACCACTTCACAGCCTGGGACGTCTTAGTACGCACCGGGCTGTAACCCCCGGTTCAGTGATGGCTCCGGCAGTGAGCCCGCACTGAACTGGGCACATGTCAGCTGATTATTACAGCTGACATGTGCCCGCAACAGCCGCGGGTGGAATCGCGATCCACCCGCGGCTGTTAACGTGTTAAATGCCTCTGTCAATCTCTGACAGCGGCATTTAACATCGCCGCGCCGGAAGCGCGTCATTTACCCCGTCCATCGGTGACCCCGTCACGTGATCGCGGGTCACTGATGGGTGGGCATGACTACCCTGGGTCTGCAGCAGACTCCAGTGGTTGTCATGAGCTGATTGCTATGAGCGCCACCCAGTGGTCGGCGCTCATAGCACAGGAGCATTTCTACTACATAGAGGTGATCAGCTGATCACCTATATGTAGCAGAGGCGATCACATAAGTGCTGCTTCTAGTCTCCTATGGAGACTATAGAAGCAAGCAAAAAGTGAAAAAAAAAATGGTTTTAAAAAAATATAAAAGTTTACCGTAAATCACCCCCCTTTCGCCCCATTCAAAATAAAATAATTAAAAAAAAACACATACACTTATTTGGTATTGCCGCGTTCAGAATCACCCTATCTATCAATATAAAAAAAGAATTAATCCGATCGGTAAGCGGCGTAACGAGAAAAAAATTCTAAACGCCAGAATTACGTTTTTTGGTCGCCGCAAAATTGCAATAAAGTGCAATAACTGGCGATCAAAAAATCGAATCTACCCCAAAATGCTATCAATAAAAACTTCAGCTCGGCGCGCAAAAAGAAAACCCTCACCCGGCCCCAGAAATAAACACTTGAAATAGATCACTATGTTTGTAATGACTCTATATAATATGAGTTTCACTTTTTGTATTGAAGAACTGAAATAAATTAACTTTTTGATGATATTCTAATTTTGTGAGATGCACCTGTATATTATAGAGTCCTAACAAACAGTGATCTATTTCAAGTGTTTATTTCTGTTAATGTTGATGATTATGGCTGACAGTCAATGAAAACACAAAAGTCATTATCTCCGTAAATTAGAATAATTAACAAAAAACACCTGCAAAGGCTTCCAATGCGTTTTAAAAGGTCCCTTAGTCTGTTTCAGTAGGCTTCACAATCATGAGGAAGACTGCTGACTTGACAGATGTCCAGAAGGCACTAATTGACACACTCCACAAGGAGGGTAAGCCACAAAAGGTCATTGCTAAAGAAGCTGGCTGTTCACAATTCCCAAAACATGGATGCCCATAGTGAACATCAGGAGATACTGTAGATAAAATGTTTGTCCTTTTAAAGCCTAAAATCTATAAAGCAGCAGAAGTGAATAATTTATTCTTAAAATTTGCAGACCTCATTCCTGCTGCGAGCAACTAAAATATTTTATATATTTATGAGAAATATTAAAAAAAAAACTGTAAAAAGCAAAAATATGAGATCTGCCCCTTAGCTTGGCCTCCTGAATGTGTTCTATTCTGCGCTGAGTATTCTTAGCATGTTGTAAAATAAACCCCGGATTATGATTTTTCCAACCTAGAGGAAATCCAGCCAGAAAAAGACTTGTTTAGTAAATACTTAACCTGAGAGATTTCATTGAATAGCCCACCGTAATGTCAGGTAATTAGTCTAATGTTGTAAGCAGTGGGCAGTCAATAATGGAAATGAATGTGGGGGAGTCAGTGTTTATATTCCGGACAGGGCAGCTATTAAGAGGACTCATTGTGTAAGAACAGTTACATAAGGAAGGTAAATTCAGGTTATTTCTATTATTAACGGGAAGTGTTTTTCTTGCGTTTTCCTTGAAACCATTTTTTTTTCCCCAAAAATACTATCTTTTCATTAAAATTTAATGCACATCAAGTTAAGTTATTTTTACGTTGCTCTTTCTGGGTTTGATTAAAATCCAATTTGACGTAAAAAAAAATACCAATTTGTAGATTGTTGTCAAACTTTGTTTTCTCTGGGTCATGAGATTTAATATCATAGAGAATTATTACCTGGTGTTTCCTGTACATGCATTATAATCCAGCTTGGAAATGCTGTGCCTTCTATGGGCTGCGTGGTATAGAGTACAAGAAGCTCAGTAGGTTGATGTATAGGTTTGTAGGAAAGGATTCAGCATAAACTGTGATTTATTTCTCTAAATTCCTGACCTTTTATGACCTTAGGAGTCCATTGGGTGTCACTGATAAGCAACTGATGGATCTATGTAGTTAACCTCATACAGGGAAGGTTGTCTTACAATGTATTACCCTAAGACTTAAGGAAATGTGTATAATTTTTGTTCCGAATGTTGATCAGCACTCAGGATCAGGAGGAAAAATTGCTCTTTTTTAGAGCAAATTGGTTAATGCATTATAGTTTTACCTATACCGCTCCCTTTGATTCAATATCCTCACCCATCCCTCAGTTGAACTTGATGGTTGTAGGCCTCTTTTTCAACCAAACTATGTGTAAGGGAAAATTATAACATCAGCCAAATAACATTGGTTTAACCTTTTCACCTTACTGACCAAGCCAATTTTTTTTAATTTTGACCATTGTCACTTTATGTGGTAATAACTCTGGAGAGCTTCAACATATCGCAGTTATTCTGAGATTTTTATTTTGTTACACATTGTACTTCATGTTACTAGTAAATTTTGGTCTATATAATTTGCATTTATTTATGACTATCGAAAATTTGACAAAATTGAAAATTTTGTAGTTTTCAAACTTTGAATTTTTATGCCTTTTTAAATCAGATACAGGTGCTTCTCACTAAATTAGAATATCATCAAAAAGTTAATTTATTTCAGTTCTTCAATACAAAAAGTGAAACTCGTATAATATATATAGTCATTACAAACAGTGATCTATTTCAAGTGTTTTTCTATTAATGTTGATGATTATGGCTTACGGTCAATGAAAACACAAAAGTCATTATCACAGTAAATTAGAATAATTAACAAAAAACACCTGCAAAGGCTTCCGATGCGCTTAAAAAGGCCCCTTAGTCTGTTTCAGTAGGCTCCACAATCATGGGGAAGACTGCTGACTTGACGGATGTCCAGAAGGCAGTCATTGACACATTCCACAAGGAGGGTAAGCCACAAAAGGTCATTGCTAAAGAAGCTGGCTGTTCAGAGTGCTGTATCCAAGCATATTAATGGAAAGTTGAGTGGAAGGAAAAGGTGTGGTAGAAAAAGGTGCACAAGCAACCGGGATAACCACAGCCTTGAAAGGATTAAGAAAAGGTCATTCAAAAATTTTGGGGCAGATTCACAGGGAGTAGACTGCTGCTGGAGTCATTGCTTCAAGAGCCACCATGCACAGACGTATCCAGGACATGGGCTACAAGTGTCGCATTCCTTGTGTCAAGCCACTCATGACCAATAGACAACGACATTAGCGTCTTACCTGGGCCAAGGAGAAAAAGACCTGGACTGTTGCTCAGTGGTCCAAGGTGTTGTTTTCAGTTGAAAGTAAGTTTTGCATTTCATTTGGAAATCAAGGTCCCAGAGTCTGGAGGAAGAGTGGAGAGGCCACAATCCAAGCTGCTTGAGGTCTAGTGTGAAGTTTCCACAATCAGTGATGGTTTGGGGAGCCATGTCATCTGCTGGTGTAGGTCCACTGTGTTTTATCAAGACTTTGAGGGGTCTGTATGACATAAAATACCCAAAGGTGACACAATTTTAAAACTGCACCCTTCAAAGTGTTGAAAACCAAATTTAATAAGTTTATTAACCCTTCACATACTTCACCGGGATTAAAGCAATGTTGAAGAAAGAAATGAACATTTACTTTTTCCCACAAAAATGTTTCTTTAGCCCCAAATTTTGAATTTTCAAAAGGCTAACAGGAGAAAATGGACTGTACAATTTGTTGTGCAATTTTTCATGAGTACACCAATGCCCTACATGTATCGGGAACTACTTTTCAGGTACAGTGAAAGCTCCGAAGGGAAGGAGCACCATAGGAGCCAGAACAGCCAACCCCGCACCCTCCCCCATAAGTGACCCCATTTTACAAACTACACCTCTCAATGAATTAATCTAAGGTGCATTGATCACATTGACACCAAGAGTGTGTCACAGAATTTTATCCTATTGGACAGCGAAGAAAAAATAATTAAGTTTTTGCCACAAAAAAATAGTTTTAGCCCCAGATTTTACATTTTCACATGGGAAATGGGTAAAAATGACAACAAAATGTGTCACACACTTTCTCCTGAATGTGGCAATACCCCATATGTTGCTGTACTGTACTGCTTAGCCACACAGCGAGACTCAGCAGGGACAGAGCGCTATTTGCCTCCTGGAGCACAGATTTTCTAGAATAGTTTGCAGACTCCATATACAGAGCCCCTAAGTACTAGAAGAGCAGAATCCCCCCTTAAGTGACCCCGCTTTGGAAACTATACCCCTTTAGTAATTTATCTACAGGTGTAGTGACGATTTTGACTCCATGGGTGTTTTCCAGAAAGAAGCAGCAGCTGATGTTGCTGATTGAAAATTGCAAATTTGCCATATAGTGACCAGTACGTTGTAATACCTGTACTTTGTGCCCAGCTCGTGCTTCTGGAGACATAACCACGTAAATTAGGAGGGCTCTCATCGCTACAGAAATGCCAAACGTGGACACTAAATGTGGTTTAGGCATACTGTGGCGCTCAGAAGGGAGGGGAGCATTTTGATTTGGCAGCACAGAATTTTCTGAATTTCTTTTGGGGGGCAAGGAGCCATAGCTCTTTTCCAGAGCCTTTGAACTACCAGTAACGTGGAAGCCCCTATATTTCCACAGTGTCTCCATCTGCCTCATTATAGGGAATCTTCCTCCGTGGGTTCCGTCTGAATAACATAGTTCAGAGATTTACACGGAAACCCCGGTGTAAGCGCTCAGCGTAGAGCACAGGATAAATGTGAGAGCCTTACTGTGATCTTTGGGAGGCAGAATAAACAAATCAACAGCAGTGAAGAATTGGTTATATTTATTTTTTTGCCCAGTTACTTTTGCGGTATAAGTCGTAAGACTACTTTATTCTTCGGGTCAGTGCAATTACAGCGATGCCAAATTTATATCTTTTTTTATGTTTGGCTGCTGTCACACACTAAAAAATCCTTTTTTTTTTTTTTTTTCTTCGCAAAGAGTTTTTGCATCACCATATTTTGAGAGCTATAATTTTTCCAGATTTCGGGTTTGTTTTTTGCAGGATGAGTTGATGTTTTTATTGGTTCCATTTTCGGGCACATAATATTTTATAATCGCTCTCTATTCCAATTTTTGGGCGACATGAATGAATGAATGAATGAACAAAATCCTGCAATTCAGAAATTGTGTGTTTTTTTTTCTTTATGCCGTTACGCATTTATTAAAAGTGATAAAGCAACTTTATTTTTTAAGACCGCATGATTACAGCGATACCACATTTATTTATATAGGGTTTTTTTTGTATGTTTTGCCGCTTTTAGGCCACGTGCACATGTTCAGTATTTGGTCAGTTTTTTACCTCCGCATCTGTAAACCAAAACCAGGAGTAGAAGAACCAGAGAAAAGTATAATGGAAACACGTCACCATTTCTGTATTTATCACCCACTCCTGGTTTTGACTTACAAATACTGATGTAAAATACTGATCAAATACTGAATATGTGAATGAGGCCGTACAAAATAAAAAACTATTTTATAGAAAAAAAGAATTGTTGTTTCATCGCTTTATTCTCTGAGCTATAGCTTTTTTTTTTTTTTTAAGTTTCTCCGCTGACTGTGCTGTGTAGCGGCTTGTTTATTTGCAGGACAAGATGACTTTTTCACCTTTACCATTTTTATTTACCTTTGACTTTATGAACACTTTTTACTCCACTTTTTTTTTTCATTTTTTTTTTTTGCAGTTTGATAAAAAAACATAGGTTTTGTTTTTTTTTTGTTGCTTGTTTTTTACGGTGTGCACTGATGGGGTTAACTTGCATGACAGTTTTATAGATCAGGTCATTCCAGACTCCTAAGCCCAGAATGAGTAAGGATTTGAATCAATAGAAGACAAGTTATACAGAATTTTTCCCCACCAATCTACAAATCATTCCGCTCAGCTTTCCCTGCTCTATAACATGCTGCCTGAAGATCACACCTCATGTCCAATGTGACAGTTTCCCTTTATATAAGTTGTGGCAGCATTCCCTGCTAGAGTATCCCCTCCCCCAATATTGTAAAAAAAAAAAACACAATCTAAATGTGACCTAATCTGCATACACCAGAATTTACCACGAGTAATGCTCTTGATTTCTTTGCAGGGCGCAACAATGCCTGTGAGAAGACGTCATACCTCTTTTTGCGGAAAGAACTACCAGTTCGGCTTGCAAACACACTTAAGGAAGTTAACTTACTGCCTGAAAACTTGCTCCAGAGGCCATCGGTGAAATTAGTACGGTCCTGGTAAGTTACCCTTGATATTACTATTAAATTAATTTAAATGGGGGTTTCTTGGAGTGCATGGTCAGTGTGGATCTAACCGCGGCACAACTGTGGTCAGCAGAGGAGTCTGGGGGGGTTATAGCCCTGTCATTGTACTAATCAACATTCGAGTGCAGCTCCATCTTGGTCTAGTGAGGTGGGCCGCTCCTGAAACAGGCCACAACTCTCCACACTCATTGATCTCTTCGTAATGTTTTCTTGGTGGCCTATACACATTATATGAATTAGATCTGCTAGCAGCAAGTAAGTATCCTCTGACTGCTCCCCACGCTCGGGCGTGTTGGATATCAACATGGCCAAGAATCCTGCTGAAGTTTCAATTTGCTCTTTATCTGGATCATACATCATATTACAAATAATACATCAAAGAAATCATTATTGGATCATTCATCAAATAAAAAATCAGAAGATGAGTAAAGCAGTGTATTTATCAAGATATTCAGCATTTGACCTATATTTGAAACTTTGTAACTATATCACACACAAGTGGAGTTTTCCTTTAAATCGTGGTATCTGGATGTCCACCTGAACCACAGCTGTGTCTATAACTCTCTATTAGACTTGTTAAAGAGCATGTACATAGATGGTGGTTCCATATAAGATGGCAGTCGGCACACAGGTGGCCAACTCAAGACGGGTACATTGATTTACATAGCAAAGTTAGATTTGTGAGATGGAAGAAGCTTGACAGGCGGAGAGTGCGGAACGTTCCCAGAGACGTATTGAGTTGCCTAACCTAAGGTGTGGAGTCTAGATTATTCTCTTGTTCTTGACAGCAGGTTGTGGACTTTACCGGTTGAACACTCGGGGTGCAGTACTCATGATAGTCCTCAATAGATGGACAGGTTGCAGGTGGAGGATGATTAGGAGGGTCAGTAACGAGCAGAGCATATAAAGTCCAGGAATCTAATCCTGTACACCACCAGTCAGATCACAGCAGGGTAAGGTAAGCTCGTTCAGGCATAGGAAGTAATTAGGAAAAAGCAAGTAATTACTGGAGCATTTCCCCCTTAATGGTCCCTGTACCTGACATAACACACCGCTGTCTCAATCTGGCGACTGTACTTTGCACGTGGTAGGATGCGATGGTGTCACATTGGTGACCTGATACCACAGATCTGGGTCAGCATGCCAGCCAACAGGTCAGATGGAGCACCACTGAAGCTCATGGTGACCTGCAGTGACTGACGGCGTCAACTTTGCTCATGTCTGATAGACAATATTCAAACGCCCTTTTAAAATGTATATTCTTTAATCCAATATTCATGTTATTTTTTTGCTTTCTAATTAAAATATAACCTATTGAAGCAAATAACGTAGTATAACTGCACAAGGTTAGGCTGTTGATTTCAAGTACAGAGAAAGTATAGTGAAATGATTGTTTCTGCTTCCCTTTTAGGTATATGCAGAGTTTTCTTGAACTTTTAGAGTATGAGAATAAGAGTCCTGATGACCCTGATGTCCTGTATGAGTAAGTAACTTGTGCCCTGTTAATAAGCACTTGGTGCCATACAAGCAGTCCATACAATTTCTGTTAAAGCGCCACTCCAGCATTTTTTTTTTTTTTTTAAATTTCAGTGCTGGAGTGGTGCCACTAGTGTAAGTTTCCTGCCCCTAGTATGATACTTACCAGCCATCGTCTTTATCTGTTATCGGCGACCACTCTGCTAACGCTTGGTCTTCTGCTAGTTGTGACCAGTCAGATCGCTCCAGTGTTTGCTGGGCGAACCGGAAGTCAAAACTCAATGTAAGTCTATAGGAGCCAGAATGAGGCCAGAACAAGACTCTCATATACTTAAATTGAGAGCTTGTGACTGTCAGAAGTTGCGGTCACAAGATGGTGGCGCGGGACCAGAGCGGTGCTGGGAACAGCTGAAGACAGCAGCTGGTAAGTATAAGACTAAGGTCTGGGAACTTAGATTAGTAGCATCACTCCAGAGCTGCAAAAAAAAAAACCCACTGGACTGGAGCTTAAATAAGAGCGGACAGCACTAATTAACATGGAAGTTATCCTAAGAATTATGTCTGATTTCCTTTAAAGTTGATCTGTTACCAGATTTCGTAATAAACTGCATATTCTTAGACAGAGGAGACCTGATAAGGCTATGGCAAAAAGTTTTGAGACTGAAAACCAAAATTTGTCTCAATGTTTATTACATCTTTCCGTCAGATGTTTCTACAGATACTGAAGTACAATTATCTGCATTTCATAAGGTTTTAACCCTTTATTGACAAATGCATCACGTTTATGCGAAGACTCAATATTTACAGTGTTGACCCTCCTTTTTCAAGACTTCTGCAGTTCTTCCTGGCAGTTGAATATCGTTTTCTGGGCCAAATCATGACTGATGGCAGCCCATTCTTGTCTAATAAATGCTTGGAGTTTATTACAATTTCTATGGTTTTGTTTGTCGTCCTGCTTTTAGAGGATTGACAGGTTCTCAATGGGATTGAGATCTGAGAGTTTCCTGGCCTTAGACTAAAAATTTTAATTTTTTTTTTAGTTCACCATTCCACTTAGTTATCACTTTTGACCTGGTTCTCAATCATGCTGGAAAAAGCATTGTTCATCACCAAATAGCTCCTGGATCGTTGGGAGAAGTTTTTCTTGGAGGATGTTTAGATCCCCTTCTTTATTTATGGCAGTGTTCTTTGTGAAAATAGGGAATGAGCCCACTCCCCTATATGAAAAGCAACTCCACACATGTATGTATGGTCTTAGGATGCTTTGTTGTTCACCTGGCACAGGACTCACGGTATCTCCTACCTTCTCTTCTCTGGACAATCATTCTTCCAGATGTTCCAAAAGTCTGTAGGAGAATACATCAGAGAAAATAACCCCAGTCTTCTGCAGGAAGTACAGGGATTGGACTGCAAAGTTATTTTCTCTAACGTAGCCCCCTTCAGACTGTTAGCCTCATTCTTCCAGAAATTACAATGTACCCACGTAGCAGATTTGATGCAGAGCGTTTTTGCCTCTCTGGCAGAAAAAAACGCATGCAGATTTACATGCGTTTTTTCTGCCAGAGAGAAGCGTTTTTACATGCGTTTTCGCATGCGGTTTTTCAAGCAGTTTTCTAAGCGATTTTGAGCATCACTTGGAAAAGTGCTTGACAAGTTGGTCACACAATATAAATCCATGCAACCGGCATGGATTTATAATGTGTGAACAACTGATGCTTTAAATGCAGCATTTATAGCAAAAAAAAGAGAATTAAAACGTTAAAAATAAAAAAACCTGTATACTCACCTCTCCGGTCTCCTCCAGTCTGCTCCCTGTGGCGTCCACTCTCCTCGGCGTCCCGCAGTGTACTGTCAGGTCCTGCGGTGACGTCATTTAGTCAGCTGATGGTCACGCGACCATCACCTGACCGCTGA
The DNA here is from genome assembly GCF_046119375.1 of Phyllobates terribilis. Taxonomy (NCBI): domain Eukaryota; kingdom Metazoa; phylum Chordata; class Amphibia; order Anura; family Dendrobatidae; genus Phyllobates; species Phyllobates terribilis. The sequence continues at coordinate 793,745,043 of NW_027362762.1, read as the reverse complement.
CGTCAGCGGTCGCGTGGCCATCACATGACTAAATGACGTCACCGCAGGTCCTGACAGTACACCGCGGGACGCCAAGGAGAGAGGACGTGGCCGGGAGCTGACCGGGGGCCGCCGGAGAGGTGAATATACAGGTTTTGTTTCTTTTTAACTTTTTTATTTCTTTTTTTTCACCGCGTGGTAGCCGGGATGAAGAGGGGTTGTAGTCTCCTCTTCATCCAGGGTACCACACGCGCCGCGACTACACTGCAAATTCGCGGCCATTGAATTTAATTGAAACGCAGCAAATCCACATATACCTGCAGGTTTGCTGCGTTTCAATGTTCCTCAATGGCCGCGAATTTGCAGCGTAATCGCGGTTTAAATGGTCGCAAATTAGCGCATCATGTGCACAGCACAACCGAATTCACATTGCTTTGCATGGCAAACTGTTTTACAAGCGTTTTCGCAGCCGCAAAAACGCTACGTGGGCACATGGCATGATTGTCTGGAGAAGAGAAGGTGAGGGCTATCATGAGTATAAGCATCCTTAGACCATACATGTGTCAAGTTTCTTTTCAGTCAAGGGAGTCGGCTCACACACAACTTAGCCTGAGAACTTCCAGGAATAATGATTGGTATCTAAACATCCCCCAACTTCTCCCAACGGTCTATGAGTAATTTGGTGATTAACAATGCTTTTACCAGCAGAATGAAGACCATGCCAGAAGGCAAAAGTGATAAGCAAGTGGATCAGTGAGCAAACTATTGACCTTTTGGGTCCATGGCCAGGAAACTCTTCTTATCTCAAACCCATTGAGATCATGTGGTCAATCCTCAAAAAGTGGGAGGACAAACAAACTCCAAAACTTGTGTTTTTTATCTCAATTCTATTAGAGAAGAATGGGTGTTCATCAGTCAGGATATGGCTCAGAAGCTGATATCCAGCTGCCAGAGAAAACTGCAGAAGTCTTGAAAAATAATGGTTAAAGCCCCCGTCTCGCATAGCGAGATCGCTGCTGAGTCACGGTTTTGGTGACGCAACAGTGACCTCACCAGCGATGTCGCTATGTGTGACACTTTGCAGCGATCAGGCCCCTGCTGTGAGGTCGCTGATCGCTGCAAAGTGTCCTGGACCATTTTTTGGTCGTTGCCCTCCCGCTGTGTGTGACCAGCGGGAGCAGCGATCAGGCTGGTAACCATGATAAACATCGGGTTACTAGGGGCACACCCGCACTTAGTAACCCACCGTTTATCATGGTTACGAGCCTGCTAAAGTGAGCGGTAACCTCCCGCTCACCGTAGCAGAGTGGTAACCATGATAAACAACGGGTTACTAGGTGCGCGTGTGCCCCTAGTAACCCGATGTTTATTATGGTTACCAGCCTGCTCCTACTTCAGCAGGCTGGTAACCAGGAGCAGGACATCGTGGAAAGATTCTTTCCACGATGTCGCTGCTCCCCTGATCGTTGGTGAGCCTGCCTGTTACAGCTCACCAGCGACCACATAGCGACGCAGCAACGATCCCTGACAGGTCGTATCGTTGTCGGGATCGTTACAACGTCGCGAAGTGTGACGGGGCCTTAACACTTTAAATATTGAGCCTGTGTATAAACTTGATATATTTTGTCAATAAAAGCTTAAAAACGTTTGAAATGCTGCTAATTGTACTTCAGTAACCGTATAAACATGAGCTAGAAGTCGAAAAGCCTTAAACGGAAAACTTTGTGAAAACCAAAATTTGTTTCTGTCTCAAAACTTTTGGCCATCATTGTAGCATGTAACTACTAGTTAAGAGCTTGGACTGTGATGTCATTTGATAGCTGCAGACAGGATGACATCATATGGAGCAGAAGATTGGTTCCACCAATAGATCCAGAACATCTGCAATGGGTTTATTTCTAAGTTTCCATAGATCTTCTGTGGAGAATTTGTACAGTGCAAACATTATGATTTTCAGCTATTACTTCTAGCTTTCTATGTATAAAGCTTGCAGCTGTGCTACATTGTGCTGGGAAATGCTGCTCTATTAGTACAATTAAAGACGTTTTTTCCTTTCTCCACCTTTTTTAGCTTTTTAAATATCCTCATTCAAGTGCGAAATAGACACAATGATGTGGTCCCCACCATGGCCCAAGGTGTGATTGAATACAAAGAGAAATATGGATTTGACCCTTTTGTCAGCAGTAATATCCAGTATTTCCTGGACAGGTTCTACACAAATAGAATCTCCTTCCGTATGCTCATTAATCAACACAGTAAGTATCTTGTGAAATTTAAAGCAGCTTGTTGAAAATATAAGTGTGCGGTATTTTGACTGCAAATATTTCCTGGAGGAAATTGTACATGTACCACGGTGGTCATGTTACAAAAGAAAGAAGAACAAGAAAATTACACTAATTTATTATATTTCTGAGCATATTATGTAGAACAAGTCACAGACGTAGCTTAAAAAGGTTTCTCACAAACAAAGTACATTTTAATCAATAGATCTTGGAATCATAATAAGTTCCACAATTAGATGTGTTAATAAGAAATGCTCCTGTGCCGAGATAATCTTATAAATGTGCCCCTGCTGTGTACTGTGTAATGGCTGTGTCTGACCGTACAGGAACATGGTCTGATCATACCACAGCTCCTGGCCCGGGGAGGAAGCAAAAGACAACACAGACATTACAGCAGGGGGTCACAGCTGATAAAACATTTGCTGCTTGTTTTTAAACAGAGAGGGAAATGTTTTACCTCCCAGAAGCATATGATGTCCTGTCTGTATACTGTTTTGTTTCCTCCTCTGCCCGGGAGCTGTGGTATGATCTTTATTAAGTGAAGAAACTGACAAGTGACTTGTTGCTTTCTTCGCTTGATAAAGATGCCAGTACAGCATTTAAACGCATAGTGAACAATAAAGAACTTTCAAATATTACCGCGGCAACTTATTTTGTTCCAGCAGTGCAGCCAACTTTAAAACAATTTTTCTGATCCTATGTGTGAAAACTACAATGATGGCCAAAAGTTTTGAGACAGAAACAAATTTTGGTTTTCACAAAGTTTTCCGTTTAAGGCTTTTCGACTTCTAGCTCATGTTTATACGGTTACTGAAGTACAATTAGCAGCATTTCAAACGTTTTTAAGCTTTTATTGACAAAATATATCAAGTTTATACACAGGCTCAATATTTAAAGTGTTAAGGCCCCGTCACACTTAGCGACGTTGCAACGATCCCGACAACGATACGACCTGTCAGGGATCGTTGCTGCGTCGCTATGTGGTCGCTGGTGAGCTGTAACAGGCAGGCTCACCAACGATCAGGGGAGCAGCGACATCGTGGAAAGAATCTTTCCACGATGTCCTGCTCCTGGTTACCAGCCTGCTGAAGTAGGAGCAGGCTGGTAACCATAATAAACATCGGGTTACTAGGGGCACACGCCTACATTTGGTAAATGTATCTGGCGGATTCCTCCTCCAGCCACGGGGCAGCGGCAGCTCGCTGCCTGAAACCTCTACAGTGGTTGTATCTCACATAACCACTCCAGGTGGGCACCTCTGATTAAAAAAAAATATCACCTTCTATGTTTGGATTTTACCCTATGTGTGCTCTTTTCCCTCTATAGTTATCCTTTCCTCAGTTTGAAAATATTGACGGATATAAACTCTGTACTTTTGTTGAGAAAAAAATGACATTTTAACAGTCATTGCAAACCAAAATGATCAACCAGCTAAGGGCTGGATTCCAAATCTCTCTGAAAATCAAAGATCAAATTTCATCACAGCAACTCGAAATGCGACTCACTAGTCCCATAGCCTTTCTGGGCGTACTCCTGATTAGACAGCAGATGATTTCCTATGGCATCTCATTCCAGATCTAGATGAGGGCATCAGTGTTCTCCTGGATAGTCTCTGCCGCTACTTGGTGACATCGGCTGCACTGATAATGTTTCTGAGGTTTTCAATTGGATTTAGGTCTGAGGAGCATGCGGACCAGTCATGACATGGATGCCTTCATCATCCAGGATCTACCTAAATACTCTGGCCACATGAGTCTGGGAATTATCCTACACTGGGAGGAATCCAGGGCCCTGTGCATCAGTGTAAGGTCTGACAATGACTTGAGGATTTCCTCTTTGTAACTAACCGCAGTCTGGGTGCGACAATCACAGGGGTTTGTACAACCCTTCAAGGATTGTTCCTCCCCAGACCATTACTAACCCATTGTGAAACTGGCTGTGCTGGAAGATGTTGCAAGCTGTGTAAAGTTAACTGCTGCATTTCCAGACTTTCACGTCTGACACATGCTTACTGTTCTCATCTATGAAAGGAAGCGGGCACCAATGACAGGCCTACCAATTTTGGTATTCTCTTACGGATGCCAATCGAGATGCATGGTGCTGGGTTGTGATCACAGGCCCCACTGTAGGACATCAGGTCCTCATGCTGCCCTCAAAAAGTCTGTTCTTTATCGTTTGTTCAGGGACATGCACACCAGTAGCCCGCTGGAGGCCATTTTGTAGGGCTCTGGCAGCTCTTCTCCTGTTCCTCTTTTCACAAAGGAACAGATACGAGTTCTGCTGCAGGGTTGATGCTCTTCTATGGCCATGTCCCACTGTCCTCGTGTAACAGCCCATAACCTGCTGTCTGCTCCATGCTTTTGATACTGTGCAAGGAGGAGACACAAGAAACCTTGCAAAAGCACCTATAGATGTGTCATCTTGGAGAAGCTAGGTTACCTGTGTAACCTGGGTGGACTGCAGGTTCATGTTACTAGTAGCAAAACTGGAGAAGTCAGTCTGGAAGGATAAGGGGAGAGGGATTCTGTGGCCACCACCATTCCATTCTTGGTTGTCTTGCTGTTGCCTCTCCGGTGCTCTTGTAGTCACTTTCGTTAGCAGGTGAAATCAATTCACAATCACTAATACTTTTTTGTCAGATTGATATCCCTTGAGTTTAACTGACTTGGGGTCATAATGTGATGCGCTGTTTAATTTTTTAGAGCAGTGAATATAGCAATTTTGTTGTGTTTTTTCACTTATTCTCCTTTCCTTTGTGCATCATTTTGGACCATCAGTAATCTGCAGTTAATTAGTCTGCAATTCACATTGTGTAATTTATGGTCACTCAGGAGCCAGGATACTAAAATGTGCTTACCCAGCCATGTCGACTCTTAAACCCCCATAGTCATTAGATTAGTCTGCCCATCTCAACATGACCAGCTAATAGAGATGGGAGAATCGATTCCAGTCCTTCTGTCAGTAATCTTTGACCTCTGGATGGGAGCCCCTGGAATCCCCTTAAGTCCCAGCATTCCCAGCTCTTCTTTTGATTGGTTAGGTTGGCATGACATCATAATTTCAGTATGGGTTACAAACGATATCATGCCAGCATGGCTTATCAAAGATATGCCAGGAATGCCAAGAGGTTAGGAGATTCAAGGGGCATCCGTCCAGCCATGACAGATTACTAGCCGGTACGATGGATCAGAGTCCTGCGAATCCATTCTCCCATCTCTGCTGGCCAGTAATCTAGTGTGTATTGGGTTCTCTGGACTAAAATAAGAATTGAGCAAACTATTCATGTGTATAAACTTCGCCACTGAGAACACATGAACGCTCTGTCTCGAATTCACGAGGTAGTCAGGAGAGATCACCTTTAGTTTCCTCCTGCATATGACAGCCACCTTTGCTTGCAGTCAGACAGCCTCAGTCTTATAATAGATGGGGTCTAACCATCATAGCCTAAAATGGAAAAAGCCTTTCAAGAACTTTTTACTTCCAATAGGTGGCGCTATAGAGTACAAGTCCTCTTTTTCTCTGAAGAGGCAATTTGCATATTAAAAACTTTTTTAGAAATCTTGCACGAGTGATCTTCTACTAATACATCACATGCAGGGTTTTCACAAGCAACAAGCCCTTATTTTGGGGAATGTAATTGTGTCCTTTAATTATATCATGCTGACCTCCCTATGTATAATGCAATGTAATTTCTATATACGTATATCGTTTCCTTATTGACTCCCCCATCCACAGAGGTGACTTCTCTTATCTATTTGCTTTTAAGCTCTTCTGTTTGGAGGGGACATAAATCCTGCACATCCAAAACATATTGGCAGCATTGATCCCTCCTGCAATGTTCCAGAAGTGGTGAAAGGTAGGTTTTCTACAGTCTTTATGAACTCAAAAATGTGTATCAAAAGGTGTTCAGTTTGAAGGTCGTAGTTTACAGTTCTGTATAGTCAACATAGAAAACTAATTAAGTAACTTTGCAAATGCATAGCTATTTCCTATGGCAGCTTATGGTGTATTTTCTCCAGAGCTGCATTCACAGTTCTGCTGGTTTCTATAAGGCTGTGTGCCCACGATGCGTTTTTTTAAGCATTTCCGCAGCTGAAAAAACACTGCAGAAACGCTTAAAAAATGCATGGTAGAAGGCCTGCCATGTTCCCCAATGATAACCCACAGCGGAAATTTCCGCAGCATTTGCACAGGCGGATTATCATTGCGTAAAAAAACGCAGCACTACCAATTATTTTGTGGAAGCGCTGCGTTTTCGCCGCCATTGACTTGCATCGAATTGCTTGGATTCCGCATCACTGGATCTATACATGCGGAATCCAAGCGTTTCAATGTGCAGATGGTACCCGGGTGTGGAGACAGGAGACTCTCCTCTGGACCCGGGTACCATAGAACCTGTAAAAAAAAGAATAAAATAAAAAATAAATATTATACTTACCTTCTGATGGCCCCCGCTGCGCTTGTCCTCCCTTGCTGGCAGATCGCGGTGGACTGAAGGACCTGCGCTGACGTCATAGTCATGTAACGGCAGGTCCTTCAGTGTAGTGTTCGCGAGCTGCCGGCAAAGGAGGACGGGGCGAAGCAAGAATCCGGGGGCCATCAGAAGGTAAGTATAGATTTATTTTTTTATTTTTAAACATTCTTTTACGGTCACACTATATAAATCCATGCCGGTTGCATGGATTTATATAGTGTGACCAAGTTGTGAAGCACTTTCCAAGTGATGCTAAAATCGCTTGGAAAGCGCTTGACAACCCGCATGCGGAAATGCATGTGAAGAACGCTTCACATCCGCTTGTCCCTGGCAGGAAAACGCATGTACAATCCGCATGTACAATCCGCATGCGTTTTTTCTGCCAGGGAGATGCAGAAACGCTCAGGAAAAATCCGGAGCATTTCTGCATCATGGGCACATAGCCTTAGAGATAGTTGATACGCTTGTCAGCTTACCCATCTGACAGCATAGCTAAGCTCATGGTTTCGAGACATTTGCATGAATGTATATCCCCGGGGCAAGCTTTAACACTCAGCAAGTAATGGATGCTAGGACATTTGAGCTTACTTCTAAAGAGGTTGTCCAGGACTTGCTAACTTCCTGCCTGTTCTGCCCGCCGCCGGCTCAGAGCGGTCAGTGATCCAGCTGCTCCACGTCAGCAGAACAGCTCGTCCTCTTCCAAGCTGCTCTGTCAATGGGGCGTGACTGCTGACGTCATGCTGATTGACAGCCAGCTTTCTGCAGTTAGTCAGCAGGGAGCCAGCTGTCAATAAGCATGATGTTGGCGGTCACGCCCGTCAGCAGAGTGGAAGAGAAGGATCTGCTGCGTTGACGTGACGTCAGCGGAAGCCATAGGATCTTTGGCTGGCGCTTTGTCCCAGCAGAGATTGGTGCAGGGCACAACAGGCAGGTAGTTAGCAACTTTGCCATTTACCTCCTATGAAAAATCCTCTCTGCTCTCAATAATGGAGGGATTGTTAACCTTATAGAGTAAAGCTCGTTACCTAGGTTACCGGCCACCTCTGCAGTCTGAGCCGCGCTTTTAGCAAGCCCCAGTCCCTCTGCCCTTCTCCCATGCTGCAGAGGTAAAGCTGCCAGCACCCATGCTACCGATCTGAACTGTCAAGTTTTAGGAGCGCGCCACATCCGGCAAAGCTGGAAGTTGGGTACCGGGAGCGGGGCGCCACTGAAGATAGATCAGTAGAAAAACCCTGTAACAGCGCATCTAGAAAGTAGTTGTCCACATGGGATAAACCAGTGATCATCCGTATTCGGTAGTCACTTGTAGTGATGTCTGATAGGGTTTTTGTTTTTTTAACCATTTACTTGCATTTTGAGGTTGGTTAAACCTGCTATACATTACTACATGTTCTTTTTGACAGATGCCTATGAAACTGCAAAAATGCTGTGTGAGCAATACTACTTGGCTGCACCGGAGCTTAAAATTGAAGAATTTAATGGTAAAGTATCCTGTGCCATACATATAATAAAGTTATCTGGTGCTTGAGGCCAGCTTTAGTCTAGTATCTGATGGTCCAGAAATACGACATATAAGAAAATAGTATCCTGCCAGATTACCAGGAGTTTACCTAACAAGCCCTTTATGTCCACGATGACCGTTCCACTGGATCCTGATGTAAAGATTGATGCGTGTGCGTGTCGTCTCTAAAGCTATGTTCACACTTCAAGCTTTTACTGCGTTTTGCGTATATATTTTTTCATTTTTACTTTTGCGTTTTTGTTATTTTAATGTCCCAGCAAAGTGAATGACCTTTCTGAAGTCTCATGCACACGTTGCTTATTTTTTCCTTGCACATTTGAAGCAGTTTCAGATCTGCAGCATGTCATTTCTTTCAGCGTTTTTGCATAAGTTTTCACCCATTTTAAATGATTGGGGGAAAAAAAGTGTCAAAAAAGTGTTTGTTTTTTTACGCTGAGTTTTTCCTGCCAAGAGACCCATTTTTGATGCAGAAACGTCTGCAGTAAATACTTACCGTGTGCACATTCCCTATTACAGGTCACGGCCATCCATCCTCCAAATATTATTTTTCGTTCTCTTTTTCACATGTATTATATTTCACATACTTCTGTTATGCTTATTAGCTTTTGTGTTTATTTCTTTGGCAGCTAAAGCTCCCGGTAGACCGCTGCAGGTGGTGTATGTGCCCTCTCACCTGTTTCATATGTTGTTTGAATTATTTAAGGTAGGTTCACAGCGAGGCACTTTTTTAACATTTTGTGTATGTATGTATATACAGTAGTGTTCAAAATAATAGCAGTGTGTTCAAAAACATGAGTTAAGCACAAAATCTTTATACTAGTTTTTATTTCCATTGGGAACATTGCACATTGTTTTCTAATTCAAAACATGAAGAGAAATGTATATAATTGTTAACTACTTTACAGAAAATGGCAAAAAATTAACATTGGGCTTTTCAAAAAAACTGCAGTGTCTGCATTTGTCTTTGCAAACTCACAATATGTACTCTTTTTTGTGAGGATTTAGCATTCCTGTGAATCAATAACCTAATATTTAGTTGTCCCCACAGTTTTCTTTAGAACTGCTTCACATCTATGTTGCATAGAGTCAACCAACTTCTGGCACCTGTCAACTGTTGTTCCAGCTCAGGATGCTTTGATTACATCCCATATTTTTTTGGCATTTGTTGGCTTTGTCTCAGGAACGGCATTTTTGATGTCATCCCACATGTGTTCTATCTGATTAAGGTCCGGGGATTGGGCTGGCCACTCCATAACCTTAATTTTGTTGGACTGGAACCAAGATTTTGCTCGTTTACTGGTGTGTTTAGGGTCGTTATATATTCGAATGGTTGTCTTCCTTTTTCTCCCACTTCTCTCTGGTTTTGCTTTCCATTTTAAAGCATTGGAGATCATTTTAGCTGAACAGCCTTTCATTGGCTACACTTCTTTATAAGTTTTATCCTCTCCAACCAACTTTTTAATCAAAGTACGCTGTTCTTCTGAACAATATCTCGAACGACCAATATTTCTCAGGCTTTCAAGGAGAAATGCATGTACACATGTGCTGGCTTCACCCTTAAATAAGGGCCACCTGATTCACACCTGTTTCTTCACAGAATGTTTGACCTCACTAATTGAACTCCACACTGCTATTATTTTGAACACCCCCTTTCAATTAATTCTATAAATACACAGACTCAAAAACATGCAGCTCATGAATGCTGAGTCTGTTGGTTTTCTTTGAATCTATTGCACCAACTGGTAAATTGTTTGACATGTGGTAATATAATTTATACCAAAAACAGTGATTCATCTGGTTAGTCATATTGGGCTGCTATTATTTTGAACACTACTGTATATAATATATGTGTGTGTGTATGATATAGATATATATGTGTATATTTTATGTATAACGTATGTATGTTATCTGTTTGATACCTGCCTATTAAAAATGATTTCATTTTATTCTGGCTATGTAGCAAGCATAGAGGCGATTCTTCTGCATAAAGTTATATATATATTGGGCATAATTCATATACCTGATGTATGTACCCTATGTATGGACAGGCAGAACCAGTATGAACAGAAGATGCTCACAGACGTTATCCGCTGTTTTGTCACTGGGTTTGGTTTTTCTACACTTAATTAGGGCAGCTGCTGACAATTTGCCTTAGGAAAAACAGTAATCCTAAAAGAGGCTGCAGACAGCAGTTGCCGCTCTGCAGGGGTCGGCTCAGCGTGACCATGTATTTTATAGGTGGCTCATGCCACAGGAGACATACACAGGCACCTTCAGCTGCTTTCATGGATAGCTGCTGATAAAATTCAAGTGTATGGGTGTGTGGAAATCGTCGGACTGCACTCTGATGTAATCCGAGTGCAATCCAATTACCGCGAATGCAGAGACTGGAGAAATCTTGTTCTCCATCTTTTCCTCATCTGTGATACAATTATCTCATCTGAGAGACTCTGATCACACTAAGGTAACGCTCTGCTCAATCTCTGACAGAGTTTTATCCGAGTGTCATTAGCATAATCGATCAGATTCTTTTTGCATGAGAGAATAAACACTCTTGTGCACCCGCAGCATTTCTGCAGAAGGGCCACTTAATACAGAGCGTGGCTGCTAAAAATACAGAGGAAGAGGAGGAAGCACCATGTGTTAGCGGGGGTCAGTGTGGAGCCGGCCGCTGACATGTAAAAAGCATGCTGGCACTCTGCTGTGACACTGAGGGGCAACACATACAGTTGAAACCAGAAGTTTCCATACACTATATAAAAACACACATACATGTTTTTCTCAATATCTGACATGAAATCAGAATAAACCTTTCCCGTTTTAGGTCAATTAGGATTACCGTAATTTTTAATATTTGCCAAATGGCAGAATAATGAGAGAGAGAGAATGTTTTAAGGCATTTTTATTACTTACTGTAAAGTCAAAAGTTTACATACATTTCATTAGTATTTGGTACCATTGCCCTTAAACTGAATAACTTCAGGCAAATGTTTGGGATATCCTTCCACATGCTTCTCACAATAGTTGGTCAGAATTTGGGCCCATTCCTCCTGACAAAACTGGTGTAACTGATCCAGGTTTGTAGGTCTCCTTGCTCGCACCTGTCTTTTCAGCTTTGCCCATAAATTTTCCATAGGATTGACATCCGGGCCTTCTGATGGCCACTCCAAAACATTGACTTTATCTTTAAGCCACTTTGTTACCATTTTGGCAGTATGTTTCGGGTCATTGTCCATTTGGAAGACCCATTTCTGCCCAAGATTTAACTTTCTGGCTGATGTCTTGAGATGTTGCTTCAGTATTGCCGCATAATCTTCTTTTCTCATGATGCCACCTATTTTGTGAAGTGCACCAGTCCCTCCTGCAGGAAAACAACCCCACAACATGATGCTGCCACCCCCGTGTTTCACAGTTTGGATGGTGTTCTTAGGCTTCCAAACTTCTCCCTTTTTCCTCCAAACATAGCGATGGTCATTATGCCCAAAAAGTTCAATTTTTTTTCATTTCATCAGACCACAGGACATGTTTCTAAAAATTAAATTCTTTGTTCCGGTGTGCATTTTCAGACATTAATCTGGCTTTTTCTATGTTTCTTTTGGAGTAATGGCCTCTTCCTGGCTGAGTGGCCTTTCAGTCTGTTGATACAGTACTCGTTTCACTGTGGATATCTTACCAGCTTCCACCATCTTCACAGGGTCTTTTGCTTTTGTCCTTTGGTTGATATGCACATGTCGGTCTAAAGCTCTTTCATCTCTGGGACACAGAACCCATCTCCTTCCTGAGCGGTATGATGACTGGATATTCCCATCTTGTTTGTATTTGCGTATAATTGTTTGTACAGATGAATGAGGCACCTTCAGGTATCTTGAAATTGTACCCAAGGATGATCCAGACTTGTGCAAGTCCTCAATTCTCTTCCTGATATCTTGGCTGATTTCTTGAGACTTTCCCATGATGCTACACAAAGAATCAGTGTGTTTCAGGTGTGCATTAAAATACATCCACAGATGTGTCGCTAATTAACTCAGATGTGTCCAAAAAACAGAAGCTTTCAAACACATGACATCATCATATGGGCTGTCCAGAATTGTTTAAAGGCACAGTAATCTTAGTGTATGTAAACCTTTGACTTTGCAGTAAGTAATAAAAAATGCCTTAAAACATTCTCTCTCTCTCTCTCTCTCTCTCTCTCTCTCTCTCTCTCTCTCTCTATATCTCTCATTATTCTGGCATTTGGCAAATATTAAAAATTATGGCAATCCTAATTGACCTAAAACGGGAAAGGTTTATTCTGATTTCATGTCGGATATTGAGAGAAACATGCATATATGTCTTTTTATATAGCGTATGTAAACTTCTGGTTTCAACTGGAGGAATGTGGACATTAGATTTGGAGCATCTAGGGGAGCGGTAAGATACTGTAGAGGTGTCAGAAAAAGACCATAGTGAGGGGAGCTCCAGAAGAAAGAAACAGGACCCTGAGCGACTGTTACTAGACATCATCTCACACTCCTATGTCAATAATAAATCCCACACTGGAACTGCAGAGTAGACGGAGTGCACCTCGGGCCGTATGAGCTGATCATTTATCGCTGTACCCTTCTCCTTCTTAAAGGGAATCTTTCAGTACAAAATGACTGTACAAACCAGTCACCGCACCTTGTAGGGGATAATGCCCTAATAAAAATCCTACTTTTAGTGTCCAAATCTATTGCAGTGTTTGCTACTTGTTTTCCATCTATCTCTGCCCACCTCTCCTTAAAAGGGGTATTCAGTTTGAAAGTAAGTTTTCCCCTATCTGTAGGATAAGGAATACGTTTCAAATCTCTTGGGGTGTTACCACTGGGACCCCCAGCAATCATGAGAACCACGGTTCTGCACACTGCAATGAATGGAGTGCCAATGGTACTGCTGGAGATAGCCGAGTGCTGCCCTTAGCTGGTCTTCAGCACTCCCATACTAATAAATGGAGCATTGGTGAGCATGATAGGCCATTGCTGCAGTCACACGTGGCTCTTCAGAGCCAGCGTTCTAGGGATTAGTGGGGTCCCAGCGATCAGGAAGTTATTCCCTATTCCATAGATAGGGGATAACTTCCAAAACGTGAGAATATCCCTTTGACATGGCTTTATCTGTGCCAAAGGAGCAAGCTGATAGATGTTAAACTAGGTGGTGGAAAAGTGCACTGAGCTGCCCGGCCATGCCATGGGTGCACTGAGCTTGCCCGGCCATGCCATGGGTGCACTGAGCTTGCCCGGCCATGCCATGGGTGCACTGAGCTTGCCCGGCCATGCCATGGGTGCACTGAGCTTGCCCGGCCATGCCATGGGTGCGTCGAGCACCTCTATGCTGCATTTGCCAAAAATCATTTTTTATTCAAGAATTCCAAAGCATTTGGACACTAAAGGTGTGATAATTGTTAGGGCAGTGTTTCCTACAAGGTGGTGTGCTTGTTTTGAACAGTCACTCCGCAACTGAAGCGTAAGTATCTAAACAGCCTGTCCCATAACCAACATTAATTACCTAATCCCAGGATATATGATAAATGTTTGACCACTGGGGGGTCCAGCTGAAATAAGTGGTGGGGTGGGGAAGCGGGCGTAGATTTATTGCTGAGTTGTCTGAACTCTCATTATTACTTGAGGAAGACGTAAAATGGAAGCTAAGGCAGGCAGGATGCCTGAACGTGTTTGAGGGGGTTCACCCTGGTGTAAGCTTGGGGTGGTTAAATAATTTAATTTAATATTTCAGATAATTCAAACAATTTAAATATTCAAGAAAATAATGTGTAAGCCCACATGACAGGTTGTTTGCATGCTGTGGGTGTTGGAAGTGGAAGGGGGGCACCTTTTACCTTATCTGCACCGAAATACCTTGTTTTCACTCCAGTTTTTCCCCATTGAGATTAGAATGGCTTGGTATCAGAAAATGCTGCGGCAGTTTTCTAGCCATAGCATGCATTTTTCCTGCAGAAAAAAAATGCATCAAAAAAGTTACATGTGAACATTCTCTTTTTTTATACAGGGTTTTTTTTTTTTGCTGTAACTTGCAAATGACAAGGTAATTGAACGAGTCTCTGAATTCTCTGCTTGCCAGATGGATGCAGGATTAGTGTTATGACTCTTAAACCTTGCTTCAGCATTATTTACATCCTTTGTATTCTAAATGATTTGGGTCATGAGAGGACAGTGCCGTCGCCCCTTATCCCGTCTTCCTAATGTTCATTTTCTACGTATGATTTCCATAATACAATCCACCACAAAACTGGACGCAATTGAGTGATTGTGCTTTGTCCGCTGCGGATGGCCGTCTATAGTCGTATTGTTGCTAATATGGCGTTATAGATGTTTGGTATTGGGCTTTACAAAGAATCTTTCCACCTGAAATTAAAAAGAAATGTAATTCACAAGTTTTTAAATGTTCACCTGCATTCACACATTGCAGACTTGGTAAAGAATTTTTGCTGTAATTGTGGTAAAACGGCATAATTCGTGCTGCAATTTTTGAAAATCACAAAAACTGCACCGTGGCTACAGCGTGTGAACTTGGCCAAACAAGCACAAATAATAAAGCGCTCATTTAGAGTTCCATTCACACAGCAGATGCAAACTCCATCAGGACAAATGGTGATTAATACAGTTTATTTGTTGTCTGCAGCGTCCCATGCTTACACAAACGTGCTGCCGACAACAAACTTCTTTTAAGGTCTCATTCAGACTTCCGTTTTTCACCTATATGTTCTGTCGGTGACGTTCACAGTTAAAACACGTGCACCGACAGCACATGAATGGCATCAGTGTACAATGCACATGCTATCCATGATTTATATTGTAATGGATGGGATAAGCTTAGCAATGTAATTATTTTTTCATACCTGAAATTGACACATTGATAAAAACTGATGCTGGCCAAACACTGATGGAACTCTGATCCAACAACGATGACACTCGTACTGGTTGTTACATACTTGTAAAATCACTGTCGTATGAACGAGACCTTAGCCTCATAAATGATGTGATCAGCTGATGAAAATGATAATCACTTGCTGGTAATTTGATTTTCTGGAAACCAATGACAGCACCCGAGAGAGAGGAAGCCAAGACCACAAAATAAAAAGGCAATTCCCACTACCTCCTTCAATGTGGTTTCCAAGAAGTCAAGCAGGAGTCATGAATAATAATGGCAAGGCGTTTTATCCTTAACTGGATTCCAGTACACTCTGTTATTACTTTGTTTCCATAAAAATTAAATGACAAATTCAAGGGAAACTCGTTTTGCTGACCCTTAATACTAAGGCCTTTGGAAGTTAGATTGTGAAAATTTTAGATAACAGTCAATCAAGCTAATGTCTATCAATTTGCAGCTCCAACCAAAAAGCGCCAACAGGGGTAAAAAAAAGGAATTCTTTTACTGGTTACCACAACTTTTTTTTTTCTTCCCCAGAAAGGGACTAGGGTCAGGTAACTTAGATTAGTAGCAGCACTGCAATTAAAAAAACAAATGCTGAAGCCCTGCTATGTGTAGCACAAGTGATCAGAAGATCGCAGCTTCAAGTCTCCTATGAAGTCTATTGAAGCAAGTAAAAAAAAAAATATATATATATAAAAATTCAAATCACCCCCCCCCCTTTCACCCCATTCAAAATATAACAAAAAAAAAATCAAAAATACACATACTCTGAATCGCTCGATCTATCAATATAAAAAAATAATTAATCCGATCTGTAAACGGCGTAATGAGAAAACAAATCAAAACGCCAGAATTCTGTTTTTTTGCTTACAACATTTCAATAAAATTCAATAACAGGCGATCAAAAGATGGCATCTACACCTAAATGGTATCAATAAAAACGTCAGCCTGGCGCGCAAAAAATAAGCCCTCACTCAGCTCCAGAGCTCGAATATTGGAGACGCTACGGGTCTCGGAAAATGGCGCCATTTTTTTTTTTTTTTTACAAACTTTTGTATTTTGTTTTTCACCACTTAAATAAAAAGGAACCTATACATGTTTGGTATCTGTAAATTCTTAATATCCTGGAGAATTATAATGGCAGGTCAGTTGTAGCATTTGGTGAACATGGTAAAAAATAAAAAGAAATTGTGGAATTGCACTTTTTTTTGCAATTTC
The DNA here is from genome assembly GCF_046119375.1 of Phyllobates terribilis. Lineage (NCBI taxonomy): Eukaryota > Metazoa > Chordata > Amphibia > Anura > Dendrobatidae > Phyllobates > Phyllobates terribilis. The sequence goes on along the minus strand of NW_027362762.1, from coordinate 793,728,659 downwards.
ACCGCACTTGGAATTTTTTTCCCATTTTTCCAGTACATTATATGGTAAAATTAATGGTGGCGTTCAAAAGTATAACTTGTCCTGCATAAAACAAGCCCTCACATGGCCATATTGACGGAAAAATAAAAAAGTTATCGCTCTGGGAAGAAGGGGAGCAAAAAATAAAAGCGCGAAAACGGAAAATTTCCTGGGGGTGAAGGGGTTAATTTGGGCTTGCACGCTTAGCTCACTCTTTCCTCGCACTTGATGGCTGATTTAATCATAGTGGAAAGGGATTAAAGCAGAATCTGGCATATATTTCAGGTTGTGGAGCACAGGCTGCCCACCATGCACCAGATCCATTATGATCTCTTTACCACATTTTCACCAGCCCCCCATACTGTTGCATTAAATGTTCCCTTTTGTCTCTGGAGTAATCGCCCTGTGTATCCCAACAGCTGTCTCTAGAATATCTGCCAACGTTATGTGGCTTTATTCCTGCGCACTTGGGTCCCTTCCCAGACATGGGAAGAAAGGTAATAAAAACCTAAGCCCAAACTCCTGAGAAAACATGGTCATTGGAAAGTGTCTCTATTTATGCCAAATTTATATAATAATCTCACTTCTCGGAGGAGCAGCAAAGCATTATGGGTCAGCAAAACGCGTTTCCCTCGAATTTTTTCACATAATTCTTCCGGAAACAAAGTAATAACAGAGTGTATTGGAATCCAGTTAAGGATAAAACGCATTGCCATAATTATTCAGAATTAGAGGTATCACTATCCGGATCTTGGCTCCAGTTCAACCTGGTTACAGGAGTAATTTACTGCTATAATAAGGGATAACACGACTTGGGTGGTGTGAAGCAGCAAGCATTTCATTTCATAAGAAAAGATTGGCAGTTTCCACAATGATATATTGTGGCGCCTTGTTCCACGCAGCCCTTGAGCAACAATTTTATTAATAATTGGGCATTTAAATAGCTACTTTATTCCGATGTTAAGCCTATTACCTTGTTATTTTACTTTTATAATTAGTAATCATAGGAGCAGAAAGTAGTAATTTCAACTCAAAGAAGACTTGAGTTCAGTCGTCTTGTTGCTCAGAGTTTTAATTATGTTGGTGCCAAAAAAAAAGCACATAGCAACAGTATTCCCCTACTGATACGGGCAGGCAATGCCTCACACGGCCGATACCTATACCATAATCAGATGGTTGGTTCCTCTCCAATATTTCGGAATAAAACAAGAGAGCTGCTCCCCATTCCGCAGTCACGTTCTACCTTGGGTCTGTCCTTACTTGGTCTACTCGTACACATGTTGTACTCTAATCATCATGAGTTACTAGTTATTCCTTTATTCCATCCCTGACAATTGCCTTATTGCATAATATATATCCAGGACTCAGAGATTTGTGGGTCTGATCACTAAAACAATGTGGACCATGGGGTCTTTATTTGTGATTTAGTAGTGTTTAGGGGGTCACTTAGGATGGATTTTCTTTGGTTATTGGAATAATCCAGAATGTCCATTTGTATGAGTTGTGATTGTGCATAAATTATCACTTCTGGTGGATTCCTCAGATCTGATGATTAGTAATAGTGATGAAACCAGAAAGTCCATCATAGTAGGGATTTATTTACAGATTTCCCAAAGGTCTGAACCCCACCAAACAGTGCTAACATATCCTGGGCCATCAGCAATTAAAGAGATTTTATCAGATTTCACAGTGCAATCTGCATTTATTATTTATTTCACTCACTTATATAGTCCCACAGCACTTTACAGTCATCACTGTCCCCATTGGGGCTCACAACCCCCCAAAGTGCTGATCCAGCAGCGAGAAATATTGTATTGGGGTGTAACTACGCACTTCTAGCTCTTCAGCCTAAGGGCTCGTGCAGACGACCGTATAAATCGGACGAGGGCTATTTGTCGTTTTAATGGATGGCGCTCGTGTACCTGTGTTATATGGGGCTGTGCACATGTCCAATTTTACCTCTGTGATTCGGATGGCACTCGTCCATTCAAGTCTTTGGGTCCATGAAAAAAATCAGACATCAAAGTGCCTTCAGATTTTCACGGACTAATATAATCGTGAAGAAGAAGGTCAAGAAACTTGTTTTTGTTTTTTTTTTACTCTCCACTTCTGAGAAAAACAGATCCCATCCTGACCAAACTCTGATTAGCATAATCGGACCTATTTTCGGATGGAGAGAATACGGGTCGTGTGATCCTACCCTCCTGCTGTATCTCCTATCTAAGAGTGCCCTCCCTTGGCTGACACCCGCAGCACTCTGGTGTCATAAAGGAATAAACTAGCTTTTTTTTAAAGGGCTATTTAGTCATATAATGATGTGGCAGGGAGTGGGTTTAAAGTTTGATAGGTTCCCTTTTAAATAGCTCTCTTAGATCTGATTAAGCTGTTGTACTTACTTTGAAATCACATGTCAGAATGACTGTATAATAAGGATTGAGTCTAGTAAAATGTTCATTTTTATATCAGGGGAAAATATTCAAAGGGATTTTCAAAGTGAGTACACCCAGATCAACAGATCTGAAAGATCTATTTAATAATGCATTGACAAATCTGGCGACAGAAGGGAATCGACAGGCAATATTGTGAAGCCGTAAAAACCATCCAGGTCATCACCCAATTATAGTCAGAGATAGCAATTTAAGACTCCTCGGGTCTTCTGATGTGATGCCCAGTGGCACGGTAGTAACAGAACAGTCCAGTATTTAAGAGAATGTAATGCACAGCACTCATACACATAAATAGCCCCCTCTGATTTTCAGCTCTGTCTATGCACAGCGTAGACTGAACTGTCTTCAGTGGTCCTGGTGGGGTCATACAGAGCTCATCACAGAGAACTAAAGCCGATAGAACAATGATATTTTCAATAATACAACAAGAAACTGAAAGTGACACCTCACTGAAATTAGGGTCTCTATCCCTGTTTTATGCATCCTTCAGATTGGGTGGCATAGACCTGCATAAATATAAGGTCCAGTTATCCAACAAAATCTCATATTGCCAATTCTGTCGTACCCTTCTCCCTCAGAATTCAATGAGAGCCACTGTGGAGCAGCACGAAGGCCGTGCAGAGGCCCTGCCACCTGTAAAGACACTGGTCACACTTGGAAAAGAAGACCTATCTATAAAGGTATGTTCATACTATACATTGTTGCCCATCCTGGTTCCAACTGTTAAACACCTTAGAAGCCATGGTGAATAGCAGCCACCATATCTAAGTGTTTAACAGAGGGAGAGGGCTCCCTCTGTCAAATGGCGCCTCACAAAGTCCTCACAGGGCGCCAATGAGTTACCATGACGGCCAGTAGTGTAACAAAGGCATAAGAGAAACTTTTTGGCATCATAATTTTCACACCAACCCATGGAATAATGTCAACTTATTATTTCTGCGGCATAGTTGACAGCAATGTAATGCAAAAAAACAATAGTGGTGTTGACTGTTTTAGTCCCAGGAAACGTTAAAGGGGTTTTCCACACTCCAAACCTGTATCTGAACACTTGTATACTTCCATACAACAAACACAGATGTTGCTCACCATCCTTGGGTTCAGCGCTGCCTTTCTGACGCTTATTTGGTCTTTATTTGCTGGCTGCAATGGTGACATTATAACTACAGTGCACATCATTGTTGCAGCCAATTACTGAGCGGCTCTGCTGAGGAGGATGATATGAGCTGCTGAGCTCAGTGATTGGCTGCAGCGGTGATGTGCATTGTAGCGATGACATCATCACGGCAGCCTGTAAACAAATACCGGACCTGTAGTATTTGTATGATACAGGCATTTGGGTATATATCAAAGTGGTGCCATTCAAAACTTTTTCCACAAAAAAAACAAGTCCACACACAACTATATCAACAGCAAAATAAAAAGTTATTATTCTAGAAATGCAACAATCTCTTTAAATCAACCTTAGGAATGAAAGCGAAGATGAGTAATTTAGATTGAGTGCATGTCCGCTCCTAAATGAGACGTCTAACCCTCTCCCCTTCCCTAGATCAGCGACCAAGGTGGAGGAGTGCCACTGAGGAAGATAGATCGCCTTTTCAACTACATGTACTCCACAGCCCCCAGACCCAGCCTGGAGCCCAGCAGGGCAGTGCCATTGGTAGGCCCGAAACCTCTGCAATGTCTTATTGTCAACTTTTATAAAACAGAGGAAATTAAAGGGCAGGTTGGGTATAATGGGCAGAATGAAGCTGACTTTAAGGCAGTTGTTATGAAATGTTCCATTACTTATCGTAACATAAATAGAAACCTATTGGGGCTGTCTCTCCAGAGAAAACCCTTTTTTTAATTTAAAGGGAACCTGACAAATGTTTAACTCCCCCCCCCCCCCCCCCCCCCCTCCCTCCTACCTCTAAGTAATTAATGTGATTATTAGAAAACTTTTGATCTATTTGTAATAGAGACATGAAGATTTGATCAGTGGAGATTCCGAGATTCCCCCTCACCTTTCCCCACAATCCCGGCTCGTGTAGACATCAGTTTTTCACATACGAGTTCTATCCATTGTTTTGACTGATAGGACTCCTACCTATTATAGTCTGTGGGACCCTTCATAAATCCATGGGTTTTTACTTACTGAGTGGTCGTCGCCAAAACGCAGATATATGTCTGATTTTGATCTGAATCACTAATCAATGAAAGTCTATGGATGTGGGAAAAAATCAGGTAGCACTCGGATACCATTTCTGTGTGGTCAGAACTTCATGTTTGATAGGAGCAGCTTAGGAAAATTCTCGTATGCAAAGCATAAATTGATGAAACTCTGGTGGTAAAAATTGACGCGTGAATTCTGAAAATTGGTCTATTTTTTTGCATAAGTGAAAAATCACTGATGTCTGATTGAGCCCGAACTAAAACAAAGGAGTGTTAGTAGAGAAGTTACAAGGCTCCACCATTGCTGACCTGTCTACAGGTGCTCGGCTGATTATCCATTACAGGGGTGGACATTGGTGCAAACCAGTGCCCACTACTACCTCTCAGGTGGAACTGTGCATTAGGAGGATCTATTGGACTGCAAAGGTCCCATGTGGTGTTCTTGCACAGGGGCCTCTTCTGTCGGTGTCCGCCAGTGGTCCATTAGGTAGTCGCTCTTCTGCCTACAGACAATAGGCCAGTTTCAGTTCATTTCAAAGGGATGTCCAGACAAAACTAGACATTATACACTATAATGATGGAGCGAAATACTATTTCTAGTTTCTCCTCTTCTCTATTGAAAACACTAAAGGTGTCCTTATTGTCATTCTCTTTACTTTTAGGCTGGTTTTGGGTATGGATTGCCCATCTCTCGTCTCTATGCTCGCTATTTCCAAGGAGACCTTAAACTCTATTCCATGGAAGGTGTTGGCACAGATGCAGTTATCTACCTTAAGGTATTACTTCCAAAGCTCCTGCAAAGATTTATGCCTCGTATAATGGTATCTTTAATATATTTAATAAAGGGGTTGTCCAGCATATATAAATAACTCTTATAGGGAACTTGACAGCAGATACATGCTGCCTGAACCACTGGCTGTATTATCAGACTATGGCTGTATGAATTCAGCCATGTATGCTTGACTGCAGCCTTTCCCAGAAAAACATGTTTTAAAAGCCATCGGGGACTGAGCCATGCGGGAGACTAGTCGGATAGGTGGCTTCTCCCTGCCCACTGCCAGTGACTGACAGGTCTCTCCCTATATACACATGCAGATAGAGACCTGTCACTCAAAGGAAGCAGGCAGGGAGAAAGCGCTGGGGACTTAAGCACACGGGAGACTAAGGCTTTTAAAGTATGTGATGTTTTGCTCAAGCACTAATCTAGCTGAAATCATGTACCAGTGTCTGATTCATGCTGCCCATGGATATATCCGCTGTTGGGTTCCTTTTAAGTGGCTCAGACTAATTAAAAACAAAAAACCTACTTGAATATAAACACCCTCATCAATCACCCACAGCTCTTGATCCAAAGCTCCGTTCCATCTGGTCTCCGCTTACTGGTCCCTCTTGACACATCGGAAATGGCAGTAAATGCAGCTCATCATATCACTGGCCACAGCTTTGAATTGCCTCAGCCAGCGATTGATTGAGTGGTACCAGGTGGACTGATTAAGTGTCAAAACTGGAGTTGTGGCGGATGCATGAGAGTAAGGGTGCTTTCACATTGCGTTCTGGCACCCGTTTAGTGGCCCCCACAGGGCCTACTCCTGAACCCCTCATAAAACGGGATTCGTACATATGCGCCAACGGGGCCATAGACTATAATAGTGCACACAGAGCAAATGTACACTCTGCTGTGCATAATTTTCGAACATTTATACCTACTGGAGGCTTACACCCAAACGTAGTAGACTGCATCTGAGAGTCCATCTCCAGTAGGTGTACACACCCGAAAATGATGCATGGCAGAGCACACATTTGCTCTGTCTGCACCATTATAGTTTTATGGCCCCGTTGGCGTATACGTACAAATCCCGTTTTACGGGGGGTTTAGGTGTAGTCCCCGACGGGTCCAACGAATGGGTGCCAGAACACAATATGAAAGCATCCGAATCCTGTTTTTCATTTTTTTTCATACTATTCTGAACCCTTTAGAAATATTTTTTTATCTCTGGGCGAGCCTTTTTAATAAATTTTATATATTTTTTAAATAATACTATTTACTTTCTTTTTTTTTACATTTAGGCCGTTTCTGGCGAGTCTTTCGAGAGACTGCCGGTGTTTAACAAGTCAGCCTGGCGGCACTACAAGAATGCCGCAGAAGCTGACGACTGGAGCAACCCAAGCAGAGAACCGCGGGACGCTTCAAAGTACAAGGCTAATAAATGAGCCGCCATAAGGATTGGCATGTATAGCGCCCTCATATTTGGGCAGAGTTTGCAGTTACACAACCACTGTAATATTAACGGAAAATACTCTTAAAAGAAGGCCAGTTCTCTGCCATTCACATTGTACCTTCTGTGACGTGTAAATGATGATTGACGCTTGGTTCCCTGTAACCAGATGTGAGGGTCTGCACTGCTGTTTGTGGATCTATGTAGTCACTGATGTTATTATTTTAATTTTTTTTTCACAGTTGATTTGTGAAATTAACTTTCTATTTGGTCTTGGTGGTCACCAAGGATTGACGTCGAAAAGTGGGAGAATATTTAAAGCTTTTGTTCTTCTAATATACCATTGCCTATGCAATAAAAGTTCACCAAGCAGTGCAGGTATCAAAACACAGTAGTGAATATAATAAGAGATATTGCTATATGGGTGTAAGATATTGGTCATATTTTGGGCTTGTATATAGTAGTTGTTGGGGTATTGCCCCATATGGAGTGGTCCTTTGATCACTGCCTTTAGCATTAGTATAAGATATGCCACTTTAGGGGACAGTGCTGCAATCTTCCTATTTTATATTGCATGTAAGAAAAATTATGTTTGCAAAATGGCTGTTTTACCCAGTGTGAACCTGCGGTAACCAACATTTTTTAAAGAACGACCTTGCTATGTAATAAGAGAGTTATAACCTTTATTTTATGGCTTTTGTGTATACTTCAATGCTGATTCTGTAGCGATATGGGGCAATACGTAATGGAGTATTTAACGGGTATTTATTACTTTGCAGCTATATTTGCCTATTGGCTGATTCCTATTGTTAATTACTGCAAATGGTCTTATTGTTTGGGGGGGGGGTGAGAGTCTGCCAATCAACTCAAAGGCAATTCTTCTGTATTTATTTATGTTCTAAAATACTTCAGACCAAAGAAAAAACAAATCAGCATAGGCTCAATTACAGATTCCGTACGTTTTCAAGATATAATAGTGTAATCATGTCCACAGTCAATGGAAGAGGATGCCTTTTACTGCCTCACTTGTTATCTACACAGCCGCAGCTCTCACTTCCTCCGGATGTCTGTTATGTCCTAGAAGGGGGAGAATGAAGCCAGTGTTGATTGGCTGCAGGGATCGCATGACATAACAATGTCACGCAAACCCCTGGTGAGTCTGCAACAGAGGTGAGTATAGGTGTTATTTTACTGGAGGGAAACATGGGTATTGAGAAGGAATTGTCCGAATAGTGGAGAACTCCTTTAAATCATGCTATTGATGTTAGCCAGTTTTCAAACATTTTCTGTCTTGTAGTTTTCCCAATGACCACTAAGTTCTTTCAGTAAGCTGACACTTCCCGCACTTTAGAGATCATTTCTCAGCAGACATTTATGATTACAGGCAGGATGATGATAACACAAGATGACACAATAGGTGATTGTCACAGCTTACCCCTGCCCCGCACAGTGACCTCTGCACGAGTTGTTATATACTTGTGCCTGCTGTAAAGTTTATCTCTGAATGCTATCAGCAACATCTCAGACAAAATGGCATATAGAAGCATGCACAGGAAATGGAGAACAAATATACGGGAAATGAAACAAATTAGAAAAAAAAAGTTTCATCATCTGATTTCAATTGTTAAAAGAAAAATTAGATGAAACATTTCCTTAAAAAGAACATGCCTCTAAAATCCTAAATCAAAACTTTAGAGTAGTTTCTTAGTTATATCTCAGAAACCTAGTGACTACTAGTGTAACCACTGTTCGCAGAAAGGTTTTCTCCCGAGTTTCTTTATAGAACCATTAACATTTTCTGGTGAATCTAACGTTGTGGTGTGGACACTGTTACACTCTGTTGGGAAAGTTGCTGATGTAAGAATTCAATGTTCAGGTCATCTTGTCCAGGTAATTTAGTATTTGAGCTAGCCCTTAGATGGTTGGCTTAACTACTACACCAAATACATACAGCAGCTACTCCCCATGCCAGGCGTCAGGCATGTTTATGGAAAAGTTGTGGCGATCGGCTGTCTGCTGATATATTGTAAATTTTTTCCAAATGTATACCAGATTTTGAGATGTAGAGCAGTTTTTGTGTGTATTTTTTTAAAGGGGTTCTGTGAGTAGAATCAACCCTCCTAAGCCATCTACGTGGACACACAGGTCATAAAAAGCTGCATAAAATGAACCCTTGATATCTGTGATACGATGTTGTCATTCAGAAAAATCCACATTTTTCTTAATATGTAAAGTGAGCTGTTAAGATCTTTGGGATCAAAATGAGAATCTGCCTCTAAATAAAAGGGGGCATTACCAGTGTGAACCAAGTAATGACTCACACCTTGCTCTCATAATCACACACCACTCTGCAGTGAAATTAAAACGAACAAACACAGTACAGCAGAACTGAACCTGGTCTCATTACTAACACATTTGCAGTTGCAGTTGTCCTCTCTTTAGTCCTCCAGCTTCCATCTCGCTGGTAGCCAGTGTGGAGGAAAAGGCAGTACAGCAGGGCTGACACCATTGTGAGCAGAGAGCTGCAGCTGCAAATGTGTTTGTAATGAGACAAAGTTCACTACTGCTGTATTGTGTTAGCCCTGATCTCACTGCAGAACTGTGTGATTATGAGAGAAAAGTGTCAGTCGTACCTCACACTGGTATCACCTCCTTTCATTTAAAATAAGCTCTGGAGGCAGATTCTCGGAGATCCGTGTCCGGCCCATAGATCTTAACAGCTCTTTTACATATTAATTCATGGATTTCTCTGGAAATCTGATAAGGATCTCAGATATCAAGATATTATTTTATTTATCTTTCTGTGACTTTTGACAGCTTAGGAGGGATGATCCTATTGACAAGATTCCCTTTAAATCTAACCTCAGAAGGGGCACAGGGAAAACCCTTAGCCATAAAGCCTTAGACTATTGGTGCATGTCACTGATATCAGGGATTGCTAAAATGTTTGGAGTACACAGAAATCGACTTTGTGCTATTGATGATTCCTTGGTAACATTAAGTGTACAAATATAGTCACCCCTTTTGATGTAGTTTTTTTTTTTTTTTCTTATTTAGTAAAATCTCATGGAATGAATTATGTCAGCTCTGAATCAAACCTGTATTTGTGAATCAAGCCTTAAGCCAATATCACACATATTGTTCTATTATATTGTATATTTTCTTCTGAAAAAAAAAACATCAAAAACTCTTATTCTGTGTGACCCTGGCCCACTCCTATCACTGTGTGGTGTAAAGAAAGCATTTTAAGTTTTGTTTTTATGTTGCATCAGTTTTTAGTCCATAAAAGTACAGAACTGCATTATGGAATTTGGCGCGACAATAATGGTAGAATTTTTAAAAGAAATGATTCATCAGTGAAATGATCTATTGTTTAAATCAGGCTTCTATGTTAAATGTATTTAAAAAATAAAATAAAATTCAGGTCATTATTAATATTGAAAAGAAAAAATAAAAACTTGAATTTCCCACACTGATCACTAGGCCTAATATTAAGGTTAGACCTTCTCGTACCTGTCTTGTTTAGCCGCTACATGGACATTGGCAGCAATAAACTGACTCAGACCCGATTTGATTATATAAAAGTATTTTCTATGCATGCTGTCAATGCGACGAAAGGGAAGGGGGGACATAACCTGTCATATCTGCTTGATAAAGAGGTTATCTTTCATTGCAATCTTGCCTGTGGTGATAATGAGGCTAATGAAAAGGTATCTGTACAAGAAATAAAGTATGACTCTAATTTAAAGCCTAGTGGCCACTGTGAAAGTTGCAAGATTTCAATTTTATAATATTGTGATATAGAAAATTAAAAAAAAATACATTTAACATAAATACCAAAGATTAAAAAAAAACAAATGTTCATTTTCTGATGACATCTTCCATTTCACTTTGTAGTCTTTACAATGAGTTTTGCTAAAACAAACTTTTTGTTCTTCCTTTTGCCATTTATGTTATAAATTTTGTATCTGATTTTGTATTGTGGTTCTCCAGCATTATGTATTATTTATATTGTTGAGTTTTTCAATGAACTGGCTGCTTTTTACTCTTTTGGATTATTTGGATTATTTTATGTTTCCCTAATGGATTTGTATATCATGTTTAAAAAATTGTTTCTGGGAAAAATAAACCTATTTTTTTTTTATTATAAAATGCCACCTTCTCACTTTCTACAGAACTTTGTCTCTTATTAATTAAAGGTATAAAGACTTCTGTTACATTCCGTTAATCATAGATCAATAAAAAAAAAAGTCAGAAACTGAAGCCTCAGTGCAAGTGTGAACAGAACCTGAAACAGTTTTTCCTTTAATGATGCAGTAAGATCCTACTTTCTGAAAAGATTGGCAACAGAGACAGTATTATTATTATTATCATTATTATTATTAATTTATATATCGCCATTGATGCAGCCAACGGGGCTGGAGGGAAGGAAACAAAGCGCGCTCCATGGGAGCGGCTCTTAGCGCATGCGCGGGAGGGGAGGCAGAGCAGGGCATGTCACAGGGCCCTATGACGTGCAGGGGAGGGGGGAATATGGTAATTTACCACAGAGGCGACGATTTAGGGGGAATAGTAAGCAGACAGGAGGGGACGCCAAGCCTCTGGAAAACAGACTTTATAAAACCAGATTTCTCTGCAATCAGACCTTTACTATGGCCATACAGGCAGGTATAGATTTACTTTTCTATAACCTGTATGCCCATAGTAGAGGTCTGATATCGCCCGGGGGGGGGGGGGGGGGGGGTGACACATTCCCTTTAAAGTATGCTGTGGTTGAATGATCGTATAATGAACTATCATAATGCCAACGCTGGCATTTAAAGATGGCCTTTCACAAGTTTTACCATGTTAAACTGCCCACTTCATGGAATTGTGGCTGCAGAGCTGAATAAAATGTGAATTTTATTTTTGATATTTCTCATCTCCGTTGCAGAGATATTAGCTTGTAAAGTTTAGATTCTAGCTTGCTTTTCAACTGAGGCAGAGATTAGTCTTTGGGGGCTTGTACTTGTTCCCCTGCATGAGATTGACCAATCATAAGCAGGAGTCGTCATGCAGATTAAAAAAGAAAATTCTCCCAGAGAAGGTCAGTACAGACTTCCTCTGTTTTGATATCGAAAGATGTAATGACACATTCAGGTGAGTGGTGGGGGACATTGAGAGCACAGTTGTATGTCATTATATGTCTCCATAACACAGAGAGAGCCTGTACTGGCCTTCTCTGGAAGCTCATTCTTTTTGTCACCACCCGCTTATTATTCTTTATCCTCGTGCAGGGGAAAATGTCCCCCATACACAAATCTCTGCTAACTCCCCCTTGGTTGATGATGAAATTAGCATATCAACTTTAATAGCTAATGAGAAATTAAAAAAATAAAATCTACATTTTATTGAGCTCTGCAGCCACTATTCCATGATGTGGCCAGTTTAACCTGATGGTGGAAGGTCTTCTTTAAGTGCATATTGCCCTTAGTCGTTCAACAAAATTCTAGATGTTCACTGCCAGCAGGCAACAGACGAACCATCGTTCTGAAAATATTCTTTCGACAAAAGATGTTTATCCCCTTCACCCTGAAACCTGTTTTCACCTTCATGATCAGGCCAAACTTGGGTCACTTTATGAGGTAATAACTCTGGAACGCTTCAACATATCCCAATGATTCTGAGGTTGTTTTTTTCGTGACGTTGTACTTTGTTAGTGGTAAATTTTGGCTGAGATTTTTGGCTTTTATTTGTGAAAATATCAGAATTTTGACTATAGTTTTGAAAATTTCACAATTTTCAAATTTGTTATTTTTATGCCCTTAAACCAGAGAGTTATATCACACAAAATAGTTAATAAATAACATTTCCCACATGTCTACTTTTACATCAGCATCATTTTTAAAACATCGTTTTTTTTGTTCAAGTCAGAAGGTTTAAAAGTTGATCAGTAACTTTCGGTTTTCCATCAAAATTTACAAAACCATTTTTTGTTTACTGACTACATTACGTTTGAAGTGACTTTGAGGGGCCTGTGTGACAGAAAATACCCTAAAGTGACACCATTTTAAAATATGCACCTCTCAAAGTGCTCAAAACCACATTTAAGATGTTTATTAACCCTTTAGGTGCTTCACAGGAATTAAAGCAATGTAGAAGAAAAAAATGAAAATTTTAATTTTTTCCAAAAATGTTTCTTTAGCCCCAAATTTTAAATTTTCACACAGATAACAGGAGAAAATGGACAGTGCAATTTGTTGTGCAGTTTCTCCTGTGTACGCCGATACCCCATTTGTGGTGGGAAACTACTGTTTGGGCGCACAGCAGGGCTCAGAGGGGAAGGAGCACCAGTTGAATTCTGGAGTGCAATTTTGGCTGGAATAGTTTGCGGATGCCATGTCACATTTAAAGAGCCCCTGATAAGCCAAAACAACAGAAACCCCCACAAGTGACCCCATTTTGGAAACTACACCTCTAGAGGAATTCATCTTGGGGTGTGGTGAACATTTTTAACACTCAGGCAATTCACAGAATTGTATAACATTGGACTGAATTGATGGAAAATTATAATTTTTTTCCACTAAAATGTTGCTTTGACCCCAAGTTTTCAATTTCAAAAGGGATAATAGGAGAAAATGAATGATACAATTTAAGAAAAAGAATGGATAGGCCCATTAATTTATTAAACATTCTTTAAGCTTTATTAAAGATAATAAAGCTGAAAGAATTTTTAATAATTGGATGTGCCTATCCATTCTTTTTCTTTGGATGGACATTTCTGGTTGGTCAGCTGTATCTGAATGGCACTCCTGAAGATAGGTGTTTTCTAAATGTTAGTACAATGGGAATTTTTTCTTCCTTTTCATGGAGAACGATACAGTTTGTTGTGCAATTCTCCTGAGTACTCCAATATCCCATATGTGGTCGAAAACTATTTTTGAGGCAGAGTGCACAGCTCAGAAGGTAAGCAGCGCCATATTAGGGTTCAGATTTTTGCTGGAAGGTTTGAGTGTGCAATGTCATATTGGTGGACCCCCTTAGGTGCCAGAAAAGCAGAAACCTCCAGTAAATGACTCAATACAAACTACACCCCACAATTCATTTAGGGGTGCAGTGATCACGCTGACACCACTTGTGCCTTAAAGAATTTTATACCATTGGTCAGCAAATAAATAATCATTACATTTTTACCCCTAAAATGTTTTAGCCCCAAGTTTTTAATTTTTATAAGGACTAAGGCTGCGTGCCCACTATGCATTTTTCAAGCGTTTTTGCTGCGGAATTTCTGCAGCAAAAACGCTTAAAAAACGCTTGGTAATACGTGCCTCATGGTCCCCAATGATGATCCGCATTATCATTGCGAAAAAATCTGCAGCATGTCTATTCATTTTGCGGACACACAGCGTAATTGCCGCCATTGCCTTGCATTGAATCGCTTAATATCCGCATGACTACATGTGCACATACGGATATTAAGCGATTCAATGTGCGGATGGTACCCGGGTCTGGAGAAGAGGAGACTCTCATCCAGACTCGGGTACCATGGTACCTGTAAAAAAAAAAAAAAAGAATTAAAATAAAAAATGTACACTATACTTAGCTTCTGATGACCCCCAGTATCCATAGCGATCTGTTCTGGCTTCCCGGCAGCTCGCGATGGTCTAAAAGGACCTGCCATGATGTCATTTAGTCACGTCACATGTCCCCCGGTCTCCTCTGTAGAGAAAAGAGGAAAATAAATAGGGATTATCGGATTTTCCACATAAAGATATTCAGAAAGTTTGGTGTCTATTGCTCCTAAATATATACCTTCTCTTAATAATTTACTCAATTCTTGTTGGAAGGCTGAAGTAGGATCCCCACTAAGTTTGATATAAGTATTATCATCATTAAGAACATTTTATGTTCTTGGAGATATAAGGAGGTATTAAGGACAACTATCCCACCAGAACACGGTTATATTACATTCTCCACACAATATAGCACTGAATTCCATAAAATTATTTTGATTATTAAAAGATTCCTTCCTATGCTGAATCATGATATTAAACTGGCACAAATTTTGCAGAACACGGATATAAGATTTGTAGCTAAAAAAGCCTGTACTTTGGGTAATATTCTTTCATCTAGCTATTATATGGATAAATCATTACCTGCCAACAATACAGGCACATGGCTATCTACAAAAGCCTTTTTTAGATGTGGCCATAATATTTGTAAATCCTGCAATTATGCTAATGTTTCCCCAACCTTTTGTATTTTCAACCAATGGACGTGAATATTCTATTAACCCCTTTACCCCCGAGGGTTGTTTGCACGTTAATGATCAGGCCAATTTTTACAATTCTGACCACTGTCACTTTATGAGGTAATTACTCTGGAACTCTTCAACATATTCCCCTGATTCTGAGATTGTTTTTTCGTGACATATTGTACTTCATGATTGTGGTAAAATTTCTTCGATATCACTTGCGTTTATTTGTTAAAAAAATGGAAATTTGGCGAAAATGTTGAAAATTTTGCAATTTTTCATGCCCTTAAATGAGAGAGATATGTCACACAAAATAGTTAATAAATAACATTTCCCACATGTCTACTTTACATCAGCACAATTTTGGAACCAAAATTTTTTCTTATTAGGGAGCTATAAGGGTTAAAAGTTGACCAGCGATTTCTCATTTTTCCAACAAAATTTACAAAACCATTTTTTTAGGGACCACATCATATTTGAAGTCACATTGAGGGGTCTTTATGACAGAAAATACCCAAAAGTGACACCATTCTAAAAACTACACCCCTCAAAGTGCTCAAAACCACATTCAAGAACTTTATTAACCCTTCAGGTGCTTCACAGGAATTTTTGGAATGTGGAAGAAAACAATGAACATTTAACTTTTTTCACAAAAATGTTACTTTAGACCCATTTTTTTTTGATTTTCGCAGGGGTAACAGGAAAAAATGGACCCCAAAATTTGTTGTGCAATTTCCCCTGGGCACGCAGATACCCCATATGTGGGGAAAAACCACTGTTTGGGCGCACGGCAGGGTTCGGAAGGGAAGGAGCGCCATTTGACTTTTTGATTGTAAAATTTGCTTGAATAATTAGCGGACGCCATGTTGTGTTTGGAGAGCCCCTGATGTGCCTAAACAGTGGAACCCCCCCCACAAGTGACACCATTTTGGAAACTAGACCCCTCAGGAAACTTATCTAGATGTGTGGTGAGTACCCTGAACCCGCAAGTCCTTTGCAGAAGTTTATAACATGGAGCCGTGAAAATAAAAAAATCTAACTTTTTCCACAAATTATGTTTTAGCCCCAATTTCTTTATTTTCACAAGGGTAAGAGAAGAAAATGGACCCCAAAAACTTTTTTGCAATTTCTCCTGAGTACGCCAATACCCCATATGTGAGGAAAATACAGTGTTTGGGCGCACTGCAGAGTTCAGAAGGGAAGGAGCACTGTGTGACTCTTTGAACGCAAAATCAGCTTGAATCGAGAGCGGACACCATGTCGCGTTTGGAGAGCCCCTGATGTGCCTAAACAGTGAAGCTCCCCCACAAGTGACCTCATTTTGGAAACTACACCCCTCAAGGATTTTATCAAGGGGTATAGTAAACATTTGGAACCCAGAGGTACGACACAGAATTTGATAACATTAGGTCATCATATTGAATAAGTTGTCATTAGTTTTGAACGCATGTGCTCGCTGCTTGAGTTTGCGTCGGGTACTCAGGTATGCACCATGTATCAAGGGTGCTCGAGTGACGTGCTCGAGTCCCAGCCCGCATGTTTCACGGTTATTAGACACCCAAAGAAAACCATGTGGGGATCGCTCGTGCATGGCAGGCAATCCCCGCAAGGTTTTTTTGGCCGTGAAGCATATGGGGCGGAGACTCGAGCATGTCACTCGAGCACCCACGATACTCAATGCATACCCGAGCACCCGATACAAGTAGCGAGCACTTGCGCTCAACACTAGTCGCTATATCATCATCTTTTTTTTTTTTTTTTTTTTTTTTTTTTTACTTTTGAAAAAAATCCTAGCCTAACCTCACCCTAGCCCAACCCTAGCACAACCCTAACCCGAGAGGTTTTTTTTACCCCTTTCCTCATGTGGTATAAGTGATTAGACAACTTTATTCTTCGGGTCGGTGCGATTACAGCGATACCAGAATCATATCGGGTTTTTATGATTGACAGCTGTCACACACTAAAAGACGCATTTTTTTGTAAAATCTAGTTTTTGCATATTTTGAGAGCTATAATTTTTCCATATTTTGGCCGACAGAGTCATGTGACTGCTTGTTTTTTGTGGGATGAGTTGACGTTCTTATTGGTGCCATTTTCAGGCACGTGACCTTTTTTGATCGCTTTCGATTCCGATTTTTGGGAGGCAGAATAAACAAAAAACAACAATTCAAGAATTGGTTTTTTTTAAAAAAAATTTATTCTGCTCCGCGTGTCGTAAAATTGTTGAGGTAGCTTTATTCTTTGGGTCAGTACGTTTACAGTGTTACCACATTTATATCGTTTTTCTAGGTTTTGGCGCTTTTACATAATAAAAGCAATTTTATAGAGAAAAATTTTTAGCATCGCTTTATTCTGAGAGCTATAACTTTTTTATTTTTCGTCTGATGGAGCTGTATGGCAGCTTGTTTTTTGCGGGACAAAATGACGTTTTCAGTGGTACCATTTTTATTTATATTCGTCTTTTTGATCGCGTGTTATTCCATTTTTTGTTTGGCAGTATGATAAAGCATTGTTTTTTGCTTCGTTTTTTATTTATTTATTTTTTACCATATTCACTGAAGGGGTTAACTAGTGGGACAATTTTATAGGTCAGGTCGTTCCGAATGCGGCGATACCAAATATGTGTACTTTTATTGTTTGTTTGTTTTTTCATAATAATTATTGATGGGTACATTATATTTTTATTTTTGGTGGATTATTTTTTTTATATATTTTTACAAAAAAAATTTAATTTTTTTTTTTTTTTTTTTACTTTCTGACCGTTTTTTTATTTTTATTCTTTGTCCCACCATGGGACTTTCACTTTTTTTATTCTGATCGCCTGCATAGCACAGGGATGGAGCACCATCCCTGTGCTATGCAGGCAGTCAGCTCTGCACAGTGAGAAGATTGTTTGGTCATGCACTGCGCATGACCAAAAAAATCTTCCTGCTGTCTGGTGACCCGGATGTTCTCATGACGACATCGGGTCGTCATGGCAACATCCGGGAAGCCGCGGCAGACAGCGCTGGAGGCCGGAAGTGGAGGTGAGTATTGCGATCACCTCCTCTTAGCCACCGCAATGCTGCGATCGACTTTGATCGCAACATTGCGGGGTTAATGTGCCGGGAGCGGTGCGGGACCGCTCCCTGCACATAGCATCGGGTGTCAGCTGTAACAATCAGCTGTAACAATCAGCTGACAGCCGGCGGCGATCGCGCCCGCACAGCCTGTGTGCATGAGCGACCGCAATGACGTATTAATACGGGTCAGGCTTTTAAAGCCCAGGGCGCAGATACGTATCAATACAGTTATATGAAAAAGTTTGGGCACCCCTATTAATCTTCAGCTTAATGTTTTATAAAAATTGGTGTTTTTGCAACAGCTATTTCAGTTTGATATATGTAATAACTGTTGGACACAGTAGTGTTTCTGCCTTGAAATGAGGTTTATTGTACTAACAGAAAATGTGCAATCTGCATTCAAACAAAATTTGACAGGTGCATAAGTATGGGCACCTCACCAGAAAAGTGACATTAATATTTAGTAGATCCTCCTTTTGCAAAAATAACAGCCTCTAGTCGCTTCCTGTAGCTTTTAATGAGTTCCTGGATCCTGGATGAAGATATTTTTGACCATTCCTCTTTACAAAACAATTCCAGTTCAGTTAAGTTTGATGGTCGCCGACCATGGATAGCCCTCTTCAAATGATCCCACAGATGTTCAATGATATTCAGGTCTGGGGACTGGGATGGCCATTCCAGAACATTCTAATTGTTCCTCTGCATGAATGCCTGAGTAGATTTGGAGCGGTGTTTTGGATCATTGTCTTGCTGAAAGATCCATCCCCTGCGTAACTTCAACTTTATCACTGATTCTTGAACATTATTGTCAAGAATCTGCTGATACTGAGTGGAATCCATGCGTCGCTCAACTTTAACAAGATTCCCAGTGCCGGCATTGGCCACACAGCCCCAAAGCATGATGGAACCTCCACCAAATTTTACTGTGGGTAGCAAGTGTTTTTCTTGGAATGCTGCGTTTTTTTGCCGCCATGCATAACGCCTATTTGTATGACCAAACAACTCAATCTTGGTTTCATCAATCCACAGGACCTTCTTCCAAAAAGAAATTGGCTTCTCCAAATGTGCTTTTGCATACCTCAGCCGACTCTGTTTGTGGGGTGCTTTCAGAAACGACTTCTTTCGCATCACTCTCCCATTCAGCTTCTTGTGCAAAGTGCGTTGTATAGTTGACCGATGCACAGTGACACCATCTGCAGCAAGTTGATGCTGCAGCTCTCTGGAGGTGGTCTTAAGATTGTCCTTGACTGATCTCACCATTCTTCTTCTCTGCCTTTCTGATGTTTTTCTTGGCCTGCCATTTCTGGCCTTAACAAGACCTGTCCCTGTGTTCTTCCATTTCCTTACTATGTTCCTCACAGTGGAAACTGACAGGTTAAATCTCTGCGACAGCTTTTTGTATCCTTCCCCTGAACAACTATGTTGAATAATCTTTGATTTCAGATCATTTGACAGTTGTTTTGAGGAGCCCATGATGCCACTCTTCAGAGGAGATTCAAACAGGAGAACAACTTGCAAGTGGCCACTTTAAGTAGCTTTTCTCATGATTGCATACACCTGGCTATGAAGTTCAAAGCTCAATGAGGTTACAAAACCAAAAAAAGTGCTTTAGTAAGTCAGTAAAAAGTAGGTAGGAGTATTTAAAACAAGAAAATAAGGGTGCCCATACTTATGCACCTGTCAAATTTTGTTTGAATGCAGATTGCACATTTTCTGTTAGTACAATAAACCTTATTTCAAGGCAGAAACATTACTGTGTCCAACAGTTATTACATATATCAAACTGAAATAGCTGTTGCAAAAACACAAATTTTAGGAAAACATTAAGATTAATAAGGGTGCCCAAACTTTTTCATATAACTGTACGTCTAGGGCTTTAAAGGGGTTAAGAGTTTCATAAACTGCAATACGACTTCTGTGGTTTATTTAATAGAATGTGTGATATGTAAAATCCAGTATGTAGGATGTACTACAGGTCCTCTTAAAAAATGCATTCGTAGACATATTTCTGACACTACTAGCACCTCTGCGACTAATATCTCTGCGGTTTCAAAGCATTTTGCCGCTAAACACGGGAGTAGATACTCGATATTTAAAATACATGGATATAGAAAAATTTTTAAACCCGTCAGAGGTGGTGACCTCAGGAGAAAATTTCTGACTAGAGCAAGTTTTTAGATTTTTAAATTACAAACCCGTATCAGTTTTGGTTTAAGGCCCCGTCACACATAACGAGATCTCTAGCGAGATCGTGGATACGTCACGGTTTTTGTGACGCAATAACGATCTCGCTAGCGATCTCGTTATGTCTGACAGGTAGCAACGATCAGGCCCCTGCTGTGAGATTGCTGATCGTTACAAAGCTTCCTGGACCATTCCTGGGTCGTTGCGCCCCCGCTGGGCAGTGTGCATCGCTGTATTTGACACCTTATCAACGACCTCATTAGCGATTCAGAACTGAGACACATAGGCGTGCATAAATTGGACTTTTCCGCGCCCCTCGTCCCCGATTGGTGGTCGCTACTGCGTCCTTGTTTTTCGGATCCCACCAGCGTTCTCCGGCTGTGACTCCACTTTGAAGAAATCAGACATCTTTAGCGAGATAGGTATTGTTTGGGGTCTCAAATGAGTTTCCATTTTTAATTCATTTATAGGACATCTACCAATTATCTGCGATCATTGCTCTTCAGGGAGGGAGGGCTTGGCTTCTATCTGTATATATAGGCTTTTGCATGGGCAGATATTTTAGGGGTCTCGTGCACACACACCCACACAGCACATTTTCTGACACGCTGTCCTGGCCAACCGCTTCAGAGTTTTTCACACTCCAATTAACATGAAGCTTTAATCAATAGACTCTGTTGTTTTGGCCTGTTGCACGCTTCACAACTTTCTTCGTCGACGTGATGCAATTACGTACTGTCCGCCTGGCTTCGTGGACTCTGTGGACCTAGCCAATGGGGAAGTGGAGCTCGGTGAATGGCGTGCAAACGATCCTGCAATTGCAGGCCTTCAACCAGTGGGACATGGCAGAAACACCCATGATGCGAAGACCTGCCGCAACAACTACTGCCAGTATTTTAACGGTCCTGGTGCTGTTCCTTGGCAGCATCAGAACCTGTAGTGGGCAACTACTCATGTTTCTACACTACTGACATTTCTGTACTGATGTGTCTAATAAACTGTGTGTTCCACTATTCAAAAGCTTTGTTTCTCATTCTTTCAGTAGTAGCAGTAGTCACCGCAGTAAGCAGTCCATATATTTATATACATATGTATACACATGCGTATACAGATACATACATACATACATACACACATACAGACACGCATATACATTCGTGTACTCGTATGTAAACTGATTCATCCATGATTCATCCATGTACTCATACATATTTGTAAGTACATAAATATATACACACACACTCATATACACATACGTATACAGATAATTATATATACACATACATATTCTACAGTACAATTGATGTTAGTTAATTCATGAGTTGGTTTTCTGGGGATTGTTTTTATCAGTTTTCTTTTCTTATGGAGCTCACATTCCTCACATTGCCTGCTACCTGTGTTGCTGATTTTAACCCTTTTCCATCCGTTTAGACAGCTTGTTATTTCATTCACTAAAGAGTGCACCTGTTTCTGGATGGTGGCTTACTAACCCTATATATGTGAGTTGCCTCTTTTTGACTATAGATCATAAATAAGACTCGTCTGAGTTGAAACGCGTCGATTTGACTGATGTAATTCCTCACTGTAGCAGATTAATGTGATGCTTGTATTTCTCGGATGAACTCAAAGATTTTTTTATCTTGGACTCAATAAATTAATATGTTTTAACTTTATCCTATGCTGGAGATTTTCCTCTTTTCTCTTCATTGCACCAACCGAGCCAGGGCGACTCCCTACGAGGATCTCTGGACAGAGGATTTGCAGACTGCATTCTGGTGAGCTAACTCTCCCTTTATTTCCCTCCATGTTTCCATGCATTTACCCGGTCTCCTCTGTGGTGCATCCTGGCTCCCCGGTGGCTCGCGATGGTGTAAAAGGACCTTCCATGACGTAATTTAGTCATGCGACAGGTCACGTGGCCGCTGACGTCGGCGGTCGCGTGACCTGTTACATGACTAAATGACGTCATGGAAGGTCCTTTTACACCACCACAAGCCGTACGAGAGACCAGACTCACCGGAGAGAAGACCACGGGCCATTAAAAGGTGAGTATAATGGGTTTTTTTAATTTTTTTTTACCATTTTTATTTTTTTAACTATTAACTTGGTCACACTATATAAATCCATGCGGGTTGCATGGATTTATATAGTGTGACCATGTTGTGAAGCACTTTTCCAAGTGATGCTAAAAGCACTTGATAACCTGCATGCAGAAATGCATACAAAAATGCTTGACAAACTCTTCTACCTGGCAGGAAAAACGCATGTAAAATCCGCATGCGTTTTACCTGCCAGGGAGATGCAGAAAAAAATATGCAGCATTTCTGCATCATGGGCACTTAGCCTAAGAGGAAAAAATGGACTTCACAGTTTGTTGTGTAATTTCTCCTGAGTGCGCCAATACCCTGCATTTAATCGGGAAATACTTTTCAGGCACAGTGGAAAGCTCAGAAGGGAAGGAGCACCATATTATAGTGCAGATTTTGCGGTTATGGTTAGCGGGTGCCATGACCCACTGGAAGAGCCCCTGAGGTGTCAGAACAGCAGAACACCCCCATAACTGACTCCATTTTACATACTATACCTTTCAATGAATTAATTTAAGGGTTCAGTGATCATATTAACACTACGAGTGGGTCACATAATTTTATATCATAGAATCATAGAATGGTAGAGTTGGAAGGGACCTCCTGGGTCATCTGGTCCAACCCCCTGCTCAAAGCAGGATTCACTAGATCATCTCAGACAGATGTCTGTCCAGCCTCTGTTTGAAGACGTCCATTGAAGGGGAACTCACCACCTCTCGTGGCAGCCTGTTCCACTCATTAATCACCCTAACTGTCAAAAAGTTTTTTCTAATATCTAATCTGTGTCTCCTCCCATTTAGTTTCATCCCATTGCTTCTAGTCTTTCCTTGTGCAAATGAGAATAAAGATGATCCTTCTACAATGTGACAGCCCTTGACATATTTGTAGACAGCTATTAAGTCTCCTCTCAGTCTTCTTTTTTGCAAGCTAAACATTCCCAAATCCTGCAACCGTTCCTCATAGGACATGGTTTGCAGACCAGTCACCATTCTGGTCGCTCTTCTCTGAACTTGCTCCAGTTTGTCTATGTCTTTTTTAAAATGTGGTGCCCAAAACTGTACACAGTATTCCAGATGAGGTCTGACCAAAGAGGAGTAAAGACCGATAATGACTTCACGTGATCTAGACTGTATGCTTCTGTTAATACATCCCAGAATTGTATTTGCCTTTTTTGCTGCTGCATCACACTGTTGACTCATGTTCAGTCTATGATCTATTCGTATACCTAAGTCTTTTTCACATGTACTGTTGCTTAGCTCTATTCCTCCCATTCTTTATATGCTTTTTTCATTTTTATTGCCCAGATGTAGTACTTTGCATTTTTCCCTGTTAAAAACCATTCTGTTGGTTGCTGCCCACTGCTCCAGTTTATTTAGGTCTTTTTGAATCCTCTCTCTCTCTTCTCTAGTATTAGCTATCCCTCCTAGCTTTGTGTCATCAGCAAATTTAATCAGTTTACCCTCAATTCCTTCATCTAAATCATTGATAAAGATGTTGAACAATACAGGTCCCAGGACGGAGCCCTGTGGTACCCCACTTGAGACATTCATCCAGCTGGATGTGAAGCCATTTACAACCACCCTTTGAGTCCGATCACTAAGCCAGTTATGAATCCACCTAACAGTTGCCTGGTCCATTGCATACTTGGTCATTTTTTCAATAAGGATGGTGTGAGATACTTTGTCAAATGCTTTGCTGAAGTCAAGATATACTATATCTACAGCATTTCCCTGATCCACCCAGTCAGTGATTCTGTCATAGAAGGAAATTAAGTTAGTCTGACATGACTTGTTAGTTACAAACCCATGCTGACTCTGGTTAATCACTTCATTCTTATCCAGGTACTTACATACATGTTGTTTAATAATTTGTTCAAAGATCTTTCCTGGTATAGAAGTCAGACTCACCGGCCTATAGTTCCCTGGGTCCACCTTCTTCCCCTTTTTGAAGATAGGAACAACATTTGCTCTTCTCCAGTCTTCTGGGACTTCTCCTGTTCTCCAAGAATTTTCAAAGATTATGGAGAGTGGTTCTAAAATTTCTTCTACGATCTCCTTCAGTACTCTGGGGTGTAATTCATCTGGACCTGGAGACTTGAACTCATTTATGTTAGCTAAATATTCCCTCACAATCTTTCTGTTTACAGATAACTTGGATTCCTCTATTCCTTTAAAAGGACAGTGAAGATCAGTTGATGTTACATTTTCTTTCTGAGAGAAAACAGATGCAAAATAGGAATTAAAAAGTTCGGCCTTCTCAACATCCTCTCTTACCATTTCTCCATTTTCATCCTGTAAAAATCCTATAACATCTTTGACTTTTCTTTTACTTTTGACATACCCCCAAAATCCTTTTTTATTGCTTTTGACATCTCTTGCAAGCCTTAATTCATTGTCAGCTTTAGCTAACCTGATACGTTCCCTGCAGGATCTGCAGACTGCATTATAATCTTCTTTAGATATGCCTCCCTCTTTCCATTTAATAAACATTTCTTTCTTTCTTTTTAGCATGTGTTTAAGTTCTGTGTTCATCCATCCTGGTTTCCTTAAATGCTTCCCATTCTTCCTACTTTTTGGGATTGTTAACGATTGTGCTTTGAGAATCTCATTTTTAAAAATTTCCCATCCTTCCTGGACATTTTTGTCCTTAAGGACATCCAGCCATTGGATCCCTCCTATTCTCTTTCTGAGTCTCTTAAAATCTGCCTTTCTAAAATCTAACCTTGAAGTCTGAGTCTTCACATGTCTTCCTCCTCTAGTTATCCAAAATTCTATAATAGCATGATCGCTGCCTCCTAGGGTCCCAGCCACCTTTACCTCCTCAACCATTTCCTCCCTGTTTATAAGGATTAGATCCAAAGTAGCAGATCCCCTTGTTTTCTCCCCTACCTTTTGGAAGATAAAGTTGTCAGCAAGAGAGGATAAGAATTTGCTTGACCTGTTAGTTTTACTTGAGAGAGATTCCCAACAAATGTCTGGATAGTTGAAATCTCCCATGACCACTACGTCATATTTTTTGGAGAACTTGGTCATTTGATACATAAAGAGTTCATCCATATCTTCAGCTTGCCCAGGTGGCCTGTAGTAAATGCCTACAATGGTGTCCTTTCCGTTGTTCTCTCCTTGTATTCTTACCCAAACAGTTTCCACAGAACTCCCAGTCTCTGAAGCTTCAATCTCTGTGCAGATATACGCTTTTCTAACATACAATGCGACACCTCCTCCTCGTTTATCAAGTCTGTTTCTTGCAAATAAGTTGTATCCTTTTAGCCTTTTATTCCAATCATGTGTATTGTCCCACCAAGTTTCAGTGATTCCAATGACATCATATTCCTTTTCCTGCATTAGTAGTTCCAATTCTCCTTGTTTGTTGCCCATGCTTTGTGCATTTGTATAAAAACATTTTAGTTTGTGATTGGTTTCTCTTCCTCCCATATCATTGGGCAGTGAAGAAAAATTAATTACATTTTTGCCACACATTTAGTTTTAGCCTCTGATTTTACATTTTCACACAGGAAAAAGGGTAAAACTGGCAACAAAATTTGTCACACAATTTCTGCTGAACATGGCAATATCCCATATGTGGCTTCACAGTACTGCTTAGCCATATGTCGAGACTCTGTAGGGAAGGAGTGCTGTTTGCCCTTTTAGGAGAACAAATTATTGTAGAATAGTTTGCGGACTCCATATACCGAGCCCCTAAGAGCCAGAAGAGCAGAATCAACCCCTCAAGTGACCCCATTTTGGAAATTAAACCTCTGGGAATTCATCTACAGGTGTAGTGACAATTTTGACTCCATGCGTGTTTTCCAAAAACAAGCAGCAGTGGATGTTACTGAGTGAAAATCTTTCATTGTAGTGCCCATACATTATACCCAGCTCATGCTTCTAGAGACATGACCCCGTAAATTAAGCAGGCTCTCATCGTTACAGAAATGCCAAACATGTGGACACTAAATGTGGTTTAGGCACACTGGGGTTCAGAAGGGATGGGGGCATTTGGATTTGGAACGGCCCAATTCGCTGGATTTCTTTTGGGGGCGAGAAGCCATTTCACTTTTCCAGAGCCTTTGTACGAACAGTAACGTGGAAGCCCCCTATATTTCCATTGACATATGACAAACTTGAGTGGGGACTTGCTTTTTTGTGGATTTAGTTGAAGTTTTTGTTGGGAACATTTGACATAACATTTTTGGATCACATTTATCCTGCGCGCTACGCTGAGCACTTACTTTGGAGTTTCCATCTAAATCTCCAAGTGATGTGATTCAGATGAAACCCCAGAGGGATCCATTCACTATGATGAGGCAGTAGAGTTACTCTGGATGCCGTCTGGCCTCTGTTAAGCGTTGCCCTTTTCAGAAATGCACAGAACTGTGGCCGACCGCACTTTTATGCATGCTTAAAAAGAAGGCGACCGCCGGATCATAGACCAGACGGCATCCACAGTGCCTCCGTCTGCCTTATTATAAGGAATCTTCTGCTGGGTGTTCCTCCTAAATCACATATTTCAGAGATTTAGAGAGCGCAGGATAAATGTGCTCTGAGTCTTACTGCGATCTTTGTGAAGCAGAATGAATACATCAACAGCAGTTTGAGAATTTGTTTTATTTATTTTTTATGTCGTTCCTCGTGCAGTATAAGTGATTAGACAACGTTATTCTTAGAGTCGGTGCAATTACACCAATACCAGATTCTGTTCTTTGTTTTTTGTTTTTTTTATGTTTGGATGCCATAGCACACTAGAAAGTTTTTGAATTGCCATGTTTTGAGAGCCATAATTTTTGGAAGGCAGAATGAACAAAGCTCAGCAATTTAGGAATTGTTTGTTTTTTTTTTGGGGGGGGGGGCGGGGGGGGTGACTGCATTTTTCCATGTGATAAAATTGATAAGGCAGCTTCATTCTTTTGGTCGGAACAATTACAGCATTAACAAACGTGTATCTTTTTTTATATTTTGCCGCTTTTACGCAATAAAAACAGTTTTATTTTTAAAAAAAATTGCATCGCTATATTCTGAGAGGTATATTATTTTTATTATTCCACTGATAGAGCTGTATTGTAGCTTTTTTTTGCTGGACAAGATGTAATTTCTAGGGACAAATTTTTTTTTTACATTTTGACTTTTTTGATCGCGTTTTATTCCACTTTTTGTTCGGTGACATAATGACAAATCATTTTGCCACTTTTTTTTATTTATTTTTTACAGTGTTAACTGAGGAGTTAAGTAGTGTGAAAGTTTTATAGGTCGGCCGGTTTCGCACAAGGCTATGCCAAATATATGTACATTTTTTGTTTTTTTTTTACATAAATACAGTCATGGCTGAAAATGTTGGCACCCTTGAAATTGTTCCAGAAAATGAAGTATTTCTCCCAGAAAATGATTGCGATTTACACGTTTTGTTATACACATGTTTATTTCCTTTGTGTGTATTAGAATGACACAAAAAAATAGAGGGAAAAAGGTAAATTGGACATAATTTCAAACAAAACCCCAAAAGATCTCTCTACAGATATTCAATGTAATTTAGATCTGGATTAATTACTGGCTACTTCAGAACTCTCCAGAGCTTTGTTTCCATCCATTTCTTGGTGCTTCTTGATGTATGTTTGAGATCATTGTCCTCCTGGAAGACCCATGACCTAGGACGCAAACCCAGCTTTCTGATACTAGGCACAACATTGTGACCCAAAATCCTTTGGTAATCTTCAGATTCAAGGCACCCAGTGCCAAAGGCTGCAAAACAACCCCTAAACATCTTTGAACATCCACCATATTTGGCTATAGGTGCTGTGTTCTTTTTTTTCCGTAGGCCTAATTCCTTTTTCAGTAAACAGTAAAATGATTTGTTTTACCGGATTTTGGCCTTATCTGTCCCCAAGATGCTTTCCCAGAAGGATTTTGGCTTACGTACATTTTAGAAAACTGCAATCTATCTTTTTCTTATGTCTGTGTCAGCAGTGGGGTCCTCCTGGGTCTCCTGCCATAACGTTTCATTTCATTAATATGTCGAGGGATAGTTCGCCCTGACACTGATGCACCGTGAGCCTGCAGGACAGCTTGAATTTCTTTGATTGGGGCTGCTTATACACCATCTGGACTATCCTGCGTCGCAACCTTTCATCAATCTTTCTCTGCTATCCATGTCCAGACGGGCCTGCACATGTGCCTTCTTGAGCAGGGGGACCTTGCGGGCACTGCAGGATTTTAAACCTTTAAGGCATAATGTGTTACCAATGGTTTTCTTGGTGACTGTGGTCCCAGCTGCCTTGAGATCATTAACAAGTTCCCCCCTGTGTAGTTTTAGGCTGATCTCTCACCTTCCTCATGATCAAGGATACCCTACGAGGTGAGATTTTGCATGGTGCCCCAGATCGATGTCGATTGACAGTCATTTTGTATTTCTTCCATTTTCTTACTATTGCACCAACAGTTGTCTCCTTCTCACCCAGCGTCTTACGTATGGTTTTGTAGCCCATTCCAGCTTTGTGCAGGTCTATGATCTTGTCCCCGACATCCTTAGAAAGCTCTTTGGTTTTGCCCATGTTGTAGAGCTTAGAGTCTGACTGATTAATTGAGTCTGTGGACAGGAGTCTTTTATACAGGTAACTATGTAAGACAGCTGTCTTTAATGCAGGTAACGAGTTGATTAGGAGTGTCTAACTGGTCTGTAGGAGCCAGAACTCATAATGGTTTGAAGGGGATCAAATACTTATTTCTCACTGCAAAATGCAAAAAAAAATTATCTAATTTATACAATGTGATTTTCTTGATTTTTTTTTGGGGGGGGGGATTTTCTATCTCTCAGCGATAAAATTAACCTACCATTCAAATTATAGACTGTTCATGTCTTTGTCAGTGGGCAAACTTACAAAAACCGCAAGGGATCAAATACTTATTTCCCCCACGGTATATACCAGGATAAGGAGCATATATACCAGGATGGGGCCTAGGCAGGATAAGGGATATATATACCAGGATATGAGGCCCAGGCAGGATAAGGGACATATATACCAGGATGGGGACATACAATGGCATGTAAAATTTTGGGCACCCCTGGTCAAAATTACTGTTATTGTGAACAGTTAAGCAAGTTGAAGATGAAATGATCTCTAACAGGCCTAAAGATAAAGATGACACATTTCCTTTGTATTTTAGGCTAAAAAATACACTGCTCAAATAACACATCCTAGATCGGAATGAATGAAATTTTCCCATTGAATACTTTGTTCTGTACAAAGTTGAATGTGCTGACAACAGAATCACACAAAAATCATCAAAGGAAATCAAAGTTATTAACCAATGGAGGCCTGGATTTGGAGTCACCCCCAAAATTAAAATGGAAAAACACACTACATGCTGATCCAACTTTGATGTAATGTCCTTAAAACAAGTCAAAATGGGGCTCAGTATTGTGTGTGGCCTCCACATGCCTGTATGACCTCCCTGCAACGCCTGGGCATGCTCCTGATGAGGTTGCAGATGGTCTCCTGTGGGATCTCCTCCCAGACCTGGACTAAAGCATCCGTCAACTCCTGGACAGTCTGTGGGTCAACGTGACGTTGGTGGATGGAGCAAGACATGATGTCCCAGATGTGCTCAATCGGATTCAGGTCTGGGGAACGGGCAGGCCTGTCCATAGCTTCAATACCTTCATCTTGCAGGAACTGCTGACACACTCCAGCCACATGAGGTCTGGCATTGTCCTGCATTAGGAGGAACCCAGGGCCTACCGCACCAGCATATGGTCTCACAAGGGGTCTGAGGATCTTATCTCTGTACCTAATGGCAGTCAGCCTACCTCTGGCGAGCACATGAAGGGCTGTGCGGCCCTCCAAAGAAATGCCAACCCACACAATTACTGACCCACTGCCAAACCGGTCATGCTGAAGGATGTTGCATGCAGCAGATCGCTCTCCATGGCGTCTAGACTCTGTCACGTCTGTCACATGTGCTCAGTGTGAACCTGCTTTCATCTGTGAAGAGCACAGAGCGCCAGTGGCGACTTTGCTAATCCTGTTGTTCTGTGGCAAATGCCAAGCGTCCTGCACGCTGTTGGTCTGTGAGCACAACCCCCATCTGTGGACATCGGGCCCTCATACCACCCTCATGGGATCGGTTTCTAACAATTTGTGCAGACACTTGCACATTTGTGGCCTGCTGGAGCAATTTTGCAAGGCTCTGGTAGTGCTCCTCCTGTTCCTCCTTGCACAAAGGCGGAGGTAGCGGTCCTGCTGCTGGGTTGTTGCCCTCCTACGGCCCCCTCCACGTCTCCTGGTGTACTGGCCTGTCTCCTGGTAGCGCCTCCAACCTCTGGACACTACGCTGACAGACACAGCAAACCTTCTTGCCACAGCTCGCATTGATGTGCCATCCTGGATGAGCTGCACTACCTGAGCAACTTCTGTGGGTTGTAGAGTACGTCTCGTGCTACCACGAGTGTGAAAGCACAACCAACATTCAAAAGTGACCAAAACATCAGTCAGAAAGCATTGGTACTGAGATGTGGTCTGTGGTCCCCACCTGCAGAACCACTCCTTTATTAAGGGTGTCTTGATAATTGCCAATAATTTCCATCTATTGTCTATTCCATTTGCACAACAGCATGTGAAATTGATTGTCAATCAGTGTTGCTTCCTAAGTGGACAGTTTGATTTCACAGAAGTTTGATTTACTCGGAGTTATATTCTGTTGTTTAAGTGTTCCCTTTATTTTTTTGAGCAGTGTGTATATAATATATATATATATATATATATATATATATATATATATATTTATATATATTTTTTTTTTTTTTTTTTTTTTTCATCTTTTACATTTTAAAAATTACAAAAACAAAAATGGGCCGATACAAAAGTTTGGGTACCTTGCATGGTTAGTACCTAGTAGCACCCCCTTTTTAAAGTATCACAGCTTGTATGTTTAGGTGGTTAATCCATTTGTAGAAGCCATCCCTTTTATGAATTCAGCTTTTTTTTTTTACAGATATTGGTATGTTTGTATCAAGAATTTGTTGAAATTTCATTGAATCCATTCTTCCCGCTACCCTTGAAATGTTCCTCATGCCCATGTTCCCCATGCCATTGGCTGCAATGCAGCCCCAAAACATGATTGATCCACTCCCATGCTTGATAGTTGGCGAGATGTTCTTTTCCTGAAATCCTGTGCCCTTTTTTCTCCACACATACTATTGCTCATTGTGGTCAAAGAGTTCTATTTAACCTCATGGATCCACAGGACTTGTTTCCAAAATGCATCAGTCTTGTTTAGATGTTTTTTTTGCATACTTCTGACACTGAATTTTATGGTGAGGACGCAAGAGAGGTTTTCTTCTGATGGCTTCCATGAAGGCCGCACTTGTGCAGGTGTCTCTGAACAGTAGAACAATGTACCACAACTCCAGAGTCTGCTATATCTTTCCGAAGGTGTTTTGCAGTCAAGCGGAAGTTCCGATTTGGCTCTCTAGTAACCCTACAAGCAGCTCTCACTGAAATTTTGCTTGGTCTTCCAGATCTTATCTTGACATCCACTGTTCCTGTTAAAGAGGTATTCCCGTCTCCAAGATCCTGTCCCAATATGTAGTAGGTATAATAATAATAATATTAGCAAATACCTCCATTTAGAAATGTATATCTTTTCTGATTCGCTATCTCTTTCCTCATGTGCAGGCATCGCAGGACCTTAGGTATCCATGGTTACGTCCACTGATAGTCACATTTAGTTAGCTAGTTGATAGTGGTCGTAATCATGGATACCTAAGGTCCTGCGATGCCTGCTGTAACATACCTGGCGGCGTCCTTGCATAGTGGTCCATCTCCCACTGTGCAAGAGCGCGCACTTGATCTCCAGTCCAGTCTGCTAGCCTGGCTTCCCTCCATGCTGTCTGTTTGCCTCTGTTTCTGCTGCTTAAGGGCGGTGCCCGATCACTTCCTGTTTCTTGTACCTGCTGCGCGCACACCCCTTGTGCGTCCTCAGCCTATTGCTGTCTGTCATCTGGTATTTAACCCAGCTCCTTCCAAGAAACCCTGCCTGAGCATTGTTTCATTCAGTGTGCTCTTTCACTCTGAATGTGCCAGGTCCCCTTCTGTGTTTGCTTGCCTGCCCTTCCTGGAGGCTGTATTTCCAGGCCTGTCTGAACACGCTCCTTGCCTGTTCGTCCCGCCTTCTAGGGGCTGCATACCTAGACCCGCTCCTGTATCTTGCTACTGTGTCTGTTC
Organism: Phyllobates terribilis; assembly: GCF_046119375.1. NCBI lineage: Eukaryota > Metazoa > Chordata > Amphibia > Anura > Dendrobatidae > Phyllobates > Phyllobates terribilis. The sequence goes on along the minus strand of NW_027362762.1, from coordinate 793,696,045 downwards.
TTGTCTGTATTCTCTTCTAGCCTGCTTCCTGTGTTTCTCTATGTCCGTACCTTTCCTTTTTCTGCAGAGTCTGAACTCGTACCTAACTCCTGCTCGTTGTCACTGTACTTCCGTTTGTGAGTTAGTGGTCCACTCGCTACTTCACTGTAAGTACCCTGTGGGTATCTGGTTCTGCCTTTCCCTTCCTGCCTGTTCCGTGTGTACAGAGCCCTGTCCCCCCTGCTCTGCCTTGCTCACCGCTCCGGCGGTTCTAGCCTGCTCTGCCTTGCTCACTGCTCCGGCGGTTCTAGCCTGCTCTGCCTTGCTCACCGCTCCAGCAGTTCTAGCCTGCTCTGCCTTGCTCACCGCTTCGGCGGTTCTAGCCTGCTCTGCCTTTGCTCACCGCTCCGGCGGTTCTTGCCTGCTCTGACCCTTTGCTCACTGCTCCGGCAGTCTTTCTCCGCTCTGACCCTTTGCTCATTGCTCCGGCAGTCTCGCTCCGCTCTGACCCTTTGCTCACTGCTCCGGCAGTCTTGCTCCGCTCTGACCCTTTGCTCACTGCTCCGGCAGTCTTGCTCCGCTCTGACCCTTTGCTCACTGATCCGGCAGTCTCGCTCCGCTCTGACCCTTTGCTCACTGATCCGGCAGTCTCGCTCCGCTCTGACCCTTTGCTCACTGCTCCGGCAGTCTCGCTCCGCTCTGACCCTTTGCTCACTGCTCCGGCAGTCTCGCTCTGCTCTGACTACTCTTGCTCACCGCTCCAGGCGGCCTCGTCTTGCTCTACTCTCGCTCACCGCTCCAGGCGGCCTCGTCCTGCTCTTCTCTCGCTCACCGCTCCAGGCGGCCTCGTCCTGCTCTTCTCTCGCTCACCGCTCCAGGCGGCCTCGTCCTGCTCTACTCACGCTCACCGCTCTAGGCGGTCTCGTCTTGCCCTGCTCTCGCTCACCACTCTGGGCGGCCTTACTCTGCTGTGTTTGTCCGCCACATCTGTGGTTCTGTTCCTGAGTCCCAGTGTGTACTGGGTCCTATCCCGCCTGTGTTCCTACCTGCTAGTGCTTCCCTGTCTGCACTCTAGCCGTGCTTGCCTGTACCCCCCTGCCTGCATACCCGCCTGCCTGCATTCCAGTCGTGCCTGCCTATACCCACCAGTCTGTGTGCCAGCCTAGCCTGTCTGTTCCTGTATTCCCCGGTGTGGGTCAACAGCCGTGTCCGGGGTCTGTCCTGGAGTAGCACCTGGTCCCTCTGCTCGGTTCCTCCTTGGTGCACTGGCGTTGTATGCCGTCGTGCGACCCTGGCCGGATCGGGTGAATACCTAGTTACGCCCCTCCAGGCATTCACTCTCCGGCACGGTCCAGTGGAATCACACGCACACGCCGCTCAGCCCGGGTGTGTGCATTACAGCATGCTCAGGCCATGGTTCCCGTTGAGCCCCACGGCCTTCGCTCTCTGAGACGTTTTCCAGCTAATACATGCATTAAAAAGATATATATATGTTGTTTTTTCTTTAGCTGAGTTCCAGGCGAATTACGCACCCGTCCAGATGGATCTTTCTGCACTCGTTCCTGCGGATCCGCCACGGTACTATGGGGATCCAAGACAGAGTCGTGCATTTGTGGAGCAATGCATGCTACACTTCAAGTTCTACCCTCTTTGTTTTCCCACCGATCGGGCTAAGGTGGGATTCATGATGTCTTACCTAGCGGGTGATGCCTTGAAATGGATCACCCCCCTATGGGACGCACAGGATCCTATCGTCCTGGACATAATGGCCTTCCTGGTGGCCTTTCTAATGGTCTTCGATGATCCTAACCCGGAGGCTCCTGCTGAAGCTTCACTTCCCAATATCCCAGAGCAGCCCCGATGGGTAATGTGTGTGGGTAGCGCACTAGTCCTCCTGCCCGAAGAGACTACTGCCCATCCAGAATCCACACAGGATGACTACGCTCTCCGGAATACTTCTCCCAACCTCAAGAGGCAGTCCAGACGTGCTAGGCTGAGAGGCAAGCCGTCACGCCTGGGTCTGTCCTCCCAAAGACCTCCTGATCCCAACCTTGAAGTCCCTGCTGAAGCTTCATTTCCCTGTATCCCGGAGCAGCCCCTACGGGTAATATGCGTGGGTAGCGCACCTATTCTGCTGCCCGAAGAGACTTCTGCCCACCTAGAATCCTCCGGGATACCACCTGATGACAAATGGAGAGAGACTTCCCTACACCCGGTACCCGATACTTCGTCCGCTCCGTCCTGTGAGCCTGACAATGGGTACCTCAAAGCGGTCATTAACCCCGAGTCTCTACACCCCTCCGACCAGGCGGAGGACCTCAAGTTGTCTCCAGAACCCTTCGGGTGCTACCTGGTAGCAAATGGACAGAGTCTTCCCTATACTCTGTACCTGTTACCTCGCCCGCTTTGTCCAGTGAGTCTGACCTAGTGTACTCCGAAGCAGAGGTTATCCCCGAGTCTCTACACCTCTCCGACCAGGCGGAGGACCTCCAGTTGTCTCCTGAACCCTTCGGGGTGCTACCTGATAGCGAATGGACAGAGACTCTCCTATACTCGGTACCTGATACCTCGCCCGCTTCTTCCAGTGAGTCCGACCTAGTGTACTCCGAAGCAGAGGTTACCCCCGACTCTCTGCACTCTTCCGACCCGGCGGAGGACCCCCAGTTGTTTCCTGAATCCTCCGGGGTACCACCTGATAACAAAGAGACAGTGACTTTTCTACACCTTGTACCTGATACCTCGCCCATTTCATCCTGTGAGCTTGACAAGATGTACCCCGAAGCAGAGGTTACCCCCGAGTCTCTGCACCCCTCCAACCCGGCGGAGGGCTTCCAGTTGTTTCCTGAACCCTCTGGGGTGCTACCTGATAATAAGTGGAGAGAGACTTCTTCGTGTGCTGTTCCTGGTACTCCACCCATTTCGTCTGTTGCTGAGGATGGCTGGATAGGAGGTAGCATCCTAGCTACCCAGAGGAGACCAGTTTTTCCGGTGGACAGTGGAAGTGATCTCCTCGAAGTGAAGGATTGGCCCTCGAATTCCCTGCGGAACATTCTGGCAGGCCTGAAGAAGAGGGGGCGTAAGGGGGGGGTACTGTAACATACCTGGCGGCGTCCTTGCATAGTGGTCCATCTCCCACTGTGCAAGAGCGCGCACTTGATCTCCAGTCCAGTCTGCTAGCCTAGCTTCCCTCCATGCTGTCTGTTTGCCTCTGTTTCTGCTGCTTAAGGGCGGCGCCCGATCACTTCCTGTTTCTTGTACCTGCTGCGGGCACACCCCTTGTGCGTCCTCAGCCTATTGCTGTCTGTCATCTGGTATTTAACCCAGCTCCTTCCAAGAAACCTTGCCTGAGCATTGTGTTTCATTCAGTGTGCTCTTTCACTCTGAATGTGCCAGGTCCCCTTCTGTGTTTGCTTGCCTGCCCTTCCTGGAGGCTGTATTTCCAGGCCTGTCTGAACACGCTCCTTGCCTGTTCGTCCCGCCTTCTAGGGGCTGCATACCTAGACCCGCTCCTGTATCTTGCTACTGTGTCTGTTCTTGTCTGTATTCTCTTCTAGCCTGTTTCCTGTGTTTCTCTATGTCCGTACCTTTCTTTTTTCTGCAGAGTCTGAACTCGTACCTAACTCCTGCTCGTTGTCACTGTACTTCCGTTTGTGAGTTAGTGGTCCACTCGCTACTTCACTGTAAGTACCCTGTGGGTATCTGTTTCTGCCTTTCCCTTCCTGCCTGTTCCGTGTGTACAGAGCCCTGTCCCCCCTGCTCTGCCTTGCTCACCGCTCCGGCGGTTCTAGCCTGCTCTGCCTTGCTCACCGCTCTGGCGGTTCTAGCCTGCTCTGCCTTGCTCACCGCTCCGGCGGTTCTAGCCTGCTCTGCCTTTGCTCACCGCTCCGGCGGTTCTGGCCTGCTCTGACCCTTTGCTCACTGCTCCGGCAGTCTCACTCCGCTCTGACCCTTTGCTCACTGCTCCGGCAGTCTCGCTCCGCTCTGACCCTTTGCTCACTGCTCCGGCAGTCTCGCACCGCTCTGACCCTTTGCTCACTGCTCCGGCAGTCTCGCTCCGCTCTGACCCTTTGCTCACTGCTCCGGCAGTCTCGCTCCGCTCTGACCCTTTGCTCACTGCTCCAGCAGTCTCGCTCCGCTCTGACCCTTTGCTCACTGCTCCGGCAGTCTCGCTCTGCTCTGACCCTTTGCTCACTGCTCTGGCAGTCTCGCTCCGCTCTGACCCTTTGCTCACTGCTCCGGCAGTCTCGCTCCGCTCTGACCCTTTTCTCACTGCTCCGGCAGTCTCGCTCCGCTCTGACCCTTTGCTCACTGCTCCGGCAGTCTCGCTCCGCTCTGACCCTTTGCTCACTGCTCCATCAGTCTCGCGCTGCTCTGACCCTTTGCTCACTGCTCCGACAGTCTCGCTCCGCTCTGACCCTTTGCTCACTGCTCCGGCAGTCTTGCTCTGCTCTTACTACTCTTGCTCACCGCTCCAGGCAGCCTCGTCCTGCTCTACTCTCGCTCACCGCTCCAGGCGGCCTCGTCCTGCTCTTCTCTCACTCACCGCTCCAGGCGGCCTCGTCCTGCTCTACTCTCGCTCACCGCTCCAGGCGGCCTCGTCCTGCTCTACTCTCACTCACCGCTCCAGGCGGCCTCGTCCTGCTCTACTCTCGCTCACCGCTCCAGGCGGCCTCGTCCTGCTCTATTCTCGCTCACCACTCCAGGCGGCCTCGTCCTGCTCTACTCTCGCTCACCGCTCCAGGCGGCCTCGTCCTGCTCTACTCTCGCTCACCACTCCAGGCGGCCTCGTCCTGCTCTACTCACGCTCACCACTCTAGGCGGTCTCGTCTTGTCCTGCTCTCGCTCACCACTCTGGGCGGCCTTACTCTGCTGTGTTTGTCCGCCACATCTGTGGTTCTGTTCCTGAGTCCCAGTGTGTACTGGGTCCTATCCCGCCTGTGTTCCTACCTGCTAGTGCCTCCCTGTCTGCACTCTAGCCGTGCTTGCCTGTACCCCCCTGCCTGCATACCCGCCTGCCTGCATTCCAGTTTTTCCTGCCTATACCCACCAGTCTGTGTGCCAGCCTAACCTGTCTGTTCCTGTACTCCCCTGTGTGGGTCAACAGCCGTGTCCGGGGTCTGTCCTGGAGTAGCACCTGGTCCCTCTGCTCGGTTCCTCCTTGGTGCACTGGCGTCGTATGCCGTCGTGCGACCCTGGTCGGATCGGGTGAATACCTAGTTACGCTCCTCCAGGCATTCACTCTCCGGCACGGTCCAGTGGAATCACACGCACACGCCGCTCAGCCCGGGCGTGTGCATTACACCTGCACATGAGGAAAGACACCGCGAATCAAAAATACCATACTACATTTCTAATTGGAGATATTTGCTAATATTATTATTATTACACCTACTACATATTGAGATAGGATCTTGGAGATGGGAATACCCCTTTAACTGTCATTTCTTAATTACATTTCAAACTGAGGAAAGGGCAACTTGAAAATGCTTTGCTATCTTTTTATAGCCTTCTCCTACTTTTTGTGCCTCCACCATTTTCATTTTTAGAGTGCTAGGCACCTGCTTAGAAGAACCCATAGCTGCTTTTTTTGGCACAAGATTAGAGGAGGCTGGGTTTTTATAAAGCTGGGAAATTTGCATCACCTGGCATTTCCTAATGATGATAGTGAACAAGCCATAACCAACAGGCTAGTTAAGGTCTGAAACCTTGTTCAAAGTTATCTGAGCACACAAATTTCCAAGGTTGCCCAAACTTTTGCATTGGCACATTTTCCTTATTGTCATTTTTAGAATTAAAAAAATAACTTTTTTGTCTAAAGGACAAAGGAAATGTGTCCTTCTTAACTTTAGGCTTTTCAGAGATCATTTCATCTTCAAGTTGCTTAACTGTTCACAATAACAGTAATTTTGATCAGGGGTGCCCAAACTTTTACATGCCATTGTACATCACATAGGATATGACGCGCCCCTGGGCCTGCTGTGTCGCGCAGCGTCTCGCGCACGGGGGCTTACCCGGAACCGGATCAGATGAGGGTTGTAGTCTCCGAGTGGCGGGGACCCGGTCCGTGCCCAGGGAGTCAAACTCAGTGTGTGGCAGTCTTGATAGATGTTATTTGAGTGTCGACTACGCCACCCGTTGATTTGCAGCTATGGAGCTGCCGCTGCAGGGCAGACCGCTGAGGCCGGTGTAGAATTGTGCAGCGTGATAGTATAACCCCCAACGGGAGGGGTATGGCCTCAGGGCAGCCGACGTGGAAGATGGGGGTAGCAGGAACCACTCAGAGACGGTGCGGTGTAATTCAGGGTCTTTACTGGTAACAACGATAGACCCTCCCGGAGTACTTGCTAGCGAACGGGGCCTGGTCAGTCCTTGAGCAGATGGGATCTCCCCTGGCCAGGCAGAGTTGTAGGCCTCCCAAACTGACTGTACTCTTCTGGCTACCTTGCTAGAAGCGGATATAAGTAGCCCACGTCCCTGAGTGTACCGTGTGGTGCTCACCCGTATGGCCGGTGACTCGGGGCCTTCTAATGGCTTCCGCTCCACGATGGCGGTGCTGGTCCCACGCGTGTGACCGCGCCTTCGGGTTTCTGGGCCTGAGGACCTGAAATCCCCTGCCGGTCGGCTTCTGCTGCTGGGTAAGAGTTAGTCCCCACAGCCTCGGACGCCGGGTCCGGTAAGAAAGCTTCTCAGTCAGGGCGAGCTCTGCAGCTGCCAGCCCCTGACTCGTAGTAGTATTGCTCCCACTGAGCTTCTGCTGTTTCTTCCTATGACTGTTTCTCGTCTCTACTTCTTCTCTACTCCTCACCCTGCCTCAGCCCCGGGTTTATATAGGGGAAGTTCTTCCCCTCCCAAGACTGGGCAGGAGGTGTGGCATGCACAGGATCCCTGACCAAAGGACCTCCCACCTGCTCTCAGACATAACATTACATTACTGTGGGAAACCAGACCCCTGGGGTGCCACAGATACACTGAGATTCTGATGTACATACATCACATAGGAAACACTGTGACTGTTGTATATACATCACATAGGATATACTGAGAGTCTGCTGTATATACAATGGGAATAAAATGTCTACACACAGTTCCAGGTCTTTGTAATGTAAAAAAAATCATAAGAAAAATAAACTAATGTTTGCAGGTATAAAAATAGCTAAAATAATGTGATTGCATAAATATGCACACTCTTAAATTAATACTTTGTTGAAGTACGCCATGAATTAATGACAGACACCTACCCAAGAATACTATCAGCATGGCACATATAGAATTGGCAATCTTCGCCCACTCTTCCTTGCAGTAGTGCACCAAATCTGGCAAACTGAGAGGCCATCTTCTGTATACATCCTTCTTCAGGTCAATTCACAGATTTTCAATTAGATTCTGGCTTGGTCATTCCAAAACTTTGATCCTGTTCTGGCTAAGCCATTATTTTGTTGGTTTGGATGTATGCTTGGGGTCATTGTCATGATGAAAAGTGAAGTTCATCTTCAGCTTTTAAGCGGAGGCCTGTTGCAAAATTGACTGATATATAGAACTGTTCATAATTCCCTCCACTTTGACTAAATCCCCAGTTCCAACAGCAGAAAAACTGCCCCATAGCATAATGCTGCCTCCACCATGCTTCACTGTGGGTATGGTGTTCTTTTTGTAATGTGCAGTGTTGACTTTGCACGAAACATACCTTTTGGAATTATAGCCATAAAGTTCAACCTTGGTCTCATCAGACCATAACAAATTTTCTCACATACTTTTGGCACACATGGTGTAGGTTTTGGTAAAACATAGCCTGGCTTGGATGTTTTTCTTTGTAGGAAAAACCTTCTGTCTTGCCATCCTACCCCACGGACCAGACATGGAAAATACAGAATATTGTTGTTACATGCAATACACAACCAGTTCCTGATATTCCTGCAGCTCCTTGAATGTTTTTCTAAGCATCTTGGCAGCCTACCAGACCAACTTTTTTCTTGTATTTTCAGCAATTTTTGAGGGCTGTCCAATTCTAGGTAATTTCATTGTTGTACCAAATCTAAGCCACTTCTTGATGACTGTCTTCACAGTGTTCCATGATATATCTAAAGCCTTGGAAATCTTTTTCTATGCTTCCCTGACCGATAACTTTCAACACTGTGATTCTTTTGTTGTGCTGTAAGCTATTTACGAACCATGGCTTTTGCTGTAAAGTGCAACTAAGAAAATGTCAAGAAAATCATACTAGAAGACCCAAACATTGTATGGGGTAAGTCAGAATCACTTTAATTGACTACAGCTGTGTACTAACTACTGTTTAACATGAGTTTAAATGGGAATGGCTAATTCTAAACACAACCATATCCCCATTTATAACAGGGAGTTTGCACTTATATAACAACATTATTTTAGTTTTGTTATTTTTATTTCACCCTTCATAATTATTTGTTTGTTACCCGATGGATCTGTATACGTTATGGGTGACATTAAAGATGGAAAAAGTTCTGAAGTGATTCTTCAAATTTTTACATGACAAAAACCTGACATTTTAACAGGAGTGTGTGGACTTTTTATATCCACTGTACATCACATAGGATACACTGAGAATGCTGCATACATCACATAGGAGACATCGATACTGCTGTATGTACCGTGATGAGCAAAAGGGTAACAATGTTTTGAACTTTTAACTTTCAGGCTCCATATCTCGCCATCCACTACTGCTTCTAATGTGAGACTGTTATCATTTTATAGACAATCATCTTGGCTATCTGATACATAAATTTGACTTGCAACTATTTAGCATATGCTTAATTATGCAGATTCTTGTCATGTCACTGAATTGTTACTGTTTCGCTCCTGGTGGTGGAAAAATATTTTTCTTCCTGTATACTGCAAAATACAACCTATTTTCACATTCCTTAATAGCGCAGTGTGTTATTAAGTTGATTCCCAAGCAAAAGGTCACTGTTCGGATCAAGGAGCAGCCATGAAGAAGATTTCCCAAGAAAACAGAAACCGCATCATCCAGCTCATCGATAGGGGGTTTCGCAGCCAAGAAAATTGTCAAACTGCATAATGTGTGTACCATGACAGTTGTAAGAAAACGAAATGAAGATCGTCCATCCATACAAAAGCCAAGAGGTGGTCGTCCAGGCAAAATATCGGAGTCAACAAGTCAGCTCATCACAAGGTCTATCAGTTCTGGCGCAACAAACACGGCAGTGGAGGTGGCTCTTATGCTTTGTAATAGTGAGATCACAGACATCCATGCAAGCACTGTGTGATGCACGTTACACAAGTCTGGAATGGTGGCCAGAAAAAAGGTGAAGAAAGCTCGACTTCAATATCATCATAAGAAGCATCGGTTCGAGTTTGCAAAAACGTACAAAAAGTGGACAGTAGAAAATTCAAAATGGGTGATTTGGAGCGATGAGACGAAGGTCAATAAACTAGGCTCTGATGGGTGCAAATGGGTCTGGAAGAAATAAGGGAAAAAGGGGCTAATGGATCGAGAAATTGAACGAACTGTCAAGTTCTGTGGAGGAAGTGTTATGATATGGGTTTGCTTCACAGCCAAAGGCGTTGGATAGTTGACCAGGATCGATGGTGGTCTCAATACTGTGCTATATGTGCGTATCTTACAAGACAAGTTCGCACACACAAGTACTATGGGTATGAAAAGGACGACATAGTGTTCCAGCAGGACAAAGACCCGAAGCATATGTCGAGATTGATGAAGAAATGGTTCAGTGACCATGAAGTAGAGGTGCTGGATTGGCCCCCCCAGTCACCAGACCTCAACCCAATTGAGCACTTGTGGGTAGAGTTGAAGAAAAAGCTGTATACTTACCCTAGTGAATCGACCAGTATGCACCAACTTTGGGAACGTGTAGAAGAAACAGATTTCTGTTGGGACATGCTTGAATCTGATAGACAGAATGCCCAGGATTCAGGCAATGTTGAAAGCCAAAAGTGGATTTAAAAAATACTAACAAAATAATAAAAATCAAAATTTTGATTTTTAGGAGCAAAACAGTAACAATCCAGTGACATGACAATAATTTTCATAACAAATCATATGCTAAATAGTTGCAAGTCAAGTTTATGTATGAGATAGCCAAGATTATTGTCTATAAAATGATGATAGTCTCACTTTCAAAACAGTAATGGATGGTGAAATATGGAGCCTGAAATTCAAAAGTTCAAAACATTGTTACCCTTTTTGCTAATCACTGTACATCACATAGGAGACATTGTGACTGCTGTATATACAGTAGTGTGAAAAAGTATTTCCCCTCTTCCTGATTTCTTATACTTTTGCATGTTTGTCACACTTAAATATTGCAGATCACAAAACTAATTTAAATATAAGACAAAGATAACAAATGTAAACACAAAATATGCAGTTTTTAAAAGAAGGTCTTTATCATTATGGGAAAAAGAAATCCAAACCTACAGGGCCTTGTGTGAAAAAGTGATTGCCCCCTTCCACCTTAAAACATAAATGAACTGTGGTTTATCAAGTCTTTGGGAAGCTGAGTTAAATTTCCCTAGCCAAACACAGGAATGATTACTGCCATGCCTGTTCTCAATCAAGAAATCACCTAAATAGCACCTGCCTGACAAAAAGTGAAGTAGACCAAAAGATCTTCAAAAGCTAGACATCATGCTGCGATCCAAAGAAATTCAGATCTCAATTACTTTGTTTCTAATTTGTTCCTATCAGTCTGAAAAAGGTTATAAAGCCATTTCTAAAGCTTTGGAATTCCAGCAAACCACAGTGAGAGCCATTATCCACAAATGACGAAAACATGGAACAGTGGTGAACCTTCCCAGGAGTGTCCGGTCGACCAAAATTACCGCAAGAGCGCAGCAACGACTCATCCAAGAGGTCACCCCTCAATAACATCCAAAGAACTGCAGGCCTCACTTAAGATCAGTATTCATGACTCCACCATAAGAAAGAGAATGGGCAAAAATGACATGCATGAAGAGGTCCAAGATGAAAACTACTGCTGAGCAAAAAGAACATAAAGGCTCGCCACAGCTGTGGCAGAAAACATCTTGATCGCCAAGACTTTTGGGAGAATACTCTGTGGACTGACGAGACAAAAGTTAAACTTTTTGGAAGGTATATGTCCCATTTCATCTGGCGTAGAAGTAACACAGCATTTCTGAAAAGGAGCATCCTACCAACAGTAAAATGTGGTGGTAGTGTGATGGTCGGCGGCTGTTTTGCTGCTTCAGGACCTGGAAGACTTGCTGTGGTAAATAGAAACATGAATTCTGCTGTCTACCAAAAAATCCTGAAAGGGAATGTCCGGACATCTGTTTGTGACCTCAAGCTGAAGCGCACTTGGGTTACGCAGCAGGACAATGATCCAAAACACACCAGCAAGTCCACCTCTGAATGAGTTAAGAAAAACAAAATTAAGACTTTGGAGCTGTCTAGTCAAAGTCCTGACCTTAATCCAATTGAGATACTGTGGCATTACCTTAAAAAGGTGGTTCATCCTTGGAAACCCTCCAATGTGGCTGAATTACAACAATTTTGCAAAGATGAGTGGGCCAAAATTCCTCCAGAGCGTTATAAAAAACTCATTGCCAGTTATCGCAAATGCTTGATTGTAGTTGTTGCTGCTAAGGGTGGCCCAACCAGTTATTAGGTTTAGGAGGCAATCACTTTTTTCACGCAGGGCCATGTAGGTTTGGATTTATTTTTCCCTTAAAAATAAATATCTTCATTTAAAAACTGCATTTTTTGTTTACTTGTTTTATCTTTGTCTTATATTTAAATTTGTTTTGTGATCATTTAAGTGTGACAAACAGGCAAAAAAATAAGAAATCATGAAGGGGATAAAAACTTTTTCACACTACTGTATATCACATAACAATACACACCAATAAATCATTAGGGCAAAAAAATCTTATAGACACCAATTGGAGGCAAAAACATACATAGCCCAAATTAGAATATGCCAAAACTTTAATGAAGACATATAAAAGTAAATACACACGATTAAAAACACAATCAAAGACACACCACAGAGAGAAAAAGGTGGAGAGTCTGGACCAATAAAAGTATCAGGTATAGTATCCTACTTGTAACTCCCCTAGGAAAATATATACCAGTATGGAACTGGAGGGCATATAAAAGAAGGACAGCAAAAAAAAAATTAAAAAAATATATATATATATATACAGTACAGACCAAAAGTTTGAACACACCTCATTTAAAGATTTTTCTGTATTTTCATGACTATGAAAATTGTACATTCACACTGAAGGCATCAAAACTATGAATTAACACATGTGGAATTATATACTTAACAAAAAAGTGTGAAACAACTGAAAATATGTCTTATATTCTAGGTTCTTCAAAGTAGCCACCTTTTGCTTTGATGACTGCTTTGCACACTCTTGGCATTCTCTTGATGAGATTCAAGAGGTAGTCACCGGAAATGGTCTTCCAACAATCTTGAAGGAGTTCCCAGAGATGCTTAGCACTTGTTGGCCCTTTTGCCTTCACTCTGCGGTCCAGCTCACCCCAAACCATCTCGATTGGGTTCAGGTCTGGTGACTGTGGAGGCCAGGTCATCTGGCGTAGCACCCCATCACTCTCCCTCTTGGTCAAATAGCCCTTACACAGCCTGGAGGTGTGTTTGGGGTCATTGTCCTGTTGAAAAATAAATGATGGTCCAACTAAACGCAAACCGGATGGAATAGCATGCCGCTGCAAGATGCTGTGGTAGTCATGCTGGTTCAGTATGCCTTCAATTTTGAATAAATCCCCAACAGTGTCACCAGCAAAGCACCCCCACACCATCACACCTCGTCCTCCATGCTTCACGGTGGGAACCAGGCATGTAGAGTCAATCCGTTCACCCTTTCTGCGTCCCACAAAGACACGGTGGTTGGAACCAAAGATCTCAAACTTGGACTCATCAGACCAAAGCACAGATTTCCACTGGTCTAATGTCCATTCCTTGTGTTCTTTAGCCCAAACAAGTCTCTTCTGCCTGTTGCCTGTCCTTAGCAGTGGTTTCCTAGCAGCTATTTTACCATGAAGGCCTGCTGCACAAAGTCTCCTCTTAACAGTTGTAGTAGAGATGTGTCTGCTGCTAGAACTCTGTGTGGCATTGACCTGGTCTCTAATCTGAGCTGCGATTTCTGAGGCTGGTGACTCAGATAAACTTATCCTCAGAAGCAGAGGTGACTCTTGGTCTTCCTTTCCTGGGGCGGTCCTCATGTGAGCCAGTTTCTTTGTAGCGCTTGATGGTTTTTGCAACTGCACTTGGGGACACTTTCAAAGTTTGCCCAATTTTTCGGACTGACTGACCTTCATTTCTTAAAGTAATGATGGCCACTCGTTTTTCTTTACTTAGCTGCTTTTTTCTTGCCATAATACAAATTCTAACAGTCTATTCAGTAGGACTGTCAGCTGTGTATCCACCAGACTTCTGCACAACACAACTGATGGTCCCAACCCCATTTATAAGGTAAGAAATCGCACTTATTAAACCTGACAGGGCACACCTGTGAAGTGAAAACCATTTCTGGTGACTACCTCTTGAAGCTCATCAAGAGAATGCCAAGAGTGTGCAAAGCAGTCATCAAAGGAAAAGGTGGCTACTTTGAAGAACCTAGAATATAAGACATATTTTCAGTTGTTTCACACTTTTTTGTTAAGTATATAATTCCACATGTGTTAATTCATAGTTTTGATGCCTTCAGTGTGAATGTACAATTTTCATAGTCATGAAAATACAGAAAAATCTTTAAATGAGAAGGTGTGTCCAAACTTTTGGTCTGTACTGTATATATATATACAGTGGTGGCCAAAAGTATTGGCACCCCTGCAATTCTGTCAGATAATACTCAGTTTCTTCCTGAAAATTATTGCAATCACAAATTCTTTGGTATTATTATCTTCATTTAATTTGCTTGCAAGGAAAAAACACAAAAGAGAATGAAACAAAAATCAAATCATTGATCATTCACACAAAACTCCAAAAATGGGCCAGACAAAAGTATTGGCACCCTCAGCCTAATACTTGGTTGCACAACCTTTAGCCAAAATAACTGCGAACAACCGCTTCCGGTAACCATCAATGAGTTTCTTACAATGCTCTGCTGGAATTGTAGACCATTCTTCTTTGGCAAACTGCTCCAGGTCCCTGATATTTGAAGGGTGTCTTCTCCAAACTGCCATTTTGAGATCTCTCCACAGGTGTTCTATGGGATTCAGGTCTGGACTCATTGCTGGCCACCTTAGAAGTCTCCAGTGCTTTCTCTAAAACCATTTTATAGTGCTTTTGGGAGTGTGTTTTGGGTCATTGTCCTGCTAGAAGACCCATAACCTCTGAGGGAGATCCAGCTTTCTCACACTGGGCCCTACAATATGCTGCAAAATTTGTTGGTAGTCTTCAGACTTCATAATGCCATGCACACGGTCAAGCAGTCCAGTGCCAGAGGCAGCAAAGCAACCCCAAAACATTAGGGAACCTCCGCCATGTTTGACTGTAGGGACCGTGTTCTTTTCTTTGAATGCCTCTTTTTTTTTCCTGTACACTCTATGTTGATGCTTTTACCCAAAAAGCTCTACTTTTGTCTCATCAGACCAGAGAACATTCTTCCAAAACGTTTTAGGCTTTCTCAGGTAAGTTTTGGCAAACTCCAGCCTGGCTTTTTTATGTCTCGGGGTAAGAAGTGGGGTCTTCCTGGGTATCCTACCATACAGTCCCTTTTCATTCAGACGCCGACGGATAGTACGGGTTGACACTGTTGTACCCTCGGACTGCAGGGCAGCTTGAACTTGTTTGGATGTTAGTCGAGGTTCTTTATCCACCATCCGCACAATCTTGTAGCCTTGAAATTGCTCATGCTTCCTCACAATTTGGTTTCTCAAGTCCTCAGACAGTTCCTTGGTCTTCTTTCTTTTCTCCATGCTCAATGTGGTACACACAAGGACACAGGACAGAGGTTGAGTCAACTTAAATCCATGTTAACTGGCTGTAAGTGTGATTTAGTTATTGCCAACACCTGTTAGGTGCCACAGGTAAGTTA
Organism: Phyllobates terribilis; assembly: GCF_046119375.1. NCBI lineage: Eukaryota > Metazoa > Chordata > Amphibia > Anura > Dendrobatidae > Phyllobates > Phyllobates terribilis. Next base: position 793,681,024 of record NW_027362762.1, on the reverse strand, counting down.
CAGGTGCTGTTAATTACACGAATTAGAGAAGCATCACATGATTTTTCAAACAGTGCCAATACTTTGGTCCACCCCCTTTTTTAGGTTTGGTGTGGAATTGTATCCAATTTGGCTTTAGGACAATTCTTTTTGTGTTTTTTCATTGAAGACAAATTAAATGAAGATAATAATACCAAAGAATTTGTGATTGCAATCATTTTCAGGAAGAAACTGAGTATTATCTGACAGAATTGCAGGGGTGCCAATACTTTTGGCCACCACTGTATAGCCTTATACACAGATGACCAAGTGGAATTTGATTAATAGCATAATAAATAATAATAATAACATCACCCAATTGTGTATAAATATATCAATAAATCAATACAGCTGCATATATTGATAACCAGTGTCATGGGTGCGTGGTGGGTGCCTGGACCATTGACTTGTGCTCCTAGGTAACTATGGTTATTGGTTGAAACAACACTATGGGCTTTTTTTACTGACACTGGTTATTGATATATGCAGCTGTATTGATTTATTGATATTTTTATACACAATTGGGTGATGTTATTATTATTTATTATGCTATTTATCAAATTCCACTTGGTCATCTGTGTATAAGGCTATATATATATATATATATATATATATATATATATATATATATATATATATATATATATATATATATATATATATATATATATTTTTTTTTTTTTTTTTTTTTTTTGCTGCCCTAATTTTATATGCCCTCCAGTTCCATACTGGTATATATTTTCCTAGGGGAGTTACAAGTAGGATACTATACCTGATACTTTTATTGGTCCAGACTCTCCACCTTTTTCTCTCTGTGGTGTGTCTTTGATTGTGTTTTTAATCGTGTGTATTTACTTTTATGTCTTCATTAAAGTTTTGGCATATTCTAATTTGGGCTATGTATGTTTTTGCCTCCAATTGGTGTCTGTATATCACATAAGAAATACTGAGACTGCTGTATATACTACACATAGGATACACTGCAACTATTGTATACATCACAAGCAGGAGTGGGTCAATAGCACAGTGTGCACTAACTCCACCCACAAAGAAAATTCTGACTCAGCACTAGCCAGCTTTGGACGTAATCCAGCGTTCCATGGTGGCATTCAGTAGTGAATCGCAAACTGAGTGGAAGAATGGAAGGGCTGGCAGCCAGAAAAAAAGGGGCTGTCAGCCCGAGCACTGCGGCCCACCAGGAATCTGCCCAAAGGCCAAAAATAAAACTTTGCATCCTGTAAACAGGCCATGGCCAAGATGTTCCACACCCCTGACTTACAGGATAATTAAATAAAAAAAATAAAAAAAAGTCAAAATAGGAACCACCAACAGAACAATGCTAATACAAAGACCATATCACAGCTGTTTTGTTCAGTGTGAAGAATATGGGGAATATCATTTCATGCCAATAGACTATCAAATCCGGAGATTACAGACCTCCTTCAATATATGAAGCTGATACAGGACACCTGGCTCAGCAGGTGGTCCAGCTTCAAAATCTCTAAGTGGAAAAACTCACACCCCTAGCAACCTAGCTGGGACCAAAGGCCTTTCTGACAGGACAAACACCTGCTTGGAGCCCAAGCTGCTTCACTGTTTCAAAGAAACTCCCCCAGATAGACGAGAGCCATAATTTCATAAAGAGTTACGGAGTTATCGTACGTCCTAGCCGTATACCGGTTACATTTCTGAGATCACAGAAATGGGACGAATGCCTGCCTGGGTCTCACCCATCTAGCACCCCGGGGTGGGGAGATACATAGAACGGCTAGTAGAAGCCAAGTAGCAAAGCCGTGTTTGGTCTCGAAGCATAACGGGGACCCGGTCCGATCCGATAGCCCAAAACCGCCTCCCTATAACCTTTGTTAGTTATGATCCATCATAGGTTTTGGAGTTTCAGCTACCAAACCAAAGGGGAGGGAAACTGGTACCATCCCAGGGGCAGAAAAGAGCGTAAACGACCAAGGGATTAATTGCTCGTGCGAAGCTGTGGCCCAGTGTTCTCCTTTAAGGGAGGTCACGCCATCATATCATGTTGGAAGAAACCAGAAACCGCTGGCACCCCACACCTCCCATGTGGCTGTACAGTACCAAGGCCTAGCATCCGACTAGTAACTGACTTTTTGCATCATCTGCTCATATTTATTGTACTACCACCTGTATTTGCATATCTGACCATCGTATATGTATCCATTGTGTATATGGTGTTTTGTCTATTGTGCCCTTAAGGCGATTAAATAACCAATTTAGCCTTGGGCTGCTCTTTTATCTCAATCCACAAATCCACACGTCCGTGTTCTCAGTTTAACTTCATATGCTACCGGGGCTGATTTCTGGTCTGATATAATCCCGTTAATGCACTGGGCTTATATCTAACGATGAACTGGTGGCAGTCCTATCGAGCTGGCAAGGTTCTGTTTCACTGGTGCTGGTGAAAGGGGTCTCTGTGCCTGTCAAAGTTATGAGCGAGTGTTGTGCCACGACAGTGGTCGCGTGGGCCACGTTCGTTCACTCCCGTGTGCCTCTCTGTGCTAATGTGGACAGGGTGTGTGAATGTAAAACTGACATTAAGTATCCCCAGGGGGAGCAGAAAGTGAAAGTGGGGAGACCGTACCGCGTGACCCCTCGATGCATTAGTGATGTCAGCTAGGGCCATAAACAAAGCCACCTTACAAGTGCACAAGGGCCCTTACTGTACCTTTTGTATTTCTCTTATTTCTTGGGAGGCTTGCTCCATCAGACTGTATACAGAGTTAATGTCCATTAAAAGCTTTACATTTAGGAAAGTGAATGTCTGTACGTAAGGTTACCTCATTATGTCACAATTCATATCCAACCCATTTAACCATCCAAACCAACTACCTGATTTAAGTCCCCACAGTCAGGGTTGCCAACTGTCCAGAAATTCCTGGACATTCTGATTTTTTTTGAAGGATGCTTCTACAAATTATTAAGACTGTAACTGTCGCAGTTTTACAGTGAATGTAGGCAGTGTCGAACTGGGGTGCCAAGGGCCCACCAGTAACCAACTCCAGAGCCCCACTTTAAAACTACAGGCAAATGTGACATTATCCTCAATCACAAATTTATATAACAATGCACTGGGTAGATTGTTAAATGAATAAGATGCTGTCATTGTCTGTACATAGTGATTCAAGTATATTGTGTCAAGTACTGCTCATATAAGAGGGTGGAGGCCCACTCTTGCACAGGAGCCCACCGAAGGATTCTCCAGTCCTCCTGTGGGCCAGACCTAGCCTGCATGTAGGTCATATCTTCGTATCAGAATTTTGAGCAGCAGGCATTTATCACTTATAATATTAATAGTTTGTCATGGTTTTCTAATGTGTCTGTAAAAAAAGTTGCATGTCCATGATTTTTGGGGGGGAAGCTGTCCAGAAATAAATGAAAAATATAATAATAGATTTATTAAGTTCTGCTGGGAAATGAAATTTCAGTTTTAGAAGACCCTGTGTACGCATGTTTGCGCAGAAAGTCTGTTTTGTCCACCAGGTGGCGAAACTGTCATAGCCATAGTTTAAAAATTCTGTTTACCACATATAGTAGATGAAAGGTTTATGCAGCTTTTTTGGGGTATTTTTTTTTCAATTAATAAGCACAATTAAATATTTTACAGATTTAAATTGAGCAGTCATCACTTCCAGAAGAGCCTGTGTTAAGTAAAGACTAAATCCACTCCTGGGTCAGGAGTGCTATGCAATGCAGTACACTGCACTGAAAAAGATACTGTGTAAGCTATTCATAGGGGTTAGGAAGCTTGAAAAGAAGGCAAGGAAATACAAATATAATAGTAGTGTAGACTCTTGGAATGCTTTTACTTTTGATCTTTCTTCCAGAAGATTTATTGTTATGCTGTAGTTTTCATCCCTTCAGATTAGCCAATCATATCAGACAACTTTCCTTGCCACGTTCCATTGGAGACCTCTTTAAATATAAAATTAATTTCCATTTCTTGCTATCCAAAACTTTAATTCACAGAACATCTACACATTATACCTTCTCATACTTTCAGTACTAAACATCACATTGCCCAATTATTTTCACAGTAAGGCCCGTTTAAAATGTCTGTGAAATACAATCTGAGCACGAACCAAAATGCATGGACTGTCTGCAGGTCTCCCGACCCGAACTCGACAGCCGCATTCATGTCTACAAGGCTCTCGAGTTCATATTGTGAGACCCACAGACAGTCCGTGCATTGCTCGGACAAAGTTTCACAGACATCTGTAAGAGCCCTTATGCAAAGCCCCAATGACTTTCCTTAAAGGGGTTTTCCTATGAACAAAGTACATTTTAATTAATAATAAATTTTGGAATAAAAATAAGTTCCACAATTGGATGTGTTTAAGTAAAATGTTCCTGTGCTGATCTAATCTTATAAATGTGCTCCTGCTGTGTACTGTGTAAGGCTATGTGCCCACGTTGCATTTATGAAGCAGAAAATTTCTGCTGCATAAATGCAAGTCCTCTCCCGGAAAAACGCATGCGGAATTCCGCACGCGTTTATCGCGCGTTTTTCGCGCGTTTATCACGCGTTTTCCACATGCGGAATTGCCTTGCGTTTTTTATGCATTGAACAAAGGCAATTCTGCTTGCGGAAACGCAAAATTAAATGACATGCTGCGGATTTTTGAACGCAGCATAAACGCTGCGGAAAAATCCGCAGCATGTGCATAGAACTTGCGGAATCCCATTGGGGACCATGGGGTGCGTGTTACCAAGCGTTTTTCAAGCGTTTACGCTGCGGAAATTCCGCATCAAAAACGCTTGAAAAATGCTACGTGGGCACACAGCCTTAGACTGTGTGCCCACTGTGCATTTTTTAAGCTTTTCCGCAGCGGCAATTCCACTGCAGAAACGCTTAAAAAACGCTTGGTAGAAGGTCTGCCATGTTCCCCAATGATAATCCGCATGTGCTGTGCACATGCTGCGCAAATTTCCGCTGCGGGTTATCATTGCGGAAAAAACGCAGCACTACCAATTATTTTGCGGAATCGCGGCGTTTTCACCGCTATTGACTTGCATTGGAATGCATGGAATCCACATCACTAGATAAGTACATGCGGATTCCATGCGTTTCAATGTGTGGATGGTACCCGGGTTTGGAGAAGAGGAGACTCTCCTCCGGACCCGGGTACCATAGAGCCTGTAAAAAAAAAGAATAAAATAAAAAATATACATTATACTCACCTTCTGATGGCCCCCGGTGTCCTTGTCTCGGCATGCCGGCAGCTCGCAGTAGACTAAAGCTGCGGTGACGTCATTTAGTCATGTGACGGGTCACGCGACCGCTGACGTCGGCAGGTCCTTTAGTCTACCGCGAGTTGCTGGCAAGCCAAGACAAGGACACCGGGGGCCATCAGAAGGTAAGTATATATTTATTATTTTTGGCCATTCTTTCGGTCACAGTATATAAATCCATGCCGGTTGCATGGATTTATATAGTGTGACCAAGTTGTCAAGCAATTTCCAAGTGATGCTAAAATCGCTTGGAAAGCGCTTGTCAACCCGCATGCGGAAATGCATGTGAAGAACGCTTCACATCCACATGTCCCTGGCAGGAAAAACGCATGTACAATCCGCATGTACAATCCACATGTACAATCCGCATGCGTTTTTTCTGCCAGGGAGATGCAGAAACGCTCAGGAAAAAATCCGGAGCATTTCTGCATCGTGGTCACATAGCCTAATGGTTGTGTCTGACCGTGCAGGAACATGGTCTGATCATACCACATCTCCTGGGCAGGGGAGGAAGCAAAAGAGTTACATTACAGGAGGGGATCACACACTGATGTTAACTCTGTAGATGCAGTGGAGGAAGAGAAAAGATATTCCATGTTTTTCGGTATCCTATATAAAAAATTTCTGTAGAGTGATAATGAATTTTTCCCAGTTTACCATGCATTCCAACTTTGTCAGCAGAAAGATAGTCCAGTAAAGATGGTCGTAGAGAGTGTATTCAGATTATGCCAGAAGGAAATAGTTATCCAGGTAAGGGACCACACAAATACCTCTCTGAGAACTACCATGACTTAGGAGACTACCTTTGTGAAAACAAAGCGAGCCAATGTAATTATGAAACAAAAATCCTGAAAGATGTCTTATGACACCACTGATGAAGAAGGCAATTCTTATAGTAGATACTTTTGATGATGAGAATGTGAAGGTAAGTGTATTTTAGATCTGGAGAAATCATAACGTCCCTCTGATAAAGAAGGGGAAGAACACAACAAATGTTCTCTATTCTGAAGTGCTTCATCATTATAATTTTGTTGAGGTAACTGACATCTATGAATCAATATTTTCATTCTGGTTTGGGAACTGGAAAGACCCAGGAATAAATCCCCATGGATTTCTCCTGGAGAAGAACTTCTACAAGGAATCTCATTTCAATTAACTCCAAAATTCTAATGCCATCTGCTTTTTACTTGAAAGATGAGGGGCCACAATGAATTGGTCTAAAGGAAGATTCAAGAACTGGATAGAATTACTATGTTTTATTACATTCAGGATCCAGACATTAGAAATCTCACTTTCCTAAGAAGCCAGAAAAATCTTAGACGACTCCCTCCACTGGAATCCTGGTGTCAGAAGTCAGTACTTCTTGGTTTATTGGAACTTCAACCTTTCTTGTTCCTCCCTGTTCCAGGATTTCTTCCGATGTCACATCTTCTTGGAGGCTATGATGTTGAAGGATCTTTGTTAGCCTGTGGAAGACATTTCACCTTTCTGTCAGAGGGGTCTTCCATCAGCTCATCCAGCTCTGCCCTGAAGCTGACCCTGACTAAATTTGATGTTGCAGAGATTATTTAGATATTGAATCCGCATTCCAAGGTTTGATCTAAATGGCTTTTTGCCAGTTTTTTTGCCTCATTGGCTCCACTTCCTGAAAGCCTTGATGGTAAAATAAGAGGCAATATTGATGTCACATTGGGATGCAGCAGCATAACTGAGTCTGAGAGCACAATAAACTCTTCTTATACGGTTCTTCAGGTTAGCTCCAACATTTGAGAAAACAAGGATGTGTTTGGACAGTATACCCACATCCACTTGGGGGCATCAGCCATTTGAGTTTCTGTTCACGCTTGTTGTGAAACATGAGCTTAAATCTTACCCACCATATACAGCTTTGTTCGTTGATTTCCACTCAGAGGACATAAGAGCTGCAAGGAAGTTGTCCATTTTAAAAATCCTGGTCCTATAGAGGTGGAGACTAGCAGATTTAGTTTTTTTTATTCTTCAGAAGAGAAAGAATAGACATCATCAAGCACTCTAATCTCTATCAATAGAGATAGAATGGGGGGATAATTCTTGTCCCCGCAAACCCTAAAAAAAATTGTTCAAGGAAGACGTTATTTCATCCTTAACCCCTTCATGACCTATATTTACATCATATGACGTGTCCCTGATTTTGATGCGGACTCCGACGCTGAGCCCACATCTTTCCTCGAATATGACAGCTGATTTAACACGCCCAATCAAAACATGGTATCTACCCCAAAATGGTATCAATAAAATTGTCATCTCAGCTCACAAAAAATAAGCCATCACCCAGCCCCACATCCCGAAAAGTGAAAACTCTGAGTCTCAGAAAATGGCAACAAGTCCAAAAACTTGTTTCATACAAATTTCAGAATTTTTTTCACCACTTAAATAAAAAATAAACTATACATGTTTTGTATCTACGTACTTGTACTGACCTTGGTGAACCATATTGCCTGATCCGTTTTACCATATAATGAATATGGTAAATGAAAAACACAAAAAGCAATTGTGGAATTGTAATTGTGGAATTGCAATTTTCTTAGAATTTCACCGCACTTGGAATTTTTTTCCCCATTTTCCAGTATACTATATGGTAAAATCAATGGTGCCATTCAAAAGTACAAAAGTTATGGCTCTGGAAAGAAGGGGAGCAAAAAACGAAAATGGAAAATAGCCATGGCGTGAAGGGGTTAAGATCTTGGATGGAAGAAAGAAATTAACCCCTTACTGGCCTGGGGCGTATTAGTACGCCCCAGGCCATCACCCCCGCTGCAGCATGGGCTCCGGCGCGGAGCCCGCACTGAAACGGGCACATGTCAGCTGATTCTTACAGCTGACAAGTGCCCGTAACAGTGGCGGGTGGAATCGCGATCCACCCGCGGCTGTTAACCAGTTAAATGCCGCTGTCAATCTCTGACCTGCATTTAACAGGTCGCGCCGGAAGCGCGTCACTTACCACGCCCATCGGTGACCCCGTCACGTGATCGCGTAAAGATTGCTATGAGCGCCACCTAGTGGTCGGCGCTCATAGCACAGGAGCATTTCTGCTACATAGAGGTGATCTGCTCATCACCTCTATGTAGCAGAGGCGATCAGACAAGTGCTGCTTGTAGTCTCCTATGGAAACTATAGAAGCATCCAAAAAGTGTAAAAAAAAGTTTTTAAAAATATAAAAAAATTTAAAAAAATATAAAAGTTTAAATCGCCCCCCTTTTGCCCCATTCAAAATAAAATAATAAAAAATAAACCCTACATACACATATTTGGTATCGCCGCGTTCAGAATCGTCCAATATATCAATATAAAAAAATAATTAATCCGATCGGTAAACGGCGTAACGAGAAAATAATTCCAAATGCCAGAATTACGTTATTTTGGTCGCCACAACATTGCAATAAAATGCAATAAAGGGCGATCAAAACATTGTATCTACCCCAAAATGGTATCAATAAAAAGTCAGCCCAGCGCGCAAAAAATAAGCCCTCACCCCGCCCCAGATCCCGAAAAATGGAAACGCTATGGGTCTCGGAAAATGGCGCCATTTTTTTTTTTTTAAGCAAACTTTGGATTTTTTTTTCACCACTTAAATAAAAAATAACCTATACATGTTTGGTGTCCACAAACTCGTAATGACCTGGAGAATAATGATGGCAGGTCAGTTTTAGCATCCAGTGAACATGGAAAGAAAAAAAAAACTGTGGAATTGCAGTTTTTTGCAATTTCACCGCACTTGGAATTTTTTTCCCGTTTTCCAGTACACGATATGGTAAAACTAGTAATGGCGTTTAAAAGTACAAATTGTTACGGAAAAAATAAGCCCTCACACGGCCATATTGCCCAAAAAATAAAAATGCTATGGCTCTGGGAACAAGGGGAGCAAAAAACAAAAATGCAAAAACGGAAAATCCCAATGTCGTAAAGGGGTTATTAAAGGCATTTTCCTACAAATATAATACCCTTCGATTTAATAATACAGGTCATGACTTTAAATTTTGTAATTGGGAGAATAAAATAAATGTGCAATTTGTGAGCAGTCTTCAAATACATATGGTGTGTGGTAGATCGGCTCCCTCGGCTGCACAAGGAGGTAGACACAGGAACGCTGTCTCTTTAAATCTCTCACTGGTTTATTAAAGTATAAACCAAAGTAAAGTTCATCAAAACAAACACAGCCTTTCTGGCATAACTTGAAAAGAAAAGGAAAATGTATAGTACAGTCCATACATCTTCAGGGATCTGCCCGCTCGGGATACAACCGGGATCATAACAGTTTAACAGAACACTTCTCTGGAGGTGTCTCCTCTAGACCAACTGACCACCTAATGACTCAAAAGGCTGGCTCTTTATAGCCCAGACCCCATTCTGGGGTGGAGATATGGTGAACGACCTCCCACCCGCTCTACAGCTGTTTACATAAAATCTAGCCCTTAAAATGGCCGATTAACCCCTCTCAGCACTTAGTGTGCTGGAGCAAACTTCCAGATTTCAAATCACTGAAGCTAATAGCCTCAGTGAAACATATCTTCGCTCCAGGACTTTGACCGTGACTTTGTCTCAGATGTTACAGACCTTGCTGTTAGTAGTCTGTCATTTATGTCTGATCATAATGTGGCCTCCTAACAGCAGTTGCACATGGAATCCCCCTGACCAGAGCATACCATCATTGCCGGGCCGCTTCTCACATGAATGTGCATAAACTGTTCATGTGGACTGCAAGATTTGTGACAGTGTTCCTGAGAGGCTGTGGACTCGGAGTACATAAATATTATGTTTTGCCGGCACATATCCTCCTTTTTAATCTAGCAAATAATTCAGCCAGTGCTGGTACCACACTGTACATTACATGTAATGAAGCTCAGTACAACTAATACATTGTCTATATATACCAGGGTGTCAGCTCTGGGTGCGTTATTTACTGGATCTAAAGCATTGAGCAGCACAGACGATATACAATGTCTCTGCAATCCCCAAGGTGTCAAGAATGCTGGGGTGGAGTCTCAGGGTCTTTTTTTTTTAGACTCAGGCATAATTAAAAATTCCACCAATCCCATCAGCTCACAGGATGAAGAAATACGAATGATTAAATGCTTGCAACCATAGCAGCAAGCATAATATACAGCTGACACCCGCTTCTGATGGCGTCGGTTCTGCTTCTGGGCGACCTCCATCACTGCCTAGTCTCTCAACTTTGCGGAGACTCCTTGCCAGCTGCGCTGTATATGTGCAGCGGGTGTCGAAAAGGTGTAAAATCAGGTTTTATGTTTAATGTATTATTATTAGTGTTGAGCGATACCTTCCGATATCAGGAAATATCGTATCGGATTGGATCGGACCGATACTCAAAAAGTATCGGATTTCGCCGATTCCGATACCGGAAACCAATGCAAGTCAATGGGACAGAAATATCGGAATGAAAATAAACCTTTTCTTTCCTTGTAGGTTAATTCTACATGAAGTAAAACAACTAAGAATAATGTAGAATGTATTATGCGAAAAGCCGGCAATTCATCAGCGCATACACCGGTACCCGACAGAAAGAATAGAGCTTCACACATAGATTAGATAGATAGAAACATGTCAGTCACATATATATGAAGTACAGTGACAGTGTTGCTTAATGTACTTGTCATTTAGTGCAAAGGATTTATTAAAAAAAATATTAGTGTTTTCATGCACCGTCTCTTTAAAAAAGCCGGCCGGCAATTCAGCAGCGGTACCCGACATTTTATAACAGACAGAATAGAGCTTCACACATAGATTAGATAGATAGAAACATGTCAGTCACATATATATGAAGTACAGTGACAGTGTTGCTTACTGTACTTGTCATTTAGTGTAAAGGATTTATTTAAAAAAATAAGTGTTTTAATGCACCGTCTCTTTAAGAAAGCCGGCCGGCAATTCAGCATCTGTACCCGACAATTTAGAATAGAAGGAATAGAGCATCACACATAGATTAGATAGATAGAAACATGTCAGTCACATATATATGAAGTACAGTGATAGTGTTGATTACTGTACTTGTCATTTAGTGTTAAAATAAAGGATTTATTTTAAAAAAAATTGGCGTGGGGTTCCCCTTAATTTTAGTCTCTAGCGGAGGTTAAGCAGACGGCTAGGGCAGATGTTTGAAGCCTGGGAAGGGGGTAATACCCACGGAGCTTCCCAGGCTACTAATATCAGCCCCCAGCGGAATACCTAGCCTTTACTAGCTATTAAAATGGGGGACCCCCAAAAAAATGACGTGGGGTTCCCCCTAATTTATTAGCTAGCAAAGGCTAGGCAGACAGCTGGGGGCTGATATTAATAGCCCAGGAAGGGTGCCATGAATATTGGCCCCCTCCCAGGCTAGAAACACCAGCCGTCAGCCGCCCCAGAAATGGCGCATCCATAGGATGCGCCAACTCTGGCACTTAGCCTCGCTCTTCCCACTGCCCTGTAGCGGTGGCAGTGGGGTAATAGGGTTGGGGTTGATGTCAGCTTATAATACCAGCTGACATCAAGCCCAGGTTAGTAATGGAGAGGCGTCTATAAGACACCCCCATTACTAACCCCATAGTCAAAGTTAAAAAAAAAAAACACAAACACCCAGAATAAAGTCCTTTAATTGAAATAAACACACAATTCTTTATTGTTCTAAATTAAACCATACTTACCGTCACGCCCATTCCAGCTGAAGCCAATGATCTCCTGCAATAAAAGAAAAATAATAAAGCAACCTCATCCTTACCTTTCCATGGTTCCCACGATGGCTCCAGCTCTGCTACATCGAGATGACAGGCTGGACCGCAGCAGAAAGCTGCCATCCAGCCTGTCATCCCGCAGACACTGAGAAGCGCAGGCATGCTTGTGCTCCTCAGTGTCTCTCTGTGACGGCATCCAGATGAGCCGACAATGAACTCAGCTCACCTCATGCACGTCACTGACAGCGTGGGAGAATTCTCCTGCACTCAGCGCTTCAGCGTGAGAATTTTCCCACGCTGTCAGTGACGTGCATGAGGTGAGCTGAGTTCATTGGACATGAACTCGGCTCATCTGGATGACGTCACAGAGAGACACTGAGGAGCGCAAGCATGCCTGCGCTTCTCAGTGTCTGCGGGATGACAGGCTGGATGGCAGCGTTCTGCTGCGGTCCAGCCTGTCATCTCGATGTAGCAGAGCTGAAGCTGTCGTGGGATCCATGGGAAGGTAAGGATGAGGTTGCTTTATTATTTTTCTTTTATTGCAGGAGATCGTTAGCTTCAGCTGGAATGGGCGTGATGGTAAGTATGGTTTAATTTAGAACAATAAAGAATTGTGTGTTTATTTCAATTAAAGGACTTTATTCTGGGTGTTGTGTTTTTTTTAAATACTTTACTAGAAATTCATGGTGGTCATGTCTAATATTGGCGTGACCCCATGAATTTCGGGCTTAGGGCCAGCTGATAATGCCAAGCTGGCCTTAACCCCTTTATTACCCAGTGAGCCACCGCACCAGGGCCCTGGATGAGTTGGGTACAGCGCCAGAAGATGGCGCTTCTATGAACGCGCCATTTTCCGGGGCGGCTGCGGACTGCAATTTGCAGCGGGTGGGGCCCAGAAAGCTTGGGCCTCCCTGCGCTGCAGATTCCAGCCCCCAGCTGCCTAGTTGTACCTGGCTGGACACAAAAATAGGGCGAAGCCCCACGTATTTTTTTTTTTAATTATTTCATGAAATTCATGAAATAATTAAGAAAAAAAGGGCTTCCCTATATTGTTGTGTCCGGCCAGGTACAAATAGGCAGCTGGTGGTTGGGGGCAGTCCGTTCCTGCCTGCTGTACCTGGCTGGACACAAATATAGTGCGAAGCCCCATGTCAATTTTTTTTTAATTATTTCATGAATTTCCTGAAATAATTAAAAAAAAATTGACGTGGGGCTTCGCACTATATTTGTGTCCAGCCAGGTACAGCAGGCAGGAACGGGCTGCCCCCAACCACCAGCTGCCTATTTGTACCTGGCCGGACACAACAATATCGGGAAGCCCTTTTTTAAAAAAAATATTTCATGAAATAATTTAAAAAAAAAATACGTGGGGCTTCTCCCTATTTTTGTGTCCAGCCAGGTACAACTAGGCAGCTGGGGGATGGAATCTGCAGCGCAGGGAGGCCCAAGCTTTCTGGGCCTCCCCCCCACTGCAAATTGCAGTCCGCAGCCACCCCAGAAAATGGCGCGTTCATAGAAGCTGGATGCTGTACCTGGCTGGCATACAAAAATATGGCAAAGCCCACGTCAAAATTTTTGGGAAAAATTAATTAAAAAATAAATAATAATTTAGGGACTGCATCTTTATTAACTCCTCAAATGTCATTTAGTGTTAAAATAAAGGATTTATTTAAAAAAAAAATTGGCGTGGGATCCCCCATAATTTTAGTCTCTAGCGGAGGTTAAGCAGACGGCTGGGGCAGATGTTTGAAGCCTGGGAAGGGGGTAATACCCACGGAGCTTCCCAGACTACTAATATCAGCCCCCAGCTGAATACCTAGCCTTTACTAGCTATTAAAATGGGGGACCCCCCAAAAAAAATGACGTGGGGTCCCCCCTATTTTAATAGCTAGCAAAGGCTAGGCAGACAGCTGGGGGCTGATATTAATAGCCCAGGAAGGGTGCCATGAATATTGGCCCCCTCCCAGGCTAGAAACACCAGCCGTCAGCCGCCCCAGAAATGGCGCATCCATAGGATGCGCCAATTCTGGCACTTAGCCTCGCTCTTCCACGCTGCCCTGGTGCGGTGGCAGGGGGTAATGGGGCTGGGGTTCATGTCAGCGCCAGCTGCCATGAAGCCCAGGTTAGTAATGATGGGCGTCTATAAGACACCCCCATTACTAACCTACAAAGTGTTAAAAAGAAAACACACACTACACCCAGAAAAAAATAATTTATTTGAAATAAAACACACCATTTTATTTAATTCTTAGTTTACTAAAAAAAAATAGTTACCTGTCCACGTTCCTGCGCTGATCTCCCATGCACAGCTGTCACATCTGGAGATGGTGACAGCTGTGCATGGCTGCTGTAAGCTCACACTGCCGGGAACACGTCCGCTCCCGGCAGCGGGAGCCACTGACTGAGGTCACCGGAGTGCATTCAGGCAGCGCAGCTCCGGAGACCTCCTTTACGGCACTGCTGTACCGTGGGAATTTCTCACGATACAGCAGGGCCGTAAAGGAGCTGACCGGAGCAGCGCTGCCTGAACTCCGGTGAACCCGCTTATGCAATGACGGGGCTGCTTTACGGCCCCATCATTCTAGCGGCGGCAGCGGTTCAGAGCGGTCACATTCTATGTGGCTGCTCTAAACTGGAGATCTTCGTGGGACACTCGTGGACTACTACGGAGGGGTAAGGATAAGGTTGTGGTTTATTATTTTATATTTTATTACAGGAGATCGATGGCTTCAGGGAATTAGGTGTCTAGGTGAGTATAGGTGTAGTTTTTTATTTTTTACTTTATTTTAGGTGGCGATCGGCGGGGACAGGTAATATATGAACTAATTTATTGTAGGTAACCATTGGCCACCAATGACATGTATTTAAAATTTATTGGGGACACAGTAGGGCAATTTAAATAGCAGGATCAGGCTGATGGGAACTACTGCTCCCATCGAGCTGATCCTGCTGGCACGAGTGGACGGGGGACAGACATAGGCCGATGGGAGTAGTAGTGTCACATCGGCCTATGTCTGCCTGCACGCACACACCCCCAGACACCGCACAGACACCGCACAGACATCGCACAGACACCCGCAGACATCGCACAGACACCGCACACACTCGCAGACATCGCACAGACACCGCACAAACACCGCACAGACACCCACACACACCAATCATGACCGGTCTGGGAGGTGAGGCTGACCTGTGCGGCCGTGAGAAAGTTCATTTGAGTTCATGCAATGCAGTCAAGCATGAACTCACATGAACCCTCTGAGGGCACCGCGGCGACTTCAAATGAACAGCTGATCGGCATCACCTGATACCTCAGCTGTTCATTTGAAATAACCGGCGGGAAAGCGCAGCACAGAACGGGAAAGCCGGCGGTGAAGTCTTTTCACTGCCGGCTTCCCCGCCCGGGTTCTTCGCTCCCCGCTCCTTGGTGCTGCGCTCCCCGCCCGGTCCTAACTTACGATCGGGATGGGAGGTGGCGAGGGGAGCGGAGGATCGGGGTGGGAGGCTGCGGGGAAGCAGTATGGGGCTGTGTGATTGTTTAAAAGCCGGCGGCTTTTTACCGCGTGCCGGCTTTTAAACAATCAGGAGAATTCTCCCACGCTGGGATGGCATTCTGATGACAGGCTGGATCTCAGCTGAGCGCTGCCATCCAGCTTGTCATCCTTCAGAGACACTGCAGAGCGCAGGCATTATGGGAACTTCCGATTCCGGTATTCGATATTGTAAAAGTATCGGAATTAAGTATCGGAATTCCGATACCGCGAATATCGGCCGATACCCGATATTTCAGTATCGGAATGCTCAACACTAATTATTATTATTACTTATTTTTAGAGCACCATGGTTTCCATGGTGCTGTACGTGAGGAGGGGTTACATACAAAATACCAATATAAATTACAGTGAGTAAACTAACATGGACAGACTGGTATAGAAAGGAGAGGGCTCTGCCCTTGTGGGCTTACAGTCTACAGGTTATGTATTTTATATATAATTTCATATTACTAGCGATTTAAAAAAATGTAAAAATCTTGCAACATTCACACTGGCCACTATGCCCCCAATATCATACTCCTATTTCCTTTTGGGCACATTGACAAGACCCTAATGAATTGTATAGAAGTATTTTATAAGAATGCTGTCATCAGGGCTAATGTAATTGTGAAAGGGAAGAGGTGATCTATAACATCACCTATAGTGAATGCTGATCCAGCGTTATAAGCTGTGTATAGAGTGGTTACCTTTCGGTGTAATCCTGTCTATGATGATAATGAGGCTGATGATAAGTCTTTTGTACAGATCATATCGTATTTGCCTGGTATAACCTAGTATAACCCATAGTGGGCAGTGTGAAAACTGCAAGATTTCTGATTTTTTTATATATAGTGATATGGAAAATTGAGAAAACATGAGCAATTTAAAAAAAAAATAAAATTGTTCTAAAAACCCAACTTAACAGGTCAATTTGAATTTCAGCAAATCTATGTTATTTTTTGGGTAACAAAACATTTTTTGTGATGTCGTTCACAATCTTTGCAGTCATTCAATGAAAGCTTTATTTACTCTCAGGGCATAAAATCTGTCCTAGTCAAGTGCAAACTCACAGGTGCGCAGCTCATTAGTTACAGCACGCTTATCAGAGACTCTACTGAATAGATTTCTATCCACTGGAAGTAAAAATAAAGGTTTCTATTTAATGATGCAAGCACTGTGAGCTAGCTCCAACCACTGCTGCTTAACCGCTTCAATGCTTCATAGGAGATCGTTAATTTCACCATATTCTGCAATACTAAAGCATTTCAGTATATTGTGTAAGCAATCAAACAACTGCAGGTTCCTCTAGAAGGACTAAACAATATGTAAAAAAAAATGTTAAAACGTTTTTGTTTTGTTTTTTACAAATTTTTAACAAAATAATCAACCCAAAGGTTTAAATCACCCATTCTGCAATTCTGAATATTAAAAAAATAAACAGATTTGGTACCAATGCACACATAAAAGCCGATCTATAAATATATAAAATTATTCAAGTCATATGGTAAATGCCGCAAATAAAAAAATAAAAACAGCAGAAGTGTTATTTTTTGGCCACCACTATATCATGAAAAATTGCAATAAAGTGTGTTTAAAATAGCCCAAAATGTTAGCAATAAAAAACAGCCCCGTTACAGCTCTATTGACTAAATAATTAAAAAGTTATGGTTGTCAAAAACTGGAAACAAAAAAAAATATTTTTTACAAAGTTCAGAATTTTTTTATAACCAGTAAAATATAAAGAAAAATATTAAAATAATAAAAGTTTTGAACTGCCATGATTTTACACACCTGCAGAATCAAGTTGCCAGGTCATTTTTACCGCACAGTCATCACCCCCTCCCCATCCCATGACAAATGAAACCCAAAGAACAATGGCAGAATTGCATTTATTTTCAACCTTTTCACAACACAGAATCTTTTTATTTTCTGTGCATTACTTGGAAAAGTGAATGGTGTAATTCAAACTACAAGTCTTTGACAGAGAAATACAAAAGTTATGGCTCTTAGACGAAGGGGAGGAAAAAAATCAAAGTGCAAAAATAAAAATTGGCTCTTAAGGGGATTCATTTGCAAAGTTTAGCATTTATCTGCTGAATCTGGAACACTTTGTTCAGTTTGAAAAAATATTTTTGTAATGTGTAAAGTACGCAAGGATGAAACTTACTATTTTACTTAAAGAAGGCTACACTGACCTTGATATGTCTGCGCCTTTCCTGGGCCCTTGCAATTCCATTTCTGACTTTTTTAACCAGATAATGACAAAATGCTGTAAATTTACAGCATTTGGTCCTGAGGTTTAATTCTGTCTCACCGTAAATTTAAGGCACGGAACTACACAGGTCTGGTCCCCAACTGTAAGACACAGCAAAGGACCGTGACACGAAGACAGAAGTAAATTATAATCACTTCTGTCTTCTCTTTTGATGGCTACATAGTGCTCAGTAAGCGCTATGCATCAAATAAGTGCCAATGCTTCTGATCGCTGGGTTCCTGCCAGCATAGCAGAGCTGCTGGGTTCTAGTGAAGCAAGATCAGATCTGCCAGTGGAGCCTGGCACTGTTTTTTTTTCTCCTGTAACGGGGGCTCCAATGGATTCCCCAGTTATATTGGGAATAAATTAACAATAAAAGAAAAAACATGTTCCCCAGAGATCTTTTATGTCATAGGTGACAAATTAAGTAAAAAACAAAAAATAAGTAATAATTAAAGTAACAAAAAAGAAAAAGTATTCATGACCTAAAATATGAAAAAATAATTTCTATAAATATATACAGTGCAGACCAAAAGTTTTGACACACCTTCTCATTTAAAGATTTTTTTGTATTTTCATGACTATGAAAATTGTACATTCACACTGAAGGCATCAAAACTATGAATTAACACATGTGGAATTATATACTTAACAAAAAAGTGTGAAACTACTGAAAATATGTCTTATATTCTAGGTTCTTCAAAGTAGCCACCTTTTGCTTTGATGACTGCTTTGCATACTCTTGGCATTCTCTTGATGAGCTTCAAGAGGTAGTCACCGGAAATGGTCTTCCAACAATCTTAAAGGAGTTCCCAGAGATGCTTAGCACTTGTTGGCCCTTTTGCCTTCACTCTGCGGTTCAGCTCACCCCAAACCATCTAATGACCATTGTTATATTTGGAGGAAAAAGGGAGAAGCTTGGAAGCCTAAGAACACCATCCCAACTGTGGCAACATCATGTTGTGGGGTTGTTTTGCTGCAGGTGTACTGGTGTACTTCACAAAATAGATGGCATCATGAGAAAAAAAGATTATGTGGCAATACTTAAGCAACATCTCAAGATATCAGCCAGGAAGTTAAAGCTTGGGCGGAAATGGGTCTTGCAAATGGACAATGACCCGAAGCACACTGCCAAAATGGTAACAAAGTGGCTTAAGGATAAGAAAGTCAATGTTTTGGAGTGGCCATCTCAATGCCCTGATCTCAATCGTATGGAAAATTTATGGGCAAAGCTGAAAAGGCAGGTGCAAGCAAGGCGACCTACAAACCTGGATCAGTTACACCAGGTTTGTCAGGAGGAATGGGCCCAAATTCCGATCAACTATTGTGAGAAGCTTGTGGAAGGATATCCCAAATGTTTGACCCAAGGCATTCAGTTTAAGGGCAATGGTACCAAATACTAACGAAATGTATGTAAAGATGGGAGGGAAGTCATTCCCCATACCTCCCCCTCAGGGTGTGACTGAACAGGGTTTAAATGTTCAGTCAGTTTGTTTTCCTGTGTGAAGTGGGTGGTCTGGAGATTGAAGTCTCCAGGCTGTGTGTTGCTGATGCCAGAGAGCAATACCGGAGGACTGGTGTTGCTGAAACTTCACAGGACTATCTGGAGCTGGCAAAGGCCTTGCTGGCTAGAGGACTCTGTTATATTTCATCTTTGTTTTCCCGTTAACCCCAAGAGGGACTGTTTATTTTTATGGGACGTTGCTGGAGTTTATGCCGCACAATAAACTTGCAGGAAGTTTACCAAAACCGTGTGTCCTGTGTCTGCCTCCAGAGAGCCGAGCAAGTCGCATTACCACAGTTGGTGTGAGAGTGCTGGCAAAGAACCAGGAACACGTGTACCTTCCACAGAGAAATGTGGATATCCTGGGTGAAGGCCATCAGCCAGCCAGAGATGTCCGGCAACATGGAGGAGCTTATTAAGCATTTAGTCCAGAGCCAGCAGCAGCAACATCAGCAGCACCTGCAGCAATTACAGCAGCACTGGGAGCTACAGCAGCAGCAGCAGCAAGCTCAACAGGAGAAGACCAAACTGTTACTACAACAGATCCAGTTGGAGCAAAAGGCACAGCAGCAGCACCAGCAGGAGCAGCAACATCAGATACAGCTTCTGGCGGACGCCATCCAGGGCAGAGCGACCGACCCACCCCCAGGGCTGATTGATGACTCACACGTCAGGAAGGTGGTAAGACGGGCCATGCAGAAGATGACCCCCGGGGATGATGTAGAAGCATTTCTGACAGTCTTTGAGAGGGTTGCTGATCGGGAGAGACTTCCACCAGAACAGTGGGCAGAGGTTCTGGCACCATATTTGTCGGGGAAACCCCAAAAGGCATATTACAACTTGGCATTGCAGGGTGCCAAGGAATACGCCAAGCTAAAGATAGAGATTTTAGCACGCCTGGGAGTAAATATGGCGGTGAGAGCCCAACGAGCCCACCACTGGGTGTATGCCAGCAACAAGCCCCCTCGTTCGCAGATGTTTGACCTACTGCATCGTTCAGAAGTGGTTGCAGCCAGAGTCCTCCACTCCAGCCCAGATGGTCGAGTGAGTGGTGATTGATAGATCCCTTCCCAAGCCAGTACAGACTTGGGTTGCCCAGGGTGATCCCCAGAACGCAGATGACTTCATTGGCTTGGTAGAGAGGTACCAAGTGGTTGAGAAATCCCTCGGGAAACCGGATATAGTCACTTCTCTGAACTGGGATACCCAAAAGGGAGCGGATTCACCATGGAAGGGGTCTAGAGCCACCTCTGGGGGGCGTCCCACTCCCACTGAAGGTGCCACAAGTACTGTTCCTAAAGATATAGTCTGTTGGCGGTGTCACAACCCTGGACACATAGTCACCAGGTTTCATACGTCCCCCGAGCCCATGGACTGCAGCCTAGGCAGACGGGTCTCCTATTATGCTTATCCCGCCTGCAGTGTGGATTGTCGACCCGGTGAGGGGCCGCAAGCGTGTGCCGTGTCCATTAATGGGGTAAAGGTGCTTGGACTGTTGGACTCTGGGAGTCTGGTGACCTTAATCAGAGCTATCCTACCCCACCAGTTGATCCCTTCCAAAACTGTAGGCATTCGGTGCATCCATGGGGAAGCCAAGGATTATCACGTGGCCACTGTGACAGTGGGAACAGACTGTGGTGCCCAGTTCCAAGAAGTCGGGGTGGTTAAGGACCTGATATATCCCGTCATACTGGGCCGTGATTTTTCTTTATTTTGGGACTTGTGGGGGAAGGGAACTGGATTAAGTAGCGTGGACAAAAGCCAGGTTCTTGGAGAAGGACTGTTAGAACCCTCCTGTTTGTTTTTTCCATCTTGTGTTTTGCGGTCAAGTGACCATCTGCCTTTATATTCCAGCTCCACCCTTCTGGCTGTGCTGGACTTCAGTATTTGACTGCTTCTCTGGCCTGGTGCTTCGGTGCCTTTCTCTGTCAAGTTCGCTTGGTCCTCTGGGACCTCTAGTACATTTTTGTCAGTTTGTCTTTTTGTGTTCTGCAACAACTTCTCTGTTTACGAGGTGTCCCATTTTTGTCCCAGTCCTTAGTTCTTTTAGGGACCCCTCCCTTAATTCTATAGGTCTTTGTTCAGACTAGCCAAGGACTAAGGCGGGTCTGTTCACTAGGAACAGGCAGCCCGCTACATCGTAGGGATTCAGCTTAGTCTTACTGTAGGGACAGCTTTCCCCTATCTTTCCTTAGTACATGTTGCAGATCATAACAAGGACCCCTGATGAAGTCTCAGGTGGATGAGTTCCCACTGTGCATCCTTGCCGGCGACGAGGGCGAGATAGTGACCGAGGAGGCCGACTTCCCTGAGTTAGACATGTCCGGAGAGAACTTTGGGACTGCTCAAGTTCGAGACCTGACCTTAACGGGGGCATTTGACAAGGTTACTGTATGTAATGGGGTTGCCCAAGAGCCAGGGGCCTACACCAGGTTCCCCCACTTTGCAGTGCAGGGGGAGTTTCTATATCGGGTGTCCAAACTAAGGGGCTGTGAGATAGTGGAACAGCTGTTAGTGCCGGGTCCATACAGATGGAGGGTACTAGATATGGCCCATTCACATGTTCTGGGGGGACACCTAGGGGTCGAGAAAACTCAGGAGAGGATACTGAGAAGGTTTTATTGGCCAGGGTGTTACCGAGAAATTCAGAACTATTGTAGGTCCTGCCCCAACTGCCAAATAACCACTCCCTCTTCCCACTTCCATAGTCTATTAGTTCCACTACCGGTGATAGAGATCCTCTTTGAGAGGAATGCTATGGACCTAGTAGGGCCCCTAGTCAAATCAGCCTGAGGCCACCAATATATCCTGGTGATCATGGACTATTCGACCCGGTATCCAGAAGCTGTGCCGCTTAGGAACTCGTCGAGTAAATGCATAGCCAGGGAACTCGTCCATATATTTGCCAGGATTTCTTTCGGCAGATCGGTCCTAATGGACCAAGGGACCCCGTTCATGAGCAAGGAAATGAAGGAGCTGTGCAAGGTCCTCCAGATTACCCAGCTGAAAACCTCAGTTTACCATCTGCAGACCGACGGTTTAGTAGAGCACTTTAACAAGACCCTGAAAGCGATACTCAAGAAAGTCGTAGAGAAGTATGGACAGGACTGGAACTACCTGCTGCCCTTCCTGCTCTTCTCTGTAAGAGAGGTTCCACAAACCTCTACCGGTTTTTCTCCGTTTGAGCGCCTGTATGAATGACATTCACGAGGGCTCCTGGACATCGCTAAGGAAACCTGGGAAACCGAGGCTACGCCACACCAGAGCATCATTGTACATGTCGCCCAGATGCAGGAAAGAATAGCAAAAGTGATGCCAATCGTGAAAACGCATCTCCTCCAGGTGCAGGAAGCTCAGGCAAGGGTCTATAACCGTTCAGCAAGGCTGAGGCAGTTCCAGCCTGGGGACCGTGTTTTGGTGCTAATCCCTACATTTAGCAAGTTC
The DNA here is from genome assembly GCF_046119375.1 of Phyllobates terribilis. NCBI lineage: Eukaryota > Metazoa > Chordata > Amphibia > Anura > Dendrobatidae > Phyllobates > Phyllobates terribilis. The sequence continues at coordinate 793,658,302 of NW_027362762.1, read as the reverse complement.
CTGGCCAAATGGCAAGGTCCGTACGAGGTGGTGGAGAAAGTCAGCGAGCTTAATTATAAGGTCCACCAACCTGGCTGAAGAAAGCCCTACCAAATATACCATGTGAACTTGCTCAAGCCGTGGCGGGACCAGGAACCTGTGGAAATTCCTTGCCTGGGAGCCGCACCCAAAGGCAAGATGGAGGAGGTCACTATAGCAGAGACTCTATTGCCGACTCAGAAGCAACAGTGTCGAGAACTACTACAGCAGAATCGGGAGCTGTTCTCAGAGTTGCCGGGGCATACTCAGGTGGTAGAGCATGACCTGCTAACAGAGCCACACGTAAGAGTGAATCTGAAGCTGTACTGGATTCTGGAAGCACGCCGGGAGGTGGTCTCGGCCGAGGTAAAGAGGATGTTAAACCTCGAGGTGATAGAGGAGTCAAAGAGTGGGTAGTCGAGCCCAATAGTCCTTGTGCCAAAACCCAATGGTGAATGGAGATTTTGTAATGACTCATCGAGAGGCTTGGACCGGCGAGGTACATCACCACTCTTGACCTGACAAAGGGCTACTGGCAGACCGCCCTGTCTCTTACGGCCAAGGAGAAGACAGCTTTCTCGACACCTGATGGGTGCTTCCAGTACATTCGGATGCCGTTTGGATTACAGGGGGCCCCAGCCACCTTCCAGAGGACTATGGATCAGATCCTAGCCCCACATAAGAAGTATGCCGCAGCCTACCATGACGACATTGTAATCCTTAGCCCAGACTGGACTAGTCACCTGCCGAAGGTACAGGCGATTCTGGCTGCTCTGAGGAAGGCGGTATTTACTGTAAATCTAAAGAAATGTGCCTTTGGGAAGGAGGAGGCCAAGTACTTGGGGTATGTCGTTGGGAGAGGCGAAATTAAGCCGCACGCAAACAAAGTCGAGGCAATCTAGAAATGGCTCCACCGCTCTCCAAGAAGCAGGTGAGAGCGTTTACCGGCGGTTTAGCCAAAATTTTGCCATGATGACCAAGCCACTTATGGATCTCCTCAAAGGCACCAGATCAACGATGGTGAAATGGACGGATGAAACGGAGACGGCGTTCCAACAGCTGAAGCTGGCACTGTGCAAGCAGCCATTCCAGGTCGCACCAGACTTCAATAAAGAATTTGTGGTCAAGACAGAGGCTTCAGAAGTTGGCCAAGGAGCCGTGCTCTCTCAAGAGATAAATGGGGAGGAACATCCCATTCTCTATCTGAGTCAGAAGCTCTCTTCCTGCGAAAAAAACTACGCTATATTAGAAAAAGAGTGCTTAGCCATAAAATGGGCCGTAGATACTCTGAGATATTACCTACTAGGCCGGAAGTTTAAGCTTGTGTCAGACCATGCCCCTTTGAGGTGATTGAGGGAAATGAAGGTTAAGAATGCCTAGTTAACTAGGTGGTTTTTAGGTCTCCAGGACTTTAACTTTCACGTGGAGCATAGGCCCGGGAAGTTACATGGGAATGCTGATGTCCTCTCTAGAATTCCCTGTCTGGTGTCTGAAGGTGCCCAAACCCCCGGCTTTGGGCAGAGGGGGGGGGAATATGTGACAGCGTCACTGGTGTTATATGTGAGGGGAGGTATGTGTCAGTTCGGCTACTAGCCTGTGTGAACTGAACCTACAGCTTTTCCCCAGCATGCTATATGTTGGAGGGTTTAATCACCATTTTGATGGGAGTGGTTTGGTGTGAATGACAGGGTGTGGCTGAGCAATGTTAAATGTTCGGTCAATATTTTTTTTCTGGAGTCTGGTCTGGAGGAGGAAGTCTCCAGGCTGTGAGTGGAGGCCAGAGAGCTCCACTAAATGACTTTCCTGGACTGTTTGTGATACCGAGTGTGGGCGAAACCCGCAGACCTATGAACTGTGCTTTACTTTATCTTTTTGTTTTCCCATTATCCCGGAGAGGACTTGTTTATTTTTGTGGAACCCTGCTGGAGTTTATGCCGCATATTAAAAAATGTGCAGGAAGTTGACCAGAGACGTGTGTCCTGTGTTTGCCTCTGTGAGATTCGAGGAAGTCACTTTGCCACAGTACATATCCATGAAATCTCCTGCTGGTTTTGGAACAAATTTTTCGTTATGGGAATGGGATTGCACCAAAATACACATTAGGCAGGTGCTCACCAGCAGGAGGAGTTTTTGAAGAATGTGGAATGCAGTGTACTTTCTAGCTCAATGACAAGTCCAGGGAGAAGCCCACATTCTTCTGCATGTGAGAGCATAGAGTGGGCACCTAATTTTGCAAAACATAATGGTGGCTGGGTATTTTCCATCAAGTCTGAGTACATATCATAATTTCTCAAAAAGCAGTGGGTCATAGAGAAGAATTAAAATCCATAAAGACATCTCCAGAGAGGGGACATATCACACTCACATTGAACACATAGGGTTAATTGTGTCTGAGGAAGAGAGAAACTAATTATAACAAGGGAAGGGAGAGAGATAGATGACACTTCCATCTCCATTAAAGCAGGGCTTCCCTGCAGTGACCAGGTAATTACAACAGGGAAATTTTGTGGAAAGAAAACACTAAGGCTGAGATTTGTTTACACAGAGGTGGGGAAGTACGTTTCCAAACCAAAGAGCTTCCTCTGATCAAAAAATCTTTCTAAGACCCTTCGGAGCCAGTGGTCAATAATGAATATTGGGGTCTGCATCTTTCCGATATTTATGGGAGATATATTTTCGCCGTTGTAGCGAAGGGATGAACATAACGCATTCACTCATATCATTATAAGGCCATTCTAACCACTCCAACTTAATAATGGACAGATGGGTGATGCTATCCAGGCCATGTGTCATCTCGATATAAAGGTAAAATCGCGATAAGAGTCATGAAGACAATATCTACCACCTGGGACCTCCAGTGGTGAAGATATAGTGTAAGCTGGGGAACTCACAAAATTCTGAAAGACCTAGCATATCCTACAACCAGCCCCAACATGAACTCACCAAGAGGAGGTACTGTATGTGGGCATAACCTTGATCCAATAAAATGCTGATTTTCAGTGTCTGTCATAGTAATTCTGGAAGACCTAGTTTGCTGTAGAGAGTGTTCCATTTTCCTAATCGAAGTGCTTCCCTCTATGAAGATAAGAGCCTGCAACATTCCTGCAGGTTTAGTTATTCTCTTTCGTTATTCCTTTCTATTTTATGTAATTGTATATATCGTATTGTTTTATTCCCACATTGTAACATCTTTGTATATTTTTTATAAACACTGCCTACCTTTCTGGATTAAATATATAAAATGTAATAGCTTTGTTCCTCTTGCTCTGTAAGCCGCACCCTTAAAGCCATATGCTACCTTTAATATGTGTCCAATCGGGCCTGTAAAGATTGGTGATGGCAGCTAGTAGTGGTTCTTTTTTTGTTATTACGGAGTTGGTAGTGACCGTCGATGGGGTTTGACTTCTGGCATCATTCTGACAACTGGCTCCCCGCAGTTAGGCAGCAGGGAGCCAGCGATCAATCAGTATGACATCAGCACCCATGCCCCGTCAACAGAGCAGAGCAGAAGACAAGCAGCTGCTCTGTCAACGTAACATCAGCGGAAGCCACCAAATCGTTGGTAGAAGCTGACTATGACCACTCTGAGCCAGCAAAGATCGTTGGCGGGCAGAGCAGGCAGTAAGGCTAAGTGCCCACGAAGCAGAAATGCATCGGATTTGCATTTTTATGCGGCTTTTACATGCGTTTTTCCTACCAGGTAGAAGCGTTTGTGAAGCATTTTTGCATGCATTTCCGCATGCGGGTTATAAAGCGCTTTTCCAAGCGATTTTATCATCACTTGGAAAAGTGCTTGACAACTTGGTCACACTATATAAGTCCATGCAACCGGCATGGATTTATATAGTGTGACCAAGTTACGATGCTGCAAGTGCAGCATCAATAGTAAAAGAAAGAATAAAATGGTGAAAAATAAAAAAGAAACATTATACTCACCTTCCGATGGCCCCCAGTCTCCTTCTCTGGTGTCTTCAACGGCTGGCGGTGGTGTAAAAGGACATTCCATGACGTCACTTAGTCATGGAAGGTCATTTTACACCACTGCTAGCCGCCGAAGACACCGGACGCACAGTACAGGAGACTGGGGGCCATCAGAAGGTGAGTATAATGTTTTTCATTATTTTTTAACTACAGGTACTATGGTACCCGGGTCTGGAGGAGAGTCTCCTCTTCTCCAGACCCGGGTACCATCCGCGCATTGAATCACTTAATATCCGCATGTGTACATGTGCTCATGTGGATATTATGTGATTCAATGAAAGTCAATGGCGGTAATTACGCAGCGTTTCCGCAAAATTAATGGACATGCTGCGGATTTTTCCACAATGATTATCTGCAGCGGAAATTTCCGCAGCATGTGCACAGTACATGCGGATTATCATTGGGGAACATGGCAGACCTTCTACCAAGCGTTTTTTAAGCATTTCAGCGGCGGAATTGCCGCTGCAGAAACGCTTGAAAAACGCATAGTGGGCACACAGCCTTAGTGAGCAACTGCCTGCCTGTTGCTTCTTGGGCCTATAGTAAAAACCTAAAATAGCCCTGGATAACCTCTTTAAGTAACAAACACAAAAGCCTTGACAAGACAAATAGACCAAAAATTGGCACTGGGATACAACCCATATCATTGGCATGGTAACCAATAGAGCCATGTAAATGTGGTGGATATCTGAGATAAGTATGAATGGACACTACCTTTAAAGTAGTGTCAAGGTCAAGTAGTATTCAACATAGAAGAAAGGTGCAGTGCACATGTACGGACAATAAATAATGCCGTATCAAAAAAATAAAGTAAGCAAAAACACTGTTCATTGAAGTGCCATGGGCATAGTCACCCAGGTAAATTGGCCATAGAAAAAGCATCATATGGGAATGAGGACCCCACGTGTATTGCCACAAGAGAAACCAATTTTTGGCCTAGGAAACAAGTTCTAGTGCAATATGCACATCCTTAAATGTTTTTATTTATCTTGTCTAGGTTTTTGTGTTTGTTGCTTAATAAATATTTACATTGTTTAAATTTAGGAAGTAGAATCGAACTTTGTACTTGTCTTTCCTCCTTTTTTAGAATTGCATTTGTTTTACATGTATTTTGGTTAGCACTCCATCAATATACAGGTGATTCCTCTCCATTGTAACTTTTTGGTAACCTATATAGCTCACCACTACATGAACCGAGCTTTCAGGTGCAGTTGAGCGCATCCACAATGAGGAGTTTCGGCATCACCTGCTCCTAAGCTGCCTGCAGAAGAAGCAGATCTGCCCTTGGAAAATACTTTGACCACACGTTAGTTCCACTCTTTATTGCTGATACCATCACCCTCCTCCTTTGATGACCTCACTTCCTCGTCATCCCGATATAGTTCCCAGTTACTGTGTCCACCTCCCTTGAATAGTCTGAGCTCCTTGTTCCTTATCCTGATTTCCACCTTTGACTCTGAGTGTCACTAACATGAAGGTTGCTACTGCCAGTGGACCTACCATCACAGCTGCCAGTGCTACGACAACTACCACTACCAACACAGCTAGGCATCAGAGTCGTGTCCTCCACCTCCTCCGACCAATTTCATCCAAGCCCAAATGTTGACTGTTCTCATCCAACACATCAACTGGAAGTAGTAATTGTGAAATATCTTCTTTAGCAACAGGTGTGCTGTGAGTTAAAGGACTGGGGGTCAGGGGTCAGAACAGATAGAAATGTCATTGATGGAATTGAAAGTCTGCAATTGAAAAATTAACAGTTAAAGGGAATCTGTCACCAGGTTTTTGCTACCCCATCTGAGAGCAGCATAATAAAGAACAGATATCCTAATTCCAGCCCATTGTCATTTACTGGGCTGCTTGCTTTAGTTTTGTGATAAAAATCACTGCTATATCAGCAGGAAATTATCAAAAGGACTACTTGGTCTGCTGCCAGGAAGTTCAACCACGCCTACACCACTGATTGGCAGCTTTCTGCCTATGCACAGTGTACACAAAAAGCTGCTAAAAAGTGTTGTGGATGAGGTTATACAGAGCTCATAATTCAGAGAACTGCTAGATTTTCAGCAGATAAAACAGTGTTTACCCAAAAACTGCAGTAATCGTGTAAGTCAGTGTTCCCCAACTCCAGTCCTCAAGGCCCACCAACAGGTCACATTTTCAGGATTTCCTTAGTATTGCACAAGTTATGGAATTATTGCCTGTGCAGGTACTACAATTATCACCTGAGCAATAATATGGAAATCCTGAAAACATGACCTGTTGGTGGGCATTGAGGACTGGAGTTGGGGAACCCTGATGTAAGTGATATATGACTGGAATCAGGGTCTCTGTCCCATACATCACGCTGCTATCAAAAAACAAGTGACAGATTTCCTTTATGGCGGAGGAGGAAGAATGTGCAGAACACTGACTCAAAGTGGTGCACTATCAGCGGTAACATCATCTTACTGTTACTGAGATGAGTTATGTGCCCTATGGTCTATAACATCCCATGCTTCCTCCCTCTATTACCATAGTCAGTCACAAAGGAGGACAGTTGTGACCTGAATTTGGTAGTGCTACCGAACGAACTAGTTGTTCTGTTACATACGTCTCCCAAATTCTTACTGCTAGATGGCGCAGTATCGTGTTTTTTTCTTTTACATTACCCCATTTAGTTACATGACAAAAAAATAACATCAGCAACATGCCTCAGTATTAGTGTGGTGTGTATTTATGTCAAATTAGACTAATAAAATGTGTGTGCAAAAAATAGTTTGTGACACATACACACTTTGTGAAGCAGACTGAGTTAAATGTCTATATTTTCTTTATCCTTTGTATATTTTTTAACACTCTCCCACTCCCAAAAAAAACTGTGCTAAGTAAACTTAAAAAAAAACAAAACCAATGGCAACAGGCTTCATTATTAGCATGTTGTGGCATATGTATGCATAAAATTAGACAAATTAATTAAGTATGCAAAAAAAAAGAGAATACGTCATTTGCGATATACACACTTTGTGAGACAGATAGCCACAAAGTTAAATGACTTTTTTTCACTTCTCTTTTGCATTTTTAACATAATTTCCCTATTCCCAAAAAAGACCAGCCAAGAAATGCAAAGTAAACACCAAAAACAATGATAGTGGAAAGAGGCAGCAGAATTAATGTTGCATGTACTGTAGGTACGTCAAATTTGACTGATATGACAGGTTTACATGAATGTATTAGTACAGTTGATGACGTTCATACTTTGCAAAGAGTTTTTTTTTTCTTTCAACAATATTGGTGGCTTGCTTCTGCATTAATGCAAAAAAAGTGCAATTGAATTGTTATAGCACTTTATCAATACTCATCAAGCAATCAGCAGCTGCCAGCTGTTCTGGCTCCCTCTACCCTTCAATTAAGTCTGTGTTATTCTCTTTAATTTACACACGAATCTTCATTACTGCTGTGCTGTCGCACACACTATCTGTGCAATTTTTTCAGCATTTTATAGATGTCTCTCCCTATTTCTTTAGCGAAGCTGTGAGTCTTGACTTCCATTCACTATCCAGATTCACTACAAAATGGCTGCTCCATTCCCTGCTTCTGCTTTAATACATGCTATAATAATGCCTCCAGATTGGTTGTGCAATACCATGTGCTTTCATATCTGCAAAGCATTATGGGGAAGAAAAACTGGCCGTGCCTAAAGTCATGTTTTCTTTCTTTGACTGACGCAGTCTTCAGCAATGTGTAAACTGGTGGCGGCCACTTTTGAATAATTTGCTTGAATTTCCTAATTTGCTGAGTTCAGCAAATACCTAAAATTCAACAGAAATTCAATAAGCATCAAACAGATTAATTCATCTCTACCAACTTATTCAAGTTCTCTCCCTTGTGATGCAGCAGCTACTTCCTATTTAGGCCACTGTGATTAGGGTACAGAGAGGGAACTCGTAAACTCCTCTACCAAAACAGAGGTGACTTCAGAAAACAATTGAGAAAAGAGCTGTATGTGAATTATGTGAGTCAACCATTATATCAAAATAAAAACAGAACTTTCTTTGACATGAGGGCATCATCTGTGTGGATTTTAGATCTTCTTATCCATTGTCTTTTTATCCATTTTTGTAGCTTTCGATCACGTGACAATACACATAGAATCATAGGTTTAATAAGATATTTATTATCAATATTTTATAGAAAATCATGCGCTTTTACACAGTTATTAAAATGTTTCAATAGATAAGGGATAAAGCTTCCATTTTCCAAGAATTAGGCACAAAACTCTCACTATATTTCAAAAGAGCATGAATGTAATGACAATGTTGTTCACGTATGTCTTCAGCCATGAGCTTCTAGTTTCCAGACCTCGCCCTTCACCCTTGCAGACGTATTGAGATGGGAAACTATGGAATGTAAGAGCATACTAAAACTTGTAATCTACTATTACTACTCATTCAAGTGAATTTACAAAGGAGGAGGTATCTGTTTTGCAACCTAAATAAATTGTCTTTTAAACTAATTGAGCTGTTATCTGACCATTTCTTTTTACAAAAAAATATACTGGTCAATTCAATTACTATTAAAATGGTATCAAATGATCCCAGGAAGATGAATTAAAAGTATGTGGACATCACTCCTCAATATTAAAGAAATTGTCCAATACTTTAGCATTGATAACCTATCCTAAGGAAAGGTCATCAATGTCTGATCGGTCGGGGTCCAACATCCAGCACCCCCGTCGATCAGCTGTTATCCGTGTCGGTGGTCGGAATTACTCACTTGCGGAGCTGGTCGTCTTCTGATAGTGGCCGCCGCAGGGTACTACATATCCACCTCTTATTGATTTGAATAGGAGGAGGATGTGCAGTACCCCGGCCACTACCAGGAGACGGCCAGCTCAGTAAGTGACTACTTCTGGTCAGCGGCCACCGACCGTGATAACAGCTGATCGGCGTGGGTATCGGGTGTCGGAACCCGGCCGATCAGACATTGATGACCTATACTAAGGATAGGTCATCAATGCTGAAGTAGTGGACAACTACTTTAAGTTCAAGTGTATTACCCACACCAATTGCAAAGAGATTACTGAATTTCAGCAAACAACCACGCACCATCCTAACAGTGCTGGTAGTTTAGGTCATATTGATGCTATTACTGTGAAGTGGAAGTGTCTATATCTAACAACAAGTTGGTCAAAAAGCAGTAGAACATGCAAATTTACAATGCAGGGCCATAAAGTGTTGAACTAGTGTGTATCAGCATAAAAACTGTTCTCCTGAAGCTTTGTAGAAAAGGATTTCCACGGTCGAGTAGTTGCATAAAAGCCTAAATTGCACAATGCCATTATTGCTGGAGTGGTATAAAGCATTGGCCCCTGGAGTGGTGGAAACATTCTCTGGAGTAATTAATAATGTTTCACTATTTGCAATCTAATTTTGGTAAATGCCCCCAAAATATTGCCTCCCAGAACGTATAGAGCTAATTTAATTTGGTGAAAAATGGCTAATGCTTTGGTGCTGTTTTTAGGATTTTGCCTTATTTTCAGTTAGAGGTAATATTAATAATACAGCATATAAAGTCATTTTAAATCATTGTATGCCTCCAACATTGTAGCAACATGCTCCACTATGACTTTGCCCCTATGCACAAAGCAAGGCTCCAAAAAACAAGGTGAGATGAATATGATATATGGAAGAACTCGAGTGGTTGCAGAGCTCTCATCCCAACCCCAAGGAACACCTTTGGGATGAACTGGATCACAAATTTAGAGACAAATCCTCGTGCCCAACATCATTGTCTAACCTCAAAAATGCTTTTTTTGCTGAATAGATATAAATTCGCATAGGCACTCTTCAAAATTTTGTTGAAAGCTTTCCAAAAAAGAGTCTGTGGCTGTAATGAGCATAAAACAAGGCCCACTCTATATTAATTCTGCATTGGACTGGGATTCCAACAAGCTGATGCAGATGTGATGGTTAGGTCTCCACACTTTTGGCTGTAAAGTTTAGGTCATAAAATGGCTACATCATCTTGCTAAAACAGCTGGAATCCCTTGAAGCCCACCAATGCTGTCTGTGCAATGTAAAATCCACTATCATATAGACTGGTCAGGACAATTTTGATGATTGGTATATACTTTGAAGGGAATGATCATAATTAATTATTAAGTTATACAGCCATATAATGAAAAATGTCTTATTGGATTGTATACAGTACATAATAATAGTCTATTCAATATGGCTGCTTTATATTGCATGAATAAACCAGTATGGCATGCTCCTGTTAGATTTAACTTTAAATTAAGGCTAGAAGGGTTTTCCAAGACTCTAACATTAGGGTATGCTCCTGAAAACCACACAAATCACTTTATTGAATGTATAGCATTCCATTAAGTGAATTGGACTGTAAAGTCCCTGAAAACCTCTTAATGATATTTACATAAAAAATAGTAAAGCAAGAGAAAAATGGGATTGATATTAGGTTTCTATGGGTAGTGCCACATCGTTACAACAGTTTTCATAAAAAGTGACATGAACTTTTTTGTCATTGGATGCTCTATATGTGTCTAAATACATATAAAGCACTATACATGATCAAAGCTGTGGACTAAAAGAATAGGATCTCAACACTTGCAAAAAGTAATGTATTAATGTACAAGTAGCTTTAGAGCTTATATTCTCCTGAAAATTTGAGGATTACTGAATAGTTACTTTCACATATTTGTATATTCGGATCTTACATGGCAGATTATAGTGTGAAAAAATATGTACTTTTGAGCTTTTACATCTTTGTACTTTCCAAAAACTCAAACACTTTATGATATATCCACTTTCTTATATCTGATATGGTCACAATCAATAGTCAAAGAAGAGGATGGACCTGTAACATTCCTTCTATAGTGGGGAAAAAAGTATTTAGTCAGCCACCAATTGTGCAAGTTCTCCCACTTAAAAAGATGAGAGAGGCCTGTAATTGACATCATAGGTAGACCTCAACTATGAGAGACAAAATGAGAAAACAAATCCTGAAAATCACATTGTCTGATTTGGAAAGAAATTTTTTCCAAATTTTTGTGGAAAATAAGTATTTGGTCAATTACAAAAGTTCATCTCAATACTTTGTTATATATGCTTTGTTGGCAATGACAGAGGTCAAACGTTTTCTGTAAGTCTTCACAAGGTTGGCACACACTGTTGCTGGTATGTTGGCCCATTCCTCCATGCAGATCTCCTCTAGAGCAGTGAAGCTTTGGCGCTGTCGCTGGGCAACACGGACTTTCAACTCCCTCCAAAGGTTTTCTATAGGGTTTAGATCTGGAGACTGGCTAGGCCACTCCAGGACCTTGAAATGCTTCTTACGAAGACACTCCTTCGTTGCCCTGGCGGTGTGCTTGGGATCATTGTCATGCTGAAAGACCCAGCCACGTTTCATCTTCAATGACCTTGTTGATGGAAGGAGGTTTGCACTCAAAATCTCATGATACATGGCCCCATTCATTCTTTCATATACACGGATCAGTCGACCTGGTCCCTTGGCAGAGAAACAGCCCCAAAGCATGATGTTGCCAACCCCATGCTTCACAGTAGGTATGGTGTTCTTTGGATGCAACTCAGCATTCTTTCTCCTCCAAACACAACGAGTTGTGTCTCTACCAAACAGTTCTACTTTGGTTTCATCTGACCATATGACAGTCTCCCAATACTCTTCTGGATCATCCAAATGCTCTCTAGCAAACTTCAGACCGGCCCAAACATGTAATGGCTTAAGCAGGGGGACACGTCTGGCACTGCAGGATCTGAGTCCCTGGCGGAGTAGTGTGTTACTGATGGTAGCCTGTGTAACGTTGGTCCCAGCTCTCTGCAGGTCTTTCACTAGGTCCCCCCGTGTGGTTCTGGGATTTTTGCTCACCATTCTTGAGATCATTTTGATCCCACGGAGTGAGACCTTGTGTGGAGCTCCAGATTGAACGAGATTATCAGTGGTCTTGTATGTCTTCCATTTTCTAATTATTGCTCCCACATTTGATTTCTTCATACCAAGCTGCTTGCCTATTGCAGATTCAATCTTCCCCGCCTGGTGCAGGGCTACAATTTTGGTTTCTGGTGTCCTTCAACAGCTCTTTGGTCTTCACCATAGTGGAGTTTGGAGTGTGACTGTTTGAGGTTGCGGACAGGTATCTTTTATACTGATAACAAGTTCAAACAGGTGCCAGTACTACAGGTAATGAGTGGAGGACAGAGGAGTCTCTTAAAGAAGAAGTTACAGGTCTGTGAGAGCCAGAAATCTTGCTTGTTTGTAATTGACCAAATATTTATTTTCCACCAAAATTTGAAAAAATCTTTCCAAATCAGACAATGTGATTTTCAGGATTTGTTTTCTCATTTTGTCTCTCATAGTTGAGGTCTACCTATGATGTCAATTACAGGCGCCTCTCATCATTTTAAGTGTGAGAACTTGCACAATTGGTGGCTGACTAAATACTTTTTTTACCCACTGTATGAGCGTTCTGCTGTGAGTAGAGTACCTATCTGGTGGTACCCGAAGTCATTATGGTTCACTACTATGGTCATGTTGGCACTTCATGTGCCACCACATAATGTCTGTATACTGTTTTACTGAGATACCTAGATATTTTGAACCTAGAACCAATGGATGTTCTAATTCACAATCTGCATCAATCTGATAGTAAAGCCTCTGAACGCCGCTACTGTATATGAAATCAAACATACACTCTGAGCTTAATTATTAGGCAATTTAGTATTTTGACAATATCCTCATTTTATGCATATTTTCCAACTACAAGCTGTATAAACTTGCCAAAAAAGAGATTCAACTGACTCTGAAACATCAAAAATTGTTAAAAGCCTTACAGCAGGATGCAGCACTTTTGAAATTGCTTAGATATTGGGGTGCGATCACAGAACCATCAAAGGTTTTGCTGCAAATGGTCAAGAGGGTCACATAAAATGTGTTGAGAAAAAAAGACGCACAATAACAGCGAAAGATTTGAGAGTAAACGTGAAGCCACCGGAAACCCATTATCCTCCTGTGCTGCCATATTCCAGAACTGCAACCTCCCTGGAGTGCCCAAAAGTACAAGGTATTCAGTGCTCAGAGACATGGAGAAGATAAGGGAGACTGAAACCTGGCCACCACTGAAAAAAAACATAGAAGTTGTAATGTCAAGACTGGGCCAAGAAATATCTGAAGACAGATTTTTCAAAGATTTTATAGACTGATGAGATGAGAGTGACTCTAGACCAGTGTTTCCCAAACTCCAGTCCTCATGGACCCCACAGGTCATGTTTTCAGGATTTCCTTAGTATTGCACAGGTGAGAGAATTCCTGATGCTTTGATAGTAATTCCGTCACCTGTGCAATACAAAGGAGATCCTGAAAACATGACCTGTGGGGTCCATGAGGACTGGAGTTTGGGAAACACTGCTCTAGATGGACCAGATGGATGGGCTCATGGCTGGATCAGTAAGACACAGATCTCCACTTTGAGGCTAAGTGCCCACGATGCAGAAATGCTCCGGATTTTTCCTGAGTGTTTCTGCATCTCCCTGGCAGAAAAAATGCATGCGGATTTTACATGCGTTTTTCCTGCCAGGGACAAGCGTAAGTGAAGCGTTTTGATCATGCGATTTCGCATGCGGGTTGTCAAGCGCTTTCCAAGCGATTTTAGCATCACTTGGAAAGTGCTTGACGACTTGGTCACACTATATAAATCCATGCAACCGGCATGGATTTATATAGTGTGACCGTAAAAGAATGGTAAAAAATAAAAAATAAATATTATACTTACCTTCTGATGGCCCCCGGTCTCCTTATCCGATGCGTCCGGTCCTCCCGGTGTCTCGCGGTTGTGTAAAAGGACCTGCAATGACGTCATTTAGTCATGTGACGTGACTAAATGACGTCATGGCAGGTCCTTTTAGACCATCGCGAGCTGCCGGGAAGCCAGGACGGATCGCTATGGAGACCGGGGGCCATCAGAAGGTAAGTATATTTTTGATTTTAATTCTTTTTTTTACAGGTACTATGGTACCCGGGTCTGGAGGAGAGTCTCCTCTTCTCCAAACCTGGGTACCATCCGCACATTGAGTCGCTTAATATCCGCATGTGCACATGTAGTGATGCGGATATTATGCGATTCAATGCAAGTCAATGGTGGCTAAAACGCCGCGATTACGCAAAATAATTGGTAGTGCTGCGGATTTTTCCGCAATGATAATCCGCAGCGGAAATTTCCGCAGCATGTGCACAGCACATGCGGATTATCATTGGGGAACATGGCAGACCTTCTACCAAGCATTTTTTAAGCGTTTCTGCAGCGAATTGCCGCTGCGGAAACGCTTAAAAAACGCATAGTGGGCACACAGCCTGACTCAGATGTCAGCAAGGTGGAAGTGGGGTACTCTTGTGGGCAGGTATTATTAAAGATGAGCTAGTTGGACCTTTTCAGGTTGAAAATGGACTCAAATCCAATTCCCAAACCTACTGAGAGTTTTTAAAAGATACTGTATTTTTCGGATTATAAGACGCACTTTTTCCCCCCAAATTTGGGAGGAAAATGGGAGTGCGTTTCATAATCCAAAGGTAACTTACCGGGGAAGTCGGCGGTGTTGGAACAGGGTCACAGGAAGCAGGGTTGTTGCTTCAGGAGGCCGGCGGCGGCAGGTGTGGGGCAATGCTGCGTAGCCCGAAATCTCAATCTGTGCATGCGCTGCCTCCAGAGGCCATTTTCCAGAAGCCCACCACAGGGAAATCAATGGGAAGGGGACTCTGCTCAGCGCCGATATCTTCGGAGAGCCCCGGGCCCGCAGTCTCACAGTGCTGGGACACCCCCTCCTCACAGCTCGGGGCCCGCAGCATCGCCCCACTCCTGCAGCCGCCAGCCTCCTGAAGCAGCGACCTTGCCTCCTGTGACCCAGCTCCACCGACCCCCCGTAAGCTATCGTAAAATGGGACTATAAGATGAACAACCATTTTATTTAAAACATTTTTTCCTAGTTTCTTCCCCAAAATTTGGGGTGCTTCTTATGGTCTGGTGTGTCTTATAGTCCGCAAAATATTTTACTTTCTTCAAGCAGTGGTACATGAAAATTCTGCATCTTTCAAGAAAAACATTACTTTTTTATGCAGGTCAATGCTCCATTGCATGCATTGAGGTTTTCACTGCTTGGTTAGCGAGTAAAGGACTTATAGATGAAAGATTAATGATATGGCCCCTTCTGATTTCAGAAATCTCATTAATTTGTTGGAACAGTAAAATGCTGCATTTTTAGTAGCAAAAAGGAGTGATAAAAACGCAGCAAAAACACAAAAAAAATGCAACCTCTCTGAATGGTGTTTGGTTGTTGCTGCCCAAAAATTTGATCATCAATTCAAAGTATTAAGAAACAGACTCCATGAATGGAATTATGACTGGCTAATGAATGGCTTATGACTGCTATTGAAAAGGAGAGTAACTATATTGGTCATATATATATATATTTTTTTTAAATATCAGAATGTATTTTTGGACATTTTGAGTTGTTTGGTTTTTGTTCTAACTTTAACAGATGAAAATAAGCAATTGAGATAGAAAAATGAAAAAGTTTAATTTAGTTGCATAATATTTCTGCAAAAATGAAGAGAAATCCAGCTCCATGCACAGTGAATCATGATTAAGGGTGCGTAGACACCTGAAACGCGTTGATGCATGTTTTGTAAGCTGTACAGCTGACTCTGTTTGACCTTGAAGCATTTCTGTGGATAAAACATTCACTGCTCGTGGAGCTCGATTTCTCTTCATTTTTGCATTTTCCTGCGCCTTGACGCGGCCTTTCCGTGCTCCAAACACTCCCAGGATGCAAATCACGGTGAGCTGGACTATATTTCTCTTTTATCTGTACACAAGATATTCTCCTTAGGGCATGTGCACACGACAGTATTTTTGGTCCAAGTGCTATCCGTTAAAAAAAACAACAATGCACATGAACAACTTTTTCACTAACTGAATCTGTATGTGAAAAAAAAATATTGCAGAATGCACGATTTTCCTTTGAAAATCATGAGGCACACCCATTCAAGTCTATGGGTATGAGAAATAAATCGGATGCCACAAGGAACCACAGTATAGCATCCGATTTCTATGGATACATTGCATTTCCGTAACCTAGGAAACTGTAAATGGTCTTGTAAATTATTGATAGCCGCTGACTAAAAAAGCAGATTGCATACGGATGACAAGTGAGAAAAAAAATCGTCCCACTTTTCTGCATGAAAATCGGAAAGATTTTTTAGAATGTTGTGTGACCCTAGCCTAAGAAACAATTCACTGAAAAAAGGACAAAAAATCAATAAAAGACATCACTGAAAAAGAACAAATAACAGCCATTCTTGCAATACCATATCTGTGGGCTGGCTGCCTAGTTATGATGTGAATGGCACTCTATGCAAGCTGGTGTGCATTTTGAATACTAGGCAGCCTCCCCACGGATGTCTGGTTAATTAGTAAGTGGCTGTTTTATTATTATTTTGCACCTGTGCTGCCCCTGCCTTTATCATGGGGGTCCTGCTGCATCCTGTTGTGCATTTGTGCCTAGCTTAAGGGTCCTTTCACATTGCATTTTGTTAAACAGTCGATGCCCACATTGTGACTTTTGTCCGAAATTCCCCGAAATATGATGCATGTCACAGAGTACGTTTACTTTGTTGGCACCATTATACTCTATGGCCCCGTCGGCGCATATGTCCGAATCCCGTTTTTCGGGGGGCGGGGGTGGGGTTCGGACGTAAGCCCGGACAGGGTCACCGAGCGTGTAACAAAATGCAATGTGAAAGCACCGTAAAAAAGACTAAATTTCACTTTTATTTTCTTAAATATTATGGTTTCAGTTGTATTAACTTTTTGGATTGACCGACACCTCTGTAATTGTTCAGTAATATAATAAATAATCAAAAATACAAATTGCCTAATAATTCTGCACCACAGTGTATATGGAGGTAAAATATGGCCCCACAGGCTTCATGGAGCCATAAAATGACCATGTGCATGATATAATCATGCAGCTTTTGATACATAGAATAAAGTCAGAAGTGCTCTTGTGATGATGAGGAAAGCAGAGTTTTGACAGGAAATCTGTGCAGAATTCTATGTACATGGTATAGTGCAACACCATGCAGTGTTATATCTGCATTGGCATTTACGCAGGTGATTCTTCTACCCCAGTACCCTAGTGTGTCAGGGATTTCTACAATAACTGCAAATGAAATTCATAAAATGGAGTACAGTCAATGCACCTTAGGTTTCTGATAGTTAACACAGTGTAGCATGCAGAAAATGTTCTATTCCTGCTTCATCTTTAACATTTTTACACTTGAGTATTGAAAACTAATTATTACTGGTCTATAATCTGTGCATGGTTTGCAGCCATACACAAGCTTCAAGTATACCAGGAACCACATGCCCGTATTACACTAAATAACTCTTGTTACATTTCGCTTTTTCTGCCCTTGTTATTTATTCTCCGTTCTAATAGGTTTAATATCAAACAGCTTTGGCATGGTAGATTCTGACCAACTTGGACAAAACAGCTATTCATTTATGGCGCACTGAACCTTCAATACAAATTTGTCCACAACTGCCTACATTTTTAACAAGGTTCCCAAGAATATCTATTTATATATGTCCCAAAATGCTCTCAGTTTGAATCCTCAAATTAAACTTTACTTTACAGAAAATCTGTTTTGACCTTTGAGAAGCCACCTAAGCGATAAGGGGTGTAGACGCGGTGGTGGAAAAAAAAGCATAACTGCTTTTATTTTAAAACAAGAAATGTACTGGTTACTTTTCATCTTCATCTCCTTCACTCATGCTGCTGATTGAGGCAGATGCTGCGCCTTTGGGTGATAATGGTGGTGAGGTTTTATTAAGCATCCATGGCAAGGTAGGTGAAGGAGAGCGAGATGGAGAACGTTCTCGAGTCGGGCTGCTTGTAGGACTTTGCCTTGGGGATAGTGCTTGAAGCATCCTCCCGCTCCTCTCCTGAAACATCTGCTTCTGGAAGAAAATGAACACTATTAGTACTGTACAACTGTACATTATATGATTTGTGTACGTTTTTTTTTATATAGAATTTATTCCTATTATATGTAAACCAAAAGCTCAAAACCAATAAACTTTCCAGAATGAAAATCAAGACCGCAAGACACCAAAGAAATGTTTCTACCATTAGGGTTCTTGATGAACCCCTAAAATGGTAAAACTCACTTTGTATTTTAAGGGGAAACTGTCACCAGAAAAAACTCTATTAACCTGCAGATATGGGGTTAATCTGTAGGTTAATAGCGTTACTAACCTGCCCGACGCCTGCACCTAGCCAAACACTGCGGGGAGAAACTGAACTTTATTGTCCCCGGCAGCGTTCAGGATTCAGTCACGGGGGCGGCGCCGGTGCTAGTTAAGTCAACGCTCTGAGTATACAGCGCGGCGGCTGTAACCGCGCCCCCGGCCCTGACTGACAACTGGCCTCAATGCAGAGAGAGTGTCAGTCAGGCCCGGGGTGCGGTTACAGCCGCTGCTCTGTATTCTCAGAGAGGTGACTGAACCCATGCTGGCGCCATCCCTTTGACTGAAACTCGCACACTGCCAGGAGGAATAAAGTTTATTTTCTCCCTGCAGTGTTAGGCTAAGTGCAGGCGCCGAGCAGACTAGTAACGCTATTAACCTGCAGATTAACCCCATATCTGCAGGTTAATAGCATTTTTTCTGGTGACAGATTTCCTTTAAGCAGAATTCTTTCCTGTAACTTGGTTTCAGTGTTCTATCAGTATTCACAATAAAGCAGAAGAATACGGAATTAAACTAATCTTGGCAATGCCCTACTGAAATGGTTTAAGCTTAAAGAGATTATCTACTCTAGATAATCATGTTTTCTTATGAGTTCCCCAATCATAAACTGTCCACAAGGAGCTGATAAGTTGTAAACTACCAGGTTAGCAGGTGTTTTATTTCTCTGCAGTGCCTCCGCAGGTAAAATAAAGTTTTACACAATTTCTGTTGCAATTAATGGGCTGTCTCTGTTAATTTATTTTAAAGATGTATTCAGTACTGTCATACGGGAGATGCTCTTTGTAACTGCTCTCCCTCCAATTGGTCTTAAAGTAACCAATTGATCTTGTAAGAAGAAGAGGAGGAAAAAACAAAAGCGGAAAAAGAAAACATTGGGGTTAATGGGGTTATGCTGAGGTTTTCATTATGCTGAAATTGTCTAATTCATTTTATTCCTGTACATATAAAAATAAATATTTCCTTGAACAGAAACGTAAACCATTAAGAAAGCAAACCGAAGACGTACCCAGGCACCATCAGGACCAAACAACTCTAAAAAATTCCCAATAAACTCCCTTGATTTCTCCTCCCACTTCTGTATTAAATCGTGGCTCTTTTCTTCTACCTTGTAGACAAATTCTTTGGATTTTTCTTCCACATTTTTCACCTTTTCTTTCATTTTATCTACTTGGTTTTGAAATCTGTATTTTTTCTCCTGGTGTAAAAACAATTACAGTTCAAATTATTCTAGAGATAAGATTATCCAGCACATATAGAGAAACATAATTGGTATACAAATAGTACTGCTGCCAAATTATTGCAGTTCATTTGCACGTAGCTGCTATGGGGTTCTTGCTAAATGGTGGCCGAGCCCTGGTATTGTGATCAGTAAGCAGCGAGAATTACCTAAGAGAACTGGAAGCTCTCAGTACTGACATTATTTTAAGAAAAGTGAAAGAGCAAGAAGTTTGCTCTGTGCATAGTGCAGACTAATGTCAGAAATAGATAAGTCAGTTAGGCCCATTGGGATTTGTTGGCATCTTTACAATGAATCCAACATATAATAAATGGACAAACGTATTGGGGACACCTCTTAATCATGGAATTTACCCTTTTCGTTCAGTCACATTTCCACAGGTGTATAAAATCCAGCCTCAGCCATGCAGTCTGCCTTTTTTAACATTTGTGTAATTAGGCTATGTGCCCACGATGCAGAAACGCTGCATATTTTTTCCGCTTCTCCCTGGCAGGAAAAACGCATGCGGATTTTCCATGCGTTTTTCCCGCCAGGTAGAAGCGTTTGTCAAGCGTTTTTGCATGCATTTCTGCATGCGGGTTTTCAAGCGCTTTTCCAAGTGATTTTAGCATCACTTGGAAAAGTGCTTGACAACTTGGTCACACTATATAAATCCATGCAACCGGCATGGATAGATATAGTGTGACCAAGTAATAGTTAAAAAAAAAAAAAAGAATAAGAATGGTGAAAAATAAAAATAAAGATTATACTTACCTTCCGATGGCCTGCGGTCTCCTTCTCCAATGCGTCCGGTCTCCACGGTGTCTCGCGGTTGTGTAAAAAGATCTGCCATGACATCATTGAGTCATGTGACAGGTCACGCGACCGCTGACGATGACGTCATCTCAGGTTCTCACACCACCGCAAGCTGTACAAGAGACCGGGCGCATTGCTTATTTTAAATTGTTTTTTTTTACAGGTACCATGGTACCCGGGTCTGGATGAGAGTCTCCTCTTCTCCAGGCCTGGGTACCATCTGCACATTGAATCGCTTAGTATCCGCATGTGCACATGTAGTCATGCGGATATTATGCGTTTCAATGCAAGTAAATGGCGGCAATTACGCTGCGTGTCCGCAAAATTAATGGACATGCTGCGTATTTTTCTGCAATGATAATCCGCAGTGGAAATTTCCGCAGCATGTGCACAACACATGCGGATTATCATTGGGGACCATGGGGCACGGCTTACCAAGCGTTTTTTAAGCGTTTTCACTGTGGAAATTCCACAGCAAAAGCTCTTGAAAAACGCATAGTGAGCACGCAGCCTTATGAGTTTTTCTAAAGAGCTCAGAGATGAGCTTAGTACAGTAATAGTGTCACCAATGTAACAAATCAATTTGTAAAAGTTCTTCCCTTCTAAATATTCCAAAATCAACTGTAAGTATTATTATTGATAAGTGAGAGCATTTAGGAACTACAGCCACTGAGCAGGGTTGCCGACTGCTGAAACACATAGTCATAGAAGCCACCAGCTGTCATGTCCCATGATTTAGGAATCATACAGACAGTATTGTATTAACATTGTGTTGTTATGCTGCCTTGCAATAGGCCCCTTTTAGACATTTCCCTCCCTCTCTCCATGTGACTCTGATGTAGCTCTGATATCAGTAACCCCTACCTTCTTCCTCATTTTTCTTCCTCATTCACAGTTTGTCAGCCATCTTAGAGGTTCATGTGTTTGCATCTCTGGTTCATAAAAGTCTTTTTTACCTACTATATGTGTGCATAACTACAAGAATTCAGCTATAAAATAAACCTTCAGGAATCTCCATATGTGCCTCCTGCAGTCGAGTTCAAGCTATCAGAGGACATCACTCTGTGTGAGTAATGGTACATAGTGACAGCCATAGAAACGGTGTCTCAAGTGCCCCACACTTGCAGCTTAATTATGAAGTCAGAACACCAATGCTGACTCAATGAATGCAGAGTCCTAAGCCTCTTCTGCAAGGGAAGAAACAGACAAAAAAGGGACCCGGTGCAACAACAGTATTTGGGTACTTTGCAGTCCAATAATACATCACTTTATGTACCTGTAATGAAAACTGATCGCTGCCTTAAAGGTGAAATTGGGTCCCATTACCTAAGGTAAGGCCACCGCTGCTCCTCTGGTATTATCAGCACAAAAAGTGTGTGCTGAGAACTTAATGACATTACCATAGTAGAACAATTAACTGCATGTAAGTCTTACGTCACAAAGCGAAACTGCTAGGCGTAGGATGGAGTCAGGGCCGGCGTCAGCACCCGGCGCACCAGGGCAAATGCCGGAGCCCTGAGCAGGCGGGGGGGCCCCTCACCGTCGAGCACCCCGCGTGCTATGGGACCCGTGAGCAGAGGAGAGCAGTGTCAGCACCCGCTCCCCCCGCTTGCTCAGGACCCCGGCACAATACTTACCCCTCCCCGTGCCTCCGCAGCAGCTCCTGCATCCTCCGCGGCTGCTGCACTGTGACGTCTCAGGTCAGAGGGCGCGGTGACGTCCTTACACCGCGCTCTCTCCTGAGTAGTCACAGCGCAGAGCGGGATGAGGCCGGCGACGCTGGAGTCTGGAGCTGCGGCAGCAGGTGAGACGTGAGGTGAGTATTTGATTTTTTTTTTTATTGTATGGAGGCCTGTGGCAGTATAAGGGAGGGGGGTGAGGTGGGGGTGTGTGACATCCTGAATGGGGCATTATATGGGGTGGTTGTGTGACATCCTGCATGGGGCAGTATAAGGGAGGGGTGTGTGTGACATCCTGTATGGGGCATTATAAGGGGGGGGCTGTGACATCCTGCATGGGGCATTATAAGGGAGGGTGTGTGTGTGACATTCTGCATGGGGCATTATAAGGGACGGGGGGTGTGACATCCTGCATGGGGCATTATAAGGGAGGGGGGTGTGTGACATCCTGCATGGGGCATTATAAGGGAGGGGGGGTGAAGTCCTGCATGGGGCATTATAAGGAAGGGGGGGTGTGTGTCATCCTGCATGGGGCATTATAAGGGGGGGTGACATCCTACATGGGGCATTATATGGAGGGGAACAGCCTGCGTGGGGCATTATATAGGGGGAACAGCCTGCGTGGGGCATTATGTGGGGGGAACAGCCTGCATGGGGCATTATGTGGGGGGAACAGCCTGCATGAGGCATTATGTGTGGGGAACAGCCTGCATGGAGCGTTATATGGGGGCCAGTATTCTGTATGGAGCGTTATATGGGGGCCAGTATCCTGCATGGAGCGTTATATGGGGGCCAGTATCCTGCATGGAGCGTTATATGGGGGCCAGTATTCTGTATGGAGCATTATATGGGGGCCAGTATCCTGTATGGAGCGTTACATGGGAGCCAGTATTCTGTATGGAGCGTTATATGGGGGCCAGTATTCTGTATGGAGCGTTATATGGGGGCCAGTATCCTGTATGGAGCATTATATGGGGACCAGTATCCTGTATGGAGCATTTTATGGGGGCCAGTATTCTGTGTGGAGCGATTCACCGGTTTCTGAGCTATTGTGGAATATATATCACTCATGTAATGTAAGAAGTGAAATCTTTGCATTGTACTATATATATACTTCTCTTCGGTATCTGTGCATCATGAATCGTGGTATGTGTTAAAGGGGCCCACAAAAACCTGGAGCCGGCCCTGGATGGAGTGATGTAAAGTACTCTGCCAATGGGCTCTAGAACAGTGGAAATGTGTTCTGTAGGGTGATGGATCAGGTTTCTCTATCTGGCAGTCTTATGGATGGGTCTGGGTTTGGCGTACATCAGGAGAACATTGGCCACCTAGTTCTAGTTAAGGGAGGTGAGTATACACAGGAGGTGAGTATACACAGTTTTTTTAAATTGGGGTCCAGAATCAATTAAGTCTAGTAGTGGATAACTCCCTCTAAGGCTAATTAACAGTAGCTTCCAAACATATAAATTATACCTGCTGTGAAATTCAGAACATACAAATTCGGCCCGGTCTTTCTCATCTGACATAAATGGAATATATATTTCACATGTATTATCAGTGCTCTGTGAAATATCAATGTATGTGCAGAAAGCTTATTAATACTGGATTGTGGGCCATGGCTATGGTCAGATGACACCCGGTTATGTGATTAGAAACTGTAACATTACTGTTTTCACAGGGATTTCTTACACTAAAACCTTATTAACAGGAATAAGAAATGAATCCTGGTATTACACGTGGAATTCTTTTATGTTTAAGAGGGGATTATAGGTCTAATCCCCCTATAATCCATCAAACTGTTGTAATAATTTATGATTTCAAATGAAAATTGAGATTTCTATCCAATGTTGTATACATTCCACATTACATAGACACAGCAAATGAAATGGGAGAACTGGTTTTAAACACCGTGTTTAACAAAGAGGGAACAAACTCACTCGCTATGGAACCAGCGTTGTCAGCGGTCCTTATACTTACGTTTATAAAACTAACATTTAGCTCTTTTGCAGTATATCCCCTCTGGAGATTGCGCCTGGCATAAACATCGTAATCACGGACGATTCTAGTGATTATGTCTGACGTTGAGATACCTTCTGTCCTCTGTGTTGGTACAAACATGCCTGTCACAGAGAGGAAAGGTGCGCTGGATGATAGGATCTTATGTGAACGTAGTTAAAACATGATTATCTATCGATCTAATGGATGTCACATGTATCTCGCACAACTTCTACCGTTAATTTTTCAGAACAAATATTGCATTAAATACTTTATCAAATAAACAAAAGGAGTTAATATGAATTTGGTAACTGCAGAACTTCACAATACTTTGCAAATATACAATGGCTGTAAAGAAAATGACTCATTATTTATGTCTTTTCTTTATACATAGGCTGTGTGCCCACGTAGCGTTTTTCAAGCGTATATGCTGCGGAATTTCCGCAGCGTAAACGCTTGAAAAACGCATGTAGATCCGCACCCCATGGTCCCCAATGGCATTCCGCAATGTCAATGCCCATGCTGCGGATTTTTCCGCAGCGTATATGCTGCAGTCAAAAATCCGCAGCATGTTCATTAATTTTGCGGAAGCGCTGCGGAATCAATGTGCGGATGGTACCCAAGTCTGGATGAGAGGAGACTCTCATCCAGACCTGGGTACCAAAGAACCTGTAAAAAAAAGAATAAAATAAAGTTTATACTTATCTTCTGATGTTTTCCCTCCGTCGCGCTGTTGTCTGAAGGACCTGCCACGTCATTGAGTCATGTGACCCACCACATGACTCAATGACGTCACCGCAGGTCCTGCACACAACAGCGTGAGCCGCTCAAGACTCCGGACGGGGCAGAGAATGCATCAGAAGGTGAGTATAAAGTTTATTTTTTTATTTTTTACCATTCTGAACAAGTTGTCAAGCACTTTTCCAAGTGATGCTTGGAGAAGTGCTTGATAACCCGCATGCGGAAATGCATGCAAAGACGCCTCACAAACGCTTCTACCTGGCGGGAAAACCGCATGTAATATCCGCATGCGATTTTCCCGCCAGGGAGAAGCGTAAAAAATATGCTTCAGGTCCGCAACGTGGGCACATAGCCATAGAGTATTTTTTAAGAAGTTCAGGTCTTTCCTTTGTTTGTCTTGAGAAATACTGGGATTAGTGTCACAAGATGAGGCATTACCAGAATTTTTTTTTTCAAAGCTGGTTGTCTCATATCACTCATCTCTGAATATCTTGAGCTGGCTTTGGACAGGAGCTGTGCGAATTTCCTTACACTCCGAGATCCCAGGCTTGGCTTATGACTCGCCAGGCTGGAAAGAAGTTAAATCTGTGCTGTACGCCACCCAGATATCGTCAATCATGTCAAGCCAGGAAATTCACGCAGCTCTTGTTCACGGCTAGAGAGCACTGATCTGGATCATGGACCGGGGTTGCTCAAAGCGATCGGCTCATCTCTATTCCTCCTGACTCCCCCCACTCCTATACACGTACAGTCATGGCCAAAAGTATTGAGAATGACACCAAAATTATATTTTCACATGATCTGCTGGCCTCTGGTTTTTATTAGTGTTTGTCTGATGTTTATATCACATACAGAAATATAATTGCAATCATATTATGAGTACCAATAGGTTATATTGACAGTTAGAATGAGTTAATGCAGCAAGTCAATATTTGCAGTGTTGCCCCTTCTTCTTCAAGACCTCTGTAATTCTCCCTGGCATGCTCTCAATCAACTTTTGGACCAAATCCTCACTGATAGCAGTCCATTCTTGCATAATCAATGCTTGCATTTTGCCAGAATTTGTTGGTTTTTGTTTGTCCACCCGTCTCTTGATGATTGACCACAAGTTCTCAATGGGATTAAGATCTGGGGAGTTTCCAGGCCATGGACCCAAAATCTCTATGTTTTGTTCCATGAGCCATTTAGTTATCACCTTTGCTTTATGGCAAGGTGCTCCATCATGCTGGAAAAGGCATTGTTGGGCGCCAAACTGCTCTTGGACGGTTGGGAGAAGTTGCTCTTGGAGGACATTCTGGTACCATTCTTTATTCATGGCTGTGTTTTTAGGCAAGACTGTGAGTGAGCCGATTCCCTTGGCTGAGAGGCAACCCCACACATGAATGGTTTCAGGATGCTTTACAGTTGGCATGAGACAAGACTGGTGGTAGCGCTCACCTCTTCTTCTCCAGATAAGCTGTTTTCCAGATGTCCCAAACAATCGAAAAGGGGATTCATCAGAGAAAATGACTTTGCCCCAGTCCTCAGCAGTCCACTCCCTGTACCTTTTGCAGAATATCAGTCAGTCCCTGATGTTTTTTCTGGAGAGAAGTGGCTTCTTTGCTGCCCTCCTTGAAACCAGCCCTTGCTCAAAGAGTCTCCGCCTCACAGTGCGTGCAGAAGCGCTCACACCAGCCTGCTGCCATTCCTGAGCAAGCTCGGCACTGCTGGTAGTCCGATCCCGCAGCTGAAACAGTTTTAAGATACGGTCCTGGCGCTTGCTGGTCTTTCTTGGGCGCCCTGGAGCCTTTTTGACAACAATGGAAGCTCTCTCCTTGAAGTTCTTGATGATGCGATAGATTGTTGACTGAGGTGCAATCTTTGTAGCTGCTATACTCTTCCCTGTTAGGCCATTTTTGTGCAGTGCAATGATGGCTGCACGTGTTTCTTTAGAGATAACCATGGTTAACTGAAGAGAAACAATGATACCAAGAACCAGCCTCCTTTTAAAGTGTCCAGTGATGTCATTCTTACTTAATCATGACTGATTGATCGCCAGCCTTGTCCTCATCAACACCCACACCTGTGTTAATGGATCAATCACTAAAACGATGTTAGCTGCTCCTTTTAAGGCAGGACTGCAATGATGTTGAAATGTGTTTTGGGGGTTAAAGTTCATTTTCTGGGCAAATATTGACTTTGCAAGTACAGTAATTGCTGTTAAGCTGATCACTCTTTGACATTCAGGAGTATATGCAAATTGCCATTACAAAAAATGAAGCAGTAAACTTTGGAAAAATTACTATTTGTCTCATTCTCAATACTTTTGGCCATGACTGTACAGCTGTGGTTCACTGAGGTTGCATGTTTTTTTTAAAGAAGGAGAGATGAGTAAGCCACTGCCGGACACCTATGGCTGTAACCTATCTACCCTGAGAATAAGAGGAGCAGACATGAAAATTCACCATGCTCATTCCTTATTTCCCAAACATTATCTGATGGTGTGGAATTATAGTGGGTGCAGGGGTTGGAGTCACACCTAGATCCTGGAATCCAGGAGGGCAAAAAAGGTCCCATATCAGAAGACCAATATTTTTAAAGATCTTTAATAGTTAGATTCCCAGTTGGTGATTTTGCATTAGGGCTCACGCGCTTCAAGTTATGCCACTGCTTCTATACACATAACATAGTCAACTGGCTGCACTGAAATCAGTGGGTTTAGATGCCTTTTCATCAGTGTGTGTGGGGGTCTTAAAATTCACATTTGGAAAACTGAGGTATAGAGATCTTATGGAAATTCCATTGTGAAGATATACTAGACATATCTCATTACACAAACACTTCACTTTACAGTATATAAAGATCATACCAAGGACTATCGAGAAGGGCCATTGTGACAGCATTAACAATAACATAGGAGGGTAATGCAAGAGTTTCATGTCATGCCTCTGCAGGTAGAGCTTGTAAGACATAGCAAGAACAGATATGTATAGGTTATATCAAACTAGAATCAATGTATTTTCATTTTGTAACTTATTTAGCAGAAAATTGGAGAAATTGGAGCATAATGAGGTTTTACATTGTACACTATTGTAGTTCTGCCATTAAACAGATTAATAATGAAAGATAATAGAATTTTTAGAGACTTAATATGGAAAAAAAAGGTGCCAAGGATAAAACTTGAGACCCTGCAGAGACCAAAAGGGGATGGAGGACTTGCAGTTCCTGACCCACTGGTGTATCATCTTTCCTCACAATTACAGCATTTGAGGGGGTGGGAGAGCCCGGAACTCCCATCCTCATCGGCTAGAATGATTAGGCATGTACTAGGAGAGAGCAACCCAGTGGAGGCTCTGGAAAGAGGAAGATTAAGGAATTAAAGCTAGTGGGAGGAACAATCAGAGGTATTCATAAAATATGGTCTAAAGTTAAAAAGATGATGGGCATGGTGGGATACTCAAAATACTCACCCATATCGATTAATTCTAACTATCTATAATTCCATAGACTGGAGGGGTTTGGTCAATGGCAAAGACTGGGACTTTATAAGATCGTACAATTAGTCAAGGATGGTAGGTTTAAGTCTTTCCAGGAGTTCCAGAATGAGTTTGGGGTCTCCAGCAAGGGATTTTATAAATACCTGCAGTTGAGGCACACCTTCATGACACAAAATGGTCGGGAGCCTATTATTCAAAGTAGAGGAACAGCTTTCTTGGACACAGTGGTGGGGTAGGGGTCAACGAGAGGGGTAATCTCGCTCCATTGTAAATGTCTAATGGAACAGGTCCTCAAAAAACGAGGTAGTAATCTTAAAACTAAATGGGAGCAAGACCTGAGCCCAATAGAGGAAGACACATTGGAAGATATTTTACAGTCCATACCACTAGTGTTGACAAGCGAGGGGTAAAAACTTTTGCAATACTATCTGATTCATAGAGTATATAATACCCCTTTGCACTTACACAATTTTGGTTACAAAAATGACTCAAACTGTTATAGGTGTGGTAATCCTGATGCAGATCTATGTCACGTAATGTGGAACTGCCCTAAACTAGGGGATTCTGGAGAGAGATTCTAGATCTTGTGTCCAAGGTGTTTGAATGTGAGATTCCCCATGATCCTATTGTGTGTCTATTGGGATATGTAAATGGCTTACCAACTGAAGAGGCCCATCAGTTAGCTATCCTCCGTCTATTATAACAGGCCAGGAAGCTGATAGCTTCGCACTGGAAAGACAATGAACCTCCAAACATGAAAGAATATATCCCTAAAATCCACAATATACTTAGACTAGAGAGATATGTATACCAGAGAAGGGGGAACCCTCTTAAATTTGAAAAATTGTGGGCACCTTGGTTGGATTCTCCGCGCCTGGCCCCTATAACATTAACATGGTCAAGAATGTTAGCGACTGTATTGATTAGATAAATCAGTTTTGATTGTAATATAAATGTAATGACTCCAGCTAATTGGTAATTAGCAGATTGATAACAAGTAGCTAAATGAACTGTACATGTTAATAAATAAGGGAGAGATAGAAAGTGACCAACACATCTGATACGTAATAAAATAAATGAAACAAGTTTTACAATGTGAAGAAATAGACAATGTCTATAAACTGTTTCTCCCCTTTAAGGTCGAAAGAGCCGGCGGGAAGGGGTGGGATTTGAAAGGATGTGATTGTCAACTTACTAAAAATTATTTGATTAAAAAAAAACAGATTAATAATGATGCATGTGTAAAAACAGATGGGGCAACTGGGGTTAGCTAAAACTGGATGTTTAGTAAATGGATGAAGGACACATTGGGGAAGATTTATTAGAATTGCCGAAAAGTTAAAATGCAGCCGGCAACAAAGACAGTTTCTCTTAGACATTTAATAAACAAGGTTTTAGTTAGTAAACCCCCTTTTTCTCACACACACACATACACAATGGGGAATTAAATATTTCGGCGCAGATTGCAGAATAACACAGATTACCTGCCTCCTTTATGTGTTTGTAAACATCATCAGAACCTGCTGATGAATATGGAATGTCATCATGAGCCACAAAATCAATCTAGAAATAAAAGACACAACAGTATTGAATGTTACATTTTTAATCAAGTTATTAGACAAAAGGACAATAAAACCAGTGCTGATTAATGGGAGCTCTGACACACTGTGCTCAATGTAATATATGGCTCTTGAGATGAAGCTGCTGTAGACCTTCATCAGACTCCTCCATACACATGAATCAAGCTATAAACTTATCTGTAAAAGAAAGTTCAGCAAATCTATTTAGCCTAGCTCTGGCAATAGGGTTCCTTGGAATTGATAAAAAATTAATGAATGAAGTTACATTTGATCAAAGCTATAGAAACTCTCTACATCATTATCATATATTCATGGTTTACAGAGATATTTAGAGATCAAGGGAAGATGTGATGCATTTCTTCCTAATTTGTGTCAAATCTAAACTCAAAACCTGATTGTGAAGGAGGCTGCAGTGTCATTCATGTTCATGGTGCTTTTCATAAGTTTGCTTTATATACATCAATTACGTTATTGGTTATGTAACATAGTATAGATGTATATAAATAGTCACAAGAACAGGAATGGGTTATGCCAAGAGTGTGTAGGGAAACGTTTGCTTAAAGCTCCAATGTTTTTTTCTTATTTCAGCGCCGGAGTGATGCTACTAATCTAAGTTCCCTGACTCTAGTCTAATACTTACCAGCTGCTGTCTTTATCGGTTATCAGCACCACTTGGTTCCGATCTTGTGACCACAACTTCTGACTGACAGGTCTAAAGCCTTGTTCTGGCTCTCATAGACTTACATTGAGTTGTGACTTATGGATTGCTCAGCAAACAAAATCCAGCAGGTCACAACCAGAAGAAGACTGACAGGAGTGGGGCGGATAAAAGATGAAGACGGCACCTGGAAGGTGCAGGGAACTTATATTAGTAGCACCACTCTGGTACTGAAATAAAAAGAAATATGGTGGAGTGGTATTCTAAAAAATGTTTCATATACTGTTTACTGCTGACAGTATCCTATGATTATTATTTCCATTTATGATATATATACATATATATATATACAGTACAGACCAAAAGTTTGGACACACCTTCTCATTTAAAGATTTTTCTGTATTTTCATGACTACGAAAATTGTACATTCACACTGAGGGCATCAAAACTATGAATTAACAAATGTGGAATTATATACTTAACAAAAAAGTGTGAAACAACTGAAAATATGTCTTATATTCTAGGTTCTTCAAAGTAGTGTATATATATACACAATTGAAACCAGAAGTTTACATACACTATATAAAAAGACACATATGCATGTTTTTCTCAATATCTGACATGAAATCAGAATAAACCTTTCCCGTTTTAGGTCAATTAGGATTACCATCATTTTTAATATTTGCCAAATGCCAGAATAATGAGAGAGAGAGAATGTTTTAAGGCATTTTTATTACTTACTGCAAAGTCAAAAGTTTCCATACATTTCCTTAGTATTTGGTACCATTGCCCTTAAACTGAATGACTTGGGTCAAACGTTTGGGATATCCATCCACAAGCTTCTCACAATAGTTGGTCGGAATTTGGGCCCATTCCTCCTGACAAAACTGTTGTAAATGATCCAGGTTTGTAGGTCGCCTTGCTCGCACCTGCCTTTTCAGCTTTGCCCATACATTTTCAATAGGATTGAGATCAGGCCTTTGTGATGGCCACTCCAAAACATTAACTTTGTTATCCTTAAGCTACTTTGTTACCATTTTGGCAGTATGCTTTTTCTATCCTGCGACATCCCCACTCTAATCATGGGAGATTTTAACATCCCAATTGGCGATCCCCTTTCCCCATCTGCCGCTCATCTTTTATCACTAACCTCCTCCTTCGGCCTTTCACAGCTTGCTAATTCTCCTACACATGAAGACGGGAACACATTGGACCTGATCTTCTCCCGGCTTTGCTCAGTACATGACTTTACTAACTCTCCCCATCCACTCTCTGACCATAATCTTCTTTCATTCTCTGTCAAGAACTGTGACTCTACTCAAAAAAAAAAACACTTTCCACACTTATAGAAATATACGCGCCATTAACACCCAGAAATTTATGAAAAAGTTGCAATCATCATTGGCCCCAATCTCCTCCCTTCCATGTTCCAACTCTGCATTGAAGCATTACAATGAAATATTGCTACGCGCCCTGGATGAAGCCGCACCTCCTACACAAAGGACAATTCGGCATAGACGGTGACAACCCTGGCACATGCCGCAAACACGTTTTCTCCAGCGGTGCTCCAGGTGTGCTGAACGGCTGTGGACAAAATATAATCTGCCCGAAGATTTCCTCCATTATAAATTTATGCTGAAAACATATAACTCTGCCCTTCACCTCTCCAAACAAACCTACTTTAACAACCTCTTCATCTCTCTTTCCAATAATCCTAAACGCCTCTTTGACACGTTTCACTCTCTCACTCTCTCCTCAATCAAACAGCACAAGCTCCGACCACCGACCTCAGCGCTGATGATCTGGCCAATTATTTCAAACAAAAAATTGACCATATCCGATAGGAAATTTTCTCCTAATCCCCAAATGTTATGCATGCCCCCCCCCTCCAGATTGTATTTTGCTCACTTTCTGACTTCGAACCAGTCACGGAAGATGAAGTGATCAGGCTCCTTGCATCTTCTCGCCCTACCACCTGCACCAGTGACCCTATTCCCTCACATCTCCTTCAGTCCCTTTCTCCAGCTGACACCACTCACCTAACTAAAA
This sequence comes from Phyllobates terribilis, assembly GCF_046119375.1. Taxonomy (NCBI): domain Eukaryota; kingdom Metazoa; phylum Chordata; class Amphibia; order Anura; family Dendrobatidae; genus Phyllobates; species Phyllobates terribilis. The sequence continues at coordinate 793,625,776 of NW_027362762.1, read as the reverse complement.
TTTTCAACCTCTCCCTCTCATCTGGTATTTTTCCCTCTTCTTTTAAACATGCAAGCATACATCCATTACTTAAAAAACTATCCCTTTACCAGAACTGCACGGCCAACTACAGACCTGTTTTCAATCTTCCCTTTATCTCTAAACTCCTGGAACGCCTGGTCCATTCCCGTCTAATCCGCTATCTCTCAGATCACTCTCTTCTTGACCCTTTACAATCTGGTTTCCGTTCTTTACATTCTACTGAAACTGCCCTAAAGTCTCTAATGATCTACTAACAGCTAAATCTAATGGTCACTCTTCCCTGCTAATTCCCCTAGATCTCTCTGCAGCATTCGACACTGTGGATCATCAGCTCCTCCTCAGTATGCTCCGCTCTATTGGCCTCAAGGACACTGTTCTCCTACTACCTCTTTGACCGCTCCTTCTCTGTGTCTTTTGCCGGCTCCTCCTCCTCTCTCCTTCCCCTTACCGTCGGGGTTTCTCAAGGATCAGTCCTAGGCCCCCTTCTTTTCTCCTTATACACCGCTCCTATTGGACAAACAATCAGCAGATTCGTTTTCAGTACCATCTCTATGCTGATGACACCCAATTATACACCTCTTCTCCGGACATCACCCCTGCATTATTACAAAAGACCAGTGATTGTCTTTCTGCTATGTCTTACATTATGTCCTCCCTCTATCTAAAACTGAATCTGTCAAAAACTGAACTACTCGTATTTCCTCCCTCCACTAACCTTCCTATGCCCGATATTGCCATTTCCGTTTGTGGCTCAACCATTACTCCCCAGCAACAAGCCCGCTGTCTTGGGGTCATTTTTGATTCAGATCTTTCCTTTACTCCTCACATCAAATCACTCACTCGCTCATGTCATCTACACCTCAAAAGCATCTCAAAAATCAGGACTTTTCTTACGTTTGACAAAAACTCTTACTGTAGCTCTTATTCATTCTCGTCTCGACTATTGCACCTCATTACTTATCGGTCTCCCTCTTACTAAACTCTCCCCTCTCCAATCCGTCCTTAACGAAGCAGCCAGGATCATATTCCTCGCCAACCGCTACAACGATGCCTCTTCCCTGTGCCATTCATTGCATTGGTTGCCCATCCAATATAGAGTTTAATATAAACTTATCACGCTTACCTACAAAGCACTCCATGCTTCAGCACCCCCCTACATCTCCTCCCTTGTCTCTGTCTACCATCCTACACGTGCCCTCCGTTCTGCCAATGACTTAACCCTCCGTCACATACAATAGGCCTGACAGGCACATCTCTTGTACTTTCATTTCTCCTTCCTCGCCAGATTGTGAGGAAATCCCCTCCCTCCAGGTAGTCTCCTGTCTCTAGCAGCTCTGTGAAACCTCATACCACAGTTGGATTGCAGAGCTTCAGGAGGACAGATATAACTGCGCTAATCTCTCAGGCTCATTGTATGTGAACACGTCACACTCAATAAGGTTGGTATTTTATGTTTTTATTCATCACAATTGTTTATTTAGCTTGTTTTATGAATGTATAGCACAAAGTGTGAGGATATTTCATAGAAATAAGGCAGATTAAAAAAGAAAGTGTGCTGCTCAGGCATATACAGTAGTTCCCTAACACATATTCCTTCTCTTGCTTCAGATTATCTGCTGAAATGGAGAGGAAAATGTACAATTTATCAAAAAACCTTGATGTTGAGGAAGTAACAAACATGCTGTTAGATGATGCAGACCCCACACTGAATGAGGATTTATGAGAGGAAAGTGAGATTGATTCTCATGATGAGGTGGAAGTATGTGAAGTGGATTCTGAAACAGAGCAAGATGGTGACAGTGATGAGGATGAAGATGTAGAATCTTATTATATGGGAAAAGATAAAAAAAAACAATGGAACAAGAAGCCACTCCAGAAAAAACATAGGGAACCTCAAAACATTATTACTCACCTTCCTGCAGTTATAGGAACTGCAAGTAATGCAAAAACTGCAGTTGAATGCTGGAACAGTTTATTCACAGATGACATTCTGGACTCTATTGTCACATATACTAACCAATATATAGACATTATAAAGGACAAGTTCATCTGCAACAGAACCATCAAGGCCACAGATGAAATAGAACTGCGTGCTTTTTTTGGATTATTATACCTTGCAGGAGCTTATAGGGCAAATAGACAAAGTTTGGAGGAACTTTGGAGTAAAGATGGGGATGGAGTTGAAAAATTTGGCCTTGTTATGTCCATGAACAGATTCAAGCTTCTAATTCGTTGCCTTCGGTTTGACGACAGAACTACCCGAACCGAACGTAAAACACATGACCGACTTACTCCAATTCGTGATATATTCCAAAAATTTGTTGAAAACTGTAAAAAAAGCTATTGACCTGGGGAGAATCTCACTATTGACGAAATGCTCCCTGGTTTTCGTGGTAGATGTGCCTTTCGTCAATATATTCCTTCAAAGCCTAACAAATATGGAATAAAAATGTATGCCCTTGTTGATGCCAGTAAGACCTACACTTACAACCTGGAAGTTTATGCAGGAAAACAACCAGAAGGTCCTTACTGTGTCAGCAACAAACCCAGTGATGTTGTAAAAAGACTGGCTGAGCCCTTATTTGGATCGGGTCGCAATATAACAGCTGACAATTGGTTTTCAAATTGTGATCTGATTGATTATCTGAAAATGCAGAAGCTTTCATATGTCGGAACTGTAAGAAAAAATAAAAAAGAATTGCCTACACAGTTTGTAAGTGTGAAAGGGAGACAACAGTACAGCAGTATGTTTGCATTCCATAATGGAAAGGTTTTGGTTTCCTATGTACCACAAGCAAAAAAAATTGTACTTCTTCTATCAACACTTCATGATGATGAGGCCATCGATCCTGGGACTGAGGCACAAAAAAACCCGGAGATAATTACATTTTATAATGCAACCAAAGGGGGTGTTGATACAGCTGATCAGATGTGCTCAACTTTCAACGTCAGCAGAAACACCAAACGCTGGCCAATGGTCATATTTTTTTGCTATGTTGAATTTGGGTGGTATAAATTCACAAGTCATTTACCTTGAAAACAAGCTTGAACCACTCCGTAGACGATTCTATCTGAAAAAATTGGCCCATGAACTAGTGCTTGGAGAGCTACGCAGGAGAAGTATGAAAACAATCGGTATCCCCTCTCGCCTTCAAGTTCAGCTCAAAAGATTCCGCCCAGAAGATGATAGTGAAAATTCACCACCTGCACCACCTCCCAAAAGAAGGAGATGCACCACCTGCACCACGGAAAGCGGAATCAGAAGGCTTTCTAATTATGAATGTCACAAATGTCATAATGCAATCTGCCTGACACATGCAAAAATGATGTGTAATTCTTGCTCTTTGCTCTGCAAGTGTAATTTTTCTGGGGAAACTTCAGGATCTAATTCTGATTGAATATGTGTTTAATAGTACTTAAGGTACCTTAAAATTAAGTTTGTTTCCATAAATTTTCTTTGTAGAGTTTTTGGACAGAGTCGAACTGGGGACTATTTGGCGGGAGTTTTGAAATGTTTGTATTTCAGAGTTATTCGTTTTATGTTAAGTAATTGGGGTTTTTTTTGCACCTGATTATGTGTAGTCTCTTTTATTACATCCCTATGAAGGTCACTGATCACTTTTAGAGCACTGAAATTGCAAACATTAGATATTATAGGTATTTTTCTAGCCTGCGCCTGACAGTCACATTGTATGTGAACTCGTTAGAATCGATATTGTATGTGACGGAGGGTTAAAACTAAAATCTTCCATAATCCGAACTTCCCACTCTCGTCTCCAAGATTTCTTGCGTGCTGCGCCAGTTCTTTGAAATGCACTACCCAGGATAGTTCGATTAATTCCCAATACCAACAGTTTCAAGTGGACCCTAAAACCCATTTCTTTAGACTGGCGTATCGCCTCAAAACACTATCTAACTGTCCCAGTTTTGGCCCATATTAAAATCTTCTTCAATTTCAGGTTCATACCATCCATGCACTTAATAGCCTCGGTCTGGACTGTACACATACTGGCAGGCGACCAGTCCATGTATTATTATCTATCCTATTTAGTATATCAAGGCTGCATTATACAAGATATGTACATTTTACCTTTTGTGCCTCCCCATTTCCTCATAGACTGTAAGCTCTCGCTCCTTTCGATATGTGATATGCATATTCTGTATAAGTCCCCCCTAAAATTGTAAAGTGCTGCGGAATATGTTGGCGCTATAAAAATAAAATTTATTATTATCTTGTTTGTACTTGCATATAATTGTTTCTACAGATGAACGAGGCACCTTCAGGTATCTTGAAATTGTACCCAGGGATGAACCATGCAAGTCCACAATTCTTTTTCTGATATCTTGGCTGATTTCTTTAGACTTTCCCATGATGCTACACTAAGAAGCAGTGTGTTTCAGGTGTGCATTAAAATACATCCACAGGTGTGTCTCTAATTAACTCAGATGTGTCCAAAAAAACTATCAGAAGCTTCCAAACACATGATATCATCATATGGGCAGTCCAGAATTGTTTAAAGGCATAGTAATCTTAGTGTATGTAAACTTTTGACTTTGCAGTAAGTAATAAAAATGCCTTAAACCATTCTCTCTCTCATTATTCTGGCATTTGGAAAATATTAAAAATGATGGTAATCCTAAGTGACCTAAAGCGGGAAAGGTTTATTCTGATTTCATGTCAGATGTCAGATATTGAGATAAAAAAACATGCATATGTGTTTATATAGTGTATGCACAGTAAATTGTATATATACACACATATATATGTCCGAAAGTGTTGACACCCTTGAAATTGCTCCAGAAAATGAAGTATTTCTTCCAGAAAATGAGTGCAATTGCAGTGGCATGTAAAAGTTTGGGTACCCCTGGTCAGAATTACTGTTGTTGTGAACAGCAAAGCAAGTTGAAGATGAAGTGATCTCTAAAAGACCTAACGTTAAAGATGACATATTTCCTTTGTATTTTTGCCAAAAAAAGTATATTGTCACATTTTACATTTTAAAAATTACGAAAAGGAAAATGGGCCGATGCAAAAGTTTTGGCAGCTTTGGAGATTTGTGTGCTCAGATAACTTTGACCAAGGTTTCAGACCTTAATTAGCCTGTTAGGGTTATGGCTTGTTCAATATCATCGCTAGGAAAGGTCAGGTGATGCAAATTTCCCAGCTTTATAAAAACCCGGCCTCCTCTAACCTTGTGCCAAAAAACAGCAACCATGGGTTCTTCTAAGCAGCTGCCTAGTACTCTGAAAATGAAAATGGTGGAGGCCCACAAAGCAGGAGAAGGCTATAAGAAGATAGCAAAGCATTTTCAAGCTGCCTTTTCCTCAGTTCGAAATGTAATTAAGAAATGGCAGTTAACAGGAACAATGGAGGTCATGATAAGGTTTGGAAGACCAAGCTAAATTTCAGTGAGAGCTGCTCGTAGGATTGCTAGAGAGCCAAATCAGAACCTCCACTTGACTGAAAAAGACCTTCAGAAAGATTTAGCAGAGTCTGGAGTTGTGGTACATTGTTCTATTGTTCAGAGACACCTGCACAAGTGTGGCCTTCATAGAAGAGTCATCAGAAGAAAACCTCTTCTGCATCCTCACAATAAAATTCAGCGTCCGAAGTATGCAAAAGAACATCTAAACAAGCCGATGCATTTTGGAAACAAGACCTGTGGACCTATGAGGTTAAAATAAAACTCTGGCTACAATGATCAAAGGTACAGTATGTTTGGAGAAAAAAGGGCACAGAATTACATGAAAAGTACATCTTGTCAAACATTAAACATGGGGGTTGTGTTGCAGCCAATGGCACGGGGAACATTTCACAGGTAGGGAGAAGAATGGATTCAATGAAATTTCAACAAATTCTTGATGAAAACATAACACCATCTGTAAAAAGCTGAAGTTGAAAAGTGGATGGCTTCTACAAATGGATAATGATCCTAAACATACATCAACATCCACAATAGACTTCCTCAAAAGGTGCAAGCTGAAGGTTTTACAATGGCCCTCACAGTCCCCTGATCTGAACATCATTGAAAATCTGTGGCTAGACCTCAAAATAGCAGTGTATGCAAGATGACCCAGGAATCTCACAGAACTGGAAGAATTTCCCAAAGAAGAATGGATGAAAAGGCTCTTGGCAGACTACAAAAAGTGTTTACAAGCTGTGACACTTTCAAAAGGGGATGCTACTAGGTGCTAACTATGCAGGGTGTCCAAACTTTTACATTGGTCCATTTTCCTTTTTGCAATTTTTAAAATGTAAAATATGACTAATATATATATATATATATACAGTACAGACCAAAAGTTTGGACACACCTCCAGGCTGTGTAAGGGCTATTTGACCAAGAAGAAGAGTGATGGGGTGCTACGCCAGATGACATGGCCTCCACAGTCACCAGACCTGAACCCAATCGAGATGGTTTGGGGTGAGCTGGACCGCAGAGTGGAGGAAAAAGTGCCAACAAGTGCTAACCATCTCTGGGAACTCCTTCAAGATTGTTGGAAGACCATTTCCGGTGACTACCTCTTGAAGCTCAAAAGTGTCCAAAAGTTTGGACACACCTTCTCATTTAAAGATTTTTATGTATTTTCTTGACTATGAAAATTGTACATTCACACTGAAGGCATCAAAACTATGAATTAACACATGTGGAATTATATACTTAACAAAAAAGTGTGAAACAACTGAAAATATGTCTTATATTCTAGGTTCTTCAAAGTAGCCAACTTTTGCTTTGATGACTGCTTTGCACACTTATATATTTGTTCTGATCACACTATAAGGTGTCATCATTTGTGGTGCAACAGTACAATAGTTATAACAGCACAAATCCCCCCAACATGTTTCACTGCCTTAACGGTGCCAGTGTCCCATCCCCTGATGACGCCGCTAAGGCGGTAAAAAATGTTGAGGGGCGTGTGCTATTATAACTATTGTCCTGTTCTACCACAAATGATGACACCCTATGGTGTCATCAGAGCAAATATATAAGTGATCATATAAACAAAAAGCTGAGATAGATTAGGGACAACTTTTTAATATCCTTTCTGCATTTTAATGGAATAATTAATAAAAGTTAAATTTTATAGCCTTATAGTGAGGGATATTATATAAGGTTTCCCAATCTGGTTAATAATCGAGTAGACATCCCTCCGGACTATTGTTAGTCCGCTTTTGTTTTTGGTATTTAGTTTCACACAAAACCCCCAAAAATGGACTAGACAAAATTGTTGGCACCGTTCCAAAATTGTGGGTAAACAACTTTGTTTCAAGCAAAAGTTACTCATTCAAACTCAAATGTGGCAAGTAACAGCTGTGGGCATTATGAAAATCACACCTGAAGCCAGATAAAAAGGAGAAAAGTTGACTTAATCTTTGTGTCTGTGTGTGCCACACTAAGCAAGGAGAACAGAAAGAAGAGAACTGTCTGAGGACTTGAGAAGTCCATCTCCAGAAATCTTGAGGTTCCTTTGCCCACGGTGCACAATATAATTGAGAAGTTTACAACCCATGGCAATGTAGCTAATCTCTCTAGACGGCAGAGAAAAATTGATGAAAAGTTGTAACACAGGATAGTCCGGATGGTGGATAAACAGCCCCAATCAAGTTCCAAAAAAATCCAGGCTGTCCTGCAGGCTCAGGGTGCATCAGTGTCAGTGCAAACTATCCATCAACATGTATTTAATTCCAATGAAACGCTATGGCAGGAGACCCAGGAGGATCTCACTGCTGACACAGAGACATAAAAAAGCTAAACTGCAGTTTACCAAAATGTATATGAGTAAGCCAAAATCCTTTTGGGTAAGCTTCTTGTGGACAAATGAAACCAAAATAGAGCTTTTTAGTAAAGCACATCATTCTACTGTTTACCAAAAATGGAATGAGCACAACAAAGAAAAGAATACAGTACCTATATTCAAATATGGAGGAGTTTCAAAGATGTTTTGGGGTTGTTTTGCTGCCTCTGGCAATGGGTGCCTTCACTGTGTGCAAGGCATCATGAAATCTGAAGATTACCAAAGGATTTTGGGTTGCACAGTGTCAGAAAGGGTTTGCATCCTAGGCCATGGGTCTTCCTGCAGGACAATGACCCCAAACATCCAGTGAAGGAAATAATTATTTGATCCCTTGCTGTTTTTGTAAGTTTGCCCACTGACAAAGACATGAACAGTCTATAATTTTAAGGGTAGGTTACTTTTAACATTGAGAGATAGAATATCCCCCAAAAAATCAAGAAAATCACATTGTATAAATTAGATACATTTATTTGCATTTTGCAGTAAGAAATAAGTATTTGATTCCTCTGGCAAACAACACTTAATACTTGGTGGCAAAACCATTGTTGGCAAGCACAGCAGTCAGACTTTTTTTGTAGTTGATGATGAGATTTGCACACATGTCAGGGGGAATTTTGGTCCACTCCTCTTTGCAGATCATCTCTAAATCATTAAGATTTTGAGGCTGTCGCTTGGCAACTCAGAGCTTCAACTCCCTCCATCCTAAGTTTTCTATGGGATTAAGCTCTGTAGAAAGGCTAGGCCACTCCATGACCTTAATGTGCTTTTTCTGAGGCAATCCTTTGTTGCCTTGGCTGTATGTTTTGGGTCATTGTCTTGCTGGAAGACCCAGCCATGACCCATTTTTAATGTCCTGGAGGAGGGAAGGAGGTTGTCACTCAGGATTTTACGGTACATGGCTCCATCCATTCTCCCATTGATGTGGTGAAGTAGTCCTGTGCCCTTAGCAGATAAACACCCCCAAAACATAATGTTTTCACCTCCATGCTTGACAGTGGGGACGGTGTTCTTTGGGTCATAGGCAGCATTTCTCTTTCTCCAAACACGGCGAGTTGAATTAATGCCAAAGAGCTCAATTTTTGTCTCGTCTGACCACAGCACCTTCTCCCAATAACTCACAGAATCATCCAGGTGTTCATTGCCAAACTTCAGAAGGGTCTGTACATGTGCCTTCTTGACAATGCGGGCACTGCATGATTTTAAAACTTTAAGGCGTAATGTGTTACCAATGGTTTTCTTGGTGACTGTGGTCCCAGCTGCCGTGAGATCATTAACAAATCCCCCCTATCCCCCCCCCCGTGTAGTTTTAGGCTGATCTCTCACCTTCCTCATGATCAAGGATATCCCACGAGGTAAGATTTTGCATGGTGCCCCAGATCGATGTCGATTGACAGTCATTTTGTATTTCTTTCATTTTCTTACTATTGAACTAACAGTTGTCTCCTTCTCACCCAGCGTCTTACTTATGGTTTTGTAGCGCATTCCAGCTTTGTGCAGGTCTATGATCTTGTCCCTGACATTCTTAGAAAGCTCTTTGGTCTTGCCCATGTTGTAGAGGTTAGAGTATGACTGATTAATTGAGTCTGTATACAGGAGTCTTTTATACAGGTGACTATGTAAGACAGCTGTCTTTAATGCAGGTAATGAGTTGATTAAGAGTGTCTAACTGGTCGGTAAGAGCCAGAACTCATAATGGTTTGTAGGGGGATCAAACACTTATTTCTCACTGCAAAATGCAAATAAATTTATCTAATTTATACAATCTGATTTTCTTGATTTTTTGGGGATATTCTATCTCTCAATGTTAAAATTAACCTACCCTTAAAATTATAGACTGTTCATGGCTTTGTCAGTGGGCAAACTTACAAAAACAGCGAGGGATCAAATAATTATTTCCTTCACTGTACTTCAAGAAGCACCCAGAAGTGGATGGAAACAAAGCGCTGGAGAGTTCTGAAGTGGCCAGCAATGAATCCAGATCTAAATCCCATTGAACATCTGTGGAGAGTTGTTAAAATTGCTGTTGGGAGAAGGCGTCTTAAAATATGAGACAACTGGAGCAGTTGGCAAAAGAAGAGTGGTCCAAAATTCCAGTTGAGACATGTAAGAAGCTTGTTGATGGTTATAGGAAGCAACTGAGTTCAGTTACTTATTCCAAATGGTGTACAACCTAATATTAAGTTGAGGGTGCCAACAATTTTGTCCAGACTATTTTTGGGGTTTTGTGTGAAATTATGTCCAATTTGCCTTTTTGTCTCTGTGTTTTTGTGTTGTTCCAATACACACAAAGGAAATAAATATGTGTATAACAAAACATGTGTAATTGCAATAATTTTATGGGAGAAATAATATTTCATTTTCTGGAACAATTTCAAGGGTGGCCACTTTTGGCCATGCCTGTATATATACACTTGTTTCTCACAAAATTAGAATATCATCAAAAAGTTAATTTATTTCAGTTCTTCAAAACAAAAAGTGAAACTCATATATTATATAGTCATTACAAACAGAGGGATCTATTTCACGTGTTTATTTCTGTTAATGTTGATGATTATGGCTTACAGCCAATGAAAACACAAAAGTCATTATCTCAGTAAATTAGAATATTTTATAACAGCAGCTTGAAAAATTATTTTAAAATCTGAAATGTTGGCCTACTGAAAAGTATGTTCATTAAATGCACTCAATACTTGGTCGGGGCTCCTTTGGCATCAATTAATGCATCAATGCGGCGTGGCATGGAGGCGATCAGCCTGTGGCACTTCTGAGGTGTTTTGGTCTGCATTGTTGGGTCTGGTATCTTTCATCTTCCTCTTGTCAGGCGAGTTGCTGGCCAATCAAGCACAGTGATACTGTTCAAGATTATTGTAACTGTTCTTGTATTATACCCCTTTTCACATGTAAAGCGCCATGGAATAAATGGCGCTATAATAATAAATAATAATAATAATACTGTTGTTTGCAAACCAGGTATTGGCACTTTTGGCAGGGTGGACAGGTGCCAAGTCCTGCTGGAGAATGAAATTTCCATCTCCAAAAAGCTTGTCGGCAGAGGGAAGCATGAAGTGCTCTAAAATTTCCTGATAGACGGCTGCGCTGACTTTGGTCTTGATAAAACACAGTGGACCTACACCAGCAGATAACATGGCTCCCCAAACCATCACTGATTGTGGAAACTTCACACAAGACCTCAAGCAGCTTGGATTATTTGCCTCTCCACTCTTCCTCCAGACTCTGGGACCTTGATTTCCAAATGAAATGCAAAATGTACTTTCATCTGAAAACAACACCTTGGACCACTGAGCATCAGTCCAGGTCTTTTTCTCCTGGGCCCAGGTAAGACGCTTCTGGCGTTGTCTATTGGTCATGAGTGGCTTGACACAAAGAATGCGACACTTGTAGCCCATGTCCTGGATACGTCTGTGTGTGGTGGCTCTTGAAGCAATGACTCCAACAGCAGTTCACTCCTTGTGAATCTCCCCCAAATTTTTGAATGGCCTTTTCTTAACAATCCTTTCAAGGCTGCAGTTATCCCGGTTGCTTGTGCACCTTGTTGTACCACACTTTTTCCTTCCACTCAACTTTCCATTAATATACTTGGATACAGCACTCTGAACAGCCAGCTTCTTTAGCAATGACTTTTTCTGGCTTATTCTCCTTGTGGAGTGTGTCAATGACTGTCTTCTGGACATCTGTCAAGTCAGCAGTCTTCCCCATGATTGTGGAGCCTACTGAAACAGACTAAGGGACCTTTTTAAATGCTTAGGAAGCCTTTGCATGTGTTTTTTTGTTAATTATTCAAATTTATTGAGATAATGACTTTTGTGTTTTCATTGACTGTAAGCCATAATCATCAACATTAACAGAAATAAACACTTGAAATAGATCACTCTGTTTGTAATGACTCTATATAATATACGAGTTTCACTTTTTGTATTGAAGAACTTAAATAAATTAACATTTTGATGATATTCTAATTTTGTGAGAAACACCTGTATATACATACATGTATATAATCCACAGAAAAGCTGTGATATGAACTGGGAAACAGATAGATAGATAGATAGATAGATAGATAGAATAGATAAGATAGATAAATGCAATAAATGGAGATTGTTATAGATTCAAATACAGTTCTTATTCCATCATAAAATTTGCTTCTAAAATTGGGACCCTGATAGTGCTGTTTTGTAGCAGCCCTGTGTATGTTTTACACAGAAACGATGGGGCGTACATACTTTAAAATGCCAGTTGGGGACTTTGCATCTTGTATGACTAGTCTGAGGCAGGTCCGCAGCAGCTTCTCCCCTTCTCATTGCCCATGACCAACAGAGGAGGAAAGTTGAATTTGATGGACCTAGATCCGATTCTTTTTTCATCCTATAATTATCTCCCGGATCCGCACATTCCTCAACCATGAATCTGCAAAAACACTAGTGCACGCCCTCATCATCTCCCGCCTCGACTACTGCAATCTCCTGCTCTGTCAGCTCCCTTCCAACACTCTCGCACCTCTCCAATCTATCCTAAACTCAGCTGCCCGACTAATCCACCTGTCCCCCCGCTATTCCCCAGCCTCTCCCCTCTGTCAATCCCTGCACTGGCTCCCTATTGCCCAGAGAATTCAGTTCAAAACCCTAACTCTGGCATACAAAGCCATTCACAAGCTGTCACCTCCATATATCTCTGACCTAGTCTCCCGGTACTTACCTGCACGCAACCTCCGATCCTCACAAGATCTCCTTCTCTACTCCCCTCTTATCTCCTCCTCCCACAATCGCATACAAGATTTCTCCCGTGCATCCCCCCTACTCTGGAACTCTCTCGCCTACCGTGGAAACCTTCAAAAGGAAACCTGAAGACTCACCTCTTCTGACAAGCCTACAACCTGCAGTAACCATCACTCCACCATACCGCTGCACGACCAGCTCTACCCTCACCTACTGTATACTCACCCATCCCCTGTAGATTGTGAGCCCTCGAGGGCAGGGTCCTCTCTCCTCCTGTACCAGTCGCCGTCACGTTTTGTTCAAGATTATTGTAATTATTTTTCGCTATGTATACCCTTCCTCACATGTAAAGCACCATGAAATAAATGGCACTATAATAATAAATAATAATAGTAATAATCCTATGTAACTATGTAAATTACACACACATAGGGAGAAACATGTTAGTCTGGGGGAACAGTGTTGGGAGAAGCCGCCGGACTGGCCTCAGACTAGTCATTTCAGGCGCATAGTTCCTGGCTCGCTTTTCAATGTATATGGTAATTTCTGAAATGCTGCAGTGTTTCAGTGTAAAGTACATACATCTGCAATAACAGAGCCAGTGTCTGATTCAGGCTGAACGGGATTTTACTGTAATCATTAATAAAGATTTTGCGGTTCATTATTACCTTATGTTTCTCTAAAAATTCTGGAGTGAGCGTCCATGGGGCATCAGTGATCACCTCATCCACATACCTACAATGGCGCAGAGCCTCGTAGCGTTCATTCTCATTCATTACTGTGAAACCTTTGTACTTGTGAGTTAGCTCATCACTGCAAACTGACAAACACCATTAGAAACCTGTTCCTGCAGTCATTTCTACTTAATATGGCAATGAAATACAGACATTATACAATAAAATAATTAAGTACTAATACAGATGACAATGTTTGCTTGGGCTGATATACTGAAACATGGCTGTCTACAACTGGTTAAATAGCCGGTAGACTACTTTGGGTATTTTAGAGGCCATGTACACCTTTACACATAATTGTTTTTTATTGTTTATTTGTTTCATAAATGCAAAGTTAGGCAGCTTTTTAAATCGTCTTAATTACAATGATTGTCTGTAAGTTGTTTATTAAACTCGGTGAACTTGCAGAAATGTTACAAATCTGTCAGACCTCCTGCTTATGATGGCTCTCTGCTCCTCCCTCACTTCCCTTAGTGTAATGAGTGGGAGAGGGTTGTACACAAAGCTGCAGTGGAGAGGGGAGAAAGTATCTCACAGGGCTCAGGCTATGGGCAAGGAGTAAAGCACACAGAGAGAATAATACAGTGGAGTTATGCGGATACATGAAAGCAAGTGGAGAGAGCAGCACCCTGGATACACACAGAGCTTACATCCAGCATGTATTGCAGGGAGAGTCACTCCCACAAGAGAACAATCTGATACTTAGATCATATCAGGGTGTCTAAAAGTGAAGTAAGTAAGGAAGACAGCAGACTAAAACTTAGTGCAATTTTATCAACTAATAGTAACCACTAACATATTTAGAAATATTTTTTTTCAATGTCAAAGTTGTCCATAGCCTTTAAGATAGGTGAATGGTATATAGAAAAAAAAACAGACTAAAAAAAACAAAATCCATTTTAATCTACATTGACAATATTTTTGTCAATCCTTCATTTACCTCCAACCAGCAGGTAGCTGTTTGGGAACAGGTTCTTGGCTTGCATAAGAGCTCTCGCATGGCCCGAGTGGAAAAGATCAAATATTCCATCTGCATACACCCTGACAGGTCGGTCAACTGGAAAAGAAAAAGAAAAGACGTCACCATGTCTCTCAGGAACTGTGTGACTTTCTTTTTTGAGTGTCTGCGTCCTTGTTGCAAATTTATACAGAAAGCACACATAAGACTATTACTAACAGAAAGCTCTTCTCTAATTCTCATCTTTTCTATTCAAGACAATAAAATTCATTTTGCATTCAGAGTTCCAGCTGAGCTACCTGGAATATATGTAACATGTAGGACTGGGAACATTTTGGTAGTAGGTGTATTATACAAAGTGACTGATAAATTGACAAATCCATACATAGTGACATTGAATATACAACTATTCACCCCTAGTCTTTATTTAGTAGGAGGGCATTTTGCTGGTATTATTATGACCTTTGCTTTATATAGATGCATCTCCATCAGATTTCGGCAAAACTCTGCAAGTTCTGTTAAGCTACAGGGTGACATTAAGAACAGATATTTTTAACTCTGATTACATATCCTCAATTTGATGATGATCCCGACTTAGATTGGGTCTGACTTGTTTTTTGTAACTGATGTGGTGGAGCAGGGGTAGCAGTTTTACCAGGGACTTGGTATCAGGAGGGACCCAAAAGTCGATCTGCCATATAAGACTAAACAAGTATTATCAATAGCAAATATTAGGTGAGCGGATAGAGGGAGTTGGGGCTTGTTATAGATTTTCAATCAGGCCTAAGAGCAATTTACACCTCTGTGTTTAGGCCATGTTATGTTTGACAAATCTTTAACCAAGTTGTAATAAAATGTCTGATTTTATTATAATCTCTATTTTCATAAACCTCCTGGAGCATGATTTAAAAACCACACGCAGAGCATCGACCTGCCACTTTGGTTGAGCCACAAAGGATCTGATCCTGCAGGTTGGAAGCCTGTATGAGTCACTACTAAAATTCCCTAAGACTCATCATAACTGATGTGCAATATCTAGAATGGCTACAAATTAATTTGCAGGACCCAGTCCAGTGGCCACGTCAGGCGTTGCTGGATGTCAAACCTCACGTAGGGAGAAGCTGGCAGTATTGCTGTGCAGGTGGTCCTGCTTGAGGAAAGGATAATGATCCTGTAATATATTTGATGAAAACCTCAGCACTGAGGAGATAAGCATAGTGAGTCTGTGGCTTAGATAATATTTCAAATTTTATTTAGATCTGGCACCAAGAAACAGACAGATAATATCCAACGTTTTGACCAACAAGTGGTCTTCATCAAGGACATCTGGGTCAGGAATCGCTGAGTATATGTAGGTTAGGGTATAGGTGAGTAGCCTACCATTGAAATATCATCTTCTTTATCTCCATCAGTGCTGAGGTTTTTGTCAAATAATTGGATGGGAACCCTGAGAACCTCCTTGTACCTAATAGTATCCCTGACTCTTCTATTGATTAGCTGGTCTTGCGTGATGTTATCACTGTGGTATGATGCACACATGACATCGCGGCAGGCCAGCTAATCAAAAAGAAAGGCTGCAGATGCCGACGGTCACAGATTACTAACCTGGCAACAGGACGGGGTTTTGTGAATCGATTCACCAACTCTAGTTATTATATCATTGGTGTAAAAGTTAGAGAGATGTTTCGCAATGGAAGAAAACACAAGAAACAACAGTGAAATCATAAACAATGGGATGTACGTATATCTCACTCCACCCACCGTGGTTGTGCAACTGCAGTTACACCTCTGAGTGGACACAAGATTGACCACAGTTGTTGCTCCACCTGCATGCTGAAAGGGATCAGCTCCCAATGGAAATAATGAGCAGACAGTGCCCCCAAGAAAGGCAGTTTGTGTATGGACGCCACCAAACAGAGTAAAAATTGGGTAGAAAAATGTAGTGTTATAGCATAAAAAATGAAAGCATTTCAGAAACAGACTTGTTCTTTCTTTAGGCAACCTGAAGAAGGAACCAGACTTGTTCTGAAACGTGTTTCTTTTTTAAAATTCAATGAGGTCTAAGGGGTAACGTTTCTCCTTGTAGAGAGTGACATACCAGCTCTGGCATTTCAAGGTAAGGAAGGTTATTCGCCTTGCAATGCTCCTCTGGGAAATTTAATATGCAAATTGCCTCTTCAGAGAAAAAGAGGACTTGAACTCTCTAGCGCCACCTATTGGAAGCAGCAATCCTACAAGTCACAATCAACCCTTTAACGAGTCGTGCAATATGACTTAGGATAAAAACCAAATCAGAATCTCAATTTGCAGACACAGAGTTTCAGGCTGTTGGCCCTCATCAGTGCAAAGTATGAGAACTAATTTGGCTAGATGCGAAACACCATGTCTGCAAACTGAGATTCTGATTTGGTTTTTATCCTAAGTCATATTGCACGACTCGTTAAAGGGTTGATTGTGACTTGTAGGATTGCTGCTTCCAATAGGTGGCGCTATAAAGTTCAAGTCCTCTTTTTCTCTGAAGAGGCAATTTGCATATTAAAATTCAATGAAACTACCTTTTTCTATAGTGAATAGTGCACACCAAAAAGGCAGGATGTGTATGGGTGATGCCAAATGCATTGAAACTACCTTTTTCTGTCTAATCTTTACTTGGACACCGCCCATACACATCCTGCATTTTTTGTGTGCACAATCCACTTTTCAGTTCCCAGTGGAAGAGATTCGTAGACCATTATTGTGTATGATCGAAAGAGGAACTGGTGAGTACTGTGATGTGACAGGAGCAGACAAGTGATGAAGGGTCATGGAGTCAAAGCAGAACCAGTGAAAGTACAGAGTTGACCTCATGGTCCACTCACAATGTACTAGAGACTAAACCCTGTTAGTCGCAGCCAAAAGTCAACTGGATCCCTGCTACTTATCCAAAGATCAAAGGTCATACAGATTAAGTGGAAAAGTTGGCAGAGCCCTCAAAGACAAGGGATTGCAATTAGACTCGTCAATATTCAGCAGGCACCTGGTGCACCGGTGGTCGGACTAAGGTGTAAGATTGTGATGTTTCATTTACCAATATAGACTGATTGTATTTTTGACATTGTGTTAAGATTGTTCCTTGAACTAATACCCTGTTGGAATCAATAGAGAAGTTAGTAAACCATGGGTCCCACTCAAAATTGTGGGTAGTGCTTGCATACCGCCATTCAACCTTACACTAGTATCAAAGCCAGGAGTTCCTGAGTTTTTGGGGGTGTGCAGTACTTGGCTCTGACAACACTTCTGGTCTTCAGCCCACTTTTGTCTGCTTTTTTTTAGGTTATATTGATCACATTATGGGAAAGTACAGGAGGAAGGTTCTGTCTGAGGTGCAGAAGATGACATAAGAGGTGCTTAATTGACTGGCAATGATTCAATTCAATAGCATTTTCAGGAAACCATCCTCTGTAAAGATGATTTATATTTTGTGGCTTCAACACGCTTCCAGAGGTTTACACAACCCACCCATTACCTGGCGCTGTCATAGTCTTGTTACATAATCTCCTGTCACTCAGACAGATAATGCTTCTTGCCATTATTATTAATAAAAATTTTCTTCTGGAAGTATGGCGGCAGCGAGGGGATCTGGAGGGGGCACACCCCATTTTCTTTCTATAGCCAGTCCTCGGAATAAAAGATGAACAGATAGTGTATACTGCTTTGATTTGATATAATGCTGTAGTCCATTGAGGTATAATCATTGAAAAGAAAATTGCAGGATCAACTGTGCTTCTGTAAAGAAAAGAAATTTTCATGGCACAATACAATTTGTATTATCACAAGGCTAGGCTATTCTTCTTTTATGTGCCTGTAATTTGTTTGTCACCTAACAAAGAAATTCCTTTCCAAATGAGAACTCTTGTAACATTTAAGCCTTCTATTCTAGGCTCTTCCTGCCATCTGTGTTCCCAGCCTGAACATATCCGTGGGTAACGCCTGATTTCTGTACTTCCAACTAATCTTCTTCAAAGCATTAAAGTATTCCTTCCATCACCATATGGTATAACCAGATATATTCAATGGAGAGGGATATACTCAACCTAAATTACCTACACAGCTCATCATATCAGAATATCAAGAACGCGGCCGTGCAATTTAGTAAATTCTTCATTTTATGTTTTTTCTTCATTTTCTAAAGGCTCGGACTACACGGCCAAATGTGTTATTGTGCCTCGATGCCTGATCTCAGGCCATAGTGGGTCAACTCGCTCATCTGACAGCAAGAAGCTTCTACTACTGCTGGATTAACCGTCCTTACTACAGTTGTAGGACATCCATTATAGGAGGAATGAGATAATGAACAAGTCCTATAAAAATAATGGGAAATTGAGACCAAACCATGACCAAGGCTTGCTATAATTTAAAATTATATCATGTGACTTGAAGGCAATGTGGTGTTCTGCAAACACTGCTAATGTATGCCTTCGTTTGAAATACCCTTATAATAATGGAGGATCCAACAGATCCTATTCATTTCTCATCCACGGTCTATTATTTCACATCATTACTGTAATATCTCAATTTTTTTACAGTATTTTTCGTGATTATTTTTTCCCTATAACTGACGTAGCTGGGTGACAGATTGACTGACAATTTGCCATTAGTTTTTGTTTCTAATTAGTGTAGATTAGTTGCAAAGCAAGAAAAAAAAAACGACATACATTTAGCATACATGAAAAATAGATGACACATGGATGGTAAAAAACAGACACAGGACATAAATGAATGAAAAACCGAATAACAAATGAAAAATGGTCCATTTCACGGACATGTAAAGTGCACTTGTGAAGAAGGCCATAGCTGAAACGGAGAGCCCATATGCCTGCAATCATTGTACATAAACAGTTGGGTGTAATCAGGGCCGGTGTCACCACTCGGCGCACCCGGGAAAGTGCTGGGGCCCTAGACAAACAGGAGAACCCACTTGACGTTGGCAGGGGTGTAACTACTGCGGTCGCGGCAGTCGACGCTGCGACAACCCGGGCCCTGCAGATGAGGGACCCGCTGATGTCAGCAAATACTTCAGCTGGATGTGTGTCCTCAGACCCATCAGACCCATCGAGTCTGTGCATGGCAATACACGCTCCCGGACAATCAGATGCCAGCAGCTGAAGTCGACGTGCATGTGATGGGGGGCGCATGGCAGTGATGTAATGCACTCCTGTCGCATGACTAACTAATATAATTCAATAGTGCTGTTCAGATGACAGTTTTTTTCACATGGAAGTTGGAACCAATGTCTGTATGAAGAAAATCACAGCATGCACTCGTCTCTTCCATTTTTTTTTTTTATAAGACCAGCCATTTCAAGTTTATGGGTGCGCAAAAAAAAAAAATTGTATCCTGTATGGATCATCCATACTACATCTGATTTTTATGGGTACATTGCAATTCTTAACATAGAAAATTATTGATGTATAAATACGGATGTCACATGTACGTAAAATACAAACACACAGATGGCACACGGATGACAATTTGCATGAAAATTGTCCAAGGTTTCTGGATGAAAATCTGATTATTTCTCATGTGCTCATCTGAACTCGACCTAAAACAAAAGTCTGTATACTTCTCTTGAAAGTTTTAGATTACAATTTACTTGCAGCAGATTACTGAAAATGGGTTGATATCCATAAGGAAATCCATTATACACATATAGTGACCTGGAGAGATTCAACTTAATGGCCACAAAGAAAAAAACACAATATTAATCGTGATAATCTGCTAATCTGCATTTTAAAGAATTCCGATTTTGTACTCCTTTCTACTTTTGCACCTCATTGGGTCTAAAATATGAGGAACCATTGAATACCTGTTCTAATCAGAACTTGTTTTAAAAGCATAATACATTGTAACTCACCCGGTGTTCCTAAATGAGCCTGAGCAATGGTTAATTTCTCATGTGGAGCTTTGCATTGGCAGCTTGTATCAACGGCAAATGGAGCAGGTGTGGCAAGAGTCTATGGAATAACACAGAAAAGAAGCCATTATTTCTTCAGCGGATTGCTATAAATATGACAATGACGTCAGTATTCACAGGCACGTTTTATACCCTCCTGCTCCTGCTGTGTTTCATAAGATCAGAATATGCTTCTGAAAGCCTTTTAATTACAATAACCTGATTGCATTATTTGTTTTGATTGAAAGACATATATATTGTTAGATCTGAAATTGGAAACTTGGATTTCCTTCTCATTGATGAAACGCAGAACAAAATCTCCAACACTTACTTTAAAGACACTCTTTCAGTAGGATCAGCCCTCCTAAGCGTTGTATAAGGGCAAGCAAGTCATAGAAAGTTGAATAAAATGATACCTTGATATCTATTATCTGATGTTTTATTCCACAATACTCCACATTTGATCAGATTACTTATTCCAGAGAATTCCACATGTTTTTCTTAATTGCAAATGAGATGCTAAGATCTATAGGATTAGGTAGGACAAAGATGTCTCTGAGAATCTGCCTTCAAAGGTTATTTTAAATGAAAGAGGGCATTACTAGTGTGAGACATGTAATGACTGACAGCTGGCTCTCCTGATCTCACTGCAGAGCTGTGTGTGATTATAACTAACAAAGTACAGCAGAGCTGAACTTTGGCTCATTACAAACATATATGTAGCTGCAGCTCTTCTCTCATACTGTTGTCAACTCAGCGGTACTGCCCCCTCCCCCCACACTGGCTGCCTCTGTAATGGAAGCTGAAGAAGTGTTAGATAAAATCACACTCAGCTCTGCAGTGAGATCAGGAGAACAGACAGTCATTACATGTCTCACACTGGTAACTCCATCTTTCAATTAAAATAATCTCTGGAGGCAGATTCTCATGTAGATCAGTATCTAATGTATGGCCCATAGCTTCTAACAGGTCATTTACGCATTTAAAAAAAGATTATTTCTCTGGAATAAAACATCGGATTGCAGATATCAAGGTATAATTTTATTCAGCTTGCTATAAGCTGCATGACCATATAAACAGCTTTAGAGGGTTGATCCTACTGACAGAGTCCCTTTAATTTAGGCCAATAAAGATGGCGTGTATAAATATTCTTTAATGATCCTCTATGATTTACAAGTCTCCATTCCATTAGAATGTGTGATACTTTGAAGGTAAAGAAATACACATGTAGCGGCCACAGGAAATTTCAGTTTTACCTTCAGACATTAACAATCAATTAGAAAACTGCAAATTTTCAGTAGAACATTGGCAGTACTGTGGACGCTATGTTTGTCTGTACACTGTGTTGATTTTTAAACATATATGATATAAGTTTTAGTAAAAGATAAGCCAACAAATGCCAATAATGGGGATCATTAAAAACAGACGCAGTATGGTTCTCAAATTCTACGGTGCTAGAAGCCCTTGATGGGTGGTTAAAACAGCCATCAAGAGCAAGGAAAGATGTGGGCTCAGCGTGTGAGCGTGCATCAAAGGCAGGGACACTACTGACGTACAAGTACATCAAAGGTAGTGAAAGGGTTAGAGATCTGGGGACCATAGCCGGAGACCAGACTAGTCCAGCGCTGCCCTAGACCAGCTTTTGCCAGCATTTCTCTAAGTAATTGACAGGTCTCATGCTGTTGGAGACCTGTCAAACACCGTTAGCAGCGCTGGAAGTAGCGGACCAGGGAGGAACCGGCCAAATCTCGTCTCCGGCTATGGTCCCCGGTCGGATCTTTAAAGTATATTTTCTTTGAAACGGAGCTATTCAGAAAGATATATACCTGGCTGCAATCGTATAGCCAAGATCTGATACATGCTGCCCGCATTTTCGGTGACATGAATCAAAGTACAGGTTCCTTTTAAGGTACATATACGCTTAATATTCTCTCTATCTCTTTGAGGCAAATAGAATATAAGATGTCAACAGTGAAATCAGACAACTCCTTTAAAAACCCAAGTGGGATTATATTATATAATCCCACTTGGGTTTTTAAATGAGTTGTCTGATTTCAATGATGACATCTGGTCTTCAGCATGTGACTTGTGCAGCCAATCACTGGGCGGCTCATCAGTCACAACATACTGTGAAACCAGGCAATCCTATTAAAAGTCTTCCAGCATTTGTCCTCAGATATTCTTGGCTAGCTAGCTGATATTGATTTAGCACAGAACACACTTTTTGCTACTTAGTATAATGATTCTATTCCTTCATATTATCGTTCTTGATACTTGAATTTAATGCCACATAAAAGTTAAGTGCATAAAAAATGCATTATTACAATTAATCTAAAAGCTCATAGTGCAGAAGTATAGTCAAATGTATGAAAACACATACGCCACTTGTTACACTTTTTAGAGGGAATCATTGTCAAATAAATGCAACGGTATAGAAACTCAGTGCTTCTAAAACAGTCCTGATAAATAGAATGCCTGAATGTAGGGTGAACATAGCCAAAGTACCCTTTGGTAAAATGAATCGTCTCTACATATATATTTATAGTAGCAAACTATGATTAAGGCTATGGTCAGACGGCCGTATATTCTTTCATCTGAGAGAATGGGGCCAATTATGCAGATGACACTCTGATCATACTCTGATCCGAGTTTGATCCAAATATCAGCATAGTGTGATCCAATTCTCTTGGATGAGGAGAGGATGAAGAACAAAATTTCTCCATCTTCTCCATTCTGTGAATCCGCGGAAATTGGACTGCACTCCGATGTCATCCGAGTGCAGTCCAATGTTTTCAACGCACCTATACACTTGAGTGGGGGAGTCTTGTCCGACTTACACGTCATGTCAGTGAAAAAAATTGTGCATCAGCACTGCCCCATTTAATTACATTGGTCCGAGCACTATCGGATAGCACTCCTCCGATGTATACACTGGTGTGAGCGAGCCCTTGAAGAGAGAATATACAAGTTCAGTTCAGCACAAGCTGCAACCTTTTCCATACGCCAGGTTATTGCAGATGATGGTATTAATGTTTTGGATTCCTTTGGAAAAATTTGAAAAATATCTAAATTGAACAGCTTGCTATGTCTTAGACAACGAAATAGTGAAGTATCTAGCCAAAATATGGCATCACCTGATATAAAAAAACAACAATAAACCCCTACAAATTACTTTATACTGTTGAGGTTTTTTTGAGGGGGTCTCCCAACAATTGGGATCTCTGTTGGGGTCTCCCAACAATAGTCTAATAACAGAACAGCATCCCAACAGAGAGATTTTTCAACCCTTTAAACTTCAATGTTGGTGACATTTATGGTTGAATACTATGGATGGAAAAGTGGATTTTTTGTCAAATCAAGCTTAACCTTCTACTTCAAGTACAGATAACCAGAAGGAAAACTCAATAAAATAGTTAAAAATGATTTCCCATAAATGAGATTAATCACCAATCCACAAGATAATTTCAAGGATTACATTCATTAATAACTACTATTAAATTAGAACAATATTTTATGGATGATTCAACCAAACCTTCCAATTAACATTGAAAACGTGTAACTTATTTTTGTGTGCTATCATTTTCTCAAAAGCACAGGTTTTATTTATCGACTGTATTATCTCTTCGTTGGTGGGAATACCTGGGGATTTCCAATATCTTGTAATCGCTATTTTGGTGGCTAGAAGAATAGAGGGAATAGCATGTATATCTAACAAAAGTGATGCTAAAGAAGGAGATGGTTTTATTTTTTGGTGGCGTAGAGAAGAGATCAGGTGAAAAGTAAATGACCAGGTGGAAGTGATTTCTGGACAGCTCCATAATGTGTGGATTAAAGAACCTTTTTGGCCACAGTTATGCCAACAGAGTTGAGTAGAGGAGGGGATCAGAGAAAGGAGCCTCATTGGGGTGTAATACCATCTTAAAACTGTTTTCATATAGGACTCAAGATAAGAGGCACTTTTGAAGGTGCAAGAACTAGTGAGCTTGTCCATTCAATACTCGAGAATG
Source organism: Phyllobates terribilis (assembly GCF_046119375.1). NCBI lineage: Eukaryota > Metazoa > Chordata > Amphibia > Anura > Dendrobatidae > Phyllobates > Phyllobates terribilis. The sequence continues at coordinate 793,601,597 of NW_027362762.1, read as the reverse complement.
TCTAATTAAATTATTTTTCCCACGGTGAAAAGGAAATCGACTTCATAAAAACATTTTTTATGTCTGTTAAATTATATATAGGTTTCAGGCCCCATTTATTGGATGAAACATTTGAAAGAGTCGATATTAGTCTTGAGTTAACCATTCCCTCTGAGATCGGAAAATGTTGTAATGCGTGCCGAATTAGGAGATATTTGTAGAACTCTTTATTGGAATTTTGAAATGAGAATGTAAAGAAGTAAAAGAGAGGAGGCTAGGACCTTCATACAAATCTTTCACCAGTACAATGCCTCGTTTTGTCCAGTCTTTAACCCCTTTACAACCCAAGGTGGTTTGCACGTTAATGACCAGGCCAATTTTTACAATTCTGACCACTGTCACTTTATGAGGTAATTACTCTGGAACGCTTCAACAGATCCCCCTGATTCTGAGAATGTTTTTTCGTGACATATTGTACTTCATGATAGTGGTAAAATTTATTTGATATCACTTGCGTTTATTTGTGAAAAAAATGGAAATTGGATGAAAATTTTGAAAATTTTGCAATTTTCAAAATTTTAATTTTTATGCCCTTAAATCAGAGAGATATGTCACACAAACTAGTTAATAAATAACATTTCCCACATGTTTACTTTACATCAGCACAATTTTGGAACCAAAATTTTTTTTCATTATGGAGCTGTAAGGGTTAAAAGTTGACCAGCGATTTCTCATTTTTCCAACAAAATTTACAAAACCATTTTTTTAGGGACCACATCACATTTGAAGTCACTTTGAGAGGTCTTTACGACAGAAAATACACAAAAGTGACATCATTCTAAAAACTGCACCCCTCAAGGTGCTCAAAACCACATTCAAGAACTTTATTAAGCCTTCATGTGCCTCACAGGAATTTTTGGAATGTGGAAGAAAAAAATGAACATTTAACTTTTTTTCACAAAAATGTTACTTTAGACCCAATTTTTTTTATTTTTGAAGGGGTAACAGGAAAAAATGGACCCCAAAATTTGTTGTGCAATTTCCCCTGGGTACGCAGATACCCCATATGTGGGGAAAAAACACTGTTTGGGCACACGGCAGGGCTCGGAAGGGAAGGAGCGCATTTGACTTTTTGATTGTAAAATTTGCTTGAATAATTAGCGGACGCCATGTTGCGTTTGGAGAGCCCCTGATGTGCCTAAACAGTGGAAACCCCCCACAAGTGACCCCATTTTGGAAACTAGACCCCCCAAGGCACCTATCTAGATGCATAGTGAGCACTTGGAACCCCTAAGTGCTTCAAAAATTGATTCGTAAAAATGAAAAAGTATTTTTTTTTTCACTTTTTCATTTTTACGAATCAATTTGTGAAGCACCTGGGGGTTCCAAGTGCTCACTATGCATCTAGATATGTGCCTTGGGGCGACTAGTTTCCAAAATGGGGTCACTTGTGGGGGAGCTCCAATGTTTAGGCACACAGGGACTCTCCAAACGCAACATGGTGTCAGCTAACAATTTGAGCCGATTTTCCATTCAATTTGTTAGCGGACACCATGTTGCATTTGGAGAGCCCCTGTGTGCCTAAACATTGGAGCTCCCCCACAAGTGACCCCATTTTGGAAACTAGACTCCCCAAGGCACCTATCTAGATGCATAGTGAGCACTTGGAACCCCCAGGTGCTTCACAAATTAATCTGTAAAAATGAAAAAGTATTTTTTTTCCACTTTTTCATTTTTACGAATCAATTTGTGAAGCACTTGGGGGTTCCAAGTGCTCACTATGCACCTAGATATGTGCCTTGGGGCGTCTAGTTTCCAAAATGGGGTCAATTGTGGGGGAGCTCCAATGTTTAGGCACACAGGGGCTCTCCAAACGCAACATGGTGTCCGCTAACAATTTGAGCCGATTTTCCATTCAATTTGTTAGCGGACACCATGTCGCATTTGGAGAGCCCCTCATGTGCGTAAACAGTGGAAACCCCCCACAAGTGACCCCATTTTGGAAACTAGACCCCTCACGGATTTTATCAAGGGGTATAGTGAACATTTGGAACCCAGAGGTACGACACAGAATTTGATAACATTAGGTCATCATATTGAATAAGTTGTCATTAGTCTTGAGCGCAAGTGCTCACTACTTGAGTTTGCATCGGGTACTCAGGTATGCACCATGTATCACGCGTGCTCGAGTGACATGCTCGAGTCCCTGCCCCGCATGTTTCACAGTTATTAGACACCCCAAAAAAAACATGCGGGGATCGCTCGTGCATGGCAGGCAATCCCCGCAAAGTTTTTTTGGCCGCGAAGCATATGGGGCGGAGACTCGAGCATGTTACTCAAATACCCACGATACTCAATGCATACCAGAGCACCCGATGCAAACTCAAGTAGCGAGCACTTGCGCTCAACACTAGTCGCCGTATCGTCATCTTTATTTCTTACTTTTGAAAAAAATCCCAACCCCATCACAACCCTAACCCCAACCCTAAACCCAACCCCAGCCCTAAGCCTAGCCCAACCCTAACCCTAGCACAACCCTAACCCAAGAGTTTATTTTTTACGCCGTTCCACATGTGGTATAAGTGATTAGATGACTTTATTCTTCGGGTCGGTGCGATTACAGCGATACCAGAATCATATGGGGTTTTTATGACTGACAGCTGTCACACACTAAAAGACGCATTTTTTGTAGAATCTAGTTTTTGCATCGCCATATTTTGAGAGCTATAATTTTTCCAGATTTTGGCAGACAGAGTCATGTGATGGCTTGTTTTTTGCAGGATGAGTTGACGTTTTTATTGGTGCCATTTTCAGGCACGTGACATTTTTTGATCGCTTTCTATTCCGATTTTTGGGAGGCAGAATAAACAAAAACAAACAATTCAGGAATTTTTTTTTTATTATTCTGCTCCGCGTGTGGTAAAATTGATAAGGCACCTTTATTCTTTGGGTCAGTACGTTTACAGCGGTACCACATTTATATCATCTTTCTATGTTTTGCACTTTTACATAATAAAAGCAATTTTATAGAAAAAAATATTTTTTAGCATCACTTTATTCTGAGAGCTATAACTTTTTTATTTTTCGGCTGATGGAGCTGTATGGCAGCTTGTTTTTTGCGGGACGAGATGACATTTTCAGCGGTACCACTTTTATTTATATTTGTCTTTTTGATCGCGTGTTATTCCATTTTTTGTTTGGCGGTATGGTGATAAAACATTGTTTTTTGCTTCATTTTTTTTTTTTTTTTTTTACCGTGTTCACTGAAGGGGTTAACTAGTGGGATAGTTCTAAAGGTCAGGTTGTTCCGGACGCGGCGATACCAAATATGTGTACTTTTATTGTTTTTTTTGATTTTTTTTTTCATAATAATATTTATTGATGGGTACATTATATTTTTATTTTTGGTGGATTATTTTAGTATTTTTTTATATATATTTTTACAATTTTTTTTTTTTTTCACTTTCTGACAGTTTTTTTTACTTTTTTACTTTGTCCCACTATGGGACTTTCACTTTTTTTTTCTCTGATCGACTGCATGGCACAGGAATGCAGCACCATCCCTGTGCCGTGCAGGCTGTCAGCGCTGGACAGGGAGAAGATAGTTTGGAAATGCACTGCGCATGTTCAAAAAATCTTCCTGCTGTCTGGTGACCCGGATGTTGTCATGACGACATCGGGTCGTCATGGCAACATCCAGGAAGCCGAGGCAGACAGCACTGGAGGCCCTAGCCACCGCTATGCTGCGATCGACTTCGATTGCAGCATTGCGGGGGTTAATGTGCCGGGAGCGGTGCATTACATACTAATATGTCACAGGCTCTTAAAGTCCAGGGCGCAGGCGCGTATTAGTACGTCATGGGTTGTAAAGGGGTTAATATTAAGATATGGTATTAAGAGTTCTAAGATTTCAAAGACGCAATAAATAGAGCTTTTAGATTTTTAGAGGCCACACATTGTGATTCAATTTGAACTCAATTGTAAGTTTTATTCCCATTCCACCATGCTCTAACTTGATCTCATTGGATAGCTAGATAGCAATCTTGAATATTAGGGAGGTTGACCCCCCCAAATGTCTTAGGTCATAAGGTGATTAGATAAGCAAGGTATTTTGTTCCTACACACAAAAGTGTTTAAGATTCTGTGTATACCTGGTGGAAAAAAGTTTTTGGGACGGAAATTGGAACAGTACGAGACATGTATAATAATTTGGGTAATGAGAACATGTGATAGGCCGCAACACGTCCCACCCATGAAACCTCATATTGGATTATTTTATTTAGGTCAGAGAAGACTGTGAAGAAATGTCCAGTTGGACCACAAAGCAAAGATTTCACATACTCACAGGCTTCATTAATCAGACCTAATAGGGGTCTACTTCTAAAAGGAGCCACAGGAAATTAGCCTAAATAAAACCATATAACAAAATTTGTTTCTAAATTTCTGGTAATAAGAATTTATGGGGGATATAAGATTTCTCATTTATATCCTTGTTGACCACTGGCAGAGGATACAAGTGCTGACATAAAGTAGTTCAGGTTTCTAATGTGTAGCACAATTTGGTCTCATAACCAAGTAGTACATAACATAATATATAACATAAATGTAGTTGCCGTGAAATGATAATAAAAGAAATTAGATAAAGGATACATAAACATTCAACAATATGCACATTTTTCTTTATTTTTCAGAATATTATTTTTGAGCCTGTAGGTGTTATCTTCTAGTATGGAACATTCACAGGGCATGATCTTTACTAAAGCCAGCCAACTAATAGCCTTGATCAGTTAAATTTCTGTTTCACTATCTTTACTACTATTCCACTTCTGGCTCATACAATATAAAGATTTGTTTTATTTCTTTTGATGACCTAAAGAAATTGCTCATGTGTTCTTTACATCATGACTCAGGGCATTTAACTTGGAAGCAGACACACTATAGCTCAATCAGAGGCCATGGTAAAATCGATCACTTGAAAACAGAACTCTGAAAAAAGAAAACCTGAGTAACTGGAGTTCCTGGAACAGGCTCACAGCAGGGAATTATTGTCTCTTGAAGGTCATACTAGCAATCAGGAGGAAAGTAAGAAGAAAAGAAAGAAAACTCACTACAGATATAACTGCTGAGGTTTTTCTACATTTAGAATCTACAGATTTGAACGCCCCTTTAAATGTTAGACGGTAGGGGGTGAGAAATGAAGTGTGCCCTATATACCAAAACGGCTCTATGCTCCCCACAAAATATTACAAAAACACAATATTTATACTGCAGATACTGTAGTGATGTTGACTTTGTGTGCTTAAATATCGCTATCACTATTTGGTTAATCAAACTTTTTGGGAAGCAATGTAGTAACAAGAGTCAATAGTATTATTCTAAGCATATTTATAAATGACCTTGGGTATGATTTACTGAGTAAAATGTTAAAGAGAATCCGTCAGTAGGATCAACCCGTCCTAAGTCTATATGAGCAAGTAGGTCATAGAAAGTTGAAAAAAATGATACATTGATAGCTGTGATCCGATGTCTTTTTCCAGAAAAATCCACGTTTTTCTTAATATGTAAATGAGCTGTTCATGACTATGGGCCTGACACCGATCTGCCTGAGAATCTGCCTCCAAAGCTTATTTTAAATAAAAGGGGGAGTTATGAGTGTGAGATATGTAAAACAGGAGAGCAGACTGTCAGTTATTACATGTCTCACACTGGTAACTACCCCCTTCCTTTAAAATAAGCAATGACCATGTCCAGGGAGATTAGCTACAGTGCCATGGGTTGTAAATTTCTTGATTAGGTTGCACACTGTGGACAAAGGAACATCAAGATCTATTCAGATGGACTTGTAACATTGAGATTGTTGATATGTTTCAACAATTTTGGTTCTCAAGTCCTCAGACAGTTCTTCTTCTTCTGTTCTTCATGCTTAGTGTGTCACACACAGACACAGATTGAGTCAACTTCTCCCCTTTTTATCTGGTTTCAGGTGTGATTTTCATATTGCCCACACCTATTACTTGCCACATGTGAGCATCACATTCTTGAAGCAAAGTTGTTTACGCACAACGTTGGAAAGGTTCCAACAATTCTGTCCTGCCCATTTTGGGGGTTTTCTGTGAAATTATATCCAATTTGCCTTTTTTTCTGTTTTTTTTGTGTTGTTCCAATACACACAAAGGGGATAAACATGTGCATAACAAAACAAGTTTAATTGTAATAATTTTCTGTGAGAAATGTTCATTTTCTGGAACAGTTTCAAGGATGCCAACACTTTCAGCTACGACTGTACTTGGAACAGTAAAAAACCTAATTAAGGCTCGATTCACTCCATATTTGTGGGTGTAGAATACCTACTACCATGCACCACTCCACAGTCTGTGCAATCTTGATGCAACTCCCCCCAGTATTGCCAGAGCCTTAAAAATTCAAAAATCCAAGGCACCAGACGTCCTCCTCCAGGGCATCTTTTTATTAGTTGCCGTATGCAAAAGATAAAAATTTTGGTCCTGTGTTAGCCAGTTGAAAAAAGGTTGTTCTCAGTGGAATAAATGATATAATGCCTGATGGAGACCTAAGCAGTCTCGAAAGCTTGCTTTGTAACATCGCTTATTTTATTTTTGTTAGCCATTAAAATGTATCATAACTACAAGATTATTATTTTATTTATTCCAATGAAAACAATCAAAGATAAAAGATACATGCAACATTTTGGCCACATAGGGCCTTTTTCAAGCCAAATATAATAATGTACACCTCTAATTATTTATTCTTATTTGGTTTGAAAAGGTCATGTGTGGCCAAAACGTTGCATGTATCTTTTATCTTTTGTATGCAGTAACCAATAATGAGAACCTTTGGAGGAGAACGTCTGGTGCCTTGGATTTTTGAATGTTTAATCACCCCATATTTGTGGTATACATCAATATATGAGTTTTGGATGTTTGGTTCATGTCTTTTTTCTACAGTTATAGCATCTTGCATACTGTCCCCTCTCTCTTTTTTATTTTACATACTACCAGCATTCTTTAATTTTGGTCCAGGTGTTTTTAATTTAGCAGGGGACTGCAAGAGGGGTACCACCTAATTTGCTCTAAGCTTTCTGAGACCATGTGAAATGTGTTTTTCAGCTAATACTCAACCAAGTACAAGCGCTCAGTGCATCATGGTGAGGCATTTAAGTTTATCTCCCCTCCATGCTTATTTTCCCCCTATCTCCATGCCCTCCTTCTCTTAGATTGACAGATCTGGCTTCATAGAGCCAAAGAATGGCAGAGATAGATGGAAACCAAGCAGGTGGGAAGGCATAGTTCAATGTTTGGCCCCGCCATGATGCACCGAGCGCCGGTACTTGGTTTGAACAGTCTTTCAGTTCTGACAGTGCCCCTTTGACTTGGTATTTGTGCTATGTGGTGGCCATTGTTGCTGTGGTTCTGTGCCTGTGGGGTGGTGTGACCAAGAGCCATGGGGGATTTACCTCCCAGAATGGGTGCTGTGGAGCACCTGGGTAGTTCATCCAGCTGTTGCAGTAACACTTTGGCGCTAACACATCTACGCCATTCATCGCATGTTGCTGCACCTGTAAAGTTAGGGACCCACTAGGAGTTTGGCCATGATATGGCAGTGGGCTTTATACAGTCTGATCAGAATGTTAACTAAGAACTTCATGTTCAGTTTTGTAAATTTTTCTTAGCTGCAATAGATCAATATATGAGTTTTGGAAGAGCGGTCTTTTTTTAACAGTTTTGCATCTTCATTTATGTTGGTCTTTAAAATGCTTTAATATCCTGCGTGCCTTTAAACCCCCTTTAAGATAATGGGCTTGGAGCTGGAAAACATTAATTAAAGCTTAATTCACCCAATATTTGCGGTATACATAAAATTACCTTGGCATTTGTTTAGCAGGGCTAGGTTATATACAAGTAAAACTGTGTATATTAAAATGCTTGGGCTTGGACTTTTCAAAACAACTGCATAAAAAATGCATATAAAATGGTATACTTTTAAACTGATGTCAGTGGCAAATGTATACATGTAAGGACGGTGAACAAGGTGACTTCCATTTATTTGTACTGCCTGTTCCTTTCAGAATAGATTTGCTAAGGGACACCTCAGATGTTAAAGGGGTTGTTCGGTCTAGAATAAACAGTTTGGAGTCTGCAGACTTGTGAATCCCCCCAGAGCACGCAATCTGCGCTCCGAGGATTCGCCATTGTCTGAGCTGGGAACGGAGCTCAAGTATGCAATATGCATACTCCCAGGCAGAAGGCGTCTAGTGGGCGCGACTTTGCTCAATACACTTACATGCTGTGACTGGTTGAAGGATTGAGAGGCTTGTGGGTGACAACTGCAAGGTAGGTATGGAGGTCTGTTCAGACCCAGGAAGCTAGATGGGGGACAGAAAATGATATACTGAGACTACAGTATATATCACAAAGGATACACTGACATTGATGTATACAACACATAGGAAACACTGAGACTGCTGTATACATCACTGGGGATATACTGAGACTGCTGTATACATCACTTAGGATACACTGAGACTGCTGTATACATCCTGTAGGAAACACTGAGACTGGTGGCATTCACACAGGATACACTGAGACTGCTGTATATACATCACAGAGTACATACCGAGACTGCTTAATATATCATATAGGAGACACTGAGACTGCTGTATACATTACATAGGAAAAAAACTGAGACTGCTGTGTATATCATATAGGATATACTGAGACTGCAGTATACATCACATGGTATACACTGATAGTGATGGCAACTGCATAGGATACACTAAGACTGGTGCATACACATCACATAGTAGACACTAAGACTATTCATACATCATATAGGAGACACGGAGACTGCTTATACATTATATAGGATACACTGAGACTGCTGTTTACATCACATATAAGACACGACGACTGCTGCATACATCACATAGAAGACACCATGAGTATTGTATATATTACATAGAATATAATGAGACTGCTGCATACATCACATAGGAGACACTGAAACTGCAGATACATCACATAGGAAACCTCAAGACTGCTGTATACATCAAATAGGAGACACCGAAACTGCTGCATAGGATACACTGAGACTGATGCATAAATCAAATAGGAGACACTACGACTGCTGCATACATCACATAAGAGACACTGAGAATGCTGTACATACATCTCATAGATGACAGTGTGACTGCTGTATACATGTTACATGACTGCTGTTTACATCTCTCTGTCCTGCAGAGTATAAGCTATTATGGTCAGTGGGGTCCTCTCTCTTGCGCACCTATAAAGTGAAAGCTCTTATAGTCAGCAGGGTTCTCTCTTTCCTCTCACACAAATCTATTTTCTCAGCAATTACAAACTTTCCAGAATTTATTCACTGCAAATTGAATTTTGGGTGAAAATTTGGCAAATTCAAATTTCAAAAGATCCAATAATCTCTATTTGTAACCAAACAGTAAACCAACTGCTTTGCAGTTGTTTTCATTAAAGGAACCTGTCACAAAATAATGCAATTTGCAAAATACCTGTCACACGAATTCATACCTCTTTTAATACATGACAATATTCTGCTGGCCTTAGAAGCAGCTGATTGACATTGCATGCATTGCAAGCTGCTATGTAATTTCTGAAATACTACAGTAGTATCCCATGATAAAATTTAAAAGCTTTATTAAGCTTTGTATTTAATTTTATTTTCATGCATTAGATGTGAATCTGTGAAAGAGAAATACTGTTTTTGAAATGTAGCTGTTTTATTTTTTTACTTACCTGTTGATAACCATATTGGAGACACACAAATCCTTTTTGCATTGTCTAGATAGAGAATGCAGCAGTGTGTGTGCTTTATGGTACTGTAGTAAGGCCTGGATGGTGAGGGTTAAATACTCGCACTGCAGGTTTCGATTAACAGTGCAGTGTTTTGCTAAGACCCAGGAATAGGGTTCACCATGTGTTGCTGCTGGGGAGTCAGTCAGTCTGCTTGATGTTGCACAGGCGAGTGTGTAAGCTAATGAGTGACCAGCCAAGATGTGAGCTGTAGCTGGGAGAGAGACAACTGAGGGTCTCTCTCTGAATGGAGTGACTGGGGAGTCAGCTGAAGAGCTGAGCAATGTTTAATCCTAGAGAGAAAAGGACAATTTAATGGTGGACAGTCTACCAGAGTGTGGAAGCAGAGGAGATCTCAAACTGACCTGTGTGTGGGTGGACCTATGTCTGCCGGAGTATTGGATGTGTACCTGCTGGAGTATTAGACGTATACCTGACGGAGTACTGACCTGCTGCATGTACTGTACATACCTTTTGTGCCGGACCATGACTGCTTTGTGTTAAAGTCCCTCTGGGGTTTATGGAGCTAATAAACCTTGCCTTGTTGGACTAAAATGTGGGGTGCATGCACGTGTCTTCTTGCGCAAAGTGTCATCGGCGCTAAGTGTCTGCAGTTATTTCATTCAGCAATGGACTAACACCCATCTTCTTGTCTCTTCACACAGGTATAATATCTCTGCTTGCTGTTGTTGTCATCTGTTGCTATATCCCCCTGAAACATGTTAATGGTATAATATCTCTGCTTGCTGTATCTGTCATCTGTTGCTATATTCCCCTGAAACATTTTAATGGTATAATATCTCTGCTTGATGTATCTCTGCTATGTTATCGGTTGCATTCCACTCAATACTAACTGATATATGTCTGTCTTTCCCTCATTGTAGACTTTATCTGATGGTAAAAGGTGTTAAACTGTGTAGCCAGGCATAGTCTTAGCTCTGTCTTTGATCAGCTAGGCATCCCCTGGTGTGCTGATCAGTTGCTAATTTATCCACAAGCAGCTCCCACAATGCCCCTCACTTGATGCTATAGTCTGCCCTATAAATCTAGAAGCAGCATAAGAGTTGCATGTGTGTGGGGTGCATACACGTGTCTTCTTGCGCAAAGTGTCATTGGCACTAAGTGTTTGCAGTTATTTAATTCGGCAGTTATTCAGGGCAGGAGTCAAGTAACCACACTCTACACTCTCTTTTAACTATGTGCTTAATTTCAAAGTCCATCTTACTTTGTGCTTTTGTCCTTCACATTCACCTCCCCATCCCCCCTCCATCACTACTCATCTACATCAGCCCCTCTCTTCTTCCCTCTCCCATGTACAGCTCCCATGCTCTTTTTACCTTCCTGAATAATCTCAGTCCATCTTGTCGGAAGATATTTCACAATAAACCATGTCACAAATCCAAAAACTATTTGCTTTCTCATTTTACTGCTTCTACTTATTTCAGGGGATATCTCTCCTAACCCCAGTCCACCCTCCGCCAACTTAAACCCCTCCCCCACCTCCCATCAAAACCCTGCTAACCTTATTAACATGCTGTACTTCTTCATCTCCCTCTTTTAATTGTGCACTCTGGAATCCACAGTTTGTAGGCAACAAGCTTCCTTACCTGCACAACTACTTTCTGACTAACTCTCTTAATCTGCTAGCCCTCACTAAAACCTGGATTAAGGACTCTGACACTGTCTCTCCTGCAGCTATTTCTCATGGCGGCTTAAATTTTTCCCATTCCCCGAGACCTGCAAACAGACTTGGTGGTGTAGTCGTCTTACTCCTGTCCCCACAATACACTTTCCAGGTCATCCCCTCAGTTCCATCACTCTCATTCCCTTGCTTTGAGGTCTACACCATCAGGCTCTTCCATCCCCTCTCCCTCAGATTAGCGGTCGTATACTGTCCCCCAGGCTCATACACCCAGTTTCTTGACCATTTTTCTGCTTGGCTGCCGCACTTCATGTCCTCAGAATTGCCAGCCCTTATCCTGGGAGACTTCAAAATCCCCATAAACAGCCCCACCTCACCATCTGCATCCCAGCTTCTCTCTCTAACCACTTCTCTTGGCCTCTCACAGCTTTGAACCTCTGAAACGCACAAAGACGGGAACACCCTTGATCTAGTCTTTGTCCCGCTGTTCAATCTCCTACCCAGATAACTGCCCCCTTCCCCTCTCTGACCATAACATTCTCTCCTTCATACTCACAAATCCTCGCCCATCCCAGCACACTCCTACCTATCACACATTCAGAAATCTACCAGCCATTAACCCTCATACACTTATAGACTCCCTTCACTTATCACTGTCCTCAATCTCTTCTTTTTCCTGTCCTGATCTGGCTCTATATCACTACAATGACAGCACCCTGGACCAAGTAGCGCCTCTCTCCCTCAGAACCTCCAAACACAGAGTAGAACAGTCCTGGCTCACACCGCAAACCCGATTTCTCCAGTGATGTTCTAGGCGTGCAGAACATCTATGGAGGAAAACTGGCACATCAGAAAACTTTATCCACTATAAATTAATGTTAAAAACCTATAACTCTGCCCTTCACTTTGCCAAACTGTAGTACTTCACCACCCTGATTGCCTCACTATCGAACAACCCAAAAAATCTCTTTGACGCCTTTCACTCCCTCCTCAATCCTAAAGCGCAGGCCCCTATCACAGACATTTGTGCTGAGGATCTGGCATCCTACGTCACAAAGAAACTAGAGAATATCCGTCAGGAAATCAGCTCCCACACACCAAGTGCCGGGACTCCCATCCTTCCCCACATCTCCTCTGGCTCACTCTCCACATTTGACCCAGTCACAGAAGAAGTCTCCAGGCTCCTCTCTTCTACATGCACTACTGACCCCATTCACTCACACCTACTCCAGTCTTTCTCTCCAGTCGTCACTGCTCACCTAACTAAAATCTTCAAGCTCTACCTGTCTTTTGGTATCTTCCCCTCCTCCTTCAAATACTCTATCATTACTCCATTGTTAAAAAAAACCTTCTCTTCACCCTTCCTGTACAAACAACTACAGACCAGTCTCTAATCTCCCCTTCATCTCTAAACTCCTGTAGCACCTGGTCTACTCCTGCCTTACCCGTTACCTCTCTGTAACGGGTCAGGGAGGTGGAACCTCTGAGCAACTATACAAGGGGGCAGTCCTTGTAAGGAAGCGGGTGGCTCCCAGGGAAGGCAGGCAGGTAGTCACAGCTAGTGACGGGGACAGTCTCTGGGTAGAAGGGCGGGAGGTCACGGCAAGTGACGGGGACAGTCTCTTGACAGGCGGGTGGTCACGGCAAGTGACGGCAGAGCCTCCAGGTTGGCTAGCAGGCAGGTAGCAGGTGGACCCTCCCAGATGAGCGGGCAAGAGTCTCTGGACAGGCAGGTGGTCACAGCATGTGACGGCGGAGCCTCCAGGTAGGCTAGCAGGCAGGTAGCAGGTGGACGCTCCCAGGTGAGCGGGCAAGAGTCTCTGGACAGGCAGGTGGTCACAGCACGTGACGGCGGAGCCTCCAGGTAGGCTAGCAGGCAGGTAGAAGGTGAGCGCTCCCAGGTGAGCGGGCAAGAGTCTCTGGACAGGCAGGTGGTCACAGCACGTGACGGCGGAGCCTCCAGGTAGGCTAGCAGACAGGTAGTAGGTGAGCGCTCCCAGGTGAGCGGGCAGGCTGGTCCATAGACAGACTGACAGGTGTCGGAAGGCAGACCGTCGGACCGCAGGCTTGCAAGCAGGTAAGCGGATATCAGGCAGGTATCAAGCAGGAATCTGGCAGGTGACTGGCAGTTAACAGGCAGGAATCTGGCAGGTGACTGGCAGGTAACAAGCAGGAATCTGGCAGGTGACTGGCAGGTAACTGGTAACGGGACCTGAGGGCTGAAGCAGAGTGAAGGCTTTGCAACAACATTGCTCGGGCACCTCCATTTTGGAGGAGGTGCCTTATATATGGGAGGTCCTCCGGCAATTGGCCGGGGACTCCTTGGGACGGCGCGCGCGGTCCCTTTAAGAGAGGGGGAGCGCGCGCGCGCCCTAAGCACACTGCCAGGGAAGGAGCGCGTGCCGGAAGCAGCGGGGAGAGAAGCGCTGGAGGACGCCGCGCCAGGAGCGGGGAGGTGAGAGGGACGGCGTCTCTGCCTAGTACGGGGCAGAGACGCCGATGCTACACTCTCCACTCACGCTCTTCTAGATCCATCACAGGCTGGCTTCCGCCCCCTACATTCTACAGAAACTGCGCTCATCAAAGTGACCAATGATCTTTTGACAGCAAAACGTAACAGTGACTACTCTCTGCTCATTCTTATTGACCTCTCTGCAGCTTTTGACATTGTGGACCATCATCTCCTACTCTCTATGCTCCACTCAATTGGCAGAAAGGACATTGCTCTCTCCTGGTTCTCCTCCTATCTTTCTAACCGCTCCTACAGTGTATCGTTTGCTGGCTCCACTTCTCTTCCTCTCGCTATTGGGGTCTCTCAGGGTTCAGTCCTTGGCCCTCTTCTCTTCTCTCTCTACACAGCCCCAGTTGGACAGACCATCAGCAAATTTTGTTTTCAGTACCATCTTTATGCTGATGACGCACAACTATACACTTCATCCCCTGACCTCACCCCACTGTACTACAGAACACCACTGACTGTCTGTCCGCAGTTTCCAACATCATTTCCTTTCTCTATCTGAAACTCAACTTTTCCAAAACTGAACTTCTTCTGCTCCTGCCGTGTACTTACCTCCCTAAATCTGACATTTTCCTCTCCGTGTGTGGCACCACAATAACGACGAGCCAGAAGGGTTACTGTCTGGGTGTTATATTTGACACCAATCTTTCCTTCACCTCCCATATACAATCTCTCTCCCACTCTTGTCGCTGGGACGTGAAGAACATCTCTAGAATCCGCCCCTTTCTCACCATGGAATCAGCAAAAACCCTCACTAACGCCCTCATCCACTCCCGCCTGGACTACTGTAATTCTCTATTAATTGGCCTCCCCCTCACTCGACTTTCCACTCTCCAGTCCATTCTTAATGGAGCAGCCAGTGTCATCTATCTGGCTAATCGTTACTTGGACGATTCCGCTCTGTGCGAGTGATTGCAATGGCTGCCCATACATTGTAGGATCCAATTTAAATTGTTTGTTCTCACCCACAAAGCTCTCCACATTGCAGCACCCCCCTACATCTCCTCCCTCATTTCTGTTTATCGGCCTACCCGTTCTCTACGCTCCTCAAGCGATTTTCAACTAACATCCGTACTAACCCGTACCTCCCAATCTCGGCTTCAAGACTTCTCCCGAGCTGTACCTCTTCTTGCTCTTTCCCAAGAAATTAGGACTAATCACAACTTACACAGTTTTAGGTACTCCCTAAAAACACATCGATTAGGGAATGTAATAGGCCGCCCTAAGCTCTAAGCAGAAGTCCTTATATATATTGCCCATTCACTCTTTCTCCAAAAATAATTCTCCACCGAACTCCACCGCACTCACAAGCACTGCAAATATTGGCTGATGACTAGCTCACGCAGCCTTTATCTATCCCCCATTCCCTCAAGATGGCTGGACCATCACTGTAAATATGCACCTGTATTTTGTGTCACCCCCACCTCATTGTAGATTGTAAGCTCTTATGAGCAGGATTGTTATTATTTTTGCTTTAATTATTGTATTATCTTTAACTGTAACTTATGACTATTGTATATGAACCTCTGAATTGTAAAGCGCTGAAGGCAGAGTGACTCACCGGCGCCTGCGCACAAGTTTCCTGTTCCACAAGGCTACACAGATGGCAGGGATTACTGCGCCTTCCGTACAGGGTAAATTGTGCAGGCGCGGGATCCGGCCGGGAACTGCACATCACAGGGCCCTGTGACGTGCAGGGGAGGGGGAGGAATATGGAAATGAAGCTAATAGGTGGGGGATTTCTTCGCTTTCCCCGGACGCAAAGCTTGACAAAACTAATTTAATAAAAAGCTATTACAAAGCAAGTAGACCTCTAATATGGGCCATACAGGTAAGTATAGAGTCACATTTCTATCACCTGTATGCCCATATTAGAGGTCTGATAGGTCCCAGGGGGTGACAGATTCCCTTTAACAATCTACTCAGTTTATTGTTATCTACATTTGTGATTGAGGATAATGCCACATTTGCATTTAGCTGAAAAGGGGGAGTCTGGAGTTGGTTACTGGTGGGCTTAGGCAGCCCAGTCCGACACTGGCTGGGGGTTTGAGACTCGCAGCAAGTAAATTTATTCAGCTAATATAGGTGAGAGTTTCATCTATTACCAAGCAAAGGGCTTCCCCAATCCTTTTTTCGCAATGATATCCGAAGTGGTAAATACCTCTGCAGGTATCAGTGCGGGGCCTCCACTGCCAGAGATCTGCAGCAAATATGTTGCATGGGAACCTAGCACTTTACATCCTGTCATAAACCACCACAAAACCTGATCCATATGTAATGAAAATCATTAAGGTTCAATCACAAATGTCACATTTCTTGCAGAAATTTCTGTGCCTAAAATTTTTATACTTGTGACTGGGATTTCCTTGTGACAAACAGATGGATTTCTGCAAGCCTCATTCATGTGATAGTTGCAATAATTTCTTCTACACATCTACAATTTGTAGGTATTCCCTACTTCTACTCACAACTAGAAATTTCTTAATACAATATCCAGATAATAATATTTGTAAATCGAAATTCAGCTGTTATAAATGTAGCAGAATTAGTAATTTCTTATGGACTGAGATATCTTAGGCTTGGCTTTCCACACTGTTACGTTCCGGTAACTAGAGAACGTAGAGTAAGTAGATAATTCAAGTCTTTTATATTACACACAATAAGCCACAATATAAGATGGAAGCAACAAATAAAACCATCCAGGACATACAGTCTGGATTGTACTCTTCAGAGGTCTGTTATCTAGAGTCTTTACTGGAACGCATGATGTTGCAGCTACAATTGTTTTATTACATAATGACTGTATTCCTTTTGAATAGACCTCACACCGTGTCTTTATCTCCAAGCAAGGTCAAGTTGCGCTATGTATCATGTAGTCCACTTCCAGTTCATGCTGGGATAAAGGAGAAGGTTGGAAACTTAAACTAATAATAAGTATGGTTTTGGGGCCTGCAGCTGGTAATCAGTCTGTAGACAGGCGGAGGATGCGCCCTAGGGGATTATTGAAAGAAAATAGCCCTGGGTTCCACCGTTTGTTTTCAAACAGAGCAAATTGTCGCAGCCTTATTTTCGACCATTTTACTATTCTAACAGGAGATTTATCTGTGGAGCTAAGTATGTAAGTATAAATAATTTTCCAACTGTCCACCCAGTAACATTTCCTAGGTGGGACGGCATGCTTAGGAGACATGCTTACTGAAGGCCCGATCTCTTATAGCTGATGAACTATTTATAAGTCTAAGCTTTATCACGTTCCATTTATATCAATAATGAAGAACATTTATATCACTCCAACACATAGAGGAATGCTTACAATGGACATAATTACAAATAAATAAACTAGTAAGGCCTCATTCAGACATCCATCATTTTTCTTGTACGTAAAAACACGAACCGTTGTTCATCAATTTTTTTTATCTGATCTTCATCAGTATTTGGTCAGTGAGTCAGTTTTCCCATCAATGTTTCAACAGTGATTTTCATGTATGAGAAAAAATTAATACATTGAAAATCATCTCTAATCCTTTGCAATGTTCATTGATGCCATACTTGTATTGTTCATAATTTTTATGGACCCATAGACTTGTTTGGGTAATTTTGATCCATGTCTCAGATCAAAACTAGAAATGTCTCTGATTTTTTGCAGACTACTTGATCTGCAAAAAACACACATAGATGTAAGCAGCCTTATAAACTATAAATCAGTCTGTGCTCTATCGGTGAAAAACGTAGCAAAACATGTACGTTACTCATGGACGTCTGAATGAGACCTTAGTTTGCTATAAATGTGTACAAAAATTATCAAAACAGAATTAAGTGAAAAATTAATCACGCTAAGGCTAGGTTCATACAACAGTATTTTCTCTTATCCGAGAGAATTGGGCCGATATGCTAATCATACTCTGATCAGAGTGGGAGGATATCATTTCATCTGATTTTCTTGGATGAGGAGAAGATGGAATAAAAAATTATCCATCTTCTCCATTCTGTCAGTCCATGAAAATTGGACCCTAGTGCAACCCGATGTTTTCCACTGACTCCTCACTTTGCATGGCCAAGTGTGAACTGAATATCGGATCCAACTAGGGCATGCAGCGATTTTTCTCCTCGGACAGACTCGGTCCGAGAAAAAAATCAGACATGTGCACGGCCCTATAGAATAACCTTGGTCTGAGTGTGATCTGATGTTTTATCGGTTCGCACTTGGACTGAAAATACAGTAATGTGAACGAGCCTTAAATCACAGGAGCCAGATAGCTAATACACTTAAAATTTTGCCCCTCAAGTCTAAGGACTGTTTACTTCTGCATTAGATTCTTCGACACATGTGAAATGTCATACAAAAAGTGCAGCATGCTTTGCTATTTTGTCCAGTAAAATGTCAGAAACCATAACGGTAGCTAGACAGACTCTATTATAGTCAAAGAAACCTGCCTGTCGCAGTCAGCCATCATTTCCACATTTCTGTTCCTATAATGGAACAATAAAAATCTTAGTTGTGAACAAAGCCTTTCCTTTTTTGCTTTGCTTTGACTTTTATGGAACTACTAAATGATTAAAACTGGCTTCTGGAGTGACCGTAATGGCCACTGTTTTTATTTTGTCCATCTCAGCCTGTAGTAAAGAGGCTAAGGACTTAAAAAATAAATGAACCCAAAAGTAATGTTATGATATGCCATAGATAGGTAAAGCCGGCCATACACATTAGATGGCTGTCGGCCGAACGATGCTTCAACCGATCGCTTGGTCAACAGTCATCTCAGCCGTCTCTTCCATACGAGCACATGTTCAGCCGAGTGCTCCTGTGTTCTCTATTAGAATGGCCGGCGGCTGATCTCTGGAAGAACAACGGGGTCGGCAGTCCGAAATCAGACATGTGCGATCGACATCATTCCCGATCATTAGTTGGCCGGCTCACTCATACGCATTAGACCGTCAGGCGAACCTGTCGATATCAGCAGGTTCAGCTGACATTAGTCTAATGTGTATGGGGCCTTAAGAAAAGGTTGCATTGTTAGAGCATATGACCTTGGACCTATATTGATTTGCCTAAAGCTTTATGATTTGTCCACACAGGACGGATCAGCTGCAGACATTCTGCAGAAGAAACACTTAAGTAAAATCCACAGTGGGACAAGCTACAGATTTCATTGTAGAAATTCTGCAGATTTGTGTGACAAAGGGAAATCTGTAGAAACCTGTGCTGAAAATCTGTAGTATAAACTTACATACTGTGGATTTCAAATCTGCACAGCTGATCAGTTTCACCTGCAGATACCAGACACAGCTGTATTAACAAAAAAACCTATTGATGGGTCTTTGCTTAAAATATTGTATCAGAAATCCTCAAAATCTGAAATACATTAGTAACACAAAGGTTACAGCGTTTTCTTTCTAGAAACGGCTTTTGGTCTATACTGACTACTCATGATGTAGTTTCCAGCCAGTATGAATCAAATACTAAATGCATCAAGAAAAAGAAAGTGTATCACATATATTTTTAATGATTAACACGTAACTGCACTTCCGGGAGACTTTTTGGAATAAGCATGTGTGTGTGTGTCTATTTCAGGAACTACACTATTCCTGACCATTGTATTACATCATGTACCTTACATTAGAAGCTCTTCCCTCATGTACAGTGGTGGCCAAAAGTATTGGCACCCCTGCAATTCTGTCAGATAATACTCAGTTTCTTCCTGAAAATGATTGCAATCACAAATTCTTTGGTCTTATTATCTTCATTTAATTTGCTTGCAAGGAAAAAAAAACAAAAGAGAATGAAGCAAAAATCAAATCATTGATCATTTCACACAAAACTCCAAAAATGGGCCAGACAAAAGTATTGGCACCCACAGCCTAATACTTGGTTGCACAACCTTTAGCCAAAATAACTGCGAACAACCGCTTCCGGTAACCATCAATGAGTTTCTTACAATGCTCTGCTGGAATTGTAGACCATTCTTTTTTGGCAAACTGCTCCAGGTCCCTGATATTTGAAGGGTACCTTCTCCAAACTGCCATTTTGAGATCTCTCCACAGGTGTTCTATGGGATTCAGGTCTGGACTCATTGCTGGCCACCTTAGAAGTCTCCAGTGCTTTCTCTCAAACCATTTTATAGTGCTTTTGGAAGTGTGTTTTGAGTCATTGTCCTGCTGGAACACCCATGACCTCTGAGGGAGACCCAGCTTTCTCACACTGGGCCCTACATTTTGCTGCAAAAATTGTTGGTAGTCTTCAGACTTCATAATGCCATGCACACGGTCAAGCAGTCCAGTGCCAGAGGCAGCAAAGCAACCCCAAAACATCAGGGAACCTCAGCCATGTTTGACTGTAGGGACCGTGTTCTTTTCTTTGAATGCCTCTTTTTTTTTCCTGTACACTCTATGTTGATGCTTTTTCCCAAAAAGCTCTACTTTTGTCTCATCTGACCAGAGAACATTCTTCCAAAACGTTTTAGGCTTTCTCAGGTAAGTTTTGGCAAACTCCAGCCTGGCTTTTTTATGTCTCGGGGTAAGAAGTGGGGTCTTCCTGGGTATCCTACCATACAGTCCCTTTTCATTCAGACGGCGACGGATAGTACGGGTTGACACTGTTGTATCCACGGACTGCAGGGCAGCTTGAACTTGTTTGGATGTTAGTCGAGGTTCTTTATCCACCATCCGCACAATCTTGCATTGAAATCTCTCGTCAATTTTTCTTTTCCGTCCACATCTAGGGAGGTTAGCCACAGTGCCATGGGCTTTAAACTTCTTGATGACACTGCGCACGGAAGACACAGGAACATTCAGGTCTTTGGAGATGGACTTGTAGCCTTGAGATTGCTCATGCTTCCTCACAATTTGGTTTCTCAAGTCCTCAGACAGTTCTTTGGTCTTCTTTCTTTTCTCCATGCTCAATGTGGTACACACAAGGACACAGGAAAGAGGTTGAGTCAACTTTAATCCATGTTAACTGGCTGCAAGTGTGATTTAGTTATTGCCAACACCTGTTAGGTGCCACAGGTAAGTTACAGGTGCTGTTAATTACACGAATTAGAGAAGCATCACATGATTTTTCAAACAGTGCCAATACTTTTGTCCACCCCCTTTTTTAGGTTTGGTGTGGAATTATATCCGATTTGACTTTAGGACAATTCTTTTTGTGTTTTTTCATTGAAGACAAATTAAATGAATATAATAATACCAAAGAATTTGTGATTGCAATCATTTTCAGGAAGAAACTGAGTATTATCTGACAGAATTGCAGGGGTGCCAATACTTTTGGCCACCACTGTATAAGATGGCTTAGCAGTTTCGCCTTGTGCATTTTAACTTTAAAAAGGCGAAAAGTTTAATCTGATCCCTTACTGGAGGCAGATTTGTAGACAGATTTGAGTTGTTTTTGAGAGTGAATGATGAGTGCAGAAGACAAAAAGTGACTAAGTGGAAAATTAGACATTTTTCTCTAAGATATATTACAAAGGTTTTGATGTTCACTTGTCTTGTACTATTTAAGTACTAAGTATAGATACCTTTTAAACCTCAATACTTATAAATATTGTTTTTTCTAACCTGTTTTTCTTTTCCAATTTGAGATGTTTTAACTTTTTTTCTGTACATGATTATGGAGGCAACTGTACTACAGTTAACAACATTCAAAGTTCTGGTCTATAACATAGACATGGACCATAGGAACTGAGAGCATTTCCTGGGCAAACTCTGTGACCTGTGCAGAAGTTTCGGAACAGAACATTGCTCAGAGCATGACACTGCTCTGATGGCTGATATTCATGTGGGACTGGGCTTACATAAAAACTTACATCTTATCATTATTGTACACTGTGTATACTGCACATGATCTTAAAGAACCGTTGTCTTGATTGATCAGCTTCCAGCTGTTCTCTGATGTCTATATATAAGGTCTTAAATCTTTGCATGGTGTTCAATTACGACATGCATCAGTGCATAGTGGTCAGTCCTATAAGAATAACAGTAATGTCAATGAAGTTGAAAATTGATAAAAAACTGTGGTTAAAATGAGATATCTGTTTAATAACTAACAATTAATAAAATGCACTCCTGTTCACACAACATGCTTGGAAAGTAAATATTCTTTTGAACTTATGTAAGTGAATTTTATAAAAGATGTAGCTATTTATGTTTTTATTTTGAAAAATTTCTCTGGAAGTGACGATGTTGGTGGCACACACTGGCTTTCCGCGTGTGCTTTATGGCACCTTAGATATTAGTTGAAAGAGAAATGCCATAGAGATGACTGTGCTTATTCTTTTCCAGTCTATACAGCAAAGTTGACAAGTGAAATTCAGAGAACTGAAGTGTCAGCCTATTGCAACCTCCATAAACGTCAATGTTAAACTTTTTTCAATAATAGTATGTTAACAAATGTTTTAGATGGGTACTCTCATACAAAAACATAAAATAGTGCTAAACATTTTACAACAATACCTCTATACTAATAAATAAGTTTACATTTTGGTGATAAATTTCCTTTACTTGATATTTGAAATGAACTGGAACAAAACAAACCCCATGCTTTGAACCCTATGGAAATAATAATTTATTGTCCAGAAAATACCACTTGCTATTTTTTTTATTATTAGCAAGACCGTTTTAATTACTATAGTGTTATTTCATTCTTTTTAATTCTTGCCTATTCCGAGAAAAATCTTGCATATTAAGTTACAAAAATGATACAAATTGAAAGATATGTATAGCTCAATAATTTAATTATTACAACTTAAGGTCTCATGCACGCTGAAAAAAATCCAAAAATTCCGAAGCACCAGAAAGTATATACAGTGGAGAAAAAAAAGTATTTAGTCAGCCACCAATTGTGCAAGTTCTCCCACTTAAAAAGATGAGAGAGGCCTGTAATTGACATCATAGGTAGACCTCAACTATTAGAGACAAAATGAGAAAACAAATCCTGAAAATCACATTGTCTGATTTGGAAAGACTTTTTTTTAAAATTTTGGTGGAAAATAAGTATTTGGTCAATTTAAAAAGTTCATCTCAATACTTTGTTATATATCCTTTGTTGGCAATGACAGAGGTCAAATGTTTTCTGTAAATCTTCACAAGGTTGGCACACACTGTTGCTGGTATGTTGGCCCATTCCTCCATGCAGATCTCCTCTAGAGCATTGATGCTTTGGGGCTGTCGCTGGGCAACACGGACTTTCAACTCCCTCCAAAGGTTTTCTATAGGGTTTAGATCTGGAGACTGGCTAGGCCACTCCAGGACCTTGAAATGCTTCTTACGAAGCCACTCCTTTATTGCCCTGGCGGTGTGCTTGGGATCATTGTCATGCTGAAAGACCCAGCCACATTTCATCTTCAATGCCCTTGCTGATGGAAGGAGGTTTGCACTCAAAATCTCACGATACATGGCCCCATTCATTTTTTCATGTACACGGATCATTGGCAGAGAAACAGCCCCAAAGCATGATGTTGCCACCCCCATGCTTCACAGTAGGTATGGTGTTCTTTGGATGCAACTCAGCATTCTTTATCCTCCAAACACGGCGAGTTGTGTTTCTACCAAACAGTTCTACTTTGGTTTCATCTGACCATATGACAGTCTCCCAATACTCTTCTGGATCATCCAAATGCTCTCTAGCAAACTTCAGATGAGTCCGGACATGTAATGGCTTAAGCAGGGGGACACGTCTGGCGCTGCAGGATATGAGTCCCTGGCGGCGTAGTGTGTTACTGATGGTAGCCTGTGTAACTTTGGTCCCAGCTCTCTGCAGGTCATTCACTAGGTCCCTCCATGTGGTTCTGGGATTTTTGCTCACCGTTCTTGAGATCATTTTTACCCCACGGGGTAAGATCATTTTCTAATTATTGCTCCCACAGTTGATTTCTTCATACCAAGCTGCTTGCCTATTGCAGATTCAGTCTTCCCAACCTGGTGCAGGGCTACAATTTTGTTTCTGGCATCCTTCGACAGCTCTTTGGTCTTCACCATAGTGGAGTTTGTGCTAGAATCTATGTTGTTTTACTATCGGCCATCTTGTTGTGGTTTGCTGGCTTCTAGTCTTTTCCTCTGGTGCTGGATGTCTTGGTCATGTGATCTCTTCACTCTTTATTACTCAGCACCTGTCTCCCATTCCCCGCTGGACATCAGTGTTGTTATGCTTGAGCTCTGATTAAGTTGCCTTGTTAAGTTCTTTGTGCTTTGAACAATTGATATCGTGGCACAAGTTTTATTCCCTTTAATTTTCGTTTCTGCAACTAACTTTTCTGTTAGGAGGTCTCCT
Organism: Phyllobates terribilis; assembly: GCF_046119375.1. Taxonomy (NCBI): domain Eukaryota; kingdom Metazoa; phylum Chordata; class Amphibia; order Anura; family Dendrobatidae; genus Phyllobates; species Phyllobates terribilis. The sequence goes on along the minus strand of NW_027362762.1, from coordinate 793,577,352 downwards.
GTTTTTGCTCCCAGTCCATAGATCTTTTAGGAACCCCTTTCCCCTTCCTTCAGGTCTTCGTTTGAGTTCAGTGCAGGAGTTTCGGTGGGGCTATTCACAAGGAATAGGGCACCCACCCCAGCGTAGGGTTAAGCTGACTCTCAGTGCAGGGACAGCTTTTCCTTCCTATTCCTTAGTTCTAAGTTGCAGTGCATAACAGTTTGGAGTGTGACTGTTTGAGGTTGCGGACAGGTGTCTTTTATACTGATAACAAGTTCAAATAGGTGCCAGTACTACAGGTAATGAGTTGAGGACAGAGAAGCCTCTTAAAGAAGAAGTTACAGGTCTGTGAGAGCCAGAAATCTTGCTTGTTTGTAATTGACCAAATACTTATTTTCCACCAAAATTTGAAAAAAAATTCTTTCCAAATCAGACAATGTGATTTTCAGGATTTGTTTTCTCATTTTGTCTCTCATAGTTGAGGTCTACCTATGATGTCAATTATTGGCCTCTCTCATCTTTTTAAGTGGGAAAACTTGCAAAATTGGTGGCTAATAGTGTTGAGCGAGCACTAAAATGCTCGGGTGCTCGAAGCTCGGGCCGAGCTCACTGTGATACTCGGGTGCTCGACCCGAGCAACGAGCCCAATGTTAGTCTATGGGAGACCCGAACATTTTTGCGGCGGCTCCCCCGGCAGTCTGTAGACAGCCTAAAAAGTGCCCAAAACGATAGTGACAGTGCTCAAATGACAGGTCACTGCTGTCAACAACGTGGTCAGAGGTATTAAGCCACTTTTACAGGCTCACAATAAAACGTTCAAAAACGAAAGTGAAAGTGCTTGCCTGTGAAATATGTTAACCCCTTAACGACCATGGGTCTTTCTATTTTTGTGCTTTCCTTTTTTGCTCCCCTTCTTCCCAGAGCCAGAACTTTTTTAATTTTCGCTCAATATGGCCATGTGAGGGCTTATTTTTTGCGGGACGAGTTGTACTTTTAAACACCATCACTGGTTTTACCATATCGTGTGCTGGAAAATGGGAAAAAAAATTCCAAGCGCAGTGAAACTGCAAAAAAAATGCAATTCCACAGTTGTTTTTTGGGTCCTTTTTTTACCACGTTCACAGATTGCTAAAACTGACCTGCCATCATTATTTTCCAGGCCGTTACGAGTTCATAGACACCAAACATGTATAGGTTCTTTTTTATTTAAGTGGTGAAAAAAAAATCCAAAGCTTGCTAAAAAAACAAAAAAAAATGACGCCATTTTCCGAGACCCTTAGCTTCTCCATTTTTCGGGATCTGGGGCCAGGTGAGGGCTTATTTTTTGCATGCCGGGCTGACGTTTTTATTGATACCATTTTGGTGTAGATCCGATGTTTTGATCGCCCGTTATTGCATTTTATTACAAAGATGTAGCGACCAAAAAAACTTTCTGCCGTTTAAAATTTTTTTCTCGTTACGCCGTTTACTGATTGTATTAATTCTTCTTTTATATTGATAGATCGGGCGATTCTGAACGTGGCGATACCAAATATGTGTATGTGGTTTTTTTTTATATATATATATTTTATTTTGAATGGGGCGAAAGGGGGGTGACTTAAACTTTTATATATTATTTATTATTTTTTTTTAAAAAAAAACTTTTTTTTACATTTTCTGCTTGCTTCTATAGTCTCCAGATGAGACTAGAAGCAGCAGTTGTCTGATTGCTTCTACTGCATACAAGCGATGAGCAGATCGCTTGTATGCAGGAGAAATGCTCACTTGCTATGAGCGCTGACCACTAGGTGGCGCTCATAGCAATTGAGACATGACAACCACAGGCGTCTGCTGCAGACCCTGAGTTGTCATGCCCACCCATTGGTGACCCGCGATCACGTGACGGGGTCACTGATGGGCAGGGCTTAGGACTCCCGGAAGCGCGAGTTAAATGCCACTGTCAGAGATTTAACATATTAACAGCCGCGGGTGGATTGCGATTCCAATAATCAGCTGACATGTGCTCGCTTCAGTGCGGGCTCACCGCCGGAGCCCCCGCTGAACCGGCCTTCCCGACCTGGTGAGTACTATTACTGACCAGGTCGGAAAGGGGTTAAGGAACATCCTTTCCAGGGTAAAGACTTGTGTATAAGGTAAAATAAATAACCAAAAACAAAAATACTCCTCCACACCTTGGGCTATGTTCACAAGTAGCATTTTTTATGCGTTTTTGCACGTTTGTATTGCTTTCAACCGTGACAAATGCATTCACCGGGAAATGTCATTTTAACATTTTACAACCTTATCTGGCCATGTGCTGTGTGACACATGCATACAGTGCTAAAAAGACATGGGAACAGCATGGGGAAGACCCCTGGAAGCATCTCTGACACCCAGGTCACTGCCTAAAAGTGTGCCCATCAGAAGTGATCCTTGCCGCATCAGAAGATGCAGACTTGCAACTATCCCCGTGCAAGTCCTTGTCCCAGGGCAGTGTTCAATTGTACCTCCCCCATAACTTGCAATACAAGCGCAAGTATGCAGCCTGCCACCCACCCACCCCCCAGGCTGCAATACCATACTGCTAGCTTGCTTGCACTTGAAATTGGGCCTTTTAGGCATGTGGAGGAGGAATCTGGCCACCACGTCATGGCTGCGTCGGTAGCCTGGTATTCATACTCAGTCCCCAGCCGCCCGGCGGCCGGGTGTCCACGCTTGGTCCCCAGCCGCCAGGGGGCGGCCGGGTGTCCATACTCAGTCCCCAGCCGCCCCGCGGCCGGGTGCCCACACACAGTCCCCAGCCGCGTGGGGGTGGCCGGGTGTCCATAAACGGTCCCCAGCCGCCCCTATTTGTCCCGGTGCGCCTTATACACAAGCGCGCATACCAAAACTTTACCTGTGCCCTCCCCAGTGCATTTAGTGGGAAGGACAGCCTAACCACAAACACGTGGACAACTGAATGTGGCCAGGAATGGTCCATCTCACTGACGCCTTCACACTGGGTTAATATTGTGGAAGCCGGGACACAGTTGGACACTGGGATGCAACACGTCCTCCAGACATAGAGGATTGCGGGTCCTGTGTCAATCAGGCTTCAATACAAAGTTGAGAAGGTAGACAGCAGCAGTGATCGGCCTCCTACACAACGAGTAAATTATTCATGATCATGAGGCCATCCACCTCCTTAGCTTTCTGTTCCTTGGAATGCAAGCGCATGTATGTAGTTCTAGGCCTGAGGTGGCCAGCGTTTTGGCGCATATGCTACCTCCTTCGAGGATTGCTGGATGTTTTCCTGCTACTATCCCAGTTCTATGACTCCCGTTAAAACAAAGCTTCAGGTGATGAATGATGGATGAGGTGGTGGCAAAGGAGAAAGATCAGGAGGAACAGGGACCATTCACATCAATATCAGGCGAGCCAACCACACATGTCTTGTAGGATATGTTTCCGTACCAAAAGGAGCGGTTCAGCTACACAGTTATAAGGCATACAGTGAATGTAATGCCTACCAAAAATTTCGAGGCACTCTAATGCCCCTTGGAAGTGACATGGAGGTCAGAGGGCCTTAACTAAACCGTTTTTTCCATTTATAGCAACTGGGTCTCCTGTACACTGTTGGCCTAAGCAGGGAATGGAAGGCTTTCCAAAAATTATTAGGCACTGCAATGCCCCTTGAAACAGACGTGGATTACAGCGTATTAAAAACCTTCTACCCATTATTGGGGAGTGGGTCTCCCTTAGTGTTCGGCTATGCATTGAAAAGCAAAAGCTGACAAAAATTAGGAGGAAATGCAATGCCCGTTGCAAGAGTCGTGGAGGTTAGAGGTAATTAAAAACAACATGTCCATGCCCCTTGGAAGAGCTGTGGAGTTCAGAGTGGTTTAACAAGACGGTTTTAATGCCCCTTAGAAGAGACGTGGAGTTCAGAGTGGTTTAACAAGACAGTTTTAATGCCCCTTGGAAGAGATGTGGAGGTCACAGTAGCTTAACAAGACGGTTTTAATGCCCCTTGGAAGAGTGGTGGAGGTCGCAGTGGAATAAAAAGACAATATCAATGCCCCTTGGAAGAGTGGTGGAGGTTACAGTGGAATAAAAAGACAATATCAACGCCCTGTGGAAGAGACGTGGAGGTCACAGTAGCTTAACAAGACGCTTTTAATGCCCCTTGGAAGAGTGGTGGAGGTCGCAGTGGAATTAAAAGACAATATTAACGACCCTTGGAAGAGACGTGGAGGTCACAGTAGCTTAACAAGACGATTTTAATGCCCCTTACAAGAGCCATGCAGTACAGCATATTAAAAACATTATTCCCATTATTGGGGAGTGGCTCTCACATAGTCTTTGCCTATGCCTTCCAAGCAAAAGCTGCCAAAAATTAGGAAGGGGGAACTTGCAATGTCCTTTACAAGAGCCATGCAGTACAGCATATTAAAAACATTATTCCCATTATTGGGGAGTGGGTCTCCCATAGTCTTTGCCTATGCCTTCCAAGCAAAAGCTGCCAAAAATTAGGACAGAGGAACTTGCAATGCTGGCAACATGGACCACGGTCACCCTGGTGGTATAGTGGTCGTGGAGGCTGAGGATAAGGAGAAGAGCAAAAAACAGCCGAAATGAGGAAGCGTATACCCATGTGTGGGTGTGAAGCGATGCATGGGAATACACCTCCCGAAATAACACAGTGGATTTGACTTTATGTTACTCTGCTGTCATTTGGTGGTGATGAGAAGTCTGGCCCAATCCAGCCCTTGTTCATTTTGATAAGGGTCAGCTTGTCAGCATTGTCAGTTGACAGGCGAGTGCGCTTATCAGTTATAATTCCCCCAGCGGCACAAAAACAACATTCCGATAACACGCTAGCGGCAGGGCAGGCCAGGACCTCCAAGGCATACAGAGTGAGTTCATTCCAAGTGTCCAGCTTGGATACCCAATAATTAAAAGGTACAGAGGAATCACGGAGGACGCTGGTACTCCCTCACCATCTTTTGAAACTTTCCACTCCTTGTGAGAGTACCCTGCGCCTCAGGGCCTGTAAGCTGGGCAGGTCTCAGAAAACTGTCCTAGAACATTGACAGTGTTCCCCTGCCTCTGCTGGATTGGAGTTGCGTCTCTCTCGCCTGTATGCCTTAGTTGGGCAGCGAACTGTGACCTCTGCCGCTACCGTGTTCAGATGGGAATTTTTTTAATAGTTCTGCAGCAAGGGCCTTCTGGTACTGCCCCATTTTTGTAGACCTCTCCAACTCAGGAATAAGAGAGTGAAAGTTCTCCTTGTAGAGGGGGTCTAAAAGTGTCATCAACCAGTAATGACTGTCACCCAACATTTTGACAGTGCGAGGGTCACGGTTAAGGCAGCGTAACATAAAGTCAGCCATGGGTGCCAGACTGGTAATGGGCAAGACTTCCGTGTCCTCACCAAGATGACGACTGATAGTGTTGAGCGATCACTAAAATGCTCGGGTGCTCGAAGCTCGGGCCGAGCTTACCGTGATACTCGCGTGCTCGACCCGAGCAACGAGCCCAATGTTAGTCTATGAGAGACCCGAGCATTTTTGTGGCAGCACCCCCGGCAGTCTGTAGAAAGCCTAAAAAGTGCCCAAAACGATAGTGACAGTGCTCAAAAGACATGGGGGCAGCATGGGGATCGCCCCTGGAAGCATTTCTGACCCCCAGGTCACTGCTGTCAACAATGTGGTCAGAGGTATTAAGCCACTTTTGCGGGCTCACAATAAAACGTTCAAAAACGAAACTGAAACGGTTTTCCTGTGAAATATGTTAAGGAATTTCCTTTCCAGGGTAAAAACTTGTGTATAAGGTAAAATAAATAACCAAAAACAAAACTACTCCTCCACACCTTGGGCTATGTTCACAAGTAGCATTTTTCATGCGTTTTTGCACTTTTGCATTGCTTTCAACCGTGACAAATGCGTTCACCGGGAAATGTAATTTTAACATTTTACAACCTTATCTGGCCATGTGCTGTGTGACACATGAATACAGTGCTGAAAAGACAAGGGATCAGCATGGGGAAGACCCCTGGAAGCATCTCTGACACCCAGGTCACTGTCTAAAAGTGTGCCCATCAGAAGTGATCCTTGCCGCATCAGAAGATGCAGACTTGCAACTATCCCCGTGCAAGTCGTTGTCCCAGGGCAGTGTTCAATTGTACCTTCCCCATTCCTTGCAATGCAAGCGAAAATATGCAGCCAACCACCCACCCACCCGCAGGCTGCAATACCATACTGCTAGCTTTCACTTGAAATGGGGCCTTTTAGTTTGGAGGAGGCCGAAGCTGGCCACTACCTCATGGCCGCTTTGGCAGCGAGGTATCCATACTCTGTACCCAGCCGCCCGGCAGCCGGGTGTCCACGCTCGGTCCCCAGCCGCCAGGTGGCGGCCAGGTGTCCATACTCGGTCCCCAGCCGCCCTGATTTCTCCTGTCACCTTCCCCCACACTTTTCTTAGCCTGGCCTGCTTTAGGGCAGCATTGGACGAGCCCACCAGAGAACCAGACTCCTCCCGTGGGCCCTGGCTTCTCCATCAGGGGAGTTGAGAGTGCCTCGGTGAGGAGCATGATGATGATGATAGAAGTTAGCATCTGCTTTGTTTTCTTGGAATGCAAGCGCATGTATGTAGTAGCGGCTAGGCCTGAGGTGGTCCGCGTTTTGGCGCATATCCTACCTCCTCCGAGGATTGCTGGATGTTTTCCTGCTACTATCCCAGTTCTATGACTCCCGTTAAAACAAAGCTTCAGGTGATAAATGATGGATGAGGTGGTGGCAAAGGAGAAAGAGCAGGAGGAACAGGGACCATTCACATCAATATCAGGCCAGTCAACCAGATATGTCTTGTAGGATATGTTTCTGTAACAAAAGGAGCGGTTCGGCTACACACTTATAGGGCATACAGTGAGTGCAATGCCTACCAAAAATTTCGAGCCACTCCAATGCCCCTTGGAAATGACATGGAGGTCAGAGGGCGTTAACTAAACCTTTTTTTCGATTTATAGCAACTGGGTCTCCCGTGCACTGTTGGCCTAAGCAGTGAATGGAAGGCTTTCCAAAAATTATGAGGAACTGCAATGCCCCTTACAAGAGCCATGTGTGGCACCCCAGGGGTCTGGTCACCACAGTAATAGAGATATTACGTCGGAGAGCAAGTGGGAGGTTTCCTGGTCAGGATCCCTTAAACATGCAACATCCTCCTGCCCCAGTCCTGGGAGGGGAGAATTCTGTCCTTATAAACTGGATCTGGGGCGGGGTTGAGTGAGTCAGAGAACAGTCAGAGTCAGAGTGAGAGCAAGGGAAAGTAACAGCAAGGAGCTCTGTAGGAGCTAGGAGCTAAAGACCAGGGGCTGGAAGCTGAGCAGAGCTCGCCCTGGCAGAAGACAATAGGAACCGGACACAGGAGTCCGAAGCTGTGAGGACTTATATATCCAGCAGCAGAAACCAGCCGGCAGGGGATTTCAGGTCCTCTGGCCATAGAAGCCCGGAGGCTCAGTCACAAGCAAGGGACCAGCACCGCCGTCGTGGAGCGGAGGCTAACAGAAGGCCCCAAGTCACCAGCCATACGGGTGAGCACTACACGGTAGACTCAGGGACGTGGGCTACTTCTACCCGCTTACAGCAAGGTAGCCAGGAAGAGTGCAGACAGACGGGGAGGCCTACAACTCCACCTGGCCAGGGGAACTCCTGCTTGCTCACAGACTGACCAGGCCTCTTATGCTAGCCAGTACTCCCGGGAGGGTCTACCTGATAATCATCAGTAAAGACCCTGAACTGCACTGCAAAGACTCTGAGTCGTTCCTGCTGCGCTCGTGCACCATCACCCCCATCATCCACACTCACTGCCCTGAGGCTATACTCCTCCCGAGGGGAGTTATCCCATTCTATGCTGCGCACACAACACCAGCCTCAGCGGTCTGCCTCGCAGCGATGGTACTCCCTGACCGCAATCCACGGGTGGCGCAGTCGGACAATTAACCTCAAAACCTAAGAAAGACTGCCACTGGTTTGACCAGCCTGAGCCACAGGACCGGGTCACCGCCACGGAGACTACAGACCCCAGAGACCTGGCACCGGGTATCCCACACACGTGTACACACGGCCCAGGGGGCGCGTCACATGCAGTACAGCATATTACAAACATAAGTCCCATTATTGGGGAGTGGGTGTCCCATAGTATTTGCTTATGCCTTGCAAGCAAAAGCTGCCAAAAATTAGGACGGAGCAACTTGCAATGCCCCTTACAAGAGCCATGCAGTACAGCATATTACAAACATAAGTCCCATTATTGGGGAGTGGGTCTCCCATAGTATTTGCTTATGCTTTCCCAGCAAAAGCTGCCAAAAATTAGGACGGAGCAACTTGCAATGACCCTTACAAGAGCCATGCAGTACAGCATATTACAAACATAAGTCCCATTATTGGGGAGTGGGTCTCCCATAGTATTTGCTTATGCCTTGCAAGCAAAAGCTGCCAAAAATTAGGACGGAGCAACTTGCAATGCCCCTTACAAGAGCCATGCAGTACAGCATATTACAAACATAAGTCCCATTATTGGGGAGTGGGTCTCCCATAGTATTTGCTTATGCCTTGCAAGCAAAAGCAGCCAAAAATTAGGACGGAGCAACTTGCAATGCCCCTTACAAGAGCCATGCAGTACAGCATATTACAAACATAAGTCCCATTATTGGGGAGTGGGTCTCTCATAGTATTTGCATATGCTTTCCCAGCAAAAGCTGCCAAAAATTAGGACGGAGCAACTTGCAATGCCCCTTACAAGAGCCATGCAGTACAGCATACTACAAACATAAGTCCCATTATTGGGGAGTGGGTCTCCCATAGTATTTGCTTATGCTTTCCCAGCAAAAGCTGCCAAAAATTAGGACGGAGCAACTTGCAATGCCCCTTACAAGAGCCATGCAGTACAGCATATTACAAACATAAGTCCCATTATTGGGGAGTGGGTGTCCCATGGTATTTGCTTATGCTTTCCCAGCAAAAGCTGCCAAAAATTAGGACGGAGGAACTTGCAATGCTGGCACCCTGATGGTATAGTGGTGGTGGAGGCTGAGGATAAGGAGAAGAAGATTAAACAGCCGAAACGAGGAAGCGTATACCCATGTGTGGGTGTGAAGCGGTGCATGTGAATACACCTCCCGAAATAACACAGTGGATTTGACTTTATGTTACTCTGCTGTCATTTGGTGGTGATGAGAAGTCTGGCCCAATCCAGCCCTTGTTCATTTTGATAAGGGTCAGCTTGTCAGCATTGTCAGTTGACAGGCGAGTGCGCTTATCAGCTATAATTCCCCCAGCGGCACTAAAAACACGCTCCGATAGCACGCTATTAGCAGGGCAGGCCAGGACCTCCAAGGCGTACAGAGCGAGTTCATTCCAAGTGTCCAGCTTGGATACCCAATAATTAAAAGGCACAGAGGAATCACGGAGGACGCTGGTACGATTGGCAAGGTACTCCCTCACCATCTTTTGAAACTTTCCACTCCTTGTGAGAGTACCCCGCGCCTCAGGGCCTGTAAGCTGGGCGGGTGTCAGAAAACTGTCCCAGAACGTTGACAGTGTTCCCCTGCCTCTGCTGGATTGGAGTTGCATCTCTCTCGCCTGTACGCCTTGGTTGGGCAACGAACTGTGACCTCTGCCGCTAGCGTGTTCAGATGGGAATTTTTTTAAGAGTTCTGCAGCAAGGGCCTTCTGGTATTGCCCCATTTTTGTAGACCTCTCCACCTCAGGAATAAGAGAGTGAAAGTTCTCCTTGTAGCGGGGGTCTACAAGTGTCACCAACCAGTAATGACTGTCACCCAACATTTTGACGATGCGAGGGTCACGGTTAAGGCAGCGTAACATAAAGTCAGCCATGCGTGCCAGACTGGTAACGGGCAAGATTTCCGTGTCCTCACCAAGATGACGACTGAACATGCTCTCCTCCTTCTCCTCCTCCTCTTCCTCCCCCCCCCTGTCCTCAGGCCACCCACGCTGAACCGACGGTATGACACTTGTACAGGTACTACCGTCTACAACGCATGATAGCAGCTCCTGTTCTTCCTCCTCCTCCTCCTCTCCCTCATTGTCCCCCAATGCACTGGGCTGTGTGTAATCGCCCGCTACGGCTTCTTGATCCATCTCATCATACTCTGGCTGCAATGCCTCCTCTTTAATTCTCTGCAGAGAGCGTTGCAAAAGACAGACAAGTGGGATGCTGACACTAATGATGGCGTCATCGCCACTCACCATCTTGGTGGCCTCCTCAAAGTTTGTCAGGATGGTACATATGTCAGACATCCAGGTCCACTCCTGAGGTCTCATGTGTGGAGTCTGACCTGAATATCGACGGCCTTGTTGCAGCTGGTACACAACTGCTCTCTTCTGCTCACAAATCCTTTGCAACATGTGGAGGGTAGAGTTCCAACGTGTGGGGACATCACACACCAGTCGGTGTGCCGGAAGCTGCAAACGCTGCTGCAACACAGCAAGGGCGGCAGAAGCTGTAGCCGACTTGCGAAAATGAGCTGACAGGCGGTGTACTTTCAAGAGCAGATCTGGCAACTCGGGGTACGATTTAAGAAACCGCTGAACCACGAGGTTAAGCACATGAGCCAGGCATGGTACGTGTGTGATCTCACCTCGCCTCAGAGCCGCCACCAGGTTACGGCCATTGTCACACACGACCATGCCGGGATGTAGGTTCAGCGGTCTCAGCCACAGATCTGCCTGCTCTTTCACAGCTGTCCACAACTCACAAGCAGTGTGAGGTTTATCACCTAAGCTTATGAGTTTCAGCACAGCCTGTTGCCGCTTGGCGGAGGCAGTACTGCAATGCTTCCAGCTTGTAACTGATGTGGTGATATCTGAGATGGAGGCTGAACATGAGGAGGAGGAGGAGGAGGAGGATGCGCAGGAGCTGTACACTGTGGGGGCAACTCTGACTGACATAGGGACCGCAATCCTCGGTGTGGGGAGGATGTGTTCCGTCCCAAGGTCCGACTGGGTCCCGACTTCCACTATGTTTACCCAGTGTGCCGTCAGAGATATGTACCGTCCCTGGCCACAAGCACTTGTCCACGTGTCCGTTGTCAGGTGGACTCTCCCAGTAACTGCGTTGTTGAGGGCACGGCAGATGCTTTGGGACATGCGCTTGTGTAGTGCGGGGATTGCACACCGGGCAAAATAGTGTCGGCTGGGGACCGAGTACCGAGGGACGGCCACCGCCATAAGATTGCGGAAGGATTCCGTCTCCACCAGCCTAAAAGGCAGCATTTCCAATGCAAGCAGTCGTGAAATGTGCGAATTTAGGACTGTGGCCTGTGGGGCGCTAGCTGCGAATTTCCGCTTTCGTTCAAAGGTCTGGGATATGGACAATTGAACGCTGCGGTGGGACGTGGACGTGGATGCTGTTTCTTGAGAAACTGCCATAACAAGTGAAGACTGAGAGGAGGGGGCATCTTTACATGCAGTATGGACAGGGGATTGCCTTGCACACACAACAGGGGAAGAAGCAGTGGTGACACCCGCTGACACTGGTCGTGGACCCTGGGTTTCGCCCCACAAAGTTGGGTGCTTTGCTGCCATGTGCCTGATCATGCTGGTGGTGGTCAGGCTGGTAGTTTTGTCACCCCTGCTGATGCTGGCATGGCAGGTGGAACATATGGCCTTTTTGGGGTTATCAGCAGAGTCTTTAAAAAAATTCCAGACTCTGGAAGACCTACCGCTTGTACTGGCAACGTCCCTCGTGTTGGTGTTACGGGGAACGGTTGCCTGCCTTCTGTCTGCGGCCACCACACTGCTTCTTCCTGCCTGTTGGGGTACTCTGCCTCCATCCCCCTGTGTGCTGCTGGCCTCACTCTGCATGTCCTCCTTCCACGTTGGGTCAGTTACTAGATCATCCACCACCTCCTCCTCTTCCACTTGCGCACCACGATCCTCCTCCTCACTTCCTGGCAATTGTGTCTCGTCATCGTCCACCTCTTGTGACAGATTGCCAACGTCGACTTCCTTTGGCCGTGGCTGTTCAAATATTTGGGCATCGCAACATGGGATCTCCTCTTCCACCACTTCAAGCGTATCAGGCGAGGGGCCCAAATATGGAAATGGACCAGTGAACAGCTCTTCAGAGTGTCCAAGTGTGGGATCACTTGCTGTCTGACGACACTCGGCATGGTGGGAGGAAGGAGCATCAGGGTGAGGAGGAGTATGCGGTCGAGACTCACGGCTACTAAGAGTTGACCGTGTGGAAGACAGACCGGAGGTGGTGGTGCCCAGGTAACTGGAAGTATTGTCTGCTATCCAATTAATAACCTGTTCACACTGATCTGTTCTCAATACTGGAGTTGTTCTGTGCTTCCCTAGTAATTCGGTCAAGAAGTGGGAGCGAGAAGATGTGGCTGTTGGTTGTGGCACATTTTCACCTTGGCCACGGCCCCGTCATCTGCACGAACCATCACCAGAAAGTCCACTTCCACGTCCCTTGCCACGCGCCTTGCCCATTGTAAATGAAGTAAAATAGCTTACACTTGCACTATCAATGGAAAAAGGGTAATAAAGAGTAGATTAGAACCGTGGAAGAGGAAAACCACAGTTATTGTTTACTGGGGTATACCACACTTTTTTAAATAGAGATATTTGCGGCTGAACAGTGAGCGACACACTCAAACTGCTTTTTTTTTAGATACCAAAGGCCCAAAACTGGATAGTACAGCGATTTGACCCGTGGAACTGCGAAACCACACTGGGATGTCGGGCCTACACAAGACTATTTTCAACAGATATATTTTTGTGTCACAACAGTCAGGAGACACTACTGTTTTTCTTTACGGAAAAAACTACCAAAACCTGAATAATAGAGATTTTTTACTGTGGAACAGCAAAACCACAGTTATAATTTACTGGTGTATACCAGGCTTTTTAAAATATATATATATTTGCGGCTGAACAGTGAGCGACACACTCAAACTGTTTTTTTTAGATACAAATGGCCCAAAAGTGGATAATACAGAGGTTTGTACCGTGGAACTGCAAAACCACACTTGTATTTCTCGGGCCTACACCAGACCATTTTCAACAGATATATTTGTGTCTGAAAAATCAGGGAGACACTATTTTTTTTTTTTTTTTACAGCAAAAAAAGCAAAAAGCAGGATAATAGAGATTTTTTACCGTGGAACAGCAAAAGCACACTTCTGTCTCTCTGGCCTACACCAGACTATTTTCAACAGATATATTTGTGTCTGAAAAATCAGGGAGACACTATTATTATTTTTATACAGCAAAAAATGCCAAAAACAGGATAATAGAGATGTTTTACCGTGGAACATCAAAACCACAGTAATAATTTACTGGTGTATACCAAGCTTTTTAAAATATATATATATTTGCGGCTGAACAGTGAGCGACACACTCAAACTGTTTTTTTTAGATACAAATGGCCCAAAAGTGGATAATACAGAGGTTTGTACCGTGGAACTGCAAAACCACACTTGTATTTCTCGGGCCTACACCAGACTATTTTCAACAGATATATTTGTGTCTGAAAAATCAGGGAGACACTATTTTTTTTTTTTACAGCAAAAAATGCAAAAAGCAGGATAATAGAGATTTTTTACCGTGGAACAGCAAAAGCACACTTCTGTCTCTCTGGCCTACACCAGACTATTTTCAACAGATATATTTGTGTCTGAAAAATCAGGGAGACACTATTATTATTTTTATACAGCAAAAAATGCCAAAAACAGGATAATAGAGATGTTTTACCGTGGAACATCAAAACCACAGTAATAATTTACTGGTGTATACCAGGCTTTTTAAAATATATATATATTTGTGGCTGAACAGTGAGCGACACACTCAAACTGTTTTTTTTAGATACAAATGGCCCAAAAGTGGATAATACAGAGGTTTGTACCGTGGAACTGCAAAACCACACTTGTATTTCTCGGGCCTACACCAGACTATTTTCAACAGATATATTTGTGTCTGAAAAATCAGGGAGACACTATTTTTTTTTTTTTTACAGCAAAAAATGCAAAAAGCAGGATAATAGAGATTTTTTACCGTGGAACAGCAAAAGCACACTTCTGTCTCTCTGGCCTAAACCAGACTATTTTCAACAGATATATTTGTGTCTGAAAAATCAGGGAGACACTTATTATTCTTATACAGCAAAAAATGCCAAAAACAGGATAATAGAGATGTTTTACCGTGGAACATCAAAACCACAGTAATAATTTACTGGTGTATACCAGGCTTTTTAAAATATATATATATTTGCGGCTGAACAGTGAGCGACACACTCAAACTGTTTTTTTTTAGATACAAATGGCCCATAGAACTGCAAAACCACACTTCTATTTCTCTGGCCTACACTAGACTATTTTCAACAGATATATTTGTGTCTGAAAAATCAGAGGCACACTTTTTTTGGGGGGGGGGGGGGGCACCAAAAGGTTAATAAGATGGGTATTTGTACATTCTGAAGGAGGGAAAAAAAAAGAGGATTTAGATAAAAAAAAAGGATTTTACCTGGCCCCCGGGACCTGGAGCTAAGTCCAGCAATTTCAGCAACAGAAGCAGCACACAGGACTGTAATGCAGCGTTTGCTGGTATAACCACTGCGTCTCCTATACAGCCTGCCTGCCTGCCTGATATACCTGGGATGGATATTAGTCCTGAGAAGGACTGTTTGTTTGATCTGGCAGCCTTTACAGACCCTACACTAACTATTTTGCAGGATATATCTCTCCCTAAATCAGCAGCGCTGTCCCTACACTGTCTGATCCGGAGCGACTGTGTCCAAGATGGCGGCGCCCGGTTTTAAATACTCGAGGTGACGCTGTGCGGCCAGCCAATCACTGTAATGCCCACAAACAACATGGCTGCGGCATTACAGTGACTGGCTGGCAATCCCTGCATGTTCATTGGCTCTGTAAAGAGCGCCAAACATGCAGGGCGGAGACCCGAGCTCCCGCCCGAGTAACCCGGAAATGCTCGGTGCTCGCCGAACATCCCGAGTAGCGTGATGCTCGGGTGAGTACCGAGCAGTGTCGAGCATGTTCGCTCAACACTAGTGGCTAACTAAATACTTCCCCCCCCACTGTATAGGGATAAAACATAGCTTTTATTCCATCCTTAATATCACATAGCCGGGGTACAAAAACGTCTACCTCATTTTTGTACCCTGGCTATGTGATTTTAAGGATGGAATAAAAGCTATGTTTTATGCCTATATAAACTCTCTGGTGCCTCTGAATTTTTGGATTCTGTATTGCACAGAGTGTCTCATTACAGATTTTGAGCGCATGGCCTTTCAGTGTGCATGAGACCTTAAGACGTAATAATTAAATTGTTGAGCTATACATATCTTTCAATTTGTATAATTTTTGTAACTTAATATGCAAGATTTTTCTCAGAATAGGCAAGAATTTATAAAAAAAAATGAAAAAACACTATAGGCGTTTTTGGTCCCTGGCTGTGTGATTTTAAGGATGGAAAGAAAGCTACGTTTCATCCCTATATATACTCTCTGGTGCCTCGGAATTTTTGGATTCTTTATTGCTTTGTACCTTGTGGGGGGTCATGCTGAGTCTGCACGGGGACACCACTGGTACATAAGAATTGCTCACTGGATCGAGACCCTCTGTGCAACCAGAATTTTCCTCTATGTAACAGAAAACGGTAGAGATGTTCATATGTAGGCCTCTAAATGACATTGGTGGTGTACAGTGGTATGATAGGATCCCATACACTTCTATGGCTGCTATATTGCATATTAACATTGGAAACACTACAAAGCTGTAATGTGGTAGTATGCAAGAGCCCTAAAGTGAATTTCCACCTTTTATCATAATATCATTTTTTAGGACCACAATTGTATGCTGATTAATAGAGCTCTATTTTTCTGATACAGAGCTCCAAATCACCTGCACTGATATACATTTTGAACATAACATGCTGACTATCAGAAGCCTTTCTCATTGAATTTAATATGCACCACTTTGTAATAAGCCCCAATGCTCCCATAACGGTTGACTTCTGGTACCCATCATTTTTGAACTATGTCTATAGTCAATTCTTATCTACTGTTTATTTAACTGTTTAGTTGTTAAAATTGGCACTCAAATCGAAAAACTAACAATTTTGCAGGAATATTTCAAGAATGTTCTTTCCTTTCTTCTAATAATATGTGTTGATTGTAGATCTGCCTTGTAACTGTCGCAAAAAAAGTATGATTTCATCAAAAACTATGTCTAGGAATTAAGAGCTCTGTATCAGAAAAATGGAACTTCGGACACTACAAAATAATAATAATAATAATCTTTTAATTTATATAGCGCCAACATATTCTGCAGCGCTTTACAATTCAGACAACTTACAGACATTATGGGCACTGTCCCACTGGGGCTCACAATCTACATTCCCTATCAGTATGTCTTTGGAGTGTGGGAGGAAACCGGAGAACCTGGGGGAAACCCACACAAACACGGGGAGAGCATACAAACTCCTTGCAGATGTTGTCCTTGGTGGGATTTGTACCCAGGACCCCAGTGCTGCAAGGCTGCAGTGCTAACCACTGAGCCACCGTGCTGCCAAAACATATGTTAACAAGCTAACCAGCAGACGTAGATCGTTCAGCCTATTTATTATTCTATCTGTATTTCCTACCTATAAAATTGTTGTTTTTTAAAGAAGGCAGGTATGTTTATCTAATCCCAGACAACCCCTTTAACTATTTAAGAACTTTTTCATTTTTTGTGATCTATAAGGAGATATAGCTTTGAATGACACCATCTAAAGTACTGAGAAATGGGAAAAAATTCCAAGTGGAGTGAAATGGTGAAAAAAAAACCAATGCAATTCTGCCAATGTTTTTTGGGTTTTATTTTACAGCGTTCATTGTGCAGTAAAAATAACTTGTGAATATGATTCTCCATGTAAGTACAACCACTGTAATATCAAACTTCTACGTTTTTGCTTCATATTTTAGTGGTTAAAAAATTCAGAAGTTTAAAAAAATAAAAAATTGTTTGTGTTGCAATTTTCTAGGTCCCGTCCTTTTTAATTTTTCAATCCTTGGAGTAGTATATTTTTACATTTTTTATTTTTTTATAGGAAGAGAGGGTGATTTAAACTTTTATATTTATATATTTAAAATATTTACTTAATTTTTTAGTCCCCCCCATTTAAGTTCCGCTGTCAGTCATTGTCTTCTAAATGGTTAACAACAGTGATCAGAGCTAGCTCCGGGAGCTGATATTGCGGGCAGATGCCGACTATGTAGCACAGCTGGCATCAGCCAGGTATAAAGATAGCTCAGCCCTGAGCCTGGCCTGATTTATAGACTCCCCACCTGTGAAGAAAATGTAGCTTGTTAAGGGGTAAAATATACATTTTTTGCATGTTGATATGGACATTGTGAATGTTTGCATGTCATGTGTGCTAAAGTTCTGATATCTTCCAAGGTACTTCTTCCATGTACGTTACATCACTTTTACATAAATTTATATTTTGGAACAATTAGATTTTCGTTTCTTATATCTTGATGCTCATTTCTTTGAAACTAATGAATAGACTAAAAGTCTCCTATACACATTAAATAGCTGTATGCCGGATGAATGCTCGGCCCACGGCTTTTCCTTCCAACTCCTGCATACACAGGAGCTGTTTTCCTCAGACGTCCATGTGCAGACTCCTTGGCCATTGGAAATCCAAGGTGCCAGAACCTTCTGTCTCATGATATCATCTGTTGGGGAGATCCAGGAGGCCCCCGTACACATTAGACTGCTGGCTTATCCTGCTGACATTGGCGGCTTTGTAAGGGTCGCACGTGCCAAGGTGTTCTGTAATGACCAGTAACATGGGTTCTTCTGGGTGTGTGTGTGATGTTATTCCCTTTTGATGCTACTACTATGTAAAGCAATAGCGAAGAAGGATTCAGCCCACTTTATTAAAAAAAATTAACTTTACTCTATTGTGCAGACTAGCTTGTATCAACACTCAAGGTTCTAGTTATAGACTAAACTTTAACCTTTTGCCAGACTGTTTTGCATACTCAATTAATGCTTGGTCATTCTTCAATTACCTGCAGCTCGGAGCGAGGCACATGTCTCCTCCTTTTATGCCCCTCCGCGCTACATGAGAGTGTGGGTCCTGGCTGGTTGTGTGAGTTCGTGCCGTGAGGACCTTGCACTCATGCAGGCCACCTGTAGCTGGTGGTTTGACCGGCCAGGACCGTAGGTTCCACAGTACAATAAAGGAGACTTCTGTATCAAAACATAGTCTTTACTAAACGGTAACTTGGTAAAAGTTATTTACAAGGAATAGCGGGTACAAAGTCTTATAAACTTTTCCTTTGCAGTATAAAGCATTTTCATACACAAAATAACCTTCCTCTGTAGTGAACTCCAGGGCCGATAAAGCACACTGTTTCACCCTACTTTATCACAGCCTAGCTTGTCACCACAGCCCTAATCAGCAAGTCTTTCTACTTGTTCAGCGGTTCCGCATCCTATTTCTTCTACTACTGGCACCCTGGAACTACCGCTCGGGACCCCCCACTAGTCCCACAAACTAAGTTCTGTTTAGGTCCGTTACCTAAAGCGTTTCTCGTGACACGTCAACCTATTCAAGGACCCCTTTTCTGGAAGGCCACTCTGTCTTGTCGGTCACTTCAGGATCTCGTTATCCCTCGCCTCAGTTTCCTCTTGCTATGGATCACTCCTTGACAGCACTGATCACTTTACACTGTAAACTCCAACTATCAACAGGAAGCAGTAACTTGCTCTAACACTAAGCTCCTCCCACTGTGGGCGAGTTCCAACATTAACTGCCTCTGACCCTGCAATCTGTTGCTGGGCAAACTTAACCTTTCACCCAGTCCTATGCAAACATTACTATAAATTATTCATTACCAACATTACCTATAACACTGCTACACACTATGCATATTACACTTACAATACATTGCACATTACAACAAAAAAACTTGTCTTCGGGGAGGAAACGTGGGCAGCATGTCCATTTCATTACACACCAACAATTAGCAGTACATTGTGCCCAAACCTCACTCTACAGTGATCAACATATGAAATGTGTACTACAATTACAGAACAATATCACCAACCAGGAAGCATTCCCTTCTGCTCTCTAAACCACCCTTCAATGCAGGGTTGCAAAAGTGTTAAAGGGGTTGTCCACTACTTATTATCCCCTCCCCAATGTAACATAAGTCCCATAATTGTTTTTGTAATTACCTTCTGTTGCAGTTACTGCCTGTGAGCGGCGCTATCGCTGGCCACTCACAGGCATCACGTGACCCCCGGCTGCAGCTGGCACTGACATCCGCTGACGTCACGACAAGTCCAGGCTGCAGCCGAAGGTCTTTCTTCTGCGTTCCACCGGTGGATGCTGGGTTGTAGGTGGGGTTACCCCACACGTCACACCCAGTATCTACCGCGCGCTCTCTCTCTCCTCATTCATCGGGAAAGCGCACGGCGGATTCTGGGTGTGACATGCGGGGAAACCCCGCCCACAACCCAGCAGCCACCGCGGAGACCCCAGCGCTGAGTCACGCCTCACTTGTCATGACGTCAGCGCGGGGTCACGTGATGCCTGTGAGCGGCCACCGATAGCGCCACTCACAGGCATTATCAGCAACAGAAGGTATTTACAAGTCTTAGGGGCCCCAGGGGGATACATTGGGGGGGGATAAAGTACTGGACTTCTTTAACTCCCTTTCCGTTTGCGCATGACCAGTGGGCAATCTAAATTAGTGACTGACAGTTTCCCACTTGTCGTGATGTCAGCGCGGGGTCACGTGATGCCTGTGGCCACCAATAGCGCTGCTCACAGGCAGGACCTGCAACAGAAGGTAATTACAAAGACACTTATGGGCCCCGGAGGGATACATTGGGGGCATAATAAAAAGTTGTGCCAACTTTTTTAACTCTTCTGTGCTTTGCATCTACTCCAGGGGTGCACAACCTATAGCCCAGGGGCCACATGCAGCTCGCGATGCCATTCTGTGCGGCCCAAAACCATATGCAGAATACAATGCTCGTCTGACAGGTTAACAATATGTGGGCAGCCACACACAGAAGAGTAGTGGTAAGTAGATGAGGAGCAGGGACTGGCAAATATAACGGTGCCCTGTGTAGACCTCTCTGCATGCCTCAGGAGAATGAGGTTTCATCACCCATTTGGCAGCAGAAAGTAGTATGTGAGTTAAACAAGTGGCCTTCTGTGTCTGTGGCTCCACTGTAGTTTATGGGAGTTCTTAATCATTAGGCAGTAAACAAAAAAACCCATGATCTATTGTAGAGAGTCATGTGCATGCTTGACCTCTTCCTCTTTAGGACCTCTTCACAGTTTTTTACGAGGATTCTGAAGCAAAATTTTACTGCAAATCCACATAAAAATGCTTCAAATAGTCTTTGAATACGCTTCCTATCAGTTTTACTGCAAAATGTTCAAAATAACATGAAATAGTACTATGTGCACTAATGGAGCTTTTCCCATCAGAATGAACTGGAAACTTACTCAAACAGTACGTGGATTTAGGAGCAGAAACTATTTCTATCTCCTTGGAAAAAAACTAATTGTAAACATATCATTATAGTGCTGTTTTTTGAGGTAATAGTCTTGTAAGTAGAATTTGTACCTATCTGATATTTACGGTATATATAGATAGATAGATAGATAGATAGATAGATAGATAGATAGATAGATAGATAGATATTGTTACAGAATCACTGGTATAATATATGAGGAGAGGTACAGTTAGGTCCATATATATTTGGACAGAGACAACATTTTTCTAATTTTGGTTCTAGACATTACCACAATGAATTTTAAACAAAACAATTCAGATGCAGTTGAAGTTCAGACTTTCAGCTTTCATTTGAGGGTATCCACATTAAAATTGGATGAAGGGTTTAGGAGTTTCAGCTCCTTAACATGTGCCACCCTGTTTTTAAAGGGACCAAAAGTAATTGGACAATTGACTCCAAGGCTTTTTCATGGACAGGTGTGGGCAATCCCTTCGTTATGTCATTCTCAATTAAGCAGATAAAAGACCTGGAGTTGATTTGAGGTGTGGTGCTTGCATTTTGAAGGTTTTGCTGTGAAGTAAACATGCAGTCAAAGGTGCTCTCCATGCAGGTGAAACAAGCCATCCTTAAGCTGCAAAACCAGAAAAAAACATCCGATAAATTGCTACAATATTAGGAGTGGCAAAATCTACAGTTTGGTACATCCTGAGAAAGAAAGAAAGCACTGGTGAACTCATCAATGCAAAAAGACCTGGGCGCCCACGGAAGTCAACAGTGGTGAATGATCGCAGAATAATCTCCATGGTGAAGAGAAACCAACAGCCAACCAAGTGAACAACACTCTCCAGGAGGTAGGCGTATCAATATCCAAATCTACTATAAAGAGAAGACTGCATGAAAGTAAATACAGAGGGTTCACTGCACGGTGCAAGCCACTCATAAGCATCAAGAATAAAAAGGCTAGACTGGACTTTGCTAAGCAACATCTAAAAAAGCCAGCACAGTTCTGGAAGAACATTCTTTGGACAGATGAAACCAAGATCAACCTCTACCAAAATGATGGAAATAGAAAAGTATGGTGAAGGTGTGGTACAGCTCATGATCCAAAGCATACCACATCATCTGTAAAACACGGCGGAGGCAGTGTGATGGCTTGGGCATGCATGGCTGCCAGTGGCACTGGGTCACTAGTGTTTATTGATGATGTGACACAGGACAGAAGCAGCCGAATGAATTCTGATGTATTCAGAGCCATACTGTGTGCTCAGATCCAGCCAAATGCAGCCAAACTGATTGGTCGTCGTTTCATACTACAGATGGACAATGACCCAAAACATAAAACCAAAGCAACCCAGGAGTTTATTAAAGCAAAGAAGTGGAATATTCTTGAATGGCCAAGTCAGTCACCTGATCTCAACCTAATTGAGCATGCATTTCACTTGTTAAAGACTAAACTTCAGACAGAAAAGCCCACAAACAAACAGCAACTGAAAACCACCGCTGTGAAGGCCTGGCAGAGCATCAGAAAGGAGGAAACACAGCGTCTGGTGATGTCCATGAGTTCAAGACTTCAGGCAGTCATTGCCAACAAAGGGTTTTCAACCAAGTACTAGAAATGAACATTTTATTTACAATTATTTAATCTGTCCAATTACTTTTGGTCCCTTTAAAAACAGAGTGGCACATGTTAAGGAGCTGAAACTCCTAAACCCTTCATCCAATTTTAATGTGGATACCCTCAAATGAAAGCTGAAAGTCTGAACTTCAACTGCATCTGAATTGTTTTGTTTAAAATTCATTGTGGTAATGTCTAGAACCAAAATTAGAAAAATTTTGTCTCTGTCCAAATATATATGGACCTAACTATACCTCTCCTCATATATTATACCAGTGATTCTGTCACAATATCTATCTATCTATCTATCTTGGGGTTAACTCTTTTAAAGGGTGTGGTTTTATGGGAATGACATAGGGATGGGAGGGAAGACATTCCCCTACCTTCCCTCAGGGTGTGGCTGAGCAGGGTAAAATGGTCAGTCAGCTTTGTTTTTCTGGAGTGTGTGGTCTGGAGAGTGAAGTCTCCAGGCTGTGTTTGGGTGAAACTAGAGAGAGCCACATCGAAGGACTGGTGTTTCTGAAGACTTCACTGTGCTACCTGCAGAGGGCAGAGCCTCGCTTAATATTGGACTCTGTCATACCTTATCTTTTTGTTTCTCCCGTTAACTCTGAAAGGGTCTGTTTATTTTTATGGAACACTATTAGAAAATGGCAGAAACCCAAGATGACTGTCAATCTTCCTCGGTCTGGGGCTCCATGCAAGATCTCGCCTGGTGGGGTAAGGATGATTCTGAGAAAAGTCAGAAATCAGCCCAAAACTACACAAGAGAACCTGGTCAATGACCTGAAGAGAGCTGGGACCACAGTCTCAAACATTACCATTAGTAACACACGACACAGTCATAGTTTAAAATACTGCAGGGCACGCAAGGTC
The DNA here is from genome assembly GCF_046119375.1 of Phyllobates terribilis. NCBI lineage: Eukaryota > Metazoa > Chordata > Amphibia > Anura > Dendrobatidae > Phyllobates > Phyllobates terribilis. Next base: position 793,554,349 of record NW_027362762.1, on the reverse strand, counting down.
CCCCCTGCTCATGTCAGCACATGTCCAGGCCCGTTTGAAGTTTGCCAATGACCATCTGGATGATCCAGAGGAGGCATGTGAGAAGGTCATGTGGTCAGAAGAGACCAAAATATAATTTTTTGGTATCAACTCCACTTCCCGTATTTGGAGGAAGAAGAAGGATGAGTACAACCCCAAGAACACCGTTCCAACCATGAAGCATGGTGGAGAAAACATCATAATTTTGTGGTGCTTTTCTGCAAAGAGGACAGGATGACTGCACCAAATTGAAGGGAGGATGGATGTGGTCATGTATCAAGAGATGGGTCGTGGCTGGGTCTTCCAGCATGACAATGACCCGATACATACAGCCAGGGCAGCTAAGGAGTAGCACTGTAAGAAGCATTTCAAGGTTCTGCAGTGGCCTAGCCAGTCTCCAGACCTGAACCCAAAGAAAATCTTTGGAGGGAGCTGAAACTTAATGTTACCTAGCGACAGCCAAGAAGCCTGAAAGATCTAGAAAAGATCTGCATGGAGGAGTGGTCCAAAATCCCTGCTGCAGTGTGTGAAAACTTGGTCAAGAACTAAAGGAAACGTCTGACCTCTGTAATTGCATAAAAAGGTTTCTGTACCAAACATTAAGTTCTGTTTTTATTTTGTAGCAAATACTTATTTCATGCAATAAAATGCAAATTAATTATGTAAAAATCATACAATGTGATTTGCTGGATTTTTTTAAGATTATGTCTCTCACAGTTGAAGTGTACCTACAATAAAAATTACAGACCTCTCCATTATTTGTAGGTGGGAAAACTTGGAATCAGTGTATCAAATACTTATTTTCCCCACTGTATATGGGCATGCAGGTCATAGAATTAAAAAAATAGAATTAGTCCTTACCGGTAATTCGGTTACTAGAAGCCTTCCACGACAGCATTGGAGGATGTTGTCCACGCCCTATTGGGGGACAGGAACATAGAGATTAAAAGCCCCTCCCCACCGTCAATCCCCAGTGTTTACCAAGATCACCTGGAAAAATGGTTACCTGACAGTTATATGGAATCCAAAGGGAGGGAAATTCGTGCTGTCGTGGAAGGCTTCTAGAAACCGAATTACCGGTAAGGACTAATTCTATTTTCTCAATACGCCTTCCACGACAGCATTGGAGGAATACCAACAATATTTTATTAGGGAGGGACAATAGCTTGTAGGACTTTCCTACCAAAGGTTAAATCCCTAATGGATAATAAGTTTAATCTATAATGTTTAGAAAACGTATGAAGGGAAGACCATGTAGCTGCCCTGCAAATCTGCTCAGTAGAAGCGCCCGCTCTTTCGGCCCATGAAGTTGATGTGGATCTTGTAGAATGAGCCTTTAAGGCAATCCTTGGATTCATTTGTTGATTGCTATAAGCTTCCCCAATTGCCTTTTTGATCCAGTTTGCTATAGTGGACTTAGCTGCCTTCCTTCCTCTGTTCTGCCCTGAGTGCTGTATAAATAGGTTTCCATCCAATCTCCAAGACTCAGTTCGTTGAAGATAATAAAGGATAGTTCTGCGGACATCTAGGAGGTGGAACTCTGCTTCCTTTGGATTGGAAGGATTCTGGCAGAAGGAGGGAAGGATGATTTCCTGGGAGCGATGGAAGTCCGTAACTACCTTTGGGAGAAATGAAGGGTCCAGGCGAAGTGTAATTCTACCTTCGGTCACATTCATGTGAGGTTCTCTGATAGAAAGGGCCTGAAGTTCTCCTACTCTCCGTGCTGAAGTGATGGCTACTAAGAAGGCAGTCTTATGAGAGAGAGTCTGTATTGAGCTAGAGGATAGAGGCTCAAAGGGAGAGAGGGTTAAACCCTTGAGTACCACATTTAGATCCCAGGATGGGACCTGAGACTGAATTTTTGGTTGAAGTCTGAGTGCTGAAGTTATGAATCTCTTGATCCACCTATGAGAGGCCAAATCTTGGTCGAATATGGAACTTAGGGATGAAATCTGCACCTTAAGAGTGCTGGGTTTGAGACCCAACTCCAATCCACTCTGTAGAAAATCAAGGATCCGAGCAATGTTGGGATGTGAGGTATCAGGAGTATCCGGAGCGTACCATGATAGGAATTTTTTCCATATTTTGCCGTATATCGCGTTGGTTACTGGCTTCCTACTCTGTTGAAGAGTTTTTATAACTTCTTCCGAGAGACCTTTGGATCGTAAGATCTGAGCTTCAGTAACCAGGCTGCCAGGTTTAGCCACTGAGGATTGGGATGGAACAGGGGCCCTTGAGAGAGAAGCTTGTTGACCTGTGGTAGTATTACCGGACCCTCTAGGCAGAGTTCTGTGATGGCCCCGAACCAAGGCCTTTTGGGCCACAGAGGGGCCACCAGAATTGTTGCCACTCTCTCTATCCTGAATTTCTGGATGGTTCTTGCTATCAGCGGTATCGGAGGGAACACATAGACCAACCTGAAATGCCAGGGATGGGCTAATGCGTCCAAATTCATGGCCTTGTCTCGTCTGTCCAAAGAAAAGAAGAGGGGAAATTTTGCGTTTGACCGACTGGCAAAGAGATCTACCTCGGGGAGACCCCATTTGGCTACCAGCGACTGGAAAATCTGAGGATTCAGGCTCCATTCTCCTGGCTGGATATCTTCCCTGCTTAGAAAGTCGGCTTGGACGTTGTTTGAGCCTTCCAGGTGGATTGCTGAAAGTGATAGATGTTGTTCTGCCTAAAAAAATATTTGGCCTCCAATCTGTTTTAGGCTGTGTACCTTCGTACCTCCTTGATGACGAAGGAAGGCAACTGTAGTCACGTTGTCCGAGAGAATCTTGATGTGAGAACCCTGGATTAAGTCGACCGCCGCTCTGAGCGTTTTTTCTACCGCCATTAGCTCCCTGAATTTGGAAGATCTGGCACTGATCTCGGGACTCAATCTGCCTTGAAAGGGAATCTGGGCCACCATAGCTCCCCAGCCTCGTAGACTGGCGTCAGTAGTCACTGTAATCAGAGGGTCCGGGGTCCAAGAAATCCCCCTCTGAAGATTTCGGGAGCTTAGTCACCAAGAAAGAGAAGCTTTTATCCGACCGGGGGTCCTGAACCGTTTGTTTAGTGAGTCCCTTTGTCTGTTCCAGGATCTTAGGATATGATCCTGGAGAGGCCTTGAGTGGGCCTGGGCCCACAACACCGACTGGATACAGGCTGTCATAGACCCCAATACAGACATTGTCGCTCTCAACGTTGGATTCTCTTGGCGTCTGAAATTTGAGATTTTGGAAATGAGAGTGGTCTGATGCTCCAATGGTAGAAAGGACATCTGTTTGTTGGAGTCCAGCAATACACCAAGGAATTTCCTCCTTGATGAAGGGAGGAGTTCCGATTTTTTTTAGGTTTGGAATCCGACCTAAAGACCGTAGGGTTCTTAAGGTTATAGAGACGTGAAGATTGAGAGTTGCTACTGAGGGAGCGACAATCAACATGTCGTCCAAGTATGGAATTATGCACACGCCCTGTTTCTGGATGAGTGCGATGACTTCTGCCATGATCTTCGTAAACACCCGGGGTGTTGAAGAGATGCCAAAGGGTAGTACGTTGTACTGGTAGTGAACTGTTATATTGTCCCTGAGGACTGCAAACCGCAGGAACTTTCTGTGGGACTGATGAATCGGCACATGGTAGTACGCATCCTTTAAATCTATGGTTGCCATGACGAAGTCTTTCCCTATTAGGGGAATAGTTGATTTTATAGACTCCATTTTGAAACGTCGGTATTTGATGTGATGGTTTAGGGACTTCAGGCTGATTATGATGCGTGGGGTCCCTGATGGTTTCCGTATTAGGAATATTTTTGAGTAGTTACTCGTCCCCTTCTGGCCAGGGGGAACTAGAGACACCACTCCCGAATCCAGAAGGTCTTTTAGGGTGACCGATAGGAGATCCTGAGCCCCCCGAGAGGGAAGGGACGTGACCCTCAGGATCTGAGGGGGGCGACTCTCGAATTCCAATAGAAGACCCTCCTCGATGGTATTGAGGATCCACTGGCAGGAAGATATTGCCTGCCACTGGGGAAAGAAATTCGAAAGCCGCCCCCCTACATGGACCAAGTCATTGCCTGTCCTGCTGCTGGTGTTGTTGCTGAGGTGCAAGGATGTTGCGACCCCTGCCGCCTTTGAGATAGCTCCAGCGCCCAGATTTTCCCTTTCCTCTATACTGTGAGGGGTGACTTTGGAAAGGCCGAAAGGAACGTTTCTTAGCCTGTTTCTGTTCAGGAAGTGTTTTCTTCCTGTCCGAGGCCTTTTCCAGGATTTCATCCAGGGCTGGGCCAAATACATATTTTCCTTGGAATGTAATGGAACAGAGCTTGACTTTAGAGGTGACGTCCCCACTCCATGTTTTGAGCCATAGTGCACGGCGAGCAGTATTGGACAGGACAGCTGCCCTGGCCGCGCTACAGACTGACTCAGCCGAGGCGTCCGCTAAGAAACCTGTGGCTTTTTGAAGGAGAGGGATGGAGTCAAGCAGGTCTGCCCTGGACGTGCCCTGAGACAGGTGTTCCTCTAGTTGGGTCAGCCATTTGAAGAGGGATCTGGCCACACAAGTCGAGGAAATATTGACTTTGAGAGAGGCAGAGGAGGTTTCCCATGATTTTTTAAGGACTCTTTCCATTTTGCGGTCCAAAGGATCCTTTAATTGGGACGAGTCCTCAAAGGGAAGTGAGGTTTTCCTCACTAACCTAGCCACCTGGATGTCTACTTTAGGGACTTCCCATTCAAAACCATCACCCTCTAACGGAAACCTATGTTTTAACTCCGAAGGGGTGGTGAGGCGATTTTCCGTGGACTCCCATTCCTGTCGGATGAGATCCCTAATTACCTCATGGACTGGAAACCCAGTCTGTTTTTTGGTTTTAAGACCCCTAAACATCTCGTCCTGAACAGAACAGGGAACCTCCACTTCTTCCAGCCCCATAGTGCCTCTAACAGCGTCCAGTAGTTCCTCTAAGTTGTCCGAGAAAAAATAATATCTACCGGTTTTGACTGCTTTGGCAGGCCCTACGGATGCCAATTCCTCAAAATCATCAGAGGCTGAGCTACTAGCATCCATAGAGACCACATCTGAGTCTTAACTCTTCCTGGAGGAGGAATAGACAGGCAGGGCAGCAAAGGAGGCCTGGACCTCCTGTCTAACCACCTGGACCTCCTGTTTAACGAGTGATCTAAGCTCCTCGATCAGTGAGGGGTTTTCTTCTCTAATTATTTTATCCATACAGGGCTGACACAACTTCTTCTTATAGGATGAGGACAGCTTTTTTGTACAGATGCCACATCTACGGGGCTGGTTTTTATCCTTCTTAGAAGCAGGGGCCTTGTCTTCCTAAGAAAGGGGAAGAGAAGGGGACCCATGTGAAATAGAAGGAGGGGAGATCTAGTGTCATCTAAAAGGAGGCCGAGATATCCCCATAGTGACCACCCAGGTACTACTCACTGTAGCTGAGGGCATGCTGGGCTCTGCAGATGCAGGGGTACAGGACCTATCACCTTCCATAGTGGGAATATGGTGGGAATAGCCTTACCTTTTGGTGTCTTCAGGCGGGTTTTAAATAAAACCGTGCCTCCCAGCAAGGGACCTCAGTCCCCTCCCCTTTCTGGTCACTTTTAAGGGCCAATCCAGATTGGTATGGGCCTTTGGTCCTGTCATTCAGCGTCCCATGTGGAACGCCCCGACGGGAGCTATGGGACCGCAGTGACATCAACCGGCGCACGCGCAAACCGCCTGACGGTCCAGGAGTGTGGAATCCACATGCAGCGTGGAACGCTCAGGCCGGAGCGGCAGGGCCCGCGGCGACGCCACTTCAGGCGCACACGCGGGGATGCCCGTGCGCGCGGCAACATCCGCGTTCCAGGAAAGAGAAGATGCCGGAGGGCAGGAGTGGCCTCCAGCATGAACGATCCCCTGGCTTGCTTTACCCTCAGTGGGGCACAGGAAGCCAGGGTGGTCCCCCAAAGGGGAGCAGCAAGGAGGGAGGAGGGAGCACCCCGACCGACCACTACCCAGCACACAGGTAAAGGAAATACAGCGCTGCCCTGCCGGCCCGACAGCACTGCAGGATCTCTCCATGCCCCAAGGGGGACAGGAAAACACTGGGGATTGACGGTGGGGAGGGGATTTTAATCTCTCTATATTCCTGTCCCCCAATAGGGCGTGGACAACATCCTCCAATGCTGTCGTGGAAGGCGTATTGAGAAATTATATCTGTGATCTTGATATGATATTCCAGAGAGGCACCGGCTCCATGTTTTTGTGGGCCCTGGGCGAAAGAGTCTCAGTGGGCCCCTTTAACACATACCAAGATTCATGATGCACAGATACCGCAGAGAAATTATATATATATATATATATATATATATATATATATATATATATATATATATAATTCCACAATAGCTCAGAAACTGGCGAATCGCTCCATACAGAATACTGGCCCCCAAAAAATGCTCCATACAGGATACTGGCCCCCATATAACACTCCATAAAGGATACTGGCCCCCTTATAACGCTCCATACAGGATACTGGCCCCCAAGTAATACTCCATGCAGGCTGTGCCCCCACATAATATGCTCCATGCAGGATGTCACCCCCCCTTTTAATGCCCCATGCAGGATGTGATGTCACTCCCCCCTTTTAATGCCCCATGCAGGATGTCACTCCCCTCCATATAATGCCCCACGCAGGATGTCACCCCCCCTTTTAATGCCCCGTGCAGGATGTCACCCCCTCTTTTAAATGCCCCATTCAGGATGTCACTTCCCCCCATATAATGCCCCATGCAGGATGTCACTTCCCCCTCATATAATGCCCCGTGCAGTATTTCACCCCCCCCTTTTAATGCCCCATGCAGGATGTCACCCTCCCATATAATGCCCCATGCCAACCATACATTAAAAAAAAAAAAAAAAAATACTCACCTCACTTCTCCTCACCTCCAGCATCCCCGGCGTCTTCCTGCTCTGCGCTGTGATGGCTCAGGAGAGGGCGCGGTGGAAAGACATCACAGCGCCTTCTGACCTGATGAGACGTCACAGTCAGAGGACGTGGAAGAGACCAGAGCTGCTGCGGAGGCACGGGGAGAGGTAAGTATTGTGCTGGGGCCCTGAGCAAGTGGGGGGGGGCGGGCGCTGACTCCGCTCATGGGTCCCATAGCGTGGCGGGGTGCCCGACGGTGAGTGGGCCCCCCCGCCTACTCAGGGCCCCGGCACTTGCCCGGGTGGTGGCGCCGGGCCTGTTCCAGAGAAATCCACATTTTTATTAATAAGTAAATGACCTATTAAAATCTAAAAATCAGACACTGATCTCCTTGAGAATCTGCTTCCAGAGCTTATTTAAATGAAAGGGGGAGTTACCAGTGTGAAACATGTACTGACTGACAGATTACACTACTGATCTACAAGTCTCACACTGGTAATGCCCTCTTCATATATAATAATACCTGGAGGCAAAATCTCAGGGACATTTGTGTCCTGCCCATATATCTTAACAGCTCATTTACAAATTAAGGAAAATATGAATTTCTATGGAATAAGACGTCAGATAGCAGATATCAATGAATCATTATATTCAGCTTTCTATGACCTACATGCCCATATAAAGAGCTTAGGAGGGGTGATCCTAAAGACAAATTTTCTTTAAGTATTCTCCAGGCATTACGAAGTTATGATTTTTACTTCATTGACCATGTCCTGCTTCCTTCTCTCCCAAACTCTATGTTTCAATATTGTTTCATTTCATTGTTTCTCTGGCTAGAGAGGCAATGTGTACTTTTGACAAGATGTCAACTCTGTATTCAAAGTACTGGAACCAAAGAAGTAGCGGGGAGTAGGCGTTGACCCATGGAGGATGAGTACCTGCTGAGTTTGTTATTTTATACATTTTACACAGTTTGAGGCCCACTTTCCCGAAAGTGGACAACCCCTTTAAAAAGCATGTACTGTGCATTGAAACAGCACTACAGCATAGTTTTTATGAGAAGAGGAAGAAAAATAAGGTATGAAAGTATGAACTATATTATAAAAAATCATAACTTTGTGATGCCTGGAGGATAACTAAATAAAAAAGTTTAGTTACTCTTTAAGTTTTGCATTTACAGAGGCTTGTGAAAGCATTCACCCCCTTGGCTTCTTACCTATTTTTAACCCTTTGTTCTAATTGTTAAATAAATTGTATACACCTTGATCCACCCTCACAAGCCAATACGGGTGCATCTCACTAAATTAGAATATCATCAAAAAGTTAATTTATTTCAGTTCTTCAATACAAAAAGTGAAACTCAAACATTATATAGAGTCATTACAAACAGAGTGATCTATTGCAAGTGTTTATTTCTGTTAATGTTGATGATTATGGATTACAGTCAATGAAAACACAAAGGTCATTATTAGAGATGAGCGTTGTTCGACTCGAACTGTTCGCCAATCTCAAATTCGAGCTGTTTTGGGCGGTGTTCGAGCCGTTCGGCGAACACGAACGATTTGAGAAAAATTCGGCTGTTCGAGGTTATGTTCGATAACTGTTCGTGCACCAAAATCATAACTGGATTTTTTCTCAGTAATGATGAAAATTAATGTTAACACGCAGTTTGAGTGTACAGCGGGGCGGGGGGAGGGGCAGGGGATGGATCTCTGCAGGAATAATGAAGATCTCCATTTTTTTTCTCTTTCCCGCATTTACAGTGGGGAGGTGCAATCTGTCAGCCTATCAGCAGCGCACACACGGAGCGAAGTGCTTTTTCTCACACAAGCAAGGGCATGTGTCATTGGCAGTGTATGTCACATGTCCTTGCCCTATAAGACCAAGCCATTTTCACCGTCGCCACCATTTTCTCACTGCTGCAGCTGCGTGTTAGACGGCACCGCTGTTGCTGTGTGCGCTATACCTTGTTAATTTCAAGCCAATTTTCGCACAAATCTACAGATAGCTTGGGAGTAGGGAATAGTTGTGATTGCAGTCCTTTTAAGGACTAGGTTACAGCATTTCCTACGACTTTTATCAGGCAGGTCTGTGCTCTTAAATAGATAGGTTGGGAGTAAAGACTAATTGTAATTGCAGTCCTTTTCAGGACTAAGTTACATCAGTTCCTATCAGTTTTTGCCAGGCAGGTCTGTGCCAGTGCTGTGCAAGTTTTTTTCACAGCATTTGGCTGAATCTAGCAAAGCTAATCCTTTTTGGCCTATTGCAGAGTGTGTTAGTCAGTGGAGTAGCCTATCTGTGTTGCAAGATATACCACCTGTGTATAGAATACCAATTTTTTTACTGCACCTAGTGAAGTAAAATCTTTTGGGCATAGCATCATTCTATTAGTCCATCTATACTGACCTCCATCAGCTTGCAAACTGAATATAATTTTTTTCTGCATCTAGCTCTGAAAAAATATTTGGGCTTCTAGCAGTGTGTGGGACTTGTTCTATTAGTCCATCTATACTGACCTCCATCAGGTTGCAAACTGAATATAATTTTTTTCTGCATCTAGCTCTGAAAAAATATTTGGCCTTATAGCAGTGTGTGGGACTTGTTCTATTAGTCCATCTATACTGACCTCCATCACGTTGCAAATTCAAAATAATTTTTTGTCTGCATCTAGCTCTGAAAAAATATTTGGCCTTCTTGCAGTGTGTGGAACTTTCTCTATTAGTACATCTATACTGACCTCCATCAGATTGCAAATTAAAAATAATTTTTTGTCTGCATCTAGCTCTGAAAAAATATTTGGCCTTCTAGCAGTGTGTGGGACTTTCTCTATTAGTCCATCTATACTGACCTCCATCAGGTTGCAAACTGAATATATTTTTTTTCTGCATCTACCTCTGAAAAAATATTTGGGCTTCTAGCTGTGTGTGGGACTTGTTCTATTAGTCCATCTATACTGACCTCCATCAGGTTGCAAACTGAATATAATTTTTTTCTGCATCTACCTCTGAAAAAATATTTGGGCTTCTAGCTGTGTGTGGGACTTGTTCTATTAGTCCATCTATACTGATCTCCATCAGGTTGCAAACTGAATATAATTTTTTTCTGCATCTAGCTCTAAAAAAATATTTGGCCTTCTAGCAGTGTGTGGGACTTTCTCTATTAGTCCATCTATACTGACCTCCATCAGGTTGCAAATTGAATATAATTTTTTTCTGCATCTAGCTCTGAAAAAATATTTGGGCTTCTAGCAGTGTGTGGGACTTGTTCTATTAGTCCATCTATACTGACCTCCATCAGGTTGCAAACTGAATATAATTTTTTTCTGCATCTAGCGCTGAAAAAATATTTGGCCTTCTAGCAGTGTGTGGGACTTGTTCTATTAGTCCATCTATACTGACCTCCATCACGTTGCAAATTCAAAATAATTTTTTGTCTGCATCTAGCTCTGAAAAAATATTTGGCCTTCTAGCAGTGTGTGGGACTTTCTCTATTAGTCCATCTATACTGACCTCCATCAGGTTGCAAATGAAAAATAATTTTTATCTGCATCTAGCTCTGAAAAAATATTTGGCCTTCTAGCAGTGTGTGGGACTTTCTCTATTAGTCCATCTATACTGACCTCCATCAGGTGGCAAATTAAAAATAATTTTTATTTGCATCTAGCTCTGAAAAAATATTTGGCCTTCTAGCAGTGTGTGGGACTTTCTCTATTAGTCCATCTATACTGACCTCCATCAGGTTGCAAATTAAAAATAATTTTTTGTCTGCATCTAGCTCTGAAAAAATATTTGGCCTTCTAGCAGTGTGTGGGACTTTCTCTATTAGTCCATCTATACTGACCTCCATCAGGTTGCAAACTGAATATATTTTTTTTCTGCATCTACCTCTGAAAAAATATTTGGGCTTCTAGCTGTGTGTGGGACTTGTTCTATTAGTCCATCTATACTGACCTCCATCAGGTTGCAAATTGAATATAATTTTTTTCTGCATCTAACCCAGCCAATAGTTTTGGCCTAATACCACAGTTTGGCCACTCAGCTCTGCTCGGTTCCCATCCATTGTTTTTTTGTGCAAACAACTCCAGAATTGTGAATTAGTTAACCACCAAAATGAGTGGAAAAAGGCCTGCTGCTGGTGGAAAGGGGAATAGGCGTGTTGGGAAGGGGAAAAAAGGTTGTGTCCGTGGGGTAGGTGTTAAAGCAACAGTAACATCTGCAGAAGAAAGACCATCTTCCAGCCAAACTAAAATGTCTACTTCTTTTAGCGGACAATGTGATAAGATCCCTTTCTTACGGCCACGCCAATCGCTACAAATTCCAGATGAGGCACAAAAACAGCAGGTGCTTCAACGGATATCAAATGTTCCTTTAAGTGGGCTCTCCTCCACATCAACTTCAACATCACAAATACTCCAGTCCTCAAAGGTGTCACCCCAATCGCACTTGCTTCCTCACAGCTCCCAAATCTCCAGCTGCCCATCTGAGTATGAGGTAGAACAGATGGTTGAGTCTGCAGAGCTGTTTACTCATACTATAGCCTGGGAATCAGAGGTCGACTCCAGCGCTTCTGTGAATCCAGATGAGGAAATGATCTGCACTGATGCCCAGAATCTTTATGAGTCGGATCCAGGACCAGACGCAGAAGGTTCTGACCATAATGTAGACCCTCATTCCCAAACTGTAACTCCTTTTGGTGGAGACAATGAGGAAGATGATGATGAGACTCAAATACATGATTGGAGCGACAACTTTAGTTTTTTGTCAGGGCAGGAACAGGTTGGCTCTGAGGACGACGAGTGTGATAATGCACAGGGTGATGATGATGAGGTTGGAGATCCCACTTACTGTCAACCCACAGTCAGCCAAGAGATGAGGTCAGCAGAGGAGGTGGAGGAGGATGCTAGTGATGACGAGGTCAGGTTGCGCCTTCCTGGACAGAGACGTAGTACTGGAAGCACGTCAACAACTGCATCCTCAAACACAACTCTGCCTCTCACCACAAGTCGTGGTGGCTCTTCAGGTCGCATGGGTGCTAAGCCTTGCATAGCCTGGGCATTTTTTCAGATCGATAAAGATGACCCAACTCGTGTTATCTGTAACATTTGTCAGCAAAAGCTAAGTAGAGGCCAAAAAATACATAGTTTGAGTACTTCATGCATGAACCGGCACATGGACATGAAGCATAAGTTGCAGTGGGAAGTTCACTGTGCTACAATGCGGCCTAGCCGGCCGGGCCAACCACCGTCTGCCATATCTTGTGCATCCGCGGCCTCTTCATCCTCTGTGACTGGGGGGACAGCAGTCACACCTGTTTTGGGGCGCAGACCTGCCACCTCTTTACCCGCAACAGCCAGCGTGATTGGCAGGTCATCATTTTCTTTGGAGGTGGTAACACCAGCAGGTGTTGAGCGCTGTCCGACATCGATAGCACCACCTTTGGATCAAGGCAACCTAACATGTCCGCCTGCATCTTCCTCACAGACCGGCAGTTTGCCGGGGACACCCTTATCAACCCCGTCTAAGCACAATAGCCAGCCCTCGGTCCCTCAGATGTGGACAAGTAAAAGACCATTTCCTTCTAGCCATGAGAAAGCTAAGAGGTTGAATTTTACCATCTGCAAGCTCTTGGCTACAGAAATGCTGCCTTTCCGCCTGGTGGACACAGAGGATTTTCGAGACCTTATGTCCGTCGCAGTGCCCCAGTACCAGATGCCCAGTCGGCACTACTTCTCAAAGAAAGGTGTGCCTGTGCTCCACCAGCATGTCGCACACAACATCACCGCTTCTTTGAGAAACTCTGTGTGTGACAGGGTGCATTTCACCACAGACACTTGGACGAGTAGGCATGGACAGGGGCGTTACATGTCGATGACTGGGCACTGGGTAACTATGGTGACAGCAGGACAAGGGGCTGCTGTCCAAGTCTTGCCGTCCCCACGAGTTGTGCGTCAATCCTCTTTATCTCAAAGTTCCTCCACTGCTTCTGTCTCCTCAACCTCCTCTCGGTCCTCCACCTGCACCCAAAGCCTGTCTGGTCATGCCACAAGCTTTCTAACTGCGCAGAAGGGATCCTGCACACCTCCTTACTATGCTGGCAGTAGGGCTCAACGTCATCAGACGGTTTTTACTTTGAAATGTCTGGGAAATGTGAGTCACACAGCTGAGGAGTTGTGGTCAGCTCTGGAGAACCAATTTCATGAATGGTTGTCTCCACTGGACCTGAAACCAGGGAAGGCTGTGTGCGACAATGCTGAAAACCTGGGTGCGGCCCTTCGCCGGGGCAATGTCACACATGTGCCTTGTATGGCTCACGTGTTGAACCTGGTTGTCCAGCAATTTTTAGCCCACTACCCCAGACTAGATGGCCTTCTGCAGAGGGCACGGTCGCTGTGTGCTCACTTCCGCCGTTCGCATCCCGCAGCTCAGCGACTTACATCTCTACAGAAGTCGTTGGGCCTGCCACTTCACCGGCTAAAATGCGATGTGCCTACCCGGTGGAATTCAACTCTGCACATGTTGCAGCGACTGTGGCAGCACCGACTAGCCCTGGTGCAATACGTTCTGACGTATAGCCTGGGAAAACGAGATCCAGAGGTGGGGCAAATCACGCTGGAGGAGTGGTCTCAGATCAGGGACCTATGCACCCTTCTGCACAGTTTTGAAATGGCGACGAAGATGTTTAGTGCTGACGATGCCATTATCAGCATGACTATTCCGGTGATTTACATGCTGGAGCACATGTTAAACAGAATTCGGAGTCAGGTGGTGGTACAAGAGGAGGTGGAGGAAGTAGAGGAGGAGGAGTTGTATGCAGAAGGGCTGACATCTGCAAGGTCCAGACGGTCGGCAGCACCAAGGCGGCAGGCATGTGAGGGTGGGGGAGATGGTTTTACCAGGGCGCATGGTAGCAGCCAAACTAGTGAGGAAGGTGCAGGAGCCCAGGAAGAAGTGGAGGACGAACTGATGGAAGACTCATCAGATGAGGGAGACCTTGATCACATTTCTGTTGTGCGAGGTTGGGGGGAGAGGACAGAGGAAGGAAGCATGATTGTTACCTCACCACCAACACAACAGGGACTTGGTGCTCCTGGATGCGCAACACACATGAGTGCCTTCTTGCTGCACTACCTGCAACATGACCCTCGAATTGTGAGAATTAGAAATAATCCTGACTACTGGGTTGCCACACTGTTAGATCCCCGGTACAAAAGTAAATTTGCAGAAATTATTCCTGCCATAGAAAAGGATGCACGCATGCAGGAGTATCAGCAGAGACTGTTGCAGAATCTTACATATGCTTTTCCACAAAACACCAGTGGTGCACGTAGTGAATCTCACAGTTCCAACTTGCCAACCGTGGGACCGTCGAGTGTTCAGCACTCAAACCGTAACAGAACCACAGTATCTGCTGGTAACATCAATTTTGCGGAATCATTTCACCACTTTTTGAGCCCATCCTTTGCAAGGCCACAGGAGACAAGAAGTCTGACACATAGTCAACGCCTAGAGATGATGGTACAGGAGTATCTCCAAGTAAACATTGAAGCCATGACTGTGTCACTGGACCCTTGCTCTTTTTGGGCTTCCAATCTGGATAAATGGCCGGAGCTAGCCACTTACGCCTTGGAGATCTTGTCATGCCCCGCAGCCAGCGTTCTGTCTGAACGTGTGTTCAGCGCTGCTGGTGGTGTGCTGACAGATAAGCGCACGCGGCTCTCCACTGATAATGTAGACAGACTCACGTTCATAAAGATGAACAAATCATGGATCCGAAATGACTTTTCTACCCCTGTGTCATCCTGGGGAGAGTAAAAGCTTGATGATTGGTTAAAATCACCTCACCAACCGTTTTAAGCTTTCAAATTACTAATCATGTTTATCTGTATCTTGGCTGGAAAATAATTGGGCTTTGTAGCAGTGTGCAGCACTGATTCTATTAGGCCATCTATAATAAGCTCCACCAGATTTAAAATTACTAATCATGTTTATCTGTATCTTGGCTTGAAAATAATTTGGGCTTTGTAGCAGTGTGCAGTACTGATTCTATTAGGCCATCTATACTAAGCTCCACCAGATTTAAAATTACTAATCATGTTTATCTGTACCTTGGCTGGAAAATAATTTGGGCTTTGTAGCAGTGTGCAGCACTGATTCTATTAGGCCATCTATACTAAGCTCTACCAGATTTAAAATTAAGAATTATTTTTAGCTGCATCTAGCCCGGAAAATAATTTTGGGGCTCCGAGATGCGCAAGACACATAAGTGCCTTCTTGCTGCACTACCTGCAACATGACCCTCAGATTGTCAGAATTCGAAGTAATCCTGACTACTGGGTTGCCACACTCTTAGATCCCCCAAACTTTTCGATCAACCTTTTCATTTTAATAAAGACCAAAAAAATGGTAATTTTTGAAATTATAAGCATTAGCAGGTTATTAGAAACTGAAATCAAACAGTTTTCAACTCAAAACTTTATTCTAGGTGATGTTACATTTTCACATAGGACCCCTTGTTCGAAAGGTGCTTCTGAACTCTCTCGTCCATTGAATTTGTCAGGTTTTGGATGGTTTCTGCTTCAATTGTTTTGCATGAGGACAGAATACCCTCCCAGAGCTGTTGCTTAGATGTGAACTGCCTCCCGCCATCATAGACACTCCTTTTGATGATGCTCCAGAGGTTCTGAATGGGTTAGAGGTCAGGGGAGCATGGGGGTCACACCATAAGTTTGTCCCCTTTTATGCCCATATCAGCCAGAGATGCAGATGTTTTATGTGCAGCATGAGATGGTGCATTATCATGCATAAAAATGATCTTGCTGTGGAATACACGGTTCTTCTTCTTGAACCATGGCAGGAAGTGCTGTTTGAGAAACTCCACATACATTATGGAGTTCATCTTTACCCCTTCAGGGATCCTAAAGGGGCCGACAATCTCTCTCCCCATGATTCCAGCCCAAAACATTACTCCACCTCCTCCTTGTTGGCGCTGTAGCCGTGTTTGCGTGGGGTGTCCATCAACCAGCCATCCTCCACTCCATCCGTCTGGACCATCGAGCGTTGCACGGCACTCATCGGTGAACAAAACAGTTTTGAAATCAGTCTTCATGTAATGTTTGGCCCTCTGGAGCCGTTTCTGCTTGTGTGAAGTGGATTGAAGAGGTCGACAGGATGGCGTATGCACAGCTGCAAACCTCTGAAGGACCCTGCATCTTGTTGTTCGCGGGACGTTGGAGGCACCAGCAGCTTCAAAAACTTGTCTGCTGCTATGACAAGGCTTTTTTGCCGCTGCTCTTTTAACCTGACGTATTTGCCTGTAGGAAAGAGTCCTCAATTTGCCCTTATCAGCACGCACACGTGTGTACTGTGAATCAGCTACATACTTCTTGATTGCCAAGACACTTCATCCTGATCATCGCACAATGTTGATTGTAGTCATGCCTTGACCTAAACACTCCACAATTTGTTGCTTCTCAGCAGCCGACACATCCTTTTTCTTTCCCATTTTGGCAGAAAATGTAGGCTGCTTAATAATGTGGGACAGCCTTCTTAAGTAGTCTTGCCTTTCATTGGACACACCTGCCAACTAATTAGCACAGGTGTCTGCAATTGCTTACAGTGATATAAAGAGCCCTGACACACATCACCATCAATGAGTTTAACTGACAAACAAACAAATTCTTCCCTTATCACTCCTAAACACTTTTTGCATAATAATTTGGAACACAGTGTACATGTGCTTTTCCACAAAACACCAGTGGTTCACGTAGTGAATCTTACAGTTCTAACTTGCCAACCGTGGTCTGTATGGAGTTGTTCAATAAAGGGCCCAAAATTAAGATAACATAGATGGGAGAGGTCTCTATGAATAGGAATTCCTAAGTATTTGATACCCTGTGAGGGCCAGGCAAAGGGAAAGTTGGACTGGATGGAATCCTGTATGGATTTGGGGAGGGAGACATCGAGGGCCTCAGACTTCGCTGCATTGATTTTAAAATTTGACCATGTAACAAAGTGATCTATTTCAGCCATAACAGCATGGATGGATATATGTGATTGAGTGATATATACGAGGACATCATCAGCAAATAGAGAGCACTTGTACTCGGTGCCTCCCACCTCAATCCACCTAATATTGGGGTTATGGCGAATTGATGAGAGCAGGTGCTCCGTCACTAGGATGTATAAGAGAGGGGACAGAGGACATCCCTGCCTTGTCCCATTGGTGATTGTGAAAGGTGATGAAAATGTTCTGATGCACCCCCTGGGCCTTGGGACACCCGGAGCCGGACCCTTTTTGGTGGATGCTGGTGGTTGTAGTCTCCGTGGCGGCGACCCGGTTCCGTGGCTCAGGGCGGTCAAACCAGTGGCGGAACTATTTATGTGGTTTTGATGTTTAAATGTCCGACTACGCCACCCGTGGATTGTGGTCAGAGTGAACCGCCGCTGCAGGGCAGACCGCTGAGGCTGGTGTTGTGGGTGCAGCAGAGCGTAGCATAACTCCCCACGGGAGGAGTATAGCCTCAGGGCAGTGTATGCGGAGGATGGGGGTGATGGTGCAGGGCAGCAGCAGTAACGACACGGAGTCAGTGATGCAGTCCAGGGCCTTTACTCACAGTTCTTATTATCCAGACCACGTCTGCAGGTAACGGCTGCCCACGTCGTACTGTGCTCACCAGGTGAGGGGCTCAGACAACTCCCAGATAACTTTGGAGCGCTTCACAGGACCCCCTTTGTGTGTCCTTTGTCTGGCCTTTCTTACCAACCCTTCTGTCCGGCTGCCTCGGGCCTCCTCTTGGTAAACTTGGCGCCAGTTTCCCTGACCCTATGTGGTGCCTTCCTAGCGGGTGTAGCGAGGGGCTGCGCCACATAAAATGTCACAGCCTCCGGTTTCTAGCTGAGGGTCGTTTCCTGCCTCCACTAGTTTCGGGGACCGGTCTCCCCCTTTGGCATGACCCCTCCACGCAGGTGGATTCGGGCGTGCGGTGGCGACTCGCCCGTCCGCACCCCTGGGATCCCTTCGTTCCTCGTTCCTGGAGCCTTCTCCGCTCCTCTTCCTTCCTTCTCCCTCTTGCAGGCCTGGGCCTCTGTTACTAGGCCCGCCTCCGGAGCAGAGCTCATTCAGAGCCCCTGCTCCCTGTCACTTCTCCTCAGACTTCTCTGCACTGAACTAAGATAGTGCCCACCTTTTATACTCCCTTCTCAATGCACCCAGGAACTGCTTCCTCCCTGCTCCTGCACTACAGGGTTCCCCTTCCTCATTGTTCCCTCCCCCCACGCCAGCCAGGGACAGGGACTGTCGTGCCCATCTCAGGGGCATATTGGTCGCCCTGCCCCACGGCAATGTGGTGTAATGCATGCAGGTGTCGGGTCCTGATCCACACTCCATCCTTACCTGAGAGTGAGATATCACACCTCTGGGTGAGGTGCAATACCTCTGTAGCAACCGAGCCCTCAGGGTGCTACAGTTCCATTTATCTTCAGCCTAGGTGACGTATTGCGATACAGGGCCGTGATTTTGGCTATAAAAGGGTCCCCTAGACCCCTACCCCAAGCTTTTTAAGAGAATCATATATGGCGTGCCAGGAGACTCTATGGAATGCTTTCTCAGCATCCAACAAGAGTATCTAATTACAAATTTTTAACTGCATCTAGCCCAGGAAATACTTTGTGCCTAGTAGCAGTGTCTGCTAGTCAGCGGATTATCCCGGCTGTTAAGCAAGCTACACCACCTGTAGTTTGGACACTTAATTTTTACAAAGGAAATGCTTCGGGACCACGGGATACTCAGTGAAGAGCATCAGGAGGCACCCCAAGGCATAGGGGCTGGGACTGGCAGTAGGATGCCTTGCGGTAGACAGCCGAGCTCGATCCTTATAAAAGCTTTTTAACTGTAGCAGCTTTAGTGGACGCTACTGGAGCTGGAATTACGCGGCTGCTGGCATGAGACTTGCCCTCCAATAGATCCTTGTAAATGGATTTAAAGTGTATTCATTCAAATTAGAGAGACAATTTAAATTAAAAAGCTTAGAGCTGCCTCCACCACAGGGGGGCTCGCTCGACCCACCAGCGGACAGGCACTAGTATTGGGAGAGGGGGGCTGGCCGTCAGGCTTCACCGCGGCTCTGGCACAAACCCGGCGACACGGAGGTAGCACGGGCAGGAGCGGACTGGCCGTGTCGGCTTCTCACTTTTTGGATTTTAGAAGGGCATGACATGCCTATATCTGTGTCTCCCCCTCCTTTTACTCCTCCACCTCTTTTCTTTTCGCATGACTATATGTACTTGTCACTTTTCCATGTGTTAGTTGTGTCTTCTGAGCAGTTTATCAGCTTTTGGACACCTTTGAAGGTGGTTTCTATGTGTTTCTATGTGTTTTTGTTTGCCTGCCATTGGTTTTAACGGTGTTCGAAGGTGTTCGACGAACAGTTCGACGAACACACGGGTGTTCGACGAACCGAACCGAACTCGAACACTACGGGGGTGGCTCAACACTAGTCATTATCTCAGTAAATTTGAATAAATAACAAAAAACACCTACAAAGGCTGTAAAGTAAATTTTGTATTTCATTTGGGAATCAAGGTCCCAGAGTCTGGAGGAAGAGTGGAGAGGCACACAATCCAAGCTGCTTGAGGTCTGGTGTGAAGTTTCCACAATCAGTGATGGTTTGGGGAGCCATGTCATCTGCTGGTGTAGGTCCACTGTGTTTTATCAAGACCAAAGTCAGCACAGCCGTCTACCAGGAAATTTTAGAACACTTCATGCTTCCCTCTGCCGACAAGCTTTTTGGAGATGGAAATTTCATTCTCCAGCAGGACTTGGCACCTGTCCACACTGTCAAAAGTACCAATACTTGGTTTAAAAATAACAGTATCACTGTGCTTGATTTGCCTGCAAACTCGCCTGACCTTAACCCCATAGAGAATCTATGGGGTATTGTCAAGAGAGACACCAGACCCAACAATGCAGACAAGCTGAAGGCTGCTATCAAAGCAACCTGGGCTTCCATAACACCTCAGCAGTGCCACAGGCTGATCGCCTCCATGCCACGCCGCATTGATGCAGTAATTGATGCCAAAGGAGCCCCGACCAAGTATTTTCAAAAACATTTTTCAAGCTGTTGTTATTAAGTATTCTAATTTACTGAGATAATGACTTTTGTGTTTTCATTGGCTGTAAGCCATAATCATCAACATTAACAGAAATAAACACTTGAAATAGATAACTCTGTTTGTAATGACTCTATATAATATATGAGTTTCACTTTTTGTATTTAAGAACTGAAATAAATTAAATTTTTGTGAGGTAGCAAAAACATGAAAAATGCCAAGGCGGGGTGGGGATACTTTTGAAATCCACTGTATGCCTCAGCCTCTTTCTTAGAAGAAGGAGTAAATTGCTTGCTTTAAAGCACCACTCCAACATTTTTCTTTATTTTACTGATAGAGTGGTGTCGCTAATCTAAGTTCCCTGCCACTAGTATTATACTTTCCAGCCACCATTTTCATCTGTTATCGACACCACTCAAGTCATCTTTTGCAGGTTTTCACCTGCCTGATCGCCCCAGAGGTCACCTCCCAATGTAAGTGTATGAGAGCCAGAAAGAGGCTCTCATAGACTTCCATTGAGAGCTTGTGATCGTTACTAGTGATGAGCGAGCATGTTCTGTTAACACTTTTGGCTAGCATGCTCGGGTGTTCGCCGAGTATCTTCAGCGTGCTCGGGTGTTATGTTTTAGTGACGCCGTGCGCATGATTTGCGACTGTTTGACAGCTTTAATACATGTGAGGAATGCCTAAGAAACAGGCATTCCTCACATGTATTAAAGCTGTCAAACAGCTGTCAAACATTCGCAAATCATGAGAACGGAGTGACTAAAACATAACACCCGAGCTCGCTGAAGATACTCGGAAAACACCCAAGCATGCTCATAAAGCTCGAGTAATATACATGCTCGCTCATCATTAATTGTTACCTCTGACTTCTGGTCAGTCAGAAGTTGCAAACACAAAATGGCGACACGGGACCAGTACAGTGCTGGGAAGAGCAGAAGACAGCAGCTGGTGAGACCACTCCAGCGCTGAAATAAAAAAAAAAAGCTTGAGTGTGAATTTAAGTGAATGGACGGGTAAATGGTAGTTTGTTGGCTAGTCGGAGCTTATCACTTGACTATTTACATTAAAACTGGTTATCAATGATAAAGTTTAAATGTTAAACATTTCTGCAACACGCTTGTGACTTGCTGAGGCACGACTGCTTTGGAGTTACGATTTGACAGACAAGAGGCATGTGGGTTCCAGTAACATTTATCTTACACTGAAGTCTAGGGAGGCAATGTCGAAATCGATTTGCAATAAAAAATCCAGTAGGTCAGATTTTTTTTAAATATTTGTGTTGCAGTTGCATTTGGTTGTGAGTCAAGAACAAACAAGGTGGGCACTGCAATTATCTAGGGACCAACTTTCTAAGTACTCCAACAAATAGTAAGAGTAGTAGAAGACCAAGAAGAGTACAAAATATGGCGAGGATCACTCTGATGAGGATCCCCCATTTTGTCTCTTGGTCTTTTAGACTAAGTCCCCACAATGAGCTTTTGGTGAGATTTTGATGTTGCAGACTTTCTGCAGCATTTCTGCTCCTATTAAGTAAATTAGATTACTTGTGTTTCTTCATTTTGCTATTGTGTTTTTTACATGCGTTTTTATTGCGTTTTTGACTCTGCGATTTTGTCTCTTGCTATTGTGTCATGTTTTAAGTAAAACTGCTTTGTTTTTTATACTTCCTGGCATTTGGCATTGACACAACTTTATTGATATAGTCATGTGCGAATTACTTGCGTTTTTGATGCGTTTCCGCCATGGAAATGCACAAAAAAGGATGAGCATTTTTTACTTGCTGATTTTCTGCAACTAATGCAAGACTAGGGGGAAATCTGCCTGTAAAACTCAAGAAATTGACATGCTGCAGATTAGAAACACGCACCGCAGGTCAGTTTACACTGAATAAAAATAAAGCACAGAGGACATGAGATTTTTAGAAATCCCATCCACTTTGCTGGAACTGTAAGACGCTGCGTTTTGGACGCAGCAAAAATACGTAGTGTCAAAAACTGAATGAAAACTCATCGTGGGCACACAGCCTATCTACTCACATTGGGAGTCAAAAGGTGACCACGTGAACAATCATTAGATGCAATGTGGCAATTTTCATTGTGCATGTTTAGCCATAGTCAGCTTGGAAAAAAATTAAGATTTATACCTACAAGTGGAGTGTAGGAAATTATGATATCTTGAAAAACTTCCTTTGAAACTGAAAGTGAGAATAAGATGATAATAAAAACCCTTTGTGATATTATTTGAGCTTTTGTGCTGTTTTATAGTTTCTTCATTTGGATCTCTTCTTCTTGCCCCAGTGTGAAAACTCTTCTGAACTCGTTTAGATAAAGTCAGCAAGTGGTTTGGCTGCTGATGGATCTTTGCCAGCTAACACTCACTAAGTGGCTAGCCTTATGGGAGCGCATTACGTTATTGCTGGGGAATGAAACTGATGCTAAAGTGGATCGATCTTCATCAGTTCTGTCATTTTTGTATACTAAATCCATCTTGATCAAGGTCAACTGTTGACCATTCGAACAAACTGAAATTAGTTTTTCAATCAGTATTTATATACTTCTAAAAAAAAGATATACTTCAGAAAATGCAAGTGTCATCTTGCAAGTGTGAGTATTTGGTGAGTTTTTTACATCAGTATGTGTAAACCAAAATCAGGAGTGGAATCAATCAGAGGAAAAGTATAATAGAAACACATCACCACTTCTGGATTTATCACCCACTCCTGGTTTTGGCTTACAAATACTGAGGTAAAAATCTTAACGTGTGTATGTGGCCTAAGACCACATTGAGACTGCTGCGAAACAACTGTATTTTAGTGCCTGTATACAAATCCCAGACAGCCCTGTGGTTTAATTGGATTGAGCTGAACTCAATGCTGATTTAAGAGAAGCAGGAAGAGGCAACAGATGGTACCTGAAAGCAGGTATGCAAATTGCATATGAGTGGTCATGTGATAACCGCCTGGCGTCTGACACAGAGCAGAATCCTGACAGTGTGTACTGTACACAGGGGTGGATAAAGATTAGCAAGGGCCCCGGGCAGTTTAGAAGGCGCGGGCCCCCCCACACACACCTGACACACATGTCACATGATCCCCTGTAATAGATCATGTGATAGTTCACGTGAAATTAATTTGGCACCATATTAATACATTAATTATAATATTTTTTTTTACATTAATTGTATGACTTAATATTGAGCACAACTAAGTATGCTGACATCCCCTATATACAGTATGAGACCCTGCACACAATATGAGCTGCCACAATCCTCCCATACACAGCAGGAGGCCGCACGTAGCCATCTATACACAGCGGTAGGCCACACGTAGCCATCTATACACAGCAGGAGGCCACACGTAGCCATCTATACACAGCGGAAGGCCGCATGGTGCCATCTATACACAGCAGGAGGCCACACGTAGCCATCTATACACAGCGGGAGGCCGCACGTAGCCATCTATACACAGCGGGAGACACACACACACTCTCACACTCACCATCCCCCAGCTCCCGTCGTCCAGCTCCTCACTGGTGGTAAGTAGCAGTGCAGGGCGTGCACAGCGTGACGTCACACTAGCAGACACAGCCCCACACAGGGCCGTGTCTCCTAGCTGTGATGCGGCCGGGCCAGCACACAGGGAAGTTAACAGGTGCTGGGAGAGCGGTCCGGGGGCCCCCCGCCTCTGACTGCCGGTATGTGCCGCGGCGCCGCACATATTATAATGAGGGAAATCTGGCCATGGACCCCCCGGAGCCCCGGGCGGTAGCCCAGATTGCCCTCATTATAATCTGCCTATGACTGTACATTACACACGGTTAGGATTTCCAATGTTGGGCCTGGGTCACATTAGCCTATAGCATCCGATGGGAGAGCATCGGATGCGATATGCTAATGACACTTGGCTCCAGCTCTGCTTCGAGCGTGAGCCGAGTGTCAGTGCTCTGTGCTCAAAACCTCTCACATGACAGAATCGCAGCACAGGTGCGGAGGAGACGGAGAAAGTAATTTCTCCATCTCTTCCATTGCCGTCATCCGTGGTAATCACACTGCACTCGGATGACATCCGAGTGCAGTCTGATGTGTCATACTCACACATAGACTTGTATGGGTGACCGCTTATCAGATGCAATTGCAGCATGCTGCGACTGTCTTCTCATGCCAATTCGGCATGAGAAAATAATCGCCAATCTGAATAATAGTGGTCCGAGTGCTATGCGATGTTTTATCGCATAGCACTCAGCCGTGTTATACGCTCGTGTGACTCCGGCCTTAGACTCCATGTATAATTTGAAACTTGCCCCAATTTGTAGTTAGTTGGTTCTTTGATATTTTACCCAACATTTCAGACTCATCAACAGGACGTGCTACCCATTAATGGATCAGGTTAATACTGCACATGGGAGAGGTACCGCCACCCCGCTTGTGACACTTATTATCCTCCCATGCTATATATTGAAACATTAATACTAGCAAAAAAAATAAAATAATGGATTTTTCACTTTTTTGGTCACATAGGAATTTTTCAGTGCCTGTTGTAAAAAGCAGATTGCTGATGTGATAGCAATCACCATTATGTCCATCTTATCTTTATATGTACTGTATATATATATATAGATGAATTCCATGACAACACATGCTTTCTTAGAATACTTACAGTAACCCACATTGCATCTTTACGTCACAGCCCAAGGGAGCACTTACTGCTGTAATAACAATCTTATGTGGCCTATACTGTAGACATATTAACTCTTGCATTTCAAGTACTGGGCACTTTTAGAATTTTTGCCAAAGAGAAATATTTTTAAGTTTTTTTTTTATGTTTTCACAAATAAAATGAAAGAGCTATTTCATCTCAAATTATACACTTTGGGCCCGATTCATTGTTGCATTTTTTCCTTTTTTATATAGTGTTTGATTTTTTACACCTATTTTCAATTTATTTTTTTAAGTCTTTTATAAGTTTTCGCCTGTTTCTTTATGCCTATCCTTGTGAGCAGGGTTTTTGTTTCCCAGATGGTTGCAGCCAAATTCAATAATTGCGACGTTTTAAAAACGAATGTACTCCAGGTGTTTCCCACCAGAGGGATTTTATGTATGCCTGGTATCCCCATCCCCCAGCCTCAGCAAATTTGGAGTAGTTTTAGTGGAACACGTGACCTTTTACACTGTAGAGTTGCAAAAAGCGTTAAAGACAAAAAATAAAGAGCATTTTTGATTTTGCGACAATTTAGTACAAAAAAAGATAAGTGACTTGAAAACTCCCCACAAATGATGAATTGGGCCCAAAGTATACCAAAGGCTTCATTTCTGTCTTGTAATATTTATTGTAATATTTTTTTGCGTTAAATTATTCAGAATAGCACACATGGTTCATTAATTTTGCAGGAGGTCAAAACTGGTCTTTGTTTATTGTGGTCCTTAACTTTTTTTTATTGGCAAAAGTTGCATATTGTGCAAAAAAAAAATAAATAAAATGACTCCAGAGGAGAGTCTTCAATAAAGTGGAGCAGGAGGCGGCGCATGCCCAGATCGAGATCTCGGCTCATTGGCATCCTCATTAAGCAAAAATCTTGATCTGCACATGCGCTGCTTCCAGGGTCATTTTATTGAAGACCGCCTGTGGAATCACACCGTGCATGTGCCGCCCACCCCAATGACGATGGCACAGAATTGAAAAAAGGGGGCAGGTCACTGAAAAATCAGTGTCCTGTAAGAAAATCACAGGAGGCTGGCGATGGGACAGAGGAGCAGGAAAGACCCCACCCCCTAGGTCCGCCCCAATGCACAGAAGATGTCATTAGAAGGAAACTTTCGAGGCTAATTAAACAACCACTGATCGGATCCCTACACCGCAGGTATCAATTTAATCATAATAACGGCGCCATTATGGTCATACCTTTATTTTATGGTGGCAAATCCTGATGACAGGTTCTCTTTAAAAACAAAGAGCTAATGGAAAGATAAATAGGGTGCAAACAAAAAAATGGTGCATAATACAAAGGGCCCAATTCATTATTGCATTTGCTCCTGTATTTTTGTCTAGTTTTTGATGTTTTTCACCTGCTGTTTTATTCATCTTTTTATTTGAACTCTATGTATTCATCTGTTTTGTTTGCCATTATTTAGCAGAGTTTAGCGTTTCCAAATATTTTCGCCTGATTTATCAGTCGCAAAAACATTCACAAAATTTGTTGAAAATGTACTTTAATTCCTGCCCCTGGAGTGATTTTATGTACACCAGAAAATTATGCCTCAATTTTTGAACTATTTTGTGAAATGTGCTAAGATGTTGCAAAAAAAAAACCTTAAAAGTCAAGAATAAAGACTATTTATTAATTTGTGCAAAATTCACGAACTATGTGCGCCATTTGAAAAATTTGTTGCAAAAACGGTAGTGAATACCACAAGACAAAAAAGAGAAGGGACGTAAAAAAAATAACCTGCAAATGTTGAATTGTGAACAAAAAAGTCAACAGAAAAAAAAACTAGTGCAATAATGAATTGGGCCTAAAGTCTTCAAAAATCTCTGACCCATGATAACTATTTTATCTAACAACCCCCCTGTTCTAAGAGTCTCCCGGAATATTTCCATACAAATTTGGGTTGAGAATAGCAGCTTGCTCGTATAAGAAGCTTTACTTTCATAAGCTCGATACTTTGTATAGGATTCATGACCCTTTAAACCTCTTCTATGCACTGTACAGGGCTGAAGCGTTAGCACTGAGGAGCAATGAGCGTGCCGGCCTGGGAAGAGGAGACAGGCAGAGAAGAATCCTGTCTCAGCACCGCACACAAATGTTGCTTTGTAATGCAACTTCCCTTACTGCAGACCCTTCACGAGACGCTCACGATGGATAGGTCTGCAGCCAAGTGGTTTACATAAAGCTTCTGCTCCTAAATCCTTATATTTTCCAGACATCCCATATGTAGTGCAGCATATTACTTACCGAGCGTGGCTGGGGACAAGTGTGCTCCAATTCTTCCATGGTTTCTAGGGGAAGCTCACCACAAAGGGATTTTGGGATACCTATTTCTGACTCAGCATCAAGGCTGAGAACTGGCATGGCCAGAAGAGGCTTTCCGCAGCTCCCTCCACAATCTGCAACTTGTCTTGGGGATTCGATGTAGTAGATATTTTTCCGAGCTTCTTGTCTTATTCCCGGGAGGAAGAGATGACTGTTGTTTAATTCTTCTAAGTAGAGGCGGTGATGCACAGGCCCAGGGCTTATCACTATAACAACCAGGCAGCAGTAAAGCACACGGCACAGAATGCACTGGCCTCATTTGCATCTTGCTTTTCGGTTGGATAGTGTCATCCCAGTACAGTTTGAAATGAATCCTTATTCCTTATGCATCCCGAAAAAGAGGGGAAGACAGGGAGCTCGCCTGTGGTAGGGTCTGACCGCAGGCATCCCCCGAATATCATCTATTAATAATAAGCAGCACAATGACAGAAATTCTAATTAAAGCCGCCTTCATGCAATTTTTCGTGTTTTTTTTTTTTTTTTTACCCGAAACTGGGATTATCATTTATTTTCTAACTGAATCTTTAAAATAAAAAGTTTTAAATAGGACATCGTTTAAAAATATAGAGAAAAAAAAATCTATTTTCAAATGCTTATACATTTTTTTTTACCCTCCTCTAATCTCATCAATTACATCCCTCCCTAATACTCTAATTAGGGGAAGAAGGAACAAAATAAAAAAGAACAGAAGAGACACATCTTAATTTATTGATTACTGCATAAATTCAGTGCTTGTTCTTGCTTCTTTTTCTGTCTATAGCCTGACGCAAATAGAGTTAGCTAATTAGTCACAGTAGTTATTCTTGAAATACAATTTAACCATTCATTTACTCTAGGAAGACACATTGAAAACCATTTACTGGCTAAGCATAAAAAATATATATCAAATCCTCAACATTGACATCGCAACACCAATAAGGAAAAGTCATGGAATTATGGAAATTACAGGATAGATAGACATGTAAATGATATGCAAATGATGAAAAAATGGAAACAACATTTTCAAACCAAGTGACAGGGACAGTCTCTGGGTAGAAGTGTTAGAACTCTCCTGTTAGGTTTTTTTTAGTTTGCTGGTCACATGACCATTTTTGCCTATTTAATCCGGCTCCGCCCTCCTGGTCTTGCTGGACTTCATTGTATTTACTACTCTTGAGCTAGCTTGGTGCTCTGTTGCCGTTCTCTGTTAGTTTTGCTAGGTCTTCTGACCTCTATGCTTTTTGTTGTGTGTTTGTCTTTGACTGCTACTATTTCTGCTAGGAGGTGTCCAACTTATCCCAGTCCCTAGTTCTTGTAGGGATCCATCCCTCACATCTATAGGTCTTCGTTCAGACTAGCCGAGGACTTTAGCGGGTCTGATCGCAGGATCAGGTTCCCCGTTACATCGTAGGGATCTAGTTTAGTTCTATTGTAGGGACAGTTTTCCTGTCTTTCCTTAGTCCCTGTAGCAGATCATAACAAGAAGGACAGCAGGCAGGTGGCTGGTGAGCGCTCCCAGGTGAGCGGGCGAGAGTCTTTGGACAGGCAGGTGGTCACGGCAAGTGACGGCAGAGCCTCCAGGTAGGCTAGCAGACAGGTAGCAGGTGAGCGCTCCCAGGTGAGCAGGCAAGAGTCTCTGGACAGGCAGGTGGTCACGGCAAGTGACGGCAGAGCCTTCAGGTAGGCTAGCAGACAGGTAGCAGGTGAGCGCTCCCAGGTGAGCAGGCAAGAGTCTCTGGACAGGCAGGTGGTCACGGCAAGTGACGGCGGAGCCTCCAGGTAGGCTAGCAGACAGGTAGCAGGTGAGCGCTCCCAGGTGAGCAGGCAAAAGTCTCTGGACAGGCAGGTGGTCACGGCAAGTGACGGCGGAGCCTCCAGGTAGGCTAGCAGACAGGTAGCAGGTGAGCGCTCCCAGGTGAGCAGGCAAGAGTCTCTGGGCAGGCAGGTGGTCACGGCAAGTGACGGCGGAGCCTCCAGGTAGGCTAGCAGACAGGTAGCAGGCGAGCGCTCCCAGGTGAGTGGGCAGGCTGGTCCATAGACAGACTGACAGGTGTCGGAAGGCAGACCGTCGGACCGCAGGCTTGCAAGCAGGTAAACGGATATCAGGCAGGTATCAAGCAGGAATCTGGCAGGTGACTGGCAGGTAACTGTTAACGGGACCTGAGGGCTGAAGCAGAGTGAAGGCTTTGCAACAACATTGCTCGGGCACCTCCATTTTGGAGGAGGTGCCTTATATATGGTGAGGTCCTCCGGCCATTGGCCGGGGACTCCTTAGGACGGCGCGCGCGGCCCCTTTAAGAGAGGGGGAGCACGCTCGCCCTAAGCACAGTGGCCGAGAAGCAGAGCTCGCTGCCAGCAGAGCGGGAGGAGGACGCCGGGCACGGAGTGGAGAGGTGAGGGAAACAGCGTCCCTGCCTATCAGGAGGCAGGGACGCCGACGCTACAGTACCCCCCCCTTTAGATCCCCTCTTTTTTAGGCCAGACAGAAATTTATCAAGGATGAGAGGGGCATGGATGTTCTCCCGGGGCTCCCACGTTCTCTCCTCAGGACCAAACCCCTTCCAATCTACCAGAAAAATGTTTTTTCCTCTTACCCTTTTGGTGGCCAGAATGTTCTCTACCTCAAACTCGTTTTCAGCGGAAACCGGAGCAGGAGGCGTACCTGTAGACTTGGAAAAAGAGTTAAGTACCACGGGTTTGAGGAGAGATACATGGAAGGAGTTAGGGATCTGCAAGTTGGCCGGGAGTTTCAATTTATAGGCCACTGGGTTGATTTGTTTGATAACTTCTAGTGGGCCGATGAACGGAGGCCCTAACTTGTAGGAAGGAATCTTGAGCCGGACATACTTGGACGAGAGCCAGACTTTATCTCCAGGACGGAATTGTGGAGGATCCAGGCGTTTTTTGTCAGCATGTTTTTTCATCCGCTCGGACGACTGAAGGAGTGCGGATCGGGTACTCTCCCAAATGGAGGAAAATTTGCTAACGAGAGATTCCGCAACCGGATTGTCCACTGAGGTGGAGACGGGAAATGGGATCCGAGGATGCTGACCGAAGACTACAAAAAACGGGGATTTGGAGGAAGATTCGCTCTCGTGATTATTGTAAGAGAATTCGGCCCATGGCAGGAGATCCACCCAGTCTGAATGGTGGGCATTAACGAAGTGCCGGAGGTAACTGGTCAGGATCTGATTGATCCGCTCCACTTGACCATTGGACTGTGGATGGTATGCGGAGGAGAAGTCCAGGGTGACGTCTAGCAGCTTACATGTGGCTCTCCAGAAGCGTGAGGTGAACTGAACCCCACGATCCGACACGATGTGGAGGGGCAGGCCATGGAGACGGAAGATGTGGCGGAAAAAGTCTTTAGCCAGCTCGGGTGCAGACGGGAGGCCTGGCAGGGGAATGAAATGAGCCATTTTGGAAAAGCGGTCAGCGACCACCCAAATGACCGTACAACCGGCAGAGACAGGGAGATCTGTTATGAAGTCCATAGCTATATGCTGCCAGGGGGCAGCAGGTACTGGAAGAGGAAGGAGGCGACCGGCTGGCAGGTGTCTCGGAACCTTGTTGCGGGCGCAGGACACACAGGCAGAAACAAAGTCTATTACGTCCTTGTGCAGGGTAGGCCACCAGTAGTGCCGGGTGATAAGCTGAAGGGTCTTTTTCTGACCGGCATGGCCAGCAAGCTTAGACGAGTGACCCCAGTGTAGGATCTTCTCCCGATCAGGTACCGTTACGAACGTCTTACCTGGAGGGAGACGATTTAGACTCACGGGGGCCACCTGCATTACTCTGGCGGGATCGATGATGTGTTTAGGTTTCTCCTCAAGATCAGACACCAGGAAGGATCGGGGCAAGGCATCAGCTTTGATGTTTTTGTCAGCCGGGCGAAAATGAAGAACAAAATCAAAGCGAGCAAAAAACAAGGACCACCGGGCTTGGCGCGGGTTAAGTCTCTGGGCACTCTGGAGGTAAGCCAAGTTCTTGTGGTCCGTGTAAATTATTACCGGGTGAAGAGCCCCCTCGAGCAGGTAACGCCACTCCTCCAATGCCAGCTTAATGGCCAATAACTCTCGGTCTCCTATAGAATAGTTGCGCTCGGAAGAGGAGAAGAGTTTGGAGAAGAAGCCGCAAGTTACCATTCTCCCGGAAGACGATTTTTGGGTAAGTACCGCTCCGGCTCCAGAGGAGGAGGCGTCAACTTCCAGGAAGAATTGCTTGTTGCCGTCTGGGCGATGCAGCACCGGGGCAGAAGAGAAAGCCTGTTTTAAGGAAAGAAAGGCTTCCTCAGCTTCGGGCGGCCATTCTCTGGGATTAGTGCCCTTACGGGTGAGCGCAGATTGGGGCAGTCCGGGAAGAGAAGTGCGGTATGAAGAGGCGGTAGTAGTTGGCGAAGCCCAGGTACCGCTGAATAGCCTTCAACCCCTCTGGTCGAGGCCACTTCTCGATGACAGACAGTTTCTCTGGATCCATTCGTAGGCCGGTCTGAGAAATTATGTAGCACAAAAACGGAAGCGAGGTCTGCTCAAAGAGGCACTTCTCATATTTAGCGTAGAGGTGGTTCTGCCTGAGCCTGAGCAGAACCTGACGAACATCCCTCCGGTGTGTGGGGAGATCCGGAGAGAAGACCAAGATGTTGTCCAGGTACACCACTGCGCAGGAGTAGAGAAGGTCCCGGAAGATGTCATTGACCAACTCTTGAAAGACGGCGGGAGCGTTACAGAGACCGAAGGGCATTACCAGGTATTCATAGTGGCCGTCCCGGGTGTTGAATGCCGTCTTCCATTCATCCCCCTGACGGATACGGACCAGGTTATACGCCCCACGGAGGTCCAGCTTGGTGAAGATTCTAGCCCCCCTCAGACGGTCAAATAATTCCGGAATGAGCGGAAGGGGGTATTTATTCTTCACCGTGATCTGGTTAAGGCCTCTATAGTCTATACAGGGACGGAGTGAGCCATCCTTCTTTTTGACGAAGAAGAAGCCTGCTCCCGCCGGGGAAGTAGATTTCCGGATGAATCCCCGGGCCAGATTCTCCTCAATATATTCTGACATGGATCGGGTCTCAGCAGCGGACAAAGGGTAAATGCGCCCACGGGGAGGAGTAGCGCCGGGCATCAGGTCGATTGGGCAGTCGTATGGTCTATGAGGGGGTAATGTCTCTGCCTCCTTTTTATTAAAGACGTCCGCATACGACCAATAAGGAGCCGGAAGACCAGGTAGATTGGCTGGAGTAGGAGAAGGACGGACAGGATGGACGGGAACTAAACAAGTCTTATGGCAGTCCTGTCCCCAGCGAAGGACTTCTCCGGTCTGCCAATCAAGCACAGGTGCATGTCTCTGAAGCCAAGGTAGGCCTAGTAAGAGAGCGTGAGAGAGTCCAGGCAGAACATGAAAGAAGATGCTCTCAGAGTGCAGCATTCCCACCTGCAGGGTTATGGATTCGGTGATGAGTTGGATGGGATGTGATAAGAGGCCCCCATCCACGGCAGCGACAGATAAGGGTACAGCTAGAGGTTTGGTGGGAATGCGGTATTTCTCTACCAGAGACTGAGAAATGAGATTTCCGGCAGCTCCAGAGTCAAGTTGGGCTAGTTCAAAATAACGGTTCTCCCCGCAGATGATAGAGACCGACAGCAACAGAGATGGAGAGGGTTTACTCTTGTCTAGGACGACCTCTCTGAGCGATCCTAGACACAGGCGTTTCCCGACCTCTCCGGGCAGGAACGGATCCGGTGCTCCTTACTGCCACAGTAGAAGCAGCTCCCCTCGGCACGGCGTAGCTCTTGACGGGTTTTGACCATCTTGGTCTGGTCGACCTGCATAGGCTCGGGTGAGTGCGCCTGGGGAGTAGCGGGAGAAGTGACAGGTTTCTGAAAGGTAGAGGCTAGACGTGGAAACCTCCTCTCACGGGTGACCTCTTTGGCGCATTCCTGGAACCGGATGTCAATCCGGGTGGCAAGAGTTATTAAGTCGTCGAGAGTGGTAGGTATGTCCCGACCGGCGAGTTCATCTTTAATACGGCCGGACAGACCCTCCCAAAAGACAGACACCAGGGCGTCGTTATCCCAGGCCAGCTCCGAAGCAAGGGTACGGAACCGTATGGCATATTGGCCCACGGTGAGATTTCCTTGATGGAGGCGTAGCAGAGATGATGCGGATGAGGTCTTCCGTCCGGGTTCGTCGAAGACTTTCCGGAAAGCCGTGAGAAAGGCTGGCAGGTTGGACACCAGAGGGTCTCCTCTCTCCCATAGAGGATTTAGCCAAGCCAGTGCCTCCCCCGTGAGATGGGACATGATGAAGGCTACTTTGGCCCGGTCGGAGATAAACTGGTGGGACAGGAGTTCAAAGTGCAGGGTGCACTGGTTTATGAAGCCCCGAGCTTGAGCGGGGTCGCCTCCGAAGCGTGGAGGTGCAGAAAGCCGGGGTCCGGGGCAGGAAGCCATGGTATTGGTGAGCAGCGGCGCTGCCGGGCTGCGAGTCATGACACTAGCGGTGGTTGCTGGTGGAGCAGTCAGAGTGTCCAGGCGAGAGTTGACATTCCGCAGATGACTCAGGATGGACTCCTGTTGGGACCTCTGACGGGACAGTTCATGACATAGGTCCGAGAGCGAGGGAGCTTGGGTGCCACCGGGTTCCATGGCCCGAGCAAACTGTAACGGGTCTGGAAGTCGGAACCTCTGAGCAACTATACAAGGGGGCGGTCCTTGTAAGGAAGCGGGTGGCTCCCAGGGAAGACGGGCAGGTAGTCACGGCAAGTGACAGGGACAGTCTCTGGGTAGAAGGGCAGGTAGTCACGGCAAGTGACAGGGACAGTCTCTGAGTAGAAGGACGGGTACTCACGGCAAGTGACAGGGACAGTCTCTGGGTAGA
The DNA here is from genome assembly GCF_046119375.1 of Phyllobates terribilis. Taxonomy (NCBI): domain Eukaryota; kingdom Metazoa; phylum Chordata; class Amphibia; order Anura; family Dendrobatidae; genus Phyllobates; species Phyllobates terribilis. The sequence continues at coordinate 793,520,426 of NW_027362762.1, read as the reverse complement.
AGGACGGGTTCTCACGGCAAGTGACAGGGACAGTGTCTGGGTAGAAGGACAGCAGGCAGGTGGCTGGTGAGCGCTCCCAGGTGAGCGGGCGAGAGTCTTTGGACAGGCAGGTGGTCATGGCTAGTGACGGCAGAGCCTCCAGGTAGGCTAGCAGACAGGTAGCAGGTGAGCGCTCCCAGGTGAGCAGGCAAGAGTCTCTGGACAGGCAGGTGGTCACGGCAAGTGACGGCGGAGCCTCCAGGTAGGCTAGCAGACAGGTAGCAGGCGAGCGCTCCCAGGTGAGCGGGCAGGCTGGTCCATAGACAGACTGACAGGTGTCGGAAGGCAGACCGTCGGACCGCAGGCTTGCAAGCAGGTAAACGGATATCAGGCAGGCATCAAGCAGGAATCTGGCAGGTGACTGGCAGGTAACTGGTAATGGGACCTGAGGGCTGAAGCAGAGTGAAGGCTTTGCAACAACATTGCTCGGGCACCTCCATTTTGGAGGAGGTGCCTTATATATGGTGAGGTCCTCCGGCCATTGGCCGGGGACTCCTTAGGACGGCGCGCGCGGCCCCTTTAAGAGAGGGGGAGCGTGCGCGCGCGCCCTAAGCACAGTGGCCGGGAAGCAGCGCGCGCTGCCAGCAGAGCGGGAGGAGGACGCCGGGCATGGAGTGGAGAGGTGAGGGGAACAGCGTCCCTGCCTACCAGGAGGCAGGGACGCCGACGCTACAGCATGCGACTAGATTCTCCATACAGGAGGCATCTTGAAGCTGTCATCATCAACAAAGGCTTTTGTACGAAGTATTAAATAAATTTCAGTAATAGTGTTCAATAATTTTTCCCTGTGTCATTTCTCATTATTACACATAACTTAAAGGGATTGTCCTTTATTCAGTATAATCTGTGTGTCTAGGCTGTAGAACGCTGACAGTTTGTAATTTACTCCGTCAGCATTTTTCTCCTTTGCCTAGATACAAACATGCCATGTGACCAGCCTCTTTCCTGATTCTGGAGGAGCTGATGAAAACCTGACTAGAGTTTTCCTGTCTGGAGTCTAGTTGGTGATGTCACAACAGACACCACCCCCAGCCTCTGACAGACCCTCCCCCTCCTCCTGCTCCAGCCACAGACACCACCCCCAGTCTCTGCCAGACCCTCCCCCTCCTCCTGCTCCAGCCACAGACACCACCCCCAGTCTCTGCCAGACCCTCCCCCTCCTCCTTCTCCAGCAGGCCCTCCTCCATCCACTCCCTCCATCTATGTGAACTGCTGATTGGGTTACAGCTTCCCAAGCAGCGGTAAGGAGGAAGGACTTTCCAGCATATTTACTGCAAACTGTGAGTATACAGAGACCAGCTGACTGAACAGCTCAGTCCAATCAGCTGTGTCGGTGCTATAAAAATGCTCTGATCCTCTCTGCCTCACTGCAGCAGCGCTGACAACCCCTCCACAGGGATCTGACAACCCCTCCACAGGGAGCCAGCGCCATGCTCGGATCCTCTCTGCCTCAGTGCAGCAGCGCTGACAACCCCTCCACAGGGATCTAACAACCCCTCCACAGGGATCTAACAACCCCTCCACAGGGATCTGACAACCCCTCCACAGGAATCTGACAACCCCTCCACAGGGATCTGACAACCCCTCCACAGGAATCTGACAACCCCTCCACAGGGATCTGACAACCCCTCCGCAGGGATCTGACAACCCCTCCACAGGGATCTGACAACCCCTCCACAGGGATCTGACAACCCCTCCACAGGGAGCCAGCACTATAACAATGCTCGGATCCTCTCTGCCTCAGTGCAGCAGCGCTGGCTCCCTGTTGCAGTGAGGCAGAGATGATCAGAGCATTGTTATAGTGCTGGCTCCCTGTGGAGGAGATGTCAGATCCCTGTGGAGGAGATGTCAGATCCCTGTGGAGGAGTTGTCAGATCCCTGTGGAGGGGTTGTCAGCACTGTTGCAGTGAGGCAGAGATGATCAGAGCATTGTTATAGTGCTGGCTCCCTGGGGAGGGGTTGTCAGATCCCCGTGGAGGGGTTGCAGTGAGGCAGAGATGATCAGAGCATTGTTATAGTGCTGGCTCCCTGTGGAGGAGATGTCAGATCCCTGTGGAGGAGATGTCAGATCCCTGTGGAGGGGTTGGCAGCACTGTTGCAGTGAGGCAGAGATGATCAGAGCATTGTTATAGTGCTGGCTCCCTGGGGAGGGGTTGTCAGATCCCTGTGGAGGGGTTGTCAGTGCTGTTGCAGTGAGGCAGAGATGATCAGAGCATTGTTATAGTGCTGGCTCCCTTTTCAATGCTGAACACGTTCTGCAACGGACGGCTCACGGACTGTATAATGATATCTTCCGTGTGCTGTACAAGTTTTTCATGAACCCATAGACTTGTATTGGCGGTTTTCATCAGTGATATTAGTAAAACACAGACCCGTCTCCCTGAGTTTTGTGTGGACACGATCTGTGAGAAAACCCAGACATTTGAATAGCACCATAGAGTATATGGGTACATGTTGTATTATTAGTGAATGAGGCCTTAGGCTGATGGAAGTTCTCGGTCTCGCTGAATGCAAGGACTGACACAGTATAGTCTGAAGGTGACCATGAGCATATTGCACACTTGCGCCGTTACCAACACCGGAGAATCCTCACAGCACACAGTGCATGCGATGTGAGGATTCACTAGTCTGCAGTCACATAGAGTGACCCAGAGTGCCTGCAGACTTGTTTTTCTTTTAAACTGGAGAACCCCTTTATTTGCTTGAGAAGCATCTGGCATGTCCACTGTTAGGCTATGTGTGCAGAAAAGACGGGCGGTTTGCCGTGATTTTTCTGCATTTTTGACTGATTTTTTGATGCGTTTTTGTACATCAATGAATGCTTTTTGTAGCTAAATAAAGATATTTGAAAAAAGAAACATGGGACATCGCTTTAACCCTTGGATTACCGTCAGACCTGGGATGAGTATATTGGTTAATTTAAATGATTAAACAATATGTCTGTTGTATTTCAAATAAAGTGTTTTAATCTGTGTGTGTGTTTATTTAACTCTTTACTGGACTGTAATTAGGTTTAGTAATGAAAGGGTCTGATTGACACCTTGTCATCACTAAACAAAAGGGCTAGGTGTCAGCTAATCCCATAAACCCAACCTCAGTAGCATTCCCATTCATGTCATTTCTGGAGCAGCTGAGAGCCGATATTTTTAGCCTAGGAAGGTGCCATTAGGCAAATATGTTCCCTGGTTATTAATACCAGCTCACAGCTATATTGTTAGCCGCTACGTTCCCATGATCAGCAACCAGCAGCGCTTAGAACGCTGAGTATTTTCGCTGCATCCAAAAATGCTGTGTTCTAATGCGGCACTTTTTTTGTCAATGCATGCAGATCCACCGCATATAATGACATTTCAATTGGTAAAAATCTGCAGCAGAGACTGGCGTCTCCGCTACAGAAATTGACATGCTGCGGGTGAGTTTGGGTACGTGCCCATGATCAGAAGCCACTGCAGGTTTGAAGCTGCGTGTTTATGCAGCGTCAAATCCGCAGCGTCCCGATGTTACAGCATAGTGGATGGGATTTTTAGAAATGCTTCCAGAGATTAGAGAAGAGCTTGCACTCATCTCTGTGCAGCTGACCCCCTCCTTTGGAATTTGGTAACCATAGGTACTCCAATGGCTGAACAGATGTGAGGGCTTCAGGAATGTGGAGCAGATTTACAATCGAGAAAACAGATATAGAAGATTTGGGATTTTCTTTGCGCACCAGAAAAATAAGAAGGGAGGTTTGCATGAACTGCGTCAATCCAATAGATAGGAAAATCATATTTTCGGAAACGTGATGAAGTGGCAAATGCAAAGCACAATTTCAATTCGCTGCACGATGACCAGAATCCTATCAATTGAATATGGACCTGATAGACGAGGCTACACCTGGCGTATTTGGTCTCTATGTAAAAATAAAATCATGATGCAAAATATGACGTCAATGTCGAGCACATGCGACTTTCCGAAGCAAAGATATAGTCAATTTAGGGAATCTCATAATTTTCTAAAACTAAAAAGTCCACCCCTGTAGGAGTAATGATGGGAGGGGATGTGGATGTGACTTAGGAGCTAATAAAAGGCAACTGCCAACTTTTGGGCGTGTCAGTATGTGGAGGCACAGTTCAATTTTTTCCTTGGAGCGCCTTCCTCCCTAGATTTGAAGCCATTGCTGTGACATCAGGTCTAGTAAGTTTTTTTTGGTTTATCCTTTTATTTTATGTAACTGTAAATTCTGTATTGTTTTGTCCCCTTTGTAAAATTTCTTGTATATTTTTATAAACACTGCCTATCGTTTTGGATTAAACATAAAACTTAATAGCCATACGCTACCAGAACCAAGCGTCCTGTCAGCCAATTGGTGGTGGCAGCTAATAATCTTTCTTGGGTTATCGTGAAGTTAGCAGTGATTGTACAGGGGGTGTCTGTGTAGAACTGTACCAATCTGACCTTACGCGTCCCCGAGTTGGTGTGATCCATCTGACATAATTGGGACGTCAGGCGGGTGGCGAGGTGTGGATTCGTCACAAGTGATGGCAGAGGTGGGATTCTGCGGGATCTCTCTGCTGCCATTCATCACAAGTGGTGGCAGCAGTGGGATTCTGCAGGGTCTCTCCGGTGCCATTCATCACACTTGGCATTTAGCATTTTTTCACCACAGGAGTATGTAGATTATGTGCACCCTAATGACCGGCAATTATTAAAATTAGAAATGATCAAAAGCTTTTACAGGTCCCTGAACCAGAGCTCTGATAACCCCTTCCTATCTGCTAGAATCCCCAGCACCTCTTCTGGTAGGCTTGGTGCAACTTCACTCACAAATTGTGCCAAAACAATGGCATCAAGCTGGGTCTCCAAATCTTAATAGGCGCTGGAGATTCCACCATGTAGGCGGGGGTTTGGAGGGCTCTGATTTGGCCGCCACAGACTAAAGACCACAGTACCAGAATCCAGCAAGTTTTTTATCATCTCTACTGAAAATACATTTTACTTCACAAACTATGACACATTTTTAATTCAGATCATAGCTTTGAGTGGATGAGCTTTCGAGTTGTATTTTCCCATATGTATTAAAACTCATTGTACATATCACTGCACACTGCATAATTCTTTTAGAGTTTATTATGTACTTCAATCTTGTCAAATCCACTGGCACGTATGAATTGATCTCTAATATATGAAAAAGGAAAGCTGCAAGGCACCAGACTATCAAACGCTATTCAATCACGTTCCTCCTTTTTTAGGGTATGGTAAGTGTAGCAGGATCCAGGTGGTGCTCTGCTAAGGTCAAATAGTTGCACATACGAGAAAAAGAAAAGCGGCATTCACCACAATTGTAAATATTTTCTTTTGGCACAAATGTGTCCAATATGAGATCCAGACTCTAAGACATGTAGCAGACACAGAAGTAGTCAGTTCCAAATGCACTGACTTGGGCTTTGTTTCGGGGGAATGCCTCCTTGAGATAGGCTATGTTTTGGGGGAACGCCCCTATCTCAAGGGGGCATTCCCCCGAAACAAAGCCCAAGTCAGTGCATTTGGAACTTAATGCTATATGGTAATATGATGAAATATGAAATTGTTATTGAAATCGTACTAAAATAAATTGCATACAGTAAAAAGTTTTTTATAGCATATTAATGTTTGGAGTGCATTTTTTTCAATTTGCTACACTACTAAAACCCTTCATAAAAAAGTACAGTATATTTATAGGGAACCTATCAGCTGCTCTAGCACTCCTATTTCACCACCACCACCGTGTTTCTGCTCCACCCTATTATGCATTCTAACTACCCCCTTCTTGTGGCTTTGCAAACTCTATTCACTTTACAAAATCAAGGTTTATTATGTGTTCACGCTATGTAAATATCTTAGGACTTGTCTGGTGATGCATTGATTTCCCTGGACTAGTCCTACCTCCATCTTGTAAGCACACCCATCTGTGCACTGCGATTTACATAGTTTACAAGAGCGATGCCACCATCGGCACCATGCAAATCTTGTGCATGCGTGCAGTGTTCTACCTCCCTTGTAATGCGCAATGAGGACAGGTGTATGCTCTCGAGTTTCATCAGCCCACAGCGCAGGCCCAGAGAGGGTGAATGTCTCGTGCACACATGAGATTTGAAAGAGGCTAATAGTGAAGTTGCTCATGCAAATTATGTAAATTGTGCACAGACAGGCAAGTTTATAAGATGGGAGCAGGACTAGACCAGGAAATCAACATCCTATCAGACTAGTCCTGAGACATTTGCACAGCATCAATGCAGAATAAAGAAGGAAAAGCCACAAAAAAGGGGTAGTGAGGCTACAGAAAAAGCATGGCGCAGAAACATGGTGGTGGTTTAGGGGGTTAGGGCAGCTGAGAGGTTCTCTTTAAGCACTATCCAGGTCTCTTGTCATATAGTTTACCATAGGACCAAAATATTTTTGTGGTCACTTGGCTCTGAAAGCTTACATTCTATACTTTTTACAATGAAAGTCGATTGCATACACATGCTCTCTTGTTTTGCCAACAAAACGCATGCCTAATATCCATGATCATAAACAACTTCTTAACACTCGTGCCACAAGGTTTATGCTACCCCATCTGTGGGGCAGAAGCACTGAATCCAGCAGTTTAACAGTTTTGCTGGGTGCTGCAGTTTTGATTAAATCACTGTTTTCTCTGTTGCAGATAAAAGAGATCTCTGAATGCTGAGCTGTGTATAACGCTGCCCTTAGCACTGATTGACAGCGGTCGGTGTACACTGTGCATAGACAAAAAGCTACCAATCAGTGTTGGGGGTGGGGTTGGACTACATGGCAGCAGGCCAAGTAGTCCTCTAATGATAATCTCCTGCTGATAGTTTATGAAAACTACAGCAAGCAGCCCAACAAGTGACACATCACTGGAATTAGGGTCTTTGCACCTACATTATGCTGCTCTCAGATTAGGTGGCAAAATCCTTCTAACAGATTTCCGTTAAAGATTTTAGTTTGGAGTTAATGAGTGGAAAGAGTTATTGCTTACATAAAAAAAACACTCCCATCAAAGTTTTTATCCTCTTAATATACTGCAGTCATCGGATTATATAGCACTATGTACTTACAATTGCTCATTTTGCCTTTCTACCCAGTAACTTCTCTTTTCTCTGCTGTATGTAGAAACAGGAAGTCTCTTTTCCCTGCAAGAATCATTCCCCTCTTCAACTCCTGACACAGCTTCTCTACTCCTCCCCCCTGCCAAGGATTTTTCCAGTAACTCATGAGTCATGCAGGCAAAATAGTCTTCCTGTTTCTACATAGAGCTCCATGTCCTACTGTAGAGCTCCAGCAGCTCAGAAGAGGTCATCAATGGGGATGAGCGAACCCTGAATGGTAAAGTTCGGGTGTCCTGTACCAAACCCCTGAACACTGACTTCCAAACGGTAGTCTGTGTTACTGTTCGGGCTCAGCAGCCTTATAAAATGCTTGTTGGAAGGCTGCAGTACAGCCAATCAACAAGCTCTAAGGCTGTGGGCACTTACAGCCCAATCACAGCCATGACAAGCATTGGCATGGCTGTGATTGACCAGCGCACCACATGACCAAGTCTATATAAGGGCCGCATCACATGTTGCGTTGGCATTCTGTGTTCAGAGCCCAGTGCCCTAAGAACCTGGTGCAGCGTGTCAAAAAAAAAATCTCTAGAGTGCCCTAACAGCCTTATGTAGACTGCCAACCTGGTGCAGCATGCCCATAATACAGCCTGATGTAGTGTTCCCGTAACACAGGCTGGTGTAGCGTGCTCGTAATACAGCCTGGTTGTCACAGCACTGTAGTTGGATATCTCGGGGTTAGGGGCTCCTTTCTTATACATAAAGCTAGAAACGCCCTAAGTATCCCTGCTCCCTGGATTACTTCTGATGGTGAAAAAGTCAGGGCCGTGTGCCTTGCTGAACTCCTAAATCAGCCCTCATCTGCCCCCTCCCCCACCCAGGGAAGTGGGGGTAGTAGTGTATAAGAACACACAAACCAGACAAACAAGGGAAGATGTACAGGGATAAATGAAAATACCAATCATACAAATATGCACTCACAAACAGAGTGGAACCCATGGGAAGTAAAGGAAGGAAAACCAAATAGGAGAGGATGAGGATATGCACACAAAGAAATCACCAAGCAACAACACTCCAAAACGCCTCCTCAAACAACAGACACCTCCAACTCCAGAACTAGGCAGTATGAAACTAACACTGGCAATCCCTGATTGCTAGAGGCGAGTATATATAGCAGAGGGGAGTGGCCAACACTGAACAGCTGAAACCATCAAAGCAGGAAAGCTCCAGAAGCTCTCAACTGCACAGATTAACACCTGCACGGCAGCAGAAACCTGCAGTTTAATATGATAATAATCTTTATTTTTATATAGCGCCAACATATTCCGCAGCGCTTTACATACTTTATCATCACTGTCCCCATTGGGGCTCACAATCTAGATTCCCTATCAGTAGGTCTTTGGAGTGTGGCAGGAAACCGAAGAACCCGGAGGAAACCCACGCAAACACGGGGAGAACATACAAACTCCTTGCAGATGTTGACCTTGGTGGGATTTGAACCCAGGACCTCAGTGCTGCAAGGCTGCAGTGCAAACCACTGAGCCACCATGCTGTCCATATGGTGAAGTGCTTCTAATCAGTGCAGAAGTACGTAAAATCAGACACCAGGGTCTTTTGGCCCCTCTCTGTCACAGTAAACCCATGACAAACTCCAGCTTCTAAGAGGGACCTCCGGAACCTCAGGGTCTATCAGTGTGAGATGCGTAAAAAGACCGGGTCTATCAGGATGAGACGCGTGAAAAGACCAAATCAACCTGACCAAATGGACATCAGATGCTGGTACCCACATTCTCTCTTCAGGACCAACGAACCAAGCGAGAATCAAAGATTTTAGCTATCTGAAATTCCAAATTCCTATCAACAGTGACCGGAGATGGCAGGGGTGATGGTTCAGAGGACGCAACGTATTTTTTGAGTAGAGACCAATTAAACACATTATGAATCCTAAAAGTAGGTGGCAAAGAAAGGCGAAATGCTACAGGATTGACGATGGCCACAATCTTATAAGGACCAATGAACCTGGGTCCCAGTCTCTAAGAAGGAACCTTCAACTTAATATTCCTCGAGGGCAACCACACCAAATCACCAACGCACAGGTCTGGACCCAAATGTCTCGGATCAGCCACATAGTTATATTTGGACCCCATCTTCTTCAAATTATTAAGAACCCCTTGCCACACCGATGTAATAGATTATGAAAACCGTTCCTCTTTAGGTACTCCTGAAGAATGATTAAAAGAGCTGAACTGAAGATGAAACCCATATGCTCCGAAGAACAATGATTTAACTGTAGACTCATGACAACAGTTTTTCACCTCGAATTCAGCAAGATGTAAGTAAGTAACCCAATTCTCCCGATTTTCTTAGACACAAAACACCTAAGATATGTCTCAAGATTCTGGTTAACACGTTCGGTTTGCCTATTAGACTGTGGATGAAAGGCTGAGGAAAACGACAGATGGATCCCCAAATTAGTGCAAAACGCTTTCCAAAATTTGTAAATAAATTGCACCCCCTGGTCAGAAACAATATAGGTGGGAATCCCATGTAATTTCACGATTACTTTGATGAAAATTTGCGCCAAGGTCTTGGCGTTGGGTAAAGTGGATAGCGCAATAAAATGAGACATCTTGCTGAATCTGTCCACCAACACCAAAATAACTGTATTACCTGCAGATACAGGTAGATCAGTGATGAAATCTACTGATAAATGAGTACAAGGTCTACTGGGAATCGCCAATGGTTGGAGAGACCCAGACAGATGAGTATGAGGGGTCTTAGAACGCACACAAACACTACAAGCAGCTACATACTCCCGAACATCTTGGTTTACCCCAGACCACCAAAAACGCAGAGTAAGGAGATCTGTGGTGGCTTTACTACCAGGATGTCTGGCCAAGACCGAATCATGATGTTCACTTAGAACTTTAAGGCGGAGATTCACAGGTACAAACAGTTTACCTAATAGACAGGCAGCAGGGACGTCCCCCTGAGCCTCTACAACCTCCTTCTCAAGATCAGAACCTATAGACGCAATAACTACCCCTTTCTGTAGTATGGGAACCAGTTCACAATTATCTCTCTAACAATGAGATAAGGCATCCGCCTTAACATTTTTATTCCCTGGCCTATACGTCACAAAAAGTTGCATCTGGTGAAGAACAACGACCATCTTGCCTATCTAGGTATTAGACGCTTAGCAGATTCTAAATATAAAAGATTTTTATGATCAGTGATTACCATGACCGGATGAACTGCCCCCTCCAGAAAATGTCGCCACTCTTCAAAAGCCCACTTAATTGCCAAGAGTTCCCTATTACCAATGTCATAGTTTTTCTCAGCGGATGACAGTTTCTTAGAAAAATATGCACACGGATGCCATTTACTAGGAGACGCACCCTGCGACAATATAACCTCCACACCCACTTCAGACACATCAACTTCTTCAATAAATGGCTTTGTGATGTCTGCGCTGTATAAGAATAGGCACATATGCAAAACATTTCTTCAAGGTATCAAAAGCCTCCCTGGCCAGACTGAACCATTTGGAAAAGTCTACCCCTTTCTTGGTCATATCCATCAGAAGTTTGGCCACTACCGAAAAGTTTTTGATGAACGTTCGGTAGTAGTTGGCAAATTCCAAAAACCTTTGTAACACCTTTAAATCCTCAGGATGATCCCAATCCAGTACTGCCCGGACTTTCGCCAGATCCATGCAAAAACCGGTGGACGAAAAGAAATAACCCAGAAAAGGGATCTCATGAACTGAGAACATACATTTCTCTGGTTTGACAAATAATTTATTGTCTCTGTGTATCTGTAAGACCTGACATGTACCTGAGGTGATTCGAGGTCAGGGGAATAAAACAATATGTCACCAAGATAGAGCACAACAAATCTACCTGCCAGTTAACTAAAAATGTAATTAAATGCTGAAAGACTGCGGGAGCATTTGTCAACCCAAATGGCATCACAAAGTTTTCAGAGTGACCTTCAGGTGTATTAAAGGCTGTCTTCCACTCATCCCTTCCTTAATGTGAATGAGTTTATATGCCCCCCTGAGATCCAGTTTAGAAAACCATTTGGCTCCTACGATATGATTAAAGAGGTCGGGGATGGGGGCGTGGCCTAGCCAGGGATGTAGGCAGACGTGTTCCGGTGCTCTCCCGCCGACCGTCGCTGTGTGCGCCGACCCGGTGTACCGCTGAGCCCTTCAGACACCGCCGGATCCTGTGAGAAGCTCTCCTGCCGCCCTGGGGAGCGTTTCTGACGAGCAGGAGAGAAGCAATGACCCGCACCAGGCAGCGAGATCCCGGCCCTGGTAGAGGGAGCAGGGGCCAAGATGGCGCTGAGACTCAGGAGGAGGCGGCCAGAGAAAATGCGGCGTGCTCCAGGAGGATGTTGGCTGCTGCACGCCTTGAAAGGTTTGCAAGGGTGAAAGTGGGTGAACACAGTGCTGGACTTTCAGAAAGGGAGGCTGGGGCAGAAGATGGTATGGAAGATCAGGAGAATACTGTGGGTGAATCGCCAATGGTTGGAGAGACCCAGACAGATGAGTATGAGGGGTCTTAGAACGCGCACAAACACTACAAGCAGCTACATACTCCCGAACATCTTGGTTTACCCCAGACCACCAAAAACGCAGAGTAAGGAGATCTGTGGTGGCTTTACTACCAGGATGTCTGGCCAAGACCGAATCATGATGTTCACTTAGAACTTTAAGGCGGAGATTCACAGGTACAAACAGTTTACCTAATAGACAGGCAGCAGGGACGTCCCCCTGAGCCTCTACAACCTCCTTCTCAAGATCAGAACCTATAGACGCAATAACTACCCCTTTCTGTAGTATGGGAACCAGTTCACAATTATCTCTCTAACAATGAGATAAGGCATCCGCCTTAACATTTTTATTCCCTGGCCTATACGTCACAAAAAGTTGCATCTGGTGAAGAACAACGACCATCTTGCCTATCTAGGTATTAGACGCTTAGCAGATTCTAAATATAAAAGATTTTTATGATCAGTGATTACCATGACCGGATGAACTGCCCCCTCCAGAAAATGTCGCCACTCTTCAAAAGCCCACTTAATTGCCAAGAGTTCCCTATTACCAATGTCATAGTTTTTCTCAGCGGATGACAGTTTCTTAGAAAAATATGCACACGGATGCCATTTACTAGGAGACGCACCCTGCGACAATATAACCTCCACACCCACTTCAGACACATCAACTTCTTCAATAAATGGCTTTGTGATGTCTGCGCTGTATAAGAATAGGCACATATGCAAAACATTTCTTCAAGGTATCAAAAGCCTCCCTGGCCAGACTGAACCATTTGGAAAAGTCTACCCCTTTCTTGGTCATATCCATCAGAAGTTTGGCCACTACCGAAAAGTTTTTGATGAACGTTCGGTAGTAGTTGGCAAATTCCAAAAACCTTTGTAACACCTTTAAATCCTCAGGATGATCCCAATCCAGTACTGCCCGGACTTTCGCCAGATCCATGCAAAAACCGGTGGACGAAAAGAAATAACCCAGAAAAGGGATCTCATGAACTGAGAACATACATTTCTCTGGTTTGACAAATAATTTATTGTCTCTGTGTATCTGTAAGACCTGACATGTACCTGAGGTGATTCGAGGTCAGGGGAATAAAACAATATGTCACCAAGATAGAGCACAACAAATCTACCTGCCAGTTAACTAAAAATGTAATTAAATGCTGAAAGACTGCGGGAGCATTTGTCAACCCAAATGGCATCACAAAGTTTTCAGAGTGACCTTCAGGTGTATTAAAGGCTGTCTTCCACTCATCCCTTCCTTAATGTGAATGAGTTTATATGCCCCCCTGAGATCCAGTTTAGAAAACCATTTGGCTCCTACGATATGATTAAAGAGGTCGGGGATGGGGGCGTGGCCTAGCCAGGGATGTAGGCAGACGTGTTCCGGTGCTCTCCCGCCGACCGTCGCTGTGTGCGCCGACCCGGTGTACCGCTGAGCCCTTCAGACACCGCCGGATCCTGTGAGAAGCTCTCCTGCCGCCCTGGGGAGCGTTTCTGACGAGCAGGAGAGAAGCAATGACCCGCACCAGGCAGCGAGATCCCGGCCCTGGTAGAGGGAGCAGGGGCCAAGATGGCGCTGAGACTCAGGAGGAGGCGGCCAGAGAAAATGCGGCGTGCTCCAGGAGGATGTTGGCTGCTGCACGCCTTGAAAGGTTTGCAAGGGTGAAAGTGGGTGAACACAGTGCTGGACTTTCAGAAAGGGAGGCTGGGGCAGAAGATGGTATGGAAGATCAGGAGAATACTGTGGGTGAAGGAGACTATGAGGCTGATGGCTCTGGAGATGTGGTGCAGGACAAAAATATGGAGTCTGCTGCTGACCCTGTTGTGGAGGAACCCACTCTGAAAGATGTGTTCACTGTGGTGTCATATTGCAAACAGGCGCTTACAAAGTTGTCAAAGCAGGTTACGGGTGTACAAGCAGAAATTACTAACATTAAAGCTGCCATGCAGAAAGCTGACATCCACACAGGAGAGGTAGAGGAAAGAGTGAGCATGGCTGAGGACACTATAATATCTTTACAAACTGCTCAGAAAAAGCTGGACAAGCAATTAACAGATGTCATTGCTAAAAATGAGACTTGGAAAACAGGTCGCGACGCAACAATGTCAGGATAGTGGGGGTCCCGGAAAAAGCAGAGGGATCAAACCCTACAGAGTTTATTGAGAACTGGCTGCTGGAAAAATTTGGAGTTGATAAACTGTCAAAGGTCTTTGTTGTAGAGCGAGCTCACAGAGTCCCACTGAGACCCCAGCCTCCAGGAGCAGCTCCCCGGGCCTTGTTGGCTAGGCTCTTAAATTACAGGGACAGAAACACTATCTTACGTATGGCAAGGAAGATCAAGGACTTAACAATTGATGGACAAGACATTTCGTTCTACTCAGACTATTCATCCATGGTGCAAAGAATGCGCATGAATTATAGAGATGTAAAGAAAAAATTGAGAGACATGGGACTTGCGTATTCTGTGATGTATCCAGCTAAGCTGAGACTGGTTGCACTGGGTAGAGTACACTTTCTGCAATCTACAGAAGAAGCATTGGACTGGATTGAAAAGAATACTAGACGAGTGCGAGAGCACAAGGACAGTTGAAGAGAGGCAGATTGTGTTTTTGTGAATGTGATTTATATTATCCTTTGCTATCCTTTTTCGGTTGCATTTACCTATTTGTTACAGGATACAAGTCTGCTCATGGAGTGGAGCGGCGTACTGGTGGTGCATACAGTTTATATATGTTTTATATAATATGTTTTTCATAAGGCGGGAGAGACCTTTGGAAAGATAGTTGGTGGAATAGGCCGATTTCATTCACCCACTCTCGGATAGAGAGAACGGAACGACAAATTTGGAGGTGGATTGGGGGAGATAGGGGTGGTCAGAGGAGTTTTGGTTTGGGGTATGGGGGGGGGTTGGATGCGGGGGGGGCAGGGACGAACGGCATGGGGGACATCTTATGATGTGGTCATTTACACAGAAGCTAATCTGATAAACAATGGCGGGTATGGTTAAGGTGTTAAGCTGGAACATACGTGGTTTGGCAGACCGTAAGAGGCGGGCTATTGTTCTCCAAAATATTATGGCCCACGGGCCTTCCATTATCTGCTCATGGAAACACACCCGACGAGGGACAAAATTGGGCTCCTGGCGAGGAAATGGGTTCAAAAAGCATACCACTCTACTTATTCTGCATATGCGAGAGGGGTTTCCATCTTGGTGCATGTGGGGACTCCATTTGAGGAGGTTGAGGTTAAAATAGATAAAGATGGACAGTATGTTTTTCTAGTCTGCAGACTTTATGGCAAATTATATTGTGTGGTGGCAGTGTATTTCCCACCGCCATTTACTGGGACAAAACTGCAAGAGATTATAGAACTTACGAGGCATTGGACAGGGACACCTGTGTTGCTGACTGGAGATGTAAACAATATAATGAATAAAATTTGGGACAAAACTAGTAGGCAACCGGGAAGAACTGACGGAGAGGGGGAGACACCCTTTGCTAAATATATGTCAGAGGTGGGCCTGATAGATTTGTGGGGAGTGAGACATATGGGAGTGAGCACATATTCATGTTACTCCTCGACGCACGGTTCTATGTCTAGAATAGACTTAGCCTTGGGAAATGGGTTGGTTAACCAAAACATCGCTCATAATGATTATTTGCCTAGGATACTCTCTGATCATAGTCCCTTGCTGGAGGAACTGAGGTTCGGTATGTGTGGGAATGGTGGACAGAAAGAGTGGAAGGTTCACCCGGTATGGCTGGAAACGGTAGATATTCAGAAAATAGCAGTACAGGTGGAGGAATTCTTCCAGAACAATATGGGAAGTACAGCCATAGGAACTGTGTGGGACACAATGAAGGCCTATGCTAGGGGTTTATTGATTCGAGATATATCCAGATGTAAAAGTCAGAACAGATTGGAGGAAAGAGAGGCATTTACTGCGCTGAGGGGGGCAGAGGAGGAGTTGGTGCTTAATCCCACCGTAGAGGCGCAACAGAACATGAAGGAAGCTCAAAAAAAGGTGGATAAAATATTTCTGGCCAATGGGGAAAAGAAGAGGGAATTCCAAAAAATTGCCTTTTATGAAGAGGGTGAAAAAGTTGGTCACCTGTTGTCTGCTATAGCGGCAGCGCAGAGGGAACAGGGATTTGTGTATGGTCTCTTGGATCCAACTGGCACCCTAGTCACTGAAACGCGAGATATCTTGAGGGTGTTTAGAGACTTCTATAGTGACCTATATAACTCTAAATTAAGGAACACGGGAGATGATAGAGACCAATTTTTGAGGGGTACTCAGATATCTAGGCTTAGTGAGGAGGCTAGGGATAGCTTGGAGGGCCCCCTGACGGTAGAGGAAATGGAGGAAGCTTTGGCTTCAATGGCAAATAATAAAGCCCCAGGTGCAGATGGTTTACCAACAGAATTCTATAAACATCTTAGAGATGTATTATTGCCAAAATTAAAAGATGTGTTTTTGGCGGCTCTGGAGGTGGGAGAATTACCGGAGTCAATGCGGGAGGCTACGGTGGTGGTTCTGCCCAAGGCAGATAAGGACCGGACACAGCCAGATTCGTATAGACCCATATCCTTACTACCGGCTGATATTAAAATTCTAGCTAAAGTAATGTCTAACCAATTGAGCCGGGTGGTTTCTGGTGTTGTACAGGATTTATGCCGGATAGATCGACGGCCATTAACTTGAGGCGGTTATTCCTTAATATGCAATTGACCGCTGATAATGCTGGGCATAGAGTGGTGGTCTCATTAGACACTCGGAAAGCTTTTGATAGTGTGGAGTGGAGTTATCTCTGGCGTGTTCTCCAGTTGATGGGAATTGGTCCGTTTTTTTTGGCGAGGATAAAATTATTATATACACGCCCGGTGGCCAGATTGAGAGTAAATGGGGAGCGGTCAGATAAATTTGATTTGACTAGAGGAACTAGACAGGGCTGTCCCCTCTCCCCGTTGTTATTTGCCCTGGCCATAGAGCCGTTGGCTGCTGTACTGAGACAGTCAGACGTGGTAAGGGGATTCCGGTATGGTGTGGCGGAGGAGAAGATAGCGTTGTACGCAGATGATATTTTATTATTCTTACAGGACCCTCAGATGTCATTACATGGAGCAATAGCTATTATCAATAGATTTGGTTTATTATCCGGGTTACAAATTAACTGGGATAAATCTCATATTATGGAAATAGAATCCCTGAATAGTTTAGATGTTGAACAGGTGGAGCGTACACAACTCAAGTTGGTACGAGAATTTAAGTATCTTGGAATTACAATAACATTACCAGTAAAGGAATGCCTTCAGTTGAATGTATACCCGATACTAGGGAAATTAAAGGATAAAGCATCAACATGGAGCAAAATGCGCCTCTCGGTGGTGGGTAGAGATGAGCGTTGTTCTACTCGAACTGTTCGCCAATCTCAAATTCGAGCTGTTTTGGGCGGTGTTCGAGACGGTCGGCGAACACGAACAATTTGAGAAAAATTCGGCTGTTCGAGGTTATGTTCGATAACTGTTCGTGCACCAAAATCATAACTGGATTTTTTCTCAGTAATGATGAAAATTAATGTTAATACGCAGTTTGAGTGTACAGCGGGGCGGGGGGAGGGGCAGGGGATGGATCTCTGCAGGAACAATGAAGATCTCCATTTTTTTTTCTCTTTCCCGCATTTGCAGTGGGGAGGTGCAATCTGTCAGCCTATCAGCAGCGCACACACGGAGCGAAGTGCTTTTTTTCACACAAGCAAGGGCATGTGTGATTGGCAGTGTATGTCACATGTCCTTGCCCTATAAGACCAAGCCATTTTCCCCGTCGCCACCATTTTCTCACTGCTGCAGCTGCGTGTTAGACGGCACCGCTGTTGCTGTGTGCGCTATACCTTGTTAATTTCAAGCCAATTTTCGCACAAATATACAGATAGCTTGGGAGTAGGGAATAGTTGTGATTGCAGTCCTTTTAAGGACTAGGTTACAGCATTTCCTACGACTTTTATCAGGCAGGTCTGTGCTCTTAAATAGATAGATTGTGGGAGTAAAGACTAATTGTAATTGGAGTCCTTTTCAGGACTAGGTTACATCAGTTCCTATCAGTTTTTGCCAGGCAGGTCTGTGCCAGTGCTGCGCAAGTTTTTTTCACAGCATTTGGCTGAATCTAGCAAAGCTAATCCTTTTTGTTCTATTGCAGAGTGTGTTAGTCAGTGGAGTAGCCTATCTGTGTTGCAAGATATACCACCTGTGTATAGAATATCAATTTTTTTACTGCACCTAGTGAAGTAAAATCTTTTGGGCATAGCATCATTCTATTAGTCCATCTATACTGACCTCCATCAGGTTGCAAACTGAATATAATTTTTTTCTGCATCTAGCTCTGAAAAAAATATTTGGGCTTCTAGCAGTGTGTGGGACTTGGTCTATTAGTCCATCTATACTGACCTCCATCAGGTTGCAAATTAAAAATAATTTTTTTCTTCATTTAGCTCTGAAAAAATATTTGGGCTTCTAGCAGTGTGTGGGACTTGTTCTATTAGTCCTTCTATACTGACCTCCAGCAGGTTGCAAATTGAATATAATTTTTTTCTGCATCTAGCTCTGAAAAAATATTTGGGCTTCTAGCGGTGTGTGGGACTTGGTCTATTA
The DNA here is from genome assembly GCF_046119375.1 of Phyllobates terribilis. NCBI lineage: Eukaryota > Metazoa > Chordata > Amphibia > Anura > Dendrobatidae > Phyllobates > Phyllobates terribilis. The sequence goes on along the minus strand of NW_027362762.1, from coordinate 793,502,111 downwards.
GTCCATCTATACTGACCTCCATCAGGTTGCAAATTAAAAATAATTTTTTTCTGCATCTAGCTCTGAAAAAATATTTGGGCTTCTAGCAGTGTGTGGGACTTGGTCTATTAGTCCATCTATACTGACCTCCATCAGGTTGCAAATTAAAATAATTTTTTTCTTCATTTATCTCTGAAAAAATATTTGGGCTTCTAGCAGCGTGTGGGACTTGTTCTATTAGTCCATCTATACTGACCTCCATCAGGTTGCAAATTAAAAATAATTTTTTTCTGCATCTAGCTCTGAAAAAATATTTGGGCTTCTAGCAGTGTGTGGGACTTGGTCTATTAGTCCATCTATACTGACCTCCATCAGGTTGCAAATTAAAAATAATTTTTTTCTGCATCTAGCTCTGAAAAAATATTTGGGCTTCTAGCAGTGTGTGGGACTTGGTCTATTAGTCCATCTATACTGACCTCCATCAGGTTGCAAATTGAATAAAAAAATTTTCTGCATCTAGCTCTGAAAAAATATTTGGGCTTCTAGCGGTGTGTGGGACTTGGTCTATTAGTCCATCTATACTGACCTCCATCAGGTTGCAAATTAAAAATAATTTTTTTCTGCATCTAGCTCTGAAAAAATATTTGGGCTTCTAGCAGTGTGTGGGACTTGGTCTATTAGTCCATCTATACTGACCTCCATCAGGTTGCAAATTAAAAATAATTTTTTTCTTCATTTAGCTCTGAAAAAATATTTGGGCTTCTAGCAGTGTGTGGGACTTGTTCTATTAGTCCTTCTATACTGACGTCCAGCAGGTTGCAAATTGAATATAATTTTTTTCTGCATCTAGCTCTGAAAAAATATTTGGGCTTCTAGCGGTGTGTGGGACTTGGTCTATTAGTCCATCTATACTGACCTCCATCAGGTTGCAAATTAAAAATAATTTTTTTCTGCATCTAGCTCTGAAAAAATATTTGGGCTTCTAGCAGTGTGTGGGACTTGGTCTATTAGTCCATCTATACTGACCTCCATCAGGTTGCAAATTAAAAATAATTTTTTTCTGCATCTAGCTCTGAAAAAATATTTGGGCTTCTAGCAGTGTGTGGGACTTGGTCTATTAGTCCATCTATACTGACCTCCATCAGGTTGCAAATTAAAAATAATTTTTTTCTTCATTTAGCTCTGAAAAAATATTTGGGCTTCTAGCAGTGTGTGGGACTTGTTCTATTAGTCCTTCTATACTGACCTCCAGCAGGTTGCAAATTGAATATAATTTTTTTCTGCATCTAGCTCTGAAAAAATATTTGGGCTTCTAGCGGTGTGTGGGACTTGGTCTATTAGTCCATCTATACTGACCTCCATCAGGTTGCAAATTAAAAATAATTTTTTTCTGCATCTAGCTCTGAAAAAATATTTGGGCTTCTAGCGGTGTGTGGGACTTGGTCTATTAGTCCATCTATACTGACCTCCATCAGGTTGCAAATTAAAAATAATTTTTTTCTGCATCTAGCTCTGAAAAAATATTTGGGCTTCTAGCAGTGTGTGGGACTTGGTCTATTAGTCCATCTATACTGACCTCCATCAGGTTGCAAATTGAATAAAAAAAATTTCTGCATCTAGCTCTGAAAAAATATTTGGGCTTCTAGCTGTGTGTGGGACTTGGTCTATTAGTCCATCTATACTGACCTCCATCAGGTTGCAAATTAAAAATAATTTTTTTCTGCATCTAACCCAGCCAATAGTTTTGGCCTAATACCACAGTTTGGCCACTCAGCTCTGCTCGGTTACCATCCATTGTTTTTTTGTGCAAACATCTCCAGAGTTGTGAATTAGTTAACCACCAAAATGAGTGGAAAAAGGCCTGCTGCTGGTGGAAAGGGGAATAGGCGTGTTGGGAAGGGGAAAAAAGGTTGTGTCCGTGGGGTAGGTGCAGAAGAAAGACCATCTTCCAGCCAAACTAAAATGTCTACTTCTTTTAGCGGACAATGTGATAAGATCCCTTTCTTACGGCCACGCCAATCGCTACAAATTCCAGATGAGGCACAAAAACAGCAGGTGCTTCAACGGATATCAAGTGCTCCTTTAAGTGGGCTCTCCTCCACATCAACTTCAACATCACAAATACTCCAGTCCTCAAAGGTGTCACCCAAATCGCACTTGCTTCCTCACAGCTCCCAAATCTCCAGCTGCCCGTCTGAGTATGAGGTAGAACAGATGGTTGAGTCTGCAGAGCTGTTTACTCATACTATAGCCTGGGAATCAGAGGTCGACTCCAGCGCTTCTGTGAATCCAGACGAGGAAATGATCTGCACTGATGCCCAGAATCTTTATGAGTCGGATCCAGGACCAGACGCAGAAGGTTCTGACCATAATGTAGACCCTCATTCCCAAACTGTAACTCCTGTTGGTGGAGACAATGAGGAAGACGATGATAAGACTCAAATACCTGATTGGAGCGACAACTTTAGTTTTTTGTCAGGGCAGGAACAGGTTGGCTCTGAGGACGACGGGTGTGATAACGCACAGGGTGATGATGATGAGGTCGGAGATCCCACTTACTGTCAACCCACAGTCAGCCAAGAGATGAGGTCAGCAGAGGAGGTGGAGGAAGTAGAGGAGGAGGAGTTGTATGCGGAAGGGCTAACATCTGCAAGGTCCAGACGGTCGGCAGCACCAGGGCGGCAGGCATGTGAGGGTGGGGGAGATGATTTTACCAGGGCGCATGGTAGCAGCCAAACTAGTGAGGAAGGTGCAGGAGCCCAGGAAGAAGTGGAGGACGAACTGATGGAAGACTCATCAGATGAGGGAGACCTTGATCACATTTCTGTTGTGCGAGGTTGGGGGGAGAGGACAGAGGAAGGAAGCATGATTGTTACCTCGCCACCAACACAACAGGGACTTGGTGCTCCTTGATGCGCAACACACATGAGTGCCTTCTTGCTGCACTACCTGCAACATGACCCTCGAATTGTGAGAATTAGAAATAATCCTGACTACTGGGTTGCCACACTGTTAGATCCCCGGTACAAAAGTAAATTTGCAGAAATTATTCCTGCCATAGAAAGGGATGCACGCATGCAGGAGTATCAGCAGAGACTGTTGCAGAATCTTACATGTGCTTTTCCACAAAATACCAGTGGTGCACGTAGTGAATCTCACAGTTCCAACTTGCCAACCGTGGGACCGTCAAGTGTTCAGCACTCAAACCGTAACAGAACCACAGTATCTGCTGGTAACATCAATTTTGCGGAATCATTTCACCACTTTTTTAGCCCATCCTTTGCAAGGCCACAGGAGACAAGAAGTCTGACACATAGTCAACGCCTAGAGACGATGGTACAGGAGTATCTCCAAGTAAACATTGAAGCCACGACTGTGTCACTGGACCCTTGCTCTTTTTGGGCTTCCAATCTGGATAAATGGCCGGAGCTAGCCACTTACGCCTTGGAGATCTTGTCATGCCCCGCAGCCAGCGTTCTGTCTGAACGTGTGTTCAGCGCTGCTGTTGGTGTGCTGACAGATAAGCGCACGCGGCTCTCCACTGATAATGTAGACAGACTCACGTTCATAAAGATGAACAAATCATGGATCCGAAACGACTTTTCTACCCCTGTGTCATCCTGGGGAGAGTAAAAGCTTGATGATTGGTTAAAATCACCCTACCAACCGTTTTAAGCTTTCAAATTACTAATCATGTTTATCTGTATCTTGACTGGAAAATAATTTGGGCTTTGTAGCAGTGTGCAGCACTGATCCTATTAGGCCATCTATAATAAGCTTCACCAGATTTAAAATTAAAAATATTTTTTAGCTGCATCTAGCCCGGAAAATAATTTTGGGGCTCCGAGATGCGCAAGACACATAAGTGCCTTCTTGCTGCACTACCTGCAGCATGACCCTCATATTGTCAGAATTCGAAGTAATCATGACTACTGGGTTGCCACACTCTTAGATCCCCCAAACTTTTCGATCAACCTTTTCATTTTAATAAAGACCAAAAAAATGGTCATTTTTGAAATTATAAGCATTAGCAGGTTGTTAGAAACTGAAATCAAACAGTTTTCAACTCAAAACTTTATTCTAGGTGATGTTACATTTTCACATAGGACCCCTTGTTCGAAAGGAGCTTCTGAACTCTCTCGTCCATTGAATTTGTCAGGTTTTGGATGGTTTCTGCTTCAATTGTTTTGCATGAGGACAGAATACCCTCCCAGAGCTGTTGCTTAGATGTGAACTGCCTCCCGCCATCATAGACACTCCTTTTAATGATGCTCCAAAGGTTCTGAATGGGGTAGAGGTCAGGGGAGCATGGGGGTCACACCATAAGTTTGTCCCCTTTTATGCCCATATCAGCCAGAGATGCAGATGTTTTATGTGCAGCATGAGATGGTGCATTATCATGCAGAAAAATGATCTTGCTGTGAAATACACGGTTCTTCTTCTTGAACCATGGCAGGAAGTGCTGTTTGAGAAAATCCACATACATTATGGAGTTCATCTTTAGCGCCTTCAGGGATCCTAAAGGGGCCGACAATCTCTCTCCCCATGATTCCAGCCCAAAACATTACTCCACCTCCTCCTTGTTGGCGCTGTAGCCGTGTTTGCGTGGGGTGTCCATCAACCAGCCATCCTCCACTCCATTCATCTGGACCATCGAGCGCTGCACGGCACTCATCCGTGAACAAAACAGTTTTGAAATCAGTCTTCATGTAATGTTTGGCCCACTGGAGCCGTTTCTGCTTGTGTGAAGTGGATAGAGGAGGTCGACAGGATGGCATATGCACAGCTGCAAACCTCTGAAGGACCCTGCATCTTGTTGTTCGGGGGACGTTGGAGGCACAAGCAGCTTCAAAAACTTGTCTGCTGCTATGACAAGGCTTTTTTGCCGCTGCTCTTTCAACCTGACGTAATTGCCTGTAGGAAAGAGTCCTCAATTTGCCCTTATCAGCACGCACACGTGTGTACTGTGAATCAGCTACATACTTCTTGATTGCCAAGACACTTCATCCTGATCATCGCACAATGTTGATTGTAGTCATGCCTTGACCTAAACACTCCACAATTTGTTGCTTCTCAGCAGCCGACACATCCTTTTTCTTTCCCATTTTGGCAGAAAATGTAGGCTGCTTAATAATGTGAGAGAGCCTTCTTAAGTAGTCTTGCCTTTCATTGGACACACCTGCCAAACTAATTAGCACAGGTGTCTGCAATTGCTTACAGTGATATAAAGAGCCCTGACACACATCACCATCAATGAGTTTAACTGACAAACAAACAAATTCTTCCCTTATCACTCCTAAACACTTTTTGCATAATAATTTGGAACGCGGTGTACATGTGCTTTTCCACAAAACACCAGTGGTTCACGTAGTGAATCTTACAGTTCTAACTTGCCAACCGTGGTCTGTATGGAATTGTTCAATAAAGGGCCCAAAATTAAGATAACATAGATGGGAGAGGTCTCTATGAATAGGAATTCCTAAGTATTTGATACCCTGTGAGGGCCAGGCAAAGGGAAAGTTGGACTGGATGGAATCCTATATGGATTTAGGGAGGGAGACATCGAGGGCCTCAGACTTCGCTGCATTGATTTTAAAATTTTACCATGTAACAAAGTGATCTATTTCAGCCATAACAGCAGGGATGGATATATGTGATTGAGTGATATATACTAGGACATCATCAGCAAATAGAGAGCACTTGTACTCGGTGCCTCCCACCTCAATCCACCTAATATTGGGGTTATGGCGAATTGATGAGAGCAGGTGCTCCGTCACTAGGATGTATAAGAGAGGGGACAGAGGACATCCCTGCCTTGTCCCATTGGTGATTGTGAAAGGTGATGAAAATGTTCTGACGCACCCCCTGGGCCTTGGGACACCCGGAGCCGGACCCTTTTTGGTGGATGCTGGTGGTTGTAGTCTTCGTGGCGGCGATCCGGTTCCGTGGCTCAGGGCGGTCAAACCAGTGGCGGAACTATTTATGTGGTTTTGATGTTTAAATGTCCGACTACGCCACCCGTGGATTGCGGTCAGAGTGAACCGCCGCTACAGGGCAGACCGCTAAGGCTGGTGTTGTGGGTGCAGCAGAGCGTAGCATAACTCCCCACGGGAGGAGTATAGCCTCAGGGCAGTGTATGCGGAGGATGGGGGTGATGGTGCAGGGCAGCAGCAGTAACGACACGGAGTCAGTGATGCAGTTCAGGGCCTTTACTCACAGTTCTTATTATCCAGACCACGTCTGCAGGTAACGGCTGCCCACGTCGTACTGTGCTCACCAGGTGAGGGGCTCAGACAACTCCCAGATAACTTTGGAGCGCTTCACAGGACCCCCTTTGTGTGTCCTTTGTCTGGCCTTTCTTACCAACACTTCTGTCCGGCTGCCTCGGGCCTCCTCTTGGTAAACTTGGCGCCAGTTTCCCTGACCCTATGTGGTGCCTTCCTAGCGGGTGGAGCAAGGGGCTGCGCCACATAAAATGTCAGAGCCTCCGGTTTCTAGCTGAGGGTCGTTTCCTGCCTCCACTAGTTCGGGGACCGGTCTCCCCCTTTGGCCTGACCCCTCCACGCAGGTGGATTCGGGCGTGCGGTGGCGACTCGCCCGTCCGCACCCCTGGGATCCCTTCATTCCTCGTTCCTGGAGCCTTCTCCGCTCCTCTTCCTTCCTTCTCCCTCTTGCAGGCCTGGGCCTCTGTTACTAGGCCCGCCTCCGGAGCAGAGCTCATGCAGAGACCCTGCTCCCTGCCACTTCTGCTCAGACTTCTCTGCACTGAACTAAGATGGTGCCCACCTTTTATACTCCCTTCTCAATGCACCCAGGAACTGCTTCCTCCCTGCTCCTGCACTGCAGGGTTCCCCTTCCTCAGTGTTCCCTCCCCCCACTCCAGCCAGGGACAGGGACTGTCGTGCCCATCTCAGGGGCATATTGGTCGCCCTGCCCCACGGCAATGTGGTGTAATGCATGCAGGTGTCGGGTCCTGATCCACACTCCATCCTTATCTGAGAGTGAGATATCACACCTCTGGGTGAGGTGCAATACGTCTGTAGCAACCGAGCCCTCGGTGCTACATTTCCATTTATCTTCAGCCTAGGTGACGTATTGTGATACAGGGCCGTGATTTTGGCTATAAAAGGGTCCCCTAGACCCCTACCCCAAGCTTTTTAAGAGAATCATATATGGCGTGCCAGGAGACTCTATGGAATGCTTTCTCAGCATCCAACGAGAGTATCTACTTACAAATTTTTAACTGCATCTAGCCCAGGAAATACTTTGTGCCTAGTAGCAGTGTCTGCTAGTCAGCGGATTATCCCGGCTGTTAAGCAAGCTACACCACCTGTAGTTTGGACACTTAATTTTTTCAAAGGAAATGCTTCGGGACCACGGGATACTTAGTGAAGAGCATCAGGAGGCACCCCAAGGCATAGGGGCTGGGACTGGCACTAGGATGCCTTGCGGTGGACAGCCGAGCTCGATCCTTATAAAAGCTTTTTAACTGCAGCAGCTTTAGTGGACGCTACTGGAGCTGGAATTACGCGGCTGCTGGCATGAGACTTGCCCTCCAATAGATCCTTGTAAATGGATTTAAAGTGTATTCATTCAAATTAGAGGGACAATTTAAATTAAAAAGCTTAGAGCTGCCTCCACCACAGGGGGGCTCTCTCGACCCACCAGCGGACAGGCACCAGTATTGGGAGAGGGGGGCTGGCCGTCAGGGTTCACCGCGGCTCTGGCACAAACCCGGCGACACGGAGGTGGCACGGGCAGGAGCGGACTGGCCGTCTCGGCTTCTCACTTTTTGGATTTTAGAAGGGCATGACATGCCTATATCTGTGTCTCCCCCTCCTTTTACTCCTCCACCTCTTTTCTTTTCGCATGACTATATGTACTTGTCACTTTTCCATGTGTTAGTTGTGTCTTCTGAGCAGTTTGTCAGCTTTTGGACACCTTTGAAGGTGTTTTCTATGTGTTTCTATGTGTTTTTGTTTGCCTGCCATTGGTTTTAACGGTGTTCGAAGGTGTTCGACGAACAGTTCGACGAACACTACGGGGGTGGCTCAACACTAGTGGTGGGACGCACCAATCTTCTTAAAATGGTGCTGATGCCCAAATTATTGTATGTTTTACATAACTCCCCTGTGTGGATTCCTCAGCCAGTGTTCCAGCGCATTAATGCAATATTTAGAGATCTGGTCTGGGGTGGAGGGCAGCTTAGGATTAAGCTGGAGTCTCTCCAGAGGCCGAAGGAGGAGGGGGGTCTCGCTCTACCAAACCCATGGGTATATTTTTTGGCAGCACAGTCCCAACATATTAGAGGGTGGGCGCAGAGGGCAGTGAAGGGGACTATTCAGGCGGTTCTAGAACTTCATCTTAAAAAGACTCCATTGGTAATGGGTCTAGAAACGGGACTTTTTGGGAGGATGGGCAAGTCATACCAGACCTGTGGCCTAGTCCATAAATTGTGGACAAGGGTTAAGAAGATTAGAGGCATAGTGGGGCTGACAACGTATACTCCTATTTGGGATAATGAAAACCTATGTGAATTTTACAAAATAAGAGAGCTGAGAGGCTGGGTGGCAAAGGGTATACAATATATCTACCAACTGATGGATAATCAAAACATCAAAACCCTAGAGACGCTGAAAGAGGAATTTCACTTATCGGACAGACACAGCTATCAGTATACACAGGTTAAACATGCGTTTATTAAACAAGGGAAAATTAGGAACCTATCTGTTCAAAGGGATATTGTTATTGATTATATTTGTATGGGGGGATGTACAACAGGTGTCATATCTATGGTGTATGCGGATCTGCTTCACACCTTTCTACTGAATTATCCTGTTTTGGCTAAGGGAAAGTGGGAAGCAGATGTTGGTACCATTGAGGATGACAAATGGGAATCCATATTAGAATATATCCCCAAGTTGTCTCTAAGTGAACCTGCCAGAATGTCCCAACTACTTCTTATTCACAGAGCGTATAGGTCGCCTGATTTTTTGTTCAGAATAGGAGTACGGGAGATCTCGGATTGCCCGAGATGTGGGTCAGAAGCTGCTGATATACTACATGTTATTTGGAGTTGCCCAAAACTTGCAAGCTATTGGTCTGAAGTAGCTGCCCTAATTGAAGGGCGTTATCACTGTATAATTCCTAGAAATCCAATAGTTTGCCTGTTGGGATATGTGGAGGAACTTGTGGGGAATGATATCACAAAATTGGCAATTGCCAGACTATTATATGCAGCTAGAAAGGCAATAGCAAGGTATTGGGTGCGAATGGAACTTCCCTCTAGACAAGAGTATATAAGGCAGGTGGATTATGTGGTACGGATGGAGGAGAAAATTTATTTTAAAAGGAAAAATGCCAAACTCAGTGACAACCTATGGGCACCATGGAAGGTGTGATTAATGCTATTGAAGGGAAGATTCCGGAGAATACACTACAAAAATGCATTGAAATGGTTATAGGATGTTTTGTGTGATATTGGATCATATCTTATATAACGATGAGGGATTATTGCTGTCTGTTAAAGGGGAGAGGGGTTGAGGGTGGGGTTCTTTTTGCTAATAAGAAAATGGAAAATTGTTATACTGAAATTGTATTTCATTATTTTTTTTTTTAAATGAATAAAAATTTATCTGATTTAAAAAAGAGGTCGGGGATGAGAGGGAGAAATTGTGGATCCCGGACCGTGATCCAATTAAGTTTGCGAAAATCTAGGCGGGGTCATAACCCCCATCTTTTATCTTGACAAAGAAAAACTCCACTGCAACAGGAGACGAAGAGGGTCTGATATGGCCCTTTGTCAGACTTTCAGCGATATAGTCCTTCATTGCCTGCATTTCTGGACCAGAGATATTATATAACCTGCTTTTTGTCAACTTGGCCCCAGGAATAAGATTAACGGTGCAATCATAAAGACGATGGGAAGGAAATTCTTGATACCCCTGTTTTGAAAACACATCACTGAAGTGAGACAGGTATTCAGGGAGAGATTGGGTACCCACCCTGGCTAGCCGGATGCCCAAGCACTGTCCTTGGCAATACTCGCTCCACTTTACCACCTCCCCAGTCTTCCAGTCTACCACAGGATTGTGCAGCGTAAGCCAAGGTAGTCCAAGAACCATAGGAGAGGGCAAGCCCTCTAGCACATGACAGTCAATAAATTCTGAGTGCATGGCCCCTACATGTAGATGTAACACACGAACGACTTGAGTAAAATACCCCTGGCTCAATGGTGCAGAGTCAATAGCGATAATGGGTATTGGTTTAGATAGCACTTGTGGTTTGAAGCCCTTGGCCTAGATGAACCTGGGGTCGATCAAATTAAACCCCGCCCCAGATCAAATTATCCAGAAAGGCTAAAATAACCACCTTATTTTTGGAAGGATCTTGGCCAGTAAAATAAATTGTGACCTACCCACAGACGAAATATGTACACCCAGGTTGCCAACCTCGCTGCAACCTGGGCTCCTTAGTTTTCTGGAGGCAGTATACATAGTAACATAGTAACATAGTTTTTAAGGTTGAAGGAAGACTAAGTCCATCTAGTTCAACCCATAGCCTAACTTGTTGATTCAGAGGAAGGCAAAAAAAAACATGTGGCAAACACTAAGCTCCACATTGGGGAAAAAAATTCCTTCCCGACTCCATACGACAATCAGACTAGTTCCCTGGATCAACGCCCTATCAAGGAGTCTAGTATTTATAACCTGTAATATTATACTTTTCAAGAAAGGCATCCATGCCCTTCTTAAATTTTAACAGTGAATCACTCATTACAACATCATGCGGCAGAGAGTTCCATAGTCTCACTGCTCTTACAGTAAAGAATCCGCGTCTGTGATTATGATTAAACCTTCTTTCCTCCAGACGTAGAAGATGCCCCCTTGTCCCCGTCTCAGGCCTCAGAGTAAAAAGATCAGTAGAAAGGTCTTTGTACTGTCCCCTCATATACTTGTACATAGTAATTAGAGATGAGCGTTGTTCTACTCGAACTGTTCGCCAATCTCAAATTCGAGCTGTTTTGGGCGGTGTTCGAGCCGTTCGGCGAACACGAACAATTTGAGAAAAATTCGGCTGTTCGAGGTTATGTTCGATAACTGTTCGTGCACCAAAATCATAACTGGATTTTTTCTCAGTAATGATGAAAATTAATGTTAATACGCAGTTTGAGTGTACAGCGGGGTGGGGGGAGGGGCAGGGGATGGATCTCTGCAGGAACAATGAAGATCTCCATTTTTTTTTTCTCTTTCCCGCATTTACAGTGGGGAGGTGCAATCTGTCAGCCTATCAGCAGCGCACACACGGAGCGAAGTGCTTTTTCTCACACAAGCAAGGGCATGTGTCATTGGCAGTGTATGTCACATGTCCTTGCCCTATAAGACCAAGCCATTTTCCCCGTTGCCACCATTTTCTCACTGCTGCAGCTGCGTGTTAGACGGCACCGCTGTTGCTGTGTGCGCTATACCTTGTTAATTTCAAGCCAATTTTCGCACAAATCTACAGATAGCTTGGGAGTAGGGAATAGTTGTGATTGCAGTCCTTTTAAGGACTAGGTTACAGCATTTCCTACGACTTTTATCAGGCAGGTCTGTGCTCTTAAATAGATAGATTGTGGGAGTAAAGACTAATTGTAATTGGAGTCCTTTTCAGGACTAGGTTACATCAGTTCCTATCAGTTTTTGCCAGGCAGGTCTGTGCCAGTGCTGTGCAAGTTTTTTTCACAGCATTTGGCTGAATCTAGCAAAGCTAATCCTTTTTGGCCTATTGCAGAGTGTGTTAGTCAGTGGAGTAGCCTATCTGTGTTGCAAGATATACCACCTGTGTATAGAATACCAATTTTTTTACTGCACCTAGTGAAGTAAAATCTTTTGGGCATAGCATCATTCTATTAGTCCATCTATACTGACCTCCATCAGGTTGCAAATTGAATATAATTTTTTTCTGCATCTAGCTCTGAAAAAATATTAGGCTTCTAGCTGTGTGTGGGACTTGTTGTATTAGTCCATCTATACTGACCTCCATCAGGTTGCAAACTGAATATATTTTTTCTGCATCTACCTCTGAAAAAATATTGGGCTTCTAGCTGTGTGTGGGACTTGTTCTATTAATCCATCTATACAGACCTCCATCAGGTTGCAAACTGAATATATTTTTTTCTGAATCTACCTCTGAAAAAATATTGGGTTTCTAGCTGTGTGTGGGACTTGTTGTATTAGTCCATCTATACTGACCTCCATCAGGTTGCAAACTGAATATATTTTTTTCTGCATCTACCTCTGAAAAAATATTGGGCTTCTAGCTGTGTGTGGGACTTGTTCTATTAATCCATCTATACAGACCTCCATCAGGTTGCAAACTGAATATATTTTTTTCTGCATCTACCTCTGAAAAAATATTGGGCTTCTAGCTGTGTGTGGGACTTGTTGTATTAGTCCATCTATACTGACCTCCATCAGGTTGCAAACTGAATATATTTTTTTCTGCATCTACCTCTGAAAAAATATTGGGCTTCTAGCTGTGTGTGGGACTTGTTCTATTAATCCATCTATACAGACCTCCATCAGGTTGCAAACTGAATATATTTTTTTCTGCATCTACCTCTGAAAAAATATGTGGCCTTCTAGCAGTGTGTGGGACTTTCTCTATTAGTCCATCTATACTGACCTCCATCAGGTTGCAAACTGAATATAATTTTTTTCTGCATCTAGCTCTGAAAAAATATTTGGCCTTCTAGCAGTGTGTGGGACTTTCTCTATTAGTCCATCTATACTGACCTCCATCAGGTTGCAAATTAAAAATAATTTTTATCTGCATCTACAGTACCTCTGAAAAAATATTTGGGCTTCTAGCTGTGTGTGGGACTTGTTCTATTAGTCCATCTATACTGACCTCCATCAGGTTGCAAATTGAATATAATTTTTATCTGCATCTAGCTCTGAAAAAATATTTGGCCTTCTAGCAGTGTGTGGGACTTTCTCTATTAGTCCATCTATACTGACCTCCATCAGGTTGCAAATTGAATATAATGTTTATCTGCATCTAGCTCTGAAAAAATATTTGGCCTTCTAGCAGTGTGTGGGACTTTCTCTATTAGTCCATCTATACTGACCTCCATCAGGTTAAAAATTAAAAATAATTTTTATCTGCATCTACCTCTGAAAAAATATTTGGGCTTCTAGCTGTGTGTGGGACTTGTTCTATTACTCCATCTATACTGACCTCCATCAGGTTGCAAACTGAATATATTTTTTTCTGCATCTACCTCTGAAAAAATATTGGGCTTCTAGCTGTGTGTGGGACTTGTTGTATTAGTCCATCTATACTGACCTCCATCAGGTTGCAAATTAAAAATAATTTTTATCTGCATCTACAGTACCTGTGAAAAAATATTTGGGCTTCTAGCTGTGTGTGGGACTTGTTCTATTAGTCCATCTATACTGACCTCCATCAGGTTGCAAATTGAATATCATTTTTATCTGCATCTAGCTCTGAAAAAATATTTGGCCTTCTAGCAGTGTGTGGGACTTTCTCTATTAGTCCATCTATACTGACCTCCATCAGGTTGCAAATTGAATATAATTTTTATCTGCATCTAGCTCTGAAAAAATATTTGGCCTTCTAGCAGTGTGTGGGACTTTCTCTATTAGTCCATCTATACTGACCTCCATCAGGTTGCAAATTAAAAATAATTTTTATCTGCATCTACCTCTGAAAAAATATTTGGGCTTCTAGCTGTGTGTGGGACTTGTTCTATTACTCCATCTATACTGACCTCCATCAGGTTGCAAACTGAATATATTTTTTTCTGCATCTACCTCTGAAAAAATATTGGGCTTCTAGCTGTGTGTGGGACTTGTTCTATTAGTCCATCTATACTGACCTCCATCAGGTTGCAAATTAAAAATAATTTTTATCTGCATCTACAGTACCTCTGAAAAAATATTTGGGCTTCTAGCTGTGTGTGGGACTTGTTCTATTAGTCCATCTATACTGACCTCCATCAGGTTGCAAATTGAATATAATTTTTATCTGCATCTAGCTCTGAAAAAATATTTGGCCTTCTAGCAGTGTGTGGGACTTTCTCTATTAGTCCATCTATACTGACCTCCATCAGGTTGCAAACTGAATATATTTTTTTTCTGCATCTACCTCTGAAAAAATATTGGGCTTGTAGCTGTGTGTGGGACTTGTTCTATTAATCCATCTATACAGACCTCCATCAGGTTGCAAACTGAATAAAGAAATTTTCTGCATCTACCTCTGAAAAAATATTTGGGCTTCTAGCTGTGTGTGGGACTTGTTCTATTAGTCCATCTATACTGACCTCCATCAGGTTGCAAATTGAATATAATTTTTTTCTGCATCTAACCCAGCCAATAGTTTTGGCCTAATACCACAGTTTGGCCACTCAGCTCTGCTCGGTTCCCATCCATTGTTTTTTTGTGCAAACAACTCCAGAGTTGTGAATTAGTTAACCACCAAAATGAGTGGAAAAAGGCCTGCTGCTGGTGGAAAGGGGAATAGGCGTGTTGGGAAGGGGAAAAAAGGTTGTGTCCGTGGGGTAGGTGTTAAAGCAACAGTAACATCTGCAGAAGAAAGACCATCTTCCAGCCAAACTAAAATGTCTACTTCTTTTAGCGGACAATGTGATAAGATCCCTTTCTTACGGCCACGCCAATCGCTACAAATTCCAGATGAGGCACAAAAACAGCAGGTGCTTCAACGGATATCAAGTGCTCCTTTAAGTGGGCTCTCCTCCACATCAACTTCAACATCACAAATACTCCAGTCCTCAAAGGTGTCACCCCAATCGCACTTGCTTCCTCACAGCTCCCAAATCTCCAGCTGCCCGTCTGAGTATGAGGTAGAACAGATGGTTGAGTCTGCAGAGCTGTTTACTCATACTATAGCCTGGGAATCAGAGGTCGACTCCAGCGCTTCTGTGAATCCAGACGAGGAAATGATCTGCACTGATGCCCAGAATCTTTATGAGTCGGATCCAGGACCAGACGCAGAAGGTTCTGACCATAATGTAGACCCTCATTCCCAAACTGTAACTCCTGTTGGTGGAGACAATGAGGAAGACGATGATAAGACTCAAATACCTGATTGGAGCGACAACTTTAGTTTTTTGTCAGGGCAGGAACAGGTTGGCTCTGAGGACGACGGGTGTGATAACGCACAGGGTGATGATGATGAGGTTGGAGATCCCACTTACTGTCAACCCACAGTCAGCCAAGAGATGAGGTCAGCAGAGGAGGTGGAGGAAGATGCTAGTGACGACGAGGTCAGGTTGCGCCTTCCTGGACAGAGACGTAGTACTAGAAGCACGTCAACAACTGCATCCTCAAACACAACTCTGCCTCTCACCACAAGTCGTGGTGGCTCTTCAGGTCGCATGGGTGCTAAGCCTTGCATAGCCTGGGCATTTTTTTCAGATCGATAAAGATGGCCCAACTCGTGTTATCTGTAACATTTGTCAGCAAAAGCTAAGTAGAGGCCAAAAAATACATAGTTTGAGTACTTCATGCATGAACCGGCACATGGACATGAAGCATAAGTTGCAGTGGGAAGCTCAGTGTGCTACAATGCGGCCTAGCCGGCCGGGCCAACCACCGTCTGCCATATCTTGTGCATCCGCGGCCTCTTCATCCTCTGTGACTGGGGGTACAGCAGTCACACCTGTTTTGGGGCGCAGACCTGCCACCTCTTTACCTGCAACAGCCAGCGTGATTGGCAGGTCATCATTTTCTTTGGAGGTGGTAACACCAGCTGGTGTTGAGCGCTGTCCGACATCGATAGCACCACCTTTGGATCAAGGCAACCTAACATGTCCGCCTGCATCTTCCTCACAGACCGGCAGTTTGCCGGGGACACCCTTATCAACCCCGTCTAAGCACAATAGCCAGCCCTCGGTCCCTCAGATGTGGACAAGTAAAAGACCATTTCCTCCTAGCCATGAGAAAGCTAAGAGGTTGAATTTCACCATCTGCAAGCTCTTGGCTCCAGAAATGCTGCCTTTCCGCCTGGTGGACACAGAGGATTTTCGAGACCTTATGTCCGTCGCAGTGCCCCAGTACCAGATGCCCAGTCGGCACTACTTCTCAAAGAAAGGTGTGCCTGCGCTCCACCAGCATGTCGCACACAACATCACCGCTTCTTTGAGAAACTCTGTGTGTGACAGGGTGCATTTCACCATAGACACTTGGATGAGTAGGCATGGACAGGGGCGTTACATGTCGCTGACTGGGCACTGGGTAACTATGGTGACAGCAGGACAAGGGGCTGCTGTCCAAGTCTTGCCGTCCCCACGAGTTGTGCGTCAATCCTCTTTATGTCAAAGTTCCTCCACTGCTTCTGCCTCCTCAACCTCCTCTCGGTCTTCCACCTGCACCCAAAGCCTGTCTGGTCATGCCACAAGCTTTCTAACTGCGCAGAAGGGATCCTGCACACCTCCTTACTATGCTGGCAGTAGGGCTCAACGTCATCAGGCGGTTTTTACATTGAAATGTCTGGGAAATGTGAGTCACACACCAATTTCATGACTGGTTGTCTCCACTGGACCTGAAACCAGGGAAGGCCGTGTGCGACAATGCTGCAAACCTGGGTGCGGCCCTTCGCCGGGGCAATGTCACACACGTGCCTTGTACGGCTCACGTGTTGAACCTGGTTGTCCAGCAATTTTTAGCCCACTATCCCAGACTAGATGGCCTTCTGCAGAGGGCACGGTCGCTGTGTGCTCACTTCCGCCGTTCGCATCCCGCAGCTCAGCGACTTACATCTCTACAGAAGTCGTTGGGCTTGCCACTTCACCGGCTAAAATGCGGTGGAATTCAACTCTGCACATGTTGCAGCGACTGTGGCAGCACCGACAAGCCCTGGTGCAATACGTTCTGACGTATAGCCTGGGCCAACGAGATCCAGAGGTGGGGCAAATCACGCTGGAGGAGTGGTCTCAGATCAGGGACCTATGCACCCTTCTGCACAGTTTTGAAATGGCGACGAAGATGTTTAGTGCTGACGATGCCATTATCAGCATGACTATTCCGGTGATTTACATGCTGGAGCACATGTTAAACAGAATTCGGAGTCAGGTGGTGGCACAAGAGGAGGTGGAGGAAGTAGAGGAGGAGGAGTTGTATGCGGAAGGGCTAACATCTGCAAGGTCCAGACGGTCGGCAGCACCAAGGCGGCAGGCATGTGAGGGTGGGGGAGATGGTTTTACCAGGGCGCATGGTAGCAGCCAAACTAGTGAGGAAGGTGCAGGAGCCCAGGAAGAAGTGGAGGACGAACTGATGGAAGACTCATCAGATGAGGGAGACCTTCATCACATTTTTGTTGTGCGAGGTTGGGGGGAGAGGACAGAGGAAGGAAGCATGATTGTTACCTCGCCACCAACACAACAGGGACTTGGTGCTCCTGGATGCGCAACACACATGAGTGCCTTCTTGCTGCACTACCTGCAACATGACCCTCGAATTGTGAGAATTAGAAATAATCCTGACTACTGGGTTGCCACACTGTTAGATCCCCGGTACAAAAGTAAATTTGCAGAAATTATTCCTGCCATAGAAAGGGATGCACGCATGCAGGAGTATCAGCAGAGACTGTTGCAGAATCTTACATGTGCTTTTCCACAAAATACCAGTGGTGCACGTAGTGAATCTCACAGTTCCAACTTGCCAACCGTGGGACCGTCAAGTGTTCAGCACTCAAACCGTAACAGAACCACAGTATCTGCTGGTAACATCAATTTTGCGGAATCATTTCACCACTTTTTTAGCCCATCCTTTGCAAGGCCACAGGAGACAAGAAGTCTGACACATAGTCAACGCCTAGAGACGATGGTACAGGAGTATCTCCAAGTAAACATTGAAGCCATGACTGTGTCACTGGACCCTTGCTCTTTTTGGGCTTCCAATCTGGATAAATGGCCGGAGCTAGCCACTTACGCCTTGGAGATCTTGTCATGCCCCGCAGCCAGCGTTCTGTCTGAACGTGTGTTCAGCGCTGCTGTTGGTGTGCTGACAGATAAGCGCACGCGGCTCTCCACTGATAATGTAGACAGACTAACGTTCATAAAGATGAACAAATCATGGATCCGAAACGACTTTTCTACCCCTGTGTCATCCTGGGGAGAGTAAAAGCTTGATGATTGGTTAAAATCACCCTACCAACCGTTTTAAGCTTTCAAATTACTAATCATGTTTATCTGTATCTTGGCTGGAAAATAATTTGGGCTTTGTAGCAGTGTGCAGCACTGATTCTATTAGGCCATCTATAATAAGCTCCACCAGATTTAAAATTACTAATCATGTTTATCTGTATCTTGACTGGAAAATAATTTGGGCTTTGTAGCAGTGTGCAGCACTGATCCTATTAGGCCATCTATACTAATGTTATGTTCTGCTACCAGAGCTAAGGAAAGAGAGGAGATCTGTCCCTACGATAGAACTCAGCTTATTCCCTACGATGTAACAGGGAACCTGATCCTGCGATCAGACCTGCTAAAGTCCTAAGCTAGTCTGTACGGAGACCTATAGATGTGGGGAAGGAATCCCTACAAGTACTAAGGACTGGGAGGAAAATGGGACACCTCCTAACAGAAATAGTAGCAGACAGACGAACAAACAAAATATATAGAACATAGAGGTCCGCAGACCAAGCAAACTAACAGAGTTAGATACAGAGCACAGGCTAGCTAGAAAGTAGTTATACAATGAAGTCCAGCAAAGCCAGAAGGGCGGAGCAGGATTAAATAGGCCAACAAGGTCATGTGACCAGCAAAGGAAAAAACCTAAGAGCAAGGTTCTAACAGTACCCCCCCTTCTAAGAGGATCCTCCGGATCCCCTAGGACCAGGCTTATCAGGAAATCTCCTGTGAAACGCTCTGATAAGTCTGGACGCGGAAACATCATCTGACCTCACCCAAGAGTTATCCTCGGGTCCGAAACCTTTCCAGGCCACAAGATACTGCAAACTACCTCTATACCGTCTAGAGTTAAGGATGCGAGAAATTTCATATTCCCCGTCCTCCACCACCGGAGGAACAGAGGCAGAGGCGTCACAATCCGATACAACCGCTTTTTTCAACAGAGAGACATGAAATACCGGATTAATTCTCCAGGAGGTAGGAACTTCCAACCTAACAGCAGATTGGTTGACAACCTGAAGCACCTTAAAGGGCCCTACAAACTTGGGACCCAATTTCTTAGAAGGAATCCTCAACCGCAGATTCCTAGAGGACAACCAAACCATGTCACCAACAGCGAACAAAACCTCCTGTCGTTTCCTATCAAAGTAGTCTTTAGATTTTCTGTTGGCCTCCTGAAGATTACCACGCACATCCGTCCAAACTCTCTCCAAATCACCGGAAAAATTCTCCTCCTCAGGCACGGCAGATCCCAACTTGGAGAACGACCCAAACGACGGATGTCTCCCAGAACAACAAAAAAAAGGCGAACAAGCAGCAGAAGAAGATGTATGGTTGTTAAGAGCAAATTCAGCAAGTGGCAGAAACTCAGACCACCCCTCTTGATTGTCTGCCACAAAACAACGCAAGAACTGCTCAACATCCTGGTTTTTCCTTTCTGTCTGGCCATTAGATTCAGGATGATATCCGGACGAGAACGACAAATGAACTCCCAACCTGTCACAAAAGGCACGCCAAAAACGAGCCACGAACTGAGGACCCCTATCAGAAACAATGTCAGTAGGAACGCCATGAAGTCTGACAATTTCCTTGACAAAGGCCTTAGCGAGAGTTTTAGCGCAGGTCAGTTTGACGAAGGGAACCAAGTGACACATCTTGCTAAAACGGTCCACGACCACCCAGATGACAGTAAAACCCTCAGAGGGGGGAAGGTCAGTTATAAAGTCCATAGCCAAATGTGTCCAAGGAGCACTGGGAACCTCCAAAGGACAAAGCAACCCCGCAGCAGGAGTATGTGAAGCCTTAGATCTAGCACATATAGTACATTGACGCACCCACTTAATGACTTCCTTCTACCATCCAGGCCACCAAAAACTGCGACCCACCAGTCTCTTGGTCTCAGAGATTCCGGGATGACCTGCCAACCGAGATTCGTGACACTCAACAAACAAATCTCTCCTAAAGGTCCCAGGCACAAACAACCTCCCATGAGGAGTGTTGGATGGGGCATTCTCCTGTGCTTTAAGAATCTCATCTTCCAAAACGGAGTCCAAAGCAGCTATCACAACACCTTCTTGTAAAATGTTCTCCTCTTTCTCAGCACCGACTATGGGAGAAAAACTGCGAGACAAGGCATCCGCCTTAACATTCTTAGTACCAGGGATGTAAGTAACGGAGAAATTAAACCACGAGAAAAACAGTGCCCACCTAGCCTGACGGGCATTCAGGCGCTTGGCAGCATCAAGATATATCAGATTTTTATGATCCGTAAGAACCTGAACGGGAAATTCTGCACCTTCCAAGAAGTGGCGCCAGTGTTCAAATGCGAGTTTAATAGCCAATAATTCCCGATTACCAATATCGTAATTCAGTTCAGTCTCCGAAAAATTTTTTGAAAAAACGGCACAGGGATGTAATCCATCCCCGTTATCCTGAGACAATACTGCGCCAACCCCCACAGAGGAAGCATCAACCTCAACCAAAAACGGCTTAGTCACATCAGGCTGCATAAGGATGGGAGCAGAGGTGAACCTCTCCTTGAGATACACAAAAGCTTCAATGGCCTCAGAAGACCACTGAACCGCATCAGCACCTTTCCTGGTGAGATCGGTCAGAGGTTTGACAATACTAGAAAAATTTTTTATGAATTTTCTGTAATAATTGGCGAAACCTAAAAACCTCTGTATCGATTTCAAACCAATAGGCCTAGGCCATTCCTGTACAGCTTGAACTTTAACCGGGTCCATCTCAAAACCTTCGCTGGAGATAATGTAACCCAAAAAACTAATTCTCTGTACAGCGAACTCACATTTCTCCAGCTTAGCAAAAAGCGAATTGTCCATTAATAACTGTAATACCTCACGTATGCTCCGCCAATGAGACTCCATATCCGGCGAATAAATCAAAATGTAATCCAAATACACAACCACATTTTTGCCGATCAAAGGTCTAAGGATGTCATTAATAAGATTCTGAAAAAATGCAGGAGCATTAGTAAGACCAAAAGGCATAACCAGATTCTCAAAATGACCCACAGGAGTGTTAAAAGCAGTCTTCCATTCGTCACCCTCCTTCATGCGCAACAGATTGTATGCCCCCTTAAGGTCAATTTTAGAGAACCACTTGGCCCCCATTAACTGGTTAAACAGATCAGGAATCAATGGCAGTGGGTAAGGATTGCGTACAGTAATTTTGTTAATCTCACGAAAATCCAGACAAGGACGTAAACCGCCGTCCTTTTTTTTTACAAAAAAAAATCCAACCGCCACAGGAGACTTAGAGGGCCTAATGTGACCGGCAGCCAAACTTGTCTGTATGTATTCCTCCAAAGCCTTCCTCTCAGGAATAGTAAGGTTAAATAAACGACTTTTAGGAAGAGTCGCTCCAGGGACAAATTCAATAGAACAATCATAGTCTCTATGGGGAGGCAAAACCTGCAATTCCTTCTCAGAAAAAACTCTCCAAAAATCCTGAATAGGAACAGGCAATTCTCCCCTATCCAAAGCTGCAATACGCCCGTTACAACACTTGTCATAACATTTATGGCTCCAGGATTTAATTTCACTGGTAGACCAATCCAGTACAGGATTGTGAAATTTTAACCAGGGCAATCCCAATATTACTGGAGAAGGCAAGTTATTCAAAACTACCAAATCCAATTTCTCATGGTGAACACCATTAATAGTGAGAGGAAATTCACAGACCTTGAGAGTAATATTCTTCAAAGGGGAACCATCCACAGAAACCACAGCAATGGGAGATGATAAAGGTTCGGATTTTAAATTGAGTCTTTCCAAGAATCCCCCATCAATTACATTCAGAGTAGACCCACAATCAACAAACACCCGAAATTCCATTAATTTTTCCTGAGCAATCGTGGAAGCAGCTAAAAATACACCCTTGGAATTTAAACAGGCAATACGGGCATGACTGACCATTTTTTTTTCTTTCCTCATACGAAGCTCACAGCCTTTAATCAAATGACCAGATTTTCCGCAATAGAAACACAAGCCTTCAGAAAATCTACGGTCTTTTTCTTGAGAGCGAGGTGCCACCGATCCAATCTCCATCGGTTCACCACTGTTAGTACACACATTCTCATAACCAGAAACTGACATAGCAGAGGATTTGCTCTCATTAACCCTTGCACGCAGTCTCCTATCCACCCGTATAGCTAATTGCATAGCCTGTTGCAAATCTTCAGGTGTAGGATAAGCAATTAGCAGGTCTTTAACCCTTTCATTGAGCCCAGCAAGAAATAGACTTTTCAGAGCAGAATCGTTCCACCCTGTTTGAGTAGACCAACGACGGAAATGAGTACAATATTTTTCCACATTACCTGATCCCTGTCTCAAACGTCTTAACTCAGTCTCAGCTGATGAGACACGGTCAGGATCATCATATAATAGTCCCAAAGCAGAAAAAAAACTATCCACTGATCTGAAGCATGTATCACTAGGTTGCAAAGAAAAGGCACACTCCTGAGGCTCTTTGCGCAAAAGTGACATTATGAACCCTATGCGCTGGGATTCATCCCCAGAGGACTTGGGTCTCAAATGAAAATACAATAAGCAAGCATTTTTAAATGAAAAAAATTCTCGGTGTTCACCAAAAAATAAATCCGGCAAACATACCTTAGGCTCCAAGAAATGTGCTCCAGGACAGTTACTCACGTGCTGACGGAGCTCGGCCACCTCCAGAGAGAGTCCCTGCAGGTGTTTAGCCAAATCCTGAACCAACACCATGATGGAACAGAAAAATCTTTCCTTAGAGAATTTGCAGGCTGGACTTACTGTTATGTTCTGCTACCAGAGCTAAGGAAAGAGAGGAGATCTGTCCCTACGATAGAACTCCGCTTATTCCCTACGATGTAACAGGGAACCTGATCCTGCGATCAGACCTGCTAAAGTCCTAAGCTAGTCTGTACGGAGACCTATAGATGTGGGGAAGGAATCCCTACAAGTACTAAGGACTGGGAGGAAAATGGGACACCTCCTAACAGAAATAGTAGCAGACAGACGAACAAACAAAATATATAGAACATAGAGGTCCGTAGACCAAGCAAACTAACAGAGTTAGATACAGAGCACAGGCTAGCTAGAAAGTAGTTATACAATGAAGTCCAGCAAAGCCAGAAGGGCGGAGCAGGATTAAATAGGCCAACAAGGTCATGTGACCAGCAAAGGAAAAAACCTAAGAGCAAGGTTCTAACAACTAAAGCTTCACCAGATTTAAAATTAATAATAATTTTTAGCTGCATCTAGCCCGGAAAATAATTTTGGGGCTCCGAGATGCGCAAGACACATAAGTGCCTTCTTGCTGCACTACCTGCAGCATGACCCTCATATTGTCAGAATTCGAAGTAATCATGACTACTGGGTTGCCACACTCTTACATCCCCCAAACTTTTCGATCAACCTTTTCATTTTAATAAAGACCAAAAAAATGGTCATTTTTGAAATTATAAGCATTAGCAGGTTGTTAGAAACTGAAATCAAACAGTTTTCAACTCAAAACTTTATTCTAGGTGATGTTACATTTTCACATAGGACCCCTTGTTCGAAAGGAGCTTCTGAACTCTCTCGTCCATTGAATTTGTCAGGTTTTGGATGGTTTCTGCTTCAATTGTTTTGCATGAGGACAGAATACCCTCCCAGAGCTGTTGCTTAGATGTGAACTGCCTCCCGCCATCATAGACACTCCTTTTAATGATGCTCCAAAGGTTCTGAATGGGGTAGAGGTCAGGGGAGCATGGGGGTCACACCATAAGTTTGTCCCCTTTTATGCCCATATCAGCCAGAGATGCAGATGTTTTATGTGCAGCATGAGATGGTGCATTATCATGCAAAAAAATGATCTTGCTGTGAAATACACGGTTCTTCTTCTTGAACCATGGCAGGAAGTGCTGTTTGAGAAAATCCACATACATTATGGAGTTCATCTTTAGCGCCTTCAGGGATCCTAAAGGGGCCGACAATCTCTCTCCCCATGATTCCAGCCCAAAACATTACTCCACCTCCTCCTTGTTGGCGCTGTAGCCGTGTTTGCGTGGGGTGTCCATCAACCAGCCATCCTCCACTCCATCCATCTGGACCATCGAGCGCTGCACGGCACTCATCCGTGAACAAAACAGTTTTGAAATCAGTCTTCATGTAATGTTTGGCCCACTGGAGCCGTTTCTGCTTGTGTGAAGTGGATAGAGGAGGTCGACAAGATGGCATATGCACAGCTGCAAACCTCTGAAGGACCCTGCATCTTGTTGTTCGGGGGACGTTGGAGGCACCAGCAGCTTCAAAAACTTGTCTGCTGCTATGACAAGGCTTTTTTGCCGCTGCTCTTTCAACCTGACGTAATTGCCTGTAGGAAAGAGTCCTCAATTTGCCCTTATCAGCACGCACACGTGTGTACTGTGAATCAGCTACATACTTCTTGATTGCCAAGACACTTCATCCTGATCATCGCACAATGTTGATTGTAGTCATGCCTTGACCTAAACACTCCACAATTTGTTGCTTCTCAGCAGCCGACACATCCTTTTTCTTTCCCATTTTGGCAGAAAATGTAGGCTGCTTAATAATGTGAGACAGCCTTCTTAAGTAGTCTTGCCTTTCATTGGACACACCTGCCAAACTAATTAGCACAGGTGTCTGCAATTGCTTACAGTGATATAAAGAGCCCTGACACACATCACCATCAATGAGTTTAACTGACAAACAAACAAATTCTTCCCTTATCACTCCTAAACACTTTTTGCATAATAATTTGGAACACAGTGTACATGTGCTTTTCCACAAAACACCAGTGGTTCACGTAGTGAATCTTACAGTTCTAACTTGCCAACCGTGGTCTGTATGGAGTTGTTCAATAAAGGGCCCAAAATTAAGATAACATAGATGGGAGAGGTCTCTATGAATAGGAATTCCTAAGTATTTGATACCCTGTGAGGGCCAGGCAAAGGGAAAGTTGGACTGGATGGAATCCTGTATGGATTTGGGGAGGGAGACATCGAGGGCCTCAGACTTCGCTGCATTGATTTTAAAATTTGACCATGTAACAAAGTGATCTATTTCAGCCATAACAGCATGGATGGATATATGTGATTGAGTGATATATACTAGGACATCATCAGCAAATAGAGAGCACTTGTACTCGGTGCCTCCCACCTCAATCCACCTAATATTGGGGTTATGGCGAATTGATGAGAGCAGGTGCTCCGTCACTAGGATGTATAAGAGAGGGGACAGAGAACATCCCTGCCTTGTCCCATTGGTGATTGTGAAAGGTGATGAAAATGTTCTGACGCACCCCCTGGGCCTTGGGACACCCGGAGCCGGACCCTTTTTGGTGGATACTGGTGGTTGTAGTCTCCGTGGCGGCGACCCGGTTCCGTGGCTCAGGGCGGTCAAACCAGTGGCGGAACTATTTATGTGGTTTTGATGTTTAAATGTCCGACTACGCCACCCGTGGATTGCGGTCAGAGTGAACCGCCGCTCCAGGGCAGACCGCTGAGGCTGGTGTTGTGGGTGCAGCAGAGCATAGCATAACTCCCCACGGGAGGAGTATAGCCTCAGGGCAGTGTATGCGGAGGATGGGGGTGATGGTGCAGGGCAGCAGCAGTAACGACACGGAGTCAGTGATGCAGTCCAGGGCCTTTACTCACAGTTCTTATTATCCAGACCACGTCTGCAGGTAACGGCTGCCCACGTCGTACTGTGCTCACCAGGTGAGGGGCTCAGACAACTCCCAGATAACTTTGGAGCGCTTCACAGGACCCCCTTTGTGTGTCCTTTGTCTGGCCTTTCTTACCAACCCTTCTGTCCGGCTGCCTCGGGCCTCCTCTTGGTAAACTTGGCGCCAGTTTCCCTGACCCTATGTGGTGCCTTCCTAGCGGGTGTAGCGGGGGGCTGCGCCACATAAAATGTCACAGCCTCCTGTTTCTAGCTGAGGGTCGTTTCCTGCCTCCACTAGTTTCGGGGACCGGTCTCCCCCTTTGGCCTGACCCCTCAACGCAGGTGGATTCGGGCGTGCGGTGGCGACTCGCCCGTCCGCACCCCTGGGATCCCTTCGTTCCTCGTTCCTGGAGCCTTCTCCACTCCTCTTCCTTCCTTCTCCCTCTTCCAGGCCTGGGCCTCTGTTACTAGGCCCGCCTCCGGAGCAAAGCTCATGCAGAGCCCCTGCTCCCTGCCACTTCTGCTCAGACTTCTCTGCACTGAACTAAGATGGTGCCCACCTTTTATACTCCCTTCTCAATGCACCCAGGAACTGCTTCCTCCCTGCTCCTGCACTACAGGGTTCCCCTTCCTCAGTGTTCCCTCCCCCCACTCCAGCCAGGGACAGGGACTGTCGTGCCCATCTCAGGGGCATATTGGTCGCCCTGCACCACGGCAATGTGGTGTAATGCATGCAGGTGTCGGGTCCTGATCCACACTACATCCTTACCTGAGAGTGAGATATCACACCTCTGGGTGAGGTGCAATACCTCTGTAGCAACCGAGCCCTCAGGGTGCTACAGTTCCATTTATCTTCAGCCTAGGTGATGTATTGCGATACAGGGCCGTGATTTTGGCTATAAAAGGGTCCCCTAGACCCCTACCCCAAGCTTTTTAAGAGAATCATATATGGCGTGCCAGGAGACTCTATGGAATGCTTTCTCAGCATCCAACGAGAGTATCTAATTACAAATTTTTAACTGCATCTAGCCCAGGAAATACTTTGTGCCTAGTAGCAGTGTCTGCTAGTCAGCGGATTATCCCGGCTGTTAAGCAAGCTACACCACCTGTAGTTTGGACACTTAATTTTTTCAAAGGAAATGCTTCGGGACCACGGGATACTCAGTGAAGAGCATCAGGAGGCACCCCAAGGCATAGGGGCTGGGACTGGCAGTAGGATGCCTTGCGGTGGACAGCCGAGCTCGATCCTTATAAAAGCTTTTTAACTGCAGCAGCTTTAGTGGACGCTACTGGAGCTGGAATTACGCGGCTGCTGGCATGAGACTTGCCCTCCAATAGATCCTTGTAAATGGATTTAAAGTGTATTCATTCAAATTAGAGAGACAATTTAAATTAAAAAGCTTAGAGCTGCCTCCACCACAGGGGGGCTCGCTCGACCCACCAGCGGACAGGCACCAGTATTGGGAGAGGGGGGCTGGCCGTCAGGGTTCACCGCGGCTCTGGCACAAACCCGGCGACGCGGAGGTGGCACGGGCAGGAGCGGACTGAACGTGTCGGCTTCTCACTTTTTGGATTTTAGAAGGGCATGACATGCCTATATCTGTGTCTCCCCCTCCTTTTACTCCTCCACCTCTTTTCTTTTCGCATGACTATATGTACTTGTCACTTTTCCATGTGTTAGTTGTGTCTTCTGAGCAGTTTGTCAGCTTTTGGACACCTTTGAAGGTGTTTTCTATGTGTTTCTATGTGTTTTTGTTTGCCTGCCATTGGTTTTAACGGTGTTCGAAGGTGTTCGACGAACAGTTCGACGAACAGTTCGGCGAACACACGGGTGTTCGACGAACCGAACAGAACTCGAACACTACGGGGGTGGCTCAACACTAATAGTAATAAGATCACCCCTAAGCCTTCTTTTGTCCACAGTAAATAACCCCAAGTGTAATAACCTGTCTTGGTATAGCAGACCCCCTAGTCCTCTAATAACCTTGGTCGCTCTTCTCTGCACCCGCTCTAGTTCAGCTATGTCTTTCTTATACACCGGAGACCAGAACTGTACACAGTATTCTAAGTGTGGTCGCACTAATGACTTGTATAGAGGTAAAATTATGTTCTCCTCATGAGCATCTATGCCTCTTTTAATGCATCCCATTATTTTATTTGCCTTTGCAGCAGCAGCCTGACACTGGCCACTAAACGTGAGCTTGTCGTCCACCAATACACCCAGGTCTTTTTCAGTTACAGTTTTGCCCAGTGTTTTACAATTAAGCATATAATTATACATTTTATTTCCTCTGCCCAAGTGCATTACCTTACATTTATCCCCATTAAAGTTCAATTGCCATTTATCAGCCCAAGCTTCTAGTTTACATAGATCCTCCTGTAATATAAAATTGTCCTCCTCTGTATTGATTACCCTGCAGAGTTTAGTGTCATCTGCAAATATTGAAATATTACTCTGTATGCCCCCTACAAGGTCATTAATAAATATGTTAAGAAGAAGGGGGCCCAATACTGACCCCTGTGGTACCCCACTGTTAACTGAGACCCAGTCTGAGTGTTTTCCATTAATAACCACCCTTTGTTTCCTATCACTGAGCCAATTCTTAACCCACATACATATATTTTCCCCTATCCCCATTGTTCTCATTTTATGTATCAACCTTTTGTGTGGAACCGTATCAAAAGCTTTTGAAAAGTCCATATACACAACATCCACTGCATTTCCTTGGTCCAGTCCAGAACTTGCCTCCTCATAAAAACTGATCAGATTAGTTTGACAGGAACGGTCCCTCGTAAACCCATGTTGATATTGGGTCATGAGGTTATTCTTCTTCAGATACTCTAGTCTAGCATCTCTAAGGAAACCCTCGAGAATTTTACCCACAGTAGAGGTTAAGCTTACCGGCCTATAATTTCCAAGTTCAGTTTTTGTCCCCTCTTTGAATATTGGCACCACATTTGCTATACGCCAGTCCTGTGGTACAGACCCTGTTATTATGGAATCTTTAAAGATTAAAAATAATGGTCTATCTATGACATTACTTAATTCCTGCAGTGTGATATGGAAGGACAAGCACCCACAAAATGACCCTTTCCACCACAGAACAAACACACTCACCCGTTACGCCAAACTACAGTTGGACCAACAGAATGAGTTGCCCCACCCAACTGCATGGGTTCTTCAGTTGACTCAGACCTCAGTTCCCTTGACCGCGGGCACCCACGCAAAATGAAGTGTCTATTTATGTCTCTGGCAAAGACAGCGGTCCTCACAAATAGCTAGAGACATGTCCACCTCAAGTGAAACCAGAGTCTCATACAGGACAAAGGCATCCTTTACCCTTACAGATAGCCCTTTACTGAACTGGCTACGGAATGCGGGGTCATTCCATTTAGTATCTGTGGACCACCTCCGAAACTTGGAGAAATACTCATCCGCAAGCTGGTCTCCCTGCTGAAACTGACGTAGCGTAGACTCGGCCAGGGAGACGTGGTCAGGGTCGTCGCATGTGTGACCCAGAGCCTGAAAAAATTCCTCAATCGTCAGAAGCGACAGAGTCTGCTGGGAGAGAAAATGCCAGGCTTGGGGGTCACCCTGAAGGAGTGAAATTACGATCCCCAACCATTGCTCCTCTCTTTCTGAGGAGTGAGGATGTAATTTAAAGTAAAGCTTACAGGCCTCCCTGAAAACAACAAACCCTCGAGAGAACCAGTCAGGCAAAGAGATCTTGGGCTCCACCAGGGGTTGCCTGGGAGTCACGCACGCTAAACCAGATGAGTTAGGGTGCTGTAAAACAATAGTGAGTAGATCTTCCACCCCCAGGCTGAGTTGAGGGATCTATGGAATGAGTTACTTGTAACATCCCTGGCGGCGTGCTTGCATAGTGCACCACCTCCCACTATGCAAGACCGCAATCTTACCTGTCAGTCCAGCCTACAAACCTTGCTCCAGTTCATGCTGTGTGCATGTCTCTTGACTGACTGCTTAGGGCAGCGGCCCGGTTACTTCCTGATTCTTATAGCTGCTGTGGGCGCACCCCTAATGCGTCTCCAGCCTATTGCTGTGAGTCACTGGATATTTAAACCCCCTCCACCCAGAAGGAGGTGCCTGAGCAACACCTTCACTCAGTTAGTCTTTGCTGCTGAATTGCCAGGTCCTGTCCTGTTTCTAGTCTGTTTCCGCCACTCTGGGGGCTGCATACCCAGACCTGTTACCTGTGACTTCTAGTATTTTTCCGCCACTCTGGGGGCTGTATACCCAGGCCTGTTACCTGTGACTTCTAGTCTGTTTCCGCCACTCTGGGGGCTGTATACCCAGGCTCGTTCTTGTATCTCATTGCAGTAGCAGTTCCTGTCTGAACTGTATCCTAGCCTGTTACCTGTTTGTCTCTATGTCCGTACCTTCCCTTTTCCTGCAGTATCTGAACCTGCACCTAACTCCAACTCGTTGTCTCTGTACTTCTGTTTGTGAGTTTATGTCCACTCGCTACTTCATAGGAAGTACCTTGTGTGTATCTGGTTCTGCTTGTCCCTTTTCCCTTCCTCCGTATCTTCCTCCTGTGTTCTAGCCATCCTCCTGTATTTCCAGTCTGTTCCATGTGAACAGAGCCCTGTCCTCTCTGCCTGCACCTTCAGCACTGTTCGGCTCTGCTTGCCCACCGCTCCGGCGGTTTCTCTCTGCTCTGACTTGCCCACCGCTCCGGCGGCTTCCCTCTGCTCTGCCTTACCCACTGCTCCGGCGGTTTCTCTCTGCTCTGACTTGCCCACCGCTCCGGCGGCTTCTCTCTGCTCTGCCTTGCTCACCGCGCCAGCGGTTTCTCTCTGCTCTGACTTACCCACCGCTCCGGCAGCCTCTCTCTGCTCTGCCTTGCTCACCGCACCAGCGGTTTCTCTCTGCTCTGACTTACCCACCGCTCCAGAGGCTTCTCTCTGCTCTGCCTTTTCCACCGCTCCGGAGGCTTCTCTCTGCTCCGCCTTGCTCACCGCTCCGGCGGTTCCGCTCTGCTCTGCCTTGTCCACCGCACCTGCAGTTTCTCTCTGCTCTGCCTTGCCCACCGCTCCGGCGGCTTCTCTCTGCTCTGCCTTGCCCACCGCTCCGGCGGTTTCCCTCTGCTCTGCCTTGTCCACCGCTCCGGCGGTTCCGC
The DNA here is from genome assembly GCF_046119375.1 of Phyllobates terribilis. Lineage (NCBI taxonomy): Eukaryota > Metazoa > Chordata > Amphibia > Anura > Dendrobatidae > Phyllobates > Phyllobates terribilis. The sequence goes on along the minus strand of NW_027362762.1, from coordinate 793,471,164 downwards.
TCTGCTCTGCTTGCTCACCGCACCAGCAGTTCCTCTCTGCTCTGCCTTGTCCTCCGCTCCGGCGGTTTCGCTTTACTCTGCTTGTCTACCGCATCTGCGGCTCTGTACCTGTCTCCCAGTCTGTACTGGACCCCATCCAGCCTGCGCTCCAACCTGCTAGTACCTCCCTGTCTGCACTCCAGCCGTGCTTGCCAGTATCTCCCTGTCTGCATACCAGCCGTGCTTGCCAGTGCCCACCTGTCTGCATACCAGCCGTGCTTGCCAGTGCCCACCTGTCTGCATACCAGCCGTACTTGCCAGTACCCACCTGTCTGCATACCAGCCATACTTGCCAGTCTAACCTGCCGGTTCCTGCATTCCCCGGTGTGGGTCAACAACTGTGACCGGGGTCTGACCTGGAGTTGCACCTGGTCCCTCTGCTCGGTTCCTCCTTGGTCCACGGAGTCAACTAAGCCACCGTGCGACCTTGGTCGGATCAGGTTGATACTTAGTTACGCCCCTCCAGGCACTCCTCGGTTCATGGTACAGTGGGATCACTAATCACGCTCACGCCAGTCAGTCCGGGCACGAGCGTAACATTAGGGATGTGAAGGGATGAAGGAAGCTTCAACCTAAAAGCCACTGGATTGAACCCTTCCAGAATCTCATAGGGACCAATAATTTTTGGACCCTACTTCACCCATGGTACTTTAAAATTAATATTTTTTGATGATAACCAAACCTTATCACCTACTTTAAAGACGGGACCCACAAATCCTTTTTTAATCAGCCTTCTGTTTTTGGTGAATTTGAGAGGTCCCAATATTCTTTTGAACCTTCCTCCAAACATCCCCAAGTTTTTGTATGGCGACCTCCACCCCAGGACATTCAGAACTTATCCAAGAAAATTCACCAAAATGGGGATAATCACAAAATAATGGCAAGGTTCCAATGGACTGATTGACCCAACTGTTAAAGATGAAATCAGCAAGGGGTAAAAATAAAGACTAGTCCTCCTATTGAGCTGCAACAAAACACCTTAAAATTTGTTAAAAATTTGTTCCAAAGATTGATTTATCCTTTCTGTCTGACTGTTTGTTTCAGGATGGTAGGTAGAGGAAAATGACAAGTTAATTGCCAGTTTCTTACAAAAAGCTTTCCAGAATTTTGAGACAAATTGCACTGCCCTATCAGATACAATGTTAAGAGGAATTCCATGCAGTCTCACAACATGACAAATGAACAACCTGATAAAGGAACAAAATGAGCCCATTTACCCGTCAACCACCACACAAATACCAGTTTTCCTACTAGACAGAGGCAAATTTGTGATGAACTCCATGGACAGATGAGTCCATGATTTTTCTGGAATTAGCAATGGAGACAATTCCCAGGCTTATGACAGACTTTAGCGCGTGTGCAAACTTCATAAGCGGATACAAAATCTTTAATGTCATTATTCATGGACGGTCACCAAATGAACCTAGCAATAGCTTTCTGCATAACTGTGACCACAGGATGACCACTCAAGATGGAATCATGAAACTCCTGCAACAAAAGCAATCTTAGGTACACAGGTACAAATAATATGGACCCTTGAGTGGCGGAAGGAGCCAATGACTGGACTTTACAGATCTCAGCTTCCAAATAGGATACCACAGAATCCACAATGCTCTTATGGAGAATGGAGGATGGAGGTTTTGGAAGAGAAACTGAACCAACATTGAGTGATAATGCGTCAGCCTTCACATTCTTGGACCCCGGCCTGAACATGATAGAGAAATTTTATTTAGAGAAAAATAAGGCATATCTGGCCGGTGTAGAAGCTAGCCATTTAGCGGATTCAATATACGCTAAATTCTTATGGTCAGTGATCACTGTGACTTGAAGAACAGCCCCCTCCAAAAAATGTCTACATTCCTCAAAGGCTAATTTAACAGTGAGCAACTCATGATTCTCAACATCATAATTTCTTTCAGCAGATTAGAATGTTCTCCAAAAAAAGCACACAGCCGCAAATTGTTCAGAGTCTTGGAACCCTGAGATAAAACGACCCCTACCCCAACCTCCGAAGCATCCACCTCCACAATGAATGGTTCTTGAAGATCGGGTTGGATTAGAACAGGGGCAGACATAAAACACTCTTTCAATTTTTCAAAAGCCCTAAGAGCATCTAGTGGCCAAATCTTGAGATTCGCCCCTTACATGTTAGGTCAGTAAGAGGTTTAGCTATCTGAGAAAAACCCTTAATGAATTTCCTATGATAGTTGACAAATCCTAGAAAACATTGCAATGCTTTCAGATCATTAGGTTGGACCTAAAGTATTATGGCTTGCACCTTTCTGGAGTCCATCTTAAACCCATCAGACAATAAAATGATCAGGATTAAATTTCCTAAACAGAAAAAATACATTTCTCAATTTTAGCAAACAAAGAATTCTCCCTCAAGCTTTGTAATACTACACAGACATGTTCCGGATGAGAGTCCAAATCAGACAAAGAAATTAAAATATCATCAAGGTAAATTACAACAAATCTCCCAGTGCAATCAGAAAAAATATCATTCATAAAGCTTTGAAATACTGCTGGTGCATTGGGTAACCCAAATGGCATGACAAGATTTTAGAACAAACCCTCGGACATTAAAAACGCTGTTTTCCCATCTTTTTACGTTCTCCTCTCCACCCTGTTCTCTCACAATGTACTAACTACTGCACCAGTCTACAGTAAAAAGCACTTAAAAGGGAACCTGTCAGTTTGGAAATGCCATGCAGTTTGCCAAAAGCATGTTATAAAGCTTGAAGAGCTGATCAGATTAATGCTGAAAAAGATTCAGTATAACTTGCATTTTATGTAATTAAAGGGCTTGTCCACTACTTTATATCCCCCCCCCCCATGTATCCCCCCGGGGCCCCTAAGACCTATTGTAAATACCTTCTGTTGCTGATAATGCCCGCGAGCGGCGCTATCACTGTCCGCTCACAGGCATCACGTGACTCCTGGCAGCAGCCGGCGCTGACATCCGCTGATGTCACGACAAGTGCTGGCAGCAGCCGGGGGTCTTTATCTTCCTGGTTCCACGGTGGATGCCAGGCTGTTGGCGCGGTGGATGCTGGGTGTGACGCGGGGTAACCCCGCCCACAACCCAGCAGCCACCGCGGGGACCCCAGCGCTGAGTCACGCCTCACTTGTGGTGACATCAGCGCGGGGTCACGTGATGCATGTGAGCGGCCACCAATAGCACCGCTCACAGGCAGTATCAGCAACACAAGGTATTTACAATAAGTCTTAGGGGCCCCAGGGGGATACATTGGGGGGGGAAGAATAAATTACTGGACTTCTTTAACTCGCTTTCCATTTACGCATGACCAGTGGGCAATCTAAATTAGTGACTGACAGTTTCCCATTTGTGTGCATGCAGAGATAGCGGTCAACCACTGATTAAAATCACAAAAACGGACCTGTGTGCCCAGAACGAGCAGGGATTTCACTGAATAAAAGTTTTACTGACATTGGCCACAAAGCTATATATTAATCTGTTCAGCTCTTCCTCCTCTATAACATGCTGTTGGTCAATTGTATTGCATTTCCAAGCTGACAGATGCCCTTTACCTTTGCCCCTTCTTCGCCACTTCTGCACTGTAGTACAGGTGGCTTTATCAAGTCGCTAAACTCCGCCGTACTCATGTTCAATTGTATTTACATTTTACATATATAATTGATTCCAGGAAGCAGGACATCAAATTGGCATCCTGCGTTCTACCGGTTTACCAAACGGGATGTGATTTTAACAACTGAACAACTGGTTCAAGGGTTCCAGTGAGTATCGGCATAATATCATCCCTTGGTATAAAATCACAACTCTTTCTATGCAACTTTCACCATACATAATGAAGGAGAAACTTTGAGAATATATTACAAACATCTGTTAAAATCCTTGATGAGTCATTAATACCAGCTGATAAAGTGATACAAAGCTGCATAAATGCAAACCCCAAGAATAGAAGGTTTGTGTAACAAGTAATTATATAGCAGGAGTTAAAGTAATAGCAACCTTTAGAAAACAGATAAGAACAATGAGATGATCAACATGGAAAAGATAGTGTTAAAAGCTCTTCTTTATACAGAATAATGTTCCCTCTAGAACAGTGATTTTCAACCTTTTTTGAGCCGCGGCACACTTTTTATACTTAGAAAATCCTGGGGCACACCACCAACCAAAATAGCACAAAATGACACTAAAACAGTCATATTATACATATAGTTAATAATATAGATTCTAAATTTATTTTACTCACTCAGTGTGAAACCTGGGCCTGTTTCGATAAACACAAAAGGGATATCCTGGCAGGAATGGTGGAAAGACACACACGAAGCTCTTCCTCAACAGTTCTCAGTTTCTCCCTGTTTTTAGTTTTTATCGCAGTCAAGCTTGAGAAGCCCAGCTCACATAGATAAGTGGTTGAAAATGGGAGCAATGTCAAAATAGCTTTGTTGGCCAGAATGGGGAACTCCTTGGCAACAGATAACCAAAAACTGTCCAAAGGAAGATCAGCAAACTTTAGCTTTAAACCGCGATCTTGCTTCAGGTCAACGAGTTCCTCTTGCTCCTTTAAAGTCATGTCCTTTCCAGCAACGGATAATGAGCTGTATGGGTCCCTAACCCAGTCAAGGCATTCTGTGAAGGCTGAAGAGAAATAGAACGATAACTTCTCCTCAAGAGTTTTCAAATGTCTGCCAATCGCTTCGCACATTGCAGCAGTATTGTCATCATGCAGTTTCTCGGTGAGTGGGAACATCTGAAGGTTGCCACCCTGCACATGTTGTTGCCAGAGCTGCACCTTTAAACGGAATCCGTTCATTTTATCAGTGCTTGTAAGCAGGTTTTCATTTCAACCTTGCATCCGTGTGTTTAGTTCATTCAGATATTGAAATATATCAGCCAGGTATGCCAGCTTTGCACACCACTCATCACTTGCAAGCAGCTTTGAATAATCGGACCTCTCGTTTGTAAGAAATATTTTAAGTTCCTCTCGCAACTCATACACACGGGCCAGCACTTTGCCGCGTGACAGCCACCTGACCTCCGTGTGGAGCAATAAGATTTTATGTTCCGCTCCCATTTCTGTACACAAAGACGCAAATAAGCGACATCTCAAAGGTCGCGTCTTCACAAAGTTCACTATGCGCACAACATCATCCAACACGGGAGCTAGATCTGCTGGTAAGGTCTTTGCAACGAGGGCCTCACGGTGCAAGAAACAGTGGGTAGCAAGAACATCTGGGTTTCTTTCTTTAACCCTACTTACAAAGCCTTTGATGCACCCGACCATGGCTGCGGCTCCATCAGTGCAGACACCTGTGCAGTTTTCCCATGTAAGTCCACTTTTATCAAGATATTCCGATGTGACTTGGAATATTGCCTCTCCTGTTGATTTTTCTGTCAGTGCCTTGCAAAATAGGAAGTTTTCTCCAATGGCTTCACCATCCACAAAACGCACATTGGCCAACAACTGACAATGTCCACTGATATCCGTCGACTCATCAAGTTGCAAGGCAAATTTCTTACCGATGCGCACCTTTTCCAAAACAACTGTTTCAATGTCCGCAGACAAGTCATCAATCCGTCTGGCAATTGTGTTATCAGAGAGAGGCACTTTAGCTATCTCTTTAGCTGCTTCAGGGCCAAGCATCTCATTTACAATAGCTTTACAAGCTGGTAGTATTAATGTTTCTGCCACAGTGTGGGACTTTTTTGATTTAGCTATGAGTTCAGCAACAAGGTAGCTAGCTTTGAGGGCTCTCTCATTTACCTTTGTGCTTTTTCTCAAAAAAGTTGCCCCTTTCTCATTGTTTGTACGTAAGCGTACAAAATACTCCATCGGTTTATTTTGAACGGAAGGGTGTTTCGTTTGGAGATGGCGTTTAAGTTTGCTTGGCACCATAGCGCTATTGGAAAGCTTCTCACCACACACCAAGCACAGTGGTGTTGGTGCTGTCGCATCCCCAGTGGAAGTAAATCCAAATGAAAGATAGCTTTCACTGTATTGCCTTGAGCTCACCGTCTTGTCTTTTTTCTTTTGTCGAACTCTCATACTAGGGCCTTCATTTGGGTTAGAATTGTGTCCAGGGTCCTGTTTGGCATTGGCCTTTTCCATTCTCAAATACTTCTCCATCACTGCTGAGATAGTGTGCGCAGCCACACACTAAAATAGAAGAGTATTACATTATCTGCCACACTTAAAGGACCTCTGCTAGGCATATTTCATTCCTGAGGGCTTAAAAAGCAGCTCTCGTGGTGACAAGAAGCTGATTTAAACCCCCCAAGAGTGAACTTCGCGAGAGCTGCATGTGTGTGATAATAACTTATATTACTACGGTCTGCATTTCCTGCTTGAATTGACACTAGTGACGTAGCACTCGGCTTGCCAGCCCTGCCTCCGGATGTCATGTGACGCGGATGCCGGCCGGCGTCCCGGATCCCATGGTATCGCATGCGTCACTTCCGGTCTTCGGCGTCCTTTGGCGCCTACATATACAGACGCATCTGTCACTTCTTCATGCCCCCTGACGAAGGGACACTGAAACGCGCATCGGGGAATCCGCTCCACGTGTGCAATCCTTCTACTTCTTAATATATGCCCTTTCATCCATTTGGCTGTTTCCTGCTATTTACCGGTGACGTCCTGGTATGTATACACAGTGTGCTTTGCGGACCATATATATTTGATACATGATTCCAGATGGTATTAATTTGAAGAAATAGTCTATTAATTAACAACTTAGGGTATTACATTGTGAACCATATATTCTGAATTATAATTCATGGTCAATTTGATACCATAGTTAAAACTAGGGTAGCACATAGTTGGTACAAAATAAAAGAGATTTACTCTGTTGCAAACCTACCTAGGGTACCATTTTTTGTAACCTTATATGTACATTTAGCATTGTCAGCATTTGCCTCGTGGAGCTGCGTGTCTTTGGTTCTTTTACCGGCTGTACTTGCACTTTACCCCCTCCTTGTGCTTGTCATTATTCCTAAATAAACTTTGTTATACTTTCATAAAACTTAGAGGTCAGTACATCGTTGTTTTTTCCTGTGCTTTTCTAAATAGAGCCCCTCTCTAACAGGTAGATAAAGTGTAACTTTTATGAAATAAATGTAAAAAATCATATAATAATATAATAAAGTGGAAGCTACAATAATACATATTTGCCATAATTCTTTCAATGTTTAGAATATTCTGAGTAGCAATGGCTTATTTCTTCATATTATTCAGATGGTACACTGGAGTGCCACCAGCAGATAGTAAGGCAAATATGGGGTGAATAAAATTCAAACATGGAACACATGTCCCCCTGTAATGCTATAGTGCACTACTATGCCATAGGTCACACACCATGTGGTGTGCGGATGTTACTACTTCGCTATAACTGGGACAAAAATAAAAGAAAACAAAGTTTGTGATGCCAGGGTGCACTTAATTACCTCTGTTTCCTGGTAGTGTGATGTAATGTTGTGCACTCCAAATAGTACAGAAAACAGGGAGGCCAGAGAGGCTACTGATAAACTTTAATTGTTGCATGAATCCACAGGTACATCCAGATAAACGATGATTTAACAGAGATTCAATTCCAATGCAGCAATTACAGTTACTTCCCAGTATAGTAATGCAGATATATACAAGTGCTTCTCACAAAATTAAAATATCATCAAAAAGTTAATTTATTTCAGTTCTTCAATACAAAAATTGAAACTCATATATTATATAGAGTCATTACATACAGAGTGATCTATTTCAAGTGTTTATTTCTGTTAATGTTGATGATTATGGCTTACAGCCAATGAAAACACAGAAGTCATTATCTCAGTAAATTAGAATAATTAACAAAAATCACCTGCAAAGATTTCCTAAGCATTTAAAAAGGTCCCTTAGTCTGACTCCGTGGACTCCACAATCATGGGGAAGACTGCTGACTTGACATGTCCAGAAGGCAGTCATTAACATACTCCACAAGGAGGGTAAGCCACAAAAGGTCATTGCTAAAGAAGCTGGCTGTTCACAGAGTGCTGCATCCAAGTATATTAATGGAAAGGTGAGTGGAAGGAAAAAGTGTGGAAGAAAAAGGTGCACAAGCAACCGGGATAACCGCAGCCTTGAAAGGTTTGTTAAGAAAAGGCCATTCAAAAAATTGGGGGAAATTCACAAGGAGTGGACTGCTGCTGGAGTCATTGCTTCAAGAGCCGCCACACACAGACGTATCCAGGACATGGGCTACAAGTGTCGCATTCCTTGTGTCAAGACCAATAGACGCCGGAAGCGTCTTACCTGGGCCAAGGAAAAAAAGACCTGGACTGTTGCTCAGTGGTCCAAGGTGTTGTTTTCAGATTAAAGTTAATTTTGCATTTCATTTGGAAATCAAGGTCCCAGAGTCTGGAGGAAGAGTGGAGAGGCCACAATCCAAGCTGCTTGAGGTCTAGTGTGAAGTTTCCACAATCAGTGATGGTTTGGGGAGCCATGTCATCTGATGGTGTAGGTCCACTGTGTTTTATCAAGACCAAAGTCAGCGCAGCCGTCTATCAGGAAATTTTAGAGCACTTCATGCTTCCTTCTGCCGACAAGCTTTATGGAGATGGAAATTTCATTCTCCAGCAGGACTTGGCCCCTGTCCACACTGCCAAAAGTACCAATACCTGGTTTAAAAACAACAGTATCACTGTGCTTGATTGGCCAGCAAACTCGCCTGACCTTAACCCCATAGAGAATCTATGGGGTATTGTCAAGAGGAAGATGAGAGACACCAGACCCAACAATGCAGACGAGCTGAAGACTGCTATCAAAGCAACCTGGGCTTCCATAACACCTCAGCAGTGCCACAGGCTGATCGCCTCCATGCCACGCCGCATTGATGCAGTAATTGATGCCAAAGGAGCCCCGACCAAGTATTGAGTGCATTTACTGAACATACATTTCAGTAGGACAACATTTCGGATTTTTAAAATCATTTTTCAAGCTGGTGTTATAAAATATTCTAATTTACTGAGATAATGACTTTAGTGTTTTCATTGGCTGTATGCCATAATCATCAACATTAACAGAAATAAACACTTGAAATAGATCACTCTGTTTGTAAAGACTCTATATAATGAGTTTCACTTTTTGTATTGAATAACTGAAATAAATTAACTCTTTGATGATATTCTAATTTTGTGAGAAGCACCTGAAAATAGTGCAGTGATTCCTGAGCTCCAACTTCCACATCTATGCACAGTCTTTATCACACAGCTGATTGCATCTGAGACTGTGGTCTCTTATAGACAGGAGGTCTGGCTGTTTTTCTTTGCTGCAGCTTTCCTAGACAACACACTTGTGCACACAAAATGTCTCCTTCTCTCTCAGTGCTAAGCCCAAGACCTGGTCATGTGGTCTAACTATGTGACCCTATGACCATATATGGAAAGCAGGGCTGATTTGTTAACACTTTACAACCTTCTGATAGCAGAACATAAGAAGTAAATCACTTTATGCATATATAAACCACATCTATGTATTATCTGCAAGGGAACATATGAACATTATGCAAACATAATGAGGTAGCTGCCAGCTCTGCTACATCTTAAAGGTACATACACAGGCACATACACAACAACTTTGGGGAATTATACCCCTAACATGTTTCACTGATAAATCGGTGTTATCAAGGGATTAGTTTATATGGCACATGGCCAGCCACTCCCCCTATATACGGTAGAGCCTAGGATTATGTTGTCATACAATGTGCGGATGCAAACAGTGATGCATAATTAACTGCATTCAGTGGTGCTAGTGATATCAAACACAAACACCATACATAGTAAATATAATATGAAATATAGAACATACTCTACCTATATCTACTTTATGTGCCAACTCTAACATTGTTAGGCTGAATACTGCATGTATCATTTGAAATGTAGTTTATTATTGTGACAACATCATTGAAAAGGTATAGGAGGGGTCAGAACCCTTTGTCTTGTATTTAAACAACAACAGAATGTTCTGTGTGTCTGTATCTCTTTCAGTTGACAAAGTGGTCCCTGAGTCCTGAAACAGGTTGTGTTTTCGAGTGGTCCCTGAGTCCGTTAAGTTTGTATTGGGCTCTATCTACAAAGTTTATTTTCCTTCCATATTTGACAGAGCACGCCTACCATCAGCCTAAGGCCACGGCCCCACTATCAGTATTTGGTCAGTGTTTTTTCTCATGAGTCGGAGCCAAAACCAGGAGTGGGTGATAAATGCAGAATTGGTGACTTGTTTCTATTATACCTTTTCTCTGATTGTTCCTCACCTGGTTTTGTCTCCCACTCCTGAGAAAAAAATACTGACCGAATACTGACCAAATACTGATAGTGGGGCCATGGCCTAAGGCTGTTGTCAATTGCTGATGGATCCTATCCTTTAAATTTGGAAGTTTTTAGCCCTAGAGAGCTTTAGACCCTAAAGCTAATATTTAATATTGGGTTTAGAATCTCATCTAAAAAGGGTTGCCCTGATGTGGCTGAGAGGCACACACAAAGAGGCAAACTTGTACCATAAGTACCTTCATTTTATAAGTATATTCTATATTGCAGCAACAGCAATTTCAATTCCATATATTCAATGTTTGCAAACATCTTACGCTTACAGAGTGCTGTTGTATTCTTTTGTTTGTGTATTATTTAGTCATAGCAGCTAGCACCTGTTCACACTTGATTTACTCTGTTAGGAGGTGCAGGTCATTTTATTTTTTTTTTTAAGATAAGTGCTGACAGATGTTCCTGAGATAACAATTTTTCAAATTTTAGTCATAAGTTCACAAATTGAGTCACAATTGCCTACTGCTTAACCCCTTCATGACCGATCACGTATATTTACTTCATGACTAGTGATGAGCGAGTATGTTCAGTTAACCCTTTCTACGAGTATGCTCGGGCGAGTACCGAGTATCTTCAGCGTACTCGGTGATATGTTTCAATCACTCCTGTTTGCATGATTTGCGACTATTTGACAGCTTTAATACATGTGAGGAATTACTCACATGTATTAAAGCTGTCAAACAGTCACAAATCATGCACACGGGCGTGATTGAAATATATCACCGAGTACGTTGAAGATACTCGGTACTCGCCCGAGCATACTCGCCAAAAGGGTTAACCGAACATACTCGCTCATCACTATTCATGACCCGTGTCCGTGCCTTTGATGTGGGCTCCGATGCAAAATGTCAGCTCGGGGCACAAAAAAATAAGCCCTCATCCAGCCCCAGATCACGAAAAATTCGAACTTTACGTGTCTCGGAAAATGACGACAAAAACAAAAACTTTTTTTCATACAAATTTCTGAATTGTTTTTCACCACTTAAAAAATAAACTAAACATGTTTGGTATCTGTGTACTCATATTGACATGGAAAATTATATTAACAGGTCAGTTGTACCATATAGTGAACATGGTAAATTAAAAACCAAAAAACTGTTGTGGAATAGTACTTTATTTTAGATTGTTTTTCCTGTTTTACAGTACACTATATGGTAAAATCAATGGTGTCATTCAAAAGTACAACTTCTCCCATAAAAAACAAGCCCTCATATGGCTATATTAATGGAAATATAAAAAGTTATGGTTCTTGAAAGAAGGGAAGGAAAAAAAAGAAAAAAAAAAAAAAAATCGACCGGGGGCGAAGGGGCTAAAACAGGTTTTTCACTTTACATGTTGCCATTTATAAAACTGCACTTTTTCCTCAGCCTACTGAGACCTTACATTAGACCCACATCTACTTTAGAATGCTCCTGAGCCACATATTGTAATATTAGGTGTAAGATGGCCGCCGGACAGGTCATTGATATGTGTCACCGAGGTTGGTAGCTTCGGTGATGTAAACCCGGGAGGCATGCTCCAGCACAAATATTGCTGAGAGGGTTAATAGGGCATATCAGGGCCTGTTTTTACGAGCAGTCATAAGAGTTGGGAGGGATTGGCTGCTCACATATCCCCACCCTAGGGCCTGTAAATAAAATGGAGACCGAGTGTCTCATTCAGTGTCTGCGGCTGAAGGTGTGTAGACCTCCAGTGTGTCTGTGCTAAAAGACACTGTCTGTGAGTGGGCGAACCCGCAGTACTATATGGGCAGTTTATTTTTCTGTTTTGTTACTCTGTGCCGGACAAAGCTGTGTTTTGTTTGCTTTGAAAGTGAGGTTTATGAAGTCTGAATAAACCTGCCTTGGACATTTTAAAGAGACAGTAGCCTGTGCATACCTCTAACATGGCTGAGTGAGTACAAACCCCTACATAGGGTATAGCACTAAACAAGAAAAATTCCACTTTTTGAATTTTAAAACAAAAATTACATAGTATGGAATAACTCTCTGGTAACACAAACACAATTAAAAGAGATATAAATATATCAAATAAGGGTTGCAGTATAGCAAACAAAAGCATGCAAAATACTACATAATGTTAAATACACATCTGTCTGGCTACACCCCTATGTATTGAAAAAAGGAGGGATAAAATGTAACAGGAATACAGGAAATGGCAATCACCTATTGGAAGCAGCAATCCTACAAGTCACAATCAATCCTTTAACGAGTCGTGCAATATGACTTAGGATAATAGCCAAATCAGAATCTCAATCTCAATATAGGTGGCGCTATAGAGTTCAAGTCTTCTTTTTCTCTGAAGAGGCAATTTGCATATTACATTTTCCAGAGGAGCATTGCACGGCGAATAAGCCTCCTTACCTTGACATGCCAAAGCCGGTGTGTTACTCTCCACAAGGAGAAACGTTACCCCTTAGACCTCAGGAAATGGCAATAAACTCTAGTAATGAGTAAATAGAGATTAAAAATCAAAGACTATGGCCTGGGATATAAAATAAATTGTGCTTAGATGACAGGCAGAAAAAGTAGCTTATGAAATATAACAGGATAGTAGAGGCAGGGTCTTTGTGTCTAAGAGAAGACAGACGAGCACTGCATGATCGTTGAATAACAAGTCATCCCTGGAAAGAAGTCCTTTAGGCCATATATTCAGTTAGTCAGCGCAAGAACATTAAGGCCAAACTTTCATAGAAATTTCAAGAGTAGTGATGAGCGAACCTGCTCGCCACTGCTTGGTACTCGCCCCAGCATCACTGTGCTCGACGAGCTCGGCGCTCGACGAGTATTTCCGGGTTGCTCGGGTGGGAACTCGGGTCCCCTCCTTGCATGTTTGGAGCTCTTTAGAGAACCAATGAACATGCAGGGATTGCCTGCCATGCACTGTAATGCCGTAGCCATGTTGGTTGTGGGCATTACAGTAATTACCTGGCCGCACAGCATCATCAGGTGTATATAAGACCGGGTGCCACCATGCTCGTCACAGTCTACCCCGGAATCAGGCAGAGTAAGGAGACCTGCTGCTGCGTCAGGGAGAGATTTGCTTTTTCATAGTTAGTATAGGTATTTCACAACATATATTTATATCCATCTCAACTAACAGTCCTTCTTAGGACTAATCCAGCTGCATATATTCAGTGGTGATAGCAGGAATTAGGCAGGCGGCCAGTGTATGTGGCAGACTGCAGTGCATATAGTGCAAGAGGGTCCATTGAATGTTCCTGCTGCTGCTGTTCTTACAGATATTTGTAGACATAGTCCCAGATATCAGGGGACAGGGAATTTTTTTTCCTCTTAATCCTGGTTATTTGCTTAAAAAGCAATCCAGAGTACACCATTTTTCAGCTCCATTTGTTTGCTGGCACTGCAGAATACAGCCAGATCCTTTCTATATTACAGCGATAAAAATCCAGAAATTTGTAGTGAATGTGGAAAATATTGGCCTCCATTTAAATTTTGTTTCAGTGTGTCAGTGAAGTTATTGACACAATGTCGCTGTGAAAAATAGTAACCTACAAGCCAGCTATTTAAAACTGTGGTTTTCCGTCACACGTATCACATATCACTGCGGTTCAAATCCAGCCATTTGTACTGCACGTGGAAAATATTGCCCTCCATTTAAAATGGGCAAGGCGCGTGGCAAGGGACGGGGAAGTGGACATGATGATGATGGTCTATGCAGAGGACAAGGCCGAGGCCATGGGCAAGCTGAAATTGTGCCACAACAAACACCCACATCTTGTCACTCAACCTTCCTGTCCCAATTAATAGGGGACCGCAGAACACCTCTATTGAACACAGAGCAATGTCAAAAGGTTATTGGTTGGATAGCAGATAATGCTTCCAGTCACTTAGCCACCACCACCAATACCCTATCTTCCACATGGTCAAGTCTCAGTATCCGTGAGTCTGGACTGCATATTCCTCACCCTGATCCTCCTTCGTCCCACCATGCCGAGTGTCCGGAGACAACTGATCCCACACTTGGACACTCCGAAGAGCTGTTCACTTTTCCATTTATAGATTTGGGCCTCTCGCCCAGTCCACTTGAAGCGGGACAAGAGGAGATCGCATGTAGCAATGCCCAAATATTTGAGCAGCCACGGTCACATGAAGGCGACGGTGGGAAACTGTCACAAGAGGTGGATGATGATGAGACACAATTGCCAGAAAGTTAGGAGGAGGACCAGGTGCGGAAGTGGAAGATGAGGTGGTGGACAATGAAGTCACTGACCCAACCTGGCAAGGTCACATCCAGAGCGAGACAGCAGCACACAGGGGGAGGGAGGCACAGCACTACAACAGGCAAGAACAAGCAGTGTGGTGGCCAAAGACAGAAGGCGCGCAAATGTTCCCCGTAACATCAACACGATGAAAGTTGCCAGTACAACTGTTTGGTCTTCCCAAGTCTGGTTGTTTTTTAAAGACTCTGCCGATAACCCCAAAAAGGCCATTTGCACCACCTGCCAGGCCAGCATCAGCAGGGGTAGCAAAACTAGCAGCCTGACCACCACCAGCATGATCAGGCACATGGCAGAAAAGCACCCGACTAAGTGGGCCGAACCCCAGGGTCCATCAACAGTGTCTGCGGGTGACACCACTGCTTGTTCCGCTGTTGTGCGTGCATGACAATCCCCTGTTCATGGCGCATGCCAAGATGCCTCCCGGCCTGCACCTGTCGTTGAACACTCTCAACTGGCACCATCAGCAAGCACGTCCAGGTCCTTGTCCCAGCGCAGCGTTCAGTTGTCCCTACCCCAGTCCTTGGAACGCAAGCGCAAATATGCAGCACTAAATTCACACATTTCGCAAATGCTTGCGCTCGAAATGTTGCCTTTTAGGCTCGTGGAGATGGAAGCTTTCTGCAACCTGATGGTGGCGGCCGTCCCTCGGTACTCGGTTCCCAGCCGCCACTATTTCTCCCGGTGTGCAGTCCCCGTATTACACAAGCACGTGTGCCACAACATTAGCCGTGCCCTCAACAATGCTCTGCTTGTGGGCAGGGACGGTACATCTCGCTGATGGCACACTGAGTTAACACAGTGGAAGCCGGGACAAAGTCGGACCTTGGGGTGGAACTCGTCCTCCCGACACCGAGGATTGCGGGCCCTAGGTCAATCAGGGTTGCCCCCACAATCTACAGCTCCTGTACCTCATCCTCCTCCTCTTCAGCCTCCATCTCCGAAATGACCACATCAGTCACAAGCTGGAAGCACTGCAGCACTGCCTCAGCCAAGCGGCAACAGGCTGTGCTGAAGCTAATATGCTTAGGTGACAAACTGCACATTGCTGAAGAGTTGTGGACAGCTCTGAAATAGCAGGCAGATCTGTGGCTGACACTGCTGAACCTACAGCCAGGCATGGTCATGTATGACAATGGCTGGAACCTGGTGGCGGCTCTGAGGCGAGGCGAGCTCACACACGTACCAGGCCTGGCCCCTGTGCTTAACCTCGTGGTTCAGCTATTTTTCAAAACCTACCGGGATCTACGCGTTTGAACTCTACATTGCAGAAGTTGGGAAGGATTTGTGAGCAGAAGAGGGCAGTTGTTGACTACCAGCATTTACAAGGCCGTTGGTATTCAGTTCATACTCCACACAAAAGACCTCAGGAGTGGACATGGATGTCAGACATATGTACCATCCTCCAAAACCAAGATGGTGAGCGGCGATGACGCGATAATTAGCGTCACCATCCTGCTTCTCTGTCTTCTGAAACGCTCTCTGCTCACAATTAAAGAGGATGCATTGCAGGCGGAGCACGATGAGATGGAGCAAGGAACCATACAGGGTGATTACACACAGCCCAGCCTCATTTCATCCCAATGTGGATTGGGTGACAATGAGGAAGAGGAGGAGGAAGAACAGGAGCTAGTTTCATGCACTATAGACGGTACTACCTGCACAACTGTCATACCGTCTGTTCAGCGTGGATGGCCAGAGGACAGGGAGGAGGTGGAAGAGGATGAGGAGGAGAGCATGGTCAGGTGACCTCTTGTTGAGGACACGGAAGTCTTGCCTCTTTGCAGTCTGGAACACATGGCTGAGTTTGTTACACTGCCTTTCCCATGACCCTCGCGATGTTCAAATTTTGGGTGACAGTCATTATTGGTTGGTGACAATTCAAGACCCACGCTACAAGGAGATCTTTCTGTCTCTTATTCCCGCTCAGGACAGGCCTAATAAAATGGGGCAGTACGAGAAGGCCCTTGTTGCGGAATTATTAAAAAAATTCCCATCTGAAAACGCTGGCGGTAGAGGTCACAGTTCGTTGGACAACCAAGGAGTACAGGCGAGAGAGACACAAATGCAATCCAGCAGAGGCAGAAGAACACTGTCAAAGTTCTGGGACAGTTTTCTCAGACCCTCCCATTGCACAAGTCCTGATGCGTGGGGTACTCTCCCAAGGAGGGAAAAGTTACGGAAGATACTGAGGGAGTACCTTGCCGACCATACCAACGTCCTCCGTGATTCCTCTGTGCCTTATAATTATTAGGCATCCAAGCTGGACACGTGGCATGAACTGGCTCTCTATGCCTTGGAGGTCCAGGCCTGCCCTGCCGCTAGCGTTTTGTCAGAGCGTGTTTTTAGTGCCGCTGGTGGAATTATAACTGATAGGCGCATCCACCTGTCAACTGAAAATACCGGGCTGACTCTTATAAAAATGAACAAGGGCTGGATTGGGCCAGACTTCTCAACACCACCGAATGATAGCAGCGTAACATAAACTCAAATACAGTGGTTTTTTTTGGAGGTCTAACTCTATTCCCATGCACCTCTGTCTTCACACCCAGACATGGGTATATGCTTCCTAATTTTGTCTATTTGCTCTTGTCCTCCTCCTTCTCCGCATCCTCATCCTCCACCACCATATCACCACCATATGTACCATATCAACATATATATCTACGTCTCTTGCAAGGGGCATTGGAGTTCCTCCAAATTTTTGCCAGCCATTGCTTCACTGCATAGGCAAACAGTATGGGAGACATACTTCCTAATAATGGGAGCATTTTTTGCAGGAGGCCCTCCAACCTCTACGTCTCTTGCAAGGGGCATTGGAGTTCCTCCAAATTTTTGGCAGCCGTTGCTTCACTGCATAGGCAAACAGTATAGAAGACACACTTCCTAATAATGGGAGCATTTTTTGCAGGAGGCCCTTCAACCTCTACGTCTCTTGCAAGGGGCATTGGAGTTCCTCCAAATTTTTGCCAGCCATTGCAGTCACTGCATACGCAATAACAGTATAGGAGACCCACTTGTTAATAACGGGAACAACAAAGCATAGCCGACTGCTGGCCCTTTAAGAATAGTAAGTGCCGCCTGATGGCCCTATAAAAATAGTCTTTGTGACTTTCAGAGTCCCTCCATTATAAATGAAACAGGATGTGTCTGATGATGTGTCACACACCACATGACCAGATAAGGTTGTAAAATGTTGAAATTACATTTCTCAGTGAATGCATTTGTCTTAGTTGAAAGCAATGCAAAAGTGCAAAAACGCATCAAAAACGCTACGTGTGAGCATAGCCCAAGGTGTGGAGGAGCGTATTTGTATATTTATTTTGCCTTATGTACAAGTCATTACCCTGGAAAGGATGTTCCTTAACATATTTCCCAGGAAAATCCATTTTGGTTTCGTTTTTGTATGTTTTATTGTCCGTAAAGTGGCGTAATACCTCTGACAACGTTGTTGACAGCAGTGACCTGGGAGTCAGAAATGCTTCCAGGGGTCTTCCCCATGCTGTTCCCATGTCATTTGAGCACTGCTCCCATTGATTTGGGCAATTTTTAGGCCCTCTGCAGACCGCCGGAGAGAGCTGCCGGAAAAATGTTCGAGTTTGACATAGACTTACATTGGGCTTGTTACTCGGACTGAGCACTCGAGCATTCCGTGTACCCGAGCATTTTAGTGCTCGCTCATCACTATTCAAGAGATCAGCGAGTACACAAAACACATTTCAACCATCAGATCCAATGTAGTCTAACTATATCAGAAGCTATGAGCCTAAAGCCTGTTTGTGAGAGGTTTCAATGACACATTTTGGGACAAAGTACATTATTTCAGATTAAAATCTGGAGAGGGAGACCTCAATATTATATTGGGTTCAAATATATGTATATATTTTTGAGAAGAGTTAACCTGATAGATTGACAAAACAGCAGAGAACGTCCAGTCATTACTGATCACGTCTCCTGTATCTTTTCTTTTCTATTTCTAGCCACTTTTTCTGCTACCACTTGTTTCTGCCCATGGTCTGTTCATGGTACCTTGGTTCATTCTTGATTCCACCCAGGGCTATTCCTGGTCGCTCTTCCTGGCATCTGATTCCGTACAATGCCTCAGTGATATGTTCTGAGACTGCTGCTGATGCTGGGAAAGCTGTATTGCAAATCATTGATGATATATTCTGAGGCAGCTGTTGACATTGGGAAAGGTGGGTTGCATCTCGGTGATGACACTTTTTGAGACTGCTGCCAATGTTAGGAAATTTAGGTTGCATTCTGAGACTGCTGCTGACTTTTTCTCCCTCGTATTTTCCTATTTCCATTATATTTAGCTTTATGAACAGAATTAAAGCTTTCATTCTGCCAATCATTTCAATTCTACACCTATTATAAGGAGATTACTTAATAGCAACAGTAAACTCAGATTAACCGTTCTGTCCCTCTCAGGCCATTTATCTCTATCTAATCACTGCTAGAAATGAGGAATGTTTTGTATCAAGCTTTACATGCACAGTGCTACTGAATTAAGAAATAAAATTGGCTAAAATTGTAAAACAAAAATGTTTCCCTCAAATATTAAGTTGAAAAAAGTACTCCTTTCTGATGTGTCACTTGAAGGGTAGAAATGAGGGAATCCCATATCTTCTGCACCACATTCTAATTGACACCAACCCTCATGAAAAATGGAATAGTGGAACCAGGAGAAATAGTCATTCATCTATCTGCAGTACCTGTCAGGAAATACTTTATAGCCACCAGTGGTCAGTCACTGCTTTACTGCAGCCTTAGTTTTAGCTTTCTATCAGAGGCGTAACTAGAGTCTGATGGGCCCTGGTGCAAGATTTGGACCGGGCACCCCTGATATATATATGTCTTCCATACTCGTATATATGTCCCTCACTATGATACATATATATATATATGCCCTGCATCTTGGTATATGTCCCTTTTCTTGAGCCCCATCCTGGTATATATATCCCAATCCTGGTACATGTATCCCCCCTTCTGCCGCTGTTCTTTAAACCATTATACTCACTAGTACATAGAAATCATGAGGCCCCACAACAGAAGTATAATGCACTCCCTATAGTCCTCCATATAGTATAATGCACAGCCCATAGTCCTCCTTATAGTATAATGCACCCCCATAGTCTTCCATATAGTATATTGCACTCCCCATAGTCCTCCATATAGTATAATGCACAGTCCATAGCCCTCCATATACAGTAGTATAATGCACCCCTATAGTCCTCCATACAGTATAATGCACTCCCCATAGACTTCCATATAGTATAATGCACCCCCATAGTCCTTAAAAGGCTACCTTAGACAGACTTGGCAAAAGTCGCTCTCTCTGGCAGATTCCAGAGAAATCCCAATACCCTTTAACCCCGGTACAGGAATCTGGTTTTACAACAGGACCCAGTGGATTGCTACCTACGGAAGGGCTGACGTCCATAGACAGGAGTGGTCTCCAAGCAGGGTCAGAGCCAAGATGTCACATCAAGGACAAAATCAGGATCCGTAAGAATAGTCAAAAACATATCCTGAGATCAAAATAGGAAAACACTAAACCAAATAGGAGCAGAAGACACACACCTAACCAGGGAAGCACAAGCTATATCGGCAGCTTCCAGCAGCAAGCTGGAAGCTTTAGCAGGATGTGGTGCTCTCCACTTGGCCGCAGGCAGCTGACATCTTCAGCTGGACAGCACACACACCCGTACTGCCAAACTGGATGGCACTGCAGGTCCCAGCCACTCTAACCTTAGTGGCTGAAGAGATCCTGCCATTCAGAGCTTCTGGCTGTGACATTTCCTCTGTCACCAAATAACAAAAGACTAACTTCCAAACAGAAAACAGGTGTGTACAGGTGCAAACTAACAAATATAACTAACAAATAAAGTTTGCACTCTGTAGCGCTAGAGCATGCAAACATGAAATATATGAAATTTGAATTGCATTACTGCTCTAGAAAATAGGAAAAAACAAGAATACTTGGAGCATAAATTGGCCAATTCATGTGTACCTAGTGGATGCAATATGGTGATTCTCTTTGCTGGGAACCTATCCTAATGTGAATCCTCTCCTAAGCTGAAGCCTACTTTTATATGGGTAGGTAGGATCCTGCTGTGATTAAAACCGCCAGAGTGCTTGGTCATAGAGCCTATGCATATAAATAACAAAAGACTGACAAACATGAATTATATGAAATTTGAATTGCATTACTGCTCTAGAAAATAGATCTATCACCAGCGCCGCCCGCAGAGTGAATGTGGTGGCATCCATCTGGTAACAGAAGTAGAAGTCGCAGGAGCAGGCTCTGGTAGAGATGTGACAATATAGTTGTGTTGGGAGAAAGATTGGCTGAGATGTTGGAGTTTTTGAATTAGGGAAGAGGACAATTACTGTATAGGAAGGAAAGATAGTGTAGTTAATGACTTGGGTCACTAATAATGCAATATATTAATGATGAATAATGAATTACATTGGATATAAAAGTCTACACACCCTAGTTAAAATGCTACGATTTTTCATGTACAAAAATTAAACCAAGAAGAGTCATTTCAGGTCTTTTTTCACCTTTAATGTCACCCATAGTCAACTGAGAAATACTGATATCATTTTGAGGGGGAAACAAGAATAATAAAACTAATATAATGTGGTTGCATATGTGTGAATTGGGGATGTGGTTGTGGTCAGAATTAGCCAGTCACCTTTAAATTCGTGTTAACTAGTAGTCAGGAGATAGCTGCCATCATTTACAGCGATTCTGATTAACTCCGTATAAAATGTAGCTGTTCTAGTAGGATTTTTCTAGCATTTTCTTAGTTGCAATTTATAGAAAAAGCTATAGTCTGTAAACAGCTAACAATACAGCAAAGGTGTCTCATTGTTGAAAGTTATCAGTCAGGAGAAGGGAACAAAAAAATTCCAAGGCATTCAATATACCATGGAACACTGTGAAGACGGTGATCAAGAAGTGGCATAAATTTGGCACCACAGTGAGATTATATAAAACTGGATGTCCCTCAAAAATTGATGAAGATAGAAGAAAATTTGTCAGTGAGGCTACCAAGAGACTTATAGCAAAATAAAAAGAGCTGCGGATATTTCTGGCAAGTAGTGGTTGTGTACTGCATGTGACAACAATCTCTCATATTCTTCAGTCTGGCCTGTGGGGTAGGGTGGCAACACAAAAGCCTTTTCACAAGAAGAAATACATCCTAAGCCTGGCTATGTTTTGCCTAAACCTACATCAAGGCTGCCAAAAAGTAAGGAAATGTCATTTGGTCTGATGAGACCAATAATAAGACCAAAGTTGAACTTTTTGGATATAATTCCAAAACGTATGTATGGTGAAAAGCCATCACCTCAAGAAAACCATACCTACCCACAGTGAAGCATAGTGGAGGCAGCATTATGCTTTGAGGTTGTTTTACAGCAGCTAGAACTGGGACTTTAGTCAAGGTGGAGGGAATTGTGAACATTTGCAAATATCAATCAATTTTGAATCAAAACCTTCAGGCCTGAACAGGAATTTCACCTTTCAGCACAACAACCCTAAGCCTACTTCCACATCAACAAAAGAATGGCTTCACCAGAAGAAGATCAAAATTCGGGAAAGGCACAGCCAGAGCTCAATCCTGAATCCAATTTAAAATCTGTGGGTTGACCTGAAGAGGGCTGTACACACGAGATGCCATCACAATCTGAAAGATTTGTAGATCTACTGGAAGGAAAAGTGGGCAACAATTGCCAATTCTAGATGTCCCATAGTGATTGACTCCTGCCCAAAACAGCTGAATGGTGTCATGAATTTAAAGAGGACTTCAACAACGTATTTGTCATGATACTGTTGTCTGATAACCTGGGACCAGTGGCTCCTACCCTGTCTCTAACACTTGGGCTGCCCTAGCTATCTCTGCTCACCAGGTTACTTCTGATGGTGAAGATTCTGGGGCCACGTACGCTCCTGTTCTCCTTAATCAGCCCTTATCTGTCGTCTCGCCCACCCAGGGATGTGGGGAGGAAAAGTGTATGTAAATACACAAACCAGACAAACAAGGAAAGGACATACATGGATAAATGAAAATACCAAACATACAAAATATGCACTCACAGACAACAAAGGGAAAACACCGAAGGGATTAGGAAGGTAAACAAAAATAGAAGAAGAGACTATGCACACAGCCAAAACACAAAGCAACAGTCACAGAACAACTCTCCTTAAATGCCTCTATCGAAAACCGAATCCTCCACTCCTCACCAGACAGTACAACAAGACTTAACACTGGCAATCCAGATTGCCTGAGCAGAGACCATATAATAGAGGGGAGTTGCTGATACTGCACAGCTGAGAACTTTCAAGAAGTTCCTTTGATGAACTCCATCATGTGAATGAGATTATAAGCCCCCTGAGGTCTAGTTTAGAAAACAATTTTACTCCCATAATCTGATTAAAGATGTCCGGGATGAGAGGGAGAGGATATGAATCCCGGACCGTGAAAATCTAAGCAAGGGCGTAACCCCCCATCTTTTTTCTTGACAAAGAAAAACTTTGCAGCAACGGGAGATGAAGAAGGTCTGATATGACCCTTTGCTAGACTTTCAGCGACATAGTCCTTCATGGCCTGCCTCTCTGGACCAGAGATGTTGTATAACCTGCTTTTTGGCAGCTTAGCCCCAAGAATAAGAATAACGGCACATCATAAGGACAACGTGGAGGGAGTTCCTGACACCCCTGTTCTGAAAACACAAAATCAGACAGGTATTCAGGCAGAGATTGGGTATCCACCCAGGCTAGCCGGGTGCACAAGCAGTTTTCTTGGCAATACTCGTTCCATTTAACCACCTCCTGAGTCTGCCAGCCTACCACAGGGTTGTGTAGCATAAACCAGAATAATTCTAGAACCACAGGAGAGGGCAAGCCCTCTAGTACATAGCAGTCTATAAATTTAGAGTGCATGGCCCCTACCTGTAGTCGCAACATCTAAACGACCTGAGTAAAAAAAATACCCCTCCTCAAGGGTGCAGAGTCAATGGCAATAATGGGTATTGATTTTGATAATACTTGTGGTTTGAGGCCCGCGGTCTGGAACATCCTGGCGTTGATCAAATTAAACCCCACCCCACTGTCCAGAAAGGCAGAAATGACCACCTTATCTTGTTGAGATGGATCTCGGCTGATAGAAAAAAATTGCGACCTACTAATGGAGGAAATAAGTACACACGGATTGCCAACCTCCCCGCAACCTGAGCTCCCTAGTTTTCCGGCGGCTGTTCACGGAGGAATATGGACGGACATGTACCCGCAAAATGACCCTTTTCACCACAGAAAAAGCACACTCCCCTTTACGCCGAACTATCATTGCATCAACAGAAGGTGCCACCCCACCCAACTGCATGGGTTCCTTGGTTGGGTCAGACCCAGATTCCCTTGACTCTGGGCCCCCCGCAAATAGGAGTGTCTCCTTATGTCTCTGGCGAAGACAGTGGTCCACCTGGATGGCCAGAGACATGGCCGCCTCCAGGGAGACCAGAGTCTCATGCAGCACAAAGGCATCCTTTACCCTTAACGATAACCCTTGAATGAACTGGCTATGGAGTGCAGGGTCATTCCACTTAGTATCAGTGGAGTGGACTATCTCCGAAACTCGGAGCAATACTGCTCTGCCGGCCGGTCTCCCTGTCGAAGCTGATGGAGTGTGGACTCGGCCAGGGAGACGTGGTCAGGGACATCATATATGTGACCTAGCTCCTGAAAAAAAATTCTCAACCGTTCGTAGCGACTGAGGGTAATCCAGAAGAGAAAATTGCCAGGTTTGGGGGCACCCTGGAGGAGCAAAATTATGATCCCCACCCATTGCTTCTCATTACCAGAAGCGTGAGGCTGCAACTTAAAGTATAGTTTACCGGCTTTCCCTGAAGACAACAAACTTATCATGTCCCCAGAGAACCTGTCATGCACAGCAAACTTGGGCTCCACCAGGGGCTGTTTGGGAGTCGCAAACCCCAAACCGGATGTGTTCGTTTGCTGCAAAATAACAGACCGAAGATCTGCCACCTCTACACTGAGCTGCTGCCGTTGCCCAGCCAGAGCAGTAATAGGATCCATGATGGATAAAAAAATAGTTTGGGTCAGTATTACTGTCACGATACTGTTGTCTGATAACCCGCGACCAGTGGCTCCTACCCTGTCCCTATCGCTCGGGGTACCCTAGCTATCCCTGCCCCCCTAGCTTACTTCTCATGGTGAAGATTCTGGGGCCATGTACCTTGCTGTTCTCCTGAATCAGCCCTTATCTGTCCCCTACCCCAGGAAGGGAAGTGGGGAGGAATAGTGTATGTAAATATACAAACTAGACAAACAAGGAAAGGACGTACATTTATAATGAAAATAACAATTATACAAAATATGCACTCACAGAAAACAGAGGGAAACATTGAAGGGATTAGGAAGGTAAACAAAAATAGAAGAGGAAGGGACTATGTACACAGTCAAAACACCAAGCAACTGTCACAGAACAACTCTCCTTAAATGCCTCTACCGAACACTGAATCCTGTACACACCAGGCAGTACAAGACTTAACACTGGCAATCCTGATTGCCAGAGCAGAGACTATATAGGAGAGGGGATTGGCTGATAATGCACAGCTGAGAACTGCCATGAAGGAAGCTACAGAGACTTCAAGCTGAGCAGTTTAACTCCAACACTGCTGAAAGAAACCAGCACCATTTAAGAAGAGCGAGAAGTGCTCCTATTCAACGCAGGAGTAAGTGAACTCAGATGCTGCGGTCTGGCTCCTCTCTGTTGTGGTAAACACATGACATTATTAGTTTAAGGGTGTGCATATCTATGCATTTACATTATTTAAGCTATTTTTCTTTTCTTACTTGAACAGCTTTGAGTTCATTTTTCAAATGATTTGTACAGACTATGGGTGATATTAAAGGTGGAAAAAGTTCTAAAATGATTGTTCTTGGTATGAACTTGGTATGACAAAAACCTATAATTTTAAACAGGGGTGTGTAAACTTTTTATATCCATGGTAGTAAATGTATACTAATGCCAAAAGCTTCACCAACAAAGTGGAGGAATTAGAATTAGTAATGTTGGAAGAAATCGTGAAGGTAACTGAGCCTTGGCTAGACGACAGTTTTGACAGAGCTGTTAATTTACAGGGCTATAGTCTATTCCGGAATGAACGTATAAATAAGCAAGGGGGACGGGTTGTTTATATACAAAGTCTTGCCTTAAACTCATCCTGTGTGATAATATCTATGAGGCAAATTAAAATATAGAGTCCCTGTGGGTGGAGAAAGAATAATAAAATACTGATAGGAGTTTGTTAGAAGCATTCAAGTATAATGAAAGCGGCAGAAAATATCCTCATAAAGCAAATAGATGAGGCAACAAATCAGGGCAAGTAATTGTTATGGCGGAATTCAACTACCCTGATATAAACTGGGGAGCAGAATGCTGCAGGTCTAAAGGAAACAAGTTTTTGACAATAAAAGACAATTAATTACCTTTCACAACTGGTGGAGAACCAAACAAGAAGAAGGGCACATCTGGTTATAATTTTCACCAGCACACTTGACAGAGTATTGAATGTAGATGGTGGGGGTCACTTGCGTAACAGTGATCTGATCGAAAACTAATAAGTTTTCACTTATTCTTTAACAAGATGTATTATAGAAGGACAACAAGGACGCTAAACTTCAGGAAGGCAAATTTCTATCAGCTAAGAGATGATCCAATTGCGATAAACTGGGACAAAGTCCTCAAAAATAAAAGTACACAAAGCAAATGGGAGACTTTTATAAGCATCCTGAACAGCAACTGTGCACACTATATAACCTATGGGAATAAACAAGCTAGAAATAGGAGGAAACCACAATGACTAAATAGAGCTCTAAGGGGCGCAATAAATGGCAAAAAGAAAGTATTTGAAGAAATAAGAATTGTCCAGAGAAAAGCAAAGAGTGTAAAAAAAAACAAGTCAAGGCAGTAAAAAATGAGACAGACTCACTGCCAAAGAAAGAATAATTCCATCATATTCTTTAACTAGGTAAACAGTAAAAAAAAACTAAAAAATGATAGTGTTAGCCACCTCAAAAATAATCTGGGAGAAATAGTGGAAGGCAGGGCCGCCATGAGGGCATTACTATCCTTACTGCCATATGGGGCCCATGGAGCAGAGGGGGCTCCTGTTCTTCTACTCACCAAGCCCCAGCGGCAGGATTCTGCTGGGTCATTAACTGTGAAAGTGCGTCCTCGGACGCTGGTTCACTTTAAATCTATTGCCATGGGGAAGCTTTCCGCACGGCAATAGTTAACAGCGGCCAGCCAATCACAGGCCGGCAGCTGACGTCAGCGCGCACATCGCTTGAGTATGATGTCACTTGCGCCAGTGACCGTGCTTCAGGTGATGGGACAGCCCGCGCCACTGAAGCGCGGCAAGGTAAGGAGAAAGTTTGGTTTTTTTAAAACTTTTTTTTTGTAAAGTCGCATCATCAGGGCAGGCTGGAGACACAATGGGAGCAGACTGGAGACACAATGGCGGCAGGCTGGAGACACTATGGGGGCAGGATGGAGACACTATGGGGGCAGGATGGAGACACTATGGGGGGAGAATGAAGAGACATGGGAGGCAGAATGGAGAGACATGGAGGAGAGAATAGAGACAAATAGAGACATGGGGCAGAATGGAGACATGGGGGCAGAATGGAGACAAATGGAGACATGGGGCAGAATGGAGACAAATGGAGACATGGGGGCAGAATGGAGACAAATGGAGACATGGGGTAGAATGGAAACAAATGGAGACATGGGGGCAGAATGGAGACAAATGGAGACATGGGGGCAGAATGGAGAAATTGGGGGCAGAATGGAGACAAATGGGGGTAGGATGGAGACAATTGGGCAGAATAGAGAGACATGGAGGGCGGACATGGAGGGCAGAATGGAGAGACATGGAGGGCAGGATGGAGACATTGAGGGCAGGATGAAGACATTGGGGGCAGGATAGAGACAAATTGAGGCATGGAGCAGATTGGAGACAAATGGCGACATTGGGGGCACCATGGAGATATTGGGGGCAGCATGGAGATATTGGGTCAGAATGGAGATATTGGGTCAGAATGGATCCAATGGGGGCAGGATGGATCCAATGGGGGCAGGATGGAGACAATGGGGGCAGGATGGAGACAATGGGGGCAGGATGGAGGCATGTGGCAAGGATGTGGGACATTATTACTGTAGGGGCTAATTAAAGCATATTATTACTGCTGTGATGTATTTTATTTTTGGGGATATTGTTTTCAGTGAGGGGGGTCCTGTTACTGTGCAGGGTGGCACTATGTTATTTTTTTTTCTTCATCTCATGTAGTGTAGAAGTTGTGGAAAAATTGAGGAATGTGCTCAGGAAGCGGTGCTCTAGATAATCGTGTTATTTTATGCAGAGACGAGTCCTGGCTGTAAGAAATGATGGTGGTCTGTGCAGTATGAACAAGAAAGGCGAAGATGAAGTACTTCAACTAGAGACGTCACTGGTGAGTCAGTGTGTTATCTGTACACTGACACTATACACTATGTATAATGGCACTTATGGTAATATTAGTATTGTGTTTTTTTATTAATGATCAGTATTGTAGTATTCGGTCATTATGTGGTGGTAATATGTGATCTGGTCACGGTGTGGCGGTATTTGTCCCTTGTATGTGGTATTATTTGGTCACTAAGTGGTGGTAATATGTGGTCTGGTCACGGTGTGGTGGTATTTGTTACTTGTATGTGGTATTATTCGGTCACTATGTAATGGTAATATATGGTCTGGTCATGGTGTGGCAGTATTTTTCCATTGTATGTGGTATTACTCGGTCACTAAGTGATGGTAATATGTGGTCGGTCTGGTCATGGTGTGGTGGTATTTGTTCCTTGTATGTGGCATTATTAGGTCACTATCTGGTGGTAATATGTGGTCTGGTATGTGATATTATTGGTCAGTTTAAAAAATGTATGTGACACATTCCCATAAATAAAAATATACCTAAAAAGAGTATTGGGTATTATAAGAAATGTTTAATAGGTTAGAACAGAGTAGGGCCTGGCCAGAAGAGTCTCCTTGTCCTGGTGGCCGCTTAAAAAAATCTTTTGGCCAAAACAAAAGATGCTGACTATGTATGTGATCTGGTGTTCGATGGGAACTGTTAATGAGCGATTAGTGAGGACGTGGTGCAGAAAGTAGAGTTTTCCCAAGAGTGGGCGATGGGACTGTGGAAGGTTCAAGGGATGAAGGCGGAGCTGGGATGGACGCGGAGCTGGGGTGGAGTCTGGGGTAAGTATCAAGGGGGCCCAAAAATTTTGCCAGTATGGGGCCCCAAAATTCCTAGTGGCAGCCCTGGTGGAAGGGGATGAAGGAAAGGCCAATCTACTAAATACCTTCTCTACAGTATTCACACAGGAAAATCAAATAACAGATGACATGATCAGGAATACCTTTAATCCTCCATTCAATGTCACCTGCTTAACCCAGCAGGAAGTATAAAGTAGCCTCAAAAACACTAAAACAGACAAATCAATGGACCCGGATGGCATAAACCCTGTGTACAGCAGAAATTTAGTACTGTGATAGACAAACCATTATTTCTAGTATTCAAGGATTCTATAATAACAGGGTCTGTACCACTGGACTGGCGCATAGCAAATGTGGTGCCAATATTCAAAAAGGGGACAAAATCTGAGCCTGGAAATTATAGGCCAGTAAATTTAACCCCTACTGCAGTCAAAATATTTGAGGGTTTTCTAAAAGATAATATAACCTCATATCCCAGCATCAACATGAGTTTATGAAGGATTTGTCCTCTCATACTAAGCTTATCAGCTTCTATTAGGAGTTAAGTTCCAAACTGGACCAGGATAAGGCCGGGAAAGTCCTTTGTCTATCTGAACTTTTTAAATGTATTTGATACAGTGCCAAATAAAATGTTGATACATAAAATGAAAACAATGGGGTTAGGGGAAATATGTGTAATTAAGTCTGAGTCGGGCTCAGTAGTAGGAATCCAAAAAGGGTTACTAATGGAACATACTGTGATTTGGTAAGTTAAGGGTCAACAGGGGTCAATATTGGGCCCTCTTATTTTTTTAATATATGTATTAATGACCTTAAAGAGGACATACATAGTATAATTTTAATATTGAAAAAAGAATTCTGGATTGCAATGGATGCAAATAAAATCAATATTGCTTTATTCCATAAATTTAAAATGTATCCATGATGGTGAAAAATACAGAATATTCTGAGGTGTTTCTGGTGTTACTGCCCTTAGTCACAGAGTACAAACACAGATCATGGGATATCCTGTTTAAAAGAACCATCACCAATCATAAAATCACACAATCCAATGATATATTTAATATCCCAGTTACAGTATTCATCTGGATAACAATCTTGCAGCCATGATACTTATAGTCTTGATATGATTAGGAAATTGAAAATGCATTGCAATAAATGGCAAATCTCAAAGCACATGGAAATTAGTGGCAATTTGTTGTCTCTATGGTAAAGGTACACCAAAAAGGAAGATAGTTTGTTATTTATGTCTATGGCTATGTAAAGAATGTTTGTTATTTAAGTGTCATTGAAAGGGCAGATATAATTCATAACTGGAACTTAGGTGTATTCAACATGCCTACAATATATGAATCTGAACTTTACAGTAGTTTTTTTCTGAAATATTTTTTTTTATTTTTTCTGACATTTTTTTTATGCATATGACTTTATTTTATTTAAAATTATAAATATATTTACTAATTTAAAAAATTAAAAATCACTTTTGTTGTCACTAGGGTAATGTACTTGTAATATATAAACTATGAATGATATAGCACACCACTAATTTATAGCACACAGTAAATAATTACCAACTTGAAAAACTTTTAGATTACATAAATACTGCAATACTTCATTCAGCTGTGTTGTACAGTGTGCCCTCTAGTGTAATATTAAAGGAACTGCAGCTATTCATTTTCATTTATTGCTTTTAGTGTATAGAGTAAGATGAAGTTTGTCTAAAATTGATTTATTAAGGATTAACGAGATTGGAGTACAAATGGAAAGGTTAAATAGTACATATATATATATATATATATATATATACACACACATACACATACAAAGTTTGGACACACCTCATTTAAAGATTTTTCTGTATTTTCATGACTATGAAAATTGTACATTCACACTGAAGGCATCAAAACTATGAATTAACACATGTGGAATTATATACTTAGCAAAAAAGTGTGAAACAACTGAAAATATGTCTTATATTCTAGGTTCTTCAAAGTAGCCACCTTTTGCTTTGATGACTGCTTTGCACACTCTTGGCAATCTCTT
Source organism: Phyllobates terribilis (assembly GCF_046119375.1). Lineage (NCBI taxonomy): Eukaryota > Metazoa > Chordata > Amphibia > Anura > Dendrobatidae > Phyllobates > Phyllobates terribilis. Next base: position 793,440,154 of record NW_027362762.1, on the reverse strand, counting down.
GATGAGCTTCAAGAGGTAGTCACCGGAAATGGTCTTCCAACAATCTTGAAGGAGTTCCCAGAGATGCTTAGCACTTGTTGGCCCTTTTGCCTTCACTCTGCGGTCCAGCTCACCCCAAACCATCTCGATTGGGTTCAGGTCTGGGGACTGTGGAGGCCAGGTCATCTGGCGTAGCACCCCATCACTCTCCCTCTTGATCAAATAGCCATTACACAGCCTGGAGGTGTGTTTGGGGTCATTGTCCTGTTGAAAAATAAATGATGGTCCAACTAAACGCAAACCGGATGGAATAGCATGCTGCTGCAAGATGCTGTGGTAGCCATGCTGGTTCAGTATGCCTTCAATTTTGAATAAATCGCCAACAGTGTCACCAGCAAAGCACCCCCACATAATCACACCTCCTCCTCCATGCTTCACGGTGGGAACCAGGCATGTAGATTCCATCCGTTCACCTTTTCTGCGTCGCACAAAGACACGGTGGTTGGAACCAAAGATCTCAAATTTGGACTCATCAGACCAAAGCACAGATTTCCACTGGTCTAATGTCCATTCCTCGTGTTCTTTAGCCCAAACAAGTCTCTTCTGCTGTTGCCTGTCCTTAGCAGTGGTTTCCTAGCAGCTATTTTACCATGAAGGCCTGCTGCACAAAGTCTCCTCTTAACAGTTGTTGAAGAGATGTGTCTGCTGCTAGAACTCTGTGTGGCATTGACCTGGTCTCTAATCTGAGCTGCTGTTAACCTGCGATTTCTGAGGTTGGTGACTCAGATAAACTTATCCTCAGAAGCAGAGGTGACTCTTGGTCTTCCTTTCCTGGGGCGGTCCTCATGTGAGACAGTTTCTTTGTAGTGCTTGATGGTTTTTGCAACTGCACTTGAGGACACATTCAAAGTTTTCCCAATTTTTCGCACTGACTGACCTTCATTTCTTAAAGTAATGATGGCCACTCGTTTTTCTTTACTTAGAATTGTTATTATGGCAATAAAAAAGCAGATAACAGTCTATTCAGTAGGACTATCAGCTGTGTATCCACCAGACTTCTGCACAACACAACTGATGGTCCCAACCCTATTTATAAGGCAAGAAATCCCACTTATTAAATCTGACAGGGCACACCTGTGAAGTGAAAACCATTTTCAGTGACTACCTCTTGAAGCTCATCAAGAGAATGCCAAGAGTGTGCAAAGCAGTCATCAAAGCAAAAGGTGGCTACTTTGAAGAACCTAGAATATAAGACATATTTTCAGTTATTTCACACTTTTTTGTTAAGTATATAATTCCACATGTGTTAATTTAGTTTTGATGCCTTCAGTGTGAATGTACAATTTTCATAGTCATGAAAATACAGAAAAATCTTTAAATGAGAAGGTGTGTCCAAACTTTTGGTCTGTACTGTGTATATATATATATATATATATATATATATATATATATATATATATATATATATAAATTATGTAATGTAAGAAAAATGTACTGTAATAGTCATTTATTTTGTATATGATGAAGTTATGTTGAAACATTCTGTAATACATTAGAAACTATTAAAACTACGAAATGTGCAGTGAATTTTTGCATAAAAGAAGTAGATACTTGTGAAGCTCTGCTCAAGTCTCAATAGAGACTTTTGAAAGTGGGTAAAGATTGTTGTGCAAAGGATCTGACATATTGTTGAGACTTCTCATAAAGGGAACGCAAAACAGTTATAGATTGTGATATGGATGAGGTAAATAATAATCTGATTTATTACTGCACACCTTGCATCTCCTCTGTCAGTCGATAATTAAATTAGCAAGGAATCAGACAGTCAACAAGGAGACCAAATGGTCTCTGTGTGTTTCCTAGAAAGCATACAGGTGTCAATATATGCAGGGAAGAAATTGCCCTTTAGGTAGACTGGACAAAGAAAAAAGGATTTTCCGGCACTTTCATCCATAAAATTAATCTTTTACTGGGAATTCATTTAAAAACAGGAGGATCCATCTTGAGAATAAAATCTTACTTCAAGGTTTCAACCTCAAGATGGATCCTCCTGTTTTTAAATTAATTTCCAAAAAAAAGATTCATTTTATGGATTGCAACGCCAGAAAATCCTTTTTTCTTCGTCTGTTCTACAATAGCTGAGCTTCACCAGCAGGAATTGGCACTAGTGTTGAGCGAGCGTGAGTCGTTAACCCTTTCGGCGAGCACGCTCAGGTGCTCGCCGAGTATTTGCGGCATGCTCGGCATCCATGTTAGTGCCGCCGTGGCTGCATGTGTCACGGCTGTTAAACAGCTGTGACACATGCAGGGATTGCATATTTGTTAGGCAATCCCTGCATGTGTCACAGCTGTTTAACAGCCATGACACATGCAGCCGAAGCTACACTAACATAGATACCGAGCACGCCGCAAATACTCCGCAAGCACCCAAGCGTGCTCGCCAAAAGAGTTAACAACACACTCGCTCAACACTAATTGGCACCCATTCATCAACTTTCTGGTGTATCCCGAATAATATTGGGGTGGTGAACTTCTTTATATCTTTCTTCTACAAGCAAGGTTGCACTGATGGTATGTCTGCCCCTGCAGTTGGGGTACTGACAGGTGGTCTCCCACTGATTGATGATCTATCCTAAGGAGTCAGTAGCTGAGTAGAGTTGGGGAGAACTAGCTCTAGTTCTTTCATTGAGAAATCGATAATATAAAAGTCAGAGCCGTCTGTGTAAACTCTGCATGGAATGTATGCTATAAATGTGAACATTTGGTTTCTGCATAATAGTTTCCATGAACTTCTATCTGCAGATTGAAAAAGCACTTGAAGCTTTATTCTCCATATCTGCGGCAAAAGATTACCCATAACAGTGATCTATTACTAGCTGTTATATCGGCTACAAATAGATCAGTATTAAAGGTTATCTTTTGTTGTAGAAATGATGGGATAGCACAAACCATTTACTTGATGGCTGGCCCATGGTGGCTATTCTTTTTCATATTGATGCACTTTTTAAACATATAAAAACCTTTATACTGCACAGAACCAAACAGTAATGTTCAGGAAATCTAAGGGTAAATGTTGAGAAGAGATCTGTCATGACAATAGACCACTTTAAGTAACAGCATCTATAAGATGCAAACATCTTAACATCAGGTAAATGACACATCAAAGCCCATTTAATATTTTGGAACTTTTCATAGAGGCCACACAATTTCACTTGACCTGAAGGGAGAGTGGTCAGTACTAAACTTCCACAAAAGGGTTCTTCATGCATGCAGATTTATAAAGCTTCCAGTTCAAAACTAGCCATGCAGATTAATATCTCCCTTTACTGGTGACAGCATGCAGCTAAAATTATATAATCTTATCAATTCTTATCTATGGTAATTACTATCAATATTTATTTTTCCAAAAGAGAAAAAAAATTATAAAAGCTAGTATGCAAAACCAACATTTATTTATTGACGAATACTGAGGCTATTTTGTATGCCTTGTACAGTAGTGTTCAAAATAATAGCAGTGTGTTCAAAAACATGAGTTAAGCACAAAATCTTTATACTAGTTTTTATTTCCATTGGGAACATTGCACATTGTTTTCTAATTCAAAACATGAAGAGAAATGTATATAATTTTAGCTACTTTACAGAAAATAACCAAAAATGAACATTGGGCAGTTCTAAAAAATAGCTGTGTCTGCATTTTTCTTTACAAACTCACAATATGTACTGTTTTTTTTGAGGATTTAGCATTCCTGTGAATCATTAACCTAATATTTAGTTGTATACCCACAGTTTTTTAGAACTTCTTCACATCTATGTTGCATAGAGTCAACCAACTTCTGGCACCTGTCAGCTGTTATTCCAGTCCAGGATTCTTTGACTACATCCCACAATTTTTTGACATTTGTTGTTTTTGCCTCAGAAATGGCATTTTTGATGTCACCCTCAAGTGTTCTTTCGGATTAAGGTCCGGGGATTGAGCTGGCCACTCCTTAACCTCAATTTTGTTGGACTGGAACCAAGATTTTGCTTGTTTACTGGTGTGTTTAGGGTCGCTGTTTTGTTGAAACACCCATTTCAAGGGCATATCCTTTTCAAAGTAAGGCAACATGACCTCTTCAAGTATTTTAATATATGCAAACTGGTCCATGATCCCTGGTGTGCGGTAAATAGGTCCAGCACCATAGTAAGAGAAACATGCCCATATCATGATGCTTGCACGACCATGCTTCACTGTCTTCAGAGTGTACTGTGGCTAGAATGCAGAAAGTTTGGGGATCATCTGATGAACTATCTGCGGCACTTGGACCCAAAAAGAACAATTTTACTTTCATAAAGTCCACAAAATGTTTCTCCATTTCTCTTTAGGCCAGTTCATGTGTTCTTTGGCAAATTGTATCCGCTTCAGTACATCTTTTTTTTTTTTAACTGTGGGACTTTCCGGGATGTCTTCCTAAGAGATTAGCTTCACATAGGCGTCTTCTGTCACAGTACTCACAGGTAACATGAGACTGTCTTTGATCATTGGCTCAGCCTTTGCCATTCTGGCTATTCTTTGATCCTTTCGAATGGTAGTCTTCCATTTTCTTCGACGTCTCTCTGATTTTGCTTTCCATTTTAAAGCATTGGAGATCATTTTAGCTGAACAGACTATAACTGTCTTGTCTGCACTGCTTTATAAGTTTTACTCTCTCCAATCAACTTTTTAATCAAAGTATTCATTTCTTCTGAACATGTCTCGAACAACCCATATTTCTCCGGCTTTCAAGGAGAAATGCATCTACAACATGTGCTGGCTTCACCCTTGAATGAGGGCCACCTGATTCACACCTGTTTCTTCACAGAATGATTGACCTCACTAATTGAACTCCACATTGCTATTATTTTGAACACACCCCTTTCAATTAATTATTCAAATACACAGACTCAAAAACATGCAGATCATGAATGCGGATTCTGTTGGTTTTCTTAGAAGTTTTATTTATTAAATGTGTGTGCTATAACCATCTAGATTAAAGGGATGATCAAAGGTTGAAAATGTCAAATAGTTGCAATTTTTTAAAATTTTTGCCAAATTTCTGATATTTTTATAAATAAAACGCAAAACATATTGACCAAAATTTACTATTGACAGAGTATAATGTGTCAGAAAAAATAATAAAAAAATCACTGGGATATGTTTAAACGTTTCAGAAGATTTGCCACATAAATTAACATGTCAGATTTAAAAAAAATTGGCCTGGTCACTAAGAGGTTAATATGGCTCCTGGTTCCGAATGTTAAATTCTACAGTATATAAGTCAATATAGAAAGCACACACGACACCAAAGCTAAAACTGATCCAAAAATATAGACAATCAACAATTTTTGGGACACATTGGAAAACCATAATGAAATATAAATATTAGCAAATATTTACTAGCTATTGAACCCGTTCTATGCCCGGGTGGCGAGCATTTTTATTGGTATATAGTCTCCCATGCTGGTATGTGCTGCCCCCATCCTGGTATTTGTGCTGCCCCCATCCTATCCTGTTATGCATGGCACCCCTCATCTCTATCCTGGTATGCATGGCACCCCTCACCCCCAATCATGGTATGCATGGCACCTCTCATCCCCAATCCTGATATGCATGGCACCCCTCACCCCCAATCCTGGTATGCATGGCACCCCTCACCCCCAATCCTGGTATGCATGGCACCCCTCATCCCCAATACTGGTATGCATGGCACCCCATCCCTTCTACTAGTATGCATGATACCCCTCATCCCTAATCTGGTATGCATGGTACCCCTCATCCCTATTCTGGTATGCATGGTCCCCCTCATCCTGGTATGCATGGTACCCCGCATTCCTATCCTGGTATGCATGGTACCCCTCATCCCCAATCCTGGTATGCATGGCACCCCTCATCCCCAATCCTAGTATGCATGGCTTCCTCATCCCCCAGTCCTGGTATGCATGTCACCCCTTTCCTCATCCTGGTATGTATGGTACCCCACATCCCTATTCTGGTATGTATGGTACCCCTCATCCTGGTATACACGGCACTCCTCATCCTAATTCTGGTATGTATGGCACCCCTCATCTCCCAATTCTGGTATGTGTGGCCTCCTCATCCCCCAATCCTGGCATGCATGGTAGCCCGCATTCCTATCCTGGTATGCATGGTACCCCTCATCCCTATTCTGGTATGTATGGTACCCCTCATCCCTATCCTGGTACGTATGGTACCCCTCATCCTGGTATGCATGGTACCCCACATCCCTATTCTGGCATGTATGGCACCCCTCATCCCAATTCTGGTATGCATCACACCCCTCATCCCCCCAATCCTGGTAATGTATGGCCTCCTCATCCCCCAATCTTGGTACGCATGGCACCCAATCCCTCATCCTGGTATGCATGGCTCCCTCATCCCCAATCCTGGTATGTATGGCCCCCCTCATCCCTATCCTGGTATGCATGGCACTCCTCATCCCCCAATCCTGGTATGCATGGCACTCCATCCCTTTTCCTGGTATGCATGGTACCCTGCATTCCTATCCTGGTATGCATGGTACCCCTCATCCCTATTCTGGTATGTATGGTACCCCTTATCCCTACCTGGTATGTATGGTACCCCTCATCCTGGAGTACATGGCACCCCTCAACCCAAATCTGGTATGTATCACACCCCTCATCCCCCCAATCCTGGTATGTATGGCCTCCTCATCCCCCAATCCTGGTATGCATGGCACCCAATCCCTCATCCTGGTATACAGCACAGACCAAAAGTTTGGACACACCTTCTCATTTAAAGATTTTTCTGTATTTTCATGATCATGAAAATTGTACATTCACACTGAAGGCATCAGAACTATGAATTAACACATGTGGAATTATATACTTAACAAAAAAGTGTGAAACAACTTAAAATATGTCTTATATTCTAGGTTCTTCAAAGTAGCCACCTTTTGCTTTGATGACTGCTTTGCACACTCTTGGCATTCTCTTGATGAGCTTCAAGAGGTAGTCACCGGAAATGGTCTTCCAACAATCTTGAAGGAGTTCCCAGAGATGCTTAGCACTTGTTGGCCCTTTTGCCTTCACTCTGCGGTCCAGCTCACCCCAAACCATCTCGATTGGGTTCAGGTCTGGTGACTGTGGAGGCCAGGTCATCTGGCATAGCACCCCATCACTCTTTTTCTTGGTCAAATAGCCCTTACATAGCCTGGAGGTGTGTTTGGGGTCAGTCCTGTTGAAAAATAAATGATGGTCGAACTAAACGCAAACCGGATGGAATAGCATGCCGCTGCAAGATGCTGCGGTAGCCATGCTGGTTCAGTATGCCTTCAATATTGAATAAATCCCCAACAGTGTCACCAGCAAAGCACCCCCACACCATCACACCTCCTCCTCCATGCTTCACGGTGGGAACCAGGCATGTAGAGTCCATCTGTTCACCTATTCTGCGTCGCACAAAGACACGGTGGTTGGAACCAAAGATCTCAAATTTGGACTCATCAGACCAAAGCACAGATTTCCACTGGTCTAATGTCCATTGCTTGTGTTCTTTAGCCCAAACAAGTCTTTTCTGCTTGTTGCCTGTCCTTAGCAGTGGTTTCCTAGCAGCTATTTTACCATGAAGGCCTGCTGCACAAAGTCTCCTCTTAACAGTTGTTGAAGAGATGTGTCTGCTGCTAGAACTCTGTGTGGCATTGACCTGGTCTCTAATCCGAGCTGCTGTTAACCTGCGATTTCTGAGGTTGGTGACTCGGATAAACTTATCCTCAGAAGCAGAGGTGACTCTTGGTCTTCCTTTCCTGGGGCGGTCCTCATGTGAGACAGTTTCTTTGTAGCGCTTGATGGTTTTTGCAACTGCACTTGAGGACACATTCAAAGTTTTCCCAATTTTTCGCACTGACTGACCTTCATTTCTTAAAGTAACGATGGCCACTCGTTTTTCTTTACTTAGCTGCTTTTTTCTTGCCATAATACAAATTCTAACAGTCTATTCAGTAGGACTATCAGCTGTGTATCCACCAGACTTCTGCACAACACAACTGATGGTCCCAACCCCATTTATAAGGCAAGAAATCCCACTTATTAAATCTGACAGGGCACACCTGTGAAGTGAAAACCATTTCCGGTGACTACCTCTTGAATCTCATAAAGAGAATGCCAAGAGTGTGCAAAGCAGTCATCAAAGGAAAAGGTGGCTACTTTGAAGAACCTAGAATATAAGACATATTTTCAGTTGTTTCACACTTTTTTGTTAAGTATATAATTCCACACGTGTTAATTCATAGTTTTGATGCCTTCAGTGTGAATGTACAATTTTCATAGTCATGAAAATACAGAAAAATCTTTAAATGAGAAGGTGTGTCCAAACTTTTGGTCTGTACTGTACATAGCTCCCTCATCCCCAATCCTGGTATGTATGGCTCCCTCATCCCTATCCTGGTATGCATGGCACTCATCCCCCAATCCTGGTATGCATGGCACCCCATCCCTTATCCTGGTATGAATGATACCTCTCATCCCTATTCTGGTATGCATGGTACCCCTCATCCCTATTCTGGCATGCATGGCACCCCTCAGCCCCCAATCCTGGTATGCATGGTCCCCTCACCTCCCAATCCTGGTATGCATGGTCCTCTCACCCCCCAATCCTGGTATGCATGGTCCCCTCACCCCCCCCTATCCTGGTATGCATGGTCCCCTCACCCCCCCCAATCCTGGTATGCATGGACCCCCTCACCCACCAATCCTGGTATGCATGGCACCCCTCATCCCCAATGCTGGTATGCATGGCACCCCTGACCCTCCAATCCTGGTATGCATGTTCCCATCACCCCCCAATCCTGGTATGCATGGTCCCCTCACTCCCCAATCCTGGTATGCATGGTACCCTCTCATCCCTATCCTGGTATGCATGGTACCCCCTCACCCCCCAATCCTGGTATGCATGGCACCCCTCACCCCCAATCCTGGTATGCATGGTCCCCTCACCCCCAATCCTGGTATGCATGGTCCTCTCATCCCCAAATCCTGGTATGCATGGTCCCCTCACCCCCCAATCCTGGTATGCATGGCCCCCCTCATCCCCCAATCCTGGTATGTGTGGCCCCCTCATCCCCCAATCCTGGTATGCATGGTCCCCTCACCCCCCAAATCCTGGTATGCATGGTCCCCTCACCCCCCAATCCTGGTATGCATGGCGCCCCTTACCCCCCAATCCTGATATGCATGGCGCCCCTCACCCCCCAATCATGGTATGTATGGCATCCCTCATCCTTACCATGCTGCATACAAAAAAATAAACACTAATACTCACCTTTCTTCCTTGTGCTCCAGCGCTGTGTCCGGTTCTGCCGGAGGAGGAGTGCAGCAAATGTGTCTTCAGTAAAATGGCGCCGGATAGTGATATGCGCATGCGCCGATTCCGATGCCTCGCTCCTGCCCTGGTATCTGGTGAGAAGATAGGCGGCGCAGCAACGCTCCTCCCGGTCAGGTAAGTATGTAAGTATGGCGCCGGAGTTCGCAGGCGTGTCGCGCTTGCACAGTCTTTAAAGGCTTCAGACAGAGGGACACATCTCCGGTTATATTATAGATATCATTAAATACTGATATGAAGACATTAGCGTCATTTCCTGTGACCTGTAAATTGCTAATAATCATAATCACAATCTGGACATACCGTATACCAAAGCTTCATAAAACAAACCACTATTTTCTTTACAGACACTGGAAAGAAAGTGCCTTATTTTTATGGACTGGTGAGAAATTTACAGTCGGTTGGCAATCCCAAAGGTAAAATTAATTCAGGCCTCAAACTAGACCCTGAAATTAAGTCAGACCACAGATCAGACAACTAAAATAAATTAGAATGAATTTCTACAAAAAAATGTCACGTTGCACCAAAAAAGAAAAATGGCTGTGAAAGTGTAAGGCTACTTATAGCGGCATGAATAGAAATTCAACTAGGCAAACAATTCCATATGCACCAGAATTTTCAAGAGTGAAAATCATGCTATTATTAATAAATATTGGTCATTGTTTCACATTTCCTTCAACCTATGTCATGATGTTAAATAGGTTGTCTGGTGTTACTCGCTTCCACACCAGGAATAGAGCAGTGCTTATGACATTTACATACCTGCCGGCATACATACCCACTCAGCAGGTACTGTACAAGTCTTTTTTATTAGAATACCTATTGATGCAGTAATAAGCAGCGATTGGAAACTCCTTTAATATTTAGTCATATTCACATCATTATGATTGAACATATTAATACTTGTATTGCCTAAAAGTTTTAGATGGAGCCCTATTAGCACATATTTGCATTTATGAATTAATATTTCTCATGTCTAGAATCTTTGGATTGAGCCTTTTTAATGCATCTTTTCGTGCTTTTAAATTTTAGCATAATTTTATTTTGGGGTTTTCATTGGTACTTTTATTTTTGTTTACGGTTTTACTTTTCCAATTCCTTAGCTTTCTACATCAGGGCTTCTCAAACTTATTCTACTGGATCTTCCCAGACAGACCAAGTTGATGCCTTGGCTTCACATTTTGTAGTAAAAGTCCATGGCAAAAATTAAAAATATCTCTCAATTTACTTTTTTGTCTTCAGAACTTGATATAACATACTAAATGAGTCACTTTTGTAGCTTAAAAAAAGACTGCTGCATTGATATAATGGATGGCAAATTTTAATTAATTTAACTGCCTTCGGCTTGGTCTGAAGCCATGGCAACTTGACAGATGATTGCTCTGTAGGGAGATTGATCTTTCGCAAGCTTAGATAGGTCCACCAGGGTCTTCCCCGCCATCATCATGATAGAACCAAGCCATGAGGTTACTGGTCTTCCTCTTCGCATTGTTCCTTCTATTCTTCCAACCATGATGTCCATCTCCAGTGATTGGTCTCTTTGTATGACGTGTACAAAGTAGGCAAGTCGTAGCTTGGTGATCCTTGTTTTCAGTGACATGTCTGTCTTAATTTGTTCCAAAATTGACTTGTTTATTCTTCTTGCCATCCATGGTATTGATAACATCCTTCTCTAACACCACATTTCAAAGGCGTTGATTCTTCTTCTGTCTTGTTTCTTTATTGTCTAGATTTCACATCCGAATGTTACCATAGGAAAAACAAACAAACTATGTATGAGCAGTGAATTCATCGCCAGCAAAATGTTCCTCGATTTGAAGTTTATAATTACTTCTTTGAAAATTGTCTTCTCAGCCGTACCTCGCCAGCAACTAAGGGGCACCTAACTGGTGAAGCTCTCCTCACAGTTGGAGAAGGACTGATCTACACTTTTAATATTTCCAAATTCTCCCATCCAGTGCCAACCCTCCTTGGTTACATATCTGAGAATATCTGAGTATATTGGCATCACAAGCCCTACTGGTTAGATGTGTGGGTGGCCCTAGCATTGTTGCAATGTGGCTTTATTCACCACTGGTGATACAGCGTGATCAGTGGTAACATATTAAAAATGGTAATGTTTACCGTATATATGTTCAGTAAAGGGAAAAAAATACTGTTGGAGATATTATTTTGCTATAAAGTAATCATGTCAAGAATTTATTAGGATGAAAAATGTAAAGTGACATGTTATCCTTGTGTAATTCCCTAATATGTTCTGAAAAACCAAACCAAAAGCTTCACTTTGTGATACAATCAAACTCCTGTTGTAAATCTGAGAATTCATTGTAATACTGAGGCACGATTACTGCAAAGTAAATTACTGTGAATATTATGAAGAACAAACCTGTACTCTTATTTTACACGGTACGCTAATAAGACACAATACAACATGTAGGTGTAGCTGGATTTGACTTTTAAATTAATCGTAATCGCTTGAATAAGAAATACATTTGTTTCGCCGGATGTCAGGGCCTTTAGTCCAATTTTAGTAACATACTACAGGCTATTCTGGAGAAATAGATTTAATAAAAATATGATATTCCAAAACATGATTTTATAGCATTAGAATGGCTATTATGTCAGCTCTGGGCAGGCCTGACCAAACTATGATTTAATAGATGTAAAGGATGGGGAACTTAAGAATTGTCTCACACTGGGCAGCTTCCTATGGTGAATGCATTAGTGCTCCACATTACCTAGCCATGTCGTATCAGCAAAGAAACACTTGGTGAAATTTTCTTATTTGTGCTGTAGATTTTCAGATTATAATTCTAGCACTCAAGAACATTTTTGGAAACCCTCTTTAGCCAATAATGTGATTATAATGACATATTTGCTGTGTGACCCAACCATATTCATAAATGAGCCGCAGTTTTGAACCAGTAAGCCTATTAGTAAGCCAATGAATGAACATCCTATACAATATTCTATAGCATCTTTTCTTTTTTGTTTTTTTTTTCCTTTACTGTTGCAATGCAATTTTACATCCTCATATTGCCACGATTGGTGCTACTGGGCAAATTAGACTCGAGATCAAAGCGAGCTGACCTTTCTGTAATTGGCTGAGTGGCTAACACCCAATCCATCACTGTTTATTTCAATTCTAAGGGGTTTCTTTTATACGGTTGCCCATGCAGACAGTTAACCCATCATTTTAGAAGACAATTTGGACAATTGTGGCTTCAGAATAAGAGCTGTATAGAAAAAGAAAACTCAAAGGCTTGCCACTGAAAAGAACTCAAACCAGCAACTAATGGCGCATTACAGTAACCTCGTCCTGGATATGCTGTAGCGTTATCAGGAAAACTGCACGCAGGCTAGTTAGAAAGTAAATAAGCCATTCAAAAGCATAGAAGATAGAGCTGAAAATACTTAGTTGATTTGCTGATTCCAAATTGCTTCCCAATAGCGCTTAATGGTGATCTCCCACTGTGCTCAAATCATTCAGAACCTCTTTCAACTGAGAAAACCTTTGTTAATGTTAGAGTGTGGGGAAGAATACAGCACCATTCTATGTGTGACCTGAATATGTGGAGTCTACAGCTTTGTATGGTCAAAAGGAGTAAGCATCTTATTAGTTAAAAGCATTCTAAAGAAAGATAAAGGAGACATAGTTGGATTGAGGATGAGTCAAAATATTTCTAGTTGTTGCCATTTACAATACTTTTCCAAGTTGCAGCTTCTTCATCCACCGGTTCTCTCATTCCTTAGTCCCTAAAATATTTATTTGTATTTGCTAGAATGACCATTGTACATATAGACCTTAGATTTTAGTAACTGTTCCTCTTTTATCAGTTGGCAACAACTACAATTACATAGTCTCAATAGGAAAGGATGTGAGTGCATCTTCTTTGTGCATAATGCTACAGAATAAGTTGCCACCATAAATAGTAAATATAACTAAATGGAATAAGACTATAACGAAGATTATCAAGATCTACAGACAAAGGTAGCTTTGGCTTTGGCATATATCCATGCACATGTTAAAACAGCTTAGATTATTCTAATGTAAACCAAATTGTCACCATGATTATTGCAAAATGGAAAATGGATGTTTAATAATTACGACTTTCCAAAAATGAAATAAAGTGCAAATAATTAACCTCTGACATGTAATTGTCATGATATTTAGCACTTTTATTATGCCTTCATAAACCTATGACTATTCTTACATTCTCAAGAGCACTTCTGTTTCTAATACGGAATTTGCTATTATTTCCTATTTGTATGAAAACGCTTTATATACATATGAAGCAGATCAGCATCACACATCTGACTTACTCTTAAGACTCTGCAATAGCATATAGCTTTTTAATATATCTTATTTGCCTTTTATTCTAATTCTAGCTCTTGCGAGGGAAAAAAAAATACCAGCGAAATAAAAATTATCTACAATCCATGCTATAAAGTGCATTACTGACATGGATCATTTTACGCATTTTATATAGATCTATCCAGAAATTATCTTTAAGCGAGCTTTGAATTACAGCAGCCCTTCTCTTGTTATTCCTAATAACTGACCTTATATTTGTGCAGGAAATGACTGAGAGCAATGTGTAAAATGCTCAATAGCACTAGTCGACTATTATATTTCCTTAATTAGATTCAGTGGAAAGAAAATAGTCATTTGACCATTCCTGACAGAATGGCTTTCATAAAGATTTCATAAATCTTTCCGTCTTATTCATTAAAATGGTCATTATTTTCAACCTGCTCTTAATATTTTAATGTGGATTTAACAAAAACTATATATATATGCTGTGCTAGCATGTGGCGCTGCAATTCTAATTTAGCAATAATTTTTATTGTACTCATTATTACATTCTCAGTGACCATTCTGAACATGTCATATTTATATTGTATAGAGGTCTCTGTGTGCACATAGTGAATAGAAAGAAAAATATAATAATTATTACTTATTAGCAAAAAGAAAATTGTACGTAACATTGAAATTGTATGGGCTTCTAGGAAGAACAAATGGCTTTAAATCTTAAAAAAAAACCTTTTTTTGGAGTGAGCATATATGGCAGAGCAAACAGATCAGTACTTTTGTTAAGTATGCTAAGAGACAGGAGACAGGTATGATATCATCAGAGGTGCCAAGTATCTCCTTGGCAATGGTTATTGGGTTCTTAAAGCTGATACATCAAATCGATGGTTGCTAAGTATTCATGTTTGGGGATGCTTGGGAAAATTACATATTTTTCAGCAAATTACATATTTTTGGGCAAGTGACATATTTTTGGGCAAATAAACTCTAAGATGCATTTTTTCCCCTAAATATATTTTATTGTACGGTTTTCAAAAAGTAGAAACAAAATACAGCAGTTCAAAGAAATAAAAAAGAAACACAACTTATGCTAAGTCTGAGATGAGTTATAAAATGACTGTATTGGTACAACATAAAGAGTTGTCATATGGACGGCCAACAGGCAAAGCAGGAAATGGAATAAACACTAAAATATATTATCTAATTGCCATTACAATATACTGTATATCAAAGTGGCGGTGTACTCGAGAAAAAAAAATGTAATAGGGAGCATCAATTAAGAAAAGAATAAAATGGAGCAAATAAGAGATAGGAGTACCCAAGCTAATGAATATGGTGTATGAACTCAACTTGGACCATACCACAGCAAAGTTTTCAAGTTTACAGTAAATACATAAAATGTGCCAATATGTAATAATGAACACGCAAGTACAAATTATTTTGTGGTGTAGCGCATTCAGAATGGCGCTATTTTGGGCCATGAGGACACAGAATTCTTTTTTTTTCATCACGAGTTTCCTACAGCCATTTTTTTTTTCAACATAGCTAAACATGAGCTTATTTTTGCGGGATGGGATGAATTGTACATTATATTTTAAATTTCTGTTGGTGGAGGAGGAATGAAAAAAAAACATTATTTTAGGAGGGGGTTCATTTTTACTGCATTCACCCCGCAGTACAAGTTAGTCTGCAAGTCAGCATGATTAAGGGGGATACCAAACTTATATAGTTTTGTTTTGCTACTTTTGCACAATTTGTTTTTGTGTCACTATATTCTAAAATCTGTTGACAACTGTATTATAGTTGTTTTCATTGGTACCATTTTGCACTACATAGAACTTTTTGATGATGTTTTATTTATTATTAGAAGCCGGGATGAACAAGGAAACAATTCAGGCAGAGTTTCTTGTTAAGACATTCACTGTTCTGGCAATGAGTAAATGATAAATTTTATTTTATTTTTACAACAAGGCTATAAAATATGACAGAACTCAGAACTCTCTATAAGGCCACAGCCCCACTATCAGTATTTGGTCAGTATTCGGTCAGTATTTTTTTCTCAGGAGTGGGAGCCAAAACCAGGAGAAGAACAATCAGAGAAAAGGTATAATAGAAACAAGTCACCAATTCTGCATTTGTCACCCACTTCTGGTTTTGGCTTCCACTCCTGAGAAAAAATACTGACCAAATACTGACCACATACTGATAATGGGGCTGTGGCCTAATTCCCACAGTTTAGGTAGGAGCTGTAATTGTTATGACATATATATCCATCATGGAGAACTAAGTAACCCTCACTTATGATGGGTATATGCCATGGAGATTTATGGAGTTAAACATTTTTACAAGAATACGGCATCAGTTTTTAGGTTGTTCGACACATTACTATAAGTTGTTGCTTTTGAGAGTTTATTTTTAAATGCAAAAGGTAGAATTTGCAGTTTGTACCTAACTCACATCTTATCCATCCATGATGCCTTGAGTAAGAAAAATCACTAAATATGTTATCAATTGCTGCAACATTTTGTGGCATTTGTTTTCCAATTGTGCTTGAACAATTAATGATTAGAAATTGAATAACCATGTATTTCCACACAGCACTTGTGAAAAAGTAGTTTAGTAAAAAAAACTATACTAGTGAATTAAAAGGTAATGCAACTGAAAAATGCAAACCCATTGTCTACATCAATTGCCTTAGAGTTTTAGGATTTAAAAAAAAATATGATTGTAATAGACAGTCAGCATATAGCTAGGAATATGGAAATGAGTAACTTGTATATATAATGTTTAATCTATGCAGTAAAATAACATGGAAACAAAAACCTATATAATAATGTAAGAAAAGAAAATCAATGTGAAACCTATAAGGAGCATTTGGCAAAACTATTCTACATTATGTGCAGAATTATTAGGCAAGTGAGTATTTTTATCATATTATCACTGTTATTGTCATGCTAGTCACTACTCACAGACAAGCCGTGAGGCAGGGTAGTCAAGAGGTCCGGGGTTAGATACCAAGAGAGCTCGTCGTAAACTAAGGGAAAAGTCAGAGACATAGTCAGGTTATGGTCCGAGTTCAGAATTCCAGGAAGGTAGCGGATCAAGGCAAAGGGGCTAGGCAAACGGATGGTCAAAGGCAAATCCAAGGTCAGGCAACAAAGATCAGAATATAAGAATTCAGCGCATAGAGCAAACACACACCTCTTGAGCTACGCTACAACTGGCAGTAATTGGAGCCAGAGAGACAACTAAATAGCCAGATAATCACTGTAAACGAACAGGAGACACATGGAGGCAACCACGCACACTCTGGCCCTGAGTGAGAGGCTTGACTACTAACAACACTGACAGCTGAGCACGTCCCAGCCCTAGATTGGATGGTTGAACTGCATCCATACACACTGAAGAGTAATTGTACCCCTCTTCTATACAAATGGATATACGGCACTCTTAGGATGTGGTGCTCGAGTAAGGATTCCACTCCGTATACTGACAACATAAGATACTCAGCACTCCCAGACTTTCAAAGAAAAAAGACTTTTCTTTATAAAGCATTCCACAAATTGTGATGTTTCGACCCTACAATATGGGTCTTTCAAACTCTGTGTGCCAAAACAAACAAATACAGTATAAGAAAAAAAGATAACATGCATAATTGTTATCAGGATACATCATCCTATAATTATATAATTCAATAGAATATAGACACAATAACCTTCTAGGGTTCATATACATATTACATTTTACTTCACAGGCTATACCTAGTCTGTTATCTATGGACAATCTCTGTCCTTTCAACATGGAGTTAATCTATTACACGTTCAGAGCAGGGCACACAGAAGGATATACAGCTCATTGTAAATATATTAACATAACCATACTTTTAATTAAAAAATAGAATGTTATATCCAAAAAACGACAAGCAAGCAAGATGCAGGGGTCACCTTCTGTGAGATATCAAGTAGAATGGTCAGTATAACAAACAGGAGGGTAAATAGAGATATAAAAGAAAATGAGGAGTCAAAAATAGTGGTGTTTTCTGACGAGTTAAGTCTGCTACGATGCAGTGTAGTAGAACCCCAAGGTGTCTGGAAGTCTCCATCTATAATAGGGTGCTGTAGAAATAAATATCAAAACATATTAAGCTTACCGGATTGCAAGTGAGAGGAAGGTATGAGTAATGGCGCTATGTCCTGCGTGAAATCGCGTTACTTCCTCTCACTTGCAATCCGTTAAGCTTAATATGTTTTGATACCTTGGGATTCTACTACACAGAGTCTATTTTTTCATTAAAAGTATGGCCATGTTAATATATTTACAATGAGAATTATATCCTTCTATGTGCCCAGATCTGAACATGTAATAGATTAACTCGATGTTGAATGGACAGAGATTGACCATAGATAATAGACTAGGTATAGCCTGTGAAGTCAAATGTGATATGTATATGAACCCTAGAAGGTTCTTGTGTCTATATTCTATTGAATTCTATAATTATAGCATGATGTATCCTGATAACAATTATGTTATCTTTTTTCTTATACTGTATTTGTTTGTTTTGGCACAGAGTTTGAAAAAGATCCATATTGTAGGATCAAAACTTCAGAATTTCTGGATTGCTTTATAAATAAAAGCCTTTTTTCTTTGAAAGTCTGGGAATGCCAAGTATCTTTTACTGTCAGTATCTCTCTTCTAGGGGGGCCACTGGAGCACCAATTTTCCCAGGAAACCTACGATGGAAGGCCCTGACCAGACGATCTGCCTTCACCGGTGGCGCTGGAACCCAGGACCTCTCTTTGGGTCCGTATCCCCTCCAATGAATGAGATATTGGAGAAAATTTCTTACCCTATAAGAATCCACGATCCTCTGCACCTCGTATTCTAAACCTCCATTGACTGAAACTGGAGGTGGCGAGGACAAAGCAGATAACACCAACAAGACAAACTCTTTCAACAGGTATCTGTGGAACACATTTGGGTTGCGAAGAGTTGGAGGAAGTCTAAATCTAAAGGCCACCAGATTAACTACCTTCAGAATCTCATACAGGCCAATAAATTTAGGACCCAACTTCGCTGATGGTACTTTCAGCTTAATATTTTTGGATGATAACCAAACTTTATCAACTACTTTGAAGATGGGACTTGCCAAAATTTTCCTATGGGCCTTCCGTTTTTTACAAAACTGAGCCACCCCAATATTCTACTGAACCTCCCTCCAGACATCCCCAAGTTTCTGTAAGGCAACCTCTGCTCCAGGATACTCAAAACTCATCCTAGAAAATTCACCAAAATGGGTCTGAAAAAAAAACATAATTGCAAAAAAAAAAAAAAGGCATGGTTCCAGTGGACTGATTGACCCGACTGTGAAAGGAGAACTCAGCAAGAAGTAAAAATGAAGACCAGTCATCATGCTGAGCCACAACGAAACACTTTAAAATTAGTTCCAACAATTGATTTGTCCTTTCTGTCTAACCATTGGTTTCAGGGTGCTAGGAAAATGACAAATTGATCCCCAATTTCCTACAAAATGCTCCCCAGAATTTGGAGACAAATTCAACCCCCCTATCAGATAAAATGTTCCGAGGGATTCCACGCAGTCTCACCACATGATTGATAAACAATCTGGAAAGTGTTTCAGCATTCGGTAACCCCAATAATGGAACAAAATGAGCCTCTTTACTGAATCAGTCAACTACCACCCAAATAAGTTTTCCCACCAGACAAAGGCAAATCCATGAACAAATGAGTCCAAGCTCTTTCTGGAATTGGCAATGGAGCCAATTTTGTGGCTGGCCGGTCATGACAGACTTTATTGCGTGCGCAAATTTTAAAGCGGATATAATATCTTTAATATCATTAAGCATGGATGGCCCCCAAAAGAGTCTAGCAATGTTTTTCTGAGTAGCTGTGACCCAGGATGACCACTAAATACGGAATCATGAAATTCCTGCAACAGACACAATCTTAGGTATATCGGCACAAATACTTTGCACCCTGGAGGAGCAGAAGGAGCCAACGACTGGACTTTACGGATCTCCGTATCCAACTCTGAGGATACCATAGAAACGACAATACTCTTAGGAAGAATGGAGGATGGAGGTTTTGGAGAAGAAACTGAATCAAGGCTGCTGATAAAGCATCAGCCCTCTCATTCTTGGATCCAGCCTAAACGTGATAGAGAAACTGAACCTAGAAAAAAATAAGGACCATCTAGCCTGTCTTGGGGTTAATCGTTTAGCTGATTCAATAGAAGCTCCATTTTTTTTTTTTAAGGCATTTTTATTACTTACTGCAAGGTCAAAAGTTTACATACATTTCATTAGTATTTGGTACCATTGCCCTTAAACTGAACGACTTGAGTCAAATACTTGGGATATCCTTCCACAAGCTTCTCACAATAGTTGGTGGGAATTTGGGCCCATTCCTCCAGACAAAACTGGTGTAACTGATCCAGGTTTGTAGATCGCCTTGCTGGCACCTGCCTTTTCAGCTTTGCCCCTAAATTTTCAATAGGATTGAGATCAGGGCTTTGTAATGGCCTCTCCAAAACATTGACTTTGTTATCCTTAAGCCACTTTGTTACCATTTTGGCAGTATCCTTCGGGTTATTGTCCATTTGGAAGACCCATTTCTGGCCCAGCTTTTTTTTTTTGAACAATCATTTTTATTAAAGGTTTTAAACATTTGGATAAAGCATGAGTACAAAAATTTCACATCAAAGCTTTACATGAATACTCAAAGATAGAATATCCCCCCTACCCTTCTCCCCTCCCAAAATGCAGCAATTTATGTAATGTATAACATCCTCTATACCTGAAATAAAACTCTCATCTAACCAAGCAACTCTGTTTCATTTTAATTTTTGTCCGCGTTACATGGTTACAAGTGTCCCGGAACCACCTGACTAGACCTTCAAGATCCCCAAAGTGCCTTGAATGTCGTTTAATAAGTAACACTCGGAATGAGCAAATGGCTGAACCACTCCCACGATTTCTTCTTGTGAGCATTTCCTTTCTAGGAATTGTCTCCACTTTTCAAAGAATTTCCCGGTCAGTTTGGTCTTATGCCTTTCTGCCTCCAATTTTTCTAAAAGCATCAGCTGTTTTAGGTTGGACACCACTTCCTTCACGGAGGGAGCCTTCTCCGATATCCAATTTCGTAGAATTCATTTTTTTGCCAAGATCATGATACTGTGTATTAGGGTGTGTCTGTGTCCCCGTTGACCTATATCCTCCCCTTCAAACCCTTCTCCCCTGTAGTGAAAAATCCAGAAGTATGGATCTAATGCCCAATTTCCCCCCCAGATCCTCTTAACCAGACTCCTAATACTCTTCAAAAAAATGTGAATTGTTTTACAACTCCATAACCCGTGAAACATGTCAGTATTATCTTCTTGGGCAGGGCCTCCGTCGGATTCCACCCTCCCCCCGAATTGGGACATTGAACCCATAAATGGCCCTATGAATAATCCTAAATTGGGTATCTCTCCATGTCTCATTAATCACGTTTTTTTTCATTGTTGCCCATCCTTGTAGGATCTTATCAGCTATGTCCGGGTCATTAAGCTGTTTCGCCCAGCCCTTGAAAATTGTTTGCTCGCCTGTCGGGAATAGAGTTTCTCTCAACGCACCGTAGATTCTTGATACATTCAGAGCATACAGATCACCCTCTAGTAATTTGTCTATAACATTTTTACATAACTCCCTCTCAATGGAACACAAATCTTTCATAATCCAGCCTTTAAGCTGTGAGTATTGTATGCTTTGAAAGGGACTGAGGTTAAATCGTTCCACCACTTCCTTCTCAGTCATCCATCTCTTTTCTATCACATGCATGATATCTTTCATCCATCTCACCCCTTTTTCCTTCCATTCCTTAAAGAGTTTATTTTCCTTTCCCAGCTTAAAATTTGGATATGCCCAAGGTTCCAAGTATTTAGACACTTTCCACGAAAGCCCCATCTTTTTCCGTACCGCTTTCCAAGTTAACAGAGTGTCGCGACATATTATGGAGTTTCTAATTTTCGGGCTAATACATGACATAGGGGAATGTAGCAGCGAGGCCAGGGCCCAAGGACTACAAAATTCGCCCTCTAGTTTAATATCCGAATGTCTCTCCGATTCCCTAAGCCAGTCTATTACGTGTCTGGTGAGGCAAGCTAGATTGTATGCTCTGACATTAGGAGTGTTTAGTCCTCCCCGCTCAGGAGCTTGCATTAGAGTGTTCAAACTAATCCTAACTTTTTTCCCTTCCACAAGGAAGATGAGAATGCTTTATGTAATCTACGAATATCTTTACGTTTAAGCAGTAAAGGAATTGTCTGTAAGGGGTATAGCAATCTTGAAAAGCACATAATTTTAATTAAGTGATTTCTTGCTAACAAGGGTAGTGGCAGACCACTCCAGCCCTGCAATTGCTTCTCCATTTTGGATATTAGAGGTGAATAGTTTAGGTTGTATATTGTATCTGCGGTGCGGCCCAGATGAACCCCTAGATATTTAATGGATGTTTTCACTATTGGGATCCCACACATGTCGGCTCGCCTCTCCTTTTTCCCTTCATCATTAAGTAGTAGAATTTCGCATTTGTTTTTATTAATTTTAAAACCTGCAAAATCTCCAAATTTCTCTATCAAAGATAGCGTATTCCCTAGATCTTTTCTTGGATCTTTCATGAATAAGATAATATCGTCGGCAAACAGTGCCGACTTTATCTCCCTACCCCCTATCGGTATACCTTCAAAACTGCCCCCACCATTTAGAACTCTCGATAGCAGTTCTATAGCCAGGTTGAATAGCAGAGGATATAGCGGGCATCCCTGACGCGTCCCTTTCTTCAGAGGGAAGATCGCCGATAGAAACCCCGATGTATATATTCTCGCCTGGGGGTTGGAGTAGAGACCCTGAATGAAGGTGCGCATTGCACCTCTCAAACCTATTCCATCCAGTACCTATTCCAGCCATGGCCACTGTATGTTGTCAAATGCTTTTTCAGCATCTAGTGTGACCATGGCTGGAAGACCCCCTATCTGTCCCCCTCTCACCATATCCATAATCAACATGGCCTTCCTAATATTCGTTACGGCGGACCGTCCCTTCACGAAGCCGACTTGGTGGGGCGTAATTATTCTAGGCAAAACCACTGCTAACCGATCAGCCATGATCTTTGACAGCATTTTTAGGTCTTGGTTAATAAGCGATATCGGTCGGTAATTGGAGGGATCACCTAAGTCTTTGTCATTTTTTGGCAGTAATTTGATGTAGGCCAAATTGGCATACTGAGGTAACGCCTCTCCTCCCACTATTGCATTAAACCAAGCCGTCAGCACCGGCGATACTTGTTCTCCTAGGGCCTTATAAAATTCTCCTACAAACCCGTCAGGTCCCGGGGCCTTGCCATTTCTCAATCCCCTAATCACCGTCTTAACCTCTTCCACTGAGATCTCTGCATACAAAAGCTCTAGTTCCTGTTCAGTAAAACTTTGCATATGAGTCTTCTTTAACCATTCCCCTCCCCCTTTCTCTTGTTTTGTATCATATAGATTTCTATAGTAATCGCCCAGAATCTTGATTATCTCCCCAGGATCCGAGGTGGTGCCTCCTGTTCTCTTATTCAGGCTAGGGATTAATGTCAGGGGTCTATGTCCCCTTGCCAGGTTAGCTAGCATTTTCACTGGTTTGCCACCGAACCTATTTAGATCTACCTCTTGTTGTGCTCGTGTCATTTGTTCTTTTCTCTCCGCCCAAATCTCAAATTCTTTTTTTGCTGTTATCCATCTCTCTTTTGTCAGGGTGGAGTGGTCCGCCAAAAATGCTGTGTATGCTTCCCTCAAAAGTCCGCTGGTCTTAGTATATTGCTCAGTTGTTCTTCTTTTGAACGTGGATGCATATCCCACTAGGCGCCCTCTCAAAACTGCTTTAGCTGTTTCCCAGTATAGTTGGACATTTAATTCATGTTCTCTGTTAGTTTCTGCAAACTCCACCCACCATTCCTTCAGTATCCTGTGAAAATTCTCCTCTCTAAGTAAAAACGTTGGAAACCGCCACAAGATGTCTGTCCCTCTTTGACATTTATCCTGTATCTTAACGCTGATTGGACTGTGGTCAGATATCACAAGGTCTTCAATCACACTTTCATATGCTCTACGAATCAAGGGGTCACTCAACCAGATTTGGTCGATACGCGACCAACTATCATGTGGATGTGAGTAGTGGGTAAATTCCCGCTCACTTGGATGTTGTAACCTCCATACGTCTTTTTGACCCGAACCCTCCCATGGCATGTCCTTATGTCCTTCATTCTCCCCTATCATTAAAGTCTTTCCTGGTTTTTGTTTCCTGTCTTCCCTGTGGTTAGGAATCCCATTAAAATCCCCTCCGACTATTATGTGTGTTTCATTATCTTTAGCAATGTTTGTTTCTAATTGTCTAAAAAATTCCTCTTGTTTTGTGTTAGGTGCATATACGTTATGTATGCTCAGAGAACCCGATGGCCCTGTAATCACTAAATGTTGCCACCTTCCCTCCGAGTCATCTTCTTGTAGAATAAGAGAATTATTAAAGTGTTTGCTCATAAGTATCAATATGCCGGCTTTCCTCCCTTGTGCCGGAGATCCATATATCGGACCCACCCATGTTTTCTGCATCCTGAAAAAGTCTCCTCTCCCCAAGTGTGATTCCTGCAGTAAGGCTATGTCTGTCTTTAGTTTCTTCAAGTGTCTCAGGACCATTGCTCTCTTTCCCGGGGACTTGAGTCCTTTAACGTTCCATGATACGATATTAACCATAGTCTAGTGGTATGTTGTTGTTATTCTGAAATTTCTGCGAGAGTTTTACAAACCTAATGTCTGATCTTTGGTTGGTGATAGAGCTGCAATTTATCCCTCCCTCCCCTCCCCCAAATATATCAACAACTTCCCCATAAACATATCTATAATATTTTACATATCTTTTTGTGACTTCCATCATTCTGGCCACACTATTTGCATCCCATAACCCCTTCATTCTTATTCTTGTGTCTTTCCCCGAGCTCTACCCTTTTCAGCCCCCTCCTCTTCCTCCCCCTCCCAATCTCTTAAATTTTAATTTCAGAAAGAAAAGGTAATACGACCTTTCCCGAGATTTGTCCAGCAAAGAGCAACATATCATGTTAAATAATAGTAGGAAATAAAAAAAAAAAAAAAAAAAAAAGGGGGAGAAGAGAAACACACACACACATATATATATATATATATATATATATATATATATATATATATATATATATATATATATATATTTATATTTCGTCCAGATCTCTTCCTGCTGTTGAAGCTTAGTCAACACGTAGCAATTTCTTTATCTTTCCCGAGTCTTTTTCAGGGACCTTTTTTTGATATCTTGCGAGCTCCGACTGGTGATCTTTGTTCCCCAGGCCTGTCTCCGTCTGCACCTCTCTTGGCCTGTGATCTGTTCCTTGACTCACTTGGGCTGACGTCATTCCCTCTTCTCTGTGTTTCCCCGGTTTTCTCTCTCTCTGATAGGTATAATCTTTCTGCTTCTATGTGGTCCTTGTAGAACTTGAAGGTACCATCTGGACTCTTCATCTTCAGAGTAGCGGGATATAGAAGTTGAAAAGGTATCTTTTTATGGTATAGGGCCGTGCACACCTTGCTAAATGCCTTTCTCTTCTTCGTCACCTCTGCCGAGTAGTCTCCAAAGACCAAAATCTTGTGTCCATTGATTTGTAGTTGCGGCGCCTTTCTCTGAATGCTCTTAGAATCTCTTCCTTGTGCTTATAATCCAGGTACTTGGCAATGGCCTGTCTGGGTCTCGGATGTGATACTTGTCTCTTATCAGAGTTGATATTGCCTCTTATTCCATCTTTATCTCTCAGGGGGCCCACACGGTGTGCTCTCTCTACTCGACAGTTATGTTTGATACCTAGTGCCTGGGGTAGCTCGACCTAAAAAACGTTGTCTAGCTGCCATGCCGTTACTGATTCTGGGAGGCCCACAATTCTTAAATTGCTCCTCCTGGAGCGGTTTTCCAGGTCATCCAACTTGGTTCTGAGCGTGTCTGTTAGGTTAGTCAGGGCCCTTATTTGATTTGACATGGACGTTATTACATCCTCTGAGTCTGCTATTCGCTGTTCAGCCTCTTGCATCCTATTGTCCTGCATCTCAAATCTTGCCTCCATCTTAGACAGGGAAGCTTGTATTGCTGAGGTTATGACCTGTTTAATGTCCTGTGATATACGTGATGTGACTTCGCTGGCCATTTTGTCATAGTCTATGATGCACTCATGGGGTTTGTTCCCAATGTTGGCCTTGTGGCTAGTGTCTTTACGTTTCCCTTTGGGCTCAGAGCTGGTCATTCTATGCTCTGTACCTCCTTCAGCCCAGGCTGATAAGGCTGAATCAGTAGTGCTCTGGCTGTGTTCTCCCTGCCAGGCATTCTCTGCATGAGGAGTTTGCTCCTCCCCCCACTCTGCACTAAAGGCCACATTGTTATCTCCCTCATAGTCTTCCATGGTGCCCTCTGTAAGGCAGTCTCCTGCTGTTATATAAGCCTCCTGTGTTGCATCCAGGACTTTCTTTTTATCTCCTCTCTGTCTCTCTTGCCCGTTGTCTGCCTCTCCCCCTTCCTGCCGTTTTCCTCTCTGTTCTCCAGCAGCATCTCTCCTAGGGGGGCGGGGAGTCTTCTCCACCAGCACCATGATACTCTCCTGATGGAGCGATTCAACTCCACGGTTCCCGGGGCCATCTCCAGTCCCCACACTCCGCAGCAAGTACCTGTCCATGCCGGTCACTTCCCCCTCTGCTCCTGTGGGTATTCTGGACCTCGGGCAGTCTCGGCGGCTCTGGATTAGTCGATTTAATGGCAGGGTTTGCGGGAGCTGATTTCCTACACCACTGCAGCAGCCAGGGCAGAAACAGGAAGTCCGCTACATTTTTATGATCCATCACAACCATGACTTCATTAATTGCTCCCTCCAAAAATGTCTCCATTCAAAAGATAATTTGACAGCGAGCAACTCGCCATTCCCAACACCATAATTTCACTCAGCAGATGAAAATTTCTTTGAGAAAAATGCACATGGCCGCAAGTTGGTCAGAGTTTTAGCCCCTTGAGACAATACAACCCCTACCTCGTTCTCTGAAGCATTCACTTCCTCAATGAACGGTTTCTGTAGACTGGGTTGGATTAAAACTGGAGCGGACATAAAACACTCTTTCAAATTTATTAAAGACTCAAACAGCATCCGGTGACCAAACTGTAAGTTCCGCCCCCTTACGTGTGAGATCAGTAAGAGGTTCAAAAATAACCCCTAATATATTTTCTGTAGTAATTGGCGAATCCTAGAAAACGTTGCAACGCTTTAAAGGTCACAAGGCTTAACCCAATCAATTATAGCTTGCAACTACCCAGGATCCATCTTGGATCCTTCAGCTGATAAAATTAATCTCAGGAACGATATTTCTTGCACAGAAAAAGTACATTTCTTCAATTTAGCAAACAAAGAATTTTCTCTAAGCTTTTGTAAAACAAAAAACAGACATGTTCATAGGGCAAATCCAGATTAGGCGAAAAAAAAATATAGAATATCTTCAAGGTATACTATAATAAACCTTCCAACACAATCAGAAAAGATATGGTTCATAAAGTTTTGAAAAACTGCTGACACATTGGTTAACTCAAAAGGCATGACAAGATTTTCAACAATAAAAACGCTGTTTTACACTTATCACCCTTCCTGATGCGTGTAAAATTAAAGGCCCCTCTAAATTTAGTTTAATTCACGGAAATCAAGACCCTCATCTTTCTTTTTAACAAAGAAAAAAACAGCAGCTACAGGCGAGGAGGAAGGGCGGATAACACCCTTCCATAAACTTTCGTTTACATATTCTTTGATGGCGGTACGTTCAGGACACTATAAATTATACAGGCGAGTTTTAGGTAATTTAGAAATAGAGATAAGATTAATTGCACAGTCATAAGGACTATGGGGAGGTGATATCTCTGCCTCGGTTTCTGGGACCACATCTCTGAAGTCTTTCATATACCCCAGCAGACCCTCAAGACTAGTGGAGAAAATTCCTTTTGACACCAATCAATAACAGGCTTGTGAATTTGCAACCATGGAAACCCCAATACAGAGAAGGTAAATTATCCAACACATAGCAGGAGATGGACTCAGAGTGCAGTGTTCCCCCTGTTACCAGCTGGACAAGGTTCTAGAGTAACAGTGTCCTGTCAATGGCAACAATTTGAATGCGTCCTTCCAATCTACCTGTCCTTAATCCTAATCACTGAACTAGTCCTAAATTGATGAAGTTGGCTGCAGACCCACAGTCAATGAAAGCTAATGCTGAAAATGACTGGTTCTGGAAAAGTAATTCCACATTCAGCAGTACTTTATTTGAGGAGTAAAAAGGTACCTGGAAGTCTGGGTGACCTCCTCGACAATCATCCAGACCCAGGTGTTTCCAGATGGCCACCTTGCGTGAGGGCGTATAGAGCAGCCACTGAAGAAATGCCCAGTGCAACCACAGTAGAGTCCCAGAATGCGCCGACATCTCCTATCAATGGTCCTAGAGCTGACAGCTCCAACTTCCTTTGGTTCTGCTGCAGGGTAGTGGACAGCTTTGGGGAAAATGACCAAAACCCCGTCGCTCATCTCGTCTCGTCCGAATCTTGTCACCCAACTGAATGGCCTGAGTCATGGCCTCCCCCAAGGACCTGAGCGTCCTTAATTTGAATGGCCTCGGTGAAATAGAGACCTGAGAGCTGCATCATTCCACAAAACTTCAGGGAACCATTGCCGGAACTCGGTACCATAGTCCTCAGTGGTGCAGCCCCCATGTCAAGTTCATGATCTTTGAATCCGTGACCTGAATTCGGTCAATTTATTCATAGATTAACCCTAAGGCATCAAAAGAGGCATCAACAGATGACCATTCTGGGGCTTGTGGGGACAAAGAAAATGCCCAAGTTTGAGGACCTCCTCCCAGTAGGGACATGATTATTCCGATCCACTGGGACTCATTCCCTGATGACTGGGGTCACTGGATAAAAAATAGCCTACAGGTCTCCTTGAACATCCTCAACTGGCTTTTCTCTCCCGAAAATTTACCAACCAAACGTCATTGGATACAGGCATCAAAACTATTGCCGGCAGGGGAGGGCTCTGGGAAGCACCCATTGTGATAGAAAACTGACCCTGCAACTGGTACTGTGACGTTTCTAATTTCTGGTGCTCCCTGGCAAGATCCTGAACCACCTGGGTCAGATTTGCCACCTAATCGCACAGTGTATGAATAGTATCCATACTGGTGGAAAAAAAGTGTCAGGCCAGTTGTAATGTGATGCTAGTCACTACTCACGGACAAGCCATGAGACAGTGTAGTCAAGAGATTCGGGGTCAGATACCAGGAGAGCTTGTCGTAAACTAAGGGGAAAGACAGAGACATAGTCAGGTTATGGTCAGAGTTCAGAATTTCAGGAAGGTAGCGGATTCAAGGCAACAGGGCAAGGTAAACAGGTGGTCAAAGGCAAATCAATGGTCGGGCAACAAAGATCAGAATATAAGAGTTCAGAGCAAAGAGAAAATACACACCACTTGAATTAAGCTACAACTCACAGTAATTGGAGGAAGAGAGCCAGCTAAATATTCAGGTAATCACTCTGAATGAACAAGAGACACATGGAGAAAATCCCGCACGCCCCAGCCCTGATTGAGCGGCTGGACTGTTGCTCACAACATTGACAGCTCAGCACACCCCAGCCTCCGATTGGACGGCTGAGCTGTCCATCACCACATTGACAGCTCGACAAGCCCTAGCCCTAGATTGGATGGCTGTACTGTCACTCAGTGTGTCCAGACACACCAATAGGAGGAATACTGACAGTTATGCAGACTTTCTAACTCCAAGCTGTATAAACTTGAATGCTTATTGGATGAAGCAGATCGGGTATATTCGCGTAATGAAGAGGTTGTGGCCTAAGAATTCAACACCCTTTATCAAGGCGGGCAGAATTATTAGGCAGCTTGTTTTCCTCAGACAAAATGGGACAAAAAAAAAAAAGATTTAGCTGACTCAGAAAAGTAAAAAATGGTTACAAATCGTTCAAAGGGATGCAGCCCTCTTGAAATTCCTAAGATATTGGGGCATGATCACAGAAGTATTAAAAGTTCTGTTGCATATAGCTAACAGGGTTGCAAACAAAACAGGTTGAGAAAAAAAAAGCACATTAAGTGCCAAAGGTTTAGGAAGAATCAAACGTTAAGAATCCAGGAAGCCTTATCCTCCAGTGCTGTCATATTCCAGAACTGCAACATCCCTGGAGTGACCAGAAGTACAAGGGGTTCATGGCTGAGGTAAGGAAGGTTGAAACCCGACCACTGAACAAGACACAGAAGTTAAAACATCAAGACTGGGCCAAGAAATATCAGAATATGGGGTTTTCAAAGATTTTATGGACTGATAAGAAGAGTGACTCTTGATGGACCATATCGACTCAAACGCCAGCAAGGTGGAGCAAGGGTATTGCTATGGGCTGGTGTTATCAAAGATGAGTTAGTAGGACCTTTTTGGGTTGAAGTTGGACTAATCAACTCCCAAATCTACTTCCAATTTTTAGAAGATACTTTTTTCAAGCAGTGGTAGAGGAAATCATTTTCCCGTGATTTTTATGCAGGACAATGCTCCATCGCATGCATCAAGGTACTCCATTGCTTGGCTAGCCAGTAAAAGCCTAAAAAATGAAAGTATAATGACATAACCCCCTTCCTCACCTGACCTAAACCCTATTTAGAACTTGTACGTCCTTCTTAAATGGGAGATTAACACTGAAGAAAAATAGTACCCCTCTCTGGGAGACTGTAGTTTGTGCTGGTCAAAATGTTGATTAACCGCTTCCCGACCGCCCAATGTAGATAAACGTCCGCGCTGCCTGGGCTCTGTGCAGCGCGGACGTTTAAAAACGGTGGGTGGTCCCGAAGCGCTCAGGACCCCCAGCGTCCTGCAAGCGCTACAGGAACGGTGCAGAGCGATAGCTCTGACAGGGAACATCATCGGGACCTGATTGAATCAGGTCCCAGTGATGTTAACCCTTTGCTGTCTTCTATATGCCGCGATCTATAGTGATCGCGGCATATAGAAGACAGCAGGAGGAGAGGGGGTCGTCCACTTACCTCTCCGACGACCCCTGATACCTTCCAGGACCTTGGGTTGCTATGGCAGCTGGAGGTCACATGACCGCCTCCAGCTCTGCCATATATGGTGTCCTGCCTGGCTCAGCCTGCAGCTGAAGCCTGGCAGGAGACTCTGACTGTGAAAGTCAGTGAAGATCTCATGTAATGTAATATATGTCTATTACATTACATGAGATCAGGGATCAGAAAAATAAAAATTAATGTCCCATACAGGGACTAAGTAAAAATGTAAAAAAAAGTAAAAAAAATGTTTTGAAACTGTTGAAAAAAAATACAAAATAAATTAAAATAATAAATAAAATATTAAACCGATAAATCCGTATATTTATGCAAAAATAAAAAAAGTACACATATTTGGTATTGCCGCGTCCGAAACAACCCGAGCTATAAAACTGTCACACTAATTAACTCCTTCTGTGCACACCGTAATAAAAATAAATAAAAAACGGAGCAAAAAACTATGCTTTTTCCTCATATCGCCAAACAAAAAGTGGAAAAAAATGCGATCAAAAAGCAAAATGGAAATAAAACTGGTACCGCTGAAAACGTCATCTTGTTCCGCAAAAAAAAAGCCGCCATACAGCTCCATCAGCCGAAAAATAAAAAAGTTATAGAACTCAGAATAAAGCAATGCAAAAAAAATATTTTTTCTATAAAATAGTTTCATTGTGTAAAAGCGCCAAAACATAAAAAAAATATACAGTAAGTGTAGTATCGCTGTAAATGTACTGACCCGAAGAATAACGCTGCCTGATCACTTTTACCACACGCAGAACGGCATAAAAAAACCCCTCAAAAAACAATTCCTGAATTGTTGGTTTTTGTTAATTTTACCTCCCAAAAAACGGAATAGAAAGCGATCAAAAAATGTCCCGTAACCAAAAATGGTACCAATAAAAATGTCAACTCGTCCCGCAAAAAACAAGCCGTCACATGAGTCTGTCGGCTGAAATATGGAAAAATTATAGCTCTCAAAATATGGCGATGCAAAAACTAGATTTTGCAAAAAAAAAGCGTCTCTTAGTGTGTGACAGCTGTCAGTCATAAAAACCCGATATAAATCTGGTATCTCTGTAATAGCACCGACCAGAAGAATAAAGTAATCTAATCAGTTATATCACACTAGGAACGGTGTAAAAAAATAAATAAAACCAATTCTTCACCTGCTACTGATGTGTTTATTATGTCTCCCAAAGATCGCAGTAAGGCTATGCTCACATTTATCCTGCGCTCTGCGCTGAGCACTTACACCAGAGTTTCCGTGTAAATCTCTGAAATACGTGATTCAGCCGGAACCCATGACGGAAGATTCCCTGTAATGAGGCAGATATAGGCCACTGTGGACGCCGTCTGGCCTGTGATCCCACGGTGTCATTTGTTTTAGGTGTGCATAAAAGTGCGGTTGGCCACAGTTTTGTGCACTTCTGAAAAAAAGGACACCACTAAACAGAGGCCAGACGGAGTCCAGAGTAACTCTGCTGCCTCATTACAGTGAATGGATCCCGCAGGGGTTTCATCTGAATTACATCACTTGGAAATTTAGATGGAAACCCCGATGTAAGTGCTCAGCCTAGAGCGCCGGATAAATGTTATGTAAAATGTTCCCAATAAAAGCTTCAACTCAGTCCTCAAAAAAAGCTAGTCCCCACTCAGGTCCGTCATCTGTTAAAAATATAAGGGATTTCCAAGTTACTGGTAGCAGAAAGGCTCTGGAAAAGCAAAATGGCCCTTGCCCCCAAAAGAAATTCAGAAAATTTTGTGCTCCCAAATCCAAATGCCTATTCTACAATAATTTGTTCTCCAATTGTCAAATAGCGCTCCGTCCCCCCCAGATCTCGCCATATGGCTGAGTGGTACGATACAGCCACATATGGGGTATTGCCACTTTTAGAAGAAATTGTGTGACACATTTCGGCACCATTTTTACCCATTGCCCTGTGTGAAAATGTAAAATCTGAGGGTAAAACATTTTTTTGTGGTAAAAATATAATTATGCTTTTTTCACTGCCCAATGGTATAAATTAAAAAATTAAAAAATACTCACTACTTCCCTAGATGAATTCCTTGAGAGGTGTAGTTTACAAAATGGGGTCACTTGTGGGGGTTTCTGCTGTTTCGGCATGTCAGCGACTCTTCAAATGTGACATGGTGTTTGCAACCTATCCCAGCCAACATAGCGCTCCTTTCTCTTCCGAACCCTGCCGTACACCAAAGCAGTGGTTTTCCCCCACATATGGGGTATCTGCTTACTCAGGAGAAATTGCACAACAAATTTCATGGTGCAATTTATCCTGTTACCCTTATGATAATGCAAAATTAGGGAATGAAAAACATTTTTTGTGGGAAAACTGTGAAAATTTTATTTTTAGGGCTCAATATTATAAACTTCTGTGAAGCAGCTGGGGGTGCAAGGTGCTCACCACACATCTAGATAAGTTCCCTAAGGGGTCTAGTTTCCAAAATGGTGTCACTTGTGGGGGGTTTCCACTGTTTAGGCACATCAGGGGCTCCCCAAATGCAACATGGCGTCCGCTAATTATTCAAACAAATTTTACATTCAAAAAGTCAAATGGCGCTCCTTCCCTTTCAAACCCTGCCGTGCGCCCAAACAGTGGTTTGCCTCCACATATGGGGTATCGGCGTGTTCAGGAGAAATTGCACAACAAATTTCATGGTGCAATTTATCCTAATACCCTTATGATAATGCAAAATTAAGGGATGAAAAAGTTTTTGTGGGAAAAATGTGAAAATTTTATTTTTACAGCTGATTATTATAAACTTCTGTGAATCACCTTGGGGTTCAAGGTGCTCACCACACATCTAGATAAGTTCCCTAAGGGGTCTAGTTTCAAAAATGGTGTCACTTGTGGGGGGTTTCCACTGTTTAGACACATCAGGGGCTCCCCAAATGCAACATGGCGTCCGCTAATTATTCAAACAAATTTTACATTCAAAAAGTCAAATGGCGCTCCTTCCCTTCCAAACCCTGCCGTGCGCCCAAACAGTGGTTTGCCTCCACATATGGGGTATCGGCGTGTTCAGGAGAAACTGCACAACAAATTTCATGGTGCAATTTATCCTATTACCCTTATGATAATGCAAAATTAAGGGATGAAAAACGTTTTTGTGGGAAAAATGTGAAAATTTTATTTTTACAGCTCAATATTATAAACTTCTGTGAAGCACCTTGGGGTTCAAGGTGCTCACCACACATCTAGATATGTTCCCTAAGGGGTCTAGTTTCCAAAATGGTGTCACTTGTGGGGGGTTTCCACTGTTTAGGAACATCAGGGGCTCTCCAAACGCAACATGGCGTCTGCTAATTATTCAGACAAATTTTACATTCAAAAAGTCTAATGGCGCTCCTTCCCTTCTGAGCCCTGCTGTGCGCCCAAACAGTGGTTTTCCCTCACATATGGGGTATCTGCGCTGAAGAGAAATTGCACAAAAAAATTTGGGGTCCATTTTTTCCTGTTACCCCTGTGAAAATAAAAAAAATTGGGTCTAAAGTAACATTTTTGTGAAAAAAGTTAAATGTTAATTTTTTTTTCCACATTCCAAAAATTCCTGTGAAGCACCTGAAGGGTTAATAAAGTTCTTGAATGTGGTTTTGAGCACCTTGAGGGGTGCAGTTTTTAGAATGGTGTCACTTTTGGGTATTTTCTGTCATAAAGACCCCTCAAAGTGACTTCAAATATGATATGGTCCCTAAAAAAATGTTTTTGTAAATTTTGTTGGAAAAATGAGAAATCGCTGGTCAACTTTTAACCCTTATAGCTCCATAACAAAAAAAAATGTTGGTTCCAAAATTGTGCTGATGTAAAGTAGACATGTGGGAAATGTTATTTATTAACTATTTTGTGTGACATATCTCTCTGATGTAAGGGCATGAAAATTCAAAGTTTGAAAATTGCAAAATTTTCAACATTTTCGCCAAATTTCCGATTTTTTCACAAATAAACGCAAGTGATATCGAAGAAATTTTACCACTACCATGAAGTACAATATGTCACGAAAAAACAGTCTCAGAATCAGGGGGATCCGTTGAAGCGTTCCAGAGTAATTACTTCATAAAGTGACAGTGGTCAGAATTGAAAAAATTGGCCCGGTCACGAAGGCAAAAACAGGCTCTGGTGCGAAGTGGTTAAGAAACTGACAGATTCAAAGGATGGAAGGCTTATGACTGTTATTGAAAAGATGGGCGGCTATATTGGTCACTGATACTCTTTTGAAATGTTAGAAATTTATTTTTCTATATTTTGAGTTGTTTAGTTATAATTCTCACTTTAACAGAGGAAAATAAATAACTGAGATGGGAAAATTTACATTTTGGATTTAGTTGCATAATAATTTTGCAAACTAATATAGTTGCCCAATAATTTTGCACACACAGATAAAATATTCTCGTAAGAAAGACAAAACCTCACTTTTACTGTCTTAAATATTCAGGTTTATTAACCTTTTGGATTGACTGACAGCACTGTAATTGTTCACTAATAAAATTAATCATCAAAACTACAAATTGCCTAATAACTGTGCAGACCAATGAAATTCCAGTTACAATTTTTCGTAGCCTCTTTGTAAAGAAGGGACTTGATTTTTTGCTCCCATCTCTTGCTCCATATTTCTTTGCACTATTTCTAATAAATCTTCTCATTGTAAGAATTGCTTTATAAATGCTTGTATTGTTTATGAAATGCCTTTTACAAATCAAGCCACATCTAGAAGAACATTCCTAGACAAAATCACAGCTGCATGCCATTTGTAAGGATGGCATCACAATTGTAACTAAGTAACTCTTTTTTTCATTTGTTTATAAAGATATCTTAGTGCTTTGTAGTCCATGTTTTACACTTTTCTGCTATTGTTAAGATATAACTGACCTAGTTACTGTACAGAACTAGACCCACAAAATAGTGGGCATTGATTTGGACAGGTAATAGGAAAGACGATCATCCAGCTCCACAGACAAATGTCTTTTATTTAGAATTTTTAAAAAAATATCCAAATGGCGATAATGTAACTCCAGCTGGTGGAAGAACAATACTGAAAGGGAAACACGGGCACCAAGGAGGGGGTGCACCACCAGACGCGTTTCGAGCGAAGACCGCTCTTAAACTTGGTATGAGTAAGTGTCAGACATAAGGGACGGATCCCTTCTTATGATGGCACTAATCAAGGAAAGGTGCTGCAGGTGTGTAACAACCCAAGATAGCAAAAAGAATTGTAAAAGCAGTGAATTAAAAAAACAACGGGAATATTAAAAACAAGAATGAGACATCAAGTCAATAATGTAACATAAACTCTTTTCTATAATTTAAGCCTGTGGGAATTCTAGTATCCAGTACAAAAATCCAAAATGCCTCCCTATTTCTGAGAGTATTTTGTCTGTCTCCGCCACGGATGTGGCAGGGAACTTGTTCTATAGCATAAGCTAATAAGCCTTTAGTGCATTTATTAGGACAATTAATAAAATGTCTGGAAGCACCAGACATACTAAGATTAGATTGATGGGAAATATCATATAAATGTTCCCTCAGGCGTACTTTAAATTTTCTAGTAGTTGATCCCATATATTTTAGATTACAAATAGTGCAGTCAATCATATAAATAACATAATCAGTGTTACAATTCAGAAACCCTTTTATTGGATATACATTAGAATTATTTTTGTCTGTAAATGTTAATTTTTTTGATGAAACCAGACATGATTTGCAGTTGGTAAAACCGCATTTATTGTAGCTACTAGTTGATAGCCAGCTACCAGTCATTTTGATGGGCTTTGATCTGTATAAACTTGGAGAGATTTTGTTGCCTATTGTTGGTGCTCTACGTGGAACTACCCTAATTCCGTCACATTGATTTGGACACCTTTCTGATGTACAATAACATTTTGTCTGTGAGAAATGAAACACGTCATGATATTTTTCATCGACATAGTGGGATGATATTTAAACAGGGTGTGCACACACATTGAGCACATTGAGCTTATCATATTCCCATATGATAAGGTGATCCCATATCGCTGGATCATCTTTGTGTATCATGCCCAATTAGACCACCAAGTCTCAGACCTTCCATGCCTCAGTGGCTGTCCACTAAAGCAGCAAATTATGGCTGTTCATCTGGAAGAATTATCTTTGTTTCCTCATTCTATGAATCCAGTAATGCTGGGTATCGACTAATCTAATACTGAGCAGCATTGTTGGAGAATTGCCCATCAGAACACTGACTACTAGTGTTGAGCAATACCTTCCGATATCGAGAAATATCGGATCGGATTGTATCGGACCGATACCCAAAAAATATCGGATATCGCCGATTCCGATACCGGAAACCAATGCAAGTCAATGGGACACATATATCGGAATGAAAATAAACCCTTTCTTTCCTTGTAGGTTAATTCTACATGAAGGAAAACAACTAAGAATAATGTAGAATGTATTGGGGGAGGTGGGGGACACAATAAAGGCATAGAGGTTTAGCCCAATCAAATGGAATAGCAGGAATTAATATTTTTTTTAAGACATTCTGAGTTACAAAAATATTGACTATGTTAAGTTTTTTTTATATTTTGTCAGATATTTATGTTTCACTACTTCCATGCTCTTCACTTTCTTTTTTACTTCTCCCACACTTTCTTCTTCATCATCATCAGCATCTTTTTCATCAACTTCTTCTTCATCTTCTTCTTCTTCACCTTCTTCGTATTATTCTTTTTTTTACATTCTTCATATTCTTCTTATTCAACTATTATTCTTCTTCATATTCTACTTCTTCATCTTCTTCATATTCTTCTTCATCATATTCTTATTTGTGGCAGGCATTCCTGTAGTTGTTATCTATAAAAGGTTGGACATTACACCTTTCGTTCTGCCCGTCACAAAAGATTTACAACAGGATTTGTCCGCGTTCAGTTTGGCCTGCAGCAGCAGGTCTTTTCCAGGGGCACCACGAGGAGGAACGGACTCACCCCCATACACTGCTTAGTCATATTCTGCTTATAATTTAGATAATATCTTTTGCTCTGATTTTTAGTCTTATGCTTAACCCCTTTCCAACCCATGACGTATTAGTACGCACATTTGCGTACCCCCGGTTCAGTGAGGGCTGCTGCGCTGAGCCCTCACTGAACCGAGCACATGTCAGCTGATTCTTACAGCTGACATGTGCCCGCAACAGCCGCGGGTGGAATCGCGATCCACCCGCGGCTGTTAACATGTTAAATGCCGCTGTCAATCTCCGACAGCGACATTTAACGCGCGCTTCCGGGTTGCGCGTCATAAGCCCAGCCCATCGGCGACCCCGTCACGTGATCGCGGGTCGCCGATGGGCGTGCATGACAACCCAGGGTCTGCAGCAGACGCCTGTGGTTGTCATGATCTGGTCGCTATGAGTGCCACCTAGTGGTCGGCGCTCATAGCACAGGACCATTTCTGCTGCATGCAGGGGATCTGCTCGTCCCCTGTATGTAGCAGAGACGATCAGACAACTGCTGCTTCTAGTCTCCTATGGAGACTATTGAAGCATGCAGTAAGTGAAAAAAAAAAGTTTTTAAAAATATAAAAAAAATATAAAAGTTTAAATCACCCCCCTTTCGCCCCATTCAAAATAAAATATAAAAAAAAACAACCCACATACACATATTTGGTATCGCCGCGTTCAGAATCGCCCGATCTATCACTATAAAAAAAGAATTAATCCGATCGGTAAACGGTGTAACGAGAAAAAAATTCTAAACGCCAGAATTACATTTTTTGGTCGCCGCAAAATTGCAATAAAATGCAATAACGGGCGATCAAAATATCGGATCTACCCCAAAATGTTATCAATAAAAACGACAGCCCGGCGCGCAAAAAATAAGCCCTCACTTAGCCCCAGATCACGAAAAATGGAGACGCTACAGGTCTCGGAAAAAGGCGCTATTTTTTTTTAGTTTTTATTACCAAATTTTGGAATTTTTTTTCACCACTTAAATATAAAATAACCTATAAATGTTTGGTGTCTACGAACTCGTAATGACCTGGAGAATAAGAATGGCAGGTCAGTTTTAGCATTCAGTGAACGTGGTAAAAAAATAAAATAAAAAACAACTGTGGTATTGCACTTTTTTTGCAATTTTACCGCACTTGGAATTTTTTTCCCGTTTTCCCGTACACGATATGGTAAAACTAGTAATGGCGTTGAAAAGTACAACTTGTCCCGCAAAAAATAAGCCCTCACATAGCCATATTGTCCAAAAAATAAAAACGCTATGGCTCTGGGAACAAGGGGAGCAAAAAACGAAAAAGCAAAAACGACAAAACCCAAGGTTGCGAAGGGGTTAATGTTCTTCCGCTTTTTGTTCTGCAGCTTCTTGTTCTTCTTCAGGGTCCTCGTCTTCAGGGTCGTCGTCTTCGGGGTCCTCGTCTTCTTCGGGGTGGTCTTCAGGGTCGTCGTCAGGGAGATCCAGAGTGATTACCAAGAACCATTTCAAAAAGGTTGAACTTGGAAATGTAGCAGAAGGTACAAGAAGGCTGAGGAACTGCCGAGAACCAGCTGATGGTACTGGAACCAGGCTGGGCAGGAGGGAGTACCCGTGCCAAAGACACTGCCGGGAAACAGCTGACGGTACTGGAACCCGGATGGGTAGCAGAAGGTACAAGAGCAAATGGAACTACCGAGAACCAGCTGACGGTACTGGAACCGGGATGGGTAGCAGAATGTACCCATGAAAAAAAAAGTTGCAAGGCCGCGAGCCGGCCGGAGTTACCGAAACCCACAGTCCTACAGGGGGAGCTTGTCCTATTGACACTATGGAACCAGCCTTCATTGCCAGATCCCGCAGCCCACATAGCAGTCACCTAAACTGCAGGCACCATAGAGTCGGCTAACCCGACCGCAACACAACAGGACAACATATTGGAGGCAAAGTGACGTTGACACAACTCGGAAACAGCTGGTGTGCAGGAACCAGGCTGGGCAGGAGGGAGTACACGTGCCAAAGACACTGCCAGGAAACAGCTGACGGTACTGGAACCCGGATGGGTAGCAGAAGGTACAAGAGCAAATGGAACTACCGAGAACCAGCTGACTGTACTGGAGCCCGAATGGGTAGCAGAAGGTACAAGAGCCAATGGAACTACCGAGGACCAGCTGACGGTACTGGAACTCGGTTACTAAGCAGGAGGTACCTGTGCCAGAAAGCACTACCAAGGACCAGCAGACGTTGGTGGAACTTGGATACCGAGAAGGAGGCACCTAAGCCAAAGGCACTGCCGAGAACCAGCTGACGGTACTGGAACCCGGATGGGTAGCAGAAGGTACTCATGATAAAAAAAGTTGCAAGGCCGCGAGCCGGCCGGAGTTAACGAAACCCACAGTCCTACAGGGGGTGCTTGTCCTATTGGCACTATGGAGCCAGCCTTCATTGCCAGATCCCGCAGCCCACATAGGAGTCACCTAAACTGCAGGCACCATAGAGTCGGCTAACCCGACCGCAACATGACAGGACAACGTATTGGAGGCAAAGTGACGTTGACACTACACGGAAACAGCTGGCGTGCTGGAACCAGGCTGGGCAGGAGGGAGTACCTGTGCCAAAGACACTGCCGGGAAACAGCTGGCGGGGCTGTAACCCAGGGTAAATACTGAAAAAAGAGTGGAGCCAGAGGTGCAATTGGAGCAAGTTTTAAATCTGTAGTACAGTGGATGTGGACAGAGCAGGAGAATTTGCCGGACACACAGCTGGGGGATCAGCTGACGTTACTGAACCCAATAACACTGGACCAAGTGTTGACTGTGCAGACAGCACTTCTGAGCAGCAACTGGCGGTGTTGGAGCTCTGGGTAAATGCTGAAAAAAGAGTGGAGCCAGTGGTGTAATTGGAGCAAGTTTTAAATCTGTAGTAGTAGTGAGAATGTGGACAGAGCAGGAAAATTTGCTGGACACACAGCTGGGGATCAGCTGACGTTACTGAACCCCAATAACACTGGACCAAGCGTTGACTGTGCAGACGGCACTTCTGAGCGGCAACTGGCGGTGTTGGAGCTCAGGGATAATACTGAGAACAGAGGAGCCAGAGGCCTAATTGGAGCAACTTTAAAATCTGTAGTAATGTGAATGTGGACAGAGCAGGAGAAATTGCCGGACACACAGCAGGGGAACAGCTGACGTTACTGAACCCCAATAACACTGGACCAAGCGTTGACTGTGCAGACGGCACTTCTGAGCGGCAACTGGCGATGTTGGAGTTCAGGGTAAATACTGAAAACAGAGGAGCCAGAGGCCTAATTGGAGCAACTTTAAAATCTGTAGTAGTGTGAATGTGGACAGAGCAGGAGAAATTGCCGGACACACAGCAGGGGAACAGCTGACGTTACTGAACCCCAATAACACTGGACCAAGCGTTGACTGTGCAGACGGCACTTCTGAGCAGCAACTGGCGGTGTTGGAGCTCAGGGATAATACTGAAAACATAGGAGCCAGAGGCCTAATTGGAGCAACTTTAAAATCTGTAGTAGTGTGAATGTGGACAGAGCAGGAGAAATTGCCGTACACACAGCAGGGGAACAGCTGACGTTACTGAACCCCAATAACACTGGAGCAAGTGTTGACTGTGCAGACGGCACTTCTGAGCAGCAACTGGCGGTGTTGGAGCTCAGGGTAAATACTGAAAACAGAGGAGCCAGAGGTGTAATTGGAGCAAGTTTTAAATTAGTAGTAGAGTGGATGTGCACAGAGCAGGAGAATTTGCCGGACACACAGCAGGGGATCAGCTGACGTTACTGAACCCCAATAACACTGGACCAAGTGTTGACTGTGCAGACGGCACTTCTGAGCAGCAACTGGTGGTGTTGGAGCTCAGGGTAAATACTGAAAACAGAGGAGCCAGAGGCCTAATTGGAGCAACTTTAAAATCTGTAGTAGTGTGAATGTGGACAGAGCAGGAGAAATTGCCGTACACACAGCAGGGGAACAGCTGACGTTACTGAACCCCAATAACACTGGAGCAAGCGTTGACTGTGCAGACGGCACTTCTGAGCAGCAACTAGCGGTGTTGGAGCCCAGGGTAAATACTGAAAACAGAGGAGCCAGAGGTGTAATTGGAGCAAGTTTTAAATCTGTAGTACAGTGGATGTGGACAGAGCAGGAGAATTTGCCGGACACACAGCAGGGGATCAGCTGACGTTACTGAACCCCAATAACATTGCACCAAGCGTTGACTGTGCAGACGGCACTTCTGAGCAGCAACTGGTGGTGTTGGAGCTCAGAGTAAATACTGAAAACAGAGGAGCCAGAGGCCTAATTGGAGCAACTTTAAAATCTGTAGTAGTGTGAATGTGGACAGAGCAGGAGAAATTGCCGTACACACAGCAGGGGAACAGCTGACGTTACTAAACCCCAATAACACTGGAGCAAGCGTTGACTGTGCAGGCGGCACTTCTGAGCAGCAACTGGCGGTGTTGGAGCTCAGGGTAAATACTGAAAACAGAGGAGCCAGAGGTGTAATTGGAGCAAGTTTTAAATTAGTAGTAGAGTGGATGTGGACAGAGCAGGAGAATTTGCCGGACACACAGCAGGGGATCAGCTGACATTACTAAACCCCAATAACACTGGAGCAAGCGTTGACTGTGCAGACAGCACTTCTGAGCAGCAACTGGCGGTGTTGGAGCTCAGGGATTACAGTTCAGGTGGTAGAAACATGAACACAACAGGAGACCTGGATACTGTTGCCAACCAATTATTTATTCTGGAAGAGGACTGGCAAATTCATGCGAGATCCAGGCCTTGTTCATTTTGAGAAAAGTAAGCCGGTCAAAGTTATCGGAGGATAGTCGGA
This sequence comes from Phyllobates terribilis, assembly GCF_046119375.1. NCBI lineage: Eukaryota > Metazoa > Chordata > Amphibia > Anura > Dendrobatidae > Phyllobates > Phyllobates terribilis. The sequence continues at coordinate 793,397,473 of NW_027362762.1, read as the reverse complement.
TGCGACGGTCTGTTAGTACACCACCTGCGGCACTAAAGACGCGTTCCGATAATACACTAGCAGCAGGGCAAGCCAGCACCTCCAATGCATACTGGCTAAGTTCTGGCCATGTATCCAGCTTAGAGACTCAAAACTTGAAGGGGGGAAGAGCCGTCTGGGAGTACACTGAGAGGGCAAGACATGTAGTCAGTCACCATCTGACGGAAACGTTGCCTCCAGCTGACTGGAGCCGTCTGTGATGGTGTAGACATTTGTGGCGGCGGGGACACAAAACTTTGCCACAGTTGGGCCATACTGGTCTTGCCTTGTACTGAGGCGCTCCCTCTTTGTGCAGAGCTTCCTCCACTGCCTTGACGCACTGAGCTGCTTTGTAAAGCACTAGCAGCACTGCTCTAGGTTGGAATGGAGAACATGATGGAATGCACCAGTGCGTCTTGGTACTCCCGCATTTTACGCTTCCCGGTTCAACGGTGTTATGAGGCTTTGTAAGTTGTCCCGGTAGAGAGGATCTAGGAGGGTGGACATGCAATAATCAGCCGTGTTGAGAATGTGGGCGATGCGGTGGTCCTTTCTCAGGCACTGCAGCATGAAATCAACCATGTGCTGCAGACTGCCAACTGGCCAAGAAACGCTGTCCCCTGCTTGAGGCGTGATCTCTGCCTGCTCTGCATCACCCCACCCTCGCTCTAGATACTGACTACTAGAGCATTGTGTACCTCCCTCCTCTGGACAGATGTCTTCCTCCTCCATTGACTCCTTCTCATCCTCCTCACAAAGTGTCCCCTGCCTAGGCCTTTGTGAGGAACCACGTTGCGCAGACTGTACAGAAGCAGATGGCATTTGTGACTCCTCATCCTCCACCTCTTCCAAAACCTCCTCCCTTAGTGCTTGCAGTGTTTTTTTCAAGCAGGCAGATAAGGGGGATAGTCATGCTGACTAGTGCCTCATCTGCACTCGCCATCCTCATGGAATAATCGAAGGCACGCAAAAAGTGGCAAATGTCCTTCATAGAGGCCCACTCAGTGGTGGTGAAGTGTGAACGGCGCGCACTGCGACTTGTTTGCGCCTGCTGCAGCTGGTACTCCATTACTGGTGCCTGCTGCTCACACAACCTCTCCAACATATGTAACGTTGAATTCCACCTGGTGTGTAGGTCACATATGATGCGATGTTCCGGAAGACGTAATCGGCGCTGCAGAGCTGCAATGCGCGATCTTGCGTTGCTGGAACGCCGCAAGTGAGTGCACTCTATGCGGACCTTGTGCAGCAGTGCATCAAGATCCGGATAGTCCCTCAAAAAACTCAGCACGACCAAGTTGAGCACATGTGCCAGACATGGGATGTGAGTGAGGTTGCCTAGGCCCAGAGCTGCCACCAGATTTCGGCCATTGTCACACACTACCATGCCTGGCTGGAGATTCGCTGGCACAAACCACACGTTGCTCAGCTGTTTGATGGCATTCCAGAGCTCCTGCGCTGTGTGGCTTCGATTGCCCAAAGAAATTAATTTTAATACGGCCTGTTGACGTTTGGCCACGGCTGTGCTCATATCAGTCATCATAACAGGTAACCGTTCACGGGTCGATGTGGAGGTAGACCGTGACGGCTCCTGCAGCGCTGATTCAGAGGAACTGGAGTATGAGGATGAGTCAATGTGTACAGACTGGATTCCTGCAATCCCTGGAGTTGGCAGAACACGTACAGCGCCACTCTCAAGATCTGTACCCGGCTCCACAACATTTACCCAATGGGCAGTGAGGGAAAGGTATCGTCCCTGTCCATGCTTACTGGTCCACGCATCGGTGGTCAGGTGGACCTTGCTACTGACGACGTTTTGTAGCGCATGTTTAATTTTTCCCTCCACATGCTGTTGCAGGGCAGGGACGGCTTGCCTGCTGAAATAAAAGCGGCTGGGCACGTTGTATTGTGGGACTGCCAATGCCATAAAATTACGGAAGGTGTCAGTCTCCACCAGCCTGAATGATAGCATTTCAAGGGCCAGTAGTTTCGCAATGCCAGCATTCAGAGCCTGTGCTCAGGGGTGGTTTGCCGAGTATGGGCACCTTTTCTCCCATGCCTGTGCTAACGATGGCTGTAGACTGGCCTGGGAGTGTGAGGATGACAGGGAACGTGGTGCTGTGGGTGGAATTACACTGTGTCTCTGTACAACAGTGCCAGAGGTTCTTCCATGGCGATCCTATGAGGAAGACGAACCAGCTGTGTGTGAGCTGGAGGAAGAGGCTACAACACGAGCTGAAGAGGTGGTAGGTGGCACTGTAGGTTGGCCTAGGTCTTCAGTGTGTCTTTGTAACTCCACCACGTGCTTGGTCCGCACATGTTTCCACATATTTGTGGTATTGAGGTTGCTGACACTTTTCCCTCTTTTCACCTTCTGATTACACAGCTTGCATTTGACAAAGCAAATGTCATCTGCAACTGTGTCAAAAAAGGACCAGGCACTGCAAGTCTTGGGAGCGCCCGCTATGGGTTTTGGAAGAGCCATGCTCTTAATGGGTGCCAAAGTGGAGGCTACAGGCAACCAAGTCTGCCCCCTCCCTCTCCCTCCTTTTTGGGCCATTCGGGGAATCTCTTCCTCAGAGCTGCTCCCACCACCTTCCTGTCCCTCACTCCATGATGGGTCAAGGACCTCATCATCTACACCACCCTCTTCAAACAACTGCTTCTCCTGGGTAGTCTCGACAGCACAGTACGCACCAGAAAGTGGCAACTGAGTCTCATCATCAGATGTGTACTGAAGTGTGCTGCTGACCATAGGCATTGGCCCACCCGCCTCTTCAGATTCAGAGAGACAAAACGGTTGCGCATCACTGCATACTACCTCTTCTTCAAATTCTCGAATTCTGCTTGGCTGGCCCCCTCTTTCCAAGCCAAGAGATTCAGAGAACAGAAGTAGAGATGGCTCCTGTCCAGGGCTCTCTGACTGCCTGGGCAATTTAGCAGGTGGTGAAGAGACAGATGGGTGCTCTTCAGTGCTCAGGACCTGAGAGGATCTGGAACTAATTGAAGTCGATGCGTTAGCTGCCATCCATCCGACAACGGCTTCAATTTGGTCCTCCTGCAGCAGTGGGGTATGGCTAGCTCCTACAAAGCTGCGCATAAAGGACTGTTCCCTGGTAAAACTGGGGGATGCTGAGTCACTGGTGCCCGCAGCAGGCACAGAATCCCCACGTCCTCTCCCTGCAGGCACAGAATCCTCACGTCCTCTCCCTGCAGAAACTCCACGCCCACGACCACATGCCTTACTCCCTGCCTTCTTCATCTTGGTAGACTGATAAAGATAGGCAGAAAAGTACTAAGGGCTTAGTGTGCTTATTCCTAAACAGCTGCTAACAGGTATAAGAAACACTAATTTTATAAACTGTGGACTAGACTTTAATATGAGCTAATGTGGCCTACACAACTGTAAAGTGGAGTGTTTGGTCAACCTTATTTAGGTTTTTTTGTCACAAAAAGACACTGGATGTGCCCAAAGATGTAATACCGATAGTATGACAAACTTTTTGTAGCTATTACAATGCAGGAAGGTAACCTACAATGCAATAGATGAGGCTACAAAAAATAGGCTAATACTAATCTGGCTGGGGCTGCAGGGCACAAGGCTGCAGAAAGGCTCCTCTATCTACTCCTATATAGTGTGTTTGGAACCAATGTAGCTGGATACGGATGGAACCACCACACTAATAGGAGAAATCAGGAAAAATGATCAATTAGCAAAAAAGGATAATGTATGAGGCAGTGACGCACACTGAGTGCACTACAACCAGACGTGGCGGAAGCACACTTTACAGCGTGAGCTGCACTCACACACAGAGACCTTGCAGACAGCGGTGAACAGCACAGAGAACTGTGCACTAGCGCTGCAAGGCACAGCGGTTTATAAAGTAGCTTGGGTAAAGCAGAATAGAGCAAATAGATGGCTAAAACTGTCCCTCAGAACAACAGCGTCCTATCCCTAACTGAATTCACAGCAGAGTGAGCTCAAAATGGCGGCGGCGGCTTTTATAGTGCATCATGACATCATTTCAGCAGCCAATCACAGCCATGCCATTAGTTAAGATGCCTACATGCCTAACAGGATGTGCCCACACTTCTTAGGATCCTCATTGGCTGAATAAAATGAAACTGGCTCATTGCATTATGGGAACTTCCGATTCCGGTATCCGATATTCTAAAAGTATCGGAATTCCGATACCGCGAATATCGTCCGATACCTGATATTTCAGTATCGGAATGCTGAGCACTACTGACTACGTATTATTGTTCGCCTTCTATTTTTGCTTGTCTTTTCTGTGACTACAGTTCCACAGTTACCATCACAGTATGTCATTTTTGCAGATGTATTCACCAAACAGGAAGCCAAGATCGCTGCACCTCATTGTGAATTTGACTGTTCCACTGTCTGGGGCACTCTTCGAGGCAAGGTCATATGTACCCTAGGGTGACAATGCGTTCTATAGAAAAAATAAAAGATAGTTTTATTCAAAGTCTCACCCCCTATAATTGTTACACATAATGATCTGTAATATCCTTTAAAAATCATTTCTTTTGCTTGTGTTTAAAAGGCTCAATGTCCTCAATGTCAGCCCTTGGACACTTAAAAGCCTTTAAAATAGGATTTGGGTAGTTTTAATATACAGCAGCAATAAGGGCCCCACCGCTCCTTGAAACTCTCTACAATTTACTTATTTGTAATTTGAAAAGAATATTTAATATTATCAATATTAGTTTATATTTCCTGCTTACTTGCAAGATTACAGACAATATTCAGTATTATTCAGTGTTTTAGGTAAGTCTAATCTCTAAATATTTACGCAGCAGCCTACAGAACTCCCATGTGTCTTTTACGGTCTTATTAAATTTTTGCCTGAAATTCACTTACTTCAATTTACAATAGTAATTTGCAAGTGTTGATGAGCAATATTAGGGTGATTTTCAGCAACTATGGATGAGCGAATCCCTGTTTATTTGGCTTCGGCCGCTGTCCAGCCTGTACTGGAAGTGAATGGACCAGGGGGAGAGCATGCGGAGTAGCGCGCACTCACATTCTATTCATTGTCCCGGCTTCTGTCCCGTACACTAATGTTTGCTGAAAGGATGAGTCAGCCAATCAACAAACTTTGCGGCAGTCATTAGCATATGTTGTTAATGGCGAAAGGAGAAGGTGCACAGTCGAATTCACAGGAATTCACTCACCCCTAGCAGCAACGTATCAAACTTTAATGAAATAAGGTTTTAAGTTTGCTATTTCGGCCTCCCACAGGTTTAGTCACTGTTGTCAGAAAAAAAATGGCATCTTCAAATTGCAGTGTTAAGAGGGGTGTTGTTAATTGGAGGGACCGCAGGCAGTATTACCGGTTCTAAGCTGCCGTAGAATCGCCAAGTGTTGGCCAGGTTTTAAATTCCTGCACTGTACAGAATCGCAACCATGTACCAGTGCTACTGTCGCAGCCAACAAAGTACTTCGGTTCTGGGAAAAAGCAAGAATCCCGACAAGGCAACAATATCACGTGATCAGTAAGATGAAGAGTCTGTTTGGTCAATGGAAGAGTCTCAAGAAAAATGCTAAACGGCAAACAAAAACATAAGAATCCAAGGAGAAGGAATTCATTAATAAACTTGATGATTTGTTTGATGTCGCTCATGCTGATGCCATGAAACTTATAAAACTTCAGGAAGACCGTGGCTTTTTGCTTGCTCAAAGAGAAAAAGGTCATAGTGGAAGCATGGAACCATTAGACAGAAAGCTGGCCAAGGTCGAGGAATGAAGATTTATGAGAGAATTACAGGCAGAGAAATTAAGTAAAAAGAAAACTGAGCGAGTTCAGCAGTGGACAGCATTGGCTTTGCAGTAGTAGCAGTTGCGCTTCCAACAACGATAGTGATGAGGGCAAAGGGCATTTCAATCCCAAGAAATGTAAGTCGTTAAGACCTGTCAACATTGTGACTCCGGAAGTTGCAGCAGCTCTAGACAGAACTAATACCAGTGACAGAAAAGTAACCTACCTGCTTGCTGCTGCTTCTCAGTCTTTTGGCCATGATCAACACAGTCTGAATAGGGAATCTATCAGATAAGCTCATCGTCAGCATCGAGAGATTACAGCAAGTGCTAGCAAAACTTCCTTTGATAGCAGTGGTTCACTGACTGTACACTGTGACGGGAAAAGGTTTGCAAGCCAGACCCGCTATGAAACTGCTGAGCAATTGGCAGTACTAGTGTCAGGAGGAGGAACTGAGAAGTTGTTGTTGGTCCCAGAGTTACCTAACAGCACAGGAGCAGCACATGCTAAGGCTGTATTTGAGGTTCTGCAGGATTGGCAGCTCTTGGATAAAGTGAAATTTGTCATTCGACATGATCAGTAGTAACACTGGTACAAAGGCTGGTGCATTCGTCCTCTTGCAATAGAAACTGCAGAAATGACCAAGGCGTTTGTCGTGTAGGTACCACATTCATGAGCTAATTACTGCAAGCATGTTCGATAAAGTGTGGCCACTTCAACAGATGCAAATATAAAGTTGTTAAAGAGATTTTTGGCTGCCTGGAATTAACTGGATAAAACCAAGTTTTCGGCTGGAATGGAAGATTACATAGTTTCAACAGAGTTGGGTCCATTTAAGGAGTGTCTAGTTGAATTTTGCACCAACCAGCTTGCACAATGCCATCCAAGAGATGATTACAAGGAATTGTTAACACTGGTACTCCTGTTCCTTGGTTCACCAGCAAACCCAGACGTACACATCAACACTCCAGGCACCTACTATTAAGCCCGATGGATGGCTAAAGTGATATACGCTCTGAAGATCTTCATGTTTCGTCACCAATTTTGTTTAGCTTTGACAGAGTTAAAAAATCTCAGTCAATTTTGCACTTTTACTGTCCACTTATACTTGAAGACTTGGTACCTCTGTCAGATCCCAGCCACATCACCGCAAAATGATTTGACATTACTGCAAGAACTTGTAGCATACATAGGAATCAACGCACCTGTTGCTGAGGCAGCAATAAAAACTTTCAACAGACACCTGTGGTACCTCAGTGAGATTATGGTGGGTCTGGCTTTTTTTGACGGTGAGGTTCCAACCGCAGAAATGGCTCTGCAGAAGGAAGGCAACGATGTCTGCTCAACTCACTTGCAGCTTGCCGAAAACCTTGTGTCACACAAGAAGCTTCATCCCTTCATGTCGTCAAACACAAAAAAAAATATATTCAATGCACTGGAAATAAACCAAGACTTTCGTCATCAAGATCCTTGTTTGTGACACACTAATGCAAGTTACATCGATGCATGCTCAAAAGTCACCGGATTGAAAATAGTGAATGATGCAGCCGAATGCTCCCTTGCATTCATGAGTACATTCAAGCACTCGAGAAGACCAGAAACAGTTTATATTCTCCAGTGTGTGGAGTGGGCATCGCCATGCCTATCCTGAACCAAATAAAGCGTGTTTCATTAAAAAAAGTGAAACTACTTTAAAATTGAACATTTACTTTGCTGCAAGACATTCATTACAAATAATTGTTAGTCTTGTGATGATTGAGCCACTAGTAAACAATGTTACGAAATTTTGTATATGTTACAATCACACCATGGAATTATTCCCAGGGGTGAGACCTAAAAATTTGAACAAAAATGTTTTGACTGTCACCCTAATGTACCCTCCATCTCCATGTGATGAAGGCCATGTCAATCTATATCAAGAAGAATCTTGAGCGTGGCTTCATTAGAAAAGTCTTAGTTACTTACCGGTAACGTGATTTTTGGGAACCCATGACAGCACTACGAGAGAGGGGATCTGCCCACCAAGGACAGGAAACCTACAAGCTAAAAGGGCGGCACCTTTCTCCCGCCCCAGTTGGTTTACAGAGCTTGAGAGGCCCACCAAGGTTAATACCACAACAACAATCAAAATTAACAATAACATGATTATTTACCCCCTTTTTTTTTTTTTTTACCAGACACCTATAAGAGTGAGTTTATAAATAACTTAAAGGGAGTGCTCCCACAAACGTGAAGAGATGGAATATAAGGGTGCTGTCATAGGTTTCAAAAAATCCTGCTACCGGTAAGTAACTAAGACTTTATTCGATCACCCATGACAGCACCACGAGAGAATTGCAGAGATTGAATATTCTAGGGAGGGATCACATCCGCGAGCACCCTTTTCCCAAAGAGGAGATCGGTAGAGACACCCATATCTAGCCTATAGTGCCTGTAAAAAGTAGAGGGAGAGGACCAGGTAGCAGCCTTACATATTTTATCTATGGAGACACCGGTCTTCTCCGCCCAGGAGGTCACCACAGCCAGAGTGGAAAGGGCTCTCAGACCTTCCGGCACTTCTTCACCACTTGATGAATAGGCGAGAGCTATGGCATCCCATATCCACCTTGCAATAGTGGGTTTCGAGGACCTACACCCTTTCCTAACCCCTTGGTGACACACGAAAAGGGATCTATCTTTCCTGAAATCTTTAGTGACCGAAAGATACCTTATTATGCATCTCCTAATTTCTAACGTGTGTAAACTTTTCCTCTTTTTGGTTTTTCTGATTGGAGCAGTAGGGCAAAACTACCTCCTAAGTCCTATGAAAGCAGATAGCTACCTTAGGGAGATATAACGGGTCAGGTTTAAAGATCACTCTGTCATCTAATATGTGAGTAAAAGGTGGGGCCGGAGACAGGGTTTGGATGTCACTCACTCTTCTGGCCAAAGTTAACACAACTAGAAGGGCTGTTTTAAAGGAAATGATTTTAAGGTTTGCTGAATCTAAATGTTCAAAAGGCGGGTTCGTCAATGCTGTCACGACCAAGTTCAAGTCCCATGGCATCAGATTAGTCCACGTAATGGGTCTAGCTCTAAAGGATGCCTTAATAAGCCACGAGACACAGTAATTCCCTGCCAAATCGCAGCTAAACAAAGCACTGAGTGCTGACAGCTGAACCTTTAGGGTGCTGGTGGATAACCCCAATTCAAGGCCTTTCTGTAGGAATTCTAAGATTTTACATATAGGTGCCCCATCCTCAACTTTGGCTCCTGAAAAGGCCAGAAACTTCCTCCAGGTTTTGCATATATATGTGTTGTGATTGCTTTTCGGTTATGCAAAAGGGTGTCTATGGGGTTCGATGAAAAACTTTATCTTTTTAATAATGCCCTCTCAAGTTCCACGCCGTCAGGTGTAGACCCTCTGCTTGAGGATGGATTATTGGCCCGTGTGAGAGGAGATCCAGAATCTCTGGTAGAATCCACGGGTCTGAAACGGACATCTCCCTCAGGCAAGAGAACCAAGGCCTCTTGGGCCAGAAGGGGGATACCAGCACAACCTGCGCTCTGTCTGCCCTGATCTTTCTTATGACTACCGGAAGTAGAGACACAGGAGGAAAGGCATAAGCTAGACAATTTCCAGGGGTGATCATTAGAGAGTCCACTACTAGGACATTTTCCCTCAGGTTCAGGGAACAGAAATCTTTTACCCTCCAGTTCTGCCTGGTGGTAAACAGATCCACTGCTGGAAGGCCCCATTTCTGAACTATATGAGAAAAGATCTCTTGATTTAAGACCCATTCTCCTTCTCTTAGTGTATTGCGGCTCAAGAAGTCTGTCTTGGTATTTTCCTTTCCTTTTATGTGTAAGGCAGTAAGGGAGAGGAGATGACCTTCCGCCTTTTGCAACAACCGATCTGAAATCTTCAGAGTTTTTGACCTGGTTCCTCCTTGGTGGTTTATGTATGTAACGGATACATGGTTGTCCGAGAGTTCCTTGATGTTTTGGCCTTGTAAGGATACAAGGAACCCGCTTTCCTGCTCGTTCCACTGCCAATAATTTCTTAACATTAGAGGAGAACATCTTTTCATCCTTTGTCGAAACTCCCTGGAATACTTCTCCCCCTAGATGGGCACCCCACCCTGTGGGACTCACATCTGTGGTTATTACACATGTCGGATTTATCACCCAGGGTTCTGATCTTCCAGCCACCACTGAAGGGATTGTGTCGAGCGAGGGGATAATGTCATTCTACCCTTTTGATGTCCCTTGAGGACTGATTCATTATACAATACATCCCACTGCAGGGCCTTAGAATGGAGAATAGCTTCAGCTACTACCTTAATGAATACTCTAGGTGCTATAGCTAGTCCAAAAGGAAGGGACGTGTATTGAATGAGCCTACACACACCCTCCAAATTTACCGCCGCCCTGAGGTATTTTTGATAATCAGCATGAATGAGTATGTGGCAGTACACATCTTTAAGATCCAAGACCACCATGTAACAATCAGGAAAGAGTAGCTTTATTGCTGCGTTTATAGATTTCATCTTAAACGTATGCACCTTTAGATACTTATTCAAGGACTTCAGATTAATAATGGTTCTGAAGGAGCCATCCGGCTTAGGTACCAAAAAGAGAGAGGGGAGGGGAGGGGTGAGTGAAACCCCTTTCCTTTTCTAGCTCTGGGACTTCTAGTAGGACGGCTTTCTGGATCAATGGATCAAGTCCCAGACTTCCGAATGTAAGGCTAACTGCTGTTTCGGGGGTCACCATAAATCTCTCCCGTGGGAGTGATCAAAATTCAAACCTCAGACCTGATTTAACCAGGTCGAGGATCTAACTACTAGCAGAAATACGTTCCCAGGCGGGGAAAAAGGAGGAAAGCCTTCCCTCTGCCTGGGCTAAGTGTCATTGTCCCGACTTTTGATCCCCCTGAGAAGAGGATCCAAACAACAGTCCTCTACCTTTTGTTCTGCGGTCTTCGTACTTGTCCTGATCCTTAGCCGGCCTTCTGCAGACAAACTTCCTCTTTCGGAATTACCGCCTATATGTACGCATGGACACTGGAGGGAACCCTTTCTTAGCATTCCCTGACTTCGAGTATTTCATCCATAGCCGAACCAAAGAGATACTCTCCTTCACAAGGGATGGAACATGGTCTTGCCCTGGCTTAGAGGTCCCCTGGTGTCACGAGTGTGTCAGACGTGACAGACAGTCGCCCTGCATTTGGTTGCTCGAGATCTCTACATTTGGCATTACAGACATCTTCTTAGAGGCTGGCTGTCTCTAGGACCAAGCAGCTACCTCCCTCTAGCTAATTAGCTCCCTGGCCTGGGTGTATAAATACCTGGTGTCTCTGAGAGGGAGGTGCCGGCGATATTCATTACTACTTGTAAAAGCTTTAGCAAGAGAAGTACTTCGTCCTCTCTGGAGCTTGAGGCCGTGTGCGCATTTGGCTGGAGTCGTCTAAAGCTAAGCAATCCCGTTTGTCTACCCTTGTTGTGTATAGAGTTTAGTGGAGATCGATTAGTGCTCATCTCCTCCTTTCCCTAGCCTTAGCCATACGCCAAGGAAAATCAGGGCGAGTCATGTGTGCGGCGATTGGTGAAGAGCCAATACAGGGACAGTAGTTGAGACAGGGTGACACTAGACCAGACTAGGAGGTCTCCACTCCCCCCTTTCCCTAGTGTCTGGGCTCCCTTTTCCTCTTCCCTCTGTGTTGCACTAAGTCTTTCCCACACCCTGCGTGACATCCGGCCAAAACTTCAGCCATAAGGATCGACTAGTGGCATTAGACAGGGCGGATGACCTTGCCGTCAGTCTCACTGAGTCTGCTGATGCATCAGCCAGGAAGGCTGCTGCGCCCTGTATTAGAGGAATGGTGGACAGGATTTCCTTCCTTTCCACCTTATCCTTTAGCTGGGATTCCAGTTGTTGTAGCCAGATCATCAGGGTTCTGGAAGTGCATGTGGCTGCAACCGCTGGTTTTAAAGCTCCCACCAAAGTTTCCCAGGTTCCTTTGAGGAAAGCATCCGCCTTCCTATCAAGCGGGTCTCTCAATGGCCCCATGTCATCAAAGGGCAGAGAAGACCTTCTGGAGGCTTTAGTTATGGCTGCTTCTTTGTCCCAAGCAGAAGATGATGATTCTTTGTAGGGATACTTTCTTTTAAATGAAGGTGGAAGGGAGCCCTTTCTCTCTGGCCTCTTCTACTCCTTTTGTACTAACTAACTGATGATTTTATCAATCAAGGGACCCCTAAACATTAAATCCTGGACCGATCTCTCCGCCCTTGCGACCACAATGCCCATTGGGGAATGGACCGCTTTGACCAATGCATCCACTTCATTCAGGAGGAAAACAGTGGTGACCAGAGTCACTATCCAAGGATGATGTCAACGGGGAGGGATCCTCTGAGCTAACCTCGCCATCAGATACCGATGAGCTATCCATTACAGGAGAGTTTTCCATGTCCTGTCCCCCCCTTGGTTTCTTTTTCTTTGAGAGGGCTTTACTAATTTTGGTTTTAATAAGGGACTTTAACCCTGAAGAGAAGTTAGGGGTCTCTTCTGTTACTGTCTGGTCAATGCATGACTGACAAAGTCTTTTGGGGTAAGAATCTGGCAATAGGGTTTTACACAAGGCACATTCCTTGTGTTTAGATTTAGAAACACACTTCTTTACCAGCATAGACGAAGGACCTTTCTTAGCCGAGGGATCCTCCCTAGAGGCTGCACATTAGTTCCATCTACTGGAGCTGTGTTGGCTGGACCTACTAACAGATCCACGCTTCGCCATGGTATGACCGCTTTCACTGCTATTGTGAGGGCGATGTCGCACCGAACTTTCCAGGGGCTCCCCAGGCAACAGCTAATGTTGTAGATGCTGCTCTGATTGCTGCTGCTGATTCTCCATCATGTCATACAAATGGCTGGGAGACACCTGCTCAGTGGAGCCAGTTTATTATAAACTGGTCACTGAGCCTGGTACCTAAGACTTCCGAGTCACGTGACCCCCATGTGGCGTACGGCATTGCCGTCAACGTCCCTACCACTACTCAGAAGGGGACGCCTCCCCTATACACACCATTGGTGTGATGCGATCCTGGTGCAACTGCCCCCCTGGGCGCGTCACCGGGACCTCTGACACCGATAGCCACGCCCCCGGGAGCGTTCCACGAGATGCCTGGCACTTCCGCATTGCGGGGGAGAAACCGGATTCGGCTGGTAATCATCCAGCCATCCAAGCCACGCTGGAGTCGCTCATCCCCAGGCAGGGGATGTGGCTCAATAGCGGCCGCTCACGGAGCAGACCCCCTTGATCCAACCCGTGGCACCACCAGGAGCCCTACACCGAGGTTGAAAAGGCATCCCCACCTATCCCAGTCGGCTAGACCTGGGAAGAAATCTTTTGATCTTCATCGCAGGTAAGCCTGCACTCTGTTCCCCTCTTCAAGGACAGGAACCAAACTGAGGTGGGAGAGAGGTGTAGCCTTTTTATCCAGTAGGTTTCCTGTCATTGGTGGGCAGATCACCTCTCTTGTGGTTGTCATGGGTAATCGAATAAATGTTCCACTACGGACAGTGAAACCGTTGTTGCATAAAGTATTAGGGCATCCAAAAGGGCTACTAGTATGAAGTCCACATAACGTCAGAAATGTATCAATGTTTTTTTTATTTTAATTGTGTATAGTAGCTAATATGTTTCTGGACTGTATCAGTCCTTTACTTGTTAGGAGACCATATAACCATGGAGGACAAGTTAAATATATTGAAAACTACAGAAGAAACAAGAACAGACCTACTGTCACTACATGACAATCAAAATAAGTGGAGAGATAGGGGCGCAATAGCGCTGTTATCCAACAATAACCAAATAGGTAAAAGAAAATGTGCTCACCTTTATGAGTTGTGTAATGCACAACTCATGCAAGAATTAGTAGCGAAGGACTGCAGCCAGCACAGAATCCCTAGGGATCTTGTAAGGTTGTCTATAATAGGATGAAGTTGGTGCCGGGAATAAAACCGCGCTCCTCCGTGGTGAAGAAATTTGACGAGAGATTGTATATATTAAACAATCTTGTAGTTTATTACTAAACTATTACTAAAAAGCTAAGATTACTACGCGTTTCGTGGACGTCCCGTCCACTTCCTCAGGAACATAGCTGAACAGTGACACCGGCTTACTCACTGCCCTGGTCCTTGACGCGGTCACCGGTGTGCTCCGGCCTCCTGTTAATTCCTGGTATGTACGCCGCACTGTGTCTCGGAGGCGCGCCTAGTGCGCGGCTTCCCTGCTCTTAAAGGGGCAATGTGTACATGGTAAATGCCCCCAACCCTCCACAATAGGGAGGTGCTTGAGCAACACCTATAGTTCATTGTTGTTAGGTGTGTGCAACTGTATGTTGCCAAGTTCCTGTCCCTAGTTTGCTAAAGTTATTCTATATTCTGTGTCCTGTTAGTACAGTAGTCCTTGTGTCCTGAAAGCACCTCAACGGTATCCGTAGCCTGTGGCCGCATCGGCGGTACCTGTCTGCTATCTCGAGACTTGTGTGTTTGAACCTGTCTCAATGGCCGTCCTGCCATCTTAGAATCTGAATTAACGTAGCTTACCCTTGGAGTCAGATGCTACTGCCGAACACCACCCAGGAGTGGTACCTGGCAGCTACTTGCCGCACAAGCCTGGCCTCACCACTAGAGGCTCCAGTGAACACCAAGGTCGCTGCTTAGCTACACCCTCCAAGGTAAGTCCGGTCTGCAGCACAGTGGGCCCAAGAACCACATGTGCCACCTACGAGCGTAAAAATCACAAAGAATGTTGGAAAAGTGCTCAACAGATAAAAGGAGTAAAATCGCACCTCAAATGATACTGATTACCGCCATACATCTCCTCTATCACTCTATTCGTGCTCCCGGTTCTGCAACTACAGCCCCTGGCAAAAATTATGGAATCACCGGGCTTGGAGGATGTTCATTCAGTTGTTTAATGTTGTTGAAGAAAAGCAGATCACAGACATGGCACAAAACTGAAGTAATTTCAAATGGCAACTTTAGGGCTTTAAGAAACACTAAAATAAATCAAGATTAAAAATGTGGTACTCAGTAAGGATAATTTTTTTCAGACAAAGCAGAGGGAAAAAATTATGGAATCATGAAAAACAAACACACAAAAGAACACTCCAATACATCACTATTAAGCAAGTAAGAAAAAGATCTTCAGCTCACCTGGCCCAGCCTGCTCAGTCCTCCTTTCCATGATCTCGGTGCTCGGAATTAATCCATCCCCATCTGGGAGAAAAATCCTCAGTGAAAGTAAAAAATAGTTTTCCAGCACACGATGTAGAAAAAGCCTTTATTTAATCCATCGTTAAAAAATACAATTCCAACAGAGATAACAGCATGTGTAGGCTTACGCGTTTCGGATCATATTTGACCCTTAGTCGTAGCATAAAGTACTGAATAAATGTTGCACTTTTCAAGGAAAAACAGTCAAGGGAAGCTGCCAAGGGTAACGCCCACCAAAATCAGCGGTGATATCAGCTTCACTAATTCAAGGCTAGCAGTGATCTAAACACTAGTTTAACCCTATAGTACATCCATCCTCTACAAACATATTACAATGTGAACTGTCACTTAGTAATGCACTAATTATTTGATCACTTTTTACCCGTTTTTTATATATGTGAATTCATTGAATAAACAATTGATGCACTATTTAAATATATATGTAACAATAAGAGCTTCTAAAGATATCTAACATTTGATTTCAAGGGCATACATCACTAGTATTTTGTTGCACCACCTCTGGCTTTAACAGCTTGCTGTCTCTGAGGCATGGACTTAATGAGTGACAAACAGTACTCTTCATCAATCTAGCTTTGCAGATTGGAGCCTTGTCATGGACCATTTTCTTCAACTTCCACCAAAGATTTTCAATTGAATTGAGATCCGGACTATTTGCAGGCCATGACATTGACCTTATGTGTCTTCTTTCAAGGAATGTTTTCACAGTTTTTGCTCTATGGCAGGATGCATTATCATCTTGAAAAATGATGTCATCATCCCCAAACATCCTTTCAATTGATGGGATAAGAAAACTGTCCAAAATATCAAGGCAAACTTGGGCATTTATTGAAGACGTAATGGCAGCCATCTCCTCAGTGCCTTTACCTGACATGCAGCCCCATATCATCAAAGACTGTGGAAATTTGCATGTTCTCTTCATGCAGTCTTTATAAATCTCATTGGAACGGCACAAAACAAAAGTTCCAGCCTCATCACCTTGCCCAATACAGATTCACGATTCATCACTGAATATGACTTTCATCCACAGTCCACGATTGCTTTTCCTTAGCTCATTGTAACCTTGTTTTTTTCTGTTTAGGTGTTAATGATGGCTTATGTTTAGCTTTTCTGTATGTAAATCCCATTTCCTTTAGGCGGTTTCTTACAGTTCTGTCACAGACATTGACTCCAGTTTCCTCCCATTCGTTCATTTGTTTTGTTGTGCATTTCCTGTTTTGGAGACATATTGCTTTAAGTTTCCGGTCTTGACGCTTTGATGTCTTCCTTGGTCTACCAGTATGTTTGCCTTTAACAACCTTCCCATGTTGTTTGTATTTGGTCCAGATTTTAGACACAGCTGACTGTGAACAACCAACATCTTTTGCAACATTGCGTGATGATTTACCTTCTTTTAAGAGTTTGATAATCCTCTCCTTTGGTTCAATTGACATCTCTTGTGTTGGAGCCATGATTCATGTCAGTCCACTTGGTGCAACAGCTCTCCAAGGTGTGATCACTCCTTTTTAGATGCAGACTAACGAGCAGATCTAATTTGATGCAGGTGTTAGTTTTGGAAATGAAAATTTACAGGGTGATTCCATATTTTTTTCCTCAGAAATGAGTGATTCCATAATTTTTTCTCTCTGCTTTGTCTGAAAAATATTACCCTTACTGAGTACGACATTTTTAATCTTGATTTCTTTTAGTGTTTCTTAAAGCCCTAAAGTTGCCATTTGAAATTACTTTAGTTTTGTGCCATGTCTGTGATCTGCTTTTTTTCAACAACATTAAACAACTGAATGAACATCCTTCGAGCCCGGTGATTCCATAATTTTTGCCAGGGGTTGTATAAAACTAACATACTCCATAATCCAAACCTCACACCTCCATCTCCAAGATTTCTCTCGTGCTGCGCCAGTTTTCTGGAATGCACTACCCCAGACGATCTGATTAACACCTAGCCCCTACATTTTTAAGTGTGCTTTAAAAAAACATCTCTTTAGACAACACTATCACTTCTCTTCACTAATCTAACTCTTCCCTGTTTCATCTTTCTAAATTGTTTGCAGAATCTGGTCGCTCCTATTCATTTGTCTCCACATCCTCCATTCACACAATAATAGTACTTGGTAACTGTACTAAAAGATACTGACTGGTGACCGGATCATGCAGCTTATTTGAAAAGCCCTATTTATTATAACGTAGGCTGGACCATACATGACAACCACTTTTTAGTTATTGTGTCTCCCCTATTTCCTTATAGATTGTATGCCTGCAAGCAGGGCCCTTACTCCTCCTGTTACAGTTAACAAACTAACCATGATAGCCTGCTACAGAGGTCAGGTCCAAATTTTGCACTGGGGCTGTCACTGACTGTGAGCTGACTCCATCACCATGTTGTACATGAAGTTAAAGGGGTTGTTCAGTACTTTATATTACCCCTCTGTGATGAACCTGTAGCCGCCATCTTGGTAATGATAAATCATATCCAGGGATGGCCACACTTCAGCAGCCCCCACCCTTGGGACCTTCTGTTAAAACGTCAACTAGATAGTTTCCCCCCATCCAGGCTCCTGTAAGATAAGAAGCCTACTTAACACTTGAATGCTAGGAGCTTCAAAGACTTCGAGAGGAAACACAGCCAGCAGGGGGGGGTGCTTCGTCTATCTGTACCTGACCATTTGTCCCATAGGACTAGTTTCTTTGTCTGTCACAAGCATGGAGGCATAAGATATAGAAACATGAATAGTACACGCATGTTGCGTGGGATGGGCCAATAAAAAAATATCACGGCGTCCCGGAGCCATTGCGCACACAAGCCTCCGCGGTAGACGTTTGTACGTGCTCTGGAAGCCAAGATATAGCGCGGAGCCATTCCTGAGGACCGTATGGTATCATAATTGATATCAAAAGGTCGGTTACGGCGGCCCGAATCCATGGGAACCCCTGGGGGTATCATGAGACCATCCCAGAAGAAGTTATTGGGTTCCATAGAATTTGGGCTTCTGATCGAAGTTAGACCTGAGGGTGGAGACTGAGCCAGCTGACCTCACCAGCAGTGGGCGGGACGGGGCAGGTAAGATAGCAGGACAGACAAGAGACAAGTCAGTTTTTGACCCAAGAGTGGTGTGCTGAACATCTGAGCACCAGCTGAGGCCACCAAGGGGAGGAGCAGTTTGACCATGCGGTGGTAGGCCTCAGCCTGTAACAAAGAACCGTGCCTGCGACCGCAGAATCCTCTCCCTGCGTCACAAGAAAATCAAGAAACCGGTAACTGATATGCTGTGGTGATTCTGTGTGTTGTATTCCATTGTTGTATAGTTTAGCCTGACCTTATACCTGTGTATATTTAGTTGTATATCGTGTATCTAGTGTATTATTATAATCAATTACCTCAAGTAATTGTGGGCCTGCCTTTTATTCTGCATAACGAACGCACGTCCGTGTGAGCTCGGCTCAAGCCAAAAACGCTACCCAGGGTTGGTTCCTGACCCGATATAGGCCCATTCACGGACTGGGCGTATATCTAAAATAGGGACTGGTGGCAGCATACCAACTGGGGATTGGGGAAGGCTGGTAGTGACGGTCGGAGGTTCAGATATATATATTCCTGGCGCGGCCAAGGAAGATATATATACCGCCCTCACTACAGAGGGCCCCGATACCCAGTAGGTTACAGGACAGTCTCCCTGGCGACCGCTTATCCTAGGTGCAGTTCCTTGACTGACCTGAGGCTAAGAGGGCGCTAGCGAGTTGTGCTGTGTAGTGACGTTACGGTTTAGTGACGTTGAAGGGATAACACACTACCGTGTTCCCTGCGCTGGTTGCAGCTTCCTGGCACTACTTTCTCTAGGTGCAGTACCTTGACTGACCTGAGAGGTAAGGGGGCGCCAGAGAGCTGCACCCACCGGCCGGCTTTCATCACATTGGTGGCAGAGCGGTGGGATTGCAGAATAATAGTGTTGTGGGACCCCTACTCCCAGGCACTAAAGACTGCCAGTGGTAACTTCCACTGCTGGAGTCTTAAGGTCAGCCCAACGTTAGACGGTCAGGCTAAAAGTATAACAAGGTGTGTGCAAACTCAGGGTTGCAGCGGTGTCGGTTACCAAGATGGCAGACGGCACCAGGAGCAAGACCCTGCAGGAGGCTAATGCTACGGTCCGTGTGGCAGGAGGGGAGGACATTGTTACTCATGGCGAGGAGGAGTCCAGCCCGGGCACCTCAGGGAGCCAGTCCCCAGTATACGGTCCCGCAGTGGGCTGCCCACCACCTACCCAGCCCAGCCTGTCCAGATCACAAGCCCTTTTACAAGCGGCTATGGCAAGTCTCCAGTCTCATGGCGATGCCGTCTACAAAACCCTCCTGGCAGCATCAGAGAAGGCAGCGGAGGAGGAGCGCGAAGCTGCGGAGCGCCGGGAGGCTGCGGAGCGTGAAGCTGCAGAGCGCCGGGAGGCTGCGGAGCGTGCAGAGCGAGCTGCGGAGCGCCAGCACCAACTGGACCTGGCCCAGCGGGGGCTTCCGCTAGAGCAACCAACCCATCAGGAGACCAAGTCGTCCAAAGTCCGAGCTGAGGACTTCCCTCTACTGGAGAAGGATGGGGACCTGGACTCCTTTCTGGTGGCATTTGAACGGACCTGTCTTCAGCACCATCTGGCCCGGGATCAGTGGGCCAGATACCTGACCCCCCGTTTGAGGGGTAAGTCCCTGGATGCCTTGGGGGACTTACCTGCCGGGGAGGTACAGAACTACGACTGCATCAAGCGGGCCCTGATCCGGCAGTACAACCTCACTCCCGAGTCGTACCGCCAGAAGTTCCGGAGCCTGCTGCGTGGCCCCAAGGACACCTGGACCGATCATATGCGGGCGCTGTTGAGAGCCGCAGAGCACTGGACCTCGGGTCTAGCGCTTACTACCCGCCAGGAGGTCCAGGAACTGTTCGTCACGGAGCAGTTCTTGTGGAACTGCCCAGAGGACCTCCGACAGTTCCTCCGTGACCGAAAACCAACAGGGGCTTCTGCTACAGCCGCCCTGGCAGACGAGTATGCCAATAACAGGGCGCCTGAGCTGAAGAAGTCTGCCAGCAGCACCTGGAGAGGGGGTAAGCCCAGTCATGCCCCTGTTTCCCCGGCCCCTAGAACACAAGGGGTGTATCCCCCTGTTGCCCTCTCCAGGCAAGGACCAGACGTAAGACGTTGTCATCTATGCAACAAACCAGGACACTTTAGGGCTGAGTGTCCCCAGCGCCAAAAGACCCCATCCCAGTCCCAGAGAGCGCCCAATGTTTTGTGTGTGGGAGGGGGTGGTGGTAGGTCCCTGGACAACATCCAACCCGTCACCATAGGCCGTTCTGCGGTCATGGGACTGCGGGACACGGGCGCTGAACGAACACTGGTACGGCCTGAGGTGGTGTCCCCCCAGGACTTGGTACCAGGAAAGACTCTTTCCGTCTCCGGGGTTGGAGGCGTGGAGCCGGCACTTCCCGTTGCCATGGTGTATTTGGACTGGGGTGCCGGAAGGGGGATGCGGGAGGTGGGAGTAACGCCAAATATTCCCGCAAATGTTTTATTAGGGACCGACTTGGGGCGTCTAGTATCGCAGTATGTACCCTCTGAACCCCCAAGTTCGGCCCCCCAAGAGTGTATTGATTTGTCTGCTGCTAATGCCAACCATGTTGTATGTAGTGTGTGTCCTGCTGAGGAGGAGGGAGTGAAACCTGAGGGTAACACCTGCACAGACACAACACAAACAGGGTTAGTGAAAGCAGGTGGGGAGTGTGGGGATGCCCGCAGAGGTGCTCAGCCGGCGTGCCGTGACCTCTTGTCCTCCGGTGAGGGAGGGGGCGGGCAGGATTCTGTAGAGGGAGGCTCAGGGATGGAGAGGGGGGCAGCTACCGGCAGTGTAGGGCTCCCAGGGGTATCCAGGCTGCTGAGTATAGGCCCACTGCAGGGGGAGGAACAGGCCATGGGAGGTGGGGGTGTCCCAAGAGAGGAGCCGCCAGGTAAGACCCCAGGGCAGGAGTTCCCCACATCCGAGATGTCCAAAGGCCTAGGAAGCCTGCCTGATCGGGCGGCTTGGTCAGAAACAGAGGGGAAGCAGGCACTACCCACGGTCACAGCGGTCATAGCCGCTGTCACCAGGAGTGGGAGCGCCGGAGCCCAAGGAGCCTTGCAGAGGTCCGACGGCTTCCCCACTTCTGACCAAGTGTCTGCCGGGTCAGACAGCGGCCAGGTGACATGCCCGGAGGGGCTGACAGAGGATGTGGCAGTTTCGTCGATTCTGGCCACATCAAGTCAGGAATTTCAGGCTGCGTTGGAAGCAGACGACAGCCTGAAAGCTCTCAAGGAACAGGCGGCACAGCCTCCCATGGAGTCAGACTGCGAGCGTGTGGTCTGGGACCAGGGACGGCTGTACCGGGTAACGGTCCAGCAGGATTCACCGGAGGCGTGGCCCAGGGACCGACAGTTAGTGGTACCCTATCCGTTCAGGGCGGAATTGTTGCGGATCGCACACGAGATTCCGATGGCCGGACACCTAGGGATCGCTAAAACCAAGGCCAGGATAGCTCAGCATTTCTACTGGCCTGGGATGGGAGCCGCGGTGGGTGCCTACTGCCGTTCGTGTGACACCTGTCAGAGGGTGGGGAAGGCGGGGCCGCTCCCCAAAGCCCCACTGGTAACTCTGCCAATCATCGAAGAGCCTTTCTCGAGGGTCGCTGTGGATCTTATTGGACCTCTGTCCACTCCCAGCCACTCCGGGAAATGCTTCATACTCACGGTAGTGGACTATGCCACCCGGTACCCGGAAGCGGTAGCTTTGTCGTCCATTCGGGCCGACAAGGTGGCTACCGCCTTACTGGAGATCTTCTCCAGAGTGGGTTTCCCCCAAGAAATGCTCACCGACCGAGGGACCCAGTTCATGTCGCGGCTGATGGAGTCCCTCTGTAAGCAAATGCAGGTGCAACATCTGGTGGCCAGCCCGTATCACCCACAGACTAATGGCCTGTGTGAGCGGTTCAATGGCACCTTAAAGCAGATGCTTAAGATCTTGGTCGACTCCCACGGGAGAGACTGGGAGCGTTACCTCCCACACCTCCTATTTGCTTACCGGGAGGTTCCGCAGGCCTCAACGGGGTTCTCCCCCTTTGAGCTCCTGTACGGGCGACGGGTACGGGGCCCCCTGGCTCTGGTGAAGGAAGCATGGGAAGGGGATTTGGCCACCCCCGAGGTGTCGGTCATCGAGTATGTCGTGCGCCACCGGGACAGGATGATGGCCTTGGCAAAGCTGGTGCAGGACAATATGGCCCAGGCCCAGGCCGACCAGAAGCGGTGGTACGACCAGAATGCTTGTGAGAGGACCTACCAGGTGGGTCAAAAGGTGTGGGTACTGGTCCCCGTACCACAGAACAAGCTTCAGGCAGCCTGGGAAGGTCCCTACTTCGTGCACCAGAAACTCAATGCCGTCACCTATCTGGTCACCCTGGATCACGCCCGTGGAAGGAGGAAGGCCTTCCACGTGAACATGATGAAGGCTCATCATGAGCGGGAAGCGACTGCCCACCCAGTGTGCAACCTTCCCGAGGAAGGAGAGGTAGAAACCCTCCTGGATCTGCTCACCCAAGCCAAGGCGGGTGGGTCCATCGAGGATGTGGGGGTTGGCCACCAGCTCACGGAGGACCAACGGTCCCAGCTGGGGACCACCCTGCACCCCTTCCGGGGGCTGTTCAGCAGCCTGCCCGGAAGGACTGAGATGGCTGTCCACGACGTGGACACTGGCGATCACCCGCCGATCCGGCGTTCAGCATATCGGGTCTCTTTCGAGGTGCAGGGAAACATGCGCCAAGAGATAGACGAGATGCTGAAGCTGGGGGTGATCCAGGCATCCAGCAGCGCGTGGGCCTCGCCTGTAGTCCTCGTACCAAAGAAGGACCGAACTACACGGTTCTGCGTGGACTACCGGGGGCTCAACGCTGTAACGGCCACCGATGCGTTCCCCATACCACGCATCGATGACCTGCTCGATCGGATGGCCGGGGCTAAGTACCTGACCATCATGGATCTGAGCCGGGGGTACTGGCAGATTCCTCTGACCCCCGCGGCAAGGGAACGCTCTGCCTTTATCACCCCTTTTGGACTGTACGAGTCCACAGTGATGCCATTCGGCATGAAGAATGCCCCTGCCACTTTTCAGCGGATGGTCAATACGCTGCTTGAGGGACTTGAAGGGTACGCGGCTGCGTACTTGGACGATATTGCAGTCTTCAGTCCCACTTGGGAGGATCACCTAGAGCACCTGCGGCAGGTGCTCGGTCGGATCCACCGGGCAGGCTTGACCATCAAGCCGGAAAAGTGCCAGCTGGGCATGAGTGAGGTCCTCTACCTGGGTCACCGGGTAGGCGGGGGGGTTCTGAAGCCAGAACCGGGGAAAGTGGATGCCATCGCATCCTGGCCCACTCCTAGGACCAAAAAGCAGGTGATGTCCTTCTTGGGGACCGCCGGGTACTATAGGAGGTTCGTCCCACACTATAGCACCCTGGCCAAGCCCCTGACGGACCTCACCAAGAAGAAGCTGCCCGTCGCAGTCGACTGGACAGTCGCCTGCGAGACAGCTTTCGGGGCACTCAAGGCCGCCCTAAGTAGCTCCCCTGTACTGCAAGCTGCCGACTTCGACCGGCCGTTTGTGGTACAGACCGACGCCAGTGACTTTGGCCTCGGTGCTGTGCTAAGTCAGGTCAACACGACAGGCCAGGAACATCCTGTCTTGTACCTGAGCAGGAAGCTACTGCCCCGGGAGGTGGCTTACTCCACGGTGGAAAAAGAATGCCTGGCAATTGTATGGGCCCTGCAGCGTCTGCAGCCCTACTTGTACGGGAGCCATTTCACCGTGGAGACGGACCACAACCCCCTCAGCTGGTTACACACGGTCTCTGGGTCGAATGGCAGGTTGCTACGCAGGAGCCTCGCTCTCCAGCAGTACCACTTCTCCATTCGCCACAGAAGAGGCCGTGACCACGGTAACGCTGACGGGTTATCCCGGCAAGGGGAGGGTGCAGAAGGACGCACGGGGGAACACAGGAATGTGCTACCCCCTCGCGCCCTCGTATAGGGGGAGGTGTGATGAACCTGTAGCCGCCATCTTGGTAATGATAAATCATATCCAGGGATGGCCACACTTCAGCAGCCCCCACCCTTGGGACCTTCTGTTAAAACGTCAACTAGATAGTTTCCCCCCATCCAGGCTCCTGTAAGATAAGAAGCCTACTTAACACTTGAATGCTAGGAGCTTCAAAGACTTCGAGAGGAAACACAGCCAGCAGGGGGGGGTGCTTCGTCTATCTGTACCTGACCATTTGTCCCATAGGACTAGTTTCTTTGTCTGTCACAAGCATGGAGGCATAAGATATAGAAACATGAATAGTACACGCATGTTGCGTGGGATGGGCCAATAAAAAAATATCACGGCGTCCCGGAGCCATTGCGCACACAAGCCTCCGCGGTAGACGTTTGTACGTGCTCTGGAAGCCAAGATATAGCGCGGAGCCATTCCTGAGGACCGTATGGTATCATAATTGATATCAAAAGGTCGGTTACGGCGGCCCGAATCCATGGGAACCCCTGGGGGTATCATGAGACCATCCCAGAAGAAGTTATTGGGTTCCATAGAATTTGGGCTTCTGATCGAAGTTAGACCTGAGGGTGGAGACTGAGCCAGCTGACCTCACCAGCAGTGGGCGGGACGGGGCAGGTAAGATAGCAGGACAGACAAGAGACAAGTCAGTTTTTGACCCAAGAGTGGTGTGCTGAACATCTGAGCACCAGCTGAGGCCACCAAGGGGAGGAGCAGTTTGACCATGCGGTGGTAGGCCTCAGCCTGTAACAAAGAACCGTGCCTGCGACCGCAGAATCCTCTCCCTGCGTCACAAGAAAATCAAGAAACCGGTAACTGATATGCTGTGGTGATTCTGTGTGTTGTATTCCATTGTTGTATAGTTTAGCCTGACCTTATACCTGTGTATATTTAGTTGTATATCGTGTATCTAGTGTATTATTATAATCAATTACCTCAAGTAATTGTGGGCCTGCCTTTTATTCTGCATAACGAACGCACGTCCGTGTGAGCTCGGCTCAAGCCAAAAACGCTACCCAGGGTTGGTTCCTGACCCGATATAGGCCCATTCACGGACTGGGCGTATATCTAAAATAGGGACTGGTGGCAGCATACCAACTGGGGATTGGGGAAGGCTGGTAGTGACGGTCGGAGGTTCAGATATATATATTCCTGGCGCGGCCAAGGAAGATATATATACCGCCCTCACTACAGAGGGCCCCGATACCCAGTAGGTTACAGGACAGTCTCCCTGGCGACCGCTTATCCTAGGTGCAGTTCCTTGACTGACCTGAGGCTAAGAGGGCGCTAGCGAGTTGTGCTGTGTAGTGACGTTACGGTTTAGTGACGTTGAAGGGATAACACACTACCGTGTTCCCTGCGCTGGTTGCAGCTTCCTGGCACTACTTTCTCTAGGTGCAGTACCTTGACTGACCTGAGAGGTAAGGGGGCGCCAGAGAGCTGCACCCACCGGCCGGCTTTCATCACACCCTCCAATGTATTCCCCTGGAGTTTTGTAATTAACTTATGTTGCAGATACTGCCTGTGAGCGGCGCCATCACGGGCCGCTCACAGGCATCACGTGACCCCCGGCTGCAGCCGGCGATGACATCCGCTGATGTCATGACAAGTGCTGGCAGCAGCCGGGGGTCTCTGTCTTCTGCGTTCCATGGTGGATGCCAGGCTGTGGGCGGGGTAACCCCGCCCACAACCCAGCAGCCACCACGGGGACCCCAGCACTGAGTCACACCTCACTTGTCGTGACATCAGCCGGGAGTCACGTGATGCCTGTGAGCGGCCACCGATAGCGTCACTCACAGGCAGTATCTGCAACGTAAGCTAATTACAAAAATCCTTAGGGGCCCTGGGGGGGGGGGGGGGGAATATCTAAAGTACTGGACAACTTCTTTAATGACGACCATTTAGAAAGTTGCCTAACTTTGCATTTAGGAAGCAAATAAAAATAAAATCAGAGTGAAGTGTACATGGCACTTCACTGCCATAAGAAACTCTTGGTAGACCTGAAACCTAACAAGGACCATCCGCCTCCTTTCTGACAGCGCATTTACACAGCCCCATTATCAGGAAATGCGTGTTCCTAGGAACATTTGTTTCTCGATAAAGGGGCAGAATAAACAGGCCACCAATCACCTGACAAACAAGCAAACCGCTCATCTGTTCGGCAGCACATGGTCCTGTGGAAATATGTGCTGCCGAGAACAATGATGCTTTATTTGCACTGGCTCGATGGTTCTGTACTCACCACTAGAGCGGTCGTCCTGAATAAACAGGCTACAAATGACCGCCGATCTGCAAATGTGGGCTATAAGCTGTCCTGCAATGTAAATGAGCCTGTAGAGCAAACTGCAACACTTCCTAAATACACTTTAAGGATTTGCTCACAAGACAACTGGGCAAACCCTGGCTTACACATCCATAACAGGTCAGAATGGGATCATCTGTTTACCAGGTGCATGTAGTGCTACAAACTCCTTAAGATGAATGGGAAGGACATGTGTCTGCTCTGTAACTATACAGGTCCGTGTAAGACACGCATACATAGCACTGAGCCCAGACCGGAGGACGCTACACGCTACTGCGCCTCCCGCCAGCGCTGCCTCTCCTCTCCCGGATTAATAACCCCGCGCATGCGCGATACAGAGCACAGCTAGGCGAGAACGGGCCCCTCTAGTGCGGGAGCGAGCGCGCATGATGGGAGCAGTGTGGGAGAATGCTGCTCTCTGATTGGCCCGCTCGTGTTCCTGCTCTTTTCGGATTGGTTGTCTATGTCGCGCCAGTTCGATTGCTGAGTTCTGTGTCCTGTCCGGGTTTTGGCGCCAGGATTGTAGCTCCCGTCATTAGCGCAGTACAGGAAGCATGGCCCCGGTGTCCAGAGGAGACGGCCAGCAGCACGGTAACGGGGAGGAGGCGGGGACACAGCACGGCCAGTCACTGATACAGCTGAGACTCGTGTGTGCCAGTCCTGTGTAATGACACTGCAGCACTACTAGTCCCAGCATGTCATATAGTGATGACTTGGTATACAATAAATGGCACTGTTCAGCCTGTGGTGTGGGCCCAGACCCGGCATGTTACTATAGTGACGGTGGGAGCCCCCTGTAATGTCTGTCAGGAGACTTCTCCAAGAGGATATTAGAGGGGCTCTCCACTGAGGCACCCCTTCTGAATCCTTGCTGTCGCCCCAGTGAAATAATAGCACTTCTGCTGCCTCCTGGGTCTTGGGTGATATTATGTCACACGATCCCTGCGGCCAATCAGTGCTGGCTTCTCTCTCCTTTCCTATGGACCTAATTGACACCCGGAGGACGTGAGCGCTGCGGCTGGTCTCTCGCTTCCCCTGGATGAGAGTGAAGGCAGCTCTGATTGGCTGCAGGGATCACGTGACGTAACAGTATCACCCTAGACCTGGGAGCCAGTGCCAACACTGCTGGAACAGCGCTGCAATCAGAGGGGAGTATAAGTGGTACTATTTCATTGGGGGGGAAACAAGGACTCAGAAAAGTTGTCTGAGTAGTGGGGACCCCCTTTAATCTGCCGGGCATCATAGTCCCCCTGACAGAGAGGAGGGCAGGCCTGGTGGTTCATCAGTCCTGCTGTGCCTCCATTAAAGGGCATTAGTGCTCAGTGGCATAACTAGAGTACGCTGGGCCTTGGTACAAAAATTGGACTTTGGCCCCCACCTGGATGTTGGTCAGATGCATGGTCTCTTATAGCATTCTCGATCCCATAAAGATACATATAATAAGTGTTTGCCCCCTATTTAATAATGTCCTCCCACCTAACCCCTTTATGTAATAATGTCCACCATCATGTGTCCCTTCCTGGTATAATGTTCCCCGTTCCAGGCCCCTTTCAGTAATATTGTCTTCTGTTCTACCTCTCTTCTCCAACACATTTAAAAAGAACAAAAAAAAAAGAAAGCACAATTCTTCTTACCTTTCCACTGTCCCACAATGTACAGCTTCCTATTCTATAGCAGAGGCTGAGAAAGGAGAACCACCGAATGATAGGTCCAATCCAATGGAATAATTCAAGTAAAAAGCCTTTATTAATAATATGGTTGAAGTGGTACTACATGCACAAGGAAAGCCGCACTGTAGTGACCAGACAAAATTGTATACAATATCAATACAATACAATGTGTACTAGACTCAAAATCATGCTAATAAACAGCAGAGGCAGGTATATGTAAAACTGATCATCAGCATATTCATGGTAACAACATAAACCAACAGACAGTCTAAGACAGGGTATCGCATGAGTGGCCAAATCATATATGTAGATATTATGGAGGAGGAAGATCATGTACTCCATATAATTGCCCACACATGTGCCCCATATCTATTCATATAGTAGTCATGGATTAAACAAATGTTGACTCAACATAGAGAAGTATGAAATCAAGTACCTGCACACTAGTCCAGTAGTATGAATGGCACCACGCGGCGTAACCCCGACGCGCATTTCGTACACACGTCCTTCATCACCCCCTGACGATACCCTGTCTTAGACTGTCTGTTGGTTTATGTTGTTACCATGAATATGCTGATGATCAGTTTTACATATACCTGCCTCTGCTGTTTATTAGCATGATTTTGAGTCTAGTACACATTGTATTGTATTGATATTGTATACAATTTTGTCTGGTCACTACAGTGCGGCTTTCCTTGTGCATGTAGTGCCACTTCAACCATATTATTAATAAAGTTTTTTTACTTGAATTATTCCATTGGATTGGACCTATCATTCGGTGGTTCTCCTTTCTCATGTGTCTTACCGAATGGTCAGCCATTCTCTACTGGTCCATATAATAAGCACACGATCGATAGGCCTATGGATCTGCGGGTCTGAATATGGTCATATACTTGTGCTGTTATATTCAGTGTTGTGTGTATCTTATAGCAGAGGCTGGCAGCTGAGTTCGCTGTGCCCGCCATAGGTGGCGCAAGATGTTACTGCCAGCCTCTGATTGGCCAGTGGCTTGTATTGTGGTGCAGGGAGCCGGCAGGTTTCTGCGCCTCAATATATTTCAGCTGAATGTGTGTCATTCCTGTGGTGCACATCCAGCTGAAATAGGCGCTTGCATCGGCAGCCCCACCTCCCCCCATACACAGGCGGTGTTGCAGAGGATCATTACGCCCCTTCTCTTCCTTACATGAATGCTGCTCACACCACATATACAGGAATCAGCCAGGCTGCACGCCTGCAGTAGGGTGCGCTATTCTCTGACGCTCTCTAGCCAGGACTGTATCCGGAGACTAGGCTAGCCCAGCACTGCCCCCAGCCAGCTTCTCCCTGTACCCCTTTACTTCACTGATAGACCTCTCCTTATGTACACATGTGGCAGATACCTGTCAGTCACCTTGAGCAGTGCGGGGAGAAACCGGCTGGTGGTGGCTCTGGGTGATTAACATGTTTCATGCCATGTGTGTGTAAGGAGATACCTGTCAGTCAATTAGAGCGGAATAGGGAGAAGCCGGCTGCGGGCAGTGACATATTAGCCTCGCCCTCTGTTATGGTGCTGGCCAGAGCTTCTAACTAAAACTCCAAAAATGTTTTTTTTACAAAAAGATACCCTTGCGCAATTGTGCATCTTGCTCTGATTAATACTGCTTATCGTTTGTGTTAAGTTTCAGGTTCCCTTTAAAGGGATTGTTCAGCTAGAAAAAAAAGAGGTCAGATAAACAACTTACTAATAGAGATGAGCGAACCCAAACTGTAAGGCTATGTGCCCACGTAGCAGATTTGATGCAGAGCGTTTTTGCCTCTCTCTGGCAGAAAAAAACGCATGCAGATTTGCATGCGTTTTTTCAAGCAGTTTTCCAAGCGATTTTGAGCATCACTTGGAAAAGTACTTGACAAGTTGGTCACACAATATAAATCCATGCAACCGGCATGGATTTATAATGTGTGAACAACTGATGCTTTAAATGCAGCATCTATAGTAAAAAAAAGAAAAGAGAATTAAAACATTAAAAATAAAAAAAAAACCTCTACACTCACCTCTCCGGTCTCCTCCAGTCTGCTCCCGGCCGCGTCCTCTTTCTTCGGCGTGCCGCAGTGTACTGTCAGGACCTGCGGTGACCATCACCTGACCGCCAACGTCAGCGGTCGCGTGACCATCAGGTGACTAAATGACGTCACCGCAGGTCCTGACAGTACACCGCGGGACGCCAAGGAGAGAGAACGTGGCCGGGAGCAGATCGGGGCCGCCGGAGAGGTGAAATTACATGTTTTGTTTATTTTTAACTTTTTTATTTCTGTTTTTCACCGCGTGCTAGCCGAGATGAAGAGGAGTTGTAGTCTCCTCTTCATCCCGGGTACCACACGCACCGCGATTACGCTGCAAATTCACGGCCATTGAATTTAATTGAAACGCAGAAAATCCACATATACCTGCGGATTTGCTGCGCTTCAATGTTCCTCAATGGCCGAGAATTTGCAGCGTAATCACGGTAGAAATGGTCATGCTGCGTTTTGCAACGCAATGCGAATTCGGCGCGCAAATTAGCGCATCATGTGCACAGCACATCTGAATTCACATTGCTTTGCATGGCAGACTGTTTTACAAGCGTTTTCGCAGCCGTAAAAACGCTACGTGGACACATGGCCTAAAGGTTGGGGTTCGTACTGGACACCTAGTGTCCGTTGCTGAACTCTGAAAATGGACCTCTCCTGGAATCACAGTTTGGGGAGCGAGAGGGAGGGAAAGAGAGTTTCCAGCTCCAAAGTTCGGGGCCCCATTGATTTCTATGGGGTTCTGGTTTAAGTTCAGGTACATTACTGATACCCGAACCGAACTTTGGACTTCCATGGGTCCGCTTAGCCCTACTTAATAATATTCTTCAATTCCCAGGAGTCCTGATGTCTAGATTTCTGTTGCATCCCAGCAGCTCCAAGTCCTGCAGGGTGAGTTTCCTTGTGGTGTTATGTGATCACTGATATGTGAAGGGGGCTATCTTGACTGCTTATTTCAGCAAAAGCCAGACTTCTTCATCACCTACTGAAATAAGCAGTTAGCCAGCCCCCTTTTACATACGGCCTAATCACATGCCAGCACAGAGGGCTCTCTCCTGCACTAAGCACAAGCCCATATTTGACCGTCTGGGAAACCTTTATTCATTTTAAACACATTTCAAGTTTTTTTTTGTAAAGAAAATTCCAATTGTATTCACTAAATCAGTAGTGGCTGTAAGCACCTCTGCAAAGTAATCTGCTCCAGGAATAGCTTATTCCTATATTGCATACCATACTAGGCACAGGTCTATACTTTTCTTAGCGGCTGTGCCAGGCATTGCAGCTGCACTTGAAGGGACAAACCTGTAGTAAACTATTATACCAGACACAGTTGTTAGTAAAAGTACAGAGCTGTGCCACCCCTTTAAAAAGCTGATCTGTGGGAGTGGTGATGCCCACTGATTTAACATTGATGACTTATCATGTCTGCTTATTTTAAAGTGTGAATAGTCACTGTACTTTTTGGTATCGTAGTGTGTATCTCTGAATATCAACCAAGAAAAGCTAAGGAGAGAATTGTCTCAGGAGATTAGAAAAAAATTATAGACCAACACGTTAAAAGGACTTTACCAGCACAGAATGATTGTTTAAACAAAGTCACGCTGCTCGGCACTTCATGGCACGGCCAGTCATTTGCATACACCTTCACCCTGCTTGTTGTCCCTCTACAACCACAGCCTCATTTCTTTGATTGACATCTCTGGCTTCATAGAGCCAGAAAAGGGAGGAGATAGATGGAAAACAAGCAGGTGGAAAGGTGTGTTTAAATGTTTGGCCGCGCCGTGAAGCACCGAGCGCCCGTACTTGGTTTGAACAGTTATTCTGTGGTGACAGTCCTTTTAACCCCTTTACAACCTATGACGTATAGGTACGTCATGTGTCGCTTCCCTCCCTTTGATGCGGGCTCCGGCTCTGAGCCCACATCTTTTCAGGCACATTAAAATCAGCTGTCATGTGCCCATAATCCACTCACGGCTATTAACATGTTAAATGCCACTGTCAATGACAGCTAGATTTAACATGAGTGCGCTGGAAACCCGTCACAAACCACGCCCATTGGCGCCTCTGTCACATGATCGTGGGGCACCAATAGGTTGGCATGATAATCGGGAGTTTGCATGAAAATGTCATTGCAGATCTGCTATGAGCGCCCACTTGTGGCTGGCATTCATAGCAGATGATCATTTCTGCTACAGGTAGCAGGGCTTTGGCAATGGTAAGCCAAACCTCTGACTCCGACTCCACAGCCCTGGTAGGAGAAGCTTCACTACTGAGCGTGTACGTAAAGTGCTGCACAGATTCATCTCCGCTAAAAGCCGAGATGCTTAGACCAGGAACATAACAGACATTTATAGGACATTTCATAACTTTCCCAAATTCTTATGAAAACATTTACAGCAAATCCTGCACCCAATTTATTATATATTTTAGGAGTCGGTCCATTTTATATCGATTCTACCAAAATGGATTCCGACTCCACAGCCCTGACAGATAGCACAAGTGATCGGAAGATCGCAGCATCAAATCTCCTTAAAAAGTAAAAGAAAAGGTTTTAAAAAAAATAAAAATAAAAGTTCAAATCACCCCCTTTTGCCCCATTCAAAATAAAAACAAACAAAAAAAAATGCACATATTGCTGCGTTTAGAAATGCCCAATCTATAAAAATATACAAATAATTAATCCGGTCGGTAAATGGTGTAACGAGAAAAATCAAAACGCCAGAATTGCGTTTTTTTTGGTTGCCACAGCATTGCAATAACAGGAGAGGAAAACATTGTATCTACCCCAAATTGGCATCAATAAAGATGACAGCTCAGTGTGCAAAATATAAGCCATCATCCAGTTCCAGATCCCGAAATATGGAGGCGCTACGGGTTTAGGAAAATGATGCCATTATTTTTTTTCAAAAAATTTGATTTTTTTTTTGCAATTTCACCACACTGCAAGTTATGGCTCGGGGAAGAAGGGGAATAAAAAACAAAAATGCAAAAACAGAAAATCTCAAATTCCTGAAGGAGTTAAAGGTAAGGACTATAAGACCATCTTCTCCAAACAGCTTGATGTTCCTGTTACTACAGTTGCTCATATTATATACAAGTTTAAAGTCTTTCGGACTGCAGCCAACCTCCCTAGACGTGGCCGCAAGAGGAAAATGAATGACAAATTGAAGAGACGGATAATATGAATGGTAACTAAAGACCCCAGAACAACTTCCAAATACATTAGAAGTGAACTCCAAGGTCGAGGTACCTTAGTGTCAGATCGCACCATCCATTCTGTCGCTGTCTTGGCAAAAGTGGACTTCATGGAAGAAGACCGAGGATAAAGCTTGTTAATGCAAATCATAAAAAAGAGAGACTGGAATTTGCCAAAATGCATAGTGATAAGCTACATTATTATAGACAGATGAGACAAAACTGGAGCTTTATGGCAAGTCACACCAGCTTTATGTTCACAAATACAAAAAATGAAAGCGCTCTCCCTACATAGAATATTATCAGTAACAGTTGTCATCTATCTCAGTATTGTAACAATCGGTCTTCCCTGATTTCAGATTTTTACCCATGAATTGAGAATGGATGATCAGCCCTGGCGGCGAAAAAAAAGCAGATTTCTCTGATAAGATAGTTTATGAAATTGTTTATTTTCACGTGTATCATTGATTTATGGAATAAAAATTAAAATGGTTACTCTTTAACGGCATCATGCCGCAAAATAACAATATTTACCTGGCAGTGTGGTGGGTATGATTACTACCTGATCACAATCCCGACGAAGTGAGCTGCTGCAGGGAGAATATAATTTAAAGCGAACCTGTCATCAGGATTGTGCTAAGTAAACTACATGCTGTGTCAGGTGGGCAACATTACACTGATTAAAATGATACCTGTGTTGATAAAATCTGTCCTGTGGTTGTTTAATCTTTATTTGCAGTTTGGACATAATGATATGCTCGTGCTTCGGGGTGGCCTGTGGGCCGGGCTTTACTAGGTGCTCTAGCATTATCTTCATCATTGTGGCTTATATGACAAGTAACTGTCGCTTGTCGATAGATGTTACTGCGCATGCGCCGGTGGCATTTTGTTGGAGCAAAAAAATAATAATTTGGCAGCGGCGCGTGTGCAGTAGCATCTATCGGCAAGCAATAGATGCTAGATGCTTCTGCTCATGCGCGGATGCCA
The DNA here is from genome assembly GCF_046119375.1 of Phyllobates terribilis. Lineage (NCBI taxonomy): Eukaryota > Metazoa > Chordata > Amphibia > Anura > Dendrobatidae > Phyllobates > Phyllobates terribilis. The sequence continues at coordinate 793,363,088 of NW_027362762.1, read as the reverse complement.
GCGCCATTTTGCTGGAGTTAAGTTTTTTTTTTTTAAAAAGACCACAATATGAAATGCGCAGGCGCAGTATTTAAAATAAGAGACAGATCACTGAAGGATCAGTCACCTGTCATATAAGCCCATAAGCATGAATATGAGAACAGAGCACCAAGAAAAGCCCGACCCACAGGCCGCCCCGGAGCACGAGCATATCATTATTTCCACACTGCAATCAAAGATTACACAAGAACCACAGGACTGATTTCATCAACACGGGTATCATTTTAATCAGTGTAACGGTGCCAACCTGACACTGCCTGTAGTTTACTTAGCAAAATCCTGATGAAAGGTTTGCTTTAATTTTCTCCATGCGGTCAGCAAGTTAGACACCAGCATATGTTTAGACTGGTATTTATTTATCTGCAGATTATTAACACTATGGCTGCAAGTAAAAATTGTTTTTTTTATTTTTTATGACATGTTCCCTTTAAATGTAATGTTGATTTATATATGGGTTGTTTGAAGACAGCATTAGGAACTAATAACTATTGAACTGTCGTCAGGTGCCTTACATATTGCTGTGTGAAGCTTCATGATAAAATTACTGTACATGAAATTGATCTCTGCTTCCCATTTTTTGATATTTTGTTAGGCTGGACTCAGACAGGTGTATTTCAAAATCTGTATACGGATGTCCAGACACTGGCCATTGGTCACCCTACCTGAATTTACAGACTCATAAGGACATATGAGACTGTAAGTTAGGACTGGAAGACCCGTGGTCAGTCCTGGCATTGCCATCTGTATACGGGCCATGAGCCCGGCCTAAGGATTCGTAATACAATTGATATTTGTAGACTGTGAGCCCTCGCCGGCAGGGTCCTCTCTCCTCCTGTACCAGTCGCTGACTCGTTTTGTTAAGATTATGTAACTGTTTTTGCTATGTATATCCCTATCACATGTAAAGTGCCATGGAATAAATGGCGCTATAATAATAAGAAAATAATAATAATATTTGACCTCTTCTGTCCTCCAACCTAAACTAATACTTGGTATTCCTGGTGTGCAAACAAATGTACTGACGTTCTCAGTCATCCATGTTTGGGTTCACTTTCTGTTTGTAAAATTGGGAAATAACAGTCACACACTTAGACCATTATAAAGTGCAACAATCCCTAGATCATTGCACTTTATAATGGTAATACATACTTGATAAATGAAGCCTACGTTGTATTCACCATTATGCAGTCTAAAATGTGTCAAAAAGTGGTGCAGAGATCTGGATACATGTGAGATAATAGAAAGCACTGTCTGGTGCCATGTTTCTCCCGGATTACTAGAGTGACTGGCAGTGCCGTTATACAGGAGGCATATACAATCTCCAAGCGAATGTTCTGACATCAGGCTGTACCAGTGTTGGGTCCGTGCCTGTTATATAACTATCTATATAACTACATTTCTTATAATTTTGTTGTCAGATATGGCAGACTCTGGCAGTTTTGCAGCATCCCGTTCTCGTCGAGAAAAGACTGAAAAAAAGGGCCGTAAGGAAGCCTTAGAAAAACTGAGAAAAGCAAAATGTGGTGAAAAAGTGAAATATGAGGTAAGCTGTTGTAGTTGTAGACTATTTCTGACTTCATTATGCTGCTGTCAGAGTTGTCCTTGATGACAAGGCAGCAGAAGCAATCCATGGATTTCTGATTGTATAAACCAGACCCAGAATATAGAAACCTATTAGAATAAACCAGAAACATTTAGAAAATCAAAGTACGACATGGCTGGATGACTTCACAGATGTCATCAATGTTTTTTGTTAAGGCTCCATCCCTTACACAATAGACTAACGCAGTCAGCCAAGCTGAATTCACATGTGAGAAGGGAGTAAGGAGAGAGCAATAATATTTTGTGCCCATTCTTCCCTATGAACACGTGTGATTTATGGATTGAATTTCCTCTAGTTTAGGTGTTACGGTGATTTTCCAGCCGTATGTCATTACTGTCTTTTTGTATTTTTTTTCACATCAACATTCCAAATTATGGAGAAATACTCTAAGGCCACGGCCCTACTATCAGTATTCGGTCAGTATTTTTTTTTCTCAGGAGTGGATGATAAATGCGGAATTGGTGACTTGTTTCTATTCTACCTTTTCTCTGATTGTTCCTCACCTGGTTTTTGCTCCCACTTATGAGAAAAAATACTGACTAAATACTAATAGTGGGGCCATGGCCTAAGCAAGTAAATAGCAGGACTTACTTGTAAGATTTGTCTGACCAGGCCATTTTTCACCAGTTCCTGACCAGGCACATTTTCTGGTTTTATTGTTCATGCGCTTTTAACTGCTCTAAAACATGTTCTCATGTTCAAATAATGTTTGCCTAATTTTTTTTCATGATACATGGGGTTTAATTGATACCATATTGTCTTTTTTTTTTATTTGCTGATATCTGGGGAAATGTAAAGAAAAATAGGAAATTCCTATTTTTTAATTGTGTACCCCTTTATGTAGAAATTATGTTTTATAAATTGGACATTTGCTTTCCCTATGGGGGCGGGCAATTAGGATTGGCTGTGTCTGTTATATTATTTTATACATTAATTATACAACCCCTGGCAAAAATTATGGAATCACCGGGCTCGGAGGATGTTCATTCAGTTGTTTAATGTTTTTGAAAAAAAGCAGATCACAGACATGGCACAAAACTAAAGTCATTTCAAATGGCAACTTTATGGCTTTAAGGAACACCAAAAGAAATCCAGATTAAAAATGTGGTACTCAGTAAGGGTAATTTTTTTCAGACCAAGCAGAGGGAAAAAATGATGGAATCACTCAATTCTGAGGAAAAAATGATGGAATCATGAAAAACAAACACACAAAAGAGCACTCCAATACATAACTAGTATTTTGTTGCACCACCTCTGGCTTTAATAACAGCTTGCAGTCTCTGAGGCATGGACTTAATGAGTGACAAACAGTACTCTTCATCAATCTGGCTCCAACTTTCTCTGATTGCTGTTGCCAGATAAGCTTTGCAGGCTGGAGCCTTGTCATGGACCATTTTCTTCAACTTCCACCAAAGATTTTCAATTGAATTGAGATCCGGACTATTTGCAGGCCATGACATTGACCTTATGTGTCTTCTTTCAAGGAATGTTTTTACTCTATGGCAGGATGCATTATCATCTTGAAAAATGATGTCATCCATCCCCAAACATCCTTTCAATTGATGGGATAAGAAAACTGAGTTTGATAATCCTCTCCTTTGTTTCAATTAACATCTCTCGTGTTGGAGCCATGATTCATGTCAGTCCACTTGGTGGAACAGCTCTCCAAGGTGTGATCACTCCTTTTTAGATGCAGACTAACGAGCAGATCTAATTTGATGCAGGTGTTAGTTTTGGAAATTAAAATTTACAGGGTGATTCCATAATTTTTTCCCTCTGCTTGGTCTTACCCTTACAACATTTTTTTTTCTTGATTTCTTTTAGTGTTTCTTAAAGCCCTAAAGTTGCCATTTGAAATGACTTTAGTTTTGTGCCATGTCTGTGATCTGCTTTTTTTCAACAACATTAAACAACTGAATGAACATCCTCCGAGCCCGGTGATTCCATAACTTTTGCCAGGGGTTGTATATATTATTTTTGTTTATTTCCCCTGTAACTGAGACTGGAATATTAGCCCCAGTTACAGGTGAAATTTAGCTTCCTGCATTCATAGCAGAGCTGACAGGGCCTCTTAGAACACAGCAGCTGTTGCTCCCTTTTTCACCTAGCAATCACATGATCACTGTGTTCAGAGGAGGAAGCAATCTCAGTGCTACCTAATTTGTATACAGAATGCTTGTTCAACTTTTGTGTACTGTTATCAGGAAGGCATAAATGGTAATAAATTATGGCTGCCTTCTCTTTGAGGAGTCTGACTGTGTCTGACAACCAGCTCTCTACCCCCACAACTGCATGAATTCCTGCAAGATGTTTACAGAATATAGTGTAAACCTCCCGAATGTTATTAGTCTATGGGGAGTCCAGAAGTAGATAACGTTTATTATGTCAGAGATTAATATAAAATTAATGTCAGTATTTTTGGGAGGGAGATTTGTTAGTTTGATGACTAGAATATCACTACATGTTGCACAATTCTTGTCATCAAAAGTGACTGAGTTCCACATGGAAGCACTGGATTCTTATGTACATGGAGTTTAAGGCCCATATGTATGATCATCTCTGTGTATATGGTTAACATTTACCTGTTTTGCTGTGAGGTGGAAGATATGACAAGTATTTATGAAGAGGTGGACGAGGAGTCTTACTCAAAGATAGTTCGTGAACGCCAAGATGATGACTGGATAGTGGATGATGGTAAGCCAGCTCTGCTTTAAATTTGCTATTGTGTTGCATGTCCGCTAGTTTGATATAGTACTGATTGAGAAGGTTACCTTCTGATTGAAGTCTAATGCTCACCCAGCTTGGCCTGGTTACTGATTTTGTTTCCACAGTTGTACCCTAAGCATTCTTATTTACTTACAGATCTCTCAATACCATAGGTGAAGTTCATAGCAAGAACCTGGGCTACAAATTTTGGTTTGGGCTGTCCACAAATTTGGCAGTGGCAGTCCAAAGGAAAACTCCTCTTGTGTCCCCAGGTGCAGTTTGTTTTTAAAACAGAAAAACTGCGCTTGACTCACTCTCCCTGGGTCCAACTTTGAGTCTCCGCCGCTGATCCTGGTGTCTACTATGGTCTGCAATGCTGACATCATGTCGACAGCACTGCAGCCAATCGCTGAGCTCCGTGGCATATGCGGTCTACTTGGGCAGGGTTGCTCACCTCAATGGCTACAGTGCTGTTGATAGTAACAGACACCAGGAGCAGCAGCGGAGACTTGGTGATTGTTTAAAATGAAAGCACCACTCCAGCGTTTTGTTGTTTTTTATTTCAGTGCTGGAGTGGTTCTTCTAATTTAAGGTCCCTGACCCTAGTTTTATACTTACCTGCTGCTGTCATCTTCTATTGCAGCCGCTCCGATTGGTCTCCAGGAGTTTGTGACCTGCTGTATTGCTCCAGTGTTTGCTTGGCGAGCCGGAGGTCACTTTTCAATGCAAGTCTATGAGAGCCATGTTGTGGCCTTGTTCTGACTCTCTCATTGACTAGCATTGAGAGCTTGTGAAGTAGCTTCTGACTTCCGGCCACTCAGAAGTTGGGTCACAAGATAGCACCGAAAAATGGTGAAGATGGTGCCGGATGGCTATAGGACTAGGGTCGGGGACCTTAAATTAGAAGCAGCACTCCAGCACTGAAGAAAACAAAAAACGCTGGAGTGGTACTTTAATTAGTAGCTCCACAAAGCCTCCGTGTTACCAGACCATCCCATCATCACACTACCTTTTCATGTCCTAAAGAAATGTGCTCCTTCCCTTTAGTATATGAAAAAGCATGTGTGGCTCCTCTGCGTGATCGCGCTGCTCTCAGCCTGCTCATTTTAGACAACAGGGGTGGGAATTAACAGCACATCACTTACAGGAAATTGGTGAGCAGTGGGCATGGCCCCGAGGATATCACAATGCACCATGGGAAGGTGTGTGTGGGGGGCAAGTACTGCCAGTTTAACACCAGCTGGCTTCCAGGCTGCGCCCACATTCACCCGCAATGTAGATGTGTGTAATCTACCAAGCAGAGACACTAGGAGGCAGAGCAGAGGTAATAAGCATATGGTTGCAGAGAAAAATATTGAAACTTAAGCAATACTTGAGAACAAGTGAGTCTGCAACCTTATTTTAACTTTTATTGAAAACTTAATTATCTATGGTGTCTACTCTGGTTTACAGATGGGGCAGGTTATGTGGAAGATGGAAGAGAAATTTTTGATGATGACCTGGCTGAAGATGTGCATACTGACAAAGGTATATGATGGTTTTTTATACACATTTAATCCTTTTGTGTGACCACGGCCTTCTAATTCCGCAGCGTCCACAACAAAATTTTCACCTTTCTGCAATTGCTATACTTATGTAACATTGTGAAGGGGCTGTCCAACAAATAAATATCACATTTCTGAATGAATTTAATTAAAAAAAATTTTTGCAGGAAAAAAAGGCAAGGGTGCCGTAAAAGACAAACCTAATGTGAAGAAGTCGTCTGTATCCAAACCAAGCGATATCAAATCAATGTTTATGGCCAGTGCTGGGAAAAAAACTACAGATGTAAGTTACTTCTTTGTATATTCTTTTTCTGTCAAGGTGCAGCTTCTTAACAGTCAGGCCACATGGGGTAAATTGAGGAAATGGCTGTTTTGTGTAACAAGTATTATTTGTGTGTTACCACTTTTCAGATCACTGATGGTCAATCCTACACTGGGCTGCTTCTGTCATTTTGATAAAATCACTGTTCTCTGGTGCAGATCTAGCAGTGCTCTGAATACTGAGCTCTATAACCCTGCCCACACCAGTGATTGCCAGCATTCTGCCCATGTACAGTGTACACAGAGACCCTCCAATCATTGGTGGGGGTGGGATTATACAGAGCTCATGAATATGGAGGACTACCTGTTAAAAACTTTAGTAGTCCACCTGCTGCTAAAACACTGATATTATCAAAACTACAGTAAGCAGCCCAGTAAGCGACACATCACTGTAATCAGGGTCTCAGTCTTTACTTTATTCTGCTCTCAGATTAGGTGGCAAACACCTGGTGACAAATTCTCTTTAAGACTGCCCATTATATGTAATGTTTTGCATCCCCTCCTAAGGCTATGTTCACATTAGGCTTTTTTTCAGTGTTTTTTTTTTCTCCAGCAATACCTGATCTCTTGGCAGGAAAGAAGCTACATCAAAAATGCGTTTTTTGGTGCGTTTTTCAGGATCCCAAAGTTCAACTTTGCTTCAACCACAGAAGCATGAACACAGGTCACCAATGCAAGACATATGTGAAACCATATTAACCAGAATTACAAATGTAACGGGGGAGGTGAATTGTTGAGGAATAGTTTTTCTAAGACACTGGCAGTTCATTGAGTTTGTAGGACTATATTTTCACACTATGGTCTGCCATTGAGTTACTCAGAGATTGTTCAATTTCACACCTCCATGGGCCACAGGTATTGTTCGATCTCACATCTAGCTCAGCCAATGTTTACATTTTACACATCACTAATTTAATTAAACTGTCCTAATCCAAACTGACATCTCAGGTGACCAAGACAAGATGGTAAAATCACAGAAATAAATGAGATTCACATACTGCTGTACTTGCTTTTTTTTCACTAAAAACCTAATGGCTATGTTCACACTAGGCGGTTTTTTTTCTTCACCACTCCTTACTTTCAATGGGTACATGCGCTGTGTCTCTGCTGTATGTTCCCCCTGTCCTGGGTGCATGAGCTGTATGTTCCCCCTGTCCTGGGTGCATGAGCTGTATGTTCCCCCTGTCCTGGGTACATGAGCTGTGTCTCTGCTGTATGTTCCCCCTGTCCTGGGTGCATGCACTGTGTCTCTGCTGTGCGCCCCCCTGTCCTGGGTGCATGAGCTGTATGTTCCCCCTGTCCTGGGTACATGCGCTGTGTCTTTGCTGTATGTTCCCCCTGTCCTGGGTTCATGAGCTGTGTCTTTGCTGTATGTTCCCCCTGTCCTGGGTTCATGAGCTGTGTCTCTGCTGTATGTTCCCCCTGTCCTGGGTGCATGCGCTGTGTCTCTGCTGTATGTTCCCTCTGTCCTGGGTGCATGCGCTGTGTCTCTGCTGTACGCCCCCCTGTGCTGGGTGCATGCGCTGTGTCTCTGCTGTATGTTCCCCCCTGTCCTGGGTGCATGCGCTGTATGTTCCCCCTGTCCTGGGTACATGAGCTGTGTCTCTGCTGTACGCCCCCCTGTGCTGGGTGCATGCGCTGTGTCTCTGCTGTATGTTCCCCCCTGTCCTGGGTGCATGCGCTGTGTCTCTGCTGTACGCCCCCCTGTTCTGGGTGCATGAGCTGTATGTTCCCCCTGTCCTGGGTACATGAGCTGTGTTTCTGCTGTACGCCCCCCTGTCCTGGGTACATGCTCTGTGTTTCTGCTGTACGCCCCCCTGTCCTGGGTACATGCTCTGTGTTTCTGCTGTACGCCCCCCTGTCCTGGGTGAATGCGCTGTGTCTCTGCTGTACGCCCCCCTGTCCTGGGTACGTGCTCTGTGTTTCTGCTGTACGCCCCCCTGTCCTGGGTGCGTGCGCTGTGCGTCTGCTGTGTGTCTGCTGTACGCCCCCCTGTCCTGGGTACGTGCTCTGTGTTTCTGCTGTACGCCCCCCTGTCCTGGGTGAATGCGCTGTGTCTTTGCTGTACGCCCCCCTGTCCTGGGTACATGCTCTGTGTCTCTGCTGTACGCCCCCCTGTCCTGGGTGCGTGCGCTGTGTCTCTGCTGTACGCCCCCCTGTCCTGGGTACGTGCGCTGTGTCTCTGCTGTACGCCCCCCTGTCCTGGGTGCGTGCGCTGTGTCTCTGCTGTACGCCCCCCTGTCCTGGGTGCGTGCGCTGTGTCTCTGCTGTACGCCCCCCTGTCCTGGGTGCGTGCGCTGTGTCTCTGCTGTACGCCCCCCTGTCCTGGGTGCATGCGCTGTGTCTCTGCTGTATGTTCCCCCTGTCCTGGGTGCATACGCTGTGTCTCTGCTGTACGTCCTCCTGTCCTGGGTTCGTGCGCTGTGTCTCTGCTGTACGCCCTCCTGTTCCGGGTACGTGCGCTGTGTCTCTGCTGTACTCCCCTCCCTTCTTGTTCTGGGCACGTGCGCTGTGTCTCTGCTGTAGGGCCCCCTGTCCTGGGTACGTGCGCTGTGTCTCTGCTGTAGGCCTCCCTGTTCTGGGTACGTGCACTGTGTCTCTACTGTATGTTCCCCCTGTCCTGGGTACATGCGATGTGTCTCTGCTGTATGTTCCCCCCTGTCCTGGGTGCATGAGCTGTATGTTCCCCCTGTCCTGGGTACGTGCGCTGTGTCTCTGCTGTAGGCCTCCCTGTCCTGGGTGCATGAGCTGTGTCTCTGCTGTATGTTCCCCCTGTCCTGGGTACATGAGCTGTGTCTCTGCTGTACGCCCCCCTGTCCTGGGTACATGAGCTGTGTCTCTGCTGTATGTTCCCCCTGTCCTGGGTACATGAGCTGTGTCTCTGCTGTACGCCCCCCTGTCCTGGGTACATGAGCTGTGTCTCTGCTGTACGCCCCCCTGTCCTGGGTACATGAGCTGTGTCTCTGCTGTATGTTCCCCCTGTCCTGGGTGCATGCGCTGTGTCTCTGCTGTATGTTCCCCCTGTCCTGGGTACATGAGCTGTGTCTCTGCTGTATGTTCCCCCTGTCCTGGGTGCATGCGCTGTGTCTCTGCTGTACGCCCCCCTGTCCTGGGTGCATGAGCTGTATGTTCCCCCTGTCCTGGGTACATGAGCTGTGTCTCTGCTGTATGCCCCCCTGTCCTGGGTACGTGTGCTGTGTCTATGCTGTACGCCCCCCTGTCCTGGGTACATGCGCTGTGTCTCTGCTGTATGTTCCCCCTGTCCTGGGTGCATGCGCTGTGTCTCTGCTGTACGCCCCCCTGTCCTGGGTGCATGCGCTGTGTCTCTGCTGTACGCCCCCCTGTCCTGGGTACCTGCGCTGTGTCTCTGCTGTACTCCCCCCTGTTCTGGGTACGTGCACTGTGTCTTAACTGTAGGCCCTCCTGTTCCGGGTATGTGCGCTGTGTCTCTGCTGTAGGCCCCCCTGTCCTGGGTGCATGCGCTGTGTCTCTGCTGTACGCCCCCCTGTCCTGGGTGCATGAGCTGTATGTACCCCCTGTCCTGGGTACATGCGCTGTGTCTCTGCTGTATGTTCCCCCTGTCCTGGGTGCATGAGCTGTGTCTCTGCTGTATGTTACCCCTGTCCTGGGTGCATGCGCTGTGTCTCTGCTGTACGCCCCCCTGTCCTGGGTGCATGACCTGTATGTTCCCCCTGTCCTGGGTTCATGAGCTGTGTCTCTGCTGTATGTTCCCCCTGTCCTGGGTGCATGAGCTGTGTCTCTGCTGTATGTTCCCCCTGTCCTGGGTGCATGCGCTGTGTCTCTGCGGTATGTTTCCCCTGTCCTGGGTGCATGCGCTGTGTGTCTGCTGTACGCCCCCCTGTCCTGGGTGCATGCGCTGTTTCTGCTGTACGCCCCCCTGTCCTGGGTGAATGCACTGTGTCTCTGCTGTATGTTCCCCCTGTCCTGGGTGCATGCGCTGTGTCTCTGCGGTATGTTTCCCCTGTCCTGGGTGCATGCGCTGTGTGTCTGCTGTACGCCCCCCTGTCTTGGGTGCATGCGCTGTTTCTGCTGTACGCCCCCCTGTCCTGGGTGAATGCGCTGTGTCTCTGCTGTATGTTCCCCCTGTCCTGGGTGCATGCGCTGTGTCTCTGCTGTACGCCCCCCTGTCTTGGGTGCATGCGCTGTGTCTCTGCTGTACGCCCCCCTGTCCTGGGTGCCTGCGCTGTGTCTCTGCTGTACGCAACCCTGTCCTGGGTACGTGCTCTGTGTCTCTGCTGTACGCCCCCCTGTCCTGGGTGTGTGCGCTGTGTCTCTGCTGTACGCCACCCTGTCCTGGGTGCGTGCGCTGTGTGTCTGCTGTACGCCCCCCTGTCCTGGGCGCGTGCGCTGTGTCTGCTGTACGCCCCCCTGTCCTGGGCGCGTGCGCTGTGTGTCTGCTGTACGCCCCCCTGTCCTGGGTGCATGAGCTGTGTCTCTGCTGTATGTTCCCCCTGTCCTGGGTGCATGCGCTGTGTCTCTGCTGTATGTTCCCCCTGTCCTGGGTTCATGAGCCGTGTCTCTGCTGTATGTTCCCTCTGTCCTGGGTGCATGCGCTGTGTCTCTGCTGTATGTTCCCTCTGTCCTGGGTGCGTGCGCTGTGTGTCTGCTGTACGCCCCCCTGTCCTGGGTGCGTGCGCTGTGTGTCTGCTGTACGCCCCCCTGTCCTGGGTGCGTGCGCTGTGTGTCTGCTGTACGCCCCCCTGTCCTGGGTGCGTGCGCTGTATGCCTGCTGTACGCCCCCCTGTCCTGGGTGCATGAGCTGTGTCTCTGCTGTATGTTCCCCCTGTCCTGGGTGCATGAGCTGTGTCTCTGCTGTATGTTCCCCCTGTCCTGGGTGCATGAGCTGTGTCTCTGCTGTATGTTCCCCCTGTCCTGGGTGCATGCGCTGTGTCTCTGCTGTACGCCCCCCTGTCCTGGGTGCATGCGCTGTGTCTCTGCTGTAAGTTTCCCCTGTCCTGGGTGCATGCGCTGTATGTTCCCCCTGTCCTGGGTGCATGCGCTGTGTCTCTGCTGTATGTTTCCCCTGTCCTGGGTGCATGCGCTGTGTGTCTGCTGTACGCCCCCCTGTCCTGGGTGCATGCGCTGTGTTTCTGCTGTACGCCCCCCTGTCCTGGGTGCATGCGCTGTGTTTCTGCTGTACGCCCCCCTGTCCTGGGTGAATGCGCTGTGTCTCTGCTGTACGCCCCCCTGTCCTGGGTACATGCTCTGTGTTTCTGCTGTACGCCCCCCTGTCCTGGGTGCGTGCTCTGTCTCTCTGCTGTACGCCCCCCTGTCCCGGGTGCGTGCGCTGTGTGTCTGCTGTACGCCCCCCTGTCCCGGGTGCGTGCGCTGTGTGTCTGCTGTACGCCCCCCTGTCCCGGGCGCGTGCGCTGTGTGTCTGCTGTACGCCCCCCTGTCCCGGGCGCGTGCGCCGTGTGTCTGCTGTACGCCTCCCTGTCCCGGGCGCGTGCGCCGTGTGTCTGCTGTATGCCCCCCTGTCCTGGGCGCGTGCGCCGTGTGTCTGCTGTACGCCCCCCTGTCCTGGGTGCGTGCGCCGTGTGTCTGCTGTACACCCCCCTGTCCTGGGTGCGTGCGCCGTGTGTCTGCTGTACGCCCCCCTGTCCTGGGTGCGTGCGCCGTGTGTCTGCTGTACGCCCCCCTGTCCTGGGTGCGTGCGCCGTGTGTCTGCTGTACGCCCCCCTGTCCTGGGTACGTGCGCCGTGTCTCTGCTGTACGCCCCCCTGTCCTGGGTACGTGCGCCGTGTCTCTGCTGTACGCCCCCCTGTCCTGGGTACGTGCGCCGTGTCTCTGCTGTACGCCCCCCTGTCCTGGGTGCATGAGCTGTATGTTCCCCCTGTCCTGGGTGCGTGCGCTGTGTCTCTGCTGTATGTTCCCCCTGTCCTGGGTGCATGCGCTGTGTCTCTGCTGTATGTTTCCCCTGTCCTGGGTGCATGAGCTGTATGTTCCCCCTGTCCTGGGTGCGTGCGCTGTGTCTCTGCTGTATGTTCCCCCTGTCCTGGGTGCATGCGCTGTGTCTCTGCTGTATGTTTCCCCTGTCCTGGGTACATGCGCTGTGTCTCTGCTGTATGTTTCCCCTGTCCTGGGTGCATGAGCTGTGTCTCTGCTGTATGTTCCCCCTGTCCTGGGTGCATGAGCTGTGTCTCTGCTGTATGTTCCCCCTGTCCTGGGTGCATGCGCTGTGTCTCTTCTGTATGTTTCCCCTGTCCTGGGTACATGCGCTGTGTCTCTGCTGTATGTTTCCCCTGTCCTGGGTGCATGCGCTGTGCCTCTGCTGTACGCCCCCCTGTCCTGGGTGCATGAGCTGTATGTTCCCCCTGTCCTGGGTGCGTGCGCTGTGTCTCTGCTGTACGCCCCCCTGTCCTGGGTGCGTGCGCTGTGTCTCTGCTGTACGCCCCCCTGTCCTGGGTGCGTGCGCTGTGTCTCTGCTGTACGCCCCCCTGTTCTGGGTGCGTGCGCTGTGTGTCTGCTGTACGCACCCCTGTCCTGGGTGCGTGCGCTGTGTCTCTGCTGTATGTTCCCCCTGTCCTGGGTGCATGCGCTGTGTCTCTGCTGTATGTTCCTCCTGTCCTAGGTACGTGCGCTGTGTCTCTGCTGTACGCCCCCCTGTCCTGGGTGCGTGCGCTGTGTGTCTGCTGTATGTTCCCCCTGTCCTGGGTGCATGCGCTGTGTCTGCTGTATGTTCCCCCTGTCCTAGGTACATGCGCTGTGTCTCTACTGTACGCCCCCCTGTCCTGGGTACGTGCGCTGTGTCTCTGCTGTACGCCCCCCTGTCCTGGGTACGTGCGCTGTGTCTCTGCTGTACGCCCCCCTGTCCTGGGTACGTGCGCTGTGTCTCTGCTGTACGCCCCCCTGTCCTGGGTACGTGCGCTGTGTCTCTGCTGTACGCCCCCCTGTCCTAGGTACGTGCGCGGTGTCTCTGCTGTATGTTCCCCCTGTCCTGGGTGCATGCGCTGTGTCTCTGCTGTATGTTCCCCCTGTCCTGGGTGCATGCGCTGTGTCTCTGCTGTACGCCCCCCTGTCCTGGGTGCATGCGCTGTGCCTCTGCTGTACGCCCCCCTGTCCTGGGTGCATGAGCTGTATGTTCCCCCTGTCCTGGGTTCATGAGCTGTGTGTCTGCTGTACGCCCCCCTGTCCTGGGTGCGTGCGCTGTGTGTCTGCTGTACGCCCCCCTGTCCTGGGTGCGTGCGCTGTGTGTCTGCTGTACGCCCCCCTGTCCTGGGTGCGTGCGCTGTGTGTCTGCTGTACGCCCCCCTGTCCTGGGTGCGTGCGCTGTGTCTCTGCTGTACGCCCCCCTGTCCTGGGTACGTGCGCTGTGTCTCTGCTGTACCCCCCCTGTCCTGGGTACGTGCGCTGTGTCTCTGCTGTATTCCCCCTGTCCTGGGTATGTATATTCCTTTGTGTCATACATTACAGCAATGTAAGAGGTAGGTCGGGCTACTGAGGGAATGGTTTAGCCACGTGCCCACACGTTGATAGTACGGTATAAAAGGAGAAAATGCATTAACCCGTAGCCTATATAAATACTGCTATCTGGATGAGGGTAATATTAGTAATGTTGTGTATTTTCTTTGTAGCATAAAGCTGTGGACTTGTCAAAAGATGATCTATTGGGTGATTTACTTCAAGACCTGAAATCTCAGGTATGATTTTTAAATAGTTTCTATGACTTTGATTTCACTCAACCTCCATTCATCTAGGTGACTCCGGAGTCGCAGTGACACATGATTTTTTCATTGAAAGTTTCTTACAAGGTCACTTTGTCCTTATAATTATATATTAAATGAAAAGACTTTATCTAGTATAGTTGTGGGGGTCGTGATGACATTCCACTCGTCCTCCAGTCACTCCAAATTAAGGCTATGAGCATGGGTCAACCATTCAAAGAATGAGTCAGACAACAAGCTGGTTCAAACTCAGAGCACGCTCAAAAGACTACTGCAGACAACGTTCTCAGCAATGTTCTGTGTTTATTCCTACATACACAAACCTAAATACACTACATAATGGGGAGGGGAAAGGGGTTGTCCGGGGCGGGGTAAGCCATGAAAGTCCAGTGTCTGGCCACTCCTGATTGGTCTACATCTCCTTATCTCAGTCTCTGGGCAGATATTGCAGCCGTCAGCTTATAATCTTGTTTCGTTTCTCTGAAATAAGTCTTGGCAACACTGGAACTGTCTTAGTTTAAGTTTCGATTTGAGTAATACGTAGCAAGGAAAGCTTATTGTTATAAGACACAAAATGGTGGTTAGTACATAAGCAAAGCGTATAAAAGTAGAGAAAATATATATACATTCTTTTTTACCCTGACATTCCCCCCTAAACACTAAGCTTTCCCTTGCTTCGAGGCCTTTGAGACTGTCCATGTGTGGGGAGAGGGGAGGTGGATTTCTTCACCCAATCATCTTAGAAGCTGCCCCCTTATGGGGCGCCCCCGAACAATTGAGCCCTACCCTGGGTGACACATGGAGTTCTCCCAACTGTCCCTAAACTAAATCTCTCAATTGGACTTTGTCATGGGGGGGCTGGTCAGGCTTGTTCAAAGGAGTGTATTTCTCCATATCTTCTCTTGATTCAGAAAGGTCCCGGAGGTTGGGACAGCATTGGTTATAGCTTTCCTGTATAAGGGGACTATGCAGCACAGGATCACCAGGCCCAATACTAGTAGACCTCCCATTACTAGACAAACTTGTTGGAGGAATCCCTTGAGCCCTCCCAACCAACCTGAGAAGAAGGAGGTATCTACCCCTGTGTGGTAGCTGTCCACCCTGGGACAGACAGTAAGCATATGGAAAGGATATAGAAGAAGGTAGTCATCTTTTATAGACTCGTTCTGTCTGTCTTGCAGTGGGAGGCGTGAATACAGGTGCTCTTGCCCTCAAGCTTCAGAGCCGTCGGGGTGGTGAGAAGCACAGTGTACGGTCCCTCGAACTGCGGCTGGAGGCAGTCTTTCCGGACAAACTTCTTTACATACACTAGATCGCCTGGGATGAAATCATGTACTGCATCACCTGTAGATTCTGGGAGAGAAGCAGATACTGGAGAGCGGGTGTTAGTCAATTCTCTAGACAAGGCAATCACAAATTTTACCACTCTATCATGTGTTTCAGACAACTCTTGGGGCCTAATCTCTCCTATCTTGGGTGGGGTCCCAAACAAAATTTTATAGGGAGTCAGCCCATGTTTGGCCTGAGGAGTGTGTGTGATATGATACAATACTATGGGGAGTAGGTCGGGCCAGGGGAGGGGATGATCTTAGGTCATTTTCAAGAGCTGGGTCTTGAGTGTGGAATTCATTCTCTCCACTTTGCCTGAACTGGCAGGATGGTATGGAGTGTGGAGGCCCAAATCTGTTCCCAACATGTTCCAGAGTTCTTCGTAGATATTTGCTGTGAAAGCTGGTCCTTGATCCGATTCTATGACTTGGGGAACTCCAAATCTGCAGGCAATTTCGGTGATCAGTTTCTTGGCTGTGACTTTAGCAGTCATGTTGACAACCGGGTAGGCCTCGGGCCAGGCTGAGAACATATCCACGGCTACCAAAACGTACTCCTATTTTCCTGCTTTAGGCATTTGGATATGGTCGACTTGTATTCTCTGCCAAGGGTAGTCTGGTTTAGCCAGGTGTTGGAGAGGGACCCGTGCCGTACACGTTGGGTTGCAGGTAGCGCAGACAGAGCAGGATTTTGAGTACGCAGTCACAGCGGAAGAGATTCCGGGTGCAAAGTACAGTTTCTTGATACATGCCAAGGCTTGATTCTTTCCTCTGTGTGTAGGCCCGTGAGCCCATGCTGCCACAGCTGAGTACATGCGTCTAGGCAAGCAAGGCTTCCCATCCACTTGGTAAAGAGTCGAGTTGACCTTTGAATCTTTGCGACCTGCCAGCACAGCTCCTGCCGCTTTCCATTGCTTGACTTCTTCAGTGGGGGGTCTTCCTTTGTTCCTCACACAATTTTTCTTCAGGCATCCTGACCCCCCTGGATTCCACTCGTGTCTCCGCTGGACTTGTATGGTCTTCCGCCGGCTGTTCTTTGGCTCTTGCTCTAGTGAGCGCCACAGCTACTGTTTGCAGGGTCTCCCCCATCTCTTCTTCCTTTTCCTGCCACTTTGATGACACATTCTCCACTGCTGCAGTCTTGGCTGCTTGGTCAGCTAGGTGGTTGCCCCTGGCTTCTCTGGATTCTAGTCTTCCATGAGCCTTGACCTTGATAACAGCAACCTGAATGGGTAGTTCCAGGGCCTTCATTAGGGCCTTAATCCATGAGACATGTTTCACTGGTGTACCTGCAGCTGTGATGAATCCTCTAGACTTCCACAAGAGTCCAGAATCATTGCAAATTCCATGTCCATACCTGGAATCGGTATATATATATTCACCTTTGTTCCTGCTGCCAGGTGGCAGGCCTCTGTGAGAGCCACAAGTTCAGCTTCTTGTGCAGACATGTATGGTGGTAGAGCTTCAGCCTTGAGGACTGTTAGGTCCGTTGTGACAGCATATCCCGTGTGGAACTTCCCTTGAGGGTCTGCGAGCGGATGTGCCACCATATTCTCTGGAGCAGAAGTCTCTTCCTGCAAAATTTTTATACAATCATGAGGTTCCACCAATGGACCTTCACCCTCTTCACCTTCCCCCCTAGAAGGTGGAAGCAAAGTGGCAGGATTGATAGTCAGACATCTGGTAAATGTTATATTGGAGGGCAACAATAGGGAACACTGCAGCCGCAGGTGTCTTTGGTTGGTTAGATGTTTCGGAGATGTTTGTTGCAGAACAGCTGAGAGATCATGGCCGGCCTGTATAACTAGATCATGTCCAAGGACGATATTAGCTGACTTGTCAAGGAGGATGTGAGCAGCGTGGACCGCCTTAAGGCACGTGGGGGTAGTTCGGGCGACAGGGTCCAGGCGGGCTGAGTAGTAGCCCAAAGGCCGATACTTAAGATCATAGCGTTGTGCTAGAACTCCAGAGGCATGACCTTCCGATTCCGAGACAAAAAGGGGAAATGGCTGAGTATAGTCTGGTAAGCCCAAGGCCGGGGCAGAGACAACAGCCTGTTTAAGGCGGTCAAAACATAGTCTGTGTTGATGAGAAACACGTGGATCTTCAGCATGAAGCCAAACTGAGCCTTCATCCTTGAGACAGTCGTACAGAGGTTGTATGGTCATCATCATGAGAGGGAAGGCTTTAAGAACACAGCGGTCTTCAGTCCCTTGTTCGGAATGAGGGTCCCGCAAAAGAAGCTCCATACTATGGTTTCCGAAGGTAATTGTTGCCTTCATCCGCTCTAAGAGATCGGCTCCCAACAGGTTGACAGGGCAAGTTTCAGAGACCAAGAATCTTGTGAGTACTCCGGTGAACGGTCCTGCAGACACAGGGACTGTGAGTGGAGAGGAAATATGTTGGCCTTCCACCCCTACACAGATGAGGGTATCCGGTGATAGGGATACAGAAGAAGGGAGCTGTGCAGAGGAAATGACAGATGTGGCCGCCCCAGTGTCCACCAGGAACTCCAGTGGTTGATGGTCCACCTGTAAAGTGACAGTCCCACAGGCGGCCGTGAGATGCGTAGCCGGGAAAGTGGACCCTGGTTGACCGAGCCGTCATTGGCGTGGATGAGATGGTTCACGGGAAGGTCCATGGTTGTGTGGACCGTCACGGAACGACCGGTCATGGTACTGTCTGCGGGTTGGACAGTCTCTGAGGATGTGGTCAAGGCTACCACACTCCCAACACAACATTCGTCCTTCAGAATCACGAGATTGTCTTCTGTTTCTAGATGGTCCCTTGTCATCTCTTCTGTCTTGTTTTCTATATGTGGGAGGAGTATTATCACCTGTGCCTTTAACCATTACCCACTTGATTCCATGTTGGTTGCCAGGGGGTGGGTAGCTTTCTTGAGCTTGATATACCATGGCAGGAGCGGTTTTCTTCTTTGGCTTAGTATCCTTTTTCATTTTTAGCATTGATTTTTGGAAAGCTTTAACGATGTCCACCGCGTCGTTGAAAGAAGAAGAACGAATCTCGGGCCGTACTCTCAGGACTTCATCTCTGAGAGCGTCTTGTAGGCCATCTACTAGGGCCTGAACCAACAGGGCGGCCTGCGTCTTGACGTGAGGACTGTATCCGAGATCCTCAAAATGCATGCTGAGTCTTGCAGCATATCTTTCCACAGATTCATCAGGGTCTTGTTGAACATCTTGTACAGACCCAGCTTGATCTGACAAGCAATCCTGAGCCCAGGCCTTTAACTGTTTCATGTATTCTAGGCCGGATTCATACGTACTAAGGGATCCTGCTTTTGTGGAATCCATGGCCTTTTCGATAGTGGGCAAGAAATATTCCTTGGCCTTCACAGATGTGATACCTGCCAAATCAGCCCAGGTTGCACCATAAATGGCTCTGGTTGTGTCCAAGCGTCTAGCATACTGCATGGGAGATTTATCGGGATCAGGAAGCTTTGAGACCAGAGTGTCTACTTGTACTGGGGTAAAGGGTTGATATTTAATCATCCCTAAAGGTCCAGGAACTTGTTGAGGACCGGGCAGCGTCGCTTGTTCCTTGGTGGTGTTTGGGGTGGCCGCTAGGGAGGATTCTTCAGGCAACAGAACCGCATTGGGAATCGGTGTCGGGGAGGAGGTTGCCACTAGTAGCTCAAGGGCCAAAGGCATAGCAACATGAACTGCTGGACTACGGACACAGACAATGCGTATCGAGTCCAATCCATGAGGGAGGGTCTCTACGCCTTCCTTGAGGGCCAGTACGTGTTCCTCCATGCACGGCCCGAGTGGGTAGCCGAAAATTCCAGAAGATATGAGTGGTATCGTTAAAGTGCGTCTGGGCATATCCTGATGACTCAATTTTCCTGCATGAAGGAGTACTGAACGGATGGTAGATGCGAGAGTGGAACGTGACTCTTCAGGGTTCCGGGAGTCATAAACAGGACCCACTGCATGTATGATGACATCAGCGGGCAGTTTACCCGCACGGGTGACTAAGGTCTGGCCTTGTGAAAGCCCTCCGTTTTCGGCTAAGTGAGCCTGGCATTCTGCAGCTAGAGTAGAACCAGCAGCAAGGGAAATTTTGCGAGCCAATCCTCCAACATGGCTCATACAGGTGTTTGCAGGGTTGACTATGGCCCCCACCCGATGTGTAAGGATGTCACCATAGCCTATTGACAGAGTGACAGGGCGTCCTGATGGGTCTACTAGATTACGGGAGCGGCAGGGGTCCCAGACTTCTGAGGGGCTGGGGGGTGGTGTTCTTTCAGCAGTTGCTTGGAGCAAGGGCCGGAGTACGGGTAATGGATGTGGGGTGGAGGATGCCATAGGAGACGTATGGGGTAAAGGAGGGGGGACTGGAGTATCTTGAGCCCATCCCTCATCTGGCTCCGTATTGTCTTGAGTAACAGTATGTTGGCGGAGGGAGAGCAGTCTGGCCTGAAATTCTGGGGAGTTGAGGAGGATATCCCCAGGGTTGTGGGTGACTCCCATAGGAAACAGGGGAAGCGTCTCAGCATCGTGGACTGGAGCAGAGGGTGTCACATTAGTTTCAGATGGGTGCTCTGGGACTGCGGGCTTTTCCACCTGTGCTGGTGGCCGGTAATATGCACCGGACGGATCTAGTAGTGGATATAGGCCGGATTGGGGCTTTCCGGGCCTCCCACAACAAGTAAGAGGTGTAGCAAGATGGCCGTGGGAGGGAGGAGGTGGAGTGGGATTGTTCTTGGAGGCAGGAAAAGGTGTAGTAAGATGGCCGTTGGAGGGAGGAGGTGGAGTGGGATTGTTCTTGGAGGCAGGAAAAGGTGTAGTAAGATGGCCGTTGGAGGGAGGAGTTAGAGTGGGAGTGGGAATGTTCTTGGAGGCAGGCTGGGCATCGTGCCATGGGCGGCCCGCCCCACAGACACAGCAGAACTCCGCCCAGGGTGGGTTTTGCTCTCCACACCCCCGACACGTCCACCCCTCCGGTGATTTGTTGTCGGCACCATTATAGGGCGGTGGCTGAGGGCTCGGTGTAGTGACAGGCATCAAAGGTGCAACGGCCATTTTGGGGGCACATAACAAATCACAGTCTGCAGCTTTCATGTATCCGAACAAAGGCTCGGCATTCTTTGCCCCCCCCCCACACCATCTACTTCTTTCCAGCCTTCAGACTTCAAATCACTCGCTACTCTAAGATGTGCTTGAGCCTGGTGCAGAAGTCCTCACCCAGCTTTCCCAATTTCTGTGTAACACATTCTTTCTACACTGAAAGTTAAAGCCTGCCTGTACTGGATAAGCTTATCATGTTATACAAATTCCTAACATTCTTCTTGCCTTCCCGTAACTCCACTAATTGGCTTAACTCCCACAGCAGCATTCCGCAACTTACGAGATCTTTCAAATTTGAATATACGCAACATTTTCTTATAGAATGCAATGATCTGTCGCGACTCAGATCACTGGTGCAGTCTACAGGTCGCCACCCGTCAGTGTAGAGTACTCCTCAATACACTGATAAGACAGAGAGACCCCTCATCTATCCCTTTTTCCTAACCTTGAATGGCGACTTTACAGTACGACTCACCACGGCACCCTGACTGACAGCAGAACCCCTCCTTATGAGGTTTCTCTGTATAAGACGAAGAGTACACCTCAATTCGTCACAGATCCTGACAGCAGAACACCTCCTTATGAGGTTTCTCTGTATAAGACGAAGAGTACACCTCAATTCGTCACAGATCCTGACAGCAGAACCACTCCTTATGAGGTTTCTCTGTATAAGACGAAGAGTACACCTCAATTCGTCACAGATCCTGACAGCAGAACACCTCCTTATGAGGTTTCTCTGTATAAGACGAAGAGTACACCTCAATTCGTCACAGATCCTTTCTCCCTTACACTACAATTCAGGAATGCTTTGAAACCTCGATTATCAGTTACGGGAGGCAGCTATCTAAAGAGAGTTCACTGACCGGAGGAGGAGGAGATGGTGTTCACACGAGCACGCGCAGGCATGCGGCGTCACTCGTTTTAACACTTGCTGGTTCAGGACGTGGTGCGGGACGCCTGAGGTCTCACCACTCGACCGATCACCCACCCAGATCCAACCTGACAGCCCCACAGAAACCGCTGCGGCTGACACACAGGCAAGTGAGACATATAAAATACATCTCAACTTACCGTGTTCGATGGAGGTTGATCAGGCCTCAAATTCAGCCACCGCGGTCACCACCAGGGAAATCAGCGATATGGGTCCGGGAGGGCGGCGTACCGCTAGCCACGCCGCACGTTGAGCGCCATTTGTGGGGGTCGTGATGACATTCCACTCGTCCTCCAGTCACTCCAAATTAAGGCTATGAGCATGGGTCAACCATTCAAAGAATGAGTCAGACAACAAGCTGGTTCAAACTCAGAGCACGCTCAAAAGACTACTACAGACAACGTTCTCAGCAATGTTCTGTGTTTATTCCTACATACACAAGCCTAAATACACTACATAATGGGGAGGGGAAAGGGGTTGTCCGGGGCGGGGTAAGCCATGAAAGTCCAGTGTCTGGCCACTCCTGATTGGTCCACATCTCCTTATCTCAGTCTCTGGGCAGATATTGCAGCCGTCAGCTTATAATCTTGTTTCGTTTCTCTGAAATAAGTCTTGGCAACACTGGAACTGTCTTAGTTTAAGTTGCGATTTGAGTAATACGTAGCAAGGAAAGCTTATTGTTATAAGACACAAAATGGTGGTTAGTACATAAGCAAAGCGTATAAAAGTATAAAAGTAGAGAAAATATATATACATTCTTTTTTACCCTGACATTGTGACTTTCTGTTTTTCATTTTTTTTCCTTCCTACCTAGCCAACACAAATGACTCCACCACCGGTAATAACACTAAAGAAGAAGAGACCTGCAGGGGTACCACTTAACCCTTTTTCAATGCCTGCTGCATCTCCACCTTCCAGGGTAACAATCCAAAAACATGCACCCCAACAAAAAGCTTATTTTCTTTAAATACTTCTTGAAAAAGTGTTTTATTGGTTTATTTTTTTTAAATATATATTAGGCTTCTCCAGCTAATCGCAGAAAACCCCCTCCAGTACCCAAGCAGGAATATGACTCTGCTCCTCCTAAAGAGGCTAAAGCGACCTCCCCTAAAAAAGCGAAGATAAAACAAGATCCTGACAGCAGTACTAAAGATGTTTCAAAAAATAAACATGTGGTCAAGTTGGAAGAGACCGCAAAAGGTATTACAAAGCTAAATTGATTAAAACTAAAAAAGTTTTAGATATGAAGTAGGTATAGTGATAAGGCATGTCAAAAACGCACATATTTTACGCTGCGTGTTTCCTGCCAAGAGATGGCAGAAATGATGTAGAAATTTCTGCACCAAATACTTAGCGTGCACATACCCTAAACAAAAAGGGCGATATCTCTGGAACCATATGATGAATTTAAACAAAACAAAAACAAACAAACAAACAAAAATAAAAAGTGGAATACTTAGGCTGCGTGCCCACTATGCTTTTTTCAAGCTTTTTTGCCGCGGAATTTCCGCAGTGAAAACGCTTAAAAAAAGCTTGGTAAGCCGTGCCCCATGGTCCCCAATGATAATCCTTATGTGCTGTGCACATGCTGCGGAAATTTCCTCTGTGGATTATCATTGCGGAAAAATATGCAGCATGTCTATTAATTTTGCGGACACGCAGAGTAATTGCCGCCATTGACTTGCATTGAATCGCATAATATCCGCATGAGCACATGTGCACATGCGGATATTAAGCGATTCAATGTGTGGATGGTACGTCGGTCTGGAGAAGAGGAGACTCTCCTCCAGACTCAGGTACCATAGAACCTGAAAAAAAGAATTTAAAATAAAAAATAAAGATTATACTTGCCTTCTGATGGCCCCCGGTGTTTTCTCCGCTACGTCTGGTGTCTTGTACAGCTCGCAGTGGTGTGAAAGGACCTGCGGTGACGTAATTTAGTCATGTGACAGATCGCGTGACCTTGAGCAGGCCACCAGCTGCCATGGAAACCCATCTGCTCCCTGCGGTATTATGCAATTCTACCAGGTTTGGACCTTTCTAAGGCTATGTGCCCAAGATGCAGAAAAGCTCTGGATTTTTTCCTGAGCATTTCTGCATCTCCCTGTCAGAAAAAACGCGTGCGGATTGTACATGCAGATTGTACATGCGTTTTTCCTGCCAGGGACATGTGGATGTGAAGCGTTCTTCACTTGCATTTCTGCATGCGGGTTGACAAGCGCTTTTCCAAGCGATTTTAGCATCACTTGGAAAGTGCTTGACAACTTGGTCACACTATATAAAATCCATGCAAACTGCATGGATTTATATACTGTGGCCTTAAAGAATGGTAAAAAAAAAAATAAATTTATAGTTACCTTCTGATGGCCCCCGGAGTCTTGCTTCGCTCCGTCCTGGCTTGCCGGCTGCTCGCGGTACACTGAAGGACCTGCCGACGTCAGCGTTGCGTGACCCGTCACATGACTAAATGACGTCACCGCAGGTCCTTCAGTCCACCGCGATCTGCCAGCAAACGAAGACAAGCACACCGGGGGACAACAGAAGGTAAATATATTTATCTTTTATTTTATTCTTTTTTTTTACAGGTTCTATGGTACCTGGGTCTGGAGGAGAGTCTCTTCTCCTCCACTCCCGGGTACCATCTGCACATTGAAACGCTTGGATTCTGCATGTACAGATGCAGTCTTGCGGAATCCATGCGTTCCAATGAAAGTCAATGGCGGCGAAAACGCTGCGCTTCAGCAAAATAATTGGTAGTGCTGCGTTTTTTTCCGCAATGATAACCCGCAGCGGAAATTTCCGCAGCATGTGCACAGCACATGCGGATTATCATTGGGGGACATGGCAGACCTTCTACCAAGCGTTTAAGCATTTCTGCAGCGTTTTTGCCTCTGCGGAAACGCTTAAAAAACGCATCGTGGGCACACAACCTAAGAGCTATTCCCATTGCTAAATATCTGATGAAAAGTGGCTAAATTGTGGGGGTCGTGATGACATTCCACTCGTCCTCCAGTCACTCCAAATTCAAACTATGAGCATGGGTCAACCATTCAAAGAATGAGTCAGACAACAAGCTGGTTCAAACTCAGAGCATGCTCAAAAGACTACTACAGACAACGTTCTCAGCAATGTTCTGTGTTTATTCCTACATACACAAACCTAAATACACTACATAATGGGGAGGGGATAGGGGTTGTCCGGAGCGGGGCAAGCCATGAAAGTCCAGTGTCTGGCCACTCCTGATTGGTCCACATCTCCTTATCTCAGTCTCTGGGCAGATATTGCAGCCGTCAGCTTATAATCTTGTTTCGTTTCTCTGAAATAAGTCTTGGCAACACTGGAACTGTCTTAGTTTAAGTTTCGATTTGAGTAATATGTAGCAAGGAAAGCTTATTGTTATAAGACACAAAATGGTGGTTAGTACATTAGCAAAAAAGCGTATAAAAGTTACAAAAATATATATTCTCTTTTACCTCGACATTCCCCCCTAAACACTAAGCTTTCCCTTGCTTCGGGGCCTTTGAGACTGTCCATGTGTGGGGAGAGGGGAGGTGGATTTCTTCACCCAATCATCTTAGAAGCTGCCCCCTTATGGGACGCCCCCAGACAATCGAGCCCTATCCTGGGTGACACATGGAGTTCTCCCAACTGTCCCTAAACTAAATCTCTCAATTGAACTTTGTCATGGGGGGGCTGGTCAGACTTGTTCAAAGGAGTGTATTTCTCCATATCTTCTCTTGATTCAGAAAGGTCCCGGAGGTTGGGACAGCATTGGTTATATTTTTCCTGTATAAGGGGACTATGCAGCACAGGACCACCAGGCCCAATACTAATTGACCTCCCATTACTAGACAAACTTGTTGGAGGAATCCCTTGAGCCCTCCCAACCAACCTGAAAAGAAGGAGATATCTACCCCTGTGTGGTAGCTGTCCACCCTGGGACAGACAGTAAGCATATGGAAAGGATATAGAAGAAGGTAGTCATCTTTTATAGACTCGTTCTGTCTCTCTTGCAGTGGGAGGCGTGAATCCAGGTGCTCTTGCCCTCAAGCTTCAGAGCCGTCGGGGTGGTGAGAAGCACAGTGTACGGTCCCTCGAACTGCGGCTGGAGGCAGTCTTTCCGGACAAACTTCTTCACATACACTAGATCGCCTGGGATGAAATCATGTACTGCATCACCTGTAGATTCTGGGAGAGAAGCAGATACTGGAGAGCGGGTGTTAGTCAATTCTCTAGACAAGGCAATCACAAATTTTACCACTCTATCATGTGTTTCAGACAACTCTTGGGGCCTAATCTCTCCTATCTTGGGTGGGGGTCCCAAACAAAATTTTTATAGGGAGTCAGCCCATGTTTGGCCTGAGGAGTGTGTGTGATATGATACAATACTATGGGGAGTAGGTCGGGCCAGGGGAGGGGATGATCTTAGGTCATTTTCAAGAGCTGGGTCTTGAGTGTGGAATTCATTCTCTCCACTTTGCCTGAACTGGCAGGATGGTATGGAGTGTGAAGGCCCAAATCTGTTCCCAACATGTTCCAGAGTTCTTCGTAGATATTTGCTGTGAAAGCTGGTCCTTGATCCGATTCTATGACTTGGGGAACTCCAAATCTGCAGGCAATTTCGGTGATCAGTTTCTTGGCTGTGACTTTAGCAGTCATGTTGACAACCGGGTAGGCCTCGGGCCAGGCTGAGAACATATCCACGGCTACCAAAACGTACTCCTATTTTCCTGCTTTAGGCATTTGGATATGGTCGACTTGTATTCTCTGCCAAGGGTAGTCTGGTTTAGCCAGGTGTTGAAGAGGGACCCGTGCCGTACACGTTGGGTTGCAGGTAGCGCAGACAGAGCAGGATTTTGAGTACGCAGTCACAGTGGAAGAGATTCCGGGTGCAAAGTACAGTTTCTTGATACATGCCAAGGCTTGATTCTTTCCTCTGTGTGTAGGCCCGTGAGCCCATGCTGCCACAGCTGAGTACATGCGTCTAGGCAAGCAAGGCTTCCCATCCACTTGGTAAAGAGTCGAGTTGACCTTTGAATCTTTGCGACTTGCCAGCACGGCTCCTGCCGCTTTCCATTGCTTAACTTCTTCAGTGGGGGTCTTCCTTTGTTCCTCACACAATTTTTCTTCAGGCATCCTGACCCCCCTGGATTCCACTCGTGTCTCCGCTGGACTTGTATGGTCTTCCGCCGGCTGTTCTTTGGCTCTTGCTCTAGTGAGCGCCACAGCTACGGTTTGCAGGGTCTCCCCCATCTCTTCTTCCTTTTCCTGCCACTTTGATGACACATTCTCTACTGCTGCAGTCTTGGCTGCTTGGTCAGCTAGGTGGTTGCCCCTGGCTTCCCTGGAATCTAGTCTTCCATGAGCCTTGACCTTGATAACAGCAACCTGAATGGGTAGTTCCAGGGCCTTCATTAGGGCCTTAATCCATGAGACATGTTTCACTGGTGTACCTGCAGCTGTGATGAATCCTCTAGACTTCCACAAGAGTCCAGAATCATTGCAAATTCCATGTCCATACCTGGAATCGGTATATATATATTCGCCTTTGTTCCTGCTGCCAGGTGCCAGGCCTCTGTGAGAGCCACAAGTTCAGCTTCTTGTGCAGACATGTATGGTGGTAGAGCTTCAGCCTTGAGGACTGTTAGGTCCGTTGTGACAGCATATCCCGTGTGGAACTTCCCTTGAGGGTCTGCGAGACGGGATCCATCAGTCCATAGGTGCAAGGCAGGGTCTGCGAGCGGATGTGCCACCATATTCTCTGGAGCAGAAGTCTCTTCCTGCAAAATTTTTATACAATCATGAGGTTCCACCAATGGACCTTCACCCTCTTCACCTTCCCCCCTAGAAGGTGGAAGCAAAGTGGCAGGATTGATAGTCAGACATCTGATAAATGTTATATTGGAGGGCAACAATAGGGAACACTGCAGCCGCAGGTGTCTTTGGTTGGTTAGATGTTTCGGAGATGTTTGTTGCAGAACAGCCGAGAGATCATGGCCAGCCTGTATAACTAGATCATGTCCAAGGACGATATCAGCTGACTTGTCAAGGAGGATGTGAGCAGCGTGGACCGCCTTAAGGCACGTGGGGGCAGTTCGGGCGACAGGGTCCAGGCGGGCTGAGTAGTAGCCCAAAGGCCGATACTTATGATCATAGCGTTGTGCTAGAACTCCAGAGGCATGACCTTCCGATTCCGAGACAAAAAGGTGAAATGGCTGAGTATAGTCTGGTAAGCCCAAGGCCGGGGCAGAGGCAACAGCCTGTTTAAGGCGGTCAAAACATAGTCTGTGTTGATGAGAAACACGTGGATCTTCAGCATGAAGCCAAACTGAGCCTTCATTCTTGAGACAGTCGTACAGAGGTTGCATGAGCTTTGAGGCATCAGGGATCCATTGCCTGCAGTAAGTGATGAGGCCAAGGAAAGTCTGCATAGCGGAATAGGTGGTTGGGAAGGTGATATCCATGATGGCTTGTTTTCTTTCTTCAGTCAGATGTCTAGCACCTTGTGATATACAATGTCCGAGGAAAGTGACCTTGGGCAGACACTATTGGACTTCGCCTTTCGAGACTTTACAGTTAGCTGAGTGAAGAAACCAGAATAGGGATGCTGACATCTCCGGCAAATTTTCTTCAGTGCCACAGAGTAAAAGATTATCCACATACTGTAGAAGGGTGACCTGAGGGTTCTCTTGAACCCATGGCTCCAGAATAGACTTCATAGAATGAGTGAATTGGTTAGGAGAGTTCTGGGCTCTTTGCGGAGTCCTGGTCCATGTAAGCTGTGCTCCTTGAAAGGTGAAGGCAGAAAGAAACCACGAATCTTCATGTAAGGGTATACTGAAGAAGGCGTTGGCCAGATCCAACACCGTAAACAAGGTGGCCGTTGGAGGCACCTGAGACAAAAGGGTGTTTTGGTTGGGTACCACTGGAGTTTCTAAAATGGTAGCTGCATTGACGGCTCTGAGATCCTGAACCAACCGGTATCTTGGAGGCTCTCCCGGAGCGGTTTTCTTTTTTACAGGAAAGAGGGGTGTATTGCATGGAGAAACACATCTGACAAGGACTCCTGATTCCAGGAGGGAAGCGACTTGGGTACCCAAGCTTTGTTCTTGTGCAGCCTTGAGGGGGTATTGTGGCAACCGTGGGTACCTATGTCCAGGCTTGAGGTGTACTCGGACCGGGGGAACTTGCAGGAGGCCGACGTCCTCTGGCCCACTGGACCACAGAGAGTGAGGGAACTGTGAGGTATCAAGAAGAGTGTGAGGTTGTATGGTCATCATCATGAGAGGGAAGGCTTTAAGAACACAGCGGTCTTCAGTCCCTTGTTCGGAATGAGGGTCCCGCAAAAGAAGCTCCATACCATGGTTTCCGAAGGTAATTGTTGCCTTCATCCGCTCTAAGAGATCGGCTCCCAACAGATTGATAGGGCAAGTTTCAGAGACCAAGAATCTTGTGAGTACTCCGGTGAACGGTCCTGCAGACACAGGGACTGTGAGTGGAGAAGAAATATGTTGGCCTTCCACCCCAACACAGGTGAGGGTATCCGGTGATAGGGATACAGAAGGAGGGAGCTGTGCAGAGGAAATGACAGATGTGGCCGCCCCAGTGTCCACCAGGAACTCCAGTGGTTGATGGTCCACCTGTAAAGTGACAGTCCCACAGGCGGCCGTGAGATGCGTAGCCGGGAAAGTGGACACTGGTTGACCGGGCCGTCATTGGCGTGGGTGAATGGTTCACGGGAAGGTCCATGGTTGTGTGGACCGTCATGAAACGAGCGGTCATGGTACTGTCTGCGGGTTGGACAGTCTCTGAGAATGTGATTAGGGCTACCACATTCCCAACACAGTATGCGTCCTTCAGAATTACGAGATTGTCTCTTGTCTCTAGGTGGCCCCCTGTCATTTCCTCTGTCTTGTCTTCTATATGTGGGAGGAGTATCATCACCTGTGCCTTTAACCATTACCCACTTGATTCCATGTTGGTTGCCAGGGGGTGGGTAGCTTTCATGAGCTTGATATACCATGGCAGGAGCGGCTTTCTTCCTTGGCTTAGTATCCTTTTCCATTTTTAGCATTGATTTTTGGAAAGCTTTAACGATGTCCACCGCGTCGTTAAAGGAAGAAGAACGAATCTCGGGCCGTACTCTCAGGACTTCATCTCTGAGAGCGTCTTGTAGGCCATCTACTAGGGCCTGAACCAACAGGACGGCCTGCGTCTTGACGCGAGGACTGTATCCGAGATCCTCAAAATGCATGCTGAGTCTTGCAGCATATCTTTCCACAGATTCATCAGGGTCTTGTTGAACATCTTGTACAGACCCAGCTTGATCTGACAAGCGATTCTGAGCCCAGGCTTTTAACTGTTTCATGTATTCTAGGCCGGATTCATACGTACTAAGAGATCCTGCTTTTGTGGAATCCATGGCCTTTTGAAATCTCTCCGTTTTCGGCTAAGTGAGCCTGGCATTCTGCAGCCAGAGTAGAACCAGCAGCAAGGGAAATTTTGCGAGCCAATCCTCCAACATGGCTCATACTTGTTTGCAGGGTTGACTATGGCCCCCACCCGATGTGTAAGGATGTCACCATAGCCTATTGACAGAGTGACAGGGCGTCCTGATGGGTCTACTAGATTACGGGAGCGGCAGGGGTCCCAAACTTCTGAGAGGCTGGGGGGTGGTGTTCTTTCAGCAGTTGCTTGGAGCAAGGGCCGGAGTACGGGTAATGGATGTGGGGTGGAGGATGCCATAGGAGACGTATGGGGTAAAGGAGGGGGGGGGCTGGAGTATCTTGAGCCCATCCCTCATCTGGCTCCGTATCGTCTTGAGTAACAGTATGTTGGCGGAGGGAGAGCAGTCTGGCCTGAAATTCTGGGGAGTTGAGGAGGATATCCCCAGGGTTGTGGGTGACTCCCATAGGAAACAGGGGAAGCGTCTCAGCATCGTGGACTGGAGCAGAGGGTGTCACATTAGTTTCAGATGGGTGCTCTGGGACTGCGGGCTTTTCCACCTGTGCTGGTGGCTGGTAATATGCACCGGACGGATCTAGTAGTGGATATAGGCCGGATTGGGGCTTTCCGGGCCTCCCACAACAAGTAAGAGGTGTAGCAAGATGGCCGTTGGAGGGAGGAGGTGGAGTGGGATTGTTCTTGGAGGCAGGCTGGGCATCGTGCCATGGGCGGCCCGCCCCAGAGACACAGCAGAACTCCGCCCAGGGTGGGTTTTGCTCTCCACACCCCCGACACGTCCACTCCTCCGGTGATTTGTTGTTGGTACCATTATAGGGCGGTGGCTGAGGGCTCGGTGTAGTGACAGGCATCAAAGGTGCAACGGCCATTTTGGGGGCACATAACAAATCACAGTCTGCAGCTTTCATGTATCCGAACAAAGGCTCGGCATTCTCTGTCCCCCCCACACCATCTACCTTTTTCCAGCCTTCAGACTTCAAATCACTCGCTACTCTAAGATGTGCTTGAGCCTGGTGCAGAAGTCCTCACCCAGCTTTCCCAATTTCTGTGTAACACATTCTTTCTACACTGAAAGTTAAAGCCTGCCTGTACTGGATAAGCTTATCATGTTATACAAATTCCTAACATTCTTCTTGCCTTCTTGCCTTCCCGTAACTCCACTAATTGGCTTAACTCCTACAGCAGCATTCCGCAACTTACGAGATCTTTCAAATTTAAATATACGCAACATTTTCTTATAGAATGCAATGATCTGTCGCGACTCAGATCACTGGTGCAGTCCACAGGTCGCCACTCCTCAGTGTAGAGCACACCTCAATACACTGATGAGATAGAGAGACACCTCAATCTAACTCCTTTCCTAGCTTTGAATGGCGACTTTACAGTGCGACTCACCACGGCACCCTGACTACAGGTCACCACCCGTCAGTGTAGAGACACCTCAATACACTGTTGAGATAGAGAGACACCTCGATCTATCTCCTTTCCTACCACAGCACCACCCGACAGTGTAGAGACACCTCAATACACTGTTGAGATAGAGAGACACCTCGATCTATCTCCTTTCCTACCACAGCACCACCCGACAGTGTAGAGACACCTCAATACACTGTTTCCTAACC
Organism: Phyllobates terribilis; assembly: GCF_046119375.1. Lineage (NCBI taxonomy): Eukaryota > Metazoa > Chordata > Amphibia > Anura > Dendrobatidae > Phyllobates > Phyllobates terribilis. The sequence continues at coordinate 793,331,756 of NW_027362762.1, read as the reverse complement.
TTGACTTTACAGCAGTCTCTGTGTTAGACGAAGAGCCCTCCTCAATTCGTCACAGATTCTTTCTCCCTTACACTACAATTCAGGAATGCTTTGAAACTTCGACTATCCGTTACGGGAGGCAGCTATCTAAGAAAAGTACTGTGACCGGGGGAGGAGGAGGTGGTGTGCACACGAGCACGCGCAGGCATGCGACGTCACTCGTTTTAACACTTGCTGGTTCAGGACGTGGTGCGGGACGCCTAAGGTCTCACCACTCGACCGGTCACCCACCCAGATCCAACCTGACAGCCCCACAGAAACCGCTGCGGATGACACACAGGCAAGTGAGACATATAAAATACATCTCAACTTACCGTGTTCGATGGAGGTTGATCAGGCCTCAAATTCAGCCACCGCGGTCACCACCAGGGAAATCAGCGATATGGGTCCGGGAGGGCGGCGTACCGCTAGCCACGCCCCACGTTGGGCGCCATTTGTGGGGGTCGTGATGACATTCCACTCGTCCTCCAGTCACTCCAAATTCAAACTATGAGCATGTGTCAACCATTCAAAGAATGAGTCAGACAACAAGCTGGTTCAAACTCAGAGCATGCTCAAAAGACTACTACAGACAACGTTCTCAGCAATGTTCTGTGTTTATTCCTACATACACTACATAATGGGGAGGGGATAGGGGTTGTCCGGAGCGGGGTAAGCCATGAAAGTCCAGTGTCTGGCCACTCCTGATTGGTCCACATCTCCTTATCTCAGTCTCTGGGCAGATATTGCAGCCGTCAGCTTATAATCTTGTTTCGTTTCTCTGAAATAAGTCTTGGCAACACTGGAACTGTCTTAGTTTAAGTTTCGATTTGAGTAATATGTAGCAAGGAAAGCTTATTGTTATAAGACACAAAATGGTGTAAAAAAGCGTATAAAAGTTACAAAAGTATAAAAGTTACAAAAATATATATTCTCTTTTACCCCGACAAAATTCCCATCAGTTTTCTGCTATTTTATCACCTCGGGGCTCTGCCAATGCAACATGATGTCCACAATATATTTTAGACAAATTTATGCTCCAAAAGTGAAGTACTGCTTCTTCCCTTCCAGGCCATGCCAAACAGTAATTCTGGCAAAATGGGGTATAGGTGCACTCAGGAGAAATTATATTACTGATTATGGAGTCATTCATCTCTTGTTACCCTCGTGAAATGAAAAATTTAGGGCTAAAACATCCATCAATCCTGTGACCTTATAAGTCTTGTAATGATCTGCTCTGAACTTGCGCCCTGTGCCTGTTCGATCTGGATATATCTCTGTGATCTGACTTTCCAATGTAAAGCGGGAGGATAATGACGATGTAGTATGGAACTATAGCATGTAGAATTTCTGAGCCATTTGTAAAGCCATGTAAAAGCCAGGGCTGTATTCACCCTGTGCTCATGACATCTGCTCTGCCATATACCTGCCAGTGTCTTCTCAGTTTAATCTCCATGATTATAAGAAATGCATACAAATGGAGAAAATTGAAAAGACTGTAAATTCATAGTTCATTGTCAAATGAAAGCTACTGATAGCCAAAAGCTGGCTGAAGCCTGATCTGACCACAAGTTGCTAATGATTACTGATACAACGCATTCACCTTGTTATTTCTGAAGATGATGAAGCCATGGTTGAATTTGATGATGGCGATTTTGATGAACCCATGGAGGAGGATAATTCTGAGAGAAAACCTGATATAAGCACGACTGTTAAGATTGAACCAGATATTAAAAAGGAGGTGAAAGAAGAAATGGCTGAGAAGCCTCATGTGTAAGTCAGACGAAACGTGCACTGATGTTCCCACAATAATATAATACAAATAATGGGTTCATAATGTTATGGACAAGGTGGAGACTTTTTTTCCTTTCCTTATACATGTTTATAATGTGTAATCTGCATATCTCTCCCAGCAAATTAGCTGCCACTGGCTTAATTTTACATTAACAAGTTGATAAATGATTTCAATGGATTCTCCACTAGAGCATATATGTATTGTATTCATAGGTTTTTCCACACATTAACTGTTAAAGGGAATCTGTTAGTAGATTTTTGCTACCCCTTCTGAAAGCAGCATATTGTAGGGATGGAGACCCTGATTTGTCACTTTCTGAGCTGCTTGCAGTCATTTTGATAAAATCCCTTTATTTGCTGTAGATCTAGCAGTTCACCGACTACTGAGCTCTGTATATCCCGCTCATTACACAAACAGCTGCCAATCAGTGGTATCAGTGGTGGGGACGGGGGTTATACAGAGCTCATGAATATGGAGGACTACATGGCTGCAGGATTATTAGTCCTCTAGAGATGATCTCCTGCTGATATAAGTCATTTTATTAAAACTATGCCTCGGAGCCCAGTAGGTGACACATTTGGCAAAAACCCAGTGACAGTTTCAGGGCTGTGGAGTCTGTGTCCATTTTGGTGGAGTCGGTATAAAATGGACCAACTCCAACTCCTAAAATATATAATAAATTGGGTACAATAGTTCAATGCAGTTTGTGGGAAATATTTTTTTCATAAGAATTTGGGAAAGTTCTGAAATGTCCTATAAATGTCTGTCCTATTCCTGATCTAAGGGTCTAGACTTTTAGCCGACTCCACAGTCCTGGTTTCTCTTTAACTGCAGGAAAGTAAGCTGTTAATAGGACAACTGTATGCCTATAATGTGGATAAATGGATCTTTTCACTCTTCTCCCCCAGGGCTTCTGCTTTTTCCAGAGAATCCGGCTGGGATCAAACACCCGATGAAACACAACCTGTTGCAAGTGAAGTTCAAGTGGATTCCAGTTTGCTTCCTTTAGTAACTGGTGAAGATGGGGATCCGGTGTTCAGGTTTTATTGGCTGGATGCTTATGAGGACCAATACAATCAGCCAGGTAAGACTGCATTTTTTTGCGTTATAATGAGCCTCTAATATTAACACTTTGTGTCGGATAGTTTTTAACATTAGCAGCAGTAACCAGATGTTGAGAGTTGTTTGTGTGGTTTCCATTTGTCATTTATGATAAAATGGACAACTGGCTTCACCCCAGACCTCTTAGTTTTTATTATTCTAAAGTAATATTCTAAAGAATAGTATTACAAACAAAACAAGTTGTGTGACACCACCACTGGGGTCTAATAAAAAAACAAAAATAAAACATTGTAGTATACTTGTTAGCAAGACTGAGATTTTCTTCTGTACGATTTATTTCACAGCAATTTCACCGTACTCTTATGACTTATTCTTTATAAATGGGAGGTTAGTTGTGCTTCTGCGTCAGTCTCATCTGTTGTCTCTGTAATTCTATGTGAAACATTTAATGAATGAATTGCTGTTTTTTCTTTTGTGTCCTATAAATCATTTTCTGAATTATGTCCCCCCCCCCCCCCCCCCATAGGTGTTGTGTACTTGTTTGGGAAAGTCTGGATAGAGTCTGCAGAAACATTTGTCAGTTGCTGTGTAAGCGTAAAAAGCATTGAGCGAACTGTGTACCTTCTGCCACGTGAGACAGTAAGTGATTTTTGGTGATGAGTATTTTTAAAGTATAATGCCATGAAACACTGCATATTGTAAGCAAATACAACTGTATTTACAAGGTACAACATGTCCTCTGATTATTCCACTGTTTGGCCTCCTCTCGTGTAACTGGAAATGGTACCAAAATTTTCAAAACTTCTCGATTTCTTCAGTAATGACTGAGTGCCACGGACAGAAATACACGCACCTACACAATTTATCCGCTATCAATCAGGTTATTATTGGTTGTTTTAGTAATGTTCTGCCTCTCTGATTGAACTTCAGCATGCAAGTCTTCAAGATTCACTGCTGGCAGCTCCCTTTGCAATTGCCGACCAATGACATCCAAGATGTGCTCCATGGGAGACAAGTCCAGGTATTCTGGAACCCATGGTTGTATTTTTAGGCCATTCGGGCTCCTTACAGTAGCACCCGAAATATGCGGCTTTTCGTTGTAGCATTGAAAACTGCTCCTGGGACACTTTGAAGAAATGGCCATACCATTGGTTCCACCCCTAAATAAGTGTAACACCGAGCGTTTAGGGTACTTTATGCCCCCCTCTCCATAATCCCAGGAGTATTGCTGGTGTGACGTTCCCTGGTGGAGGTCTCTTCATGGTTCTGCCCACGTGGTCTCCTGATGAATATACAGCTATTGTTAAGCTCAAGACCAAAGTGGGACTCTAAGCTGAAGAGGATAAAGCTCCATTCCAACCCCCACTCTCCATCTGGAGATCATGTTGGCAAGATTTGTTTTTTCTCTTTTATATCTAGATATTACCCCAAAAATTGTTTTTACTTTTGACCCACTCTACCATATTTTTAAAGGAAACCAATCTAAAAAGTCTTGCTAGTTTATATTGAAAGGTAGTAAAGGTTTTTCAGTGTTTGTTAGAGGTCCTAAGGCTGAAGAATGAATCCGCTGACCGCTCTGTTTTGTGTTGCGCGCCTTGTTGTCTCCTAGAACATTACGCTTTCACATGACCAAATATATCAGTAATTACTTTCTGCCTGGCCTGGATATGTGTGTGGATAGATGTGTATTCGAGTTATATTATTCCACGCAGTTTTGTGGTGGTTCTGCACCTTACAAAGATCACAGAACGTGTTGGCAGTGGTTTGCAGTTTTATAACACTGAACTTAGTCCAGTAATTTCACATTGATGATTTATGTACTAAAAGTACTATAGGAAAAGTTTGGTCATTATGGTCCTGATTCATGATTGTCTTGACTCCATTTTTCTGGAGTCAGATTGGTTTTAATGGTGAACTTTATGTAAATTTAATGTGCAATTTTAAGTTCATTTTATTTGTATTTGCCTTTTTTTTCCCTTAATTTATTGAAATGCGTTTGCTAGTTTATAAAATTTAGTGAAAGAAAAAAAAATAAACGCAATAAATACCACAAGACCAAATTAGAATTGACTTAAAAACGCCCACAAATGATGATTCGGGATGTTTGTAGCTGAACAAAATTGATATATTCATATTGAAGTGCAGCCATATTGTTACTTCTAATTTTGCGTCTCTGAAACTGCCATCACATTATCGTTTTAATGTTTTCTAGAAACAAAATGACAGATCGTAGAAAAGATTTATATTTTTTTTAAGAAATCCTCTTTGAAATACATATAATTGTGACAGCTTTATAAAAGGATTTCAGGACAATGTCTGGGGCCTCACAGAGGATTTTGGTTGTCACAGAGACAAGTTTAACACTGTTCTTTAATGGTGGTGTTCCAGGTGGTCCTCCCGCCTTCCTACAGTGTATGACAAGGCTCTGATAACGTGGCTGCCTGAGGTTGGGCCTCTACAGGGTTTTTTTACTAGCTGGACTTGTACTAAATTTGATTAAATCTGGTTTTAGTTATGTTTTTAATGGTTTTATAACTGTCCTAGCAAACTTGAGGCTTATACAACGTGGTATTTGTTTTGTCACGAAGTCCAGGGGCAGCTTTATCTTGCCCTAACGTCTAGTTCATCAGAAAACGATTGGATATTCTCAGCTTTACAGAAAATGCTGGACTTATCCTCTATAATTCTGGCCCCTTTATCAGCTAAGTTGCAGTCATGTGATTCCTGATTAAGTGCTAGTATGGGAAATCTGGTTGCGCGTGGTGGGGGTGACAGATTTATTTTTCTATGAGGGCAGTTTCACATTTAATAATTTGTTTTGCTGTATGTTACTTTGTATTGGGTGGGTTATTCTATATTGTATGCATTTTTCTTCTTAAAAGAGAATTCATCTGCCATCTGGAAAAGACACTGGTGTTCCTGTGACCATGATGAATGTTTACCAGGAGTTTAATGAAAGCATTGCAGATAAATATAAGATCATGAAATTCAAGTCCAAGGTATGTCTGACTACATTGACCAATGTTATCTGCTCGTTAAATCAACTTTGTCCAAAATCCTCCCTGTAGTAAAAATATCTGTTGCTCACCTTCCCCAGGTCCAGATTGTTAACGGCTTGCAGAGATGACGACACGTCAGTACGTTGCAGTCAATTACTAGTCTGTGTCTCTGCCATTGCAGAAGGCACGAACAGCCAAGCCCAACGATTGGTGTCATCACAGGTGACGTGACGTCATCGCTGCAGTCTTTAAACAATTACTGGTACAACGGTTAAGATACAGGGCTAGACTCAATGAGATGGTGACCATTTCCTAATTTTTAAGGAAAAGACTAGTGATGAGCGAGTATGTTCTGTTAACCCTTTCGGCGAGTATGCTCGGGCTGAGCACCGAGTAGTTACAGCTGCTCGGTGTTATGTTTGAATCGCTCCCGTGTGCATGATTTGCAACTGTTTGACAGCTTTAGTACATGTAAGGAATGTCTATTTCTTACACATTCCTCACATGTATTAAAGCTGTCAAACAGTCGCATATCTTGCATACTGGAGTGATTCAACCATATCACCGAGCAGCTGTAAATACTCGGAGCTCGGCCCGAGCATACTCGCCGAAAGGGTTAACAGAACATACTCGCTCAACACTAGAAAAGACAATTCACGGTATTGGGCTGTGCTAACCGAAATTAAGATCCTTGATTGAATAATAAAGGAAGTGGTTTTTATTCCATAACTCGTTTCCACACAGGACTTGTGTCTTAAGTGTGAAAACCAATTTTAGACTTGAGAAAAACGCAAGTCTGGCGTGGAAATGTGTTGTGGAATAAAAACCGATTCTTTATATATTGGATTAAGGATCATCATTTCGGTTAGCGCAGCCCAAAATCGTGAATTGTCTTTTCCTTCAAGCTTCCTGGTGGAGTTCGTCCCCAGCCACGGGGCAGCAGCATTGCGCTTTCACCTGAGTGGTGCTACCCCCACTCGCTCAGGTGAGCAGATTACCTGGATCTAGTTTACCTTTTTATAAAGGTATCCCCTTTATGGTCTGGTGCGCTCTGTTTTTCTACAGTGTTTATCTAAACTCGGAATGTTTTTATTTTAATTTTTTTTAGAAGACTTGGGTGAATATTCTGTATATGTCCGGCAAAAAAGCATTTTATTTTCTCTGGTCTCCCTTATGCTACATTGGCACCTCCATGTGACATGCCAGTGTGCGGTCCATTTTTTTTTTCAGGCAGCACACGCAATTTCATTGATCCATACACACAGCAGTTTTAAAAACGGATCTGTGACTCCGGGCGTGTCGTATTGTCGGTTTTGCAAATCAGATTCTGCCATGAAAGTCTATGGGGATCCGAATAAAACAGATGAAGCATAGTAGACATACAATGAGACAAAACTGATGACATGAGAGAAAAAAATTGTGTTTTACACTGATATAAAAATGGACGTTTTACCTCTGTGTGTGTGTATATATTATGTAAGACACATTTATCGGATTCAACTGTGAAATTATAAAATGTATTTTTTTGGGCATTGAGGGCTTCCCGGCGCCTGCGCAATAGATTCCTGCAGCGCAGTGCACAGAGAGACGGGCCGGGATGAAGCAAAGCGCGCTCTATGTGAGTCAGGGAGCACAGTGCACATCACAGGGCCCTGTGACGTGCAGGGGAGGGGAGGAATATGGTAATTAATCACATAGGCGGGGATTTCGGGGAATAATAAACAGTTAGGCTGGGATTTCTTGGCATCCCCAGGACGCCAAGCCTGTGGAAAACAGTGTTTATAAAAACGGTTTTCTCTGCAATCAAACCTCTACTATGGGCCATACAGGTATGTATAGATTTACTTTTCTATAACCTGTATGCCCATAGTAGAGGTCTGATATCTCAAAGGGGGTGACAGATTCTCTTCAATTTCCTCCTGGTAGCCGGGCTCTCAGTGCAGGCGCCGGGCAGGTTCAGAACGCTATTAGCCTGCAGTTTAACACTTTTATCTGCAGATCAATAGTGTTCATTCACGTGGCAGGTTCTCTTTAAAGAATTAAATGTAGATACACCCAGCAATGCAAACAGGGATTTGTTGCAGGATTCACAAATACTTTTTCAATGAATCTCATGATACACACTTAAGACAGAATACACCTTAGAACAAAGCACTCGCTTTGTCCGAAGATGCTTTCTAATCCTTGGCTTCAATACAGCCTGCAACTAACTGCAATGTTTGCAAAGGTTGTGCTTTATGATCCAATCTGTATTGCAGTCTCTGTACATACTGTGATCTCAAAGTATTTACCAGTCTACAAAGTTCTGGGAGTTATGGGGTATGTGCACAAGGAGATTTGTTTTTGTTTTTTTTTAAAAGAAACTGTTTCAGGAAACCCTCTTTCTTTGGGGAATTTCCTGAGGTGGTTTTGAAGAATTTTTGAGGCGTTCTACAGGATTTTTTTTTCCAGAAGTGTTTTTGAGACCTTTTCATTGGACAGTGCATAGTTTGGATCGGATATCATCAGGTGTTCAGGTGACATGAATTTTTTTATTTCCCCTCCCCTTACTTTCCCTTTATTTCAAAAAAGTTAAGGTGGGAAAACCTGCAAAAATGACTTAACATATGAACAGCAAAGTGGCTTTAAATTAGAATCAAATAAGAGTCTTAAGAGTGTTTTTTTTTTTTAAGCTGACCCTTTCCCAAAAACTCCTAAAAAAAAAAGCAAAAAAACACCTGTAGACTGAAGTCACCCAGACAAGAGGAACATATCAACTTAGCTTAAAAAAAAATTACATATTTATGGCAAGTCACAGGCTCTCTTTAATGTGCATCATGATTTTAATATTTTGTGCTTTTAGACTTTTTCTTTAATCTTGCCATTTAGAAAGTGGAAAAGAATTATGCTTTTGAGATTCCAGATGTCCCTGCCAGCTCAGAGTATCTTGAAGTTCGATATTCTGTAAGTATAACATTGAAAAAGAAATTCGCAGTAAGACAGCACATTGTCATGATCGTAGTTTTAGATTTAGATTGGATTGTTTTTTGTGGCTTAAATGGTTTGCTCTGGACAAACCTCCCATCATTTTAAAGCCACATATAACTTTTTTCAACATCTGACACTACTGGTGAGTATCTTTGTATCCAAACTTCCATAAGAATATAATTAATAAATTAATATTTCCCGTTCATGTAACTTCAGTAGCAAATGCTTCTGTACTCTCACAAGAAATGTGACTGGAAGCTATTGAAGCTTACTTGCTTAGATTTGTCTAGTGGCATTAGATCTACAAGTCACTTACAGATTTCTTAATATTTTTTTCCTTTTTAAGTTTGTGCCAGTCTTCTTTTTTAAGGAGATTAACAATTATTATTCTGTATGAAGTATATGCAGACACAATTACCACACCTAATTTTATACACATTGAAAGTAACTGCTCAGGCAGGGGGTGAGTGAGCTTCTAGCTGAGAAGAAAAATAGAAATTGGCTGTGATTGTTGGACATACAGTTTCTGCACTAATTGTTTCCTTTGAATAAATGTATTTTATGATATGTTTGGTTTGCAGGCAGACTTGCCCCAACTTCCTCGAGACCTAAAGGGAGAAACATTTTCACATGTCTTTGGAACAAATACGTCAAGCCTGGAGCTTTTCTTACTTAGCCGGAAGATAAAAGGGCCCAGCTGGCTGGAGATAAAGAGCCCACGTAAATATACTGATTCTTTCTGAAAATTTCTCATGTGTTTTTGTATATACATTTGCTTGACCTTGAGATCTCGGCAGGTATATCGCCTACTTACTGCATTTGGAAGGTCTAAGTGCCAAAGGAAAGGATTAAAAGGTTTTTTTTTCTATTACAAGCTTATTTTTATTTAATTTTGTACAGCTTTATTCATAATTATGTGAGGCAGGGTGTCTATTTTGGTTTAGCCTTCGTTACTTGTATGCTTTTGACATTAAATCATCTTTATTTCAAACGCTTCTTTTTTCCAGTTTTGACATTTTTATGCAAATGCACATGGCATATTGTGTAAAATGATTTATTATGTTGCTTAATGTAGGAGATACACACTTGTGGAGTGCTTAAAAGGGGTTTCCTGATAATTGATCTGGAGTAAGTAAAGGCGACTGCCTGGCTGCTAATTTTTAGACTAATCCAGACAAACCCCCTTCTTTGTCTATACAGTGAAGAGGGGACCGGCTTGGCTATCGAAATTGGCATGCAGCCGGCCTCCTTCACTTACTGCTGTTCTCATTGGCCAACACAGGAAACACTGTCCTGTGGAAAAGACTGGACCATAAGGGGACCTGCAATACATACAGCGGCACCTGCGATAACTAAATAACTTGTTAATACAGTCTTATTTATTTTCTGTATCACAGTCTGATTACTGACGGTCATGCACAGCCTGGCTGTAGGTCTCCTGACCCGAACTCAACAGCTCCGTATATGCTTATATTGCTATTGAGTTCAGGTCAGAAGACTTGAGTTAGGGCCAGAAATCACTGTCCATACTGGGATCGTGATAGGTAGTTTTGTGATATTGGTCTTACTAGGTGCTGATCACTAAGAACATTGTAAGAAGTTATCCTGCGAATTAAAGGGGTTTTCCCATGAACAAAGTTAATTTTAATCAATAGATTTTTGAATGATTATAAGTTCAGCCATTTGAATGTGTTTAAAAAAATGTTCCTGTGCTGAGATAATCTTATAAATGTGGCCCTGCTGTGTACTGTGTAATGGTTGTGTCTGACCGTACAGGGGCATGGTCTGATCATACCACATCTCCTGGACAGGGGAGGAAGCAAAAGAGTATACAGACATTACAGCATGGGATTGCAAATGATTATTTCTTTGAGGTATACATTGCTTAAAAACAGGCAGAGAAATGTTTTGTCTCGCAAAAAGAATCAGCTGTGATCCTGTGCTGTTATGTCTGTATTGCTTTCTCCCCTGCCCAGGAGATGTGGTAAGATCAGACCATGTTCCTGCACGGTCAGATACAGCCATTACACAGTACACAGCAGGGGCACATTTATAAGATTATCTCAGTACAGGAACATTTTTTTAACACATCCATTTGTGGAACTTTTGTTTATTCCAAGATATATTAATTTAAAATGTACTTTGTTTGTGGGAAAACCCCTGTAAGCTTTAATTATAAGGCTATGTGCGCACATTGAGTATTTGGTTGCAGAAATTTCTGCAAGGTTTCGGCATCTCTTAGAAGCAAAAACATGTTTTTGCCACGTTTTTGGTGCATTTTTTAATGCTTTTCTGTACCGCAATGAATGCTTTTTTGAGCTAAATAAATATATTTGAAAAAAGAAACTTGGGACATCGCTTTAACCCTCGGATTACCGTCGGACCTGGGGTAAGTATATTGGTTAATTTAAATGATTATTTGAAATACCACAGACACCTTCTTGAAAGTGTTTTATTCTTGGTGTATGTGTTTATTTAACTCTTTACAGGTTTAGTAATGAGGGTGTCTGACACCTCTTCATCACTAAACCCAGGGCTTGGTGTCAAGGACACCTAATCCCATTGCCCCTAATTCCATTCAAATATGAAGTGTCATTTCTGGAGCAGCCGAGGACTGCTATTTTTAAAAAGCCCAGGAAGGGGGCCATTAGGACAACATGTTCAGTGGCTATTAATAACAGCTCACAGCTGTTTGGCTAGCCTTTAGGCTACATCCCCACGATCAGCAACCAGCAACGCTGTGTCCTAATGCCATACTTTGTTTTGTCAGTATATGCGGATCCACCGCATGGACAGCACGGTGGCTCAGTGGTTAGCACTGCAGCCTTGCAGCACTGGGGTCCTGGGTCCATATCCCACCAAGGACAACATCTGCAAGGAGTTTGTATATTCTCCCCGTGTTTGCGTGGGTTTCCTCCGGGTTCTCCGGTTTCCTCCCACACTCCAAATACATACAGCTAGGGAATTTAGATTGTGAGCCCCAATGGGGACAGGACCGATAATGTCTGTAAAGCGCTGTGGAATTAATGGCGCTATATAAGTGAGTAAAATAAATAATGACAATTCAATTGGTCTGAATCTAGTGTCTACGCTACAGAAATTGACATGCTGCAGGTGAGTTTACGCAGCGTCAAAAACAAGCACAGTGGGCATGGGATTTCTTTATAAATAAAATGTATAATTAAATAAAAAAAAATGGCGTGGGCTCTGTGTCATTTTCATAACCAGCAGAGGGAAAGCCAACCACTGGGGGCTGATATTACTAGCCAGGGGGAAGGGGCTATTAGCCAAAAATGTTCCATGGATATTAATAACAGCTCACAGCTGTTTGCGTGCTTTAACATTTACTGGCTAGATTACAGGGGGTCCCCAGAAAAAAATTGACATGCAATTCTAAAATCTAACCAGCAAAGGCTAAGCAGACAGCTGTGAGTTGATATTAATAGCCAGGGAAGAGCTATGGATATTAGCCCCCTCCGGGGCTGATAATATCAGCCCTCAGTAGCCCCAGAAATGGCGCATCCATAAGATGCACCAAATCTGGCCCTTAGCCTCCGCTCTTCCCACTTGCCCTGGTGCGGTGGCGAGTGGGGTAATAGGGTCCGGGTTCATGTCAGCCTTGTATTGGCAGCTGACATGAAGCCCAGGTTAGTAATGGAGAGGCCTCTATAAGACGCCCCCATTACTAACCCCATAGTAAAGTTTGTCCCTGAGCACTGGGCCTTATGGACCCGATATGTACTATGTGATTGAGCCCGCACAGAAGCTGTGTGGGGTGATCGCCACCGGGTGTCAGCTGATTCTCACACCTGATAACCGGTACTATGTGCCAGGAGCTGTTCTGCACCGCTCCCAACACATTAACACCCGAAATGCTGCGATCAAAGTCGATCGCAGCATTCTGGGAGCAAGGAGAGGTGAGTCCACCCTTTTACCTTGAATCGAGACCCCGCACACAGCATCCGGGTCACCAGGCATCAGGAAGTTACTTTGATCATGCTCAGTGCCCGAACAAAGTAACGTGTGTTTGCAGGGTTGACAGCCTGCATAGCATAGGGGATGCTGCTGCATCCTTATGCTTTGCAAGTGATGAGCCTGCAAAAAAATGAAAGTCCCAAAGTGGGACAAAGTATAAAAGTAAAAGAAAGTGTCAAAGTGAAAATAAAAAAATACTGTATATGTATGTGTATATACAGTACAGACCAAAAGTTTAGACACACCTTCTCATTTAAAGATTTTTCTGTATTTTCATGACTATGAAAATAGTACATTCACACTGAAGGCATCAAAACCATGAATTAACACATGTGGAATTATATACTTAACAAAAAAGTGTGAAACAACTGAAAATATGTCTTATATTCTAGGTTCTTCAAAGTAGCCACCTTTTGCTTTGATGACTGCTTTGCACACTCTTGGCATTCTCTTGATGAGCTTCAAGAGGTAGTCACCGGAAATGGTTTTCACTTCACAGGTGTGCCCTGTCAGGTTTAATAAGTGGGATTTCTTGCCTTATAAATGGGGTTGGGACCATCAGTTGTGATGTGCAGAAGTCTGGTGGATACACAGCTGATAGTCCTACTGAATAGACTGTTAGCTGTTTTTTTTCTTGCCATAATACAAATTCTAAGTAAAGAAAAACGAGTGGCCATCATTACTTTAAGAAATCAAGGTCAGTCAGTGCGAAAAATTGGGCAAACTTTGAAAGTGTCCCCAAGTGCAGTAGAAAAAAACATCAAGCGCTACAAAGAAACTGGCTCACATGAGGACTGCCCCAGGAAAGGAAGACCAAGAGTCACCTCTGCTTCTGAGGATAAGTTTATCCGAGTCACCAGCCTCAGAAATCGCAGGTTAACAGCAGCTCAGATTAGAGACCGGGTCAATGCCACACAGAGTTCTAGCAGCAGAGACATCTCTACAACAACTGTTAAGAGGAGACTTTGTGCAGCAGGCCTTCATGGTAAAATAGCTGCTAGGAAACCACTGCTAAGGACAGGCAACAAGCAGAAGAGACTTGTTTGGGCTAAAGAACACAAGGAATGGACATTAGACCAGTGGAAATCTGTGCTTTGGTCTGATGAGTTCAAATTTGAGATTTTTGGTTCCAACCACCGTGTCTTTGTGTGACGCAGAAAAGGTGAACGGATGGACTCTACATGCCTGGTTCCCACCGTGAAGCATGGAGGAGGAGGTGTGATGGTGTGGGGGTGCTTTGCTGGTGACACTGTTGGGGATTCATTCAAAATTGAAGGCATACTGAACCAGCATGGCTACCACAGCATCTTGTAGCGGCATGCTATTCCATCCGGTTTCCGCTTATTTGGACCATCATTTATTTTTCAACAGGACAATGACCCCAAACACACCTCCTGGCTGTGTAAGGGCTATTTGACCAAGAAGGAGAGTGATGGGGTGCTACGCCAGATGACCTGGGTGGGGGGATCCGTTGAAGCATTCCAGAGTTGTTACCTCATAAAGGGACAGTGGTCAGAACTGTAAAAATTGGCCTGGTCACAAACCACCTTCGGGGATAAAGGGGTTAAATAAACATACAGCCTGAAAAAAAATCCTTTATTTGAAATAAAAGTTCACATGATTTAAAAATAAACACAGTATACTCACCTAACGCCTAATCCGCTGAAGCCATTGTCACCTGTAAAAAAATAAATAAAAAAAACAACCATATCTCTTACCTGTCATCCGTGATGAAATAATCCACTGTGTCCCACGAAAATCTGGACCACTTCTAGAGCAGTCACATCAGCAATCACTGCCAGCCAGCACCGCCTCTTGCTGTTTAACCCCTTCAGTGCTGCAATCGCAACATTTAGGAGGCAGGGAAAGGGAGGGGGCTCCCTCTGCCTTCAGATCCGCACCCCTTTCGACATCATCGTGGGGACCCGATCGTTGCCATGGTTACCCGGGGCCGTCAAATCATAGTCAAAGAAGCTTCTGTTCAGGTATAATGTATTTCAATGCAGGTGCATTGCAATGCATTATACATACGGTCAATGTGAAAAAAGTGAAAGTCCCGTAGAGGAACTATGTAAAAAAGTAAACAAAAATTGAAAAAAGATATTTTTTAAATTACAAAACAATTATAAAAAAAATTACACTAATGAATACACATAATAAAAAAAAAAAAAAAAAGGTGGCAAAACTATGCTTTTTCATCATACCCTTGGAAAAAAAGCGGAATAAAACGCGACGAAAAAGATGAATGTAAGTAAAAATGGTGTCGCTGACATCATCTTGTCCTGCAAAAAACAAGCTGCCATACAGCTCCATCAGCGAAAAAATTAAAGTTATAGCTCTCAGAATATAGCGATGCAAATTTAATTCTTGTTTCTATAAAAGTTTGTGTAAAAGCGGCAAAACATAAAAAAATTAAATGAGGTATTGCTGTAATCGTACTGACCCGAAGAATAAAGTTGCCTTATCAATTTTACCACACGCGAAACGGCATCAAAAATAAAAGCAAAAAAACAATTCCTCAATTGATTTTTGTTCATTCTGCCTCCCAAAAATTGGAATAGAAAACGATCAAAAAATGTTGTGCCCAAAAATTGTACCAATAAAAACGTCAACTCGTCCCGCAAAAAAAAACCCTCACATAACTGTCGGCCGAAATATGGAAAAATTATAGCTCTCAAAATATGGCGATGCAAAAAAAGCGTCTTTTAGTATGTGACAGCAGCCAAACATTAAAAAAAATTCTAAATCTGGTATCGTAATCTCATCAACCTCAAGAATAAAGTAGTCTAATCATAGTCTTATACCGCACGAGGAATGGCATAAAAAATAAACGGAACAAATTCTTCACCTGCTGTTGATTTGTTCTTTCTGCCTCCCAAAGATCGCAGTAAGGCTCGGCTCACATAAGTCCCCACTCAGATCTGTCATCTGTTAGTGGAAATATAGGGGCTTCCACATTACTGGTAGTACACAGTCTCTGCAAAAGAATTATGCCCCTCCCCACCATTCCCTTAAAGTAATGTAGCGAATTCTGCACTCCCAAATACAAATGCCCCCCCTGCTTTCTGAGCCCCATAGTGTGCCTAAACCACATTTAGCGTCCACATGTTTGGCAGGGGTATAATTTCCAAAATGGGGTCACTTCAGGGTGGATTCTGCTCTTCTAGCACTTAAGGGCTCTGTATATGGAGTCCGCAAACTATTCTAGAAAATCTGTGCTCCAGGAGGCAAATAGTGCTTCGTCCCTCCAGAATCTCGCTGTGTGGCTAAGCAGTACTGTACAGCCACATATGGGATATTGTCAAATTTTGGTACCATTTTTTATCCATTTCCCAGTGTGAAAATGTAAAATCTGGGGCTAAAACACAATTTTTGTGGTAAAAATGTAATTATTATTTTTTCACTGCCCATTGGTATAGAATGTTGTGACACACCTATGGTATCAGTATGATCACTGCACCCCTAGATTAATTCATTGAATGGTGTAGTTTGTAAAATGGGGTCGCTTAAGGGGGTTCTGCTGTTCTGTCTCTCCCAGTGGATCATGGCATCCACAAGCTATAGCGGTAAAATGTGCACTACAATATGGCGCTCCTTCTTTCCTGAGCTTTGCACTGTGCCTCAAAAGTAGTTTTCAACCACATATGGGGTATTGGCGCTCCCTCAGGAGAAATTGCACAAAATATTGTCTAGTGCATTTTCTCATTTTACCCTTGTGGGGCTAAAAACATTTTTGTGGGAAAGATGTGAATTTTTATTTTCATGGTTCTACGTTATAAACTTCTGTGAAGCACCTGGGGGTTCAAGGTGCTTGCTACACAGCTATACACATTCCTTGAGGGGTCTAGTTTCCAAAATGGGGTCACTTGTGGGGGGTTTCCACTGTTTGGGCACATCAGGGGATCTCCAAACGCGACATTGCTTCCGTTCTCGATTCCAGCCATTTTTGCGTTCAATAAGTAAAACTGCACCTTCAGTTCCGAGCCATGCTGTGTGCCCAAACAGTAGTTTTCCCTCACATGTGGGTTATCTGCGTACTCAGGAGCAGTTGCACTGCACAACAAATTGAGGTTTATTTTCTACTGTTACCCTTGTGAAAATAAAAAAATTGGGACTAAAGTAACATTTTTGTGAAAAAAGCAAAATGTTCATTTTTTCCTTCCACATTGCATTAATTCATGTGAAGCACCTGAAGAATTACTAAGCTTCTTAAATTGGTTTTGAGGGGTGCAGTTTTTAGAATGGTGTCACTTTTGGGGTTTTTCTGTCATATAGACCCCTCAGTCACTTCTAATGTGATGTGGTCCCTGAAACATGATGGTTTTGTAAATTTTGTTGGAAAAATTTAGAAATTGCTGATCAACTTTTAACACTTTAACTTCCTAACAAAAAAAAATTGTTTCAAAAATTGTTGATGTAAAGTAGACATGTGGGAAATGTTGTTTATTAATTATTGTGTGACATAACTCTGTTTAAAAGCATACGAATTAAGTTTGAAAATTGAAATGTTCTAAATTTTCTCCAAATTTCCTATATTTTCACAAATAAACGCAAGTCATATCGAACAAATTTTACCACCATCATGAAGTACAATACGTCATGAAAAAGCAGGCTCAGAATCAGTGGGATATGTTGAAGCATTCCACAGTTATTACCTCATAAAGTGACACTGGTCAGATTTAAAAAAGGAGGTCCAGTCGTTAATCGACAAAATGACTTGATCCTTAAGGGGCTAACACGTTGACTTTTTTGCTTTCTGATTTGTTTGTTCTGTTAGGTTTTATTAGTGTTTCCCCTATTTCCTTTATTTCACCCCCCCCCCCCCCCGTTTCCTTTCCCACAGCCATTATATAAATATTACTGTAATTGGCAATTTAATGTCTTATAATGTACAAAATAAAAATAGCTTGGTGAAAAATGCTGTGTTAAGCCACCGTAATGCACAACTGCATAACTCTAGATTATTTTGTCAATCCAATCTTCAGAGGGAATCTGTGTCTGGGTTTTTTGTATGTAATCTGAGAGCAGCATATTGTATGGACAGAGACAGCCATTTATGATGAAATCACTATTTTCTCTGCTGCTGATCTACCAGTTCTCTGAATTCTGAGCTCTTTATAATCCCTCACCTTCGCCACTGATGGATATTTCTATCCATGTACAGTGGATACGGAAAGTATTCAGATCCCTTTAAATTTTTCACTGTTTCATTGCAGCCATTTGGTAAATTCTAAAGTTCATTTTTTTTCTCATTAAAGTACACTCTGCACCCCATCTTGACTGAAAAAAAGCAGAAATGTAGAAATTTTTGCAAATTTATTAAAAAAGAAAAACTGAAATATCACATGGTCATAAGTATTCAGACTCTTTGCTCAGTATTGAGTAGAAGCACCCTTTTGAGCTAGTACAGCCATGAGTCTTCTTGGGAATGATGCAACAAGTTTTTCACACCTGAATTTGGGGATCCTCTGTCATTCTTCCTTGCAGGTCCTCTCCAGTTCCGTCAGGTTGGATGGTGAATGTTGGTGGACTGACATTTTCAGGTCTCTCTAGAGATGCTCAA
The DNA here is from genome assembly GCF_046119375.1 of Phyllobates terribilis. Classification (NCBI taxonomy): domain Eukaryota; kingdom Metazoa; phylum Chordata; class Amphibia; order Anura; family Dendrobatidae; genus Phyllobates; species Phyllobates terribilis. Next base: position 793,313,377 of record NW_027362762.1, on the reverse strand, counting down.
TTGGGTTTAGGTCAGGGCTCTGGCTTGGCCAGTCAAGAATGGTCACAGAGTTGTTTTGAAGCCACTCCTTTGTTATTTTAGCTGTGTGCTTTGGGTCATTGTCTTGTTGGAAGGTGAACCTTCGGCCAAGTCTGAGGTCCAGAGCACTCTGGAAGAGGTTTTCATCCAGGATATCGCTGTACTTGGCTGCATTCATGTTTCCTTCAATTAAAACCAGTCGTCCTGTCCCTGCAGCTGAAAAACACCCCCCTAGCATGATGCTGCCACCAACATGTTTCACTGTTGGGATTGTATTGTGCAGGTAATGAGCGGTGCCTGAGTTTCTCCACACATGCTGCTTAGAATTATCACCAAAAAGTTCTAACTTCATCTCATCAGACCAGAGAATCTTATTTCTCATAGGCTGGGAGTCCTTCATGTGTTTTTAAGCAAACTCTATGCGGGCTTTCATATGTCTTGCACTGAGGAGATGCTTCAGTCGGGTCACTCTGCCATAAAGGCCCGACTGGTGGAGGGCTGCAGTGATAGTTGACTTTGGGGAACTTTCTCCCATCTCTCTACTACATCTCTGGAGCTCAGCCACAGTGATCTTGGGGTTCTTCTTTACCTCTCTCACCAAGGCTCTTCTCCCACAATTGCTCAATTTGGCTGGACGGCCAGGTCTAGGAAGACTTCTAGTGGTCCCAAACTTCTTCTATTTAACCCTTTCTCAACCCTGGGATTTTCCACTTTTGCATTTTCGTTTTTTGCTCCCCTTGTTCCCAGAGCCTTAGCGATTTTATTTTTTGGTCAATATGGCCGTGTGAGGGCTTATTTTTTGCGGGACGAGTTGTACTTTTGAACGACATTACTGGTTTTACCATACCATGTACGGGAAAATGGGAAAAAAATTCCAAGTGTGGTGAAATTGCAAAAAAAGTGCAATACCACAGATGTTTTTTTTTTATTTTTTTTACCACGTTCACTGAATACTAAAACTGACCTGCCATTATTATTCTCCAGGTCATTATGAGTTCTTGGACACCAAACATGTATAGGTTCTTTTTTTATTTAACCGGTTCCCGACCGCCCACTGTAGATAAACGTCGGCGCTTGCTGGGCTCTGTGCAGCGCCGACGTTTAAAAACTGTGTGTGGTCTCGCAGCGCTCAGGACCCCCAGGGTCCTGCAAGCGCTGCGATTCCGGTGCAGAGCGTTAGCTTTGACAGGGGACATCATCGGGACCTGATTGGATCAGGTCCCAGTGATGTTAACCCTTTGCTATGTTGTATATGCCGCGATCTATAGTGATCGCGGCATATAGAAGATAGAAGGAGGAGAGGGGGTCGTCTTACTTACCTCTCCGACGACCCCTGATAGCTTCCAGGACCTGGGGTTGCTATGGCAGCTGGAGGTCACATGACCACCTCTAGATCTGCCATATATGGTGTCCTGCCTGGCTCCGCCTGCAGCTGAAGCCAGGCAGGAGACTGACTGTGAAACAGTCAGCGAAGATCTCATGTAATGTAATACATGTCTATTACATTACATGAGATCAGTGATCAGAAAAATAAAAATTAATGTCCCATACAGGGACTAAGTAAAAATTAAAAAAAAAAAAAGTTTTTAAACTGTTAAAAAAAAATATCACAAAATAAATAAAAGTTAAATAAATAAAATATTAAACCAATAAATCCGTATATTTTTACAAAACCAAAAAAAGTACACATATTTGGTATCGCCGCGTCCGAAACAACCCGAGCTATAAAACTGTCACACTAACTCCTTCTCTGCACACCGTAATAAAATAAATAAAAAACGGAGCAAAAAAATATGCTTTTTCATCATATCGCCAAACAAAAAGTGGAAAAAAATGCGATCAAAAAACAAAATAGAAATAAAAATGGTACCGCTGAAAACGTCATCTTGTTCCGCAAAAAAAAAGCCGCCATACAGCTCCATCAGCCGAAAAATAAAAAAGTTATAGCGCTCAGAATAAAGCAATGCAAAAAAAATATTTTTTTCTATAAAATTGTTTTATTGTGTAAAAGCGCCAAAACATAAAAAAAAATACAGTAAGTGTAGTATCGCTGTAAACGTACTGACCGAAGAATAACGCTGCCTGATCACTTTTACCACACGCTGAACGGCATAAAAAAAAACCTCAAATAACAATTCCTGAATTGTTTGTTTTTGTTAATTTTACCTCCCAAAAAACGGAATAGAAAGCGATCAAAAAATGTCACGTACCCAGAAATGGTACCAATAAAAATGTCAACTCGTCCCGCAAAAAACAAGCCATCACATGACTCTGTCGGCCAAAATCTGGAAAAATTATAGGTCTCAAAATATGGTGATGCAAAAACTAGATTTTGCAAAAAAAAAAGCGTATTTTAGTGTGTGACAGCTGTCAGTCATAAAAACCCAATATAAATCTGGTATCTCTGTAATCTCACCGACCAGAAGAATAAAGTAATCTAATTAGTTATACCACACGAGGAACGGCGTAAAAAATAAATAAAACTGTGGGGGTCGTGATGACATTCCACTCGTCCTCCAGTCACTCCAAATTAAGGCTATCAGCATGGGTCAACCATTCAAAGAATGAGTCAGACAACAAGCTGGTTCAAACTCAGAGCACGCTCAAAAGACTACTACAGACAACGTTCTCAGCAATGTTCTGTGTTTATTCCTACATACACAAACCTAAATACACTACATAATGGGGAGGGGAAAGGGGTTGTCCGGGGCGGGGTAAGCCATGAAAGTCCAGTGTCTGGCCACTCCTGATTGGTCCACATCTCCTTATCTCAGTCTCTGGGCAGATATTGCAGCCGTCAGCTTATAATCTTGTTTCGTTTCTCTGAAATAAGTCTTGGCAACACTGGAACTGTCTTAGTTTAAGTTTCGATTTGAGTAATACGTAGCAAGGAAAGCTTATTGTTATAAGACACAAAATGGTGGTTAGTACATTAGCAAAAAAGCGTATAAAAGTTACAAAAGTATAAAAGTTACAAAAATATATATTCTCTTTTACCCCGACATTCCCCCCTAAACACTAAGCTTTCCCTTGCTTCGGGGCTTTTGAGACTGTCCATGTGTGGGGAGAGGGAAGGTGGATTTCTTCACCCAATCATCTTAGAAGCTGCCCCCTTATGGGACGCCCCCGAACAATTGAGCCCTACCCTGGGTGACACATGGAGTTCTCCCAACTGACCCTAAACTAAATCTCTCAATTGAACTTTGTCATGGGGGGGCTGGTCAGGCTTGTTCAAAGGAGTGTATTTCTCCATATCTTCTCTTGATTCAGAAAGGTCCCGGAGGTTGGGACAGCATTGGTTATAGCTTTCCTGTATAAGGGGACTATGCAGCACAGGACCACCAGGCCCAATACCAGTAGACCTCCCATTACTAGACAAACTTGTTGGAGGAATCCCTTGAGCCCTCCCAACCAACCTGAGAAAAAGGAGGTATCTACCCCTGTGTGGTAGCTGTCCACCCTGGGACAGACAGTAAGCATATGGAAAGGATATAGAAGAAGGTAGTCATCTTTTATAGACTCGTTCTGTCTCTCTTGCAGTGGGAGGCGTGAATACAGGTGCTCTTGCCCTCAAGCTTCAGAGCCGTCGGGGTGGTGAGAAGCACAGTGTACGGTCCCTCGAACTGCGGCTGGAGGCAGTCTTTCCGGACAAACTTCTTCACATACACTAGATCGCCTGGGATGAAATCATGTACTGCATCACCTGTAGATTCTGGGAGAGAAGCAGATACTGGAGAGCGGGTGTTAGTCAATTCTCTAGACAAGGCAATCACAAATTTTACCACTCTATCATGTGTTTCAGACAACTCTTGGGGCCTAATCTCTCCTATCTTGGGTGGGGGTCCCAAACAAAATTTTTATAGGGAGTCAGCCCATGTTTGGCCTGAGGAGTGTGTGTGATATGATACAATACTATGGGGAGTAGGTCGGGCCAGGGGAGGGGATGATCTTAGGTCATTTTCAAGAGCTGGGTCTTGAGTGTGGAATTCATTCTCTCCACTTTGCGTGAACTGGCAGGATGGTATGGAGTGTGGAGGCCCAAATCTGTTCCCAACATGTTCCAGAGTTCTTTGTAGATATTTGCTGTGAAAGCTGGTCCTTGATCCGATTCTATGACTTGGGGAACTCCAAATCTGCAGGCAATTTCGGTGATCAGTTTCTTGGCTGTGACTTTAGCAGTCATGTTGACAACCGGGTAGGCCTCGGGCCAGGCTGAGAACATATCCACGGCTACCAAAACGTACTCGTATTTTCCTGCTTTAGGCATTTGGATATGGTCGACTTGTATTCTCTGCCAAGGGTAGTCTGGTTTAGCCAGGTGTTGAAGAGGGACCCGTGCCGTACACGTTGGGTTGCAGGTAGCGCAGACGGAGCAGGATTTTGAGTACGCAGTCACAGTGGAAGAGATTCCGGGTGCAAAGTACAGTTTCTTGATACATGCCAAGGCTTGATTCTTTCCTCTGTGTGTAGGCCCGTGAGCCCATGCTGCCACAGCTGAGTACATGCGTCTAGGCAAGCAAGGCTTCCCATCCACTTGGTAAAGAGTCGAGTTGACCTTTGAATCTTTGCGACCTGCCAGCACAGCTCCTGCCGCTTTCCGTTGCTTGACTTCTTCAGTGGGGGGTCTTCCTTTGTTCCTCACACAATTTTTCTTCAGGCATCTTGACCCCCCTGGATTCCACTCGTGTCTCCGCTGGACTTGTATGGTCTTCCGCCGGCTGTTCTTTGGCTCTTGCTCTAGTGAGCGCCACAGCTACGGTTTGCAGGGTCTCCCCCATCTCTTCTTCCTTTTCCTGCCACTTTGATGACACATTCTCCACTGCTGCAGTCTTGGCTGCTTGGTCAGCTAGGTGGTTGCCCCTGGCTTCTCTGGATTCTAGTCTTCCATGAACCTTGACCTTGATAACAGCAACCTGAATGGGTAGTTCCAGGGCCTTCATTAGGGCCTTAATCCATGAGACATGTTTCACTGGTGTACCTGCAGCTGTGATGAATCCTCTAGACTTCCACCAGAGTCCAGAATCATTGCAAATTCCATGTCCATACCTAGAATCGGTATATATGTTCGCCGTTGTTCCAGCTTCTGTGAGAGCTACAAGTTCAGCTTCTTGTGCAGACATGTATGGTGGTAGAGCTTCAGCCTTGAGGACTGTTAGGTCCGTTGTGACAGCATATCCCGTGTGGAACTTCCCTTGAGGGTCTGCGAGACGGGATCCATCAGTCCATAGGTGCAAGGCAGAGTCTGCGAGCGGATGTGCCACCATATTCTCTGGAGCAGAAGTCTCTTCCTGCAAAATTTTTATACAATCATGAGGTTCCACCAATGGACCTTCACCCTCTTCACCTTCCCCCCTAGAAGGTGGAAGCAAAGTGGCAGGATTGATAGTCAGACATCTGGTAAATGTTATATTGGAGGGCAACAATAGGGAACACTGCAGCCGCAGGTGTCTTTGGTTGGTTAGATGTTTCGGAGATGTTTGTTGCAGAACAGCTGAGAGATCATGGCCGGCCTGTATAACTAGATCATGTCCAAGGATGATATCAGCTGACTTGTCAAGGAGGATGTGAGCAGCGTGGACCGCCTTAAGGCACGTGGGGGCAGTTCGGGCGACAGGGTCCAGGCGGGCTGAGTAGTAGCCCAAAGGCCGATACTTAAGATCATAGCGTTGTGCTAGAACTCCAGAGGCATGACCTTCCGATTCCGAGACAAAAAGGTGAAATGGCTGAGTATAGTCTGGTAAGCCCAAGGCCGGGGCAGAGACAACAGCCTGTTTAAGGCGGTCAAAACATAGTCTGTGTTGATGAGAAACACGTGGATCTTCAGCATGAAGCCAAACTGAGCCTTCATCCTTGAGACAGTCGTACAGAGGTTGCATGAGCTTTGAGGCATCAGGGATCCATTGCCTGCAGTAAGTGATGAGGCCAAGGAAAGTCTGCATAGCGGAATAGGTGGTTGGGAAGGTGATATCCATGATGGCTTGTTTTCTTTCTTCAGTCAGATGTCTAGCACCTTGTGATATACAATGTCCGAGGAAAATGACCTTGGGCAGACACCATTGGACTTTGCCTTTCGAGACTTTACAGTTAGCTGAGTGAAGAAACCAGAGAAGGGATGCTGACATCTCTGGCAAATTTTCTTCAGTGCCACAGAGTAAAAGATCATCCACATACTGTAGAAGGGTGACCTGAGGGTTCTCTTGAACCCATGGCTCCAGAATAGACTTCATAGAATGAGTGAATTGGTTAGGAGAGTTCTGGGCTCTTTGCGGAGTCCTGGTCCATGTAAGCTGTGCTCCTTGAAAGGTGAAGGCAGAAAGAAACCACGAATCTTCATGTAAGGGTATACTGAAGAAGGCGTTGGCCAGATCTAACACCGTAAACAAAGTGGCCGTTGGAGGCAGCTGAGACAAGAGGGTGTTTGGTTTAGGTACCACTGGAGTTTCTAAAATGGTAGCTGCATTGACGGCTCTGAGATCCTGAACCAACTGGTATCTTGGAGACTCTCCCGGAACGGTTTTCTTTTTTACAGGAAAGAGGGGTGTATTGCATGGAGATACACATCTGACAAGGACTCCTGATTCCAGGAGGGAAGCGATTTGGGTACCCAAGCTTTGTTCTTGTGCAGCCTTGAGGGGGTATTGTGGCAACCGTGGGTACCTGTGTCCAGGCTTGAGGTGTACTCGGACCGGGGGAACCTGCAGGAGGCCGACGTCCTCTGGCCTACTGGACCACAGAGAGTGAGGGAACTGTGAGGTATCAAGAAGAGTGGGAGGTTGTATGGTCATCATCATGAGAGGGATGGCTTTAAGAACACAGCGGTCTTCAGTCCCTTGTTCGGAATGATGGTCCCGCAAAAGAAGCTCCATACCATGGTTTCCGAAGGTAGTTGTTACCTTCATCCGCTCTAAGAGATCGGCTCCCAACAGTTTGACAGGGCAAGTTTCAGAGACCAAGAATCTTGTAAGTAGTCCGGTGAACGGTCCTGCAGACACAGGGACTGTGAGTGGAGAGGAAATATGTTGGCCTTCCACCCCAACACAGGTGAGGGTATCCGGTGATAGGGATACAGAAGGAGGGAACTGTGCAGAGGAAATGACAGATGTGGCCGCCCCAGTGTCCACCAGGAACTCCAGTGGTTGATGGTCCACCTGTAAAGTGACAGTCCCACAGGCGGCCGTGAGATGCGTAGCCGGGAAAGTGGACACTGGTTGACCGAGCCGTCATTGGCGTGGATGAGATGGTTCACGGGAAGGTCCATGGTTGTGTGGACCGTCACGGAACGACCGGTCATGGTACTGTCTGCGGGTTGGACAGTCTCTGAGGATGTGGTCAAGGCTACCACACTCCCAACACAACATTCGTCCTTCAGAATCACGAGATTGTCTTCTATTTCTGGATGGTCCCTTGTCATCTCTTCTGTCTTGTCTTCTATATGTGGGAGGAGTATCATCACCTGTGCCTTTAACCATTACCCACTTGATTCCATGTTGGTTGCCAAGGGGTGGGTAGCTTTCTTGAGCTTGATATACCATGGCAGGAGCGGTTTTCTTCTTTGGCTTAGTATCCTTTTTCATTTTTAGCATTGATTTTTGGAAAGCTTTAACGATGTCCACCGCGTCGTTGAAAGAAGAAGAACGAATCTCGGGCCGTACTCTCAGGACTTCATCTCTGAGAGCGTCTAGTAGGCCATCTACTAGGGCCTGAACCAACAGGGCGGCCTGCGTCTTGACGTGAGGACTGTATCCGAGATCCTCAAAATGCATGCTGAGTCTTGCAGCATATCTTTCCACAGATTCATCAGGGTCTTGTTGAACATCTTGTACAGACCCAGCTTGATCTGACAAGCGATTCTGAGCCCAGGCTTTTAACTGTTTCATGTATTCAAGGCCGGATTCATACGTACTAAGGGATCCTGCTTTTGTGGAATCCATGGCCTTTTGAAAGCTCTCCGTTTTCGGCTAAGTGAGCCTGGCATTCTGCAGCCAGAGTAGAACCAGCAGTAAGGGAAATTTTGCGAGCCAATCCTCCAACATGGCTCATACAGGTGTTTGCAGGGTTGACTATGGCCCCCACCCGATGTGTAAGGATGTCACCATAGCCTATTGACAGAGTGACAGGGCGTCCTGATGGGTCTACTAGATTCCGGGAGCGGCAGGGGTCCCAGACTTCTGAGGGGCTGGGGGGTGGGGTTCTTTCAGCAGTTGCTTGGAGCAAGGGCCGGAGTACGGGTAATGGATGTGGGGTGGAGGATGCCATAGGAGACGTATGGGGTAAAGGAAGGGGGGGCTGGAGTATCTTGAGCCCATCCCTCATCTGGCTCCGTATCGTCTTGAGTAACAGTATGTTGGCGGAGGGAGAGCAGTCTGGCCTGAAATTCTGGGGAGTTGAGGAGGATATCCCCAGGGTTGTGGGTGACTCCCATAGGAAACAGGGGAAGCGTCTCAGCATCGTGGACTGGAGCAGAGGGTGTCACATTAGTTTCAGATGGGTGCTCTGGGACTGCGGGCTTTTCCACCTGTGCTGGTGGCTGGTAATATGCACCGGACGGATCTAGTAGTGGATATAGGCCGGATTGGGGCTTTCCGGGCCTCCCACAACAAGTAAGAGGTGTAGCAAGATGGCCGTGGGAGGGAGGAGTTAGAGTGGAAGTGGGATTGTTCTTGGAGGCAGGAAAAGGTGTAGTAAGATGGCCTTTGGAGGGAGGAGGTGGAGTGGGAGTGTTCTTGGAGGCAGGCTGGGCATCGTGCCATGGGCGGCCCGCCCCAGAGACACAGCAGAACTCCGCCCAGGGTGGGTTTTGCTCTCCACACCCCCGACACGTCCACCCCTCCGGTGATTTGTTGTTGGCACCATTATAGGGCGGTGGCTGAGGGCTCGGTGTAGTGACAGGCATCAAAGGTGCAACGGCCATTTTGGGGGCACATAACAAATCACAGTCTGCAGCTTTCATGTATCCGAACAAAGGCTCGGCATTCTCTGTCCCCCCCACACCATCTACTTCTTTCCAGCCTTCAGACTTCAAATCACTCGCTACTCTAAGATGTGCTTGAGCCTGGTGCAGAAGTCCTCACCCAGCTTTCCCAATTTCTGTGTAACATATTCTTTCTACACTGAAAACTAAAGCCTGCCTGTACTGGATAAGCTTATCATGTTATACAAATTCCTAACATTCTTCTTGCCTTCTTGCCTTCCCGTAACTCCACTAATTGGCTTAACTCCCACAGCAGCATTCCGCAACTTACGAGATCTTTCAAATTTGAATATACGCAACATTTTCTTATAGAATGCAATGATCTGTCGCGACTCAGATCACTGGTGCAGTCTACAGGTCGCCACCCGTCAGTGTAGAGTACTCCTCAATACACTGATAAGACAGAGAGACCCCTCATCTATCCCTTTTTCCTAACCTTGAATGGCGACTTTACAGTACGACTCACCACGGCACCCTGACTGACAGCAGAACCCCTCCTTATGAGGTTTCTCTGTATAAGACAAAGAGTACACCTCAATTCGTCACAGATCCTGACAGCAGAACCCCTCCTTATGAGGTTTCTCTGTATAAGACGAAGAGTACACCTCAATTCGTCACAGATTCTGACAGCACAACACCTCCTTATGAGGTTTCTCTGTATAATACGAAGAGTACACCTCAATTCGTCACAGATTCTGACAGCACAACACCTCCTTATGAGGTTTCTCTGTATAAGACTGAGTACACCTCAATTCGTCACAGATTCTGACAGCACAACACCTCCTTATGAGGTTTCTCTGTATAAGACGAAGAGTACACCTCAATTCGTCACAGATTCTTTCTCCCTTACACTACAATTGAGGAATGCTTTGAAACCTCGACTATCAGTTACGGGAGGCAGCTATCTAAAGAGAGTTCAGTGACCGGAGGAGGAGGAGATGGTGTTCACACGAGCACGCGCAGGCATGCGGCGTCACTCGTTTTAACACTTGCTGGTTCAGGACGTGGTGCGGGACGCCTGAGGTCTCACCACTCGACCGATCACCCACCCAGATCCAACCTGACAGCCCCACAGAAACCGCTGCGGCTGACACACAGGCAAGTGAGACATATAAAATACATCTCAACTTACCGTGTTCGATGGAGGTTGATCAGGCCTCAAATTCAGCCACCGCGGTCACCACCAGGGAAATCAGCGATATGGGTCCGGGAGGGCGGCGTACCGCTAGCCACGCCGCACGTTGAGCGCCATTTGTGGGGGTCGTGATGACATTCCACTCGTCCTCCAGTCACTCCAAATTAAGGCTATGAGCATGGGTCAACCATTCAAAGAATGAGTCAGACAACAAGCTGGTTCAAACTCAGAGCACGCTCAAAAGACTACTACAGACAACGTTCTCAGCAATGTTCTGTGTTTATTCCTACATACACAAACCTAAATACACTACATAATGGGGAGAGGAAAGGGGTTGTCCGGGGCGGGTAAGCCATGAAAGTCCAGTGTCTGGCCACTCCTGATTGGTCCACATCTCCTTATCTCAGTCTCTGGGCAGATATTGCAGCCGTCAGCTTATAATCTTGTTTCGTTTCTCTGAAATAAGTCTTGGCAACACTGGAACTGTCTTAGTTTAAGTTTCGATTTGAGTAATACGTAGCAAGGAAAGCTTATTGTTATAAGACACAAAATGGTGGTTAGTACATTAGCAAAAAAGCGTATAAAAGTTACAAGAGTATAAAAGTTACAAAAATATATATTCTCTTTTACCCCGACAAAACAAATTCTTCACCTGCTACTGATTTGTTTATTATGTCTCCCAAAGATCGCAGTAAGGCTCTGCTCACATTTATCCTGCGCTCTGCGCTGAGCACTTACACCATAGTTTCCGTGTAAATCTCTGAAATACGTGATTCAACCGGAACCCATGACGGGAGATTCTCTGTAATGAGGCAGATATAGGCCACTGTGGACGCCGTCTGGCCTGTGATCCCACGGTGTCAGTTTTTTTAGGCGTGCATAAAAGTGCGGTTGGCCACAGTTTTGCGCACTTCTGAAAAAAAGGACACCGCTAAACAGAGGCCAGACGGAGTCCAGAGTAACTCTGCTGCCTCATTACAGTAAATGGATCCGGCAGGGGTTTCATCTGAATTACATCACTTGGAAATTTAGATGGAAACCCCGATGTAAGTGCTCAGCCTAGAGCGCCGGATAAATGTTACGTAAAATGTTCCCAATAAAAGCTTCAACTCAGTCCTCAAAAAAAGCTAGTCCCCACTCAGGTCCGTCATCTGTTAAAAATATAAGGGACTTCCAAGTTACTGGTAGCTGAAAGGCTCTGGAAAAGCGAAATGGCCCTTGCCCCCCAAAAGAAATTCAGAAAATGTTGTGCTCCCAAATCCAAATGCCTATATTACAATAATTTGTTCTCCAATTGTCAAATAGCACTCCGCCCCCCCCAGATCTCGCCGTATGGCTGAGCGGTACGATACAGCCACATATGGGGTATTGCCACTTTTAGAAGAAATTGTGTGACACATTTCGGCACAATTTTTACCCATTGCCCTGTGTGAAAATGTAAAATCTGAGGGTAAAACATTTTTTTGTGGTAAAAATATAATTATGTTTTTTTCACTGCCCAATGGTATAAATTTAAAAATTAAAAAATACTCACTACTTCCCTAGATGAATTCCTTGAGAGGTGTAGTTTACAAAATGGGGTCACTTGTGGGGGTTTCTGCTGTTTCGGCATGTCAGCGACTCTTCAAATGTAACATGGTGTCTGCTGCCTATCCCAGCCAACATAGCGCTTCTTTCTCTTCCGAACCCTGCCGTACACCAAAGCAGTGGTTTTCCCCCCACATATGGGGTATCGGCGTACTCAGGAGAAATTGTACAACAAATTTCATGGTGCAATTTCTCCTGTTACCCTTATGATAATGCAAAATTAAGGGATGAAAAACGGTTTTGTGGGAAAAATGTGAAAATTTTATTTTTACAGCTCAATATTATAAACTTCTATGAAGCACCTTGGGGTTCAAGGTGCTCACCACACATCTAGAGAAGTTCCCTGAGGGGTCTAGTTTCCAAAATGGTGTCACTTGTGGGGGGTTTCCACTGTTTAGGCACATCAGGAGCTCTCCAAACGCAACATGGCGTCTGCTAATTATTCAGACAAATTTTACATTCAAAAAGTCTAATGGCGCTCCTTCCCTTCCGAACCCTGCAGTGCGCCCAAACAGTGGTTTTCCCTCACATATGGGGTATCAGCACGCTCAAGAGAAATTGCACAAAAAAATTTGGGGTCCATTTTTTCCTGTTACCCCTGTGAAAATAAAAAAAAATTGGGTCTAAAGTAACATTTTTGTGAAAAAAGTTAAATGTTCATTTTTTTCTTCCACATTCCAAAAATTCATGTGAAGCACCTGAAGGGTTAATAAAGTTCTTGAATGTGGTTTTGAGCACCTTGAGGGGTGCAGTTTTTAGAATGGTGTCACTTTTGGGTATTTTCTGTCATAAAGACCCCTCAAAGTGACTTCAAATATGATGTGGTCCCTAGAAAAATGTTTTTGTAAATTTTGTTGGAAAAATGAGACATGGCTGGTCAACTTTTAACCCTTATAGCTTCCTAACAAAAAAAAAATTTGGTTCCAAAATTGTGCTGATGTAAAGTAGACATGGGGGAAATGTTATTTGTTATCTATTTTGTGTGACATATCTCTCTGATTTAAGGGCATGAAAATTCAAAGTTTGAAAATTGCTACATTTTCAAAATTTTCGCCAAGTTTCCTATTTTTTCACAAATAAACGCAAGTGATATCGAAGAAATTTTACCACTATCATGAAGTACAATATGTCATGAAAAAACATTCTCAGAATCAGGGGAATACGTTGAAGCGTTCCAGAGTAATTACTTCATAAAATGACAGTGGTCAGAATTGAAAAAATTTGCCCGGGCATGAAGGCGAAAACAGGCTCTGGTGCGAAGTGGTTAAGTGGTGAAAAAAAATACCAAAGTTTGCTTTTAAAAAAAAAAAAAAAAAAAAAAAAGCGCCATTTTCTAAGACCCGTAGCGTCTCCATTTTTTGGGGCCGGGTGAGGGCTTATTTTTTGCGCGCCGAGCTGAAGTTTTTATTGATACCATTTTGGGGTAGATTCATTGTTTTGATCGCCCGTTATTGCATTTTATTGCAATTTTGCGGCGACCAAAAAATGTAATTCTGGCGTTTAGAAGTTTTTCTCGTTACGCCGTTTACCGATCGGATTCATTCTTTTTTTTACATTGATAGATCGGGCGATTCTGAATGCGGCAATACCAAATGTGTATGTGATTTTTTTTATTTTTATTATTATTTTATTTTTAATGGGGCAAAAGGGGGGGAATGTAAACTTTTATATTTTTTTAAAACTATTTTTTTTTCACTTTTTGCTTGCTTCTATAGTCTCCATAGGAGACTAGCAGCAGCACTTGTCTGATTGCCTCTGCTACATACAGGGGACCAGTAGATCCCCTGTATGCAGCAGAAATGCTCTTGTGCTATGAGCGCCGACCACTAGGTGGCGCTCATAGCGATCAGCTCATGACCACTGGAGTCTGCTGCAGACCCAGGGTTGTCATGACCACCCATCGGTGACCCCGATCACGTGACGGAGTCACCGATGGGCGAGGTAAGTGACGCGCTTCCGGCGCGGCGCTGTTAAATCCCGCTGTCAGAGATTGACAGCGACATTTAGCATGTTATCAGCTGCGGGTGAATCGCTATTCCACCCACGGCTGTTGCGGGCACATGTCAGCTGTAATAATCAGCGCCGGAGCCCTCACTGAACTGGGTGTTACAGCCTGGTGCTTACTAATACGTCCCAGGCTGTAAAGGAGTTAAGGATTATGGAGGCCACTGTGCTCTTAGGAACCTTGAGTACAGCATAAATTCTTTTGTAACCTTGGCCAGATCTGTGCCTTGCAACAGTTCTGTCTCTGAGCTCTTTGGGCAGTTCCTTTGAGCTCATGATTCTCATTTAGTCTGACATGCACTGTGAGCTGTGAGGTCTTATATAGACAGCTGTGTGCCTTTCCAAATCAAGTCCTATCAGTTTAATTAAACACTGCTGGACTCCAATGAAGGAGTAGAACCATCTCAAGGAGGATCACAAGGAAATGGACAGCATGTGGCTTAAATATGAGTGTCTGAGCAAAGGGTCTGAATACTTATGACCATGTAATATTTCAGTTTTTCTTTTTTAATACATTTGCAAAAATTTCTACATTTCTGTTTTTTTTTTTTTCAGTCAAGATGGGGTGCAGAGTGTATTTTAATGAGAAAAAAAATGAACTTTTTAGAATTTACCAAATGGCTGCAAGGAAACAAAGAGTGAAAAATTTAAAGGGGTCTGAATACTTTCTGTACCCACTGTACAATGTACACAACAAGCTGGCAATCTGCTGTGGATGGGTTACACAGAGCAGGAGGTCTAGAAGGCAGGAGAACACTAGCCCTCTACTGATGATCTCTGGCTCATAAAACCCTAATTTTATAGAAACTGCAACAAGCAGCCCAGTAAGTGACACATCGCTGAAATCAGGGTTTCTGCCACTTCATAATGCTGCTCCCAGATTACAAAGCAAACATCTGCTGACAGATTCCCTTTAAGGGGTGTTGAAGCAACAATTGTCATTTATGGTGTGTCTGTTGTACTCCAATTCTCATTTATGATGTGTCCTTTGTACACCGCTAAGAAGGGTGGGAGCTGACTTTCCATAGCTTTCCCCCTCCTTACCACCATGTTTCCACTTGGCTTTTGTTGCACAACAAATATCTAATAGATGGCACCCCGCAGATATTGGATGTTTTAGCATATTTTATTGATCAGCCATGAATATTTTTATTTTATTTTTTTTAAATAATAATATCCCATAAAGAGTCACACATTCTGTGAGACCGCAACATGCTATACGTCCAATTATTATAGAAAGCGATAAGAGCTCTTACGGGTGCTGTGATGTACCCTCTTTCTTTTTGTTATTGATATAGAGAAACCTGTATACACTTAGGGCTTCTATGACTGCCACGCTGCGGAGGGATGGGGGTGGGTGCAATTCACATATCGCTCATTTTTCACTGGTTGTAGATTACAGGACTAAGAAATTGACAAGTGAAGATTATAATTTAAATGATATCCATCTTCACTGGACAACACTGGTGCATGATGTTTATCAGTATTTGTATGTCTCCTATTAGAGCTGAACAGCCAACCTATTAGCTGGTGCAAAGTGGAAGCATTGGTGGCCAAGCCTGATCTGGTGAATGTTGGGAAACACATGCCCCCACCTCCAATTGTTGTCTTGTCTCTCAGCATGAAGACCGTTCAGAACTCAAAGACTCATCAGAATGAGGTACGGCATTTTCAATGATTTTGTAGTTGCTCATTTTGGTAATCTGTAATGGTCACGGGTGTTACATTTGTATGAATTTCTATGCTAGTTTCACAAATACACGGCCTTTGGAGACTACAAGAGGCTTTGTGCCCGGTTAAAAAAAAAAAAAAACCTAGAAAACTCTTAAGATAATCAGAAATCACAGATGTTCATCTTCTAGATCAGGTATATCAAACTCAAACACTCAGAGCGCCAAAATGAAAAACAAAGTCGTGGGCCAGCCAGTATACAGTATAATGGGCCCTTCAAAATCCTCCATATAACATGATGGGACCCACATAGTCCTCCATACAGTATGATGGGACCCACATAGTCCCCCATACAGTATGATGGGACCCACATAGTCCTCCATACAGTATGATGGGACCCACATAGTCCTCCATACAGTATGATGGGACCCACATAGTCCTTTATACAGTATGATGGGACCCACATAGTCCTCCATATACAGTATGATGGGACCCACATAGTCCTCCATATACAGTATGATGGGGGACCCACACAGTCCTCCACATACAGTATGCGGGGACCCACACAGTCCTCCACATACAGTATGCTGGGACCCACACAGTCCTCCACATACAGTATGCTGGGACCCACACAGTCCTCCACATACAGTATGCTGGGACCCACACAGTCCTCCACATACAGTATGCTGGGACCCACACAGTCCTCCACATACAGTATGCTGGGACCCACACAGTCCTCCACATACAGTATGCTGGGACCCACACAGTCCTCCACATACAGTATGCTGGGACCCACACAGTCCTCCACATACAGTATGATGGGACCCACACAGTCCTCCACATACAGTATGATGGGACCCACACAGTCCTACATACCACATAGAGGCGGTGGTTCTGGTGTCGCGGGCCAAATAAAACCACCCTGTGGGCCAGATTTTGACATGTATGTTCTTGATTATCCTAGAGAACCTGCATGGTTATTAAAGTTAACATATTAGATTACATAGATTCATAGTTTGAAGGTTATAAGCAGACACATGTCTATGCACAAATATGTAGACCCATAGGAAGGCAAAAACCCCATGAAGCCGATGTGAATTGCCCGACTCCACATATGACAATCAAACTAGTTCCCTGGATCAACGCCCCATCACAGAATCTAGTACCCATTACCTGTAATACTATATTTTTCATGAAATGTTGCATCCAGGCCCCCCTTAAACATTTTTAGTGAATCAATATTACATCATCATGTGGCAGAGCGTTCCGTAATCTCCCTGCTCTTACAGTGAAGAATCGCTGTCTGTGATCATGGAATTCCGTTAGACATAGAGGATGCCCCCTTGTCATCATTGCAGGCCTTGGTGTAAATAGAAGGATACAGTTCTCTGTATTGTGCATTTGTATATTCATTATTTGTTTCAGTGATCTGCCTCCTTTGAGCTGTCAGACAGGTGGTGGGCTGGAGAGCTGTAAGTGCATTGTCCCACCTGAAGGACTTGCAGCTCAATTGCATATAATTGCAAAGATGGATTTCTCAGAAACAGCAAAACTGATTTCTACAATCTATGTATGGAATTAATTGGAATGAAAATGCCTGTGCATACATGCCGTTCGAAGTATAAAATCCTCACGACCGATTCACTTAAAGTACTCCTTTTAGCATATTGGGGAGCTATAGCACTGTGTACTACTTGTATCACCGGTATATATATATTTTTCTTTTAACTTCGCAAACCCTTCATTTCAGATTGTTGCGTTGGCTGCTCTAGTTCACCATAAATTCCCCCTGGATAAGGCACCTCCACAGCCGCCATTCCAAACCCATTTCTGTGTCCTTACTAAACCTAGTGACTGCATTTTTCCATATGACCATAAAGAAGCTCTAAAACGAAAGGTAAGTAATTTCCCCCACAACATATTGCAAATGCATACTGTTTTTCAATGTGACCCACCGAACAACAACATGCCATGATTATTGCAGACCTAAAAAAGTTCTTGAACATCTTTAATAAACTCCAAATTAAGACTGAGGTGAACATTTTTTGATCCAGTCCCCCTGTTGTCAGGTACATTATGAAAGTCACTGTGTCACCTCATACTGCCAACTATAATAGTGCCTCATTATCAGAGACAGTGACAAGATTCCCTTAGTTTACCAGACTGTGTGAATATGTTACTAGGACTTAGACCACACAGGGTGAGGGAAAAACAGTGTGGCAATACTTTATTGAACCACCAGTAATGTAGAAAAAATATTTCAGCTCACCTGGGTCAGCCTGCTCGGTCCACTTTCTCATGGGACACGGTGCTCGGATTGTAAAGATCCCCCATCTGGGGATCCCCGAGACATTAGGCAGTGATGAAAGGGTAGTTATCCAGCAACTCGTGAAATTGACTTAAAAAATAGCCTTTATTTTGAAAATAATAAAACCATGAGACCATGGTGCAAATAAAAGCGTACAGAGGCTTACGCGTTTCGGATACGTAGATCCTTACTCATAGCATAATACAATGTTGAAATGGAAAAACTTTTGAGGCATATGGAGAAAGTAGCCGCCCACCGACATCACCTGTTCAGAAGCTCAATTACACATGAGTCCAGAATCTCAGAAAACTCAGTTTTAACCCTAAATGAACTGACTGTTTCTATTTAAAAATAAAAAAAAAAAATGGAAGTTTGACAAAATAATTACAAACTCCATAAATACAACTCGCTAAATACAAGTCACATAATATCAACCTAGAAACAGACAATTATAATGAATATAGCAGGAAATCAGCTAGTATAAAATAGTGCAAGTGAAAATAACCGGAATATTAATACAAATACATTAATTCATTTCTCATATTTAAATATGTTGGATATCTAGTATTTAATTTCTAAATCCACTGTGCTTCTTTTTTCTGTAGTAATTTAACCCTGTCCCCACCACGATGAGATATAGGGACAGATTGCAATGCACTTACACGTAAGCAGCTGATATTACCTCCATGTTCATGCAAAAAATGCCTGGAGGCTCCTGACAAACTACGGGTAGTGGGATTTAGGACATCGTATATGTGTTCTGACAAAGGTTTTCTCAAAGTGCGGCTTGTGGACCCAACATACTGTTTATTACACTGTATGCAGAGAATCACATAAACACAATGATTACTGCACAGTTCATAAATGTCACTAGATGGTATATTTGTCCCTCATTATTAATTACCGATTTGTTGTTATTAATCATGTACGGACACAAGCCACATTGCCTTTGTCCACACTTAAATGTGCCTTTTGTGGACAGCCAAGAATTCCCCTTCTTTCTATGTTCGTTATTTCTAAATTCACTAGGAGAAATAATGTTTCCCACTGTGCGTGACCTCTTTGGAACAAATTTGCATCCATTTTTCAAAATTTACTTTAGAGTACTATGTAGAGCAATGGCAAATATTTCCGTACAACACCAATAACATTATAATAATTTTTGTCATATGTGGTTGAGAATATCACTTTTTTCAGGAATTTATTTATTCTATTTGCATTTTTGAACTCTGTGCTAAATATTGATCCCTAGTCTTACCATTAGCTTTATCTTTTGATGTTTCTATGGTTTTAGTGTCATACCTTCGATTTATTAGCCTCTCTTTAATGATTTGACATTCCTGCTCATATTTGACTCCATCAGTACAACACCTGCGTGCCCTTATGAACTCTCCTGTGGGTATGTTGCTAATAACCTGTTTAGGGTGCTGGCTCGAGGCGTGCAATATAGAATTGCCAGCTATTTTTTTACGAAAAAGGTTGCATTCCACCCTATGGTTATTAATATCACCCTTTAATTTCAAATCTAAAAAGGAAATTTCTTCCTTTCTTGCTTCAATAGTAAAGGATAAATTCAATTCATTAGTGTTTAAATAATTTTCAAACCCGAGAATGTCACTCTCCTGTCCGCTCCAAACAATTAAAATATCATCTATGAAGCGCATGTAATACCGCAGGTAGTCTGAATAAGGGTTAGAAATGGCATAAATGTATTTAGATTCCCACCAGTTCATGTACAGATAGTACTGATAGTACTCTAAAGGAAATTTTGAAAAATGGATGCAAATTTGTTCCAAAGAGGTCACTCACAGTGGGAAACATTATTTCTCCTAGTGAATTTAGAAATAACGAACATAGAAAGAAGGGGAATTCTTGGCTGTCCACAAAAGGCTCATTTAAGTGTGGACAAAGGCAATGTGGCTTGTGTCCGTACATGATTAATAACAACAAATCGGTAATTAATAATGAGGGACAAATATACCATCTAGTGACATTTATGAACTGTGCAGTAATCATTGTGTTTGTGATTCTCTGCATACAGTGTAATAAACAGTATGTTGGGTCCACAAGCCGCACTTTGAGAAAACTTTTGTCAGAACACATATACGATGTCCTAAATCCCACTACCCGTAGTTTGTCAGGAGCCTCCAGGCATTTTTTGCATGAACATGGAGGTAATATCAGCTGCTTACGTGTAAGTGCATTGCAATCTGTCCCTATATCTCATCGTGGTGGGTACAGGGTTAAATTATTACGGAAAAAAGAAGCACAGTGGATTTAGAAATTAAATACTAGATATCCAACATATTTAAATATGAGAAATGAATTAATGTATTTGTATTAATATTCCGGTTATTTCCACTTGCACTATTTTATACTAGCTGATTTCCTGCTATATTCATTATAATTGTCTGTTTCTAGGTTGATATTATGTGAGTTATATTTATGGAGTTTGTAATTTTTTTTTTCTTTTTAAATATAAACAGTCAGTTCATTAAGGTTTAAAACTGAGTTTTCTGAGATATCTCCATATGCCTTAAAAGTTTTTCCATTTCAACATTGTATTATGCTATGAGTAAGGATCTACATATCTAAAACGCGCAAGCCTCTGTACGCTTTTATTTGCACCATGGTCTCATGTTTATTTTTTTTCAAAATAAAGGCTATTTTTTAAGTCAATTTCACGAGTTGCTGGATAACTACCCTTTCATCACTTTATTGAACCACCAACAGACAATCACATATAGTACAGTCCCAGCAAATACACAAGATGGTGAAAATTACCGAGTTTCACCCTTCCGCTGGCTTGCTGGGATTAGAGCAGCTGTGTCTTTGGGCTTCCAGGGCCGAGTACCCCCACCAGTGTCACTACGCTTTTGTCGGGTACCCATAGAAAGGAGGTTACGACAAGCTTAGGAAGCTGACAGTCCATTGAGGTACGTGGCCATGTGACCTGATTGTCCCAACCTGGCTTCTCCTAACGTCCCCATGGGTTCAGTTATTGTCAAGGGAGCATATCTGTATCCCTCCAGCTGGGGCCGTGGTCCCTTAAGCTGTCATCCTGTAGAGCAGGGGTCTCAAACTCGGCTGGGTATATGGGCCGCACATGGAAAAAATTTGAATTTGGGGGGCCGCATTCTTTGTTCAATGTGACACCATTTTTTTTTGTATACACCTTTTGAACATTTTTTCCGTGTTTATTTTTTTTATAGCTTGGGTCGTTATGGATGTGGTGATAATAAACGTGCACTTTTTTGTGTTTACTTTAGTTTACATATAAAACAGCATTTTTAGTGCCCAATATTTTTTCATGCTTTATTTTTATTTTTTTGATTTTTACAATTTTGTTTCCCCCAATTGGCCACATTCAGTAATATTGTCTTACAATTAGCATCATATAGTAATAATGGCAAACATCCTGTGGCTATGTGCCCCATCCAGGTCCCCATCCTGTGGCTATGTGCCCCATCCAGGTCCCCATCCTGTGGCTATGTGCCCCATCCAGGTCCCCATCCTGTGGCTATGTGCCCCATCCAGGTCCCCATCCTGTGGCTATGTGCCCCATCCAGGTCCCCATCCTGTGGCTATGTGCCCCATCCAGGTCCCCATCCTGTGGCTATGTGCCCCATCCAGGTCCCCATCCTGTGGCTATGTGCCCCATCCAGGTCCCCATCCTGTGGCTATGTGCCCCATCCAGGTCCCCATCCTGTGGCTATGTGCCCCATCCAGGTCCCCATCCTGTGGCTATGTGCCCCATCCAGGTCCCCATCCTGTGGCTATGTGCCCCATCCAGGTCCCCATCCTGTGGCTATGTGCCCCATCCAGGTCCCCATCCTGTGGCTATGTGCCCCATCCAGGTCCCCATCCTGTGGCTATGTGCCCCATCCAGGTCCCCATCCTGTGGCTATGTGCCCCATCCAGGTCCCCATCCTGTGGCTATGTGCCCCATCCAGGTCCCCATCCTGTGGCTATGTGCCCCATCCAGGTCCCCATCCTGTGGCTATGTGCCCCATCCAGGTCCCCATCCTGTGGCTATGTGCCCCATCCAGGTCCCCATCCTGTGGCTATGTGCCCCATCCAGGTCCCCATCCTGTGGCTATGTGCCCCATCCAGGTCCCCATCCTGTGGCTATGTGCCCCATCCAGGTCCCCATCCTGTGGCTATGTGCCCCATCCAGGTCCCCATCCTGTGGCTATGTGCCCCATCCAGGTCCCCATCCTGTGGCTATGTGCCCCATCCAGGTCCCCATCCTGTGGCTATGTGCCCCATCCAGGTCCCCATCCTGTGGCTATGTGCCCCATCCAGGTCCCCATCCTGTGGCTATGTGCCCCATCCAGGTCCCCATCCTGTGGCTATGTGCCCCATCCAGGTCCCCATCCTGTGGCTATGTGCCCCATCCAGGTCCCCATCCTGTGGCTATGTGCCCCATCCAGGTCCCCATCCTGTGGCTATGTGCCCCATCCAGGTCCCCATCCTGTGGCTATGTGCCCCATCCAGGTCCCCATCTTGTGGCTATGTGCCCCATTCAGGTCCCCTCTTGTGGCTATGTGCCCCATCCAGGTCCCCATCTTGTGGCTATGTGCCCCATCCAGGTCCCCATCTTGTGGCTATGTGCCCCATCCAGGTCCCCTCTTGTGGCTATGTGCCCCATCCAGGTCCCCTCTTGTGGCTATGTGCCCCATCCAGGTCCCCATCTTGTGGCTATGTGGCCCATTCAGGTCCCCTCTTGTGGCTATGTGCCCCCTGTTCTTCACACACATAAAATAGAAAAAAAAAAAAAGATGGATTCTCACCTGTCCTCCGTTCCCTCGGCGGCCTTCCTGCAGATGTGGCCCGCAGGCACCACAGAGTCCGACCCCTTGACGATCCCGACCTGGTCCAGGAGGAGCCGCCGACAGCAGCGCTGCATTGCCGCGCAGAGACTGTTTCCCAGCACTGCATTTCCAATGCCAGCCGCCGGCCAATCAGAGGCCAGCAGCTGATAGCTGCGTATGGCAATGACGTCATACTCGCTGCGCCGACACGCAGATATCAGCTGCTGGCCTCTGATTGGCCAGCGGCTGGCATTGGAAATGCAGTGCTGGGAAACAGTCTCTGTGCGGCAATGCAGCGCTGCTGTCGGCGGCTCCTCCTGGACCTGGTCGGGATCGTCAAGGGGTCTGTGCCTGCGGGCCGCATAAAGCAGCCTCAGGGGCCGCATGCGGCCCGCGGGCCGCGTGTTTGAGACCCCGCTGTAGAGTGTCAAATCTGTATGTTGAAGCCATAGTTCCCTGGCTGCTGTTCTGTAGAGTCTTTTGCAGAAGGATATATATTTTTTTTTTTATACCCACATCTGTTCTTCAGGCCATACGCAGGTCAGGGAAAGGTGGGATGAGGTCAACTCTCATTGTTCGAGTGTTCAATCAATCTGCATAGTTTGTCCATCAATGTTTGCAGCAAACATCAATTGTTCAGTTACCCTGCGTCCCTGTCTCCCAAGGCTAAACATGAATTTAAGAGTCAATGTTCAGGCTCGTATGAAAAATGGTCTGTGCCTCCTGTCCTACTGAAAAATACATCTGGCCAAATTAACAATAAATGCTGTGTCGTCACACCCTTAGTTTACCAGATTGTGGTAAGATATTACTAGGGAGGTATAGTACAGTATCTGCTCCAGGGCCTGAATATAGAGGAGATCATTTTGGCTGCTTCATGGTTAGCTGTCTCCAGAAGGTCCTAGTAGAGTAGAGTAGAAAATGCCCAGATTTAAAGGGAACCTGTTACCATGATTATGCCGTCCAATCTGCAGGCACCATGTTAGAGCAAGGGGAACTGAGCAGATTGATTATATAGCTTTATGAGAAAAGTTTCAGTATAACCTGTGTTTTAATCATTTAAGCCTCTGCTCTTTCTGTGATTTTCGGGCCAGTGGGC
The DNA here is from genome assembly GCF_046119375.1 of Phyllobates terribilis. Taxonomy (NCBI): domain Eukaryota; kingdom Metazoa; phylum Chordata; class Amphibia; order Anura; family Dendrobatidae; genus Phyllobates; species Phyllobates terribilis. The sequence goes on along the minus strand of NW_027362762.1, from coordinate 793,289,770 downwards.
GGTCTTATCAGTGACTGACAGCTTTCATTCTATAGGTGTGCTTACAGATAGCTGTCAGTCCCAGAAGGAGCTGAGGCTCAAATGATTAAAACACAAATTATACTGAATCTTTTCTCACCAAACCATACATAAATCTAATCAGCAGCTCTATAACATGATGTCTGCAGATTGGATGGCAAAATCATGATGACGGGTTCCCTTTAATATGCTATGTGTACATATTTGTTACCACAAAGTGACATATTATTGGAGTTGGTGTGTACGATCTGCCTCTACATTGAGATGATAATACAGAGATTATAGACACCGCTATTTCTTTGCTTTCTTTACTTCATTTCTTTGGATAGATATGTCTGAAATTGAAATCGCATTAATAGTGTTGTCTTTTTTCCGCCAGAATGTAAATGTTGAAATTGCCCTAACTGAAAGGACTCTTCTGGGGTTTTTCCTGGCAAAAATACACAAACTTGATCCCGATGTTATTGTGGTGAGTTGTTTTGATAGGCATGCTTCACCATGTGTTGTTTAACTGCTTTGGGACCACCCGTAGACATGAAACTTTCGGGGGGACCTGCAGCTACTCTGCAGTGATGTTCTAAAACGTCTCTGCAGTAGCTTGGGCAAATATACCAGTCCTAGTTACAAGGGAAATAGAAAATATTTCAATATTTAAATCCCTCTCTCCCTACCTCCCCCCCCCCCCCCTTCCCCCAAAAAAAAGGTTTTAGGCACAGTGTAAAATAAATAACCAACAAATAACAGGTAAAAGATAAATACAAATTCCACTGTCAATCCAAATTCCTGTGACTAGCCCTGCACCCATTAAAAAAAAAAAGTGTTAAAGTGTTTGTTACAGGATGGGGTCCTAAAACTAATTAAAAAAATAGATAAGAGAAATAAGTATTTTTCCACCAATATCAGAGTAAAAAAAAAGAGGGAATATGACAGTGACATAAAAAATGAAACCCCATGTATTAAGAAAAAAAGAGGCAAAAATTATTTGAATATTGAGGAAAAAAACTTATAGTTCTTTTAAATGCCATGTATGAAAAAAGCTGAAAATGTGGCTGCTCAGGAATGGGGGTAAATGGCTCGGTTTTGAACTGGTTAACAAATCTGATTCACTCATTACGGAAAAATATCCATGTGCAAACTTTATATCTGCAACATGTTCATTTACCTCACTGATTTGTGGCAGGATTTCCACATAGCGTTCAATGGGGAGTAAAATTTGGCATATCAGGAGAAAGATTGTCAAAGACTGAAAAACCCACTCTTCTCAAAGTTTAGAAATGCATTAAAAAAAAAAAAACTGCGCCCTTACACTGAATCTCTTCCAATTATCTTATATACCATTCTGCTCAGCTACTGCTCGTCTATGCCGTGCTGTCCACAGGTCGCACTGTATGTGCAACGTGACAGGTACTCTTTAACAGTCCTAGTATTTGTCAGATTATAATATACACGTGCTTGTCCTCATTTATCATATATTTTTTTTTTTAGGGTCATGATATCTATGGCTTTGATCTTGAAGTTTTGCTCCAGAGGATTAATTTATGTAAAGTTCCATTTTGGTCAAAAATTGGTCGCCTTAGGCGATCAACTATGCCAAAACTTGGGGTAAGTTTTATACATCCCACCATAGTAGAATTCCTTGTGTTTGTAAAATAGAATTACATTAAATGACTTTTAGGTAGATATTTATACACCTCATAGTTGATGCCCAGACGAACGCAATTTAATTTAATGCTCTACGTAACGTTGTAGATGTTTGTTCTATAGTAACTGTAAAAATATAACTTAAATAATATTGAAAGATATTTGAATGAAATGTGATTTATTTTTATTTAGTGATTAACTGTAACTAATTGGTTGAAATTGTTTGGGAGGAAGGAGGGTAACCACTACCATTTCCCATGTTTTTAAAGGGAATCTGTCACCAGGTTTTTGCCATGTAATCTGAGAGCAGCATAAACAGGGACTCTGATTCCAGTGATATCACTTACTGGGCTGCTTACTGTAATTGTAATATCCATTTTATCAGCTGGATATTATCACTATAGGACTAGTGCTGCAGTGTAGTCCAAAAACCACTAATTGGCAGCTTTCAGCCTATGCACAGTGTACACAGAAAGCTGCCAATCATTGGTGAGGGCTGGGTTACACAAGACCTGTCATTCAGAGAATTGGTAGATCTGCAGCAGATAAAACGGTTTTTCATCAAAACTGCAGCACCCAGTAAGGTAAGCGATACATCGCTGGAATCAGGGTCGCTACCCCTACATCATGCTGCTATTAGATGGGGTAGAAAAAATATGGTAAGATTCCCTTTAATTTTTTTGTTGTACAGCCATTCACATTGTCTCTTTATGTATTTTTTTTATTTCATATTTATTACCTTTAGGGTCGGAGTGGTTTTGCTGAAAGAAATGCAGCATGTGGTCGAATAATTTGTGATATTGAAATTTCTGCAAAGGAGTTAATCCGCTGTAAAAGCTACCACTTGTCTGAACTGGTCCATCATGTACTAAAATCTGACCGTGTAATGATTCCCCCAGAACATATTCGTAATGCATACAGGTATTTAAAGCTTCTGCTTTTTGTTGTGTCCCTGACATGCATTTAAGATATTACAAGGGGATGATTATGGATTATTTGTATTTCTTTGTGCTTGGCTGCTTCTCAGATCAGCTTTATTAGATCAAAGCTATGTAATATGACTAAAGTCTATCCAGAGTGTCTACAAGAAGTCAGTGGTAGTCTGAGACACGCCTCCTCTCTGATCATTGGTTCAGGCTTCTGCTCTCTCCTCCACCTGGAGTTTCGCTTCCCTGGATTGGCTCCTGTGTATAAATATAGGTTCTCATGAAGTTTGTGTGTGGGATTTATATTACAGCAAGACCAAGATTTTTCTCCAGTACTTATTACTACACCATCAACAAACGAAAAAAGAGAATTATTAAATAATTGTCACATTTGCTGACGCAAATGATCCACAGGTTTGTCTAAAAGTTGAGCAAACTCGCAGGAGGAAAGGGATGAATTATTGGGCAAGTTAGATTTTAACATAACAATCCTTTCAGAACTCTTTATAATATTTTTATACCCGCATTAATGGAAACTGTACTGCGATCATGATCACAGCATTGGAGCAATGGCTGTCGTGGTAAATTCTACTACATTGTTACAATGTTCCTGTCCTTATTAATCTTGCAGTACACGTCTGGCACTTTAGTTTTCAAGCATCTGACATGAGGATTTTTTTTTTTTTATTAGAACAACATGAAAATTGTTCCTTTTTTATTTTTTATCTCCCAACACTACAAATATTCCATTTAACGATACAGTGCACCTCTGCTGCTGACCTTGGATAGGTCATATTGAAGACATTCAAAATCAAAATTGTCTTTAGTATAAAAAATATATGCTGACAAGTATATATTCAGCTCAGTGACCTGACCAATCTAGTAAACAACAACCTTTATAATGGAAGAGGCTGCTTTTACATTGAAAATAATGCATGGGCAGAAACTTAAATGATACATCACTTTGGCTCTTTGCGAACATGACAGACTGAGCGTTTTTTTTTTAATGTAAGAGCTACATATTCCATTATAGAAGATTGGTCCAGACATTGAACTAAATACATCCTGAAATTGCACTTACCTTGCACAGGAATTTTAAGATTTTGTCAACTTGCGTTTGTTTGACCTCTGCAAATTCAAGGTAAATTCAGATTCTTATTTTAATCTGTTCTGGGATAATTCAGTTCTAAGTAAACTTTTTCCCTTGCTGTACTGATGTATCGAATTATAGTATTTTGGCTTTTTCCCCAGAGCTTTATGTAATGTCAGAGAAGGCCCACGTATTTTTTTTAATGTTTTAAAACATTTGTAAAAAATGCCACACTTCAATTTTTTTTTTAAATTTTGTGGCAATGGTGTGTGTGTGTGTGTGTGTGTGTGTGTGTGTGTGTGAGATTATATATCCATTTTCAGCAGCAGATGGAAGGAAGGGAGACACAGTCATTACTAGTGGGTAGGCGGAGCCCACATAGGATAGAACACCTCAGATTAAAAAAGAGTGTTGTCCGGCCCCTCCAGCTTGGGCTCCTCCTACTCCAGCTCTCCAGTCTAAAATTTGAGGTCACAGAGGATGGTCGCTGCTGGAAGCAGCTCCTCAGAAAATTTTTTTATTTTTATCGGACAGAGACTTGGACCCCCGTGGTCTTGAGGTCTCAGGGGTCTCAGCGCTGCTGGACCCCCACCCCTCCCTTGGCGGATCTGCATTACCCTTTGAGAGAGGTCCCTGCAGAACCCTGCCGGCCCCGGGGGATGAGGGATGCTTCCCTGGCGGGGACGCAAACCGCGCATCTGGGGTCACTGCGTTCTCCGCCCTGGGGGGAAGCTTGGGCACAGCGCCACAAATCCCTGGGGGTCCCTGTGGCGCTCAGCTGGGTGAGTACTCAGCATGTTAATGTGTTTTGAGTGCTTCAGCTGCTGCTGCGGCAGCCGCTGCTACATGTATTCATGTGGTGACTTGTGTTTTTTTGTCCGCAGGTGGATGCCTGCAGGACATGGAAGCGGGGCAGGAGCGGAGAGCGGAGGAGTCGCGCGCGTTTTTTTTTTTTAAGCCGGCGGGGGGCGTGGCTTCGCGCCTTCCCGGTCTTTCGCGGGCAGGAAGCTCTGAGCGCGCGCTTTCTCCTGCCCCTCCTCTTCCGGCTTCTCTCTCCTCACAGCGCGGCGGCCATTACTGAACGGCTTCCATCGGGCTCCTCACTCTCCTCTCCTCCCGACAGACCGAAGGAACACTGCACCGCGGCCAGCTGGGTGAGTCGCTTCTGCCTGTCAGGGCAGAAGCTTAACCCCTCACCCCCTCAGCGCAGGGCACCTTTCTGAGGCACAATAAGGTGGCAGACTGTGCTGTCCTGCAGCTATTACCTCATATAGAGGTTCCTTTTTTTGTCTGGGGCTCGCACATCCTTTTCATTTCACAGAGGTTGTGGGGAGTCTGCGACATTAACCCCTTATTAGGCGGTTATCCCTTAAATGGGGGTCAGCTGGGGTAGCTCTCTCTTTAAGAGCTTTAACCCTTCAGCTTTCTTTTAAGAAACCACACTGTCCTACTTACTGACAGGTTTAACCTGCCATATACTGTGTGAGGGCATGTCAGATCAGGGTCCAGGAGGTACGGACCGTCTCCCAGGTCCGCTACAGGATCAGTCTCGCGTGTCTGACACGCAGGAGTCCTCGACGGCGTCAAGCGCAGCGGTCGGGGGTTTCGGTGATGGGGCAGTGGTCAAAATGGAGGCCCTCACTCGTTCTATTGATGGCCTGTCTGACCTTCTAGGTTATTGGGTGTCAGCTAGATCCTCTCATGGCAGGAAGCGCCACAGGCCGGTACTGCCCTCCCCGCGCAGCGACTCGGAGATCTCTGTTATGGAGGGTTCCCCTTCAAGCTCAGATGGGGAGATGTCCGATTCGGATAAGGAGGATCGGCAGGGGCACTCTGCCTCTTTTTTGGGCCGTGCAGAGGCTTTTATTGGAGCCATGAGGGAGGCGTTAGTTTCCGGAGGAGGTAACTAGACGTCCTGGTAAGTCGGCCCGGATGTTTCAGGAGTCGCATAGGTCGCGCTTGGCATTACCATCTCTGGATGAGCTTAATGGGGCAGTGGAGAAGGAACGCCTGTGTCCAGATAAACGTTTTCAGGGGACACGGTTTTTTGAGGCACTGTATCCGTGTTCCACGGAGTTGATTGATAATTGGATTCCTTCTCCTGAAGTGGATGTCCCTTTATCCCAGCTTAGCAAATCCTCATTACTGCCTGTTAAAGGGAAGGCGAGTCTGCAGGATCCGCTGGACAGAAAAACGGAGATGGCGGCGAAATCCATCTACGAGGCCGCGGGTCATGGATTCAGAGCGGTGCTAGGATCCATGTGTGCTTGTAAAGCTTCCCTAAGCTGGTTGGACCGTCTACGGACGGCGTGGCAGGATGGATCCCCGCTATCCGAGGTAGATGGGCTTTTCAAGTTGTTGGAGGATGCGGCCCGATATGGCAGTGATGCAGGTTTGGATACCGCGTCACTGCTGTCCAGGGCGCAATCCTCGGCGGTCACAGTCAGAAGAGCACTGTGGCTCAGACAGTGGACCGGGGACGCGGTTTCCAAGCAAGGTTTGCTATCTTTAGCTTACAAGGGTGGTCAGTTATTTGGATCTGACCTCACGGAGCTGATTGTCAAGGCAAAGGCAAAAGAAGTGGCCTTACCACAGCGAAGAACTGTGGCTTCTGCGTCGGGCAGGCCTAGTGCCGGTAGTAGTCGGCGGCCCTTTCGGTCCAGGGGACGGTCCGGTCAGCCCTCTTGGGGATCGGGTCGTCCCTCTTTTTCAGGAAAAAAGGCTTCTCAGAAATCCCGCACTCCCTGGAAACAGAGCTTCCGTCAAGACAAGCGGGAAGCTGACAAAAAGCCCGCTAAGGCGGACTGACGCCAGGTTTTCACTCGAGGGCTCTCGAGTGGGGGGTCGCCTGCTCCAATTCGAATCGACTTGGGCGTCCCGCGTTTCGGACGCCTGGGTGACGCGGGTTGTGTCAGCAGGCTACTTCATAGAGTTTCTTTCTCGACCCCCGGACAGGTTTTGGCGATCTCGCATTCCGTCAGAGCCCGAGCTAGTTGCCGCTCTACGGCAGGAGGTCGATTCCCTTCTGCAGAAGGGTGTGGTGGTACCGGTTCCGCCGGAGGACCGGGGAAGAGGGTTTTATTCAAACCTCTTTGTGGTCCCCAAAAAGGAGGACAAATTTCGCCCCATTCTGGATCTCAAAAGATTGAATCGGCATGTCCGCACCCGGAAATTCCGCATGGAGTCGCTTCGCTCGGTTGTGGCGGCCCTGTCGCAGAACGACTTTTTGGTGTCAATCGACATTCGCGACGCTTATTTGCATGTTCCCGTCGGAAGGGCCCACCAACGCTTCCTTCGTTTTGCCATAGGTCAGGACCATTTCCAGTTTGTGGCCCTACCATTCGGGTTGGCCTCGACGCCCAGAGTTTTTACAAAAATTCTGGCACCTCTCATGGCGATCCTTCGAAGACAGGGGGTTACGGTTCTTCCCTACCTGGACGACCTTTTGATTGTGGCGTCCTCAAAGGAGGAGGCGGTGACGGCTCGCAATCTATCCCTTCAGCTCCTGGAGGACTTCGGGTGGCTGGTCAATTGGAAGAAGTAGTCTCTGGAACCGTCGCAGTCAATCCTGTTTTTGGGGATGCATTTCGACACGGTACGAGCAGTGGTGTCCCTGCCTCCAGACAAGCAAGCAAGTCTTCTTCGACATGTACAGGTTATGAAGTCTTCGACAGCAATGTCCCTTCGAAGGTGTATGCGCCTTTTGGGTTTGATGGTGGCGTCAATGGAGGCACTTCCGTTTGCCCAATTTCATTCCAGGACTCTCCAAATGCTCATTCTGAACCGTTGGGATCGATCACAGGCTTCGCTGGATCGCAGTGTCATCATCTCCCACAGGGTGCGAGAGTCTCTAGAATGGTGGTTACGTCCGGAAGCGTTATCCCTGGGGAAGTCCTTCCTCCTTCCGAGGTGGTCGGTCATAACCACCGATGCCAGCCTGTCAGGCTGGGGGGGTGTCTGGAACGATCTCTGGATTCAGGGAGTATGGTCGTCGGAAGAGTCTGTCCTGCCGATCAACATCCTGGAATTGAGGGCGATTTTCCTTTGCCTCCAACACTGGACGGTCCCTTTAAACGGTCTGCCAGTCCGAGTGCAGACAGACAACGCGACGGCGGTCGCGTATATCAACCATCAAGGTGGAACGAGGAGCTCCAGGCTCATGATGGAAGTGTCTCGGATCCTGGTATGGGCCGAGGCCAAGGTGCCAGCCATCTCTGCGATTCACATTCCGGGAGTTCAGAATATCACGGCGGACTTCCTCAGTCGCGAGAAGGTGGATCCCGGAGAATGGAGTCTTCACCCAGAAATTTTTGCACAGCTGTGCTCCCGTTGGGGAACTCCTCAAGTGGATTTGATGGCATCAAGGTTCAACACCAAGTTACCGACGTTCATGTCCAGGTACAAGGACCCGAAGGCTGTGGCGGTGGATGCTCTGGTGGCTCCGTGGGACCAATTCGAGCTAATCTATGTGTTCCCGCCGATATCCTTACTTCCTCTGGTGTTGCGTCGGATCAGACTGGAAAGAGTCCCGGCTATGTTAGTAGCCCCAGACTGGCCAAGGAGGACGTGGTTCTCGACGCTGGTGTCGCTTCTGGCTGCGCCTCCACTTCATCTCCCTCTTCGCCCGGACCTGTTAACCCAAGGGCCCGTTCGTCATCCGGACCTGAAGTCTCTGCGTTTGACGGCGTGGCTCTTGAGACCGAAATCTTGACTCGTCAAGGTTTTTCAGCCGAAGTCATTGCCACTCTGCGAGCTGCCAGGGGTCCTGCCACTACTAGGATCTATCACAAGACTTGGGAGGCCTTCTTTTCATGGTGTTCGGGTTCTTCAAGGAACCCGAGGATTTTTTCCATTCCCAATTTGTTGGCCTTTTTGCAGTATGGCCTGGACAAGGGTTTGGCAGTTAGCACTCTGAGGGGTCAGGTTTCTGCTTTGTCCTTGCTGTTTCGGAAGGCTATCGCCTCGCGTAGGGACGTTCGTTCCTTTTTTTCGCGGGGTAACCCGTCAGTTTCCGCCGCGGAAGGCGCTTGTGTCCCCTTGGCTGCTCAATCTGGTCTTGGAGGCTCTTCAACATGGGCCTTTTGAGCCTATGGACTCCGTTAGCCTTTCTTTGCTTTCTTGGAAGGTTGCCTTTTTAGTGGCAGTCACCTCTTTGAGAAGGGTTTCTGAACTGGCGGCTCTTTCTTGCTCGCCTCCTTTTCTGGAGTTTCTCCTGGATCGCGTGGTGCTTCGCACACGGGGCGACTTTCTACCTAAGGTGGTGTCACAATTTCATGTTAACCAGGATATTGTGTTGCCCTCGCTCTGTCCGGAACCGAGGAATGCGAAGGAACGGGCCTTGCACTCATTGGATTTAGTGCGGGCTTTGAAGTTCTATTTGTCTATTACTCAAGGTTTTCGGAAATCGGACTCTCTGTTTGTGATTCCAGCAGGTCGTCGGCGTGGTCAACGAGCTTCCAAGGACACTATAGCTCGATGGATTCGGTCGGCCATTTTAGAGGCTTATCGACTCAAGGGCGAATCTTGTCCAATTAAGATTCGAGCTCACTCCACGAGAGCTGTGGGTTCATCGTGGGCTTTTCATCAAGGGGCCTCGGCAGCTCAACTCTGCCGGGCGGCTACCTGGCGCTCCGTCCACACTTTTACAAAGTTTTATAAGGTGGACGTCAGTGCTTCCGCTGATGCAGCCTTAGGACGTAGGGTCCTGCAGGCGGCTGTAGTTTAAGTTATCGTTAACTTGTATTTAGCGCTAGTTGCGCATTTTTCTAGGTTGTTGGGATTCTGCCTCTGTTGTTTTTTTCCCACCCTTTAATTTTTTTTGACTGCTTTGGGACGTCCCACTAGTAATGACTGTGTCTCCCTTCCTTCCATCTGCTGCTGAAAGACGGATTTTGGTAAGACCTTACCTGTAAAATCCTTTTCAGCGAGGGAAGGAAGGGAGACACAGCTCCCTCCCATGGCAGAAGTGTGTTGTTGTGTTTTCAGATGCAGCGTGACCCTTCTCTGATAGCGATTATCTGGGCTGAGGTCGGCGCGCTAAGGCTCTGTTCCAGCATTGCCAGCTCATCGCAGTGGTCAGGTCCAGTGAGTAGTACCTGGGACTGTGTGGTTTTTCTGTTATATGCATAACCTGTCTCTTGTTTTTTTCTCTGAAGTTCTTCAGAAGGGGTTATGTTGCTCCGCTGGTGATATTTGCTCTTCCTTAGCTTGTGTACGGACTGGAGAGCTGGAGTAGGAGGAGCCCAAGCTGGAGGGGCCGGACAACACTCTTTTTTAATCTGAGGTGTTCTATCCTATGTGGGCTCCGCCTACCCACTAGTAATGACTGTGTCTCCCTTCCTTCCTTCGCTGAAAAGGATTTTACAGGTAAGGTCTTACCAAAATCCGTCTCTTTGGGGGAAAGAAATTACACAGAGCATTTAAAAAAGCAAAAAAAAACCAAAACACTACATTGATTCCAACAATTCTAAGGAGACATCAAACTGCACTGTGTGTAGTCATTTAAGTATATTGCAGAAACAGTCACATCAGGTTGTAGTGTTTTTTAACCCCTTCCCAATGTGTGGCATAATAGTACGTCAAGTATCAGGTCCATGTGTATGGATCAGACTCAGGCGCTGAGCTTGCATCCGCCTCTAATAGCAGTGACTGTAGGTAGCTCCGATTGCTGCTGTTTAAACCCTAAATGCAGACTCTGACATCAGCATTTGAGTGGTGTGATCCTGGGGGTGCTCTGTTTTAGGCACCTAACAGACCTTCCATGAGATAAGCCAATGCGTTGCCACTGCAGCTAGAGGCCGGCTTAAAGCTCCTGTCACAGACTGGGCTTCATAGGAAACCAACATTTTCACTATATCCTGCAATACATGTGGCAGTACATAAAACACAGGGTTAAAGTGCCCTAAGGGGACAAAAAAAAAATTTAAAAAAAAAGGAAAAATTTTTAATATTTTAATCCGCTTTACATTTAAAAATAGACATATTTTGTATTGCTGCATCCAGGAAGGTCAGATTTATCAAAATATAAAATTAAAAAACCTACACAAGTTGTTCAGGTGTTTACTGTACAGCCAGTTGTTTTTTTTTTTAATCATTAAATGGCATAACCCCACCCCCCCCAATACTCGACTGTGTAATTCCCCCCCATCTCCTGCCATTGCTCCTGTGGTCTCCTGCGCATGATGACCGATTCAGTGGTTCTGCCGATATGTTTGACACGTGACTGTTTGAACACTGACTGCAAATCAAGATGGTAAAACTGTTTACAAAAAAAATATTTAAATATTTTTAGGAATTTGTTTTTTTGTTTTTTTTTAAAATCCTCATCTTGATGATTTTGTTTACCTGCAGTGATTCTTCTCAACTTCTATACATGCTGGAGAACACGCTCATAGATGCCAGGTTCATACTACAGATCATGTGCGAGTTGAATGTTCTTCCCTTGGCCTTACAGATCACGAATATAGCAGGAAACGTCATGGTAATCATTTCTTTGTTTTATTCTCTTCTAAAGTTAAATGTTGTCTTCTAAAGTCAGATGTCAAAAAACATAACATAAGGGAATATGGAATGTCACAAATAAAATCCCAGCACTCGGGTGGTTCCCTCTGTTCTTTGCTTTCTTTGTGAGGGGGTGCGCTGTACATTGACTTGACTGCTACAGCCAATAACTAACTGCAGTGCTGATGCCTGCATTTACGGCTTTACACCATAAGGCAAGCGATTGGCTGCAGTGGTCAAAGCCAGCTGGAGATTTAAAAACAGGTGAATAATTGTGTTTCTTTTTTTGGGGTTTACTGTTGAGAGAATTGAGCCGTAATCAACCCAATAGCTCTGAAATATTTCACTTGTACAGTAGCACACGGGTATGATCTTTATTTTTATATTTTGCTGAGAAACTTTAGAGCAAATGATGGAGAGTATGTTTTAATTTTTAATTGACTGTAACTCCTACATGTCATATAATCTCCTCAGCCATCTAATATCCCATTCCATGTTGTGCCTCCACAAAATGGTTTGAAGTCTGTCTAGTCTTTCATTCTAAGATCTTTTATGTTTTTTTTCTCCTTTCCCCTTTCCATCCAGTGAGTGCATCAAATTCAGCTTGAAATTTCTAATGACTAGAAATGATCTAGTTTCATAGCATGTCGCTCTTACTGAATCAGGCGACTGTAACAAACTGACTCCGTTGACAGAGATGATGTGTCTTGTCAGTGTATTCATCTCTCCAAAATCATGTTGAGCTGGTTTAAAAGGAAAGTGTCATTTTGTGTGCCATTTCATTCCAAAAACTTGTTCTCTGTAACAAGTAAATGTCTTTCTATATTTTGAAGGTAGAATGGTTGACTCTGGCATTTTCTTTGTGAAACAACCACCTTCTGTGCTGAACAGGTTTTATGTAGCATCCTTACAGGGTACCTGTAGCACCTTTCTCATCTTTTAGGAGGGGGGTGTGTGGGGGAGTTGGACACACTGACAGTGTGTTATTTCTGTAGGTGATCTTAAGCACCTAAATGTGAATTCCTTTCTTATATAGTCTTTTATCATTCTCACTTATTTGCTTCAAGGTTAAGGAAGAAAATCTGCTTTGTTTACTTGCAAAATTTATATTTTTGTGTATGTTATATGTTGTGTAATTCCACTTATTGTGAATGCTTTTTCTTTTAACAGTCAAGGACACTAATGGGTGGACGTTCTGAACGAAATGAATACCTTCTGCTTCATGCTTTCTATGAAAATGACTTTTTAGTACCAGACAAACAAATTTTTAAGAAAAGCCAGCAGGTTGTGGTAAGCATCTTGTTGTTCTATTTCTGACACCATTTGATTCTTCTAATATATAGGACCATCGTATTCCACATCGCTTTACAGACAACATCGCTGTCCCCATTGGGGCTCACAATCTAAATTCCCTATCAGTATGTCTTTGGAGTGTGGTAGGAAACCCACGCAAACAGGGGAGAACATACATGACCCCGATGCTACAAGGCTACAGTGCTAACCACTGAGCCGCTGTGCTGCCCTATATTATAGTGTTCATAGTTGCCTACTGTCCCTAATTTCCCAGAACTACTTGGTTAAACCAGGATTTTTGGAAAACCCAACCAAATGTGGCATATTTGGGCAGTGTGTCCATCAGCGTTACTTAGATGGGATAGGGCATTCTTGGGAGGCAGGTGCTTGGGGCGTTGCTTAAATATCTCATAAGCATTGGCAATTAGAAATATTGAAAAATAATATTGTAAGTATATATAGCATTTTTACTTTTTTTCTTTCCAAATATAATTTCTAACATAAATGTAGAAAAAAGCACTGTGCAAATAAAAGCACTATCAAACATACAACTATATGGGATGAACAATGCAGGGAAACACTGGTTAGGCTACATGATAGTGAGTGGTCTCTGGCGAGCGTGTGTACGCCGGCTGGCCACGGGATGTGATATCAAATTATCAATGACAAAACCCAAAAAATCTTTCATGCTGATACAAGTAATATGAAATAGTCTAGTCCTGGGGTGATCTACCCATGCTACCTTCACTTACTGTCTGTGTTTGTTCTTTATGGACGTCTTTATTTACACAGGTATTGAATGATTTAATGATGGGAAAGCTAGTTATCTATTTGTGCAGATCAGAGGGTGATACCTTTTTATTTGCAAACTATACAGACCATCAATCTGATTAAAGAGGTTTTCAAAGATGTAGATGAATTCCATATATTCATTATTAGTTAGTAACAAGATTTTAATCTGTGGTACAACCCTGAGTTTTTTTTTTATTTTAAGTGAACTTGTCATTCGTTTCATGCTACTCGAACCCCAGACAGGATGAATCAAAGATTGGTGCAAGATTAGAACCAGATGTGTTTTTCTCTAAAATGCCCTGGTGGTTCTGAGAAAACATGGTTTGAAGATCCAGCCGAGGACCATAGGCAGCGGTGAGACCTATCATTCAACTAGAGCAGCGTAGGGACAATCCAGCAATGGCGCTGGCCTAGTCTCATCTCTGCCTACGGGCACCAACCAGATCTTTAAACTTCATTTTCTCTGCAACATCTGAGTGTTTGAAAGAAAAATCTACTTGTTTGCAATTGTGCTCGGGCAGCATGAATAGACTGAGTGGTATCCTCACCTGGAGGAGGTTGTGATAATTGTTTTACACCAGTTGCTCATATTAGTATTTGTATACTGATAACACTGTTTAATAAAATATTTACCATTAACTTTTTTTTTCAGTTAGGTGTTATTAAAGGGGTTGTCACATTGTTAAATGGGTAATTTTGCAAAGTATTGTAAAAATAAGCACCTCTTTCCGAGAGTTGGTTTTTTAAGAGTGGAAAAAACCTAAGGTAGAAACAAAATGAGCGTATACCCTTTTCTAAATAAATAAAAGGCAATAGAGAATATAAATAACATAGGGTACTTAGTGTTGAGGTCATTTTTGACACATGGTAAGGTTTTAATACTAGAGGTTAGGACCGTCCTGTCAGGGTACACATTGGTGTTGGTGGGATGGCTTTTATGCTTTTTATGTATTTACAGCAGGGTATATGTTCATTTTGTTTCCATCTTAGATTATGTCTGTTTAATGGCCAATGTGAACATGCACCTAGACGTTGCATGTATACCAGCTTATACTCCAGTTCATTTCTTTCGGTTTTGCTTTAAGTTTTTGCACTCAGTGAATGCAAGGGTGGGGCTTCCCTTTTTTGAGCTGGGCATTACGTTTATATAGCTTCCCATTGCTGGGTATCCATAGTTGGGCCACAGTCCTGCTCGGCCCTTATTCACATTGACGTAACTATGACACTTGGTAAGGTTTTAATACTGGAGGTTAAGATCGTCCCGATTGGGTACACCTTGACGCTGGTGGGATGGCTTTTACGCTTTATTTGATCAAAAACAGTGTTTACCAAGTACTCTGTTATTATGTACTATTGCTTTTTAATTATTTACAGCAGGGTATTTGTAAATTTTGATGCTATCTTAGGCTTTGTTTAATTATCAGTGTGAACATGCGCCTGCACGTTGCATGTATATCAACTTATACTCCAGTTCATTTCTTTCGGTTTTGCTAACAGAGAAGCGCACCCTTGCAAGCTCTTTGCTTTACAACGTGCAGGCACTTCTCCGAAGCTTGGTTGATCCCTTTATCCAGCCATCTTCAGCGCCCCTCTGATGCTGCGGAGGCAAAGCTACCTCTACTTGCAGCTCCAGAGTGTGTCCAGCCTTGGCCCAAGCTATCAATCTTTAGGAAGCAGGAAGCTGTGAGGCTATGTGCACACGAAGCGATTTTAATGCGTTTTTGCGGCGTATTTTCAATGCTAAAACACAATAAAATCACTTGTAATAGGTCTGCCATTTACTGCAATGCAAATCCGCATGTGCTGTGCACATCATGCTGGAATTTCCGCTGCGAATTTGCATTGCGGTACAAACCGCAGCAAGACTTATTCTAGTTCGATTTCGCTGCGTAAAATTGCCGCCCTTGACTTGCATTGGATCTCATAAGATCCACATGACTACATGTAGTCATGCGGAACTTATGCAATTAATGCGCGGATGGTACCTGGGTCTGGAGAAGGAGACTCTCCTCCAGACCCGGGTACCATAGTACCTGTAAGTAAAAAAAAGAATTTAAAATAAAAAATAACCTTATACTCGCCTTCCAATGACCCCGCTCTGCTGCCGGCGTCGCTGCTGGCTCCGTGGCTGGTACCGGTAATGTAAAAGGACCTTCCATGACGTCAGCAGTCATGTGACAAGTCACTCCACCGCCAACGTCAGTGGTTGCGTGACCTGTCACATGACCGCTGACGTCATGGAAGGTCCTTTTACATTACCGGTACCAGCCACGGAGCCAGCAGCGACGCCGGCAGCAGACCAAGGCCGCCGGAAAGGTGAGTATAAGGTTATTTTTTACGTTCAAATTCTTTTTTTTTTTTTTTAACATTGTGTTGGTCACACTATATAAATCTATGCTCGTTGCATGGATTTATATAGTGTGACCAACTTTCAAGCACTTTTCCAAGTGATGCTAAAATCGCTTGGAAAAGTGCTTGACAAACGCTTGTCCCTGGCAGAAAAAACGCATGTACAATCCGCATGTACAATCCGCATGTACAATCCGCATGTGTTTTTTTCTGCCAGGGAGATGCAGAAACGCTCAGGAAAAATCCGGAGCATTTCTGCATCGTGGGCACATAGCCGGAGGCTGGGGAGCGTAGCACTTCTGAGCAAACAACTCCAGAACGTTTCTTTAACATTGGTTTTAAAGGTTGTGTGTTTTTTTAAAAAAAAAATTTTATATAAAGGATATGGTCTTACTTTTTTTCCGTTGGACTAACTTATGTATATTTGTTATAGGATGATGATGACTTGGATGTAGATCAAAATAAAAACAAAAAAGGTCGTAGGAAGGCTGCTTATGCTGGAGGATTAGTTCTGGATCCAAAAGTTGGTAAGATGTTTTTCTTTTTCTGCAGAATTTAAAATCATTGCCACTTTCTTACTTTGCTTAGTAAGAGTTTGTAATTTAAAGTGTAATTCCCAGAATCCCATTATTTTTCACAAAGCGCAATAAATGCATACCTATTGTTTATACAGACTAAGGCCAACGTAGTTTCTATGTTGTAACTGTGTCTTTTTTTTTTTTTTTTTTTCTTCTCGATCTGGCCCTTGGTCAGTTCAGCTTCACATAGCACAATGCTGTTCTATTCTAATGTGCTAAAACTACATTTCCCAGCAGCACCTTACATCTCCTCAGTGCTGCAGATCCACCCCCCCCCCCCCCCCCGTGTGCTCCTGACAAGCCACACCTCTCTGATTTATCATTAAAGGGGTATTCCCATCTCCAAATCCTATCCCAATGTATATTAGCAAATACCTCCAATTAGAAATGTAGTATAGTTTTTCTGATTCGCTATGTTGCTTACCCCATGTGCAGGATCTTCGGTATCCATGGTTACAACCAGTAGCAACTAGCTAACTAACTTTTGCTATATCAGCGGTTGTAACCATGGATACCTCAGGTCCTGCAACACCTGCACATGAGAAAAGAGACATCACAAATCAGAAAAACTGCATTTTCTGTATTTGCTAATATTATTACTACACCTACTACATATTGGGATTAGATCTTAGAGATGGGAATACCCCAATAATCTTATCTAATTGTGAAACTCACTTTATGCTCTTGTGCACTGTCTGCCCTTGTACAGTACCGCCTGACCGATTGTATCTTCTACAGCACTATAACTGCCTGTGTGGTTTTATATTAGCTGGTTATAGCAGAGCTCAAATCTCTTGCACTTCTCCACAATGGCAGTGCAGACTTTTGTTTGTTACCTGCTGCTGACAGATCAGTTTTGCAAAACTGCAAAAGCTGCTCTATTGATGTATATAACAGAAGATAACCCTCTTTTATGTACAGCAGTAAAGCAACAGTTGCATCTTCCATAACTGATCTTTCAGTTGCAGGTAACAAACACAGCTCAACTAGTCTCCTACACATGGATCGCCGTTCTGCAGTACATCGCTCTTTTCGGCCCCCTCCTGCAGTATATCACTCTTCTGTCCCTTGTATACATCGACATCCTGCAGTACGTCACTCCTCTTAGTACCCAGTGCACAGACACCTCTGCTTCCTGGTATGAGCTTTGCCCTGTAATGTGACATCTCTCAGAGCAGAAGCTCCGCTCTAGACACAGCGCAGCTATGATGGCCGGATCCCAGCTGAGAGCAGCAACGCTGTGCATGAGGCCATAAGCTAGAACTACAGGACAGCTGCAATGGCAACAGAAGGATTCATAGAGTCTAGATGGGCATCCTTAGCAGAAGTGATATGTGCAAAACGGGGCAGATTTAAAAATATATTAATTTGTGCCAATATAACCTATGAACATTATTATAAGATCACTTTGTGATTTTGGGAATACCCCTTTAATGTAGATAATTTTTAATCAATGTATCTAACAAAATTATACAGCTTTCGAGTATTCAGTTCTTCACCAGGTTTGAGACGTCTGCTGATAGTGAATGAAAACTAACTCAAAATGGATTTGTTAAAGTGTGATAGGTGTCTGGTTCTTTATGGGAGAACTCTGAAGCCCTTAATGAGCCTTGCACGTTAGTCATTGACCAAGGTAGATATAAGCTTCACTGTAAATAAGCAAGATTCCTGCAAGTGGGGAGAGGATAAAGTTCAAAGTATTATGTAAAGATGCAGAGTTTTTCACTACACAGTATTATTTTTATAAGCTAGGGAGATCAAAGTGCAACTCAATATTGGAAATCAGAGTAGCAAGACAATTCTCCGAAATCCTAATGTTGCCTCAGGCCGGCTAGTCCTACCACACAAAAACTTTAATAAATAACATTTCCCTCATGTTTGCTTTACATCAGCAGCATTTGTAAAATGTTTTTATTTTGTTAGCATTTTAGAAGGTTTCAAAATGTAGAAATAGTTCTTTTTTTTTTTTTTCAAGGAAATTTCCAAAATGTTATTTTTTTAGGTACCTATTCAGATTTGAAATGACTTTGGGGGACCTATATATTGGAAAACCCCCCAAAAGTGATACCATTTTAAAAACCGCACCAGTCAACATATTCAAAACTGATTTCAGGTAGTTTATTAACCCCTCAGGTGCTTTTCAGAAATTAATGCAAAGTGACATGACTGGAATGAAAAAATGTATTTTTACCACCTAAATGATAACTTCTAAACAGGTCACTATAGCTGGCAGAGTGTAAGGCCGGTATTTGGCCGTGAATTGCCATGGCAAACATCAGGACCACATGATCATGATTTCAGAATGCCGAAGGGTTTAAAGAGGAAGCCCACCGCACTCTGTTAACCATTCAGATGCTGTAGTCACTATTGACAACAGCATCTAAGGGGTTAAACGGCCATGGTCTGTGCCAACATTGATCATGGCTGATGCAGCAAGTTGTCAGCTACAGTGTATAGTGATATCTGCTGGATTGTCACCTGTCGGCGGATGCTGTTCTCTTATATCTCAGGTCAGTAAAAAGACGTATTGGTGATCATTAAGGGGTTAATATAATGTGAATCCCCCCTTTTAAAATAATTGTCTCAAACTAAACAGACTGTAGATCTGGTCATGTGATTGGATCACCATTACCTGGGCACCCTGCTACATGGTTCTTATGCCTTTAAGATATTCCTAAGTGTTCAATTCAAATGACAAGGTCCATTCACAGGTGATTTAGCTTGTTAATACCGCCTTGTCAACCCCAGAGCAAGTACAAGAGTTATACTGCTGAATCAGTATGGAGATTAGCAGAGAAAATAGAAACTTTGGGCTAGATTAAGACTGTTTTGTGCGCCAGTGTAATGATGAGCATCAGTCACTAAGGCGCATGCAGCTTGATGAATTAGGCGCATCTTACAACTGGTGGGCGCCTCCGCCAGAAGTGTTACTCCAGTCTGGTACTTGACTAATATTTCTGGCGTAAGTTACGTAACAAACCTTTTTGATGAATTTGTTGGGTGGGCTTTGCCATGCCCCTCTCTGCTGCAGCTCCACCTCCTTTTGCAGAGCTGGCTGAAATTGTGCAACTTTTGGCATTTTTATGACCATGTTCATGCTGCAATTGCACAATAAAATTGTGATATTTGAAGCTGTTTTATGCCAGAAATTCTAGTGAAAATACCTTCATGAATTGGGCCCCAAGTGTATGGTAGTTAGACCACATGTACCTTTAAATGCAGAATCCCTTGAATGTCATGGGTGATGCTGGCGTGGCTTATTTACTGTGGGTTATGTGCGGATAATCTGCAACGGCACAAAGTGCCAGCTAAGTAAGAGCGGATTTCACTTTTCCCAGCATGTCTATTTGTGCAGAATTCATTCCCTTTGCAATACATAGAGTGAAATATGTGGCAAATCTGCAACAAAATCCGCATATAACACAGCCAACTTGCCTAAATATTCCTTTGATGATCAATAAAGGAATGTATTTTCTCCCACATTATGCATGTTCCCCTTACAGTGTAAGAATGCTGTGACACATTTCTCTATATTCCATAATAAATGTCTGTTATGACTCGTTCCCACAACCATATTTCTGATCCGAGTGCAGTCTGTAAAAGTCAGACTGCACTCGGCCCAGTTTTATTCAATGGGGCAGGGCAGACTAGCGATTTTTTTTTTTTTTTTTTTTTACATTTTTCCCCACTGACTAAATCTGCGATTGAAGAAAAATCACAGCATTTTCTAGTTTCTTCCCTAAATCAGATGAGTCGCCATTCTAGTCTATTGGCAAGCAAAAAATAATTGGATACCACCATACTTATAGCGTATGTTTTTTACAAATACATTGCAATTCTTTAACATAGGAAAGTGTACATGGTCTTGTAAATTATTAACTGCTCGGGTAAGTAAAAAAGCAAATTGCACACGGATGACAAGTAAGGGAAAAAAATTGGCGGAGTTTTTTTGGACGAAACTCTGATTTTGTTTATACGCTGGTGTGATCCCGGCCTTAATATCATGACTCTTTTCTATGACCAAATGCACACGCAGCACTAGGAATGTATCAGTGTTTTTTCTATCACCAGCATGTGGATTTTAATTGTTAGATACTTATGGAATAAAATTTGAAGATTTCATCTATTTTTTTTTTTGGATGTGCTGATCAACTTTTTCTTTCTTGGACTCTTTTTTTTTTTTTTTGCATTGCTTTTGCTGCTCTGCTAGGCTGGCCTTAACTTTATAGAATTGTCATCAGTCATTAGAATAATTTTGTAATTTCTGTCTTCCTCTTTAGGATTTTATGACAAGTTCATTTTGCTTCTGGATTTCAACAGCTTGTACCCCTCCATTATCCAAGAGTATAACATCTGTTTCACCACCGTGCATCGAACAGCTGCTGATGCTCAGAACGCAAAAGAGGTTGGTGTGCTGCATAGCGATCGTTGGCACAACCATCTCTGCAAGTGCATGTGCCCAAGTGTGTCCATGAAAAGGCTGCATTTATGTAAAAGATCTGCTCTGCGCACAAAGTGAAATGTATCAAACTGTGCATTCTCTCAGAAAGTGACCTCAGAGCAATAGCTTGTGTGACGTGCAACATAATGACCTGGACCATCATGGTAAAGATCAGACGTTCCAGAAAATGAATTGTATGGTCGGTCTGTGTATGCAATGTAATATGTAATGTGTCCTCGGCACTTGTTAGTTAAGGACTATTGGTCAGTCATTAGGAGCTGTGCCACTTCAGGTGACATGCTTACCTTATATGCTGCGTGCAACTTAGCGAGCTCCTGCCTTACATGACAGAACCCTTTTCTGCAAACCTGCCATAACCAATGGGTTAATTGTGCTGCTATCCAGTTGATCACAAGCCATGTTTCCCTTTTATGAATAAAATTGCTAGTGCTTCTGGAAGCAGTCTGTTTGATTCTGATTTTTCTTTTCGGCTGCTTGGCGTCTTGCAAGATAATCAGCACATTTGAGCAGGGACAGCGGTTTAGGACAGATTATAGCTACGAGAGACTAGCAAATGCTGCTGCTTGAGATGCGATTTCCGAGAAAAGGGAGCAGAATTAAGGACGGTCTTGCTTATTTTTTTTTTCTGCATTGTTGTTGCAGGATGAGGATCAGGATGAGATTCCAGAGCTGCCTAATTCTGATCTAGAAATGGGGATCTTACCTCGGGAGATCCGGAAACTAGTGGAGAGAAGACGTCATGTCAAGCAATTGATGAAACAGCCCGACCTCAATCCAGACATGTACCTGCAGGTAATGATGAGCTGGAGGCCTGTTGGAGGATTAGTGCCTGCTTGTGGATGTAATGTCCCCATGTCCAGGCTGATTATGGGATTCTTGGCACTGCAACTTATTTTTAGCTTGAAATAGATCAATTGTTTATGACCAGCAAAATACACTGATGTATATTATATCATCACAGGTATGCGCAGAAAACCAGTGATTATTATTAATATTGTGCATTATGGTAATAGTTAAATGTTTAATTTTTAATCTTAAATTGTAACAAGGTTTGCAGAACTCACAAGCCTTGATGCAACATTTTGTATGAAAGTTCTGAATTACTATTTTTTTTCCTTGTAGTTGGACGTGGGTGTACGGGTCATTATCAATCCGTAGTACATTATTTCTGAGAACAGGTCAGTGACTTTCTCATTTACTGATAGCTTACATAATGTTTTCTCTCCTTTCAGTATGACATCAGGCAGAAGGCTCTGAAGCTCACTGCCAACAGCATGTATGGCTGTCTGGGCTTCTCTTACAGCAGATTCTATGCCAAGCCCCTCGCTGCTCTGGTCACTCATCAAGGGCGAGAGGTAAGCATCACTGCCGTGGCATCTCATCTGAATGTCCGTCGTGCTGACTTTGGGGTAAACCAGCTACAACAGCTGATCGTATGTGTCACATGCTTGCCGTGTCTTCCCTGTGTTTTTTTTCCCGTGTGGACGTTCTTGACCTCTGTTCCTAACACATTGGGCGTTCTTTAACGAAATATAATGGCAGAACAATTCTAGTAATTATCTAGTTCACAGAGGGGTCATTCTAAAATTTACCTGAAATGTTCTTAAATTTGCTTATTCTATTGAAATGTAAGATGCACAAGGCTTAGGAGCCATAACAGTGACAAGGTGTGAACAGAGGGGAATGCATGATAAGGAATCATGGCACGACTATAAAGAATTTATTCCGAGTGCCATGATGAGAGCTGTGCCCTCAGCTAATCCCCCGCTGTGCTGTTATACGTGATGCACCATTTCTAGAATAGTTTCCGTAATATTGTTACTTGTTTTTATTATTCTACTATACAATTATTATAAGTTTCTGTGATTACCTTCTATAAACCTAATGTGTATTCCACAGTTTTCTTAGTTAATATGTATATTCGACTGTGACATCTTGTGACGGGAGTCATATGTGCCTCTGCTGCCATGTCTTCAGCCGGCTGACGTACCGAACAGTCTCGGGCTGGAAGGTTCCCGCAGCAGATGTGTCACTAGGTGGCGATAGATACTTTGAGATCATTAAACAATTAAGAGATTTCATGCATCTGAACTTTTGTTTTCACTGTTAAGGAGTCTTGTAATAAAGTGTTAAAGGGCTCCAATTAGTTTTTGTTTTTCTGCCCCCTTCTCTGAGATAATTGGTTGACTCAATCAACATTTATTACAATATCAGCAACTTCTGTTGTCTTTTGTTTTCTGTGTTTTTTTTCCGTCTCATCCGTACAAGCGTGTTACATAAATCTCCCCAAACCTCATGTATCAGCAGTGTAATTTAATTTGTGGGACAGCGTTGACCTTTACAGCGTAGATTTGGAAGTGTTTTATTTTGAGTTTTGGTTTGGTGTAATATACCAGGGTGGCACTCTGTTATATGAGGGATTTTGTGGGTTTGTTTAATTCTTAGTTTTAATAAGGGACGCTGTAATATAAATCGGCTTCCCCGAGCCCCCTGGTTCTTTCTGATCTGTGACCGTGACTATTCATGTTTACATTATTGTAGTAATCAATATGTTGGAGACTATACGGTAATGCAGCTGTGCCCGCCGCGTGGATATATACTCCGTCCTTCCATCTGATACATAATTATCGTTTCATAATTTGCCAGCAGATTTCTGGCTTGTTCAGTAATGGATGTAGCTATCCTATTCCCCTCTGTAGATTCTGGTGCCAGTCTTGGTTCTTGCAGCTGTCTTCGATATTTTTTTCTTCTTGAGTTGTCATATTTTTTTATCCCCTTTTTTTATTTTATTTTATTTTATTTGGGGAAGGAAAAATAAAATGTAATTGTTACCTGAAAAGTCTTTCTTATTGAATAGTTGAAACTTTTCAGCATTTTTGTTGCTTGAAGAGGCTGTCACCACGCCATGTTTTATTTTAGAAAATACTTATTTTCTTTATGACATTATTTTGGTGCATTTTTTTTTAACTCTGCTCTTGTGCAATTCCTCTGTTGTTCCTCCAGAATATTGATGAATAAATTGAAATTTTGGTGTTTTATAAATCCTCCTTGTTTAAGGGGTGAGAGAATAGAATCTAAGTACAAGTTGGAGGAGCAAAATATAATACGGAATTTAATAATGGGGAGTTTTATAATTTCCTCTATTTTGTGCTTGCAAAATAGAGCAATACAAAGAGCCTGCGTACCGGAAACTGTCCCATCTAGACAAACTTTGCTCAATTGGCCTTTGGGGTGAGAGCTGCTCTGTCGAAATTTGTTCTCTTAGGACATCAATACCTTTTTTACAGGGGTTTTCCACTACATGTATATTGATGACCTATCCTTAGGATAAATCATTAATATTAGAGCGATGGGGTCCAACAACTGGTACTACCACCGATCAGCTGTTACCAGTCCTGTCAGCGCCCGGATGTAAACCGTGTACATAGCGGAGTAGCACTCCCCCATACCCTGCTTATTGGCCACTGTCCGGTACTGCAGGTCCGCTCCTATCATTTATATATCTATATCACAGCTGATCTGCAGAACCCTGGAGTAGCCATTAAACTGTGTCCGGAGCTGTGCTGTTCCTCCTCATTCGCGTTTACATCCGGACAGAGCCGCTAATAGGTGGTTAGTGGTGATACCAGTTATCAGACCTCCACCATTCTAATATTCATCTCCCATCTTAAGGCTAGCCATCAGTACCTCTATAGTAGAAAACTCCTTTAGAGGTTTGCTTAGATAGCCTATCTAACAAATGCTGTTGTGTCCATTATTTACCCACTTACATTGCCTGATATTGGCTTTTTTTTCCTGTAAATTTGCTACAGTAAAGGCCTTCGTACACATTAGATGGCTGTTCCCTGAAAGATGGCGACGGCCCACTTTCCCATACACAGGAGCGCTAGTCTGGCTGTGATTTCTCTGAAAGCCGCTGGCTGACATGTCAGATGCAGTATATCACTGGAAGAAAAATGCGATCGGCAGTCCAGAATCGGACATGCACCATCGACATCTTCATCTCACCCCATGTGCAGGCATTGCAGGACCTCAGGAATCAATGGTTACGACCACTGATATAGTGACAATTAGCTAGTTACTAGTGGTCGTAATCATGGATACCTAAGGTCCTGCACACGAGGAAAGAGACCTAGCGAATCAGAAGAACTATACTACTTTTCTAATTGGAGGCATTTGCTAATATTATTATTATTACACCTACTACATATTGGGATAGGATCTTGGAGATGGGAATATCCCTTTAACTTGGGTCCCTTATACACATTAATTAGGTGCCCACTACTGTCTGGGTAAGTAATGAAGGGGAGGTGATGGTGAGTTTCCCTCCATGGCCCTTTCTTTGAAATGGGCATATCTGTATATATGTGTTTGATGTGTTAGCCCTCAGTTTGGTTTGTCTAAATAAAGATAAGTTATCCCAGAGCACTTTACATACATCATCATCACTGTCCCCATTGGGGCTCACAATCTACATTCCCTATCAGTATGTCTTTGTAGTGTTGGAGGAGACCGGAGAACCTGGAGGAAACCCACACAAACACGGGGAGAACATACAAACTCCTGTTGTCCTTGGACAACAGGACCCCAGCGCTGCAAGGCTGCAATGCTAACCACTGAGCCACCGTGCTATCATCGTTATGGTAGTTAATTTACGGTGTCCAAAGTGCAAAAGTAGACTGTAAAAATGTGTGAAGCATATATTATGGCTACAATTATTTTGATGGCGCACGGAGTTAGTGGTTCGCTACCATTACTTTTTATTTTATTATTTTGCCATAGCTCAATCTTTCTGGATTTTGTAGTGTGCTTTTGGTCAATGTTATTTTTTTCCCCCTTCGCTCACAGCAGCTGGTCTAGATAACAAGGCAGAACCTTTTGGCTAAGCCCAGCAACCTTTCTCTGTTACACAGGGCATGCCAAGCATGTATGATAGATTATCACAAAGATCTCGCTATTGGTGGAGATTTGTTTCGCCCCTGCCCTTTCTACTTCTGACACAACTGTAACCTACACCGTCTTCACAACTGTTGCATCTTTCCATTTTTCTTTTTAATTTTTATTTATAGCTTCTCGCGCTCTCATTGTTCCAGAAATTCTCTGATTGATTTATCTGTATAGTTGTCCCGGAGTCCTGAGTGGAGCCTCGCTTTCTTAGAGTCTGAAGAAGTGACAAAGTGTCACTTTGTAATTGGCTTCCAGGTGTCTGGAGTTACATTTTCCTTCTGTGCTTGAGCCTACTACATTTTGAACGACTTTATAGTAGTTCAGACTGCAAGGATGGGGCTTCATTTTTAGTTTTCAGTCTTGAATTTTATTGCTGTTACGAACTAAAAATTGGTTTGGGTGGATTAACATTACGTCTCTTAGGTGCTGCTATGTCACTGATTTCTTGTGGGCGTGAAAATCGTAATAATGCTGCATCATTATGTAGTGTGAAATAATGAGTACAGCTTGCATCCAGTAAGGCCTTTCTCTTACTGTTTTATTCAATTGTCTATCATTAGCACAAAAGAAACAGGAAAAGAAATGTTGTTCTTTCCGACGTCAGGGATGTGTTCAACCGATTAGTAAAGTTTTTTTATTTTTTTTATTAGGTAACCAATACACCAATTATAGAAAGGCAAATGCAAAACGAGTAATAAAAATAAGACGAAAAAACGAAACTACCACATATCCATGCCACGATCACACACGTGTACCTACATAGTTACCCATATATTTCTACACTCTTAAAAGGAACTTGTCAGGTCCAAAGACTGTTCTCAACTGTTAACATTGCAGTATGCATGGGGATTTCCTTAATCTAATGAGGTGTTTTATCAGCCTTGTTAATGCTGCAGTTCACATACACTGAGGCAGGACTAGTCCATCAGGGCTTCTTTCACCGGGGTACTCTTGCCGCTGATCTTCTAATCCCGAGCATGATTGGAGGATCCATGACAGGACTAGTCCAAGTAAGAGACGCCTTGCTGAACTAGACCTGCTGCATTAACACATGATGCTGCAGAATTGAAGTACATTTTTCATACACTTCAGCATTAGTAAGCCCCATGAAAATCCCTTAACAGGTCCCTTTAACATAAAAAGTATAGAGGGGGGGGGGGTGTAAAGGAAGGAACTGAATGTGTACTCATGAGTCTGTAGGCGCTCCTGATATAGTGCCAGAGAATGATCCTGTAGGTTTTTATTAAGGTGCAAGTTTTTCCTGGATGCTGACAAGGTAAGCAGTGATATAACTTTATAAAATAACTTTTCCTTGGTTATCTCAATTTCTTAGTCGCTTCATTGAGGGACACAGGAACCATGGGTTAATATGTTGCCACCTGCAGGCTAACACTAGGAATACATCTTAGAAAAAAAAGCTGATTCCTCCCCAACGATCTATACTTGGGCAGCTGACACCCAGTCATTCAGTTTAGCTTAGTGTCATTCGGAGGCAGACCTATCTTACACGTTCAATATTGTTCTGTAAGATAATGTACTATAGATTAGATATTCTCTTCTCTCAGAAATATGACTCCTGGAAACCTCCTTGGTCAGATTTATCCTTGAACTAATTAATTATGCATTTCTTTATTTAGTTATTCTGTCTGTGCTAGAGTGGAAACTTCATGACTGTCAACCATAATTGAAATACTGTACCCTTCTGCAACAGGGCAGACCCTTTTCTAATATTGATAGATATCTCTGTATATGCTTTTTAATATCTTATCCTTATCTATACCTTTTTAATTGTCACTTAATTCTAAATAAACCTCCTTTTTATTCCATCAGCTGTAAAGATGGGTCTTTTGAAAGTTTTCCTTATCAAATGTTCGGTTTCCTTGTGAGTCACCCCAGTCTGCTATGGTAGATGTCAGACCGCCTGTAGGTCAACCATTGTTCTCTGGGTTCGATCTGCCAATGCGGAAGGTCGCGCTAAGCTAAGCTCCAGCCAGGCCATTTCTCTTTCCCCTTGGGGTTGAAGCCTCCGGAGTCTTGCGCCTCCAGGCTTCTGTTCGTCTATTTCATAGGACTGCTATTTAGTCTTCTGTACGCATCTTTGTAGAGCTCTTACATTTGCAAGTCTTAGCAGAAGGGTACTACAAGCGGCTGTTTGTGTAATAACCTGAGGGATTACTATTCTTCCTTTTGCATTACTGGTATTAGTTTTCCAACCCCGGTGACCGCTTTTGGAAATCCCATGGTTCCTGGGTCCCCCAATGAAGCCACCAAGGAATAGATTTTTGGTACTCACCAAATATCTTTCTAGTTTCCTTCATTAGGGGGACACTGACCCCCCCCACCCCCGCCACCTTGTTTGGAGAGGTGGAGGGGGTGTCTTAGGTTTGCTCTTCCCACTGCTTTTGCACTAAGTGAATAACTGGGTGTCTGCGGCCCAGGTGTAGCCTGGTTTAGGGGAGTCTGCTACCCAGGTGGAGCCTGGTGGAGGGGCGTCTGCGGCCCAGGTGGAGCCTGGTGGAGGGGCGTCTGCGGCCCAGGTGGAGCCTGGTGGAGGGGCGTCTGCGGCCCAGGTGGAGCCTGGTGGAGGGGCGTCTGCGGCCCAGGTGGAGCCTGGTGGAGGGGCGTCTGCGGCCCAGGTGGAGCCTGGTGGAGGGGCGTCTGCGGCCCAGGTGGAGCCTGGTGGAGGGGCGTCTGCGGCCCAGGTGGAGCCTGGTGGAGGGGCGTCTGCGGCCCAGGTGGAGCCTGGTGGAGGGGCGTCTGCGGCCCAGGTGGAGCCTGGTGGAGGGGCGTCTGCGGCCCAGGTGGAGCCTGGTGGAGGGGCGTCTGCGGCCCAGGTGGAGCCTGGTGGAGGGGCGTCTGCGGCCCAGGTGGAGCCTGGTGGAGGGGCGTCTGCGGCCCAGGTGGAGCCTGGTGGAGGGGCGTCTGCGGCCCAGGTGGAGCCTGGTGGAGGGGCGTCTGCGGCCCAGGTGGAGCCTGGTGGAGGGGCGTCTGCGGCCCAGGTGGAGCCTGGTGGAGGGGCGTCTGCGGCCCAGGTGGAGCCTGGTGGAGGGGCGTCTGCTTTTTTCTAAGATGTGGTCTTAGTGTCAGCCTCCAGGTGACAACCCATGGTTTCTGTGTCCCCCAATGAAGGCTATGAGAAAGATTTTACATTGAGTACCAAAAATCTTTATTTTGGATATTTGCTTTCCCCCTTGTCCATTCTGAGCAGGTAGAAAGCTTTTCCAGAAATAATTTGGTTGGGGGGTAACGTGTGGGTCTATGCAGTGCATCAACAATGAGAAACGATGACAGGCTGAAATATTGGTAGAGCTCAACTGTTTAGTAGTTGCAATTTTCCGATAACTTGTAAAGTGATTCATGTAATTCATATTATAATAAACAATCAATATTTTTAGTACTTTGGTAGCCATATACTAATGATTTTCCTTTCTTTGACTTAACTGTATTATTTTTTATCAGTGATAGTGACACTATTTTGTCTTGACTTGAGCGCACATTTTAAGAGGCTCCCTTAGCTGCATTGTTATTATAGTGTGGTATTGCCATGAAATGAAATGGCGTCAATCGAAACAATAGCAAATATTTTAAAGGTAGCATGTCATTGTGTCATGTGACGGTCATCAAAGCACTGCCGGCATGCCAGAAATTCATGCTCCTGCTATTCATTATGCACCAGTTGTTGGACTATGAAGGTCATTCTGGCTGTGTCTCTTCACTCCCCCTTCCTGGAATAGTATGTATAGATAGATTTATAACTAACCTGACAGAAGTGTAGTGTTGAGGATGGGCTCATTCGGAAAGCAATGTACTAATTCAGATCTAATTAACATGCACAATTCTGATGCAAAGGGGCATCGGTCATATTTTAGTAGCATGATCTGACCCCTAAGGAAGGCTTCTCAAATTTTTTCTACTGTCAATTCACCAAATAAACAAAGGTAATATATGGGCTTCATGAGATAAACCAAGGTGTTGCGGGTAGTCACCATCAATAATCAAAGTCCATGTTAAAGTTATCTCCTCAGTTCAACTTTTCTTTTTGTCCCTTGAGCTCCTTATAACATTAAAACACAAAAGGAGTTTAGTTTATTTAGCGAAGCCAGTGTCTGGTGAAGTCTGAGAAAGGGCTGTACAGCATATGAATTCTTCAGCGAAAACTGCTTCTCCTGTACTTGACACGAACAGCTAGGGGGCGCCACATTGGTGAGGCCGGATTCACATTTTCTGAAGCTCTGCAAGATGATCTTTGATCAACTGACTGGAAGTATACCACGCATCAATATAAGCAGAAACTGATTGAAGCGTATGTTGCAATAAAATCTAAAATTTTGGTATGAATTTGAAGATGCCTAGCTTTATAGAATGCAATTATTGAATTATAAAGCGTTGTTACTAGTGTTGAGCATTCCGATACTGAAATATCGGGTATCGGCCGATATTCACTGTATCGGAATTCCGATACTTAATTCCGATACTTTTATAATATCGAATACCGGAATCGGAAGTTCCCATAATGCCTGCGCTCTGCAGTGTCTGTGAAGGATGACAAGCTGGGTGGCAGCGCTCAGCTGCGATCCAGCTTGTCATCAGAATGCCATCCCAGCGTGGGAGAATTCTCCTGATTGTTTAAAAGCCGGCGCGCGGTAAAAAGCCGCCGGCTTTTAAACAATCACGCAGCCCCATACTGCTTCCCCGCAGCCTCCCACCCCGATCCTCCGCTCCCCTCGCCACCTCCCATCCCGATCGTAAATTAGGACCGGGCGGGGAGCACAGCACCAAGGAGCGAAGGACCCGGGCGGGGAAGCCGGCAGTGAAAAGACTTCACCGCCGGCTTTCCCGTTCTGTGCTGCGCTTTCCCGCCGGTTATTTCAAATGAACAGCTGAGGTATCAGGTGATGCCGATCAGCTGTTCATTTGAAGTAGCCGCGGTGCCCTCAGAGGGTTCATGTGAGTTCATGCTTGACTGCATGAACTCACATCAACTTTCCCACGGCCGCACAGGTCAGCCTCACCTCCCAGACCCGTCATGATTAGTGTGTGCGGGGTGTGTGTGTGTGTGGGGTGTGTGTGCGGGGTGTGTGTGCGGGGTGTGTGTGCGGGGTGTGTGTGCGGGGTGTGTGTGTGCGGGTGTGTGTGCGGGGTGTGTGTGTGCGGGTGTGTGTGCGGGGTGTGTGTGTGCGGGTGTGTGTGTGTGTGTGCGGGGTGTGTGTGCGGGGTGTGTGTGCGGGGTGTGTGTGCGGGGTGTGTGTGTGCGGGGGTGTGTGTGCGGGCAGACATAGGCCGATGTGACACTACTACTCCCATCGGCCTATGTCTGTCCCCCGTCCACTCCTGCCAGCAGGATCAGCTCGATGGGAGCAGTAGTTCCCATCAGCCTGATCCTGCTATTTAAATTGCCCTACTGTGTCCCCAATAAATGTTAAATAAATGTCATTGGTGGCCAGTGGTTACCTAAAAGAAATTAGTTCATACATTACCTGTCCCCGCCGATCGTCACCTAAAATAAAGTAAAAAATAAAAAACTACACCTATACTCACCTAGACACCTAATTCCCCGAAGCCATCGATCTCCTGTAATAAAATATAAAATAATAAACCACAACCTTATCCTTACCCCTCCGTAGTAGTCCACGAGTGTCCCACGAAGATCTCCAGTTCAGAGCAGCCACATAGAATGTGACCGCTCTGAACCGCTGCCGCCGCTAGAATGACGGGGCCGTAAGGGTTCACCGGAGTTCAGGCAGCGCTGCTCCGGTTAGCTCCTTTACGGCACTGCTGTATCGTGAGAAATTCCCACGGTACAGCACTGCCGTAAAGGAGGTCTCCGGAGCTGCGCTGCCTGAATGCACTCCGGTGACCTCAGTCAGTGGCTCCCGCTGCCGGGAGCGGACGTGTTCCCGGCAGCGTGAGCTTACAGCAGCCATGCACAGCTGTCACCATCTCCAGATGTGACAGCTGTGCATGGGAGATCAGCGCAGGAACGTGGACAGGTAACTATTTTTTTTTTAGTAAACTAAGAATTAAATAAAATGGTGTTTTATTTCAAATAAATTATTTTTTTCTGGGTGTAGTGTGTTTTTTCTTTTTAACACTTTGTAGGTTAGTAATGGGGGTGTCATATAGACGGCCATCATTACTAACCTGGGCTTCATGGCAGCTGGCGCTGACATGAACCCCACCACTATTACCCCCTGCCACCGCACCAGGGCAGCGTGGAAGAGCGAGGCTAAGTGCCAGAATTGGCGCATCCTATGGATGCGCCATTTCTGGGGCGGCTGACGGCTGGTGTTTCTAGCCTGGGAGGGGGCCAATATTCATGGCACCCTTCCTGAGCTATTAATATCAGCCCCCAGCTGTCTGCCTAGCCTTTGCTAGCTATTAAAATAGAGGGGACCCCACGTCATTTTTTTTGGGGGGGTCCCCCATTTTAATAGCTAGTAAAGGCTAGGTATTCAGCTGGGGGCTGATATTAGTAGCCTGGGAAGCTCCGTGGGTTTTACCCCCTTCCCAGGCTTCAAACATCTGCCCCAGCCGTCTGCTTAACCTCCGCTAGAGACTAAAATTATGGGGGATCCCACGCCATTTTTTTTTTAAATAAATCCTTTATTTTAACACTAAATGACATTTGAGGACTTAATAAAGATGCAGTCCCTAAATTATTATTTATTTTTTAATAAATTTTTCCCAAAACTTTTGACGTGGGCTTCGCCATATTTTTGTATGCCAGCCAGGTACAGCATCCAGCTTCTATGAACGCGCCATTTTCCGGGGCGGCCGCGGACTGCAATTTTCAGCGGGGGGGGGGAGGGCAAAAAGCTTGGGCCTCCCTGCGCTGCAGATTCCATCCCCCAGCTGCCTAGTTGTACCTGGCTGGACACAAAAATAGGGAGAAGCTCCACGTTTTTTTTTTTTTTATTATTTCATGAAATTCATGGAATAATTAAGAAAAAAAGGGCTTCCCTATATTGTTGTGTCCGGCTAGGTACAAATAGGCAGCTGGTGGTTGGGGGCAGCCCGTTCCTGCCTGCTGTACCTGGCTGGACACAAATATAGTGTGAAGCCCCACGTCAATTTTTTTTTAATTATTTCAGGAAATTCATGAAATAATTAAAAAAAAATTATGTGGGGCTTCGCCCTATAATTGTGTCCAGCCAGGTACAGCAGGCAGGAACGGGCTGCCCCCAACCACCAGCTGCCTATTTGTACCTAGCCGGACACAACAATATAGGGAAGCCCTTTTTTTCTTAATTATTCCATGAATTTCATGAAATAATTAAAAAAAAAAATGTGTGGCGCTTCGCCCTATTTTTGTGTCCAGCCAGGTACAACTAGGCAGCTGGGGGCTGGAATCTGCAGCGCAGGGAGACCCAAGCTTTCTGGGTCCCACCCGCTGCAAATTGCAGTCCGCAGCCGCCCCGGAAAATGGCGCGTTCATAGAAGCGCCATCTTCTGGCGCTGTACCCAACTCATCCAGGGCCCTGGTGCGGTGGCTCACTGGGTAATAAAGGGGTTAAGGCCAGCTTGGCATTATCAGCTGGCCCTAAGCCCGAAATTCATGGGGTCACGCCAATATTAGACATGACCGCCATGAATTTCTAGTAAAGTATTTAAAAAAAACACAAACACCCAGAAAAAAGTCCTTTAATTGAAATAAAGACACAATTCTTTATTGTTCTAAATTAAACCATACTTACCGTCACGCCCATTCCAGCTGAAGCCAACGATCTCCTGCAATAAAAGTAAAATAATAAAGCAACCTCATCCTTACCTTTCCATGGTTCCCACGACAGCTTCAGCTCTGCTACATCGAGATGACAGGCTGGACCGCAGCAGAACGCCGCCATCCAGTCTGTCATCCCGCAGACACTGAGAAGCGCAGGCATGCTTGCGCTCCTCAGTGTCTTTCTGTGACGTCATCCAGATGAGCCGAGGTCATGTCCAATGAACTCAGCTCACCTCATGCACGTCACTGACAGCGTGGGAAAATTCTCACGCTGAAGCGCTGAGTGCAGGAGAATTCTCCCACGCTGTCAGTGACGTACATGAGGTGAGCCGAGTTCATTGTCGGCTCATCTGGATGCCGTCACAGCCAGACACTGAGGAGTGGAAGTATGCCTGCGCTTCTCAGTGTCTGCGGGATGACAGGCTGGATGGCAGCGTTCTGCTGCGGTCCAGCCTGTCATCTCGATGTAGCAGAGCTGGAGCCGTCGTGGGAGCCATGGAAAGGTAAGGATGAGGTTGCTTTATTATTTTTCTTTTATTGCAGGAGATCGTTGGCTTCAGCTGGAATGGGCGTGATGGTAAGTATGGTTTAATTTAGAACAATAAAGAATTGTGTGTTTATTTCAATTAAAGGACTTTTTTCTGGGTGTTGTGTTTTTTTAAATACTTTACTAGAAATTCATGGTGGTCATGTCTAATATTGGCGTGACCCCATGAATTTCGGGCTTAGGGCCAGCTGATAATGCCAAGCTGGCCTTAACCCCTTTATTACCCAGTGAGCCACCGCATCAGGGCCCTGGATGAGTTGGGTACAGCGCCAGAAGATGGCGCTTCTATGAACGCGCCATTTTCCGGGGCGGCTGCGGACTGCAATTTGCAGCGGGTGGGGCCCAGAAAGCTTGGGCCTCCCTGCGCTGCAGATTCCAGCCCCCAGCTGCCTAGTTGTACCTGGCTGGACACAAAAATAGGGCGAAGCGCCACGTTTTTTTTTTTTTAAATTCATGAAATTCATGGAATAATTCAGAAAAAAAGGGCTTCCCTATATTGTTGTGTCCGGCTAGGTACAAATAGGCTGCTGGTGGTTGGGGGCAGCCCGTTCCTGCCTGCTGTACCTGACTGGACACAAATATAGGGCGAAGCCCCACATCAATTTTTTTAAATTATTTCATGAATTTCCTGAAATGATTTAAAAAAAATTGACGTGGGGCTTCGCACTATATTTGTGTCCAGCCAGGTACAGCAGGCAGGAACGGGCTGCCCCCAACCACCAGCTGCCTATTTGTACCTGGTTGGACACAACAATATAGGGAAGCCCTTTTTTTCTTAATTATTTCATGAATTTCATGAAATAATTAAAAAAAAAAAAATACGTGAAGCTTCTCCCTATTTTTGTGTCCAGCCAGGTACAACTAGGCAGCTGGGGGATGGAATCTGCAGCGCAGGGAGGCCCAAGCTTTCTGCCCCCCCCCTCCCCCCGCTGAAAATTGCAGTGCGCAGCCACCCCGGAAAATGGCGCGTTCATAGAAGCTGGATGCTGTACCTGGCTGGCATACAAAAATATGGCGAAGCCCACGTCAAAAGTTTTGGGAAAAATTAATTAAAAAATAAATAATAATTTAGGGACTGCATCTTTATTAACTCCTCAAATGTCATTTAGTGTTAAAATAAAGGACTTATTTTAAAAAAAATTGACGTGGGGCTTCGCCCTATATTTGTGTCCAGCCAGGTACAGCAGGCAGGAACAGGCTGCCCCCAACCACCAGCTGCCTATTTGTACCTGGCCGGACACAACAATATAGGGAAGCCCTTTTTTAAAAAAATTATTTCATGAAATAATTAAAAAAAAATTGACGTGGGGCTTCGCACTATATTTGTGTCCAGCCAGGTACAGCAGGCAGGAATGGGCTGCCCCCAACCACCAGCTGCCTATTTGTACCTGGTTGGACACAACAATATAGGGAAGCCCTTTTTTTCTTAATTATTCCATGAATTTCATGAAATAATTTAAAAAAAAAATGCGTGGGGCTTCGCCCTATTTTTGTGCCCAGCCAGATACAACTAGGCAGCTGGGGGCTGGAATCCGCAGCGCAGGGAGACCCAAGCTTTCTGGGCCACCCCCGCTGCAAATTGCAGTCCGCAGCCGCCCCAGAAAATGGCGCGTTCATAGAAGCGCCATCTTCTGGCGCTGTACCCAACTCATCCAGGGCCCTGGTGCGGTGGCTCACTGGGTAATAAAGGGGTTAAGGCCAGCTTGGCATTATCAGCTGGCCCTAAGCCCAAAATTCATGGGGTCACGCCAATATTAGACATGACCACCATGAATTTCTAGTAAAGTATTTAAAAAAACACAACACCCAGAAAAAAGTCCTTTAATTGAAATAAACACACAATTCTTTATTGTTCTAAATTAAACCATACTTACCACCACGCCCATTCCAGCTGAAGCCAACGATCTCCTGCAATAAAAGTAAAATAATAAAGCAACCTCATCCTTACCTTTCCATGGCTCCCACGACAGCTTCAGCTCTGCTACATCGAGATGACAGGCTGGACCGCAGCAGAACGCTGCCATCCATCCTGTCATCCCGCAGACACTGAGAAGCGCAGGCATACTTCCACTCCTCAGTGTCTGGCTGTGACGGCATCCAGATGAGCCGAGGTCATGTCCAATGAACTCCGCTCACTTCATGTACGTCACTGACAGCGTGGGAAAATTCTCCTGCACTCAGCACTTCAGCGTGAGAATTTTCCCACGCTGTCAGTGACGTGCATGAGGTGAGCTGAGTTCATTGGACATGACCTCACCTCATGTATGTCACTGACAGCGTGGGAGAATTCTCACGCTGAAGCGCTGAGTGCAGGAGAATTTTCCCACGCTGTCAGTGACGTGCATGAGGTGAGCTGAGTTCATTGGACATGAACTCGGCTCATCTGGATGACGTCACAGAGAGACACTGAGGAGCGCAAGCATGCCTGCGCTTCTCAGTGTCTGCGGGATGACAGGCTGGATGGCAGCTTTCTGCTGCGGTCCAGCCTGTCATCTCGATGTAGCAGAGCTGGAGCTGTCCTGGGAACCATCGAAAGGTAAGGATGAGGTTGCTTTATTATTTTTCTTTTATTGCAGGAGATCGTTGGCTTCAGCTGGAATGGGCGTGATGGTAAGTATGGTTTAATTTAGAACAATAAAGAATTGTGTCTTTATTTCAATTAAAGGACTTTATTCTGGGTGTTTGTGTTTTCTTTTAACTTTGACTATGGGGTTAGTAATGGGGGTGTCTTATAGACGCCTCTCCATTACTAACCTGGGCTTGATGTCAGCTGGCATTATAAGCTGACATCAACCCCAACCCTATTACCCCCTGCCACCGCACCAGGGCAGCGTGGAAGAGCGAGGCTAAGTGCCAGAATTGGCGCATCCTATGGATGCGCCATTTCTGGGGCGGCTGACGGCTGGTGTTTCTAGCCTGGGAGGGGGCCAATATTCATGGCACCCTTCCTGGGCTATTAATATCAGCCCCCAGCTGTCTGCCTAGCCTGTGCTAGCTATTAAATTAGGGGGGACCCCACGTCATTTTTTTTGGGGGGGTCCCCCATTTTAATAGCTAGTAAAGGCTAGGTATTCAGCTGGGGGCTGATATTAGTAGCCTGGGAAGCTCCGTGGGTATTACCCCCTTCCCAGGCTTCAAACATTTGCCCCAGCTGTCTGCTTAACCTCCGCTAGAGCCTAAAATTAAGGGGAACCCCACGTCAATTTTTTTTTAAATAAATCCTTTATTTTAACACTAAATGACAAGTACAGTAATCAACACTGTCACTGTACTTCATATATATGTGACTGACATGTTTCTATCTATCTAATCTATGTGTGATTCTCTATTCCTTCTATTCTAAATTGTCGGGTACAGATGCTGAATTGCCGGCCGGCTTTCTTAAAGAGACGGTGCATGAAAACACTATTATTTTTTTAAATAAATCCTTTACACTAAATGACAAGTTCTGTAAGCAACACTGTCACTGTACTTCTTATATATGTGACTGACATGTTTCTATCTATCTAATCTATGTGTGAAGCTCTATTCTGTCTGTTATAAATTGTCGGGTACCGCTGCTGAATTGCCGGCCGGCTTTTTTAAAGAGACGGTGCACGAAAACACTAATATTTTTTTTAATAAATCCTTTACACTAAATGACAAGTACAGTAAGCAACACTGTCACTGTACTTCATATATATGTGACTGACATGTTTCTATCTATCTAATCTATGTGTGAAGCTCTATTCTTTCTGTTGTAAATTGTCGGGTACCGGTGAATGCCGCTGATGAATTGCCGGCTTTTCATGTCATTCTACATTATTCTTAGTTGTTTTACTTCATGTAGAATTAACCTACAAGGAAAGAAAGGGTTTATTTTCATTCCGATATTTGTGTCCCATTGACTTGCATTGGTTTCCGGTATCGGAATCGGCGATATCCGATACTTTTTGGGTATCGGCCCGATCCAATCCGATACGATATTTCCTGATATCGGAAGGTATCGCTCAACACTAGTTGTTACCTTTGGAAGCTGTAGCTATTGTAAAAAGAAATAAGGGAAAATTAATGGACGTAGTATAGTTAGAACTAGGAAATGCTTTTCTATAGCTACATATAGCTCCAGAAAAACGGCAGCACTGCCTAAATGGGTGTAAAACTTCCCCAAGGAAACTGGCAAAGCTTCCTATCAAAGATATAAAAATCCAAAAAAGGAGGCAGCACATCCGAAATAGTGATAAAGTAAGGATCCTTTATATAGCGTGTGCAACATTTCCACTTTGGATTTTTCAACAAAAAGAAAATCTGCATCTGTTTACATTGTTAAAGTTAGAATCTGTGGCATGGCAACAACATCTAAGGCATGTCATTTTTTTTTTTTTTATGAACCACAAGGTCCACCTGTCGACCCATACCCATCCTAAGAATGAATGGGTCACAATTGTAGTTTAGCCCTAAGCAGATTTTTACTGCACAGCAGCGCTCCTGGCCACACAGGGTGGATTGTGAGCTTCTGTGCTACACTTCGCTGTACAGCCCATTGCTAGAAATATGGCGGCTGTGCAGGGCAGAACTTCAGAAAACCCCGATTTTCTCATCTTTTGGTTTAATCTGAATAATCTCTACTGTAGTTGGCCTTTGTTATCAAGGACTGACAGAGTGCAGTAAGGAGAATAGTCACTTCCCATACTTTCCACACGTCATCTAGGAAGTGCGCAAGTTTGATGCAGAGTTCTAGATGAATGTGACTTTATCTGCACATCTCGGTTGGAGCTTCTATATGTATTAATTACTTTCTAGCTGCACAGTTACTGACCATTACATTATGAACCCTGCCGAAATCAGAGAGCCATTTTGTACAGCCCATGTTGCTTCTAGCTAACACCTATACAGACCTGTAAAAACTCCCCATTGATTTAATCTCGGCTTTCCAGGACAGACAATAGTCTCATTTTATTTCTCTTCTAATATACAGTTGTTCTGTGGGTCAGTCTCGTAAGGGCGCCTAGAAATCTGCTGTGCATGATGGGCCTTGGTAACGTGCGGTATCCTGTCACTTCATGCTTGGTGTATTAAGTGTCTCTTCATTTACTTGCTTTATGACACAAGACAGGTGGGTGGTTGTCCTTACAGCCAAAATAAATGTGGAATTTACAGTCCTTGTCACATTAATGAATTATTTTAACATGAACTAACCTCTGCTTCTGGCTCACATGAACAGAATTTTCCAATTAATTGTGCCGTGTTTCCAGTTTACGTTCCATTCTTAAGTTGTTTTATTTTTATCATGTAATGTTGCCTCTACCTAAAGCGGACATCCAATGTCTACTCACTGAATAGATGTAGGTCTAATAGACGCTTCACATGCCTCAGTGTTTTTGTCGCCCTTAGCAGGCATTAGTGGAATGTCTAGTGTTCGTCTTTGTAGACATTAATTTTACCACTTTGTGAGGGATATCGTTTTACCGGATAGAATTGAAGGCATGCAAATAAATACATCTCATCAGACTATCATAAAAATGCTATGAAAGAATTTCTTATTGTTTCACTGTAGCTTTAGGCGACACTTTTGCTAGGTCATAAACCTATCAATTTTACATTCCCTTGGAAGCCACTGGTCCGTAATTCATTATACTCTAAAATTTGGTGTCAGCTGTGAAACCTGTCTTTAGTAACACTCTGATGTATTTCAGCGTATGGTATAAAGCCTTCTCTTAGCTTGATTTGCCTACCTAGATAAGGACGTGGTGTGCAACTACACCCAAAGTTGTCCCATTTGAAGGGCTTGTCCAGGTCTATGCAAATACAGCTTATCTGTGTGCAAAGAAAATTGTCCAACTTCCTGATTTCGTTTTTTATAGTTGCAAGATCATAATTAATTTACAATCATTGAATAACCACATGGCTGAAATCTGCTGCTTTGTGAAATGGAATAAGATCTTTTGTATTTTTTCAGCCTGCAATAGTCAGTCCCATCTTCATAAATGGAATTGTTGGACAGGGCTGGTTTACTTTTGCCATTTATTGATTGTTAAAATCTTTTACCATTCTAGAGATATTAACACCTTTCTTTTGTATACGGCTTGTTGTCTGTGACCTCAGCACCACTTCTGGCTAGTAGCAGTGACATAACATGCATAGCGCTTGCCAGCTCTTTTCTATTGAGCTTGTAAGCACAGCTTAAAAGAAAGCGTAATCGCTGAAGTGCACTGTTATCTCTTAATCCCAGCCAGCTTCAGTGGCATGCTTACAAGCTAGACAGCAGCAGTGGTCGGTCTCCTAGGCAACTATCTGTAAACAAAAGTTTCTTAATAACAGCTTGAAATTTTAATAAACAGTAAATTGCTAAAGTACGTTACAAGCACTGTCCATCAACACTCATTTATGAAGATGGGAATAGCCCTTTAAATGCAAATCGGAATGATTATATTAGGCCATGTAGCACACTGCATTCCTGCATTTAGCATAAAGTACTCATCACAAGTGTTTCCTGATGTATACACTAACATTTCCGTAGACTATAGGGTCGAAGCCAAAAGGGTTGTTTTTTTTTGGCATCCATCTCGCTGGTATTGGTCTGCACGCTGTTTAACTGTATAAAATAGGCAGTATATTCACAGTATGTGTTTTTTTTTTTTTTTGTGCATTATCTTTTTATGTTGGACTGATGCCTAGGCAGCCTTCCAAACTGAGGCCACTGTTGGGCATATTCTTCTAAAGCATATACGCTCAACATTAGTGACAAGTGCAGTAAACACGCAGTTTAAAGAGAATCTGTCAGCAGGTTTTTGCTATATAATCTGAGATCAGCATGATGTAGGGGCAGAGAGCCTGATCCAACGATGTATTACTGGACTGCTTGGTGTAGTTTTGATAGAATCTCTATTTTCTCTGTTGTAGAGTGCTATGAATGCTGGGCTCTGTATAACCCCGCCCATACCACTGATTGGTAACTTCCTTTGTGCATTGTCAGCAATCTGCAAATCAGTGGTAGGGGCGGGGTTGCACAGATTAACCTGGCTTGTCTGCACATGAGACATAAGGCCCTGTCACACATAACAAGATCGCTAGCAAGATCGTTATTACGTCACGGTTTTGTGATCGCTGGGGAGCTGTCAAACATGCAGAACTTCCCAACGATTTTGGCCGCCCCAGCGATCTAACTAACGATCTCGGCGGTCGTTGGGACGCTTTCACACAGCAGCTATTTCAACGATCCACACTTTGATAGGGACTGTCACAAAGGCGGGCATAAAATTACTTTTCCGCGCCCCCTCATCTCCGATTGGTGGACGCTACTGCGTTCTGATTGGGCGGCCTTGGTCGCTACAACGATCCGCAAAATCAGGACTCCGTCGAATGAACGGATATCAACAGCCCGGAGAATTCTGCTAGGATCTGCAATCCAGCATGAGGTCAGAAACAAAGGATGGAATCGCTATTCTGTTGCCTTCTTTATGCACGGCGGAAAATGAGAACGCTGTAGCGACCACCAATCGGGGATGAGGGGCGCGGAAAAGTCCAATTTATGCACGCCTACGTGTCTCCGTTCTGAATCGCTAACGAGGTCGTTGATAAGGTGTCAAATACAGCGATGCACACTGCCCAGCGGGAGCGCAACGACCCAGGAATGGTCCAGGAAGCTTTGTAACGATCAGCGATCTCACAGCAGGGGCCTGATCGTTGCTACATGTCAGACATAACGAGATCGCTAGCGAGATCTCTATTGCGTCACAAAAACCGTGACGTATCAACGATCTCGCTAGCGATCTCGTTATGGGTGACGGGGCCTTTAGTCAGGTCGTGATGATCTCCTGGGGTAGAACACTAATTGAATTGAAACTACAACACAGCCTTAAAATGACACATCCCTAGAATCAGGGTCTCTGCCCCTACTTTATGTGGCTCTCCGATTACATAGAAAAAACTGGTGACAGAATCCATTTAAAACAAATGCTGCCTGGACAGTATGTTTAATGTTTGTTCAGCAATTTTTTTTTCATTGCTTAGGCAAAACTGTTTGTATACATGCAATATGTAAGAGCACGTTCACACTGTGGCCATTTCACATACAAAACCAAAGAAAAGGAATAAAAATTAAAACAACCTTGTAATTTAATTCTGATTTGAGAATCATCTTTGTCTCCATGGTTACAGACGAGACTGTGTAGCCTACAGTGTAAAGGTGTCCTATACCTTCAGTAGTTATTAGCCAAATGCTTGTTCTACTGATGGCTGTTGCTCACACCCCCCTACTGCCACCAACTTCTCTGTTGCTCACACCTACCTACCGCCTCCAACTCTTACATCCCCTGTAGCGCTCGTCACTTCCGAGAGCCCTTCTGTACTCTGAGCCCCTCTGCCATACTCCACTGTTGGCGGCCTATCTCACGGAGAACCAAAGAATCAGCCGATGGAACTCCAATGTGCCCATATTTGGGAGGCCCCCATACATTGTACTGCCGGCTGATCCCACCCATATGAGCAGGTTCTTCAAAGTTTAGTCTCATGTGGCCATAAGCCACTGCCAGACAACTCTGATGGTGTGCTATCTTCAGGGACAATAAAAGGATCTGGGATTTGAAATTCAATGTGTCTGATCCGCCTTTGCCCCCAACATCTGTCAGAGGGGAATTGGGAATTCTCCAGCTTTTATCTTGTGCGTGTTTCAGCCTTTAGTCCCCATCATTTGCCTCCTTACTTCTTGCTAGTACGGTATGTATTTGTTTGGTTACCAAAAAAGGGTGAAAAGATGAAAAGGAGCATGACTGCAGGGCAGACCTTACACTAGATTAATTTGTAGTTTTTAACCATGGAAATGCACAGCTATGCACTGGAGCTATACACACTGATTATTTGCAAAATCTTCTTTTTTTAATTCTAATATGTTAAAGCAATAAAATAATTGTGTGTGGGGAGGGGTTACTTAAAGGGGTTGTCCACTACTAGGCTAGGACAACCCCTTCTTGATCTAAATGTTTGACCCCGATTAAAGTAAAAAAAGCTTATACTCTCCTCCCGTTCTGGCTTCGTTCATGCAGTGTCGACACTCGCAGTCCCGGGGCAGCCAGGCGGTTGTTATGACACGTGAGCCCGGCACCCATTCACAGCTGGCGTCACTGTCCACACCTTCTGTGGAATTGAACATGAAGAGGAAGTCCGGTCTCCAGCTGATGTAACTTCCTTTTCATGTTCAATTTGTCCGAAGGTGTGGACAGTGACGCCAGTGCTGATTGGGTGCCGGGCTCACGTGTCACAACAATCATACGGGATCCCCGCGACTGCTTGAACGGAGCCGACACGGGAGGTGAGTGTAGGCCTTTTTTTTTATTTTATCGGGCCAAGCGTGGGGTATGAGAAGAAGTTGTCCAAGTTTCGGACAACTTCTTTAACACTTTGAACAGGAAAAAAAATGCTTCAGAAAAACTTTTTTTTTTCCTCTTAGTTTTCAATCAATAATAATTTTTGACTAACAATGCACAGCACATGCTTTAAAAGAACTTGCATTTTTTACGTTCTGTTTTTCAAATGACAAAGCAAGCGCACAATGTGAACCCAGCCTTTAAGATGTACTTTGTTACATATGTTGTGTCGCGTAACAACACAGGGTGCTAGCAGCAATGCAAAAATGGCAGTGATTTACGGTTCA
This sequence comes from Phyllobates terribilis, assembly GCF_046119375.1. Lineage (NCBI taxonomy): Eukaryota > Metazoa > Chordata > Amphibia > Anura > Dendrobatidae > Phyllobates > Phyllobates terribilis. Next base: position 793,246,273 of record NW_027362762.1, on the reverse strand, counting down.
GTGCATGTGGCATTCGCACGTTACCTCCGTACAATTCATAGCTCCCTATATTGTATTCTTAGCCACTTAGTGTGGAATGTCTAGAACATATTTCCAAGCTTGTTTTCTTTGATATGGGAAGAACATCTTCAAGTTATTTGAGTGTTCCTCTTCCCCTAATGTAGCTTTAGGTAACATATTCAGTTCCAGATTTTTTTTTTATCCTGTGATCCAGCCGTCTTATGTTCTGTTTTGCTTGGCACTTGCAAGTCATAAATCACATTGGAACTCTGTAAATCCCTTTAATAAAAGACCACAGACACCCGTCCCCCTTCATAGTAATGCTTTTGAGTCCTGTTCTATATTTGGCTTGCTGTGTGTTGCTACCAGCTATGATCTAATGATGTGGACCCCCTCTATTATTTAGCCTGGAGTCCCTTGTAAACACATTCATTTTTGGGGGTTTTACAGTTTAATAGGTTCTTAGGGGAATAAATAAATGTAAATATTCATATACATTTATTTAGTATGGAAAGTAAGTCCTTAACTTAATTTTGCTTTTTTTTTTTTTTTTTTTTTTTTTTTTTTTTTTTATAACCTCCAAGACAAATTTTCTCTGCTCGTTTCATGGCTAGCCCAGCATTTGGCTGGCTTGTGGAAATCACTCTGTTTTCCGAGATGGAAGTATCAGGACAGTGCCGTAACTCTTTGGGAGGAAACTGATGGTTACATGGCAATATAGAAATGGGCTGAAGAGCAGATCTCAAAATAAGAGTGCTCCAATCACTTAGGTAAAATCAATTTGCTAAGTCAGCAGAATGAGAATTTTGCAGATCATTTATTCCAAACTCAGTGTGTTATGGATGTGCAGCAAGCCCTGAGATGATTGGCCAGGGCTGTGGTGGCTTATGCTTATTTGGCCTGCTACAATTATGAACACGGGAAAACTCAGACTAGTAAAGAATACGAATCGGTGTTCGTGCAGGATCCATTTGATCCATTTGATCCTTGGGTTCAATGACAGATGCTACAGGTCCTATGATTCCAATCCGGCCGACCCAATGAGTCATTTGGGTCCATCCACCACCATTTGTGTCAGTCATGTGATGGATTCATCCTCTGCATAAATGCCAATTTTTATTTTTATTTTTTTTATCCTATAACTGAACAGAAAAAATATTTCTTTACACAAATATAATAAAGTATAATTGGCCCACATTTTAACTCAGTTTGCAACAGTTTTGTCTCAAAATGTGCGGCTAAAATCTAACTCAAAATGCTGTGCTAAATTTTAGCTTTAATATGAATTTTTTTCAAGTCAAAAGTGGTCATAGTCTCCAAGAAGACGTTATTTAGATTGTATTTATTAACGAGAAAAAGAAATGGCGCACATTGTGCTACAAATCTACTCTGACATCTGTTCATAGACAGAGCTGTGGAGTCGGAGTGGTGGAGTCGGTATAAAATGGACCGACTCCGACTCCTAATATATATAATAAATTGGGTACAATAGTTCAATGCAGTTTGTGGGGAAAATTTTTTCATAAGAATTTGGGAAAGTCATGAAATGTCCTATAAATGTCTGTCCTATTCCTGATCTAAGGGTCTAGACCAGGGGTCTCAAACTCGGCTGGGTATATGGGCCGCACATGGAAAAAATTTGAATTTGGGGGGCCGCATTCTTTGTTGAATGTGACATTTTTAGTGATACCATTTTTTTTGTATACACCTTTTGAACATTTTTGCCGTGTTTATTTTTTTATGGCTTGGGTCGTTATGGATGTGGCGATAATAAACGTGCACTTTTTTGTGTTTTACTTTAGTTTACATATAAAACAGCATTTTTAGTGCCCAATATTTTTTCATGCTTTATTTTATTTTTTATTTTTTTTTACAATTTTATTTCCCCCAATTGGCCACATACAGTAATATTGTCTTACAATTAGCATCATATAGTAATAATGGAAAACATCTTGTAGTAATGTTCCCCATCCAAGTCCCCATCTTGTACTAATGTGCCCCATCCAGGTCCCCATCCTGTGGCTATGTGCCCCATCCAGGTCCCCATCCTGTAGCAACGTTCCCCATCCTGGCGCCCATCTTGTACTAATGTGCCCCATCCAGGTCCCCATCTTGTGGCTATGTGCCCCATCCAGGTCCCCATCTTGTGGCTATGTGCCCCATCCAGGTCCCCATCTTGTGGCTATGTGCCCCATCCAGGTCCCCATCTTGTGGCTATGTGCCCCATCCAGGTCCCCATCTTGTGGCTATGTGCCCCATCCAGGTCCCCATCTTGTGGCTATGTGCCCCATCCAGGTCCCCATCTTGTGGCTATGTGCCCCATCCAGGTCCCCTCTTGTGGCTATGTGCCCCATCCAGGTCCCCATCTTGTGGCTATGTGCCCCATCCAGGTCCCCATCTTGTGGCTATGTGCCCCATCCAGGTCCCCATCTTGTGGCTATGTGCCCCATCCAGGTCCCCATCTTGTGGCTATGTGCCCCATCCAGGTCCCCATCTTGTGGCTATGTGCCCCATCCAGGTCCCCATCTTGTGGCTATGTGCCCCATCCAGGTCCCCATCCTGTGGCTATGTGCCCCATCCAGGTCCCCATCTTGTGGCTATGTGCCCCATCCAGGTCCCCTCTTGTGGCTCTGTGCCCCATCCAGGTCCCCATCTTGTGGCTCTGTGCCCCATCCAGGTCCCCATCTTGTGGCTCTGTGCCCCATCCAGGTCCCCTCTTGTGGCTATGTGCCCCATCCAGGTCCCCATCTTGTGGCTATGTGCCCCATCCAGGTCCCCATCTTGTGGCTATGTGCCCCATCCAGGTCCCCATCTTGTGGCTATGTGCCCCATCCAGGTCCCCTCTTGTGGCTATGTGCCCCATCCAGGTCCCCTCTTGTGGCTATGTGCCCCATCCAGGTCCCCATCTTGTGGCTATGTGCCCCATCCAGGTCCCCATCTTGTGGCTATGTGCCCCATCCAGGTCCCCATCTTGTGGCTATGTGCCCCATCCAGGTCCCCATCTTGTGGCTATGTGCCCCATCCAGGTCCCCTCTTGTGGCTATGTGCCCCATCCAGGTCCCCTCTTGTGGCTATGTGCCCCATCCAGGTCCCCTCTTGTGGCTATGTGCCCCATCCAGGTCCCCATCTTGTGGCTATGTGCCCCATCCAGGGCCCCATCCAGGTCCCCATCTTGTGGCTATGTGCCCCATCCAGGTCCCCTCTTGTGGCTATGTGCCCCCTGTGTTGTTCTTCACACACATAAAATAGAAAAAAAAAAAGATGATTCTCACCTGTCCTCCGTTCCCTCGGCGGCCTTCCTGCAGATGTGGCCCGCAGGCACCACAGAGTCCGACCCCTTGACGATCCTGACCTGGTCCAGGAGGAGCCGCCGACAGCAGCGCTGCATTGCCGCACAGAGATTGTCTCCCAGCACAGCATTTTCAATGTCAGCCGCCGGCCAATCAGAGGCCATCAGTTGACATCTGCATATGGCAATGACGTCATACTCGCTGCGCCGACACGCAGATATCAGCTGCTGGCCTCTGATTGGCCAGCGGCTGTCATTGGAAATGCTGTGCTGGGAAACAGTCTCTGTGTGGCAATTCAGCGCTGCTGTCGGCGGCTCCTCCTGGACCAGGTCGGGATCGTCAAGGGGTCTGACTCTGTGGTGCCTGCGGGCCGCATAAAGCAGCCTCAGGGGCCGCATGCGGCCCGCGGGCCGCGTGTTTGAGACCCCTGGTCTAGACTTTTAGCTGAGATTAATCTGTGCTACAGTAAATTTATCACTTAAACATGAGCCATGTATGAGGGAGTCGGAGTCAGTGTCATGGAAATTGAGGAGTCTTTGTCGGAGGTCTGGCTTACCAACTCCACAGCCCAGTTCATAGATCATGTTTCCTGACTGTTTATTAACACATCCATGTGTCGTGGTCCGAGCAAGGACTACAATGCACAGACCGGCCGCTGATCTACTGACGCAAATGCAACAGTCTTGTATATTTTCTGAGGCTGTTGAGTTCAAGTCAGGAGACCCGATCAAGGACCGCGACACACAGATGTGTGAATACAACATTAGGTGAAAAGGTGTCAAAATAATAGTCATGTGGCACAAAACACTCCTACCAACACTTTTACTTAGATTGGAGTCCAAGCCGCAAATCTTGGTGAACGTGGCCATTGACTACGAACAGTAACTAACTACAGCTCATTACAAGATGATTCCCTCTTGGGGGTCTTTGATCAGGAGTCCTCCACTTTTCTCAAAAACCATTTGTAAGGTGCTGACAATAAAGGCTTTCTATATAGATAGATTGCAGTGGTATTACAGGATATGGTAAAACATGCACTAAACATTTTACATTTCAATTGGTGTCAGCTGATGATAATGACATCTGACGTTTGTTACAGGGTGACATGTGGGTTAGGTCAAGTGAACACATTGTCTGCCAGAACAGGAATAGGAGTCCCTCCCCTGAATAGTCCAGCACAAGAATGATGAAGTGACTCATTGACATTGTTAAGTTAGGGTTAGTGGTTTTTCATTAGCTGCCCTGTCCTTTAGCTCTAGATCTTTACCGCCACTGTTGTTCTTGAGACAAGTGTACTAAATGCTTGGTATGTTTATTAATGACATGTCCTTGAACCCCTTTTTTAAATGGAAGAATGACAGACCTTAAAGCAGCTTAAGTGTCTATCCCTTGGCAGCTGACAAGTGATCTGATACTTGGTCATCCCTCTGTATTCCTCTTCCAGGTGACAACATGCCAGTACCATGTAGCAGTGCCATTTTCAGCAGCACATTCGCGTGGCGGGGGTCATGAGGCCAACAGGCAAAGACATTATTCATAGAGCCTCTGGCCGTCTCACTGACTATCCCGTATGGCTGGCAATATGTTCCTAAACCAAATGTAGTCGTCTTATTCTATGGTTTATTATTGTTTGTCAGATTTGTAATAAATCATTACCTTAAGTCCCCAAATGCCACAAAGCCATACAGTACATAGTGAGGGTTTATTACTCCCCTTCAGTCAACCACTGCAAGATGTATTGGAATTGTAATTTTTTTTCACTTAGTGGTCAAGATGGTGATTGCCTTACAGAAGGATCAAAACCAAAAGTTAGCCACAGCTGCCTGCTTTGTCAAAACAGAAGCTCCTCGCGGGGTGAAAGGTTGACAAAAGCTGTGACTAACTTGAGACGATTGATGTTAGCAAATCTAATTTGTTGGAAAGGGCAATTACGGTAGTTTAGTCACTTATGCAAAGTTGAATGTATTTTTTTCCCTTGAAGAATAAGTCATATGAATAAATTTATTCTAACAACGTACAGTGGCATGTAAAAGTTTGGGCACCCCTGGTCAAAATCACTGTTATTGTGAACAGTTAAGCAAGTTGAAGATGAAATGATCTCTAAAAGGCATATTGTTAAAGATGACATATTTCAGTTGTATTTTAGGCAAATAAATATATATTGTCTTTTTTCATTTTAAAAAATTACAATAAGGGAAATGGGCCTATGCAAAAGTTTGGGCACGCTTGGAGATTTGTGTGCTTTGATAATTTTGACCAAGGTTTCTGACCTTAATTAGCCTGTTAGGGTTATGGCTTGTTCACTACCATCGTTAGGAAATGCCAGGTGATGAAAATTTCCCAGCTTTATAAAAACCAAGCCTCCTCTAACTTTATGCCAAAAAATCAGCAGCCATGGGTTATTCTAAGCAGCTGCCTAGCACTCTGAAAATGAAAATGGTGGAGGCCCATAAAGCAAGAGAAGGCTAAAAGAAGATGGCAAAGTGTTTTCAAGTTGCCCTTTCCTCAGTTTGAAATGTAATTAAGAAATGGCAGTTAACAGGAACAGTGAAGGTCAAGATAAGGTCTGGAAGACCAAGCAAAATTTCAGTGAGAGCTGTTCGCACATTGCTAGAGAGGCAAATCAGAACCCCCGCTTAACCTCAAAAGACCTACAGAAAGATTTAGCAGACTCTAGCTTTGTGGTTCATTGTTCTACTGTTCAGAGACACCTGCACAAATATGACCTTCATGGAAGAGTCATCAGAAGAAAACCTCTCCTGCAGCCTCACCATAAAATTCAGCATCAGAAGTATGCAAAAGAACATCTAAACAAGCCTGATACATTTGGAAGCAAGTTCTGTTGACCGAAAAGGTTAAAATAGAAGTCTTTGGCCACAATGATCAAAGGTATGTGTGGAGAAAAAAAGCCACCAAATTTCAGGAAAATAACATCTCGCCAACTATTAAGCATGGGGGTGGATCAGTCATGCTTTGGGGTTGTGTTGCAGCCGATGGTACAGGGGACATTTCACGGGTAGAGAGAACAATGGATTCAATGAAATTTCAACAAATTCTTGATGCAAACATAACACCATCTGTAAATTAGCTGAAGTTGAAAAGAGGATGGCTTCTAGAAATGGTTAATGATCCTAAAAAAACATCAAAATCCACAATAGGCTACCTCAAAAGGTGCAAGCTGAAGGTTTTACAATGGCCCTCACAGTCCCCTCTTCTGAATATCAATGAAAATCTGTGGCTAGACCTCAAAATAGCAGTGCATGCAAGATGACCAAGGAATCTCACAGAACTGGAAGAATTTTCCAAGGAAGAATGGATGAAAATCCCTCAAACAAGAATTGAAAGACTCTTGTCTTGCTACAAAAAGCTTTTACAAGCTGTGATACTTTCAAAAGGGGGTGCTACTAGGTACTAACCATGCAGGATGCCCAAACTTTTGCATTGGTCCATTTTCCTTTTTCGGCATTTTTAAAATGTAAAAGATTAAAAAATATGTATTTTTTGCCTAAAATACAAAGGATATCTGTTATCTTTAACTTCAGGCCTTTTAGAGATCATTTCATCTTCAACTTGCTTAACTGTTCACAATAACACTAACTTTGACCAGGGGTGCCCAAACTTTTACATGCCACTGTACATTATGGGGGGATTTCCAAGGTCTAGTTGTTACCGAAAAATAAAGATGAGGTCATTGTGTATTAGAACCACGCCAATTCTGTATGATGTAACTGCTTAGGTGTTAATGTTTATTCAGATGTCTATTTCTTCATAGACAGAAGATTCAGGATGTCTATTGTTTCAGCCTATATTAATATATACTCCCTGATCGTGGAAAGATTTAACATCAAGACAAGCTCTCCTGGTGCCAGTTCAAGGGGTTTCAGAATTCTCCCTACCACCCTTATCTTCTCAATTTCAGTACAATATATTCACATGGAAAATTATTAACCCAAAATAGTCCTTGAATTGCCAACCTGTACCCATACCAGTCCTACTTTTCCCCCACTTACCATGTGCGATTTTATAATACTAGTCTTATGTGGCAAAGGGATCCTTCTGGCTCCTCTGAGGCTAGGTTGACCTTATGTTCAGGCCACATGTTGGTGGCATCGTCTGGGCTTCCGTCTGAAGCTGGATTTGCACAGAATCCCCAACAGCACCATTCACTATAATGAGGCAGACTGAGTCGCTTTGTGTTTCATCTATGCTCTGTTCTGGCAGTGTCCATCTTTTTTAGGCAGGCACAAAAGGGTGGTAAAACCTGCTTTTGCGATCACCTAAATCAGGCTTCCCCAACTCCAGTCCTCAAGGCCCACCAACAGGTCATGTTGTCAGGATTTCCTTACTATTACACAGGTGATGGAATTATTGCCTCTGCAGATGACGTAATTATCACCTGCGCAATACTAAGGAAATCCTGAAAACATGACCTGTTCGTGGGTCTTGAGGACTGGAGTTGGGGAACCCGGACCTAAATAGATGGACACTGGCAAAATGGAAGCCAGACAAAGCACAAAGTGACTCCATCTGTTACATTATAGTAAATCACTCAGTTGGCACTTACTTGCAAATCCGGTTTTTCAGGGAGTTAAACGGAAGACCCAACAAAGCACAAACGTGTGGCCTGAATGTGATGTGAACGCCGCCTTAGATTTCCATGCTTTTCATAATCCCCATACTATGGGAACTTGAAATACAGAGGTTATCTCGATAGAGAAAACTATGATTTATTTACACAGCAGCTTTTCATAGAAAACATAGCTTGAGACACGACCACCCCATCGAGCAGCCGATAGGGTAGTGTTTTCTCATTGATACAATATGTACATCATAGCCTAAGGATAGACTATTAATTTTATAGACAGAGAAACTCTTTAAAAGGATTGTCCACTACTGGACAACCCTTTTATTAATGTGCCCAGGGAGGTGAGAGATCGGTGGGGGCTTAAGATACCTGCTGGATCTGGCACCGCTCCTCCATACTAGTCACTGTGTGCTCCACTTGTCTCCGCAGATCAACATCTGACAGACGTTACATGAGCACTGCAACCAATAGGCGACCGATTTTGAGCCGTAAAGTTCACGTTTCATTCAAACTGGAAGAAATAGCTACTATTAATGGTACAGTTGAGTTTGTGAACCATGGTCTGGAGGGGATTATACAGTCATATAGTAATACATGGCTCCTGTGCCTGAATATGTGAGACTATTTGATCTGCAATGATCGTGTCACCCATGTGCCTCATATTGTTGCTACATAGGCCGAGCTCATAGACTGAAATCGTAATTTAACAGAGAAGAAAAATGACTTAAAGCTGAAATTTACATTTTTTTAAGAAATTCGTCTAAAAATATGTAATAGCTTCTATTTTTTCGAGGTTATACAATAACTGATATATTGCCTTTATTGGTTTTCCTTTGTCCTCAGAAATCTATTTTCGTGGCATTATAAAAAATACACTTCAGTTTTCTTATATAAATGTGTTCGAGTTAATGTATTATGGCAATATTATTATTTTTTTTTTCCAGTCTGTTCTGAAACACTAAGCATAGTTAAGGTTTTACAGATTAGCAATGTTTTAAGTGACCCTTTTTGAGGGTCTTCAGTTCCTTCTTATTTATCACTAGTAGTGGCCTTGATGTAGATAATTGACTGTTTGAAGAAAACAATTGGTTCATTAGTGTCTCTTCTTTCTGAATGCTGAGATGAGAACAAGAATGTATCTGATCTTGAGAGGACCATCTTTGGTTTCTTCTTTTTATTTTTGTCACATTGCAAATTCAAGTAAAAACACTCGCTTTATTTTCCGATTTATTTACTTTGTGATATGATACACTGGTAATTTCCTTCATCAGCTCCTGATTAATGTTAGCTCTGCTTTCTTTTTCTTTAAGAATGTGTATTTTTGTTGCTAGGGTATCTAAATTTCATTTTGTTTTTTTTTTGCTAATTTTATCCATCATTAAGTTTTTTTAACTTTGCAAGTCACTTTAAGTGACTTGACTTCAATCTTGTTTAAAAAAAATAAATAATTTTTTTTTTGGTCTAAATGGCCTCTTCAAACCACTGCTTATTTCTTAGAGTATGTTCAGAGAGACGCCAGTGTATCCACATCGTTTATGAACCAGAAGATGCTACTGGGAAATGACAGCGGTGTTTTCCCTGGAGCTTCTCTTGACGTCTCTCCGGAAGTGTTTCGCGGTAGATTTGCCAGAAGATTTTTTTTTAAGATTACATAAATAACATCTCAGAATAATGCAGATTAGTCAGGTCACTGGGTACAAGCAAGACTGAGTGCAATTTTTTTTTTTTTTTGCAACTTCCTTGTCATGGTACCCTAGGGGCGGCAATTCTTCCCCATTCACCTGCATTACACTTTGATGTAGGTGCGACACAGGCCACATGGCAAAAAGTCACTAGGTATTCACTAAGCTCAAGATTTCCTGTTCACTCACATTGACAATACTTTTAAAGATTGCCTCTTCCAGACTTTCAAATATTTAATGGGGTTGTCCACCACTCAAGACATAACATTCTTAACTATTCTAATCTCCAGTGTGAAGTAAAAAGAAGATATTTTCACACCCTAGGACTATTCCAGGTCTCCCAGGGCTTGCATGACAATTTTATGCCACCTGAGCCCTGTAGCCATTGGGCTGCCGAAAAAGGGCTACTTGGCTCACACTTCCCTTACAACTACCCTCGGACATTGCGGGAAGGTGAATCTTATTTTATTTTAGACTCTGGATTTTAGAATTTAAGAGGTTGACCATGTAGTGGACTACCCCCTTTAATACAAAGAGGTAGTCCAAGTTCAAACATAATGACAACCTTTCTATGGGAAAGGATTCACTTGAATAGAGGAGAAACTGTAGTATTTGGTAGTGGCCACTAAACAATTTATGGCACTGGAGTAAATATCTTCTTGGGCAAAGGTCAGTTGTAAGCAATCAGCTGTCAAGTGTCTGACCCCCTCACCAATCCCATACTGATTAACTATCTTGAAGATGGGTTATCAATGTTTGTCCCAGTCAACTCCTTTAAGGCTATAAACATGTTTTGTGATTTTACCTTTATAAAAAAAAAAATGGATTGAGTATCCGTCTTCATCTTCAGACACACTGATATGCCGTTTACGCTCTGTTCCTAGCTTTAGATTCTTGTATTGGGCGTGTGGGCTTGTCCCTCCCAGTGGTACATGCTGGATATGAGGTGTGTCGCCAGGTAGCTGCTGGCTTCACTAGCTCTTATCTTTCAGCACAGCTTCATTTCTCCACGGTTTTTCCCTTCATCTGTTTCCTTCTTACCTACAGACAGTTTTCTCAGCCCTGAAATCATAGATGCTCTCTGCTATCTCTAACACTGAGATAAGGCTATGTATGGGAGAGAGTAGTCAAAACTAGGAGCAGAGCTCTAATGAATTTGTTAAAATTTTGAAGCTAGGTGTAGACTTATGTTCCACATACACATGTCAGCCACACGTATTTAATTTGTTTGGATGCTTTTGCACACACACACACACACACACACACACACACACACACACACACACACACTGCAGCATCAAAATGAAAGGAAAGATTTGATTATTTTGACAAAAATGTTGCTAGGATTGCTTACACCTCCAATTAACCTGTTGCTAAAATTATTAGCACCTTTAAGTCTATATTTTTGGGTGATGCAATTAGTTTTTTGTTGACAGCTTGACTAGGTTTTATATGTATGCTGAAGACAATGGGCCGCAATCATTTTATTTATTTTTAGAGCATCAGTGATTTCCTGGTGCTGGACTTGTGAAAAGGGGTTAAATACAAAATACTAATATAGATTACAATGAATGAACTGAAAATGACAGTCTGGTACAGAAGGGAGAGGGCTTACAGGATAATGGGGGAAGAGACAATAGGTTGGGGGACTGTGGCAGCTCCGATGGTGGTGAGCTGTCAGCGGGGTTATTGCAGGCTGTAAGCTTTCTTGAAGAGATGGGCTTTCATGTTCCTTCTGAAAGTTCCAAATGTAGAGAATAATCGGACGTGTTGGGGCACAGAATTCCAGAGAATGGGGGCTACTCGGGAGAAATGGAGGTGATTAGATGAAGAACGTTCGACTGGAGGAGAAAAGGAGGTCTTGGGAGGATCGGAGATTACATGTGGGAAGATGTCAGGAGATTGGAGATTTATAGAGGAGACAGATTATGGACGGCTTTGTAGGTCAGTGTTAGGAATTTGGGAGCCAATGAAGGGATTTGCAGAGGGAAAAAGCGAAGGAGTAGCGAGGAGGGAGATGGATGAGCTGGGTAGCAGAGTTGATGATGGACTGGAGAGGTTTAGGAAAGGACGAATTCTGGAAATATTTTTGAAATGGAGGCGGCAGGAGATGGAAAGGTCTTGGATGTGTGGTTTGAAGGAGAAGGAAGAGTTGAGGGTTACTCCGAGGCTCTGGCCTTCCCATACAGGGGAAAGCGTAATGTAATTTATTGTGATAGATCAGTTAGAGGAGTTAAAGGGGTTTTCCCACGAGCAAAGTTAATTTTAATCAACATTTGAATCAATAGACCTTTGAATAATAATAATTTCCACTATTGGATGTGTTTAAATAAAATGTTCCTGTGCTGAGATAATCTTATAAATGTGCCCCTGCTGTGTACTGTATAATGGCCGTGTCTGACCGTACAGGAACATGGTCTGATCTTACCACATCTCCTGGGCAGGGGAGGAAGCAAAAGAGTATACAGACGTTACACCAGGGGATTGCAAATGATTTTGTCTTTGAAGTAAAGAATTGTATAAGAACAGGCAGGGAAATGTTTTACCTCACAGAAAAAAAGCAGCTGCGATCCCCTGCTGTAATATCTGTATACTCTTTTGCTTCCCCCCCATGCCCAGGAGATGTGGTAAGATCAGACCATGTTCCAGCATGGTCAGACACGGCCATTACACATCACATAAACAGGGGCTCAGTTATATATTCTCTCAGCACAGGAACATTTTATTTAAACACATACAATTGTGGAAGTTATTCCAAAATCTGTTTATTAAAATGAACTTTTGTTAGTGGGAAAACCCATTAAGGCAAAAGAGAGGATACAGACAAGATAGCATGGGATCACAAATGATTCTTCCTTTAGGGAAAACATTGCTTAAAAACCGGCACCAAAATGTTTTGCCTCACAAAAAGAGTCAGCTGTGATTCCATGCTGTCCTGTCTGTATACTCCTTTGCTTCCTCCCCGGGCCAGGAGCTGTGGTATGATCAGACCATGTCCCTGCACGGTCAGACACAGACATTACACAGTACACAGCAGGGGCACATTTATAAGATTATCACAGAACAGGAACATTTTAGTTAAACACATCCAATTGTGGAAATTATTATTATTTCAAGATCTATTAATTAAAAAATATTTTGTTAGTGGGAAAACCCGTTTAAGTAAAATGGAGGAAAGATGATGAGTTTAAGGAAACAGATTTAGCAAGACTGTCAAAAAGAAATATGGTCTTTGTTTGCCATAGCAATCAATCACAGTGCAGTGATTTTACCACAGCTGATAAAAAAACAAAACAAAAAAAAAACCTGAAAGTTGAGCTTTGACTGGTTTGTTGCTATGGACTATCTTAGACATGTTTGATCATTGAGGCCCATTGTCTCCAGCATACATGTTTCCCTAAATCAGGGATGTCGAACTCAAATACACAGAGGGCCAAAATTAAAAGCTTGGACAAAGTGGCTGGTCAACCTTGATATTTATTAAAAAAAAGTCTACAATTGAGGAAGCTTTTCCTTATCAAATATAACGAATGTTTTCATATGGAAAAAATACTTAAATGGGTAGTCCCACGAATAAAGAACATTTTAATTAAGATTTTAGATTAAAAAAATGGAGGAATGTTATGTAAGAGCAGAAAAAGCACATGGCCCAATAGCCTAGTTTAAATATGTAATAGCAAAAAGGATAAAAAACCTTAAATATACAGATAATAAAGTAAAATGCAAAGAGAAGTGCCCCCAAACACAGTATGATACCCCCACAGTGAATTCCTCCACAGTACCCTCCCATGCACTGTATGATGACTCTACTGTACCCCTCTCAATCCCCCCGACAAAGAATGGTGACCCCATCACCGTATGGTTCTCCAAATGTAATCCCAACACAGCCCTCCATACAGTATAATGGCCTCAAAAAGTGCTCCATACAGTATAATGGGCCCCACATAGTCCTCCATACAATATAACAGGAGCCTGCATTGCCTTCCATACATATGAAAAAAATGGACAAAGATCAGAGTTTTTTGGCAAAAAAAGTAGCAATACACTTTATTAAACATATAAGACAAATAACATAATAAAAAAGGACGATTTAGACAACCAAGCTGGGCAACTTGTCAAAACAAAGATAATGCAATCACTGATATAAATAGTAATAGGGCTAAAGTGCAAATAGTGACAATCTCAAATGAGAAATAATATATACAGAACACAGAACATTTTATTAATATGTAAACGGCCTAGTAACCATAACAGGATGGTCATGTGGTATGCATAAATAAAAACTACAGAAAACTCCAGTTCATTATTATAATTATAGTATTTGTTACATGCACTCCGCTAGGTTCAGATAGGGGCGAGACAGGTTACATGAATTCTTTGGAACCCTGGCGGAACCGTTACTCAGGACGACCATAGACCATGTGCTGCAGCTTCTCTCAGGCACACAGGGGTATTGACCCTCAGCCACAGACACGTAGGTTGTTTCACTTGCTGACCAGACACACTTGACAAGAGTCCTTATAAACGGTAGAACAGTAGCATTTAATAAGAATCCCCACAGCCAGTGCAAATTAAGTCTTATGAGCAACAGTCTCCAGTGACAAACAGTACAGTTTCCTTAGCAGCACAGCAGTTCAGTCTTCCCAGCAGTACAGGACAGCACAGTTCTAATGCAAAGGCACATTAATGAACACAGCATTCTTTACTGCACAGTGAGATGGAGGAGGGGGGAGGGTTTGCTGAGGGAGATGATCCCTGTGACACCATTTCTTCCAGTCCTTATCTTTATGCCTGACAATACTCTGCAGTTCTAGTTCTACCTGACCTATGCTGAGCTTCACTCCTGTCTTGAATCCTTTTCACTTACAGGGGCACTTCTGTGAGATACAGATCACACACACCACCTTTCTCTTCGGCTCCAGCCAGACAGTAACCACTTCCCCACAACCCCCCTGGGACTCTGCTAAGACACTCCCCTTATCCTGTGACTGTGTTAACCCCTTTAGTTGCTGGATGCTTTTAAAGCACCAGCACTACTTCTTCATGTCACATATTGCTCTCTTACCCATGAATAGAAATCAAAGCGCCCAGCATAAGAAATCCCCAACACGCATTTTGCATGGTGTATTACAGCTTCCTCGGGGGGGAATACCTGTAGGACCTTCCATGCTTGCTTAAATACCTTCTAGGACCTGTGGTCACGTGACCACGGTGCACCAATGAAATCCCTGTTTATCCGGTCATGCGCACTGAGCCGCGCTTGTCAACCACACTCCCCATGGCCATCAAGTAGTACCGTGCATATCAAGGAAACCAGGACGCGTTGCCGTGGCTCCCGGACACGCGCAGACCACATATAGATGCCGGGGTCAATGTGGGGACGCTGAACAGCCCAGCGCACAACGAGAAAGATGACCAAAAAGTACATATATAAGCATGATAATCGCATAGTATAATAATCTTCCATCCTTAGACCTAATGATGTAGATTCATGACTTGAGTGATGATGGTATTTTTCATGGTGCATATAGATGTTGAGGCTATGGAAAGAAAGATATACTAAAGAAAGACAAGGACCACATTAATTAAAAAATAAACAATAACATAATTTAAAAATACCAAGGGTCAGATTTATTATAGAAACGGAGAGAAACTTAATGCCTCATTGAGACCATATGGGGTCATGGTCCCGAGTTCCACTATCCATTTAACCTCCCTCTGGGCCTACAGTTTCTTAATGTTACCACCCCGTATACCACCATGAATTACATCAATACCTCGGACCATGAATGTTTAGGGATTACTCCCATGGTATTTTCTAAAATGGGGTGGTATCGTCTTTAATAGGGTGATGTCGGCCGCTGTCCTTGCCGCACCAATGTCCCTCACATGCTCTCTGGTCCTTACCCGCAATTTTCTCGACGTCAATCCTATATATATTTTACCATATCCACAAGTTGCATAGTATATTACATTTGAAGTCCCACATGAAATAAACTCATTCATTTTATAGTGCCGGCTTCTAGAGGCACTTGAGAACTCAGTGCTGCGAGAGACATTGGAGCAAGCCAGACAGCGGCCGCACGGAAAACATCCCTTTGTTGGTCCCCTATATCCAAATAGATTTATTTTTGGTGGGAGATAATGGCTTTTTACTAATATATCCTTAATATTTCTGCATCGTGTAAGTGTCGTAAGAGGGGATGCAGGAATATGTGGAGCCAATGACTGTTCAGTCAATATATTGGACCAATGACGCTGGAGAATAGATCTCATACCTGGCAAGTCTTGGTTATGAATCTGGGTGGTCCAAATCCTTACCTTACTCTCGTGGTAGATCCCAACAAGGTGCTGCATGGAGTGGTCTTTGCTCTCCTATTACCTTTTTTTAACACAGCGCTTACTGTATCCCCTCTCCAAAAAGCGTTTAGTCAGATCTTTAGCCTGATTTTCAAGTTTACTCTCTGATGAGCATATCCACCTCATCCTGAGGAATTGTCCAACTGGGACTGCCCTGACCGTGGAGGCACTATATGCCGAATCCGCATGTAGTAGCACATTGCCTGACGTTGTTTTTCTAAAGACGTCAGTTTGAATGCACCTATTACCATCAACCTCAAGTGAGATATCAAGGAAATCAACTCTCTTCGCTATACTGGAAGGTCAGTTTGATATTATATGGGTTCTCATTGAGTTGTTTCATGAATTGTTCCAGCTCCCTGATAGTACCCTGCCAAATAATAAAAAGATCATCGATGTATCGCAGCCAGCACTGCACATGGTCGGCAACCCACACCCCCATATACACCTTCCATACAATATAATGGTGGCCCCACACAGTTCTCCATAGAGTATAATGACCACAAAGAGTGAGCCATACAGTACAATGGCCACAGAAAATGCGCCATACAGTATAATTGCCCCACATAAAGTGCTCCATGCAGTATAATGGCCCCACAAAAAGTGCTCCATGCAGTATAACTGGGCCCTGCATTGCCTTCCATACACTATAATGGTGGCCCCACATAGTGCACCATACAGTATAATGGCCGCAAAGAGTGCACCATACAGTATAATGGCCGCAAAGAGTGCACCATACAGTATAATGGCCGTAAAGAGTGCACCATACAGTATAATGGCCGCAAAGAGTGCACCATACAGTATAATGGCTGCAAAGAGTGCACCATACAGTATAATGGCCGCAAAGAGTGCACCATACAGTATAATGGCCACAAAGAGTGATCCATACAGTATAATTGCCCCTCATAAAGTGCTTTATGCAGTATAATGGCCCCACAAAAAGTGCTTCATACAGTATAATTGCTCCACAAAAAGTGCTTCATACAGTATAATTGCTCCACGTAAAGTGCTCTATGCAGTATAATGGCCATAAAAAGTGCTCTATACAGTATAATGGCCACAAAAAGTGCTCCATACAGTATAATGGGTCCCACATTAGTCCTCCATACAGTATAACTGGGCCCTGCTTTGCCTTCCATACAGTATAATGGTGGCCCCACATAGTGATCCATACAGTATAATGGCCACAAAGAGGGATCCATACAGTATAATGGACACAGAAAAATCCTCCATACAGTATAATTGCTCCACGTAAAGTGCTCTATGCAGTATAATGGCCACAAAAAGTTCCCCATACAGTATAATGGCCCCACAAAAAGTGCTCCATACGGTATAATGGCCCCACATAGTGCTCCATACAGTATAACAACCCCTTAAAAAGTGCTCCA
Organism: Phyllobates terribilis; assembly: GCF_046119375.1. NCBI lineage: Eukaryota > Metazoa > Chordata > Amphibia > Anura > Dendrobatidae > Phyllobates > Phyllobates terribilis. The sequence goes on along the minus strand of NW_027362762.1, from coordinate 793,228,968 downwards.
TGCATTATAATGGCCACAAAAAGTGCTCCATACAGTATAATGGGTCCCACATAGTCCTCCATACAGTATAACCGGGCCCTGCATTGCCTTCCATACAGTAAAATGGTGGCCCCACATAGTGCTCCATAGAGTAAAATGGCCACAAAGAATGATTCATAAAGTATAATGGCCACAGAAAAATGCTCCATGCATATGGATATAATTGCCCCACATAAAGTACGCTGTGCAGTATAATGGCCACAAAAAGTGCTCCATGCAGTATAATGGGCCCCACATTGCCTTCCATACAGTAAAACCGGGCCCTGCATTACCTTTCATACTGTATAATGGTGGCCACAAAGAGTGATCCATACAGTGTAATGACTCCACATAGTGCTCCATACAGTATAATGGGCCCCATATAGTCCTCCATACAGTATATTGGCCCCACAAAAAGTGCATCATATGGTGTAATGGCCCCAAATTAAAAAAAAAAAAAAAAAGTAAAAAAAACTTCTGCCCATGCTTTATACAGTATAATGGCCTCACATCAAAAAAAAAAAAACCTCTGCCTGTTCCCCCTCTGCTCTGGTCTATTCATTGTGTCTTCAGATACTCTGCGCAACTCAGTACAGCGGGCACGTTGTAATGACGTCATCCCATTGGCTGTGCTGAGACGTCGGGCTCAGAGAGGGAATGATAGAAGAGGGACCGTCGGCTGACTCTTCCTTCCCCGTCATTGTTTTCAACTGTATCAGAATCACTGATCCCCTCAGCCAGCACCAGCCTCTTTAGCTTGATTGTGCAGTGTGATCTCCTTCCTGGCATCTGATGTCACACTGTCAAATCAGTCAAGCTACAGTAAATAGGATGGTGCGGGGTTGGGAAACAACCTTGGGAGGCAATGGCTATTTATGTGCTTCAGCACACCCAGAGCACTTAACACTTAATTTGTATATGAATGAGAGTGCCTATTGCTAAGGAATACAGCAACAGACGTTAGATTTAACAGGGTTGTTGGATTCACATTTCAAAGAACTGGATGCCTATTTATACGGTTCGGGTCAGTGGCGATTTTTCTTGCAGATTCTCTTTTAAAGGGGACTTGTAAAAAGGGACCAGTTTTTGCTCTCATTTTATTCCTGCTGTTCCTGCCATTTAGTGTTTTTGTTTTTTTTGTTGTTTAAATCCCTCTTAGGCTATGTGCCCACGATGCAGAAATGCTCTGGATTTTTTCCTGAGCGTTTCTGCATCTCCCTGGCAGAAAAAAAACGCATGCGGATTGTACATGTGGATTGTACATGCATTTTCCTGCCAGGGACATGCGGAAATAAAGTGTTATTCACTGGCATTTCCGCATGCGGATTGACAAGCTCTTTCCAAGCGATTAGCATCACTTGGAAAGTGCTTGTGACAACTAGGTCACACTACACTGTGTTCCAAATTATTATGCAAATAATATTTTCTCAGATTTTCCCAAATTACCTATATGAATTGCAGTCATTGTAATTTTCCAGTCAAATAACTATTAGAGTACAATTGAAAGGTTTTTGTACAAACTGCCTAACAGTATATTTTTAACAAAATAAAACACTCAAACTGCACTCAAAATGCATGTTCCAAATTATTATGCACAGCAGAGTTTTCAACCTTTTCATTTTAATAAAGAACAAAAAAATGGTCATTTTGGAAATTATAAGCATTAGCAGGTTATTACAAACTGAAATCAAACCGTTTTCAACTCAAAACTTTATTCTAGGTGAATAAACTATTAAAACAATAAAAGCAGAAACCATCCAAAACCTGACAAATTCAATGGACGAGAGAGTTCAGAAGCTCCTTTCGAACAAGGGGTCCTATGTGCAAATGCAGTTTAAGTGTTTTATTTTTTTAAAAATATACTGTTATCATAGGCAGTTTGTACAAAAACCTTTCAATTGTACTCTAATAGTTATTTGACTGGAAAATTACAATGACTGCAATTCATATAGGTAATTTGGGAAAATCTGAGAAACTATTATTTGCATAATAATTTGGAACACAGTGTATATAAATCCATGCAAATGACATGGATTTATATAGTGTGACCCTAGAGTGGTTAAAAATAAAAAAATAAATGTTTACTTGCCCTCCCATGGACCCCTGTGTCCTGCTCACTCCGTTCTCCCTTGCCAACAGCGGTGGATTGAAGGACCTGCCGACGTCGGCATCACATGACTCTGACGTCAGCGCAGGTCCTTCAATCCACCGCGAAGTGCAGGGATGCAAGGAGGAGCGCAGCGCGGGCCGCCAGAAGGTAAGTATACATTTATTTTATTCTTTTTTTTTACAGATTTTTTAATGGTACCTGGGTGTGGATGAGACTCTCCTCTCCTCCACACCCGGGTACCATCTGCACATTAGAACGCGCCAATTACGCAAGTACAGATGCAGTCCTGCGGAATTGGCACGTTCTAATGCAAGTCAATGGCGGCGAAAGTGCAGCACTTCCGCAAAATAATTGGTAGTGCTGTGGTTTTTTTATGCAATGATAATCCGCAGCGGAAATTTCCGCAGCATGTGCACAGCATATGCGGATTATCATTGGGGAACATGGCAGACCTTCTACCATGTGTTTTTAAGCGTTTCTGCAGCTTTTTTGCCGCTGCGGAAACGCTTAAAAAAACGCATCGTGGGCACACAGCCTTATAGTCCCATAAATGTGAGCCTTTTTAGTGCTTATTTTTATAGTCTTTACCAAGGTGGTGTGGCTCACAGGATTGTCTGGGGGCGTTTCTTCAGGCTGCTTAGCGTTATTGCCCTAAGCCACACACCCTTAGTAGAGACCATGACAATTGGCATAAAGTGAAAAGGCCCAGATCTCTGGAACCATATTAGGGGTTTTAAAAAAAAAAAAAAAAAATTGAAAGGCAGACTAGTCAGGACCAGCGGGAATAGAATAAGAGCAACAATTGGATACTCTTGACCTGGTGAAAGGAGGTTCTCTTTTAAGTAAGTCACTCTAATGTGTGTGTATAGTGCTACCGAATATATTAGCACATATATAATTGTACAGATGACAATAGAGGTTCATGTGTAATTTCATAAAAGGCCTCACTGTTACCTATGTGGTTTGCTTTTGGAATAGTCTAAATACCCAGTGGAGAAAATTAAGTATTTGATACACTGCCGATTTTGCAAGTTTTCCTACATACAAAGAATGGAGAGGTCTGTAATTTTTATTGTAGGTACACTTCACCTGTGAGAGACCGAATCTTAAAAAAAAAAAAAAAAATCTAGAAAATCACATTGTATGATTTTTACATAATTTGAATTTCATTGCATGAAAAAAGTATTTGATACAATAGAAAAACAGAACTTAATATTTGATACAGAAACCTATGTTTGCAATTACAGAGGTCAGACGTTTCCTGTAGTTCTTGACCAAGTTTGCACACAATGCAGCAGGGATTTTGGCCCACTCCTCTATATAGATCTTCTCCTGATCTTTCAGGTTACGGGGCGGTCGCTGGGCAACATTGAGTTTCAGCTCCCTCCAAAGATTTTCTGTTGGATTCAGGTCTGGAGACTGGCTAGGCCACTCCAGGACTTTGAAATGCTTCCTATGGAGCCACTCCTTAGTTGCCCTGTTCGAGTCATTGTCATGCTGAAAGACCCAGCTATGACCCATCTTCAGTGCTCTTACTGATGGATGGAGGTTGTTGGCCAAAGTCCCACAATACATGACCTCATCCATCTTCCCTTCAATACGGTACAGTCATCCTGTCCCTTTTGCAGAAAAGCACTCCCAAAGTATGGTGTTTTCCCCACTATGCTTCATAGTTGGGACGGTGTTCTTGGGGTTGTATTCATCCTTTTTCTTCCTCCAAACATGGCGAGTGGAGTTGATGCCAAAAAGTTCTATTTTGTTCTCATCTGATCACATGACCTTCTCCCTTACCTCCTCTGGATCATCCAGATGGTCATTGGCGAACTTCAAATGGGCCTGGACATTTGCTTTCGTGAGCAGGGGGGACCTTGCGTGCCTTGCAGGATTTTAATCCATGATGGCGTAGTGTGTTACTAACGGAAATGTTTGAGACTGTGGTTCCAGCTCTCTTCAGGTCATTGACCAGATCCTCCTGTGTAGTTCTGGGCTGATTTCTGACCTTTCTCAGAATCCTCCTTACCCCACGAGGTGAGAGCTTGCATGGAGCCCCAGATATGCGAATATTGACAGTCATCTTGTTTCTTCCATTTTCTAATAATTGTGCCAACAGTTGTTGCTTTCTCACCAAGCTGATTGCCTATTGTCCTGTAGCCCATCCCAGCCTTGTGCAGGTATACAATTTTGTTCCTTGTGTCCTTAGACCGCTCTTTGATCTTGGCCATGATGGAAAGGTTGGAGTGTGATTGAGTGTGTGGACAGGTGTCTTTTATAAAGGTAATGAGTTCAAACAGGTGCAATTAATACAGGTAATGAGTGCAGAGTAGGAGGGCTTCTTACAGAAAAACTAACCGGTCTGTAAGAGCCAGAATTCTTGTTGGTTGGTAGGTGTTCAAATACTTATTTCATGCAATAAAATGCAATTTAATTATTTATAAATCATACAATGTGTTTTTTTTGTTTTTTCTTTTTAGATTTTGTCTCTCACAGGTGAAGTGTACCTACGATAAAAATTACAGTCCTCTCCATTCTTTGTAGGTGGGAAAACTTGCAAAATCTGCAGTGTATCAAATACTTATTTTCCCCACTGTATATAATATAATATATATTTTGTTTATGTATATTTGTTGTGGAGTTGGTCAGCTGCCGTATATATATATATATATATATATATATATATATATATATATATATATATATATATATATATATATATATATATATATATATATATATATATATATATATATATATATAATGTCCTGACACTACTTGTTAAACAGGACTTCCAGTTTTTCATGGTTCTGTATGGTACATGATCTTAATCCAATACTGAAGCTTTCTGTTTTTCAGAAAAAAAAAAAAACCTTTGGCAAATCCTATGTATTAATTTAGGCAAAGGGTGCAAAAGTATTCTGATGTCCTGCTGTTTTTAATTACAGACATCCCTTGCTCCCTCTCCGCATAGACCTTTATTGTAGCTATCAGAAACTCTTCGCTGATTGATATGACGGTAGCGCTGTCACTCTTTAACACGCAGGCATGGGGGAGAAAAAAAAAGGAATAAAATTGTCGCCTTTTTTGTTCTGCGTGTTTTAATAGAGTCCCATTAAAGCTGCATCACAGAATGAAATATCGGCATGAAGAGCCCTCACTGAGCTGAGGCCGGGAATTAAGAAGTCAGGAAATGGGCTCTGCTGCTATGCCGGAGAGCCTTGTGTGACACACAATCTCCTGATTGGGGAGATCATTACTGCTATTATGACTCGACTCGTGGAAGAATTTTAAATTCCATCTGAATGTCAGTAATAACCCTCTTAGCCAATTATCCTGAATAAAATCACGAAGGCATTTGATATAATAGGTGTTGAATTACTGAATAGATTTGCTAATTAAATACTCTTTGTTCTGCTGCAGTTGACATTACAGGGTAAGATCTTGAACAATTATTCTCAACAGCTGTACTTTGTTAAGGAGGAAAAAAAAATTAAGCATAAAGTTTATTTTTATATTTTTATTTTTTTTTATTTTTTTTTTTTTACTTTAAGTTGGCACGTTTTTTAAATATATTTGAAGTAGGAGGAGGGGGCGAAATTCCATCATCCAATTGACGGTGGAAAGATGAATATGCAGGTGTTACTGTGAAATGAGATAACTGCAAAGTTGACTTATTAATGAAGCTAGCAAGCCGTTTATAACCCCCTCAGCAGCTAGCTGTCGCCACTTCCGAGTGATCCCCTGTCACATTGGATGGAATTAGATGTGTGTCTGTCATTTGCCGGCCCTAAGCTGTCACTGGTGCTAAATGAATTGCTGTAATAGCAACTGCTGGCCCATTTAAAGCCCACCTATGGCCGGCCAAGTGTGTGGTACTTGCTTAAATAGCTCTAATTAATGAGGGGGATTTACTTTTAAACCATCTTTGCTGATTGTTTTCTGCTGCTTTCTGACCTACATGTTGAAAACTAAAATGAAGAACCTTAGCATTGTGTAGCAAGTATAACTACACAATGGTTTACTATAGGTTTAGTGGCCTTGCTTGATTTCCAAAGCCATATGTTTAATAAATTAACAGAAACAAATGTAATCCGTATTATTGCATTCAGGGATAGCCCGCAGCTCTGTCAGTGCTTTCATGACTGCCGTAAATCTGTTTATGGGGCATAACACCCAGTTGTCAGTTTGTTTATACATTTCCATTACAGTAGAGCGGCACAATGCATATTTCTAAGTATTATTAGTTAATGGGGATTACAAGTATTTAAGAAGGCAGACATGCGAGTAGCGTTGACAAGTCCGCTATAAAGAGGATCTGATCGTTCTCCAGACATGTCGGTTTCAGTAAATACTTGTACTCCCCAGGAAATGGCAATTCTGGGGCATCTCTTCTTAAAATCTGCAATGTGCTGCTCCTCTGTTATTCCTCCAGGAAATGTATGTGTAAATTTGAGTATGACCATTTCTCCTTCTAAACCCTTGTGTTGTGTCTTTACACAGTTTGGTTCTGTTGGCACTGCTTGGACAGCGCTGAACTGGTTAGGGACACAGGTCCTAACTGACCACCTAGGCTGTGGAGTCGGTAAGCCAAATCACTGACACCAACTCCTCAATTTCCCTGACTTCCGACTCAGACTTCACAGCGCTGCCTCACTACTGAGCGTGTACATAAAGTGCAGCAGATTCATCTCAACTAAAAGCCGAGATCTTTAGATCAGGAACAGAACAGACAGTTATAGGACATTTCATAACTTTCCCAAATTCTTATGAAAAGATTTGCAGCACATCCTGCATTGAACTACTGAACCCAATGTATTATATATTTTAGGAGTCTGTCCATTTTATACCAACTCAGACTCCACCAAAATGGAGTCCGACTCCACGGCTCAGACCCCACAGCTCTGCTGACCACACCCAGAGGTCAATTATTCCTGAATTCCTGACCGGATTAAGCCATTTTGCACACAGCCATGAAACACAGACTATGCTGGCATTGCAACACCAGGCCAGGCTGCGGGGGTGGGGTTAGGGGTCTCCTGACCTAAGCTGAACTGCCTCATAGTACATATTAGTTAAGGTCAGGAGACCTAGCGGTTGGGCCGGATGTTGCAATGCGTACTTGATTTGTGTTTCACAGACTTCTGCAATAGTCCCAACAGTGGAACCATGATACTGGTACACAGCCTGAATGCGTGAGAGGAATTTTGCCTTTTAACTCTATGCATCTTCGAGGAAATAAAACATAACTATTTTGACTGTCATTTCCAATAATACAGGAATGCTGCAGCATTGGGCTCTAAGAAAAAATACTCTAGAATGATTTCATGGGAAATAAAAGTATTTACTAAAACTGACATGTCAGGGATGCTGACAGCGCATTTCAAAGAAACAATCGCCCCTTTTTACCTTCTAATCTGTTTAGCATTGCAATTTTTTTTTTTTTTAGGAACAGTTTGTTCACACTGGGAGTTTGGTTATAAAGGATTCTTGACAAGTGTGTCAGATCGATTAGTAAACCGATATTGAGGAATCCTGATGAGCCCTATTAATTTAATTACACCCGTCGTGATTCGGTTGTGGTTCCACTAATTTTCATGATGGTTAGTGGGGTCTTCGTAGCCATTCTTTACAGTTGATCAAGCATATCTGAAATGTCTATTTGTACCCCCTCTGATATTGCAGGAGGTTGCCCATACCATACCTCTTTGCGTTGCTGCAAACTGCTTTGCATTTGCTGTATAGAATGCAGTCTCTTTCAATTGTGCAACTGGCATCGCACTGTCAAACAATAGAGCAAATGGCACAATGTTGGTGTTTGTTAGAGCATAAATAGTTCTGAATGTGATGATTTGTTTTGCAATCAGTCCCATATGGTTCTCTTGAATAAATCAATCTGCGCAACATCCAGCAAGTAACAATACTTCAAATTAGGCACAGGAAAAAACTGCAAGCCTACCTACTAATAAGGGTGACGTATATATTTTATAGAAGGCACTTGTGGCAAGAAGACTACAAGAGCTTTGAATGGGAACAAATGGGAAGAAAATGTTTGTTTCTGGCTAAATGTTTTATGAAATTCTTATTAGACAATTATCTGCATTTCCTTTGTTTGAGTTCTTTAGTGGCAGCTGCGCCATCATTTACAGTTGTGTTTTCCCGTCCTCTGAATAGGAACACGTTGCGCTTTATATCAGTCGCCCACATCCCTGTGTTCTCCATGAAAGTTTTAGCTTGAACAACCTACATGTTTATGCACCCCTTATGCTGTCTTCCCATTGGTCCAGCACCTAGTATTTATTTATTTTTTTAAACTTTTCTTTTGCATTGTTTTAAATTGGATCTGTCAACTTAAAGAGGACCTATCACCTTCTAGAAAATTTCAAGAAGTAAGAGGAGAACAAAATGTAAAACCTTTCTCAACTATATAAAATTAGGCAAATAAAAAAGAATCCTGTGGAATTTAGTAATAACTGACCATTTAATAAAGAGAGGCTGAATTCAGGGCTCTCTGCTGTCTCATTATTTGTGTGTGAGACTTCCTAATTTTGAGCTGGAGGATACCAGTGTGTGGAGAGGACTGGGAGTGTGCAGCATGAAAACACAGGGGAGATGTGTGCTGCTCTCTTACTTCATGCTGAATGTTATTAAAAAGAAGTAATGTAAGATGGATTTCTGTGTAGAATAAAGCAAGAGAATGATAGAATCTGCAATTGAGGTAAAAGCTGTTGCAGTTTCCAGTGGCTGGTTGTCTGTGTACAATATGTGAGATATTGCATTTTCACCCTTTATAGGCAGCTATGTCCTCTTGTTGCAGATTAACCATTTAGCAGCCGCTGTATGACGACTCATTCAGTCATTGGACTGCCTAATGCAACGGGATATGTTATTACATGGCTGATATACTTCACAAGGAATATTGTTATATAGCTCAGACTCCTGGCGGGGTGTGAGGTACATTTCTGCCTGATTTGCTTTTTGCTAATTCACTGCCGTTGGAATATATTGGTGAATTGATTCTCGGTTTGATTTTTCTTTTGGTGAATTTGAGAAAAATGGGTAAATCTATTTCTCTCATTATATTCCTTGATCCTGCTAGTCAATAAAAACAGGTGCAAGTGGTAAATTCTGCCAGATCTGAGCACAAGGCTCTACTTTGCCATTCAGATGTTTGGGATGATCGTCTCTCCCCCTCACAGTTGCCTCTGTTCTGCCAAAATGAGTGTAAAACCTGCATTGCGGAGGCTAAGTTCACACAAGCGTATAAAAAAAAAAAATTAAAAAAAAATCAATTTTCAGCCATAAAAAACAGTCTCTATTTAATCTGTATTCTCATCCCTGTGTCATCTGTTTTATAATATATTATCAGCAAATTTACAAGACCAAATACAGTTTCCTGTGTTAAAGAGCTGCTATGTATCTTTAATTATCGAAAGCTATATGTATGCTGTATTGTGTCCAATTTTTCATTTTTATTCATTATTTATTTATGCTTTTTATGTCCGATAGACTTGAATAGGGGAATCTCATCTGAAATACAGCGTAAACAAGTGCATGCTGTGATTTTTTTTTTTAATGCGGCCATTCGGTGCGTGAAAAAAGAAAAATGTTAATCTAAACAACCCTGTTAAATAATATTGGTCCGAGTTCTGTCAGTTTTTTTTTCACGGGACAGCACTCAGACCGGAAATACGATTGTGTGAATGTAGCCTCATACTGAGGGAAATCATCTGATTTACTAATAACATGTATCTGAGAAAAGTTATAATTTCTTCCACTGTCACTTTTTCCCATAACTGATAGATCTTCTTTAAGGCTGTGTGCCCACTATGCGTTTTTCAAGCATTTTTGATGCGGATTTTCCGCAGCGTAAGCGCTTGTAAAACGCTTGGTAATCCATGTCCCATGATCCCCAATGAAAATCTGCATGTTCTGTGCCCACGCTGCGGAATTTTCCGCAGCGGATTCTCCGCAGCAGAAAGATCCGCAGCTTGTCCATTATTTGTGCGTTTCTGCACGCGGATTTGAGGTCCCAATGCACTTGAAAAACGCAAATCAAATCCCCACATAAAAACGCTGCAAAAAAAGCGTCAAAAACGCATGCAAAATCTGCAAGTGTTTTTGACTGCCAGGAACATGCAGAAACGCTGCAGAAATTTTCTGCTTCATTTCTGCATCGTGGGCACATACCCCAATTACAGCTAAAATGTTGGTACTCCTTGTTGCTAAAGCAGCACAAAAAAATAAAGTTGCTTGTGACATAAAAAAAAATACTCTGCACACAGTTTAGTTTGATATAATCATGAAGGGTATGTTCCTTCCCCCAGGCTGCTGCTTTTATGTGCCTGTCAGTCACCACCTTGAAGGGCAAGGACAGGCGGGCTGAGAGCAGTGTTTGCTGTATTCTCTCAATGCATTTAATAGCTAAATAGCACAACTTTTTTCTTTAATATTATTTTTTTAAATAAAGTTTTGGCAACCTGGCTGCAGACATTGTGTAAAGACAGAATATTAATCTGTCAAATCCGCTATAAGCTGTCCTTTCCATATATGATACGCTATGGAGTTTTCCTAATGTAGCATGCTTATGAGAAACCTTACTAATGTTCACATGTTGTGTTCTTGCTACGTTTTTTTATTCAAATTAAAAGCTGCGTTTTGCTGTACCAGCAAAAGCTATGAGATTTTTTTTTTTTTTTTTCCTGACTGAATTGGAAAACTGCTGCGTTTTTTTAAAACTGCAGCATGTCGCTTCTTTCAGAGTTTTTGCAGCGTGTTTTCACCCATAGAAAGCAATGAGTAAGTGCAAAAAAAGCAGCAAAAACGTTGCTCTCAGTTTTTGCTGCATTTTTAGTGAATTAAAGCAGCTACATCAGGATGTGAAACCCATTTATTTTCGTGATTTTGCCACTTTTAAACCATAATGTCTCGGTCTCCTCACCTGAGAATGGCAGTTAGGATTAATACAGTTTAATTAAATTAGTGATATGTGTAAAGTAAACACTGGCTGACCAAGGTGTGAAATTAAACAATACCTGATCATCTCAAGGGTCCACCAATATGTGAAAGTAAACAGTGCCCTACAAACTCATTGTTCTGCCAATGTCTTAGGTAAACTATTCCTGACCATTTCACCTTCCCCCCACTGTTACATTTGTAATCGTGTATTTTTTCATTAAATTTTTTGTTCAGAATAGTCACTATTTTTTCAAACATAATCTTTTCCCACTAATAATTTGATAAAATTGCCCCTTTTTTCCAAAAATGGTTTTCTGGTTTCACATATGTCTGGCATTGTTCATGTTTCTGTGGTAGAAGTCCAGCTGAACTTTGGGATCCTGAGAAACGCAGCAAAACCTGCTTTTTGTAAGCATCTTCTTTACTGTCAAAAGAGCAGGTTTTGCCGTCAGCAAAAATGCTACGTGTGAACATAGCATTAGAGTGCTATTTTTCTGAAGAAAAAAAACACACCAGAGAAGCTAATTCTTGCATGTGTGTGAATTATCAGTCTCATGAAGACAGATGTTTTCCGTCACTAACTCTCCCCAGTTCCAGCAGAGCTCTCCGCAGACATCCTCTCCTCAGCCTGATTGTGCTACACGCAGTGAATAATCTATGGCTCCAAAACTGCATTGGAAAGTGAGTGCGGCTGCACTTGATGTATAGCGTCCCTTTCTTTCCTCGCAGCAGGGAATGGTTTTCCTAGATGTTTTTAAGTCATTAACAAGTAGGCTCCTCTATATACATGTGACCATTTACATGGTCATATGGGTAATCTAATAATGATATCATGTTTTCTGCCTCCAGATTCTGCTGCATACTAAGGAGATGGTGCAGAAGGTGAGTACGTTCAGCATTTATGTGTCGATTTGTTTCCTTTTTCCTTTTTAATCTGCTAAGAAAAACAAACATACCAAACAAAAAAGGCCGCACCTGGGGAAGTTGTTGTGCTCTACAAAACTGTAACCCAAACAAACCAGAAAGCCGTTCTCTTCGGATGCCTATTTACCAATGTAATCCTTCCTAATGGATTATAGCTTCATTCTTCCTCTAACACAGATATGATGGAGCGCGGCTTGAAGCCTGTATGCGAGTCTTTCCAGCAAATTAGCAACAGTGTTAATTAGAGTTTACTTGCAGTTCCGCTATATTGTATGAGCTGCAGTGTTGTGTTTATTATGATTGTTTTTCTGGCTCCCTTCATCTTCGGCTAAATAGTTTCAGCATCATATACTATTCTGAGCATAAAATAAGCACTTTTTATGTGATTTGGTACTAGTGTGTTAATTCTTGCACAGAAAGAATGTATATTTTTTCAGTGCTTTAAAATATCCTGAATTGTTTTATAGTTATGTGCTCATTGGTAAAATGATTTCTCAGGGTATTTTGTAACTTCAGGAACATTACATTCTGCCTTAATTCGTAAAAATGACGTTTTCTTTCTTCCTTTTTTAGATGAATCTGGAAGTGATCTACGGTGACACTGATTCTATCATGATAAATACTAATTGTAACAACCTTGAAGAAGTGTTCAAGCTAGGGAACAAGGTTCGTATTCATGCCCCTCCTCAGGAATAGTGTTAGTGACTCTTTTCTGTTGCTATTTGCTTTGACTGGTTACACTACAGCTCATAGAGCTTTTCCTGGATAAAACTGTGGCAAACGCGCTCCCAGCTGGAAGAAATATTGGATCTATGCAGGTTTAAACCTCTGTATGGAAATTGGACTGTTCTGTGTCTACAAACATTGTTTCTTACAGCTGAGTGTGGTGCCAGAGTTGTATTCTGCCTATGCACAGTGCATTCTGCAGTTTATTGCCACAATTAATGTTGTGTGAATACACCTCAAAGCCTCATATCCACATATGAGTGTGTGTGTGCTGCCACCCTGACTCCCTATGGTCCGATTTTCCGAGCTATACCTGCTACATATACCAGCATTATGACGCCATCCTACCACAGTGTAAATTAGATGGGGGTGGTGGCGCTATAAAATGGCTTGTTGCTTCCAGTGGTGCCGGGGTTGTAGCACTTGGTGTGTAGACAGTGAGGCGCAGCACCACCAGACAGGGTCCATGGTACACCAAGGAACCGAGAAAGATTAAAATTATATATAAAGGTTATGTTGGTGCGCTGACAAAGATGTTAGTGAGGATGCAGTAATTAAATTAAGTACCTATTATTAAAAGGGTTGTGTCACCATAAAGAATACTTTTAGCCAAGCAGAAAAAGTGAAAATAAATAGTTTTGTAATTTACATTTATTAAAAATGTATGCTCCGTTCAATAAATATCAAGCTTTTATCTTCTGAAGTATGCTCCCTAGCGCCCCCTGGCGTTATTCCATTCCGTCCTCCCAGTGGCCAATCAGCTGGTCGAGTTTACGCAGTTCCGGTCATCATAAGAGGTTCGACTCCCCACCCCTACTGTGTACAATGTATTCTCCTCACAAGTCTGACAGCGCAGGGCGCAGATTGCTATGGTCTTAGTGAGTCTACCAGCCCCTCACCCCTCCATCTGGGTGAGATCGTCCGGCCTCACAGAGCTGTGAGCTCGATTGCAGAGAGATGCTCCCTTCACACACAGCTCTGTGAAGCAGAACGATCTTCCCCAGAAGGGGGTTGGAAAGACTCACTCACAGGCTTCTGTGCTTTCAGGAATCTGCTCCCTGCTCTGTCAGACTTGTATGAGGGAGATTATGTGTGCAAACTGGGGGTGGGGAGTCGAGGGGGCCTCTTATGATGACAGGAACTGCGCAAACTCGACCAGCCGATAGCCCGCTACAAGGACACAATGTAATAACGCCAGGGGGCGCTAGGGAGCATACTTCAGAAGATAAAAGCTTGGTACTTATTGAATAAATCATCATTTTTGACAAATGTAAATTACAAAACGATTTTCTACCTTTTCTGCTTGGTTAAAAGTATTCTTTATGGATCAAAATCACAAAGTGGTTTTCGGCTCCTGACCGGAGCCTTCATCAGGTGTTGTGACTTGATGAAGGCTCCGGTATATAGCCGAAAACCACTTTGTGATTTTGATCCTTAATAAAAGGTACTTATTTTAATTACCGTATCCTCACTAACGTCTTTGGCAACGCACCAACATAACCATCATATTTATTTTAACAGCAGTATTCTGGCTTACTTAGGTACAGTATACATAACTTTTATAAAGCTGTGGCCATCAAGGTTCAGTTCACAGATATCAGCCGTGTCCAGACAGTTTTATACCTGAACTTTACTGATCACAAAGTTGTACACTTTGAGCAGTGGTTCTGACATGATGAACATGAAACGCTGCATGTAATGTTCCTCTGTCTGGCTGTAAGTGATGTCACCGACCATGTAACTTTACATAGGAAATTGTGTAATCAGTTTTATTGTCAATTTTCCTGTTGGCGGAGCTCTTCGGGGCTCTGAGCAGATGTAGCAAATTTAGGACAGGCGAGAGATGTCTGCTACCTAGGCTGTATCCAGCTGTAGTAAGGTCTGGATTAGTGTGCCTTAGGGTAGAATGAAGAAATTTTAGGTGCCAAGGATCTTCAAAATGGTATAATACCTATAAAGCACAGATTTAGAGTCATAAAACGATCCAAACAATTACAATTTTAGAAAAAACATGATTTTCAAAATGGTGTTGATACATTGCCCTTTATATAAAATCATACAACCCCTTTAATTCCATTTAACTTGTTATCTCTGCACTTTTCATCTCATTAAGAAATTAGATTTATCATTTGGAAACTCCATTTTCTTTTGTTAACGTAAACATGCAAAATAATCCTGGTTGTCTTGAAATGATCCTTTATTAATTTAGCGGGCTTGTTATTGTGCTATTTATTCCATGGCGCTTTACATGTGAAAAGGGTGATACATAATAAAAAACAAGTGCAATAATATTGAATAATACCAGTCAGCGACTGGTACAAGAGGAGGGAGGACCTCGCCCAAGAGGGCTCACAATCTACAAGAGATGGGTGAGGGTATAGCTGGTCGTGGAGCGAGGGTCACTGCAGGTTGTAGACTTGTCAGAAGAAGTGAGTGTTTAGGTTCTTTTTGATGGTTTCCACGGTAGGCGAGAGTCTGATGTGTTGGGGTTGAGAGTTCCAGAGTAGGGGGGGATACACAGGAAAAATCTTGTATGCGATTGAGGGGAGTAGAGAAGGAAATCTTGTGAAGATCGGAGGTTGCATGTAGGTATGTACCTGGAGACTAGGTCACAGATGTATGGAGGAGACAGTTTGTGGATGGCTTTGTATGCCATGGTTAGGGTTTTGAACTGGAGTCTCTGGGCAATGGGGAGCCAGTGAAGGGATTGACAGAGGGGAGAGGCCAGGGAATAACAGGGGCATAGGTGGATTAGTCTGGCAGCAGAGTTTAGGATAGAATGGAGGGGTGCGAGAGTGTTAGAAGGGAGCCCACAAATCAGGAGGTTGCAGTAGTCGCGGCAGGAGATGATGAGGGCGTGCACTAGGGTTTTTGCAGATTCTTGGTTGAGGAATGTGCTGATCTGGGAGATATTTTTGAGTTGGAGTCAGCAGGAAGTGGAAAGGGTTTGTATATGTGATTTGAAGGAGAGATTAGAGTCCAGGGTTACCCCGAGGCAGCGTGCTTGTGGGACTGGGGAGAGTGGATAGCCATTGACTTTGATGGATAAGTCTGATGGGGGGTTGAGTGAGATGGGGGAAAGATGATGAAATCTGTTTTGTCCATGTTAAGTTTTAGAAATCTAGCAGAGAAGAAAGATGAAATAGTGGACAGACATTGTGGGATTCTGGTTAGTATGGAGGAGATATCAGGGCCACAGAGGTAGATCTGTGTATTATCAGCATAGAGGTGATACTGGAAGCTGTGAGACTCTATGAGCTGTCCCAGGCTGATGGTGTAGATGGAGTAGAGCAGGGGTCCTAGGACTGAACCTTGGGGGACACCGACAGATAGGGGGCGAGATGAGGAGGGGGTGTGTGAGAGGGAGACACAATGTCCAGTCTGTTAAGGCCCCTTCCCACATAACGAGATCGCTAGCGAGATCGTTATTACGTCACGGTTTTGGGATCGCTGGGGAGTCGTTTCGTGATCGCTGGGGAGCTGTCAAACATGCAGAACTTCCCAACGATTTCGGCCGCCCCAGCGATCTAACTAACGACGCTTTCACACAGCAGCTACTTCAACGATCCACACCTTGATAGGGACTGTACTGTGTCACAAAGGCGTACATAAAATCACTTTTCCGAGCCCCCTCATCTCCGATTGGTGGACGCTACTGCGTTCTGATTGGGCGGCCTTGGTTTAACATCGCTACTGCGTCTCCGGTCAGACGGGAACACTGGTGTGTGCATTGTTCATGTACAGATGTATGGATGTCCATATATTTATATGAATATATATATAGAGATGTAAATGGCCATTTATGTGTATGCATATCTGTATGTGTATATATAGTTATCTGTATACCTATGTGTATATGAGTGTGTGTGTGTATATTTATGTACTTAAAAATATGTATGAGTACATGGATGAATCTGTTTACATACGAGTACACGAATGTATATGCGTGTATGTATGTGTGTATGTACAGTTATATGAAAAAGTTTGGGCATTCCTATTAATCTTAAGCTTAATGTTTTCTAAAAATTGTTTTTTTTAGCAACAGCTATTTCAGTTTGATATATGTAATAACTGTTGGACACAGTAATGTTTCTGCCTTGAAATGAGGTTTATTGTACTAACAGAAAATGTGCAATCTGCATTCAAACAAAATTTGACAGGTGCATAAGTATGGGCACCTCACCAGAAAAGTGACATTAATATTTAGTAGATCCTCCTTTTGCAAAAATAACAGCCTCTAGTCGCTTCCTGTAGCTTTTAATGAGTTCCTGGATCCTGGATGAAGATATTTTTGACCATTCCTCTTTACAAAACAATTCCAGTTCAGTTAAGTTTGATGGTCGCCGAGCATGGACAGCCTCTTCAAATGATCCCACAGATGTTCAATGATATTCAGGTCTGGGGACTGGGATGGCCATTCCAGAACATTGTAATTGTTCCTCTGCATGAATGCCTGAGTAGATTTGGAGCGGTGTTTTGGATCATTTTCTTGCTGAAAGATCCATCCCCTGCGTAACTTCAACTTTGTCACTGATTCTTGAACATTATTGTCAAGAATCTGCTGATACTGAGTGGAATCCAAGCGTCCCTCAACTTTAACAAGATTCCCGGTGCCGGCATTGGCCACACAGCCCCAAAGCATGATGGAACCTCCACCAAATTTTACTGTGGGTAGCAAGTGTTTTTCTTGGAATGCTGTGTTTTTTTGCCGCCATGCATAACGCCTTTTTGTATGACCAAACAACTCAATCTTGGTTTCATCAGTCCACAGGACCTTCTTCCAAAAAGAAATTGGCTTCTCCAAATGTGCTTTTGCATACCTCAGCCGACTCTGTGGCATGCTTGCAGAAACTGCTTCTTTCGCATCACTCTCCCATACAGCTTCTCCTTGTGCAAAGTGCGTTGTATAGTTGACCGATGCACAGTGACACCATCTGCAGCAAGTTGATGCTGCATCTCTCTGGAGGTGGTCTGAGGATTGTCCTTGACTGATCTCACCATTCTTCTTCTCTGCCTTTCTGATGTTTTTCTTGGCCTGCCACTTCTGGCCTTAACCAGAACTGTCCCTGTGTTCTTCCATTTCCTTACTATGTTCCTCACAGTGGAAACTGACAGGTTAAATCTCTGAGACAGCTTTTTGTATCCTTCCCCTGAACAACTATGTTGAATAATCTTTGTTTTCAGATCATTTGACAGTTGTTTTGAGGAGCCCATGATGCCACTCTTCAGAGGAGATTCAAACAGGAGAACAACTTGCAAGTAGCCACTTTAATTAGCTTTTCTCATGATTGCATACACCTGGCTATGAAGTTCAAAGCTCAATGAGGTTACAAAACCAAAAAAAAGTGCTTTAGTAAGTCAGTAAAAAGTAGGTAGGAGTATTTAAAACAAGAAAATGATAAGGGTGCCCATACTTATGCACCTGTCAAATTTTGTTTGAATGCAGATTGCACATTTTCTGTTAGTACAATAAACCTCATTTCAAGGCAGAAACATTACTGTGTCCAACAGTTATTACATATATCAAACTGAAATAGCTGTTGCAAAAACACCAATTTTTATAAAACATTAAGCTTAAGATTAATAGGGGTGCCCAAACTTTTTCATATAACTGTATGTATGTATGTATGTATCTGTATACGCATGTGTATACATATGTATATAAATATATGGACTGCTTACTGCGGTGACTACTGCTACTACTGAAAGAATGAGAAACAAAGCTTTTGAATAGTGGAACACAGTTTATTAGACACATCAGTACAGAAATGTCAGTAGTGTAGAAACATGAGTAGTTGCCCACTATAGGTTCTGATGCTGCCAAGGAACAGCACCAGGACCGTTAAAATACTGGCAGTAGTTGTTGCGGCAGGTCTTCGCATCATGGGTGTTTCTGCCATGTCCCACTGGTTGAAGGCCTGCAATTGCAGGATCGTTTGCACACCATTCACCAAGCTCAATTTCCCCATTGGCTAGGTCCACAGAGTCCACGAAGCCAGGCGGACAGTACGTAATTGCATCACGTCGACGAAGAAAGTTGTGAAGCGTGCAACAGGCCAAAACAACAGAGTCTATTGATTAAAGCTTCATGTTAATTGGCGTGTGAAAAACTCTGAAGCGGTTGGCCAGGACAGCGTGTCAGAAAACTTGCTGTGTGGGTGTGTGTGCACGAGACCCCTAAAATATCTGCCCATGCAAAAGCCTATATACACAGATAGAAGCCAAGCCCTCCCTCCCTGAAGAGCAATGATCGCAGATAATTGGTAGATGTCCTATAAATGAATTAAAAATGGAAACTCATTTGAGACCCCAAACAATACCTATCTCGCTAATGATGTCTGATTTCTTCAAAGTGGAGTCACAGCCGGAGAACGCTGGTGGGATCCGAAAAACAAGGACGCAGTAGCGACCACCAATCGGGGACGAGGGGCGCGGAAAAGTCCAATTTATGCACGCCTACGTGTCTCAGTTCTGAATCGCTAACGAGGTCGTTGATAAGGTGTCAAATACAGTGATGCACACTGCCCAGCGGGGGCGCAACGACCCAGGAATGGTCCAGGAAGCTTTGTAACGATCAGCGATCTCACAGCAGGGGCCTGATCGTTGCTACATGTCAGACATAACGAGATCGCTAGCGAGATCTCTATTGCGTCACAAAAACCGTGACGTATCAACGATCTCGCTAGCGATCTCGTTATGGGTGACGAGGCCTTTAGGTATGAAGACATCCAAGATAGGGCCAAGTCTGTGATGCCAAGAGATTAGAGAATGTGTAGTAAGAGGAAATGGTCCAAGGCAGAGGATCGAGTAGTGTCGCAGCTCCATTACATCATACAGTACATTTGTGGTGATACGTCTTGTAAACCTCATCCACATGTAGCAGGAACATACTTATGCTGCTTGTTTCCAAGACCACAGCATGTTGATACTGTTGGATGAGTACCATGGATTTACCCCTTTAGTTTGTTAGGTTATAGCTTCAGTACTTCTGCATGTATCACATGGGGTGCAGCAGCGAAGTGCAGAGATGAATAATGTTGCTGTGTGGATGTGTTTTTTTTTTTTTTTTTTTTTTTTTTTTAAGTGTTTCTCCATGTAAATTCTTTCATGTAAACTAGTTGTTGTGTAACATCAAGGTCACTTTCTCTTCTAGGTTAAAAGTGAAATAAATAAGTCCTACAAGCTGCTGGAAATTGACATTGATGGCATCTTTAAGTCACTTCTGCTGTTAAAGAAAAAGAAATACGCCGCCCTCATTGTGGAGCCTACGACTGATGGGAAGTATGTTACCAAACAAGAACTGAAGGGTCTGGACATTGTCAGAAGGGACTGGTGCGAACTTGCTAAAATGGCTGGAAAGTAAGTTCTTTACCTTTTGGTATTATCACTTTCTTTGGGATCTGTATTCGTGTGTTATGTATTCCGCTTGTAATCCATTATACCCGGTTCCTGACGGCTGTGCAGGAACCTGCAGTGTAAGGAGCCGGGCCGGCTGCAATTCTCCGCAAGATCTCCGCTCTGTCTTGGACTGGGACTCATACGCTAGGATCAATCCTTGTGACGTCATACACATTAAGTCGTTTGTGAAGTTCTTCTAATTAGAGCCAGATATTTTATGTGTGCTTCACTGTAGGTGATCGTTTTATGTTATACAAATTCACTGTCCTGTCATTTCCTACGTTCATGTGCATGAAGACTATATGAGCAGACACAAGCATTTATTTTTCAGGTTTTGTGACTTTAAGTCGCCATCTATGATGCTTATTTATAGGTTAGCATACTTATTTAGCAGCGTTGCTTTTGCCGCCAAGCTTTTGTATATGTACAATAGAGAAATGTTAAAATGGCCATTTAGAATAAGACACAGATAATGCTTGAGGGAGAGCATTCCAGAAATGTGGCGTCTTCATGAAGACCGGACTCGCAATAAACTCAAATTGCTTTGCTGCATAGTGCTACCTCTCGATTTTATCTGGTAAAAAGCACAATAACAAATATGAAAATATTGAATGCTGCGTGCTATTGTTACCGCTCAGTCAGGAACTCCTGCTTGATAAAGAAAACCCAGGCAGTAGGGACTCCAGATTTAGCAGTATGAATCGCATGTTCCTTAAGTGTTGACAATGGCAGATCTGAAGCATTTTGCAGTACACAAGAGGGACAAAATACATCAATTGTGTACATTGTGTAATCAAAGGACAACAAAACTGCTTAAGAAATATGAAATAATCTGAGATTCTTCCATGAAATAATGCAGACTTTAACTAAATAGATGTGCAGTGCTTTTTTTATTCTCTTTGTCCCTAGTATTGTTTAGAAAAAGTATTAATTATAGATAACCGGCATATAACAATATAGCTTCACCTTGGACCCACTGTTCATAGGGTGACTGCTAATCCTTTAATGTTATTGTCGAAGGGTATGTGCACACACGTTGTGTGTTTTCTACACCAAAATCTGCATGAAATCTGCTGATAACTTTTCCCTGGCAGAAGATTAGCTGCGTATTTGCAGCTTTTTTTCACTGTCCTTCTGTCTCTATTTAGTAATGCACATAAAGTTCTGTGGAAAAAAAAAGACTCCCATTCTATTTTGCCATCAAAAACACTGCAAATATGCAACAAAATACGCAGGTGCATTTTTGCTGCGTATTTGTAGCATTTTTTTCATCCCCCCATTACTTCCTATGGGTGAAAAAAAGCTGAAAAAAATGCTGAAAAAATCAAATCACTGAAAATACGCAGCGAACAAAATGCAACATGTGGGAACACTGAATTCTGGTTTCTCATAGACTTTGCTGGTACTGCCGGACACATCTGAAAATGTACATAAAAATCTGCAGGAAATATGCAGCAAAACACAACGTGTGTGCACTTACCCTTAGAGAAAATCAGATCCCATCAAAGCAATGCAGTAAAACATTTCTATTGGAGATAATTTTCCATCATCTTTATGACTGGGTATAATCCCATTTCGGTGCTAGATCTAAATCTATTACCCATAACAATGGTCCATAAATTTACATTGGCACAAACATTTTTCATCAACGACTTCCATGATGGAGAAGCTGCTTACCAGCCTAAGATCACAATGTGCTAAGTGTTAGCTGGTGAGGTGTAAACTGCGCCACTCCGGAAATGTGTTCTCTTGAGTGATAACTTACATTTCACTATTTGCCAGTCTGAGGTTATTTGGGTTCAGTGGATTGTAAGAGAACAATGTATTGGACCTATTGTCATATTTAGTAGAGGAGGCATAAAGGTATTCTGCTGTTTTTCAGGATTTGGAGGCCTTTATTTCCAGTGAAGGGTAATGTCAAACTCAATCACTAGTAAATCAAAATTTCTTGAAAAACGAGACATGGAGTCCATGTTTCAGATGGGTGTATTAAGGCTGCAATACCCAGACTTCTTGTAGATCACATAAGCACTGTTGTTGAGGCACTGTAGTATTTTATGGTGCTCTGATAAACTCTGCAATGTCCAGGCGTTTAAACCTGGTTTAAGGGCATAAAAAAGTACCCAAAATAAGTCGGTGTAAAAATGGTCTAAGGACTCTTGTTATACACTGGGCAGCACGGTGGCGCAGTGGTTAGCACTGCAGCCTTGCAGTGCTGGGTCCTGGGTTCAAATCCCACCGAGGACAACATCTGCAAGGAGTTTGTATGCTCTCCCCTTGTTTGCGTGGGTTTTCTCCGGGTTCTCCGGTTTCCTCCCACACTCCAAAGACATACTGATTGTGAGCCCCAATGGGGACAGCGATGCTTATGTATGTAAAGCCCTGCGGAATATGTTAGCGCTATATGAAAATAAAGATTATTATTATTATGCACATACCACACTCACACACGGGTAAAGGGAGTAAAGAAGACTTGCTATAGAGAGAAGCCGCACCTACACCCAACTGGTCCCTATACAGACTAGTCAATCCCTAGCTGCACAACTAAAAATACCACTTCAAACTCCCTAAATGGCTGTCAAGTAGTTTCTTGTGCCTCCTGAGGAACCAGAGGGTGGAGAGGCTGCAGCACACTGTCAACAAAAGGAGAGAAAGGTGTACAGGTGTACACGAAGACCCAGGGTGAGAAACTTAAAGCACATTCATAAAAGGGGAGAGAGGGAATAGAAGGAGAACCAAAAAATGAATGTAACTAGAACAACCTCCCAGAAACCTGAATGTGGTAGAAGGAAAATGTGTTGGAAAGGTAGACAAACCGATACAGAATGAGAATATAAGCTCTATAAGTCTAGCAGGGTAAATCCTTTCTCTAAAGGGATGAAACTCTTAGGCTGTGTGCCCACGATGCGTTTTTAATGCGTTTCCGCAGCGTTTTTGCAGCTGCGGAAACGCATTAAAAACGCATTGTAGAAGGGCAGCAATGTTCCCCAATGATAATCCGCATGTGCTGTGCACATGCTATGGAAATTTCCGCTGCGGATTATCATTGCGAAAAAAAACGCAGCACTACCAATTATTTTGCGGAAGCGCTGCGTTTTCGCCGCCATTGACTTGCATTAGAACGCGCCATTTCCGCAAGACTGCATCTGTACTTGCGTAATTGGCGCGTTCTAATGTACGGATGGTACCCGGGTGTGGAGAAGAGAAGACTCACCTCCACACCCAGGTACCATAGAACCTGTAAAAACAAGAATAAAATAAAAAATAAAGATTATATTCACCTTCCGATGGCCCCCGGTCTCCTTCCCTGTGCTTGCGGGCAGGACTGAAGGACCTGCGGTGACGTCACAGTCATGTGACGGCAGGTCTTTCAGTGCAGTGTCCCGCGATCAGCTGGCAGCCATGAAGGAGCGCAGCAACACACGCCGGGCCATCAGAAGGTACACACATATATATGTATGACACACACACATAAATAATTTTCTGTTACCTTGACAGCATTTTAATCGACCCAGACAATTGTGTTTTCCATGAAAACTCATACTTTTATTTATCAAATGAGTTGCAAAATGATTAGAAAATATAGTCCAGACATTGACAAGGTTAGAAATAATGATTTTTATTAGAAAGAATAATTTTCTCCTTCAAACTTTTGCTTTCGTCAAAGAATGCTCCCTTTGCAGCAATTACAGCATTGCAGACCTTTGGCATTCTAGCTGTTAATTTGCTGGGGTAATCTGGAGAAATTTCACCCCATGCTTCCTGAAGCCCCTCCCGAAAGTTGGATTGGCTTGATGGGCACTTTTTGCGTACCATACGGTCAAGCTCCTCCCACAACAGCTCAATGGGGTTGATATCTGGTGACTGCGCTAGCTACTCCATTACAGATAGAATACCAGCTGCCTGCTTCTTCCCTAAATAGTTCATGCATAATTTGGGGGTGTGCTTTGGGTCATTGTCCTGTTGTAGGATGAAATTGGCTCCAATCAAGCGCTGTCCACAGGGTATGGCATGACGTTGCAAAATGGAGTGATCGCCTTCCTTATTCAAAATCCAATTTACCTTGTACAAATCTCCCACTTTACCAGCACCAAAGCAACCCCAGACCATCACATTACCTCCACCATGCTTGACAGATGGCGTCAGGCACACTTCCAGCATCTTTTCAGTTGTTCTGCGTCTCACAAATGTTCTTCTGTGTGATCCAAACACCTCAAACTTTGATTCTTCTGTCCATAAAACTCTTTTCCGGTCTTCCTCTGTCCAATGTCTGTGTTCTTTTGCCCATATTAATCTTTTCCTTTTATTAGTCAGCCTCAGATATGGCTTTTTCTTTGCCACTTTGCCCTGAAGGCCAGCATCCCGGAGTCGCCTCTTCACTGTAGACGTTGACACTGGCGTTTTGCGTGTACTATTTAATGAAGCTGCCAGTTGAGGAGCTGTGAGGCGTTGATTTCTCAAACTAGAGACTCTAATGTACTTGTCTTGTTGCTCAGTTGTGCAGCGGGGCCTCCCACTTCTCTTTCTTCTCTGGTTAGAGCCTGTTTGTGCTCTCCTCTGAAGGGAGTAGTACACACCGTTGTAGGAAATCTTCAGTTTCTTGGCAATCTCTCGCATGGAATAGCCTTCATTTCTAAGAACAAGAATAGACTGTCGAGTTTCACAGGAAAGTTCTCTTTTTCTGGCCATTTTGAGAGTTTCTTAGAACAAACAAATGTAATGCTCCAGATTTTCAACCAGCTCAAAGGAAGGTCAATTTTATAGCTTCTGAAATCAGCCAAACCGTTTTCAGCTGGGCTAACATACTTGTGCAAGGGTTTTCTAGAGTTTTCTAAACATCCATTAGCCTTCTTACACAGTTAGCAAACACAATGTACCATTAAAACACTGGCGTGGTGGTTGTTGGAAATTGGCCTCTATACACCTATGTAGATATTGCAATAAAAACAAGATGTTTGCAGCTAGAATAGTCATTTACCACATTAACAATGTATAGAGTGTGTTTCTGATTCATTTAATGTTAGCTTCATTGAAAAAAATGTGCTTTTCTTTAAAAAATAATGAAATTTCTAAATGACCCCAAACTTTTGAACGGTAGTGTATGTACAGTACAGACCAAAAGTTTGGACACACCTTCTCATTTAAAGATTTTTCTGTATTTTCAGGACTATGAAAATTGTACATTCACACTGAAGGCATCAAAACTATGAATTAACACATGTGGAATTATATACTTAACAAAAAAGTGTGAAACAACTGAAAATATGTCTTATATTCTAGGTTCTTCAAAGTAGCCACCTTTTGCTTTGATGACTGCTTTGCACACTCTTGGCATTCTCTTGATGAGCTTCAAGAGGTAGTCACCAGAAATGGTATTCACGTCACACGTGTGTACTTTCAGGTTTAATAAGTGGGATTTCTTGCCTTATAAATGGGTTGGGCCATCAGTTGTGTTGTGCAGAAGTCAGGTGGATACACAGCTGATAGTCCTACTGAATAGACTGTTAGAATTTGTATTATGGCAAGAAAAAAGCAGCTAAGTAAAGAAAAACGAGTGCCCATCATTACTTTAAGAAAGGAAGGTCAGTCAGTCCACAAAATTGGGCAAACTTTGAATGTGTCCCCAAGTGCAGTTGCAAAATCCATCAAACGCTACAAAGAAACTTGCTCACATGAGGAACGCCCCAGGAAAGGAAGAGCAAGAGTAACCTCTGCTTCTGAGGATAAGTTTATCCGAGTCACCAGCCTCAGAAATCGCAGGTTAACAGCAGCTCAGATTAGAGACCAGGTCAATGCCACACAGAGTTCTAGCAGCAGACACATCTCTACAACAACTGTTAAGAGGAGACTTTGTGCAGCAGGCCTTCATGGTAAAATAGCTGCTAGGAAACCACTGCTAAGGACAGGCAACAAGCAGAAGAGACTTGTTTGGGCTAAAGAACACAAGGAATGGACATTAGACCTCCAGGCTGTGTAAGGGCTATTTGACCAAGAAGGAGAGTGATGGGGTGCTACGCCAGATGACCTGACCTCCACAGTCACCAGACCTGAACCCAATCGAGATAGTTTGAGGTGAGCTGGACCGCAGAGTGAAGGCAAAAGGGCCAACAAGTGCTAAGCATCTCTGGGAACTCCTTCAAGATTGTTGGAAGACCATTTCCGGTGACTACCTCTTGAAGCTCATCATCAAGAGAATGCCAAGAGTGTGCAAAGCAGTCATCAAAGCAAAAGGTGGCTACTTTGAAGAACCTAGAATATAAGACATATTTGTTAACCCTAGAACGCATGACCATAAAAATCTACTTTTTCACATACCTGGGGCCTTTTAGGCCCGTGTGCAAATAACATGGAATAACTCAAACAAAAATGATAAACAACTATATACCTGAGGAATACCTAGAGTTTCAAAATTCTAACTAAAGTAATCTTGCAGAAAATAGAAAACCATTAACAGGGTGGGCCTGCGAGGCCCCAGGTATGTTTTCTAGGGTTAAGACACATTGTTAAGTATATAATTCCACAAGTGTTAATTCATAGTTTTGCGAATGTACAATTTTCAATGCCATGAAAATACAGAAAAATCTTTAAATGAGAAGGTGTGTCCAAACTTTTCATCTGTACTGTGTGTGTATATGTATGTGTGTATGTGTGTGTGTGTATATATATATATATATATATATATATATATATATATATATATATATATATATATATATATATATATATATATTTTTAGTGCGTGTATATACAATATTGTCTTTGGTTGATTAAAATGCTGGTAAGGTAACATAATAAGTTAATTTAGACTTAATTACCATTTATTTTCCCCTGCTGTTATTCATCTGTGTATGTGTAGTTTTTTATCTTCCGATATTGGTTATCTGAATTAACTCTGCTGGTGGCTTTTAATAAATGCTTTGTAGGAATGCTGATCACAGGAAACATGGGGATCTGTTATGGGGCATGCCTGCTACCTAAGGGAAAACTTCACTGATGTTTGTCATTCACTACAGAAAATCAAACCACATCTATCATGAATGAGAGCAGACTTTCCATTCCTCTCTATGGGAAAAGAATGGCACACACTCGTCCTCTTCTCTGCCTCTTTTTCTCTGCCGCACGAGGTAGGAAGTCGCAAAGAATGTTCCCTAATGCCACTTTTCTGGGAAGAAAACTGTCCCCCCCCCCCCCCCCAGTTTTTTTTTCTCTTTCCAGCAAATTATTATCTTTTTTATTTTTTTCATTCTCACTATTGGACTCCTGTAGGGCTGATCCTAGCTTTTCTACTGCCTAAGGCAAAAATTTAAATAACATTCCTCCATCCCAATAAAAAAGAAAAACGCAAAGTGTCCTTAAAAGGAGTCTGTCAGCTTCAAAAATCCGTTTCAAATTAATCATAGAACTGGAGGCCCCCACGATCACTCAATAGATCCCTGAGAAGTGCAAAGCTCAGGATATAGGAGCGTACAGCCTGCATGCACTGACTGGAGTAGAGATTCAATAGAAAACATACAGAATTATCTGCTGTTTAGGACCCCACTGATCTACGGCTATATAAGTACCTGGTAAATTTGAAAAGCATGTGGAAGAGTTACCAGACTTTCTTCAACTGCATTTTTCCACCCCAGACAGACCTGAAAATGTAGTGGAACAGTAACATTGGAGGAGCAATAAGTGTGGGATCAGATAGTGCCGAGACCTTCTGGACGCTATTGAAAGTTCTGTATTTGTAGCCTACCCCTAGACACGTACATATATGTATTATGATCAGATTATGCACAGATCTCCAACACCATTGGCCACACAACACTAAAGAAAACATATCCAGTAGTCTGTAAGATGATACGAATTATTAGGATTCTAGAAATATTTGGGTGGAATGATCTGTAATGACGTTTAATGGTCAAGTCATTCTTGAGATTTTGTCACAGGTATAATCTTCAATGTTTGGAACCAAACAAAAAAACTAAATTTGCCCTTAAGCTTTTGGGGATTGTGCCAATTGTTTACTATGCACAGGATAAGTGACAAGTTGCTGGTTTCTTGGCATCCTACTACTGGGGCCCACAACAATCCTTGGGTCACAAAGTGCCTTGTGTGAATGGAGCTGTGATCAGGCACTGCTGCTCCATTCAGACGTTATGGGACTCCCAGGCCGAGTGCCATGCTTTATCTCTCAGTCCCAGCAGCCGTGCGCATGCTTGACTGCTGCTCATTTACAGTCTACGCCACTTGGCACCCCCCTTCTCTGTTGTAGGACCCCCAGTGATCAGCAGCTTATCATATTTCCTATGGATAGATCAGTTGTGATTATGGCGTAACGTCTATAAGACTGCTGTTCACCAGTGTGGGATAGAAAGCAAGTCTGATTCATTCTCTTACTTTTCTTCCTCTGTGCATCCCCTATGCTCTGTTCCACTTCAGATGCTCTTTTATTTTCTTGGAGAATTATCAGTTAACTTGCACTGATTATCACTGATTTCATTTGTTCAAAGGAAGGTTGTAAATTGTCTCTTTTGTTCCCGATGTCTCAATTATGTTCCACCTGCTCCACTGACCTCCTTAGCTTCTGATTCAGTCAAATTAGCTCACCCTTGTGATGGGTAATGTCTTCAGCTGAGGCTGATCACATCTTCGTCTGCCCTTCATTTGTTTTCTGCAAAGTCTTTTACATTTCGTTTTATTCTTCTCCCTTTCTAGCTATGTGATCAGCCAGATCTTATCAGACCAACCCCGAGATACTATAGTGGAAAACATTCAGAAAAAACTCACGGAGATTGGAGAAAATGTGATAAATGGCAGCGTCCCCATTAGCCAGTATGAAATTAATAAGGTAAATGTTTCAAGGGACTGCAGTTTCCAGGTTTTCCCTTTGTGCTTATGACTGGGAGATAATTGACTATGATATAATTATAGCAGTTTGCTACTTGTTTACTTTATGCGTATTGTTTTTAACCAGACAACAAACTATGTGAGAAGTTTTCTTGAATTTTTCCTCAAGCATTTCTTTCCATCTTACATGAAAGTGAAGGATGTTATCTGACCAATAAACTAAAATTAAGCCGATGGTCAGACCCCAA
Organism: Phyllobates terribilis; assembly: GCF_046119375.1. Classification (NCBI taxonomy): domain Eukaryota; kingdom Metazoa; phylum Chordata; class Amphibia; order Anura; family Dendrobatidae; genus Phyllobates; species Phyllobates terribilis. Next base: position 793,199,763 of record NW_027362762.1, on the reverse strand, counting down.
TCTAAAATATAAGGGTTAGGATATCAATACTTGACTCTCAACAAATACGCTAATTTTTTTTTTAGGCCCTGACTAAGGATCCACACGACTACCCAGACAAAAAGAGTTTGCCCCACGTTCATGTTGCCTTATGGATAAATTCCCAAGGAGGAAGAAAAATGAAAGCTGGTGATACAGTCGCCTATATCATATGTCAGGTAACCAGCGATGAGCCTTTGTTTACTCTGCTAGCATATTGGGAAATATAGGTGGCCAAAGTTTTAGATCTTCTTTATGTTTGAGGAGAAAGAAATCAAACTTAGCCTGACTCTTTGTGAAATATAATTAACATTTGTGATGTTGCTTTTCCTCCAATGGTGAGGGGCGGTCATGGACATGAGGACTGCCCGTCTGTATATTCATTGTATGCGGACCACAATAGACTCTGCCTGATTTCTGCTGATGGATGATGGTGGACCACCAGGGGGATTCACATTTCATTATCTTATGCTTTCCTTATAGGTTAGGAAGTTTGGGAAATAATGTTAAAATATTTCAAACTATTTTTATTTGAAGCTGTACAAAAGTTCCCGTTATTTGGTAGAAGGCAATAATAATAATTATAAATCCATTCATTCCTTCCCCATGATGTGACCTTTACACCTCTCAAAAAGTCACAAGCGGTCACCTAATTCTGGGGTATTTTAGAGCAAATGTGCAGCTTTATGTACAAGCTTCTGAAGCCCTTTGCTACAATTGATGGGATACCTATCCGCTTCACTCAGTCAGGCAATAACCTGGTGTGTGGCGTATTTTTTGTCTTTTTATCCTTGTTCCTGGCCTCTTGGCTGCGCAATGAAGCTTTTTAGACTGCTTTGTGGCTACCATTATAAATATCTAATAATGGTGTCTGCATAGTTTAATCGCGGTGTCCATCTTTTTTGACGGAAAAAATAGCATGCGTTTTTTTTTCTCCTGATAACGCCTGACACAGATGTAAGCCTGGCAATGTACTGTTGAAGGCAAAGGCACCTTTCATAAATGTCTACACTTTATTTCCCCACTTAAACACGGAGAAGAAATCCTATGTTTGCTCTGGTTTGTACGGGATATAATATTTGGGTGATCGGGTATCACCGGTATGACTTTCCACTTCACCAAAGGAACTGTATAATCATGCTGTATGTGGCATGTTTGTCATCTTTTTTGCAAGATTGTGATAATTTACTGTAAATCAGTGTGGGCAAGACGGTAAAAAACTGATTATGAAATGGCAGAATTGGCACCTGTCTCCAACCTCTGCAGTGATGGGAAGCATAAATCTGCTCTTCTAGTCTCTCTAAAATAGACCTTATGTGCTTGTCTCCCTTTCATGTAGGATGGGTCAAATCTGAGTGCCGGCCAGAGAGCATATGCTCCCGAACAGCTGCAAAAGCAAGACAACCTTTCCGCTGACACCCAATACTACCTGTCACAACAAGTTCACCCAGTTGTGTCTAGAATTTGTGAGCCCATAGACGGGATTGATTCTGCACTTATTGCCGCATGGCTCGGTATGTACGGCAGGTAACATAAGAATAATTGTGTCTCCATGGAGAGAATATATATGGAGGGGCTATACCTTTTTTTGCTACTTTTCTTCCCTCAATGAGGTCTGTAAGAAAGTCTATTCCAGTTTCTAACCACCCTGCACATCTGGCCCTGACTTCTTGCAGGTGGTCATGAGATCAAATCTGCTATTGCTGAAACCAAGAGATAACATGGGAACATTTGTTGACAGACGCGTATTAGTATAGTAACCTGGGGGGTCGCATAACATTTTACATATTGGCTGTTCCTTATATCCTAAAAACATACATATGCCTTGCTGGGTAATCAGTAGCATGAAAAAACCGTCCTAGTGATGGCAGAAATAACAGAATTGTGCTCTTACTCATAAGGGCTTGTTCACACATTTATGTTTTTGCCATATTTTTCCTGTGCTTTTTTCCCTTGGAAAAGTTTCAGCATTTTAAAGTATTTGCAGAGTGAGGTTTCTGAAACCTCATACACACGCTACTTACTTTCCCTTGCAGATTTGAACCATTGTTTTTTCCAGTCTGCATCATGTCAATCATTCCAGTGTTTTTGCAGCGGTTTCACCCGTTCAGTGAATTGAGGGAAAAAATCACATCAAAAAAGTGCATTTTTGTTCAAGGTTTTTCCTGCTAACAGTTTTTTTTTTGCAGTAGAAAAATCTGTTTCAAATATTAAACGTTTGAACATACCCTGAATGTCAGGAGGGATTCCTACTTCTGGGTGGTCTCAGACAGCAGGCCACCTGTCCATGGCTCACTATGGAAGCCTATGGCAGCTACTGATGCTGCTGAGCAAGCAATACACATGGTACGATCATAGCTCTGTACAATCAGGCTTAATACTGCACCCATAGATGGCTATGGGGCCCCTGCTGTGCCTCTTTATGAAATCGAATAAATCCAAGAGAATAAAAAAAAGTGGCATGCTCCGGATGCCTGATCTGACATTGCGGTACCAGTCTTACAGCGGCAGGCGAGTCTCGCACTGGCCCATTCCAGGTCCATTCTGTTGTAATTGATGAGATCCAGACACCACACTCTAGATGTTGTTGTGCGGTCTCCATGATTGTACCGACCATGTAATACCTGTGTCTCCCTGAGATCAGGTCAGAGAATGGTAATATAGACCATGTCAAATGGTGTTTGTGGCTCTGTATGTTGGTTACCCCATAGTGTGCTGTGGACAAGACACCCTAATGTCCCAGTAAAAATACTGCTGTAACATTGATGAGAGGGGTTGTGGGCTTGCTTTTAGAAATGTGATGTATACAATATTAATAAATTAGTAGTAAAATAACACGCTATCCTCTAGGTGGCAGCACTGGCTGCCACTTATACAGAAGTAAAAATGTCTGGCCATAAAGTTTTACCTACTCTCAAGTTTGTTCCTTTTTTCCCCCCCCAATTCTTATTCTTTTGTTCTATTAGCCTTGCCCATACGTTACTTTTTAGATTTACAAGGTGTAAAATATTTGTATTATACTAATTGTTCGGTGTGTGCCTCTAAAAATACAGTAAATCCTCATAGTACATAGGCAAATATTGTCGAAAAGGCTTTTTATTTTCTTCTTTTGCATTCTGGATATTGCTATCCTGAGATCATACATTTTTTGCAGCAATTTCAGTGTGTTTTATTCTAAGGCCATTACAAATAAATAATCCACTTTCCTGAAAAAAAAGGAAAGTGTAAATTCCATTTTCCCCTCTCCAAGGGAAGGGTATAAGATAAAAGGTTATGCTGCTGTCTACAGGGCTAAATGCTACAAGCTGCCATGATCTGTAGAGTAAATCTGAAATAATTAACAGGGCCAATTGGCTTTGTCAGTGTCATGAAGTGATAATGGAGCTGGGTGCAGAAATGAGGCTTCAGCTCGGCCAGTTCTCAGGGTCTTCTATTTCTATTGTCTCTTTTGAAGCGATAGTAGCAGCTTTTCCCCCTGGGAGCTCAGTGTTAAGGTTTTGTTTAGCAAACAGGGGGCCAAAGTGCCCTCCGGCAGGTGGATGCAGCCTGCCTGCCCCCGAGCCCAGACAGTGAACCGTACAGCATTGGGAGCTGGTGTATCATGGTCCTGCTTCTCCCTGCTGTGCTATTAGGGTGGAAAAAAAGACAATCAATGCTCAGGATAAATTGCCGAGCTGAGATCACCTCTCTGTTTCTATATAAACTGTATTTCTGATACCCAGAAATAGATGCTGGACAGTTACCAGCTCCGAGAAATTCTTAAGTTGGGTGGGAACGTGACATTATAAATTTCCTCTTGTATTTACTAGTTCTGTTAGGCTATGTTCACACGCAGCGTTTTTACAGCATGTTTTCCTGCAAAAAGGGAGCTGCATTTTACAGCATCAGGAAAAAGCTGAGGTTTCAGAAATATCATGCACACCTTTTTTTTTTTTTCTTCCTCTGGCAATTATTTCAGCGTTTCTGCAGCATTTTTTTCCACCCATATATAAAAAATGAGACATTGCAAAAAAAAAGCAACAAACAGGTCTTGCTGCATTTTTGTAGCGTTTTTTTTTTTTGCTACTTTTTTGGTGAATAAAACTAACTTTATTAAATGTGACCTGTGGACAAATCACGTGTAATACACCACCCCAAAAAACACAGCAAAACCTACGATTTCAACCCTGGGTTTTTACTGCCAATTTTGGTTGCAGAAAAAAAACTGCAAAAATGCTGCATGTGAGCATAGCCTTAAAGTGTCATTCCAGGATTGGTGGTGGGTAAGTATACATTTGTTATATATTTATATTTTATATATAACATCACACTGTGTAGTATATGTATATTTTGTAGATAATTAGTTCTGCTATCTCCTACGTGCAAAATGCAAAAACTTTTCTTTTTAGGGATTATGGAAAAAGAGCGTGACCCACATTACATATCCTAGCCCTGCCCTTTGTACTATTATAGGAGAGTTTGTACGTTATGCAGGTTGCAGGTGTTTTTATATTGCTCCAGGGTGGGAAGAGTTAAATAGAGCTCAGTCTTCAGAAATGTGATTCTATGTGAAGACTATATTTTATATGAAGCTTCCCCCCACCTTCCTAACTACTTTAACTTGACACTTTAAATGAAGAAAAATACTTTTAAAATCTAGATGTGTAGGCAGTGTCAAGAAAAGAGTCAGTCCTTGATTATTCATTTGTTACCTATTTATGTTCGCCTTCACACACTTAGCATCCAAGCAAGAGTTTTTCTACCAATTAACACCTTTTCTACATCGGGCTGCTCAGATTGGTGGAATATGCTAATTCTTTCACTTGCCGGTAGGATTGGAGCTGCGCATTTAACATTTAATTTCTGAGCATTGCAACTGTAGCAAAAATGCAGCTTAAAGAGTAACAGTTTCTTTAATTTATTTTTAATAAATCAATAGTATACAGGGCAATAAGCAACTTTATAATATGTTCTAGCAGAGAAATCTGCTTTTCCCCCCTTGGACTGAGCTTTCACTCTCAATTCATGGGTAAAATCTGTATTCAGTGAAGACAGACTTTTCCATCACTGAGAGAGGAGATAGCAGTTGGTGCTTATAAAATTCTATGAAAGAGCGAGGAGCTAGAGGAAGATGCAAATTTTGCTGCAAGGTCTTCTGAAATGACAAGTGGTGCTGATAAATTTCTCTTGTGAACTATTTCTGCCATCTCCTATCTCTGTAATGGGAAAATCTGTCTTCACCGAATACAAAATTTACCTTAAAATTGAGAATTTTGAGAGTGAATGCTATCAACTAAGAAGGAGAAATAAACTGATTTCTCGAAGATATTTCACAAAGTTTCATATTTTAACAGGTATCAATGATTTATTAAATAAAAATTAAAACCATTACTTTTTAAAGAAGCACTCCTACTTCCATCAAAATTGTTATTAATATTGTTATACATTGCTCAAAAAAATAAAGGGAACACTCAAATAACACATCCTAGATCTGAATGAATGAAATATTCTCATTGAATACTTTGTTCTGTACAAAGTTGAATGTTCTGACAACAAAATCACACAAAAATCATCAATGGAAATCAAATTTATTAACCAATGGAGGCCTGGATTTGGAGTCACCCCAAAATTAAAGTGGAAAAACACATTACAGTGCATTGTCCTGCATTAGGAGGAACCCAGGGCCAACTGCACCAGCATATGGTCTCACAAGGGGTCTGAGGATCTCATCACAGTACTTTAATGGCAGTCAGCCTACCTCTGGCGAGCACATGGAGGGCTGTGCGGCCCTCCAAAGAAATGCCACCCCACACCATTACTGACCCACTGCCAAACCGGTCATGCTGAAGGATGTTTCAGGCAGCAGATCACTCTCCACGGCGTCTCCAGACTCTGTCACGTCTGTCACATGTGCTCAGTGTGAACCTGCTTTCAGCTGTGAAGAGCACAGGGCGCCAGTGGCGACTTTGCCAATCCTGGTATTCTGTGGCAAATGCCAAGCGTCCTGCACGGTGTTGGGCTGTGATCACAACCCCCATCTGTGGACGTCGGGCCCTCATACCACCCTCATGGAGTTGGTTTCTAACAGTTTGTGCAAACACATGCAGATTTGTGGCCTGCTGGAGGTCATTTTGCAGGGCTCTGGCAGTGCTCCTCCTGTTCCTCCTTGCACAAAGGCGGAGGTAGCGGTCCTGCTGCTGGGTTGTTGCCCTCCTACGGCCCCCTCCACGTCTCCTGATGTACTGGCCTGTCTCCTGATAGTGCCTCCAGCCTCTGGACACTACGCTGACAGACACAGCAAACCTTCTTGCCACAGCTCGCATTGATGTGCCATCCTGGATGAGCTGCACTACCTGAGCAACTTCTGTGGGTTCTAGAGTCCGTCTCATGCTACCACGAGTGTGAAAGCACAACCAACATTCAAAAGTGACCAAAACATCAGCCAGAAAGCATTGGTTCTGAGATGTGGTCTGTGGTCCCCACCTGCAGAACCACTCCTTTATTGAGGGTGTCTTGATAATTGCCAATAATTTCCATCTATTGTCTATTCCATTTGCACAACAGCATGTGAAATTGATTGTCAATCAGTGTTGCTTCCTAAGTGGACAGTTTGATTTCACAGAAGTTTGATTTACTTGGAGTTATATTCTGTTGTTTAAGTGTTACCTTTATTTTTTTGAGCAGTGTATTTCAGTTTTCATATTTATATAGCACTGTTTTCTTGCAATTGCTCTTTTTGCCTTTCTACCCAGCTAATTCTTCTCTTTTCCATTAGGTCTATGACATCATGTGATTAAAACCTGAGTAGCTGAATCCTTCTAAGCTCCATGTAGAAACAGGAGGTTAATTTTATCTGCGCAAGTCACTGCAAAAGTCTATGGCAGGGGGAGGAGGTTGCAGCTGGGTCAGGAGGTGCAGAGAGGAATGATAAATGCAGGGAAGAGACTTCCTGTTTCTACATAGAGCAGAGAAGTGAGACTCCATTGAATATGTTGAGGGTTGCTGTTTTTAAAGTGGAAACACTTTTGGTATTTTCCAATGTACAAGTCCTCCAAAGACACTTCAAATCTGAATAGGTCCCTAAAAAGAAGTTATGTAAATTTCCTTTAACAAATGAAAAATGAAATTTAAATTTTTAAATCTTCTAACAAAATAAAAAAAACATTTTACAAATCATGCTGATGTAAGGTTAGCCATAAGGGAAACCTTATTTTCGAACTATTTGACGATCTGGATTAAAGGTATAAGCATTTCAAAGTTTGAAAAATGCTCATTTTTTTAAACTTTTCTCAGATCTCTAATATTTGTATAAATAAACACAACGTGCATATCAATGTACATTTGTCACTAACATAAAGTAAAATGTGTCACGAAAAAGCCATCTCAAAATCACTGTAATATGTTGAAACTTTCAAACATTACGGCTACATAAAGTGGCACATGGCGGATTTGAAAAATTTGGGCTGGTCACTGAGGGTTTAAATGCCGCTGTTGGTGCTCAAGGGGTTAACAACAGCAGTTGTAACTAGCTATGATTCCCTGCAGCGGTCAGATGACTGAGGCTGCGCAGCGTCAGAGGTTTCTCTAATGTTGCACTGTACAGCGGTCCGGTGACTTCTGAACAGCGCAGTCATCGCTACTAGGGCAGCGTGTGCTGGACCCAGTGGGGTGACGAGAGGTGAGCGTGCCTCTGTGTGTGATTTCATACCAGTGTCTTTAAAAAAAACTCCTTTCACACAGTGATCAGATGCTTACCTTAGTCACTATCTTACACTTTCTGCTGTTCTTGTGCTCCCGTGCATTTGATATCTCACTGTATGTTTTAATGGCACCTAGACAAATAAAACAAATTTAGTTAAGGAGATATACGTAATTGAAATTCTTCTCTTATATAGTATTTTTATCCCGAGTGTTACCACCGATTAGCCTTCATACTTACACCATTATTAAGCTTTCAAGTTACATAATGCGTTCTGTCAGTACACCACACAAGTAATATTACATACTAGAGAAACATTAGCCATTCAATACTCTTGTACAAATCCTCAATTAAACAAGTGGATATTGCGTCTCATTGTCCTCTGACAGGCAGAGAGCAAAGCTGTAAGTGATTGGCATGCATTGTGCACACCATGCTGTAGAAAAATAACCGCTGAAAAGATTTTCATACATTGTTTTTTTGGGCAGTTTTTTGCAGGGTTTTTCGTTGTCTTCTTAGCTACTTTTTGTTAATGCGGCCAGATGTTGCAACAAAGTGATTTTCCTGTGTTTGGTGTGTTTTTCTTCTCTTTCTAAACAGCAATATTGCTTGGCTAATTTCCTTTTAGAGTTCTCTATAAAACTAGAAAAAAACACCAAGACTACACATGTTAAGTGATAAATTAAAAAAAGCCTTTCAAAGCGCTTGGGAAGAAAAAAAAACCTTCATACATTCAGCCTTCTTACTGAAACTGTGTGAAGAAATCCTACCGGTTAATTTGAATTTAAATTATGGTGACTTCTCCAAAATAACCAGTGACCTGTAAGGGCTAATACAAGGATGGGTGAAAATACAGGCGATTTTGATTGCTTCTGTCCTCTATGGTATAAACAAAGTATTTCTTTTATTAGTAGTTTTCGGTGTTCACAACACTCCTCATCCTACTACTATCACCCCCGTTCACAGTCCGTCTCCGTAAATTGCCGTCCTCTTGTGCACATATTTAGCAGATTATTTTATTGGATGTGTTGCTGCCTAGGTAAAACCTTGTTAGTTGCAGCTAAGAAAGCAAATAAAAAAATCTAGGAAGAGAAGACTACTATATTTATATGGTTATTTTAAGGCCGTGAGGACAGCAGAAAAGACTCGTAAGCATTACGCTATTATTTACCCTTGGGGTTTAACATTTTGTTCGATGTCATGCTAGATATATTTTCATTATTAGAGAAAGATGAGACACATACAGGTGTAATACTCTATAGTAATTGTGCATCAGTATTAAGATTATCGACAGATTTGCTCTATATCTGATAGATCTGCTATTCCTTGAGACAGTATAACATAAGTGGCTAAACTAACTCTACTCCAGAGTCTTGGTGGCTACCGTCAGTGGTACGTTGGCTCTGCAGTTTCATACTGGCTAACATCTGTGAAATTAGCTGGGATAACCATGGAGGCTCAGATTTAGTGTGTCTGGGCTAGCCTGCATCATGGATGTGGCATACACTTCAGGAATATCAGAGATGCGCTGTAACTGAGCATCGCCTCTCAGTCATGATACACAGAATGGGGCAGCTCGCTAATAGGTACGCAGTGTCTGTCAGCAGTCCGGCTCTCAGCACACCACTACTACATCTCTACATGCCAAGGCTGTTGAGTCGTTAAGCCAAAGCTCCGACTCCTCAATTTCCCTGACTTGCGACTCCACAGCGCTGCCTCACTACTGAGCGTGTACATAAAGTGCAGCACAGATTCATCTCAACTAAAAGCCGAGATTCTTAGATCAGAAATAGAACAGACAGTTATAGGACATTTCATAACTTTCCCAAATTCTTATGAAGACATTTACAGCAAATCCTGCTCCCAATTTATTATATATTTTATGAGTCAGTCCATTTTATACCAACTTCAGCTAAATGGACACCGACTCCACTACTCTGACTCTACAGCACTGGCCAAAACCCCCATAATATATAGAGTAGTATTAGGGGCAGTGCGGTGCCATGCTGCAGCATCCCCATGCCACCACTTACTATGGACCCCACATGCCATGCCACGCAGTGCCATGTACATTACATGTCGGCATCAATATGAGAGTTGTGCCAGAAAAAAAATGAAGGCACTGCCAACTGGCAGAGCTGGCCAATTTATGGGGCAGTGTATAGTCAGAAGCCTTCTAGCAAGTAAACCAATTGCATGTATTACAAGAAAAGGTTCAAGTTTACATCAGTGCCCCGGGTACCCGCTGACAGGGTCACTGGTTATTTTGGAGAACATTAGTCATTGGGAACCTGGACTGTCAGCTAAGACAAAACTCTATTTGGTGCTATAGAGAAGGAGTGATTACAGCCTATGGCTGTGTTGTGTACATGATGAGATTATGAGCAGTATCTTGGTGTGACCCGCTGTATCAGGAATTAAATAATTAGAGGAAAAAAGGTTATAGAAAATATGTATCATGGTTGCTTTTTTTCCTATTAGCAAATTCAATACTAAACCGTTTGTTTTATTTATTTAGGACTTGACCCCTCTCAGTTTCGTGCTCAGCAACACTATCATAAAGATGATGAGAACGATGCTTTGCTTGGTGGTCCAGCCCAACTAACCGATGAAGAGAAGTACAGAGACTGCGAACGATTCAAGTTCTGCTGCCCAAAGTGTGGAACCGAGAACATATATGACAACGTCTTTGATGGATCGGTTAGTATCACAAGCCAATCAATCTTCTTATGGTAACGAATCCACAAAAGTATAGGAATAGGAGTTGTGTGGCAGCCTATTATCCCAATATTTGTCTCATTTTATTCTGGAAACTTCCAAACTAACCTTGGCTATAACCCTAAGACTATACACAGTGCTAGTTATTGGAATACTTGCTCATCTCACATTAATGCCACAAAGCGAGCAAAAAATATGTAATAGTCTGTAATCTCAGTGCAGTGGGGAAAAAAGGGTTGCATGTGGATGGCATCCTACTACTTTGTTTTTTTTGGGGGATTGGCTGCTAAGCAATGTTTAGGAAACCATCTTCAGATATTCTCTTTATATGTAAAAATAGATAAGCAGAGGTTAAAACTTGTACACTGATCAGAAATGGATGACAAAACACTCATAGCAGTGGCACGGAAAGACCAAGCATGTATTAGCTCCCTCCTGCAAAAAGACGTATGGCTGTGTGCCCACGATGCTTTTTTTAAGCATTTCCGCAGCGGCAATTCCGCTGCAGAAACGCTTAAAACACGCATGGTAGAAGGTCTTTCATGTTCCCCAAAGATAATCCACATGTGCTGTGCACATGCTGCGGAGATTTCCGCTGCGGATTATCATTGCGGAAAATCCGCAGCACTACCAATTACTTTGCGGAAGTGCTGCGTTTTCGCCGCCATTGACTTGCATTGGAACGCATGGAATCAGCATCACTGCATCTGTACATGCGGAATCCATGCGTTTCAATGTGCAGATGGTACTTTAGTGTACCGCGCGCTGCCGGAAAGCCGAGACGCATCGGATGAAGACACCAGGGGCCATCAGAAGGGAAGTATAATATTTTTATTTTTATTTTTTACCATTCTTTCGGTCACACTATATAAATCCATGCCGGTTGCATGGATTTATATAGTGTGACCAAGTTGTCAAGCACTTTCCAAGTGATGCTAAAATCTCTTGGAAAGCGCTTGTCAACCCGCATGCGGAAATGCTTGTGAAGAACGCTTCACTTCCGCATGTTCCTGGCAGGAAAAACGCATGTACAATCCGCATGTACAATCCGCATGTACAATCCGCATGCGTTTTTTCTGCCAGGGAGATGCAGAAACCCTCAGGAAAAATCCGGAGCCTTTCCGCATCGTGGGCACATAGCCTCACTGTGCATGCGGATTGCAGATTATTTCCTACAATCTGGTTAGAGTCATGTCTGATTGCTACAAGCACAGGAGTTGTGCCAGCCACAGCAGAGGCTGACTGTTATACATAGCTGCTATTCTGCTGCATATGCCAAGACCAGACAACGCAATGATCCCAGCTCTTTAACCCTTTAGATGCCACTGTTTCTAGTGAGCATTTTTAACCTACAGGTGGTTCACAAAACTTTCTAACATTTAGTTGTGAAAAGAAAAAAAATTTTTTTTCCACTAAAATAGTGATTTATCACCAAATTTTATCATTTCCATGAGGGGTAATAGGAGAAAATGGACCCCATAATTTGTTTTGCAATTTTTACTGAACGTAGCAGTACCCCATATGTGGTTGTACACTACCATTTGAGCACACAGCAGGGATCGGATGGGAAGGAGCATTACTTGGCTTTTAGAACGCAGATTCCGTTTAAATAGTTTGGGCCTCATAAGCCGAGCCCCTGATGTGTTAGAATAGCAGAAACCCCATATTGGAAACTTTACTGCTTAACCTCTCCCCGACCGCCCACTGTAGATAAATGTCAGCGCTTGCTGGGCTCTGTGACCCCCTCAGGGTCCTGCAAGCGCTGCTATTCCGGTGCAGATCGACAACTCTGACATGTGACATCATCGGAACCTGATTGGATCAGGTCCCAATGATGTTAACCCGTTCCTATCTCCTAGATGCCGCGATCAATAGCGATCGCTGCATTTAGAAGACAGGGAGAGGGATCGTCCACTCACCTCTCCGGCTCCCCTGTGATGTGTCTGCGGTTGTCATGGCAGCTGGAGGTCACATGATGACCTCCGAGTCTGCCTTGTACGGTGGCCTGTTAGACTCAGCAAGCAGCGGAGTCTAACAGGAGATCTGACAGTGTAAAACCGTCAAGTCTCATGCAATGCAATATATGTGTATTGCAATGTATGAGATCAGTGATCATAAAAATTGAAGTCCCATACAGGGACTAAGTAAAAAAGTTACAAAAAAAAAAAAGTTAAAAAATGTTTTAAAACTATTAAAAATAAATAAACCACAAACTAAATAAAAAAAGAAGAAAAAATATTAACCTGATAAATACATATATTTATGTAAAAAGCAAATCAAAACAAAAAAACACATTTGGTATTGTCGCGTCCGTCCGGAAAAACACGATCTATAAATCTGTTACACTAGTTAACTCCTTCTGTGCACGCTGTAAAAAAAAAAAAAAAAAGGCAAAAAACTATGCTTTTAGAACATACCGCCAAACAAAAAGTGGAATAAAACGTGATGAAAAAGTCAAATGGAAATAAAAATGATATAGCTGAAAATGCCATCTTGTCCCCCAAAAAAAGCTGCCATATAGCTCCATCGGTGGAAAAATAAAAAAGTTATATCTCTCAGAACAAAGTGAGGCAAAAACAATTCTTTTTACTATAAAATATTTTTTGTGTGAAAGTGGCAAAACCTAAAAAAATTACATTACTGTAGTATCGCTGTAATTGACACGAAGAATAAAGCTGCCTTATCAATTTTACCACACACATGAAACAACATTAAAGAAAACAAACAAATCCTGAATTTGTTTTTTGTTGATTCTGCGTCCCAAAAATCAGAATAGAAAGTGATCAAAAAATGTCATGTCTGAAAATGGTACCAATAAAAACGTCAACTTGTCCCACAAAAAACAAGCTCTTACATGACTGTCAGCTGTGATATGGAAAAATTATAGCTCTCAAAATATGGCAATGCGAAAAAAAAAGCATTCTTTAGTGTGACAGTAGCCAAACATGAAAACCCGATATAAATCTGGTATCGCTGTAATCGCACCGACTAGAAGAATAGTCGTCTGATCACTTATACTGCACAAGGAACGGCGTAAAAAATAAAACAAAGTCTTCACCTGCTGTTGATTTGTTCATTCTGCCTCCCAAACATCGCAGTAAGGCTCGTTTCACATTTTCCTGCGCTCTACACTGAGCGCTTACAACGGGGTTTTGTGTAAATCTCTGAAATACGTGATTCAGATGGAACCCCTGGCGGAAGACTCCCTATAATGAGGCTGATGGAGGTGCTTTAAACGCCACCTGACCTGTGATCCGGCGGTGTCCGTCTTTTTAGGCATGCATAAAAGTGCAGTTCGCCACAGTTTTATGCACCTCTGAAATGGACATCGATGAACAGAGGCCTGACAGAGTCCAGAGTAACTCTGCTGCCTCATTATGGATCCCTTGGGGGTTTCATCTGAATCGCGTCACTCAGAGATTTGGATGTAAGTGCTCAGTGTAGAGCGCAGCATACATGTGATGCAAAATGTTCCAAACAAAAGCTCCAACTCAATCCACAAAAAAAGCCCCCACTCAGGTCCGTCATCTGTTAACGGAAATATAGGGGGCTTCCACGTTACTGGTAGTACAAAGGCTTTGGAAAAGCGCCATGGCTCCTCGCCACCCAAAAGAAATCAAGCAAATTTTGCACTCTGAAGCCAAATGCCCCCTCTCCTCTGAGCCCCAGTGTGCCTAAACCGCACTTAGCGTCCACATGTTTGGCATTTCTATAGCGATGAGAACCCGCCTAATTTATTTGTTGCGCTTCTCAAGAAGCACAAGCTGGGCATAATATACTGGGCACTACAACGTACTGGTCACTACAACGGCAGTTTGCAATTTTCACTCCGCAACATCCACTGCTGCTTGTTTCTGGAAAACACCCATGGAGTCAAAATTGTCACTACACCTGTAGATAAATTCCCAGAGGGGTGTAATTTCCAAAATGGGTTAACTTGAGGGGGGATTCTGCTCTTCTAACACTTAGGGGCTCTGTATAAGGAGTCCGAATACTACTATTCTACAATAATTTGTGCTCCAAGAGTCAAATAGCGCTCCTTCCCTCCTGAGCCTCGCCGTGTGTCTAATCAGTACTGTACCGCCACATATGGGGTATTGCCATGTTCAGCAGAAATTGTGTGACACATTTTGGCACCAGTTATTACCTCATAAAGTGACAGTGGTCAGAATTGAAAAAATAGGCCTGGTCACGAAGGCGAAAACAGGCTCAGGTGCGAAACGGTTAAGGAATTCATCTAGGGGTGTAGTGAGTATTTTGAACCCACAGGTGCCTCACAGAATTTTATAACACTGGGACATGGAAATATAACATAACATTTTGGTGGTAAAAATGTAACTTTTTTTTATTTGTTGCGAATTTGTCACACAAGCGTTAAAAGGTGAAACTGGACCCCACAATTTATTGCACAGTTTCTCCTGAACACGGTGATGCCCCATATGTCATCAGAAACTAGTTTAGTGCCCATGCATTGTGCCCCCATACAGTGTTGTTCCCCATATATTGTGCCCAGCTTGTGTTTCTGGTGACATGCACCCTGTATATTAAGTGCGCTCTTCCCACTACAGTAATGCCAAACATGTGGCCACTTACTTCTGTTTAGGCACAGTGGGATTTGAGAACTCAGATTTCACTGCATTTTATTTGGGGGGCGTGAGCCGTGTCGCTTTTCCAGAGTCTTTGTTTACCAGTACCCCCTTTATTTCCAGTCACTGATGACTGACCAGAATGGGGGCTGTTTTTTTTGTGGAATAAGTTGGGGTTTATTGGTAACATTTTGGGGCACATAACATGTTTTGATCGCTTTCCGTATAAGGCTGAGATCTTATTCTTGTGTTCTACACAGAGCATTTATGTCGGTTTCTGTGCAAGTTCCCCAAAAATGCCATTCTAACAAAACCCCCAATGGAACCACTCACTATAATGAGGCAGATGGAGACACTTTGGAGTCTGTTTGCTGTCCGATTCCTGTGGCGTCCATCCTCTTAGGCGTTCACAGATCTGTGGTCACACACACTTGTGCACTAATAAGACTCCTAAAATGGTGGTTCACCGCCGCAACAGAGACCAGACTGAGTCCAAAGTGTCTCCATCTGCCTCATTATAGCGAGTGGTTCCG
Organism: Phyllobates terribilis; assembly: GCF_046119375.1. NCBI lineage: Eukaryota > Metazoa > Chordata > Amphibia > Anura > Dendrobatidae > Phyllobates > Phyllobates terribilis. The sequence continues at coordinate 793,184,230 of NW_027362762.1, read as the reverse complement.
CCGGGAGGTTTTGTGTGAATCTCGGTTTTTGGGATTTACATGGAAACCCTGATGTAAGCGCTCAGCTTAGAGCACAGGATAAATGTAAACTGAGCCTTATTCCGATCTTTGGGAGGCAGAATGAACAAATAGACAGCAGTACAAGAATAGTTCTTTTATTTTTGCGTGGTTAACCGTACGGTATTGGTGATAAGACGACTTTATTCTTGGGGTCAGTGCGATTACAGCGATAGCAGATATATAGCTGGGTTTTTTATGGCAAACAGAGCTGTGTGAAGCCTTATTTTTCGCTTTACGAGTTGGAGATTTTTTTGGTACCATTTTGGGACACCACATTTTTTCATCACTTTTTATTTATATTTTTTAGACTCCGAATGAACAAAAACCAGCAATGCTGCCATAGGGGGTCTTTTAACCACTTAGATACCGCTGTCGCAATTGACAGCGGTATTTAAGGGGTTAACCAGCCCTGATCGGTTCTAAAACCGTTCGGGGCCAATACCACAGGATGTCATCTGTCATGTACAGTTGTGACCCTCGGGAGTTGCGCTATTCACTTATTTTAAAACTGTGGTGAGGAATAAAGCCTCTTAATGGCTTCCGATTTAATGAGTATTGGAGGTCGTTAAGGGGTTAAACCAGTATCTTGCACAAAAAAAGTGCAAGCCACAGTATTAATAATCCATCACACAGCCATATAGCATCCCAATCCATGCATCTATTACATACTCGACCCGTTTCCCCTCTAACGTCAGAGGTTCCTCAGTGCCTGTAATGGTAGTTCTCTTTGCACCACTCCACAGGCTCCCTGCTTACTTGGGCAACTTCCCACCAAATTCAGACGCAAATCATTTCCGAGGCACCAGAGAGATGATTCTCTTCCTTTTATTCATCCTAAATGTATCATAAAAGTAACGTTTCAGCCAGCGGCCGCTTTCAAGCATAAACAAAATAGCAGGTGACGCTAGCATACAACGCAGTACACGGAGCCATGTTATATCTGGGAACCATTGGGCGCTCCTGACCCCCCGCCCCCTAGTGTTATCAGGCAGTGGTTCCATAGTCATGTGACAGCAGTCATGTGCCTCTATTACATCATGTGGGCTAGTAGCCGCCCATTCCATAGTCATGTGGCTGGATGTCTTAAAGCAATGTCTCCTCCCATAGAGGCTATATACTTGTTGAATGATTTTGATACGGAGAACCTGTGGTCCCCACATCTCTACATAGAGGGCGCTATTCTCTGCTTAGATAAAGCTGCACAGTACCGCCAAGCAGTCACTGTATATGAAAATGTGCACTAATCACATATTACATACTTGTCGCGTTTCCTCTCTAGCGTCAGAGGTTCCTCAGGAACATAGTGTTAGATTTGCCATATATGATAGATGTAATAAATACAGTGTACTTGGCTTACAAGCCGTACTAATGGTGCGCTCCAAGGCAAGGTGTCCGCTGGAAGATAATGCCTGTGGAGTTTTCTTCTTTATATGGGTTTATTTTTTTTCTGTGAATTTTGGTTATTTTCTATTTACTGTATATTGATCTAGTTTGTGAGTCGACGTGACATCAGAAACCACAGAATTGCCGGCAGGAGCGTCCGTGACAACTGAGCCGGCAGAGGTCTGTGCCAGGCAGAACAGGCAGGTAGTCAGCAACTTCCTGACTGTTCTTAGGTCCAGAGTTAAAAATGTAAATAGCCCTTTAATAATTGCAATACATCCATTAAAAACCTGCTACATGGATGATGCCTGTATGGCATTATTTTTTACATTTTATTGTTTTGCAAATTCATTGAAATCTACGGGTGAGACTCGTCAGACAATCTGATGAGACAAGCTCTTGCTTTTTTCCCCCCTCAGTCTTTTGGTCCATGTGGAAAAAGTTAGTGGGTGAACACCTTGAATAACACAGGTCTGTGCACGCTCCTTTTTCCACACGGACTGTAAAAAAATTATTTTTGTGAACATACCCTAAGGAAATAACAAAAGTGAAGCAGTAGTGTTGTTTGTCAGGTAGCTTTATGATCCCTGTCTAGGAGTAAGGTGGCAGACCATGTGTAGATATGAGATGAATGAGGAGAGAGATCTCGGGCACAGTGATTTACAAGCATGTATGAAAGGCGTCCTGTTGTGTGGTCCATTATTAAGAAAGCTGTATTTTGTGGACCACTGATATGGCTCATCAGGCAGTTTTTTCTGTTGGGGTCTGTATAGTGACATATTAATATGTAATGCGGATTTCGGCAATATACTTGCCTGGCCGAAGTCATCCATTCATTCTGTCATACAGCCGAGCTAGTAAGACTGCAGCCTCTGCAAATGACTGTTCTCTGTGGCCACTGTATATAACTGTCACAAGTGTCTTGCCTGCTGTGCCTCGCATTCACAGCATATGGATAGTTGCCATTATGACAAATTGCTCTTTACCACCTGCCTGTTCTCAGACCTGACGTTATACAATGAGCGCCCATGACATTGGGTATTATTACTTGATTTGATGTATGTGTAATTGTGTCTATTTTAACGCATTTGGTACTGAAGCTAATTGGACCTTAGCGGTCTTACAACTGATCTATGCCAATGGCTCGGCCGCTGCTTCGTGCCGGCGAGGTTATGAAAGCATTGCAAGTTGGTGGAAGTTAGATTGCTATGGCTTTAGCATCCTTGTACTCAGGACGCTGCCCCCATTAATTAGGTGCGTCTTTACTCCTCATTGTTTTATCCCTTATTCGTTCCACACATCTATCTTTAATAACGAATTTAGTTCCGTTATCTCTCCGGTTGTCTTTCCACTTCAGACATGAAAAACCTCATGGTGCGTTCCTGCCATGAAGTGATGCCAAGAAATGCATTGTCGACCTTGGACCATTAAACAACACTGGGCCAGCTTGACAACTTCTCTTCGCTGTCAGCTGCACACTAGTTTTTGGCTCTGTATTAGACCGTGAAGAAGCAAAAAACCTTGAAAATTAGAGAACGCAGATTCTTTTTTATCTAAATTAAAAGTAATTATTTTAAGATAAGTTGGACAAACAGCAGATGTTTAGCATTTTTTATGAAGCAAAAGAAAACAGGCATTGGTAGCAAGTGAGAGGAGAAGCCAGACACAGATCAGCACTTCCATGTTGAATCCTTGACTTTTGCTTCATTACAGCTGTAAATAAGAAAGCTAATTGCACAGAGACTTGACGATTTGCAGATGGGCTAGCTATAGAAGAGCCGGATGTCAAGCCTCGAAATCTCTCCCACCTGGAATTTCTTACTAATGGGGGAGGGGTGAGTGAATGTTAACAGGGAAGGGGAAAGGTGAGCTCTTCTATGAACATTTAATCTACAAATGGACATAAGGATATATTGGATGCTATCTATTTTTGTGCTGGGAATCGTGCTTGTGTTCACCTGATAGGAAGGGGGAGAAAACTCTATTATCTGTCTGGTCTGTGATTTTATTAATTACACAAAAGTTTAAGAAAGAGTCAAGGCAAAACTGACATTTGAGTTTGACCGTGGCAATGGATCCTCAAAAGGCTTAAAGGGGGTTGTCGTGTAAAAAATGTATATCTCTTACCCAGCAGGATAACTGATTAATACAATGGGGAAAATAAGTATTTAATGCACTGCCGATTTTGCACGTATTCCACCTACAAAGAATGGCGAGATCTGTAGTTTTTATCGTAGATACACTTCAACTGTGAGAGACAGAATCTAAAAAAAAATATCCAGATAATCACATTGTATGATTGTTACATAAATAATTTGCCTTTTATTGCATAAAATAAGTATTTGATACAATAGAAAAATAGAACTTAAAGAAGTTGTCTGCTACTTTTTATAATGCCCCCAATGTATTTAAACTGTGCAGATATGTGTTTTTGTAAATAGCCCTGGAGGGAAGGAGGTTGTTGGCCAAAATATTGCAATACTTGATCCCATCCATCCTCCCATCAATACGGTGTAGTCGTCCTGTCCCCTTTTCAGAAAATCATCCCCCCAAAGTATGATGTTTCTTCCACCATACTTCACGGTTGGAACGGTGTTCTTGGGGTTGTACTCCTTTCTTCTTCCTCCAAACATGGTGAGTGGAGTTGATACCAAAAAGTTCTGTTTTAGTCTCATCTGACCACATGATCTTCTCCCATGACTCCTCTGCTCTGGGTTATCCAGATAGTCATTAGCGAACTTCAAACTGGGCCTGGACGTGTGTTGGCATGAGCAGGGGGACCTTGTGTCCCCTGCAATATTGTAATCCATGACGGCGTAGTGTGTCTCTAACGGTTATGTTTGAGACTGTGGTCCCAGCTCTCTTATGGTCATTGACCAGGTCCTCCCATGTAGTTCTGGGCTGACTCCTGACCTTTCTCAGAATCATCCTTACACCACGAGGCGAGATCTTGCATGGAGCACCAGACAAAGGAAGATTGACAGTAATCTTTTGTGTTTTTTTTTCCATTTTCTAATAATTGTGCCAACAGTTGTTGCCTTCTCACCAAGCTGCTTGCCTGTTGTCCTGTAGCCCATCCCAGCCTTGTGTAGGTCTACAATTTTGTCCCTGGTGTCCTTAGACAGCTCTTTGGTCTTAGCCATGGTGGAGGGGTTTGTAGTGTGAGTGTGTGGATCGGTGTCTTTTATACAGGAAACAAGTTCAAACAGGTGCAATTACTACAGGTAATGAGTGCATAGTAGGAGGGCTTCTTAAAGAAAAACTAACAGGTCTGTGAGAGCCAGAATTCTTGCTGGTTGGTAGGTGATAAAATTCTTATGTCATGCAATTTAATTATTTAAGAATCATACAATGTTATTCACAGTTGAAGTGTACCTACGATAAAAATTACAGACATCTCCATTCTTTGTAGGTGGGAAAACTTGCAAAATCGGCAGTGTATCAAATACTTATTTTCCCCACTGTATATTATTTATTGCTGGGGTCGGACCACTGGGACCTCTGCTGATTACAAGAACGGGGTTCCCAAAGTCTCCTGTGTAAGTGGAATGGTGATGAGCATGCATGGACCTATACTCCATCCACTGTCTTCAGAAATGGCGCTTGTACATGCTCACTACTGCTCCATTCACACAAGTGACTTTGGGACCTTCATTCTTGTGATCAGTGTGGTCTTAGCAGCTGGCCCCCGGTGTTCTTACTTTCATTATTTAGATGATTCGATTAGATAATTATCTGTCCTATGAGTAGCTGATATGTTTTTGACAACCCCCTTAAATGTATAGTCAACTAGAACAGGGTTCCCCAACTCCAGTCCTCAAGGCCCACCAACAGGTCATGTTTTCAGGATTTCCTTAGTATTGCACAGGTGATGGAATTATTGCCTGTGCAAGTGATGTATCTGTGCAATACTAAGGAAAGTGATGTACCTGTGCAATACTAAGGAAATCCTGAAAACATGACCTGTTGGTGGGCCTTGAGGACTGGAGTTGGGGAACCCTGATCTAGAACCTTCAACTAGTCGTGGCCTCATAAGTCTCAATTCAGAAAGAGAACAGTGAATGGCATTGCCAACAAAAAAAAACAAGCAAGCAGTATTTGTGATGCACAGTTGCACTTCCGCTGCAACTGCTGGAAAAGGAAAAAACTACGATTCAGGCAGTTATACCCTCCTCCCCCAGCACACAATGAACAAAGGTGGGACCCTCTTTCATCCATAATCACCAACCAAATGAAATGTATACTTTTTTTGTTACTCTCATTTTGCATAAAACAGCATTTTAATGACTAAATATTTTTAGTTTTTTACATAATTTTTTTTTTTCATTTTTACAATTTTTTTTTTTTTAGTCTATATATGTAACTTTTACGTGCATGATCGCTGATCTAAAATCCTGCAATACATCTGTATTGCAGAATATTAGATCTGTTAGTTTTACACTGACTCTTTGCTGTACACCAGATGTCAGGAAGGGGTTAAAGGAAATATCCTTTCCATATTCACCATCAGCGATCCAGCAGGACAGGACGCCTCTGCTCCAACACAACGCACTAACACTGTTTTCCAGCATGAAGAAAAGGTGCGCCGGCATGCTACTCATTCAACATGCTCTCTGCTGTCCTAAGGAAGTCTCGAGAGCTCTGGTGCCCTGTGGGCTGCATATGACAACTACCTCAGGCCATGTGTTTGAGACTCATGATCTAGCAACAGACCATAGTGGAGTGCCAATCGTTACGAAGAAAACCCAAGGCAAAGCAACAGCCTCGGGGACTGCCAGCTACGGTGGCCTTTTAGGCCTTGCCATAAGCAGACTCTTACAGGCCCGTCAGAATAAATATAATGTTGGATTATTGAAAACATAAAGTAATGCTGATTCTGTATCCATTCTTAATGAGTGTAAATTCTGCACTTTTTAGCTGTATGGACTTGTATATCCTCTGCACTATAATACTCTTATTCTTACATGCGCACATCAACACTGACATGCCAGATGCACAGCACTGCATGAGGATTGCAGTATATTAGACCAGTGATCAAAGTTGAACATATTCAAGTCCCATAGTGAGAAGGTCACTAGCAAAGTACTGAAGAGAAGATGTGTAACACTAAGATTGCTAGCTCCAGTGATATAAACTTAGAAAAAGTGTTCCAGCACACGAAGTATAGAAAGGGGTTAATCAACCATCTTAGTGCTAGGGTGATTAAACCCCTGTACTAAGGGAGGAACTGAGAGAATAAAATCACAGCCTTTCATAGCATTTGGGAGGGCCTGGAGGTACAAACTCTGGAGCTGTGGTGTGCATATTAAGGAAAGGTAATCCTTGGGTTATGTTCTGAAGCGGGCGGTTTACAATAGCAACAAGGACTGTGCCATACGTTATGTAGGCCGGGAAGGCAGAGTTTGTTTTGCTAATAATGCTGTGGCTTATGCAGTGCTCTTAATAAACCACAGAAGATTTAGCGAGACAGTGTTCCTGTGTACCTCTGTGTGCAACCAAGTGAGCCGATCTACCACAGTTGGTGCTAGAATTGCGGGCAAGATCCCCAGGAAGTAAGTGTGACGGCTGCGGACAGACTGCATGTGCTGGGTGAAGGCGGCTGTGAGCATGAAACAGTGGTCAGACAAAATGGAGGAGCTGATCTAGCACCTGGTCCAAAGCCAGCACCAGCAGCATTTGCAACAGCTGCAGCAGCATCAGCAACAGTTGGCACAACAGGAGACAAGTAAGCTGCTTATGCAACAGCTGCAGCAGTACCAGCAGCAGATTGATTTACTCACAGAGGTGATTCGTGACACGGCAGAGGCTCCGACTCCAATGTCAGCTGATGATTTCTCTGTCCGAAAGGCGGTGAGGAGAGCCTTGCAGAAAATGACCCCGGGTTATGACACCGAGGCCTTTTTAACCGTTTTTGAAAGAGTCACTGATAGAGAGACACTCCCGTCAGAGTAGTGGGTGGAAGACCTGGCGCCATACTTAACGGAGCTGCCACAAAAGGCCTAATGTGATTTGGCTTTACAGTACGCCAAAGAATATGAAAAATTGAAAACCAAAATTTTGGCACACTTGAGGGTGACAATGTCTGTCAGGGAACAACGGGTCCACCGCTGGGCATATCACAGTGACAAACACCCTCGCTCCCAAATGTTTCATCTGCTGCACCTCGTCCAAAAGTGGTTACAGCTAGAGCCCTCTACCCAGCACAGGTGGTGGAGCGAGTTGTAATGGACCGGTTCGTGCACTCCCTTCAGAGTTCAATGCAGGCTTGGGTTGCCCGGGGAAATCCCCGGAACTGCCGATGACTTGGTTGAAAGGTATCAGGGTGTCCAGAGTCCGTGGGGAAGCAACCCATTCCATACTGGCGGAGGTTAAAAAGGGAGTGAGGCGTCCAAGGGGGCGGCAGAGATCATGCCAAGGCCCTCATCGGGGAATGTTATTTGCTGGAGATGTCACGGTCCAGGTCATATAGCAGCCCATTGTCCCCAGACCACCGAGCAAATAGACTGTAGCATGGGATGCCGGTTTTCCTTCTACGCATATCCAGCTTGCAGTGTGGACTGTCCACCCAGCAAGGGGCCCCAAGCTTGTCCTGTAACAGTGAATGGCCTGCAAATGACTGGACTACTAGACTCAGGAAGTTTGGTGACTGTCGTGAGGGCCACACTCCCTCTCCAATTGATCCCTGGGAAGAAGGTTGGCTTCCGCTGCATTCACGGAGATGCTAAAGACTATCCTGTGGTCATTGAGATGGCCCGAGGTACTGAGTCTCATGATGTCTGCAACCAATCATCATAGGCTGGGACTTTGTGGTGTTGTGGGACTTGTGGGGGAGGGGCGGAGACCTGGATTACTCGGGTAAGAAACTGGTTGGCCCTAAAAAAAAAAAAAAAAGTCTCACCAACCCCAGAGTCTGACTAGTTTCCCTTCTGTGTAATGGGAAAAGAGGAGAAAGTAGTATTCCTAGAGGCAGACATTCCTGAGATAAGGGTGACCAGAGAAAATTTGAGGTTCACCCAACAGAGAGACCTATCGCTAAAAGAAGTGTTCAATAATTACCTTGAACGCCATAGCACAGGAGTCTGGGGCTGACACCAGGTTTCCCTTTTTTTATGTTGTGAGGATTTATTGTACCGAGTTAATTCAGGAAGGAGATTGTGGAGCAGTTGTTGGTACAAGCACCCTATAGAAAAAGTGTGTTTGATAGAGCCCATTCACATGTCTTAGGTGACCATCTGAGGGTGGTCAAAACTCAAGAACGAGTCATGCAGAGGTTCTATTGGCTCAGATGTCACAGAGAAATCCTAAGATATTGCAAGTCCTGTTCCACCTGCCAATTAACTGCTACCACCTGTCTTCCAAAATCCTCTCATGCCGATATCAATCAAGGCAGGACAACAGAAGGATCCCTTTGGACCTCTATGTGGGCTGGGCAAGCCAGAAGGGAACACTAAGGATGTCACAGTGGCAGAGACACTGTCACCTTCCCAGAAACAACAGGGCCGAGAACTACTTCAGATGAACTGGGACCTGTTCTCGGAGTTGCCAGGTGGTTGAACATGAAATCCTGACTGAAACAAATGTGCGGATGCCTGCGGGAGAGTCTCGTTTCTGCAACAACCACAGAAACTAAATATGATCTTGAAATGTGATGCATATCCAATGTCCTGCGTTGATGATCTCTTAGAGAAGCTAAGGTCAGCCAGATACATCACCACTCTGGACCGAGCGAAAGATTACTCCCAAATCCTTCTCTCTCAAAGTGCAAAGGAGAAGACAGCCTCTTCTACACCTGACTGTCACTTCAAGTATGCCAGAATTCCGTTTGGGCTTCAAGGAGCCCCAGCTACATTCTGGAGGGCCATAGACCTTACTGTAGCCCCTCACAAAAAGTACACCGCAGCTTACCTCGATGATATTGTGATATTCAGCCCGGATTGGGGAAGTCATCTGCAGAAAGTCCAGACGGTGCTGGATGCATTGAGGAAAGTGAGGTTTACCATAAATCCAAAGTGTACCATCGGGAAAAAGAAGGGAAAATACCTGCGCTACATTGTTGGCAGAACCAAAGTAAAGCCGCAAGTGGTGGAGGCAGTCCACAATTGTCCGAAACCGATCTTCAAGGAACGGGTTCGGGCATTTCTGGGAATGGTGAGATACTATGAATGGTGTATCCTGAATTTCACCATGATAGCCGCACCCCTCACCAACCTTCTGAAAGAACACGAAGACTGTGATGGCCAAATGGTCTCTTGAAGCAGAGATGACGTTCCAAGAGTTGAAACTCAGGGCTACAGGACTTCAACTTTTCATGTGGAACACAGGCCTGGGAAGCTACACAGCAACGAAGATGCCCTGTTTAGACTTCCCTGTTTTGTGACTGAAGGTGCCAAAATCTACGGCTTTGGGCAGAGGGGGCGGGGGGGGATATGTGACAAGTTCACTGGCAAAGTACTGGAGAGAAGATGTGTAACACTAAGATTGTTAGCTCCAGTAATGTAAACATAGAGAAAGTGTTCCAGCACACAAAGTATAGAAACGGGTTAATCAGCCATCTTTGTGCTAGGATGATTAAACACCTGTACCAAGGGAGGAACTTGGAGGATAAAATCACAGCCTTGCAGAGCATTTGAACTGGAGAGGGCCTGGAGGCACAAGCTCTGGAGCTGTGGTGTGTATGTTAAGGAAAGCTAATCCCTGGATTGTTTTGTTCCTAAAGCGGGTGGTTTACCGTAGCAACAAGGACTGTGCCATACATTATGTTTTGTTTTTCTCGTTAGGCCGGGAAGGCCGAGTTTGTTTTGCTAACAATGCTGTGGCCTATGCAGTGCTCTTAATAAACCACAGAAGATTTAGAGAGACAGTGTTCCTGTGTACCTCTGTGTGCAACCAAGTATATATACACCGCAAGGTAAGCGCAATAAGAATTGAATAACAATTCTTCAATGTTTTATTTTTTTTTGTTCATTTTGCCGCTATAAAATTGGATAACAAAAAAACAATAAAAATGTTGTGTACCTCAAATTAGTTCCAATAAAAACTTCATCTTACCTTCAACAAAAAAAATAAGCCCTCATAAAGCTTTGATTGCAAAAAAAAAAAAAAAGTTACACCTTTCAAAATATGGTAATACCAAAATAATATTTTTTATTTTATTTTTTAAAGTTCAAAAGCACTTTTGGTTTGCTAATGTAGCAAGACCTGAAAAAAAAACAACCTGAGATCTGTATATAAATCTTTTTTGTCTCCTAAAAACCTGAATAAGGTAGGATTCACACTTATGTTGTGCTCTACGTTGAGCACTTATGTTGTGGTTTTTGTTTACATGACCAAAAACAGGCTTCAGATCACCAATTGAGTCATTCACTACAAGGAGGCAAAAAGGAGTCACTTTGGACTCTCTGGCCTCGGTGCTGACCGTGTCCTATCTTGTAGACATGTGTAAATCGGATCGTTGCGCACAGATGTGCGGTTATCCACGGTCTTGTACATGGCTAAAAGACATGACCGCGTCATAAGAGGCCAGGAGGAGTCCAAAGTGGCACCTTCTGCCACCTATAGTGAATTGTTCTGTCGGGGATTTCTGTCTGAATCCTGCTTTTTATTTTATTTAGAGTGAAACCCAGATGTAAGTGCTATCAACGTCAATAGCTTTAACATTTAAAAAAAAAAAAAAAAATGTACTCCAAAATTTTCAGAATAAAAACCTCAACATATCCTGCAAAAGCGATCCCCCACTCGCTTTTGACAGTGAAAATTCAAAGAGTTTCTACTGGTAGCTTAAAGAGCTAAGAAAAGCCATATGGCTCCAACAAATCAAATCAGCAAAATCCATGGTCCCAAAGTTAACGTTCCCCCGCTCTTCTGAGCCTTGCAGTTTGCCCAAACCACATTTAGCATCCACATGTATGGTGTTGCTGTAGTGTGAAAAACCCACTTAATTTATCACCAGAATCACAAGCTGGGCACAATGTTTTGGGTTGTAAACTGGCATAAATGTAATTTTTACTCTTAACCCTTTAGTGATCGAGCTATTTTTGACCTTCATGACCAGGCCAAATTTTTTAAATCTGACCAGTGTCACTTTGGTAACAACTCTGGAACGCGTCAACGTATCCCAGTGATTCTGAGGATTTTTTGTGACACATTGTACTTCATGATAGTGGTAAATTTAGGTTGGTATGTTTTGCGTTTGTGTGAAAATATTTACATTTTTGCAAAAAGTTTGAAAAACCTTCAAGTTTTTTATCCTTAAACCAGTTAGTCATCCTGTACAAAATAGTTAATAAATAACATTTCCCATATATCTGCTTTACATCTGCATCATTTTTGAAACGTCATTTTGTTCTGTCACATATTTGAAGGGTTAAAAGTTTACCTGCTATTTCTCATTTGTTCAAGAAGTTTACAAAACCTGATTCTTTAGGGACCTACTCAGATTTAAATGGACCTTGAGGGGCCTATATATTGGAAACTCCCCGAAAGTGATACCATTTTAAAAACTGCACCCCAAGATTGTTCTTGGAAAGTAAATCATGCTAATGTTACAGCTCAGTAAGATGTAAATGTCATTGGTAAGGCCGAGTGATCGAGGATGAGAACTCCATCTAAAAGGCCTGAACAGGCTTACAATTGCCTCACAAGCAAGAAAAACACTCTATCTTCTGTGCGATGATGCCCTGTTTCGTCTGCTGCCCATAAAGTGATCTATGCTCACAGAACGATTGTAATCATTCTGTGTATAGATCCCTTGTTGGGCAGTGTATAAAGGCTAGTAAACAACCGCCAGTTGGCTTCCAAGTAGTCGATCAGCGTCAGCTTAAGAGCCGTGCTCAGCATTTGTAAATGTGTTTTTAGTTTTTCGTACATCAGATGACTGTAAATCGCTCCCTGAACATAGGGGTCACTAAGCTTTTTTTTTTTTGCCCCAATATTCTTGCAGAACAGTGTTACCTCTTTTGGCATGCATGTATTTTGCTCAAAATGTGGAACTTAATTTGATTTTATGCCACTTTCAAAGTCCCAACACATTTTCTACAGTTTAAGTTAGAAATTGGCGTAAATGAGTGGAAAGCTATGCCTGCTCATGGCTGGTATGGATTTCAGTCTCTGGTGTGCCAAATTTATTAAGTGGCGTACTATCAGCTTCCTTTTAAGACCAGCCAAAGTCAATCTTGGCAAATTCCTCCCAATGCCTTTAATCTTGATTTTGTTATGTTTAGACTGTTTGCAACAGATTTACACCAGTTTTTATCTGACTAAGGACTTGTGTGCACAGACATAATATACTTGTGAAGTTTGATATCCAGGGAAGAGGGTCCAATGCCATCCAGTAAAATCAGGAAAACGCTCCTTTGTTTTGTTTTTATGTTTTTTATTCCAAAGAGTCTTTGTGATGCTTAGAAAATGTTCCTCTAAGGCTATGTGCCCACGATGCAGAAATGCTCAGGATTTTTTCCTGAGCGTTTCTGCATCTCCCTGGCAGAAAAAACGCATGCGGAATGTACATGCGGATTGTACATGTGTTTTCCTGCCAGGGACATGCGGAAGTGAAGCGTTCTAAACTTGCATTTCCGCATGCGGGTTGACAAGCGCTTTCCAAGCGATTTTAGCATCACTTGGAAAGTGCTTGACAACTTGGTCACACTATATAAATCCATGCAACCAGCATGGATTTATATAGTGTGACCCGAGAGAATGTCAAAAAATAAATATATACTTGCCCTCCGATGGCCTGCGCTGTCTTCCTTCGCTCTGTCCCGGCAGCGGTAGAGTGAAGGACCTGCCGACGTCAGCGTCGCGTGACCCGTCACATGACTCTGACGTCAGCGCAGGTCCTTCATTCCATCGCGAAGTGCCGGGAAGCAAGGAGGAGCGCAGCGCGGGCCGCCAGAAGGTAAGTATATATTTATTTTATTCTTTTTTTACAGATTTTTTAATGGTACCCAGGTCCGGAGGAGAGTCTCCTCTTCTCTAGACCTGGGTACCATCCGCACATTAGAACGCATGGAATGCGCATCTACATATACAGTGATGCGTAATCCCTGCGATCTAATGCAAGTCAATGGCGGCGAAAACGCAGCACTTCCGCAAAATAATTTGTAGTGATGCTTTTTTTTTCCGCAATGATAATCCGCAGCGGAACTTTCCGCAGCATGTGCACAGCACATGCGGATTATCATTGGGGGACCTGGCAGGCCTTCTACCATGCGTTTTTTAAGCGTTTCTGCAGCGTTTTTGCCGCTGCGGAAGCGCTTAAAAAACGCATCATGGGCACACAGCCTAAAGCAGGGATGTCGAACTCAAACACCCAGAGGGCCAAAATTAAAAACTTGGACAAAGTCGCGGGCTAATTAATATACGGTATAATGGGCCCCACCTAGTTCTCCATACAGAATAATGGGCCCCACCTAGTTCTCCATACAGAATAATGGGCCCCACCTAGTTCTCCATACAGTATAATGGGCCCCACCTAGTTCTCCATACAGTATAATGGGCCCCACCCAGTCCTCCATACAGTATAATGGGCCCCACACAGTCCTCCATACAGTATAATGGGCCCACATAGGGGTGGTGGTTCTGGTGACGTGGGCCAAATTAAACCACCCTGGGGGCCAGAGTGTTTGACATGTATACTCTAAAAGAACTATTGACAATTATGCAATGACGACAATGCCTGGCACTTATTTCTCACTAACTTTATTCTTTCAATTTTAGGGACTGCAGATCGAGCCCAGCTTATTAAGATGTAGTAAACCAGAATGTGATGCTTCCCCATTGGATCATGTTGCCCAGGTGCACAATAAATTACTTTTGGATATAAGAAGATACTCAAAGAAGTACTACAGTGTAAGTGACTACAGTGCACGCATCTGATGTTCATGCTACTTCCATATTGAATTTTTTTTTTGCTCCATATGCGTCTTGTGATACAAAATTTAACACTTTAATAAAGGGTGCTGCATGAAAATAAAAAATATAACCTGTAATCCAGGATACATCTGGTCCCACTTACGACAGATTCTGGTCGCTCCGTGATCAGGCTGTTTTGCTTCCTGTAAAAGCGACATATGTGCACAAGTTCACTGCATTAACAAAACAGCATAGAAATACCACTTGCCTAATAGGGACCATCGAATAATATACTGGGAACATAGTTGTGTGTCCAGTGTACTGATGAGGAAAGGTTTCTCCTGCCTTACTTTTCACCAGTACCCGTACACAGCAGCACATCAGTCACTGAGAGAGGGGCAGGATTTCTTATCGGTCGGAATAGAGTCTGGGTGCAAAAAGCCTCTCCCCTATTCTACCCTGCATTACACAGGTGACCCATAGATCTGATTGTAATTCTTTTTTTTTTCACTGTGTTGCTGCTGCAGGAAAAATGTAATATTTACTGCCGGACTATCCCCATTTTACAGCAGATCATTGGGGTTCCCCGTAGAAGAACTTCTAGTGTTCAGCAAGATGGCTCACTGGTTAGCATGGTAGCCTTGCAGCACTGGGGCCACGGGTTCATATCCCACCAGGGACATAATCTCCAAGGAGTTTGTATGTTCTCCCCGTCTTTGTGTGGGTTTTCGCCCGGTACTCCGTACTTCCCACACTCCAAAGACATACTGGTTAGGAATTTAGATTGAGCTCCAATGGGGACAGTGATTATGTCTCTAAAAGCGCTGTGGAATATGATGGCGCCATAATAAATAGTAATGCGACTTTTGTCTAAGGACCCTAGCGTATATCCTTAGCAGACCACCCTTTTATGACTGACATCCTACCAAACCAAGACAGGTCAGTTAGTGTCAGGGTTGTGTTAGCATTTTAATTGTAATGTGGCTTACCTATGCCTTTAGTCCAACAAGGAAAAGAGGAGAGTGGTCTGCAGCTGGTGCCACAGAAGGTAATGTCACATTTAATAGCTTAGATTTATGAAAGAGTTATCAATATGTTCATGTCCAAAAAGAACAACAAGAAAGACTTAACACAAAGTTCATAGAAAAGATGTTCCAGAATAATTACTTTATAAGAAATGCAAATATTTACTAACCGACCTGTTAGGAGAGCTGATTCCTTACAGGGGTCTCTGATTGGGACTGTGAAAGTGCACAACCGTTTAATGATCAGGCAAAGCGTTCTTGTTTCAAGAGGTTTAAACAGTTTCTGCCATAAAACTGCTGCAGGTCTTTGAAACTGTGCAGTGACTTTTGCTGTTTTTACCAACTCTTCAAATGCAGGCAGAGATTAGCGGAGGGAGTTTGCTCTCGCACAGGCCAACTAATACATAATTAGCAAAAAATAATTTACACAAAATTAGCGTCATTTTTACAGAACTGTATCTGGTGCATGGCAAATGAAGCGCAGGCACCAAATTCATTAACAGGTGCCTTGCTCTTAATGAATTTGGTCCATGATACTCCAGTGGACTTATGGTTTATTAAACCACCTCGAATTCTTTATACTGTAGAGTAGAAATGTCAAACTCAAATACACAGACAAAATTGAAAATTTGGACAAATACGCAGACCAACATTGATATTTATTAATAAAATGTCTACAATTGAGGACGTTTTTCCTTA
Source organism: Phyllobates terribilis (assembly GCF_046119375.1). NCBI lineage: Eukaryota > Metazoa > Chordata > Amphibia > Anura > Dendrobatidae > Phyllobates > Phyllobates terribilis. The sequence continues at coordinate 793,168,214 of NW_027362762.1, read as the reverse complement.
CGTTGGAAACAAACGTAAAGCGGTTGTCCCACGAACAAATTACATTTTAATTAATAGATCTTAGAATAAAATATTGGAATAATATAATATGCTATGCACGAGCAGTACAAAGCATATGGCCTAATGGCTTAATTTAAATATGTAATAACAAAAGGATAAAAATCCTTGAATAATACAAATAATGAAGTATGATGCAAGCAAAGTGCCCCCAAACACAGTATAATACACCCACACTGAATTCTTTCACACTACCCTCCACGTGCACGGTATGATGACTCTACCCTTCTCCCTCAATCCCCCCGACAAACTATGGTGACCCCATCACAGTATAATTCTCCAACTGTAATCCCCACACAGCCCTCCATACAGTATAATGGCCCCACATGGTCCTCCATACAGTATAATGGCCCCACATGGTCCTCCATACAGAATAATGGCCCCACATGGTCCTCCATACATTATAATGAACACCACATGGTCCTCCATACATTATAATGAACACCACATGGTCCTCCTTACATTATAATGAACACCACATGGTCCTCCATACATTATAATGAACACCACATGGTCCTCCATACATTATAATGAACACCACATGGTCCTCCATACATTATAATGAACACCACATGGTCCTCCATACATTATAATGAACACCACATGGTCCTCCATACATTATAATGAACACCACATAGTGCTCCTCCATAGAGTATAATGGCCCCATATGGTCCTCCATAGAGTATAATGGCCCCACATGGTGCTCCGTACATTATAATGAACCCCACATAGTGCTCTATGCAGTATTATGGGCCCCACATTGTGCTCCATACAGTATAATGGGCCCCACATAGTCCTCATACAGTATAATGAACCCCACATAGTGCGCCATACAGTATAATGAACCCCACATAGTATGTCATACAGTATAATGAACCCCACATAGTGCTCTATACAGTATTATGGGCCCCACATAGTCCTCCATACAGTATAATGGCCCCATATTGTGCTCCATACATTATAATGAACCCCACATGTTCCGCCATACAGTATAATGGGCCCCACATGTTCCGCCATACAGTATAATGGGCCCCACATGTTCCGCCATACAGTATAATGGGCCACACATGTTCCGCCATACAGTATAATGGGCCCCACATGTTCCGCCATACAGTATAATGGGCCCCACATGTTCCGCCATACAGTATAATGGGCCCCACATGTTCCTCCATACAGTATAATGGGCCCCACATGTTCCTCCATACAGTATAATGGGCCCCACATGTTCCTCCATACAGTATAATGGGCCCCACATAGTCCTCCATACAGTATAATGGCCCCATATTGTGCTCCATACATTATAATGAACCCCACATGTTCCGCCATACAGTATAATGGGCCCCACATGTTCCGCCATACAGTATAATGGGCCCCACATGTTCCGCCATACAGTATAATGGGCCCCACATAGTAACATAGTTTGTAAAGCCGAATAAAGACTTGCGTCCATCAAGTTCCACCTGTTAGTTCTGTAATTGCTAAAGTTGATCCAGAGGAGGGCAAAAACCCCAAATGATTTGGCCAATCTTCACCTGAGGAAAAATTCCCTCCCGACTCTGAAACCAGCAGTCAGAATAAATCCCTGTATCAACCTACTATTTTATTTTATTTTTAAGTATATGCTGAAATCTGCCTGGTATCTAGAAATGCATCCAGTCCCCGCTTGAACTGGTGTAGTGAATCTGACATTACCGTCTCCTCACTCAGTGAATTCCATATTCTCACTGCTCTTACTGTAAAGAACCCCTTCCTATGCTGGTGCTGAAACCTTTTCTCTTCCAGTCTTAGTGAATGCCCTCTTGTTACCGTAATATCCCTCCTTTTGAACAAATCCCGGGCAAGGTCTCTATACTGTCCCCTAACATATTTGTACACATTTATTATGTCCCCCCTCAACCTTCTCTTTTCCAAGCTGAATAGTCCTAGTTTTGCCAACCTCTCTGGGTATTGCAGTCCCTCCATTCCCTTTATTAATTTTGTTGCCCTCCTTTGTACCTTTTCAAGCTCATTTATATCCTTTCTATATATTGGGGCCCATAACTGAGCACAGTATTCCAAGTGTGGTCTGACCAGTGCTTTGTACAGTGGAAGAACAATGTTCTCATCCTTTGCAGCTATACCTCTTCTGATACATCCCATTACCCTGTTTGCCCTTACAGCAGCCGCCTGACTTTGGGCACTCCAATTTAGTTTGCTATCAATCAAGATGCCCAAGTCCTTCTCCATCTCTGAATTCCCCAATGATTTCCCATTCAGTGAGTACTGGTGACTTCCATTTTTCCTTCCCATATGTATGACCTTACATTTCTCCTCGTTAAACCTCATTTGCCATTTAATGCTCCACCTACCCAGCTTATCCAAGTCCCTCTGTAGGTCTGCACTGTCCTCTTTTGTATTAATTGTTTTACATAACTTTGTGTCATCTGCAAATATTGATATTTTACTATTTATCCCGTTGACTATGTCGTTAATAAAGATATTAAATAACATTGGGCCTAGTACAGACCCCTGTGGTACCCCACTAGTGACGCTTACCCAATCTGAGTATATTCCATTTATAACCACCCTCTGCCTTCTATCATTTAGCCAGTTAGCTACTCACTTGCAGACATTTTCCCCCAGCCCCATCATTCTCATTTTGTATACCAACCTATTATGTGGCACGCTATCGAACGCTTTTGAGAAGTCGAGATACACGACATCCACTGGTTCCCCCTGATCTACTCGAGAGCTAACCTCCTCGTAGAAGTCAATCAGGTTTGTTTGGCAGGAGCGATTCCTCATGAATCCATGTTGGTTCGGGATTAAAAGATTATTAGCATCAAGATGCTCCGTAATTGCCTCTTTAATGAAGCTTTCAAAAATTTTGCCCACAACGGACGTCAGACTCACCGGCCGATAGTTTCCGGCGTCACTTTTCGCTCCCTTTTTGAATATTGGCACTACATTCGCCTGTCGCCAATCAAGTGGCACAGACCCAGTCTCAACAGAGTCCTTAAATATAAGATATAACGGTCTGTCTATCACATTACTTAGTTCCCTTAGTACCCGTGGGTGTATGCCATCAGGTCCTGGTGATTTGTTTATTTTAATGTTACTGAGGCATTTCTGTACCCCAGCTTGGGTTAGATTTGTCATACTTAGTGGAGGATTAAGTTTGTCACTTCTCATTTCTCCTGTTAGTTCGATTTCCTTTGTGAAAGTTGTCGAAAAAAAATTATTTAATAGATTAGCTTTATCCTCATCTTTCTCTATGATTTTGCCTTCCTCACTTTTTATCGGTCCAATATTATCCGATTTAATCCTTTTACTATTTATATACGTAAAGAACAGTTTGGGATTTGATCTACTTTCCCTAGCAATACGTCTCTCTGTTTCCTCCTTCGCTATTTTTATTTGTTTTTTACAGGTTCTCGTTTTTTCCTTGTAACACATTAGTGCTTCCTTACTGTTTTCCTGTTTTAATCTCTTGAATGCCTCTTTTTTGCTATTTAACGCCCCTTTTACGTTCTTGTTCAACCATATTGGTTTCCTCTTATTTCTGGCCCTTTTATTCCCATACGGTATATATCTCTCGCACTGAGTATTCAGAATTCTTTTGAAGGTTTCCCATTTACTATTCGTATTCCTTTGATTAAGAACTTTGTCCCAGTCAATAAGTTGAAGGCTTTCTTTCAGCTGATCAAACTTCGCCCTCCTAAAGTTTAATGTTTTTGTTGTTCCCTTATTGATAACCCTACTGAAGGGCATTTTGAAGTTGATAATATTATGGTCGCTATTACCTAGGTGCCCCCCTATCTGTACCTCAGTTATTCTATCAGGCCTATTAGTCAATATTAAGTCCAACACGGCCTTCCCTCTCGTTGGTTCCTGCACTAGTTGGGAGAGATAATTATCCTTAATATTTGTCAAGAACCTTTTACCGTTCTGAGATCTACAGGTTTCTGTTTCCCAGTCAATATCCGGGTAGTTGAAATCCCCCATTACAATCACTTCATTATGTTTTGCTACTTTGTCTATTTGTCCTAATAGCAGATTCTCATTCTCCTCTGTTATATTTGGTGGCTTATAGCAGACCCCCAGTAATATTTTATTATTATTTTTAGTTCCCTCTATCTCTACCCACATGGACTCGACCCCCTCTTCTCCCTCTCCTATATCTTCCCTTAGTCTGGGTTTTAGACATGACTTTACATATAAGCAGACTCCTCCGCCTTTCCCCTGTTTCCGGTCCCTTCTAAATAAACTATAATCTAATAAATTTACCGCCCAGTCGTAGCTATCGTCTAGCCAAGTCTCTGTTATACCTACGATGTCATACCTCTCCTCCGATATAAGCGCCTGCAGCTCATCCGCCTTATTGGTCAGGCTTCTTGCGTTGGTCAGCATGCAAGATAAAACTTTGGGGTTATTTAGCATCCTATTCTTCTCTAACGATCTAACTGTACTATCCCCACCCCCCTCTCCACCCTCATTATATTGACTTCTCCCCTTCCCCCTTGCTTGCCTCACATCCCACCTATTTCCTTGGTTTCCCCCCCCCCGTCTCTAGTTTAAAAACTCCTCCAACCTATTAGCCATCTTCTTCCCCAGCACCGCTGCACCCTCCCCATTGAGGTGCAGCCCGTCCCTACGGTAGAGCCTGTAGCCGACCGCGAAGTCGGCCCAGTTCTCCATGAACCCAAACCCTTCTGCCTTGCACCAACTCTTTAGCCACTTATTCACCTCCCTAACTTCCCGTTGGCGCTCCTGTGTGGCTCGCGGGATTGGTAGTATTTCTGAGAAAACTACCTTGGAGGTCCTTGCCCTAAGCTTCCTACCTAGGTCCCTGAAATCATTTTTAAGGACCCTCCATCTACCACTCACTTTGTCATTGGTGCCGATGTGGACCATGACCGCTGGGTCTTCGCCAGCCCCACCCAGTAACCTGTCAACCCGATCCGCGATGTGCCAGACTCGAGCGCCAGGGAGGCAGCACACCGTTCGGCGATCCCGGTCTTTGTGACAGATTGCCCTGTCTGTCCCCCTAATAATAGAGTCACCCACTACCAGAACCTGTCTTGCCTGCCCTACACTTCCCCCCTCCCCCTCATTACTGGAGCATACACTCCCCCGGCGGTCAGAAGATCTGTCGTGCTCCAATAATGCCGGTTCTGAACCAGCCTTCCTATACTTCTTCCCTCTATCCCTCCTAACTGTTATCCAGCTCCCTGCCTGTTCAGCCTGCACTTCCCCTCTATGCTCCACCCCCAGTATTGACCCATTGAGTGTCTGCTCGGTGAGCAGCAAACTCCGTTCCATGTTGTCGATGCTCCTCAGTATCGCTATCTGAGCACTTAGATCCAGAATTTGGGCTTCCAAGTGCACGATATGCTCACATCTCTCGCAGCAGTATGGATCCTCGAGCGGTTGCTCACGGAATGCATACATTGCGCAAGATGTACACTGCACGGCTCCGGCCAACATGGACGTCATTCTAAATATGGGGATACAGTCAGTATATATATATAAGTACAAAACACAATTATTTATATATAGGTGTATGGACGGGGATCAATTAGGGATGTGCAAGTGTATCAATTAGATATCGGCAGGGGATCAGTTAAGTATCAAGTATGGACGGGGGAATCAGATAAGTAGGTCAGGTGGATTAATTAAGTAAAAAGTAAAGTAAAGAAAGAATGAAATACAGTCAGCAATTCAGTCCTAAGTCCTCCCTTCCAAACTCCCTGAATCCAAAGTCACTGAAAAACAAGTCACACACTTACTTTCGTTCGCAATTACGCTCCGGACACACGCAGCTCATTCACACTCGCAAACTAAGAGATTTAAAGAGGTTTTTTTTTTTTTTCTTCCTTTTCCAGCAATGTACCCTTCACCTCAATGCACTTCCAAAGGGAAGTTCCGCCATACAGTATAATGGGCCCTACATGTTCCTCCATACAGTATAATGGGCCCCACATGTTCCTCCATACAGTATAATGGGCCCCACATGTTCCTCCATACAGTATAATGGGCCCCACATTTAAAAAAAAAATAACTCTCCTCTGCCCATTCCCCCGCAGCTCCTGTCTCTTCAGATCCTCTGCACACCTCGGTACAGCTGGTTCGTTGTAGTGACATCATCGCGCCCTCTGCACTGAGATGTCAGACACAGAGGGGCAGTGCCGCCCAAGTTGATCGACAGATCTCTCCATTGCGAGAGACCTATCAATCGCCTGCAGCAACACTGGGAAGAGCCTTCTGAGGATGGCGCTAGACTAGTCTCATCTCAGACTATGGCCCCTGGCCAGAGGGTTTCAGAAAAAAATTGTGCAATCCGACTGATTCCCGTTGCCCACGATTTGGGCTGCTTGTATCAGGTGACAGATTTCCTTTAACCCTTTATTGCACATTTTGCAAGTATTCGTTTTAAACGTTCCCAAATATAAGCATATGAAAATCAGTGTTGCTTACAGATTACACTGTAACAAAAACAGTAGATACCATGCGGTAAGTAAATAGTCACATATAAAAAACACAGGCACATAGTTCAACAATATTCTCATCAGAAAATGTAAAAGTCATCCCACCGTAGTCCCTACGTCTAGTAACTCACCTTGCTGTGTGCCAGCAGGCCTCAATATAGACTGGCAGAGCAGAACCTGCTGTAGAAAGCTAAATAGACAAGGTGCCCAGCCCAAATGGGAGTGACCCCTGCTCCAAGCGTACCAGTTACAAGAGTTAGGGGCCATCCTGATTGGGGTATACCTTGTCATGGTGGGATGGCTTTTACGCTCTTCTCATCAAAATAGTGTAAACTTTTTTTTATTCTAGGGTTTGTTTGTTACTGGCCGCAGTGTGAATGTGCACCTATACATTTACTTATCTTAACAAGTATGCTGGCCCAGTTTTTTTCCGTTTGGACTTGCATAAACTGTAAAACTGGTATTTTGCCCGGAGTTCAGTGGGCAATTGTGTGTGAAATGTTGAAGCTTGAGCAGTTTTTAATATCCACACATATTACACTGCAAGACAGCGTTTTTGAAAAATCTTAATTATTACAAACCGTAGCATCAGGAGGTGCTAACATCCAACAGATCCTACCACATCAGGCATGGGGGCCATTTGATAGACAATTGGACTGCCTGGCTCGGCTACAGAAAGTGAAATGCTCTGGCACAGTTAGAGCAACATGCAAACTAAGCAACATCATTTTTTATTATCTCTCTGGTTTTATGTCCTTTTTTTTTTTTATTAAGGACCTGAGGATAAATGAGGTGTCTGACCTAAAGTCTCAGTGGTTTCTCATCCCTCCAAATGTTGGGCAAAGCATGTGAAGCCTTGGAAGCGGAGTTGTGGAGTAATTGTATGCTGCTCTCTAATGGGCCACGTGGGATACCTTCCTGCCATATTGCACTGAGCAGGATGATTTTTTAATTGTAAGCTGCACATTAAATAGATGAAATAGAATTTACTTTGCTTTAGAAATAATAAACTAATCTATAAAGATGGGTGATTTTGTAAACAAGGAAACACCGTCTTGCATATAAATTTGCTTGAAGTATTTCTACTGAGCAGCTGTTCTCAAACAGCGTCTTCCAATATGAACCATTACTTTATGCTGAAAGTGTGTGTATATACGTGTGTGTATACAATATGTAGGCATAGTTAAATATAGAATTTTTAGCTACTGTACTGTCATTTGTTCACATTGGTAAAATGCTCATCTAACACTAAATAAAGAACAAGCTCAAACCTTCCCCCCACTTAGCTACAAATTGTGGTTTAACCTCTGGAAGGGAATCTGTGGGTCATCCATTAGCTTCGGAGGGAGTTCTCTGTCAGTTTTACAACTATGTATGTGTCTGCCATGGGATATTGTGATAGTTAATGTAATGGATTACTGTAAATAAAACTTAAAGCGAATTTACACTGGACAGCAATCCTTCAGATTCTAACCTTAACGACTCATTATTGGCTATAATTCTGTAATGTGAATGGGCCGAGCCATTGAGTCATATGTCCAAAAAACATTCATTGTATGCGAGATCGTTTATGCAGCCGAAAAGATTCTCATTTGCCTTACGAAAATTGTGTATTATAAATTGAGATTCTTCGCTCATGCAAAAAGTAGTAGCGGAAATTTAAGTCCTAAGTAGGTATGGCTTTGTGATTAGTTGGTTGATCTTGTTCCGAAGCAGTTGTGAAGTAGCAGAGCATTGGAACGAGTGCATATTTGTGTCTTATTGGCTTAAAGGGGTTGTCCACTACTAAGACGACCCCTTCTTGATATAAATGTTTGGGGCCGATAAAATGAAAAAGCCTATACTCGTTTGTGTCTGTGCATTATGCTGCTTGCAGATTAGAAAGCAATAATCTGATGACAGACTCCCTTTAAATGTTGGAGCATGGCTCTGGCAGCTGTTTTTTTGATAATAAATGTGAACATTTCAATTTTGCACCAATAGGACGCATCTATTCCCTCACATCTATATCAGTATACTGTTTATGTATTTCTGTTCTCAATAAATATTTACTTTGCTGACTTGTGTAGTACCTTAACACTCCATGACGTACCATTACATCATAGAGCTTCTGGGACTTTGGAGCGGTCTCAGAAACAGACAATCAATCACAGGTTCAAGTCCTCTAAAAGGACTACCAAATTAAGTAAAAAGTTAAAATATATATATATATTTTTAAAAGTACAATTTAAATTTAAAAAAAAATGCGAATTTTCCCCAGTTAACAATAAAAAAAAAATTGTGAAAAATGTAACTGTACATATTAAGTATTGCTTCATCCTGAAAAGTCTTCTCTCTCAAAATGTAAAATTGATCTGAGCAGTAAATGCCAAAACAAGGGAAAAAAAAAAGCATCTAAAAACTAGAATTTGTCTGGCTAAATTGTCATTTTTCCCTGGCATAATTTTACAGGATTTTTGGAATATTCTTGAAATATAAGCCCTACTCCAAAAATAAGCCCTAGTTACAGTCCGGGTCGGCAGTGGGAAGCAAACTGGGTAATTGCCCAGGGCCCCCAACTCTTAAAGGTTCTTAGCATTTCTATTCCAAGGTTAAGATTGACTGCTTAATGACTTTTGGTGACGAAACGGTCATGTGACCAGGATGTCACCAAAGGTCTTTTAACTGCGGGAGCCTAGAGGAACTGAAATGAAGATAGGCAGGGGTGCAAACTAGACAATTTCGCAGGGCCCCCCCTCTCTTAGAGGGCCCTACATTTCTATTCCTAGGTTAAGACTGCGTAAGGAGCTTTGCTGATATCACGGTCATGTGACCATGATGTCACCGAAAGTCTCTTAACTGCAGGAGTCTAGGGGAACTGAAGAGGAGACGGGCTGGCATGCAGGGCCTGCCTTGGGGTGGTGGAGGCGGGGCAAATTGGGCAATTTATCAGGGGCCCCAGTCTTAGGAGCCCCCAGCGTTTCTATCCTGAGTTAAAGATTGCCTAAGGACCTTTAATGACATCATGATGACCAGATGTCACTTTCATCTCTGCATCTGGTCACCTTCATAACACTATTAACCTGCAGATTAACCCTATATTTGCAGAATAATGGCATTGTTGGACATGACAGATTCTGTAAGTGAATAAAATAGTAAAAGAAAAAAAAAAAGCTATGCATATTTGTATTTCCGTAATCGCACTGACCTGAAGAAAACCTTTTTCCTGGTAAATTTTACTTTACAATGAACACCATAAAATTAAGACCCCAAAACAGACGGAATTGCATTTTTTTTTCCACCATTTTACCGCACTTGAATTTTTTATACAATTCCAGAGACATGAACTTTTTTTATGTGCAAATTTTGATATTCTTTACCATGGGGTGTTGTTCACAGGGTGATAATATAGAACAGCCTAAAGACATGCCTCCAAAAAAATCATGTGTCCCATGTCACCCATGGGTAAAGGCCATAAATATTAGCACTAAATAAAAAGGTAATTTTTCTGGATCTGTGTGGCAGGTTTAAAAAAAAAATAAAAATAAGAATGAATAAAAAGTGGAAAAATTGGGAGCAGCGGAAATAAAATAAGAGTAAAAACTGACAACTTTTGACCTGCTGACGGGATCCCTTTAAGGGGCTTCTAGAAGGTAACCATTCTGTTTCACCTTTCTCACTTTTATTGCCCCATTCCTCCTTTCTTCATCATCATCTCATTAACTGAAGTGAACAGTCATTCACAGTCCAGCACATGAGAATCCATTCACACTATGAAACTTAATTTCCTAGGAGCACTCTGCTCATTTTTCTCCTTTTTCTGTGTATTGCTAATATTACCCTCGTCCTTTAACCCCTGTGTGGGATGGGATCAGCACACCCATCAGTGGAGATTTCTCAAATAAAGTAAAATGTTTCCCAAGTGCCCTATCTTTGATAAATATTCCCATTGTTTTCCTCACTTAAATTGTCTTCAGCATATGTTTGGCAGTGTTAAACACAGCCAAGCGAAGCAGCGCCTACTGATCACTTGTTCTTAGCCTCTCTGGATCGGCCGCACGAAAACTATTGGATACATCTATCCACCAGTAGTTATCCGCCATCAACAATCGCTGAAACGGGAGTACTTTTTTTTATTTTTTTTATTTTAAGGGGTGGGGGTGGAGAAGTATTCTATACAGGGCTGTGGAGTCGGTAAGCCAAAACTCCAACTCCTCAATTTCCATGACACCGACTCTCCGACTTCAACTCCCTCATACATTACTCATGTTTAAGTGATAAATTTACTGCAGCACAGATTCATCTGAGCTAAAAGTTTAAACCCTTAGATGAGGAATAGGACAGACATATATAGGACATTTCATAACTTTCCCAAATTCTTATGAAAAAAATATTCCCCACAAACTGCATTGAACTACTGTACCCAATTTATTATATATTTTAGGAGTTGGAGTCGGTCCATTTTATACCTACTCCAACTCCACAGCCCTGATTCTATAGGGCTTTTATTAAACCTATTTGGGCTTGTTAATAATTTGAGATACCCAATAATCTAGAATGCGTTATATTGTGGGAATACCGCTAGCACCACCACCACTGATCGTAAAGGGGTACTTTCTTCTTCATCTATTTTGCTCTTTTGGTAAAATCGTCTGTCATCCCTGTGGTTAATGGGCTTGTCCAGGCATATAATAGTTAATAAAGGTCAACAATGTCAGAACAGTTGGTGTCTGGCACCCACAACGATCAGCTGTTAGCTGGATATTGACATTAATAGGAGCTGAGATGCATGAGCTTCGCTGGATATTGACATTAATAGGAGCTGAGATGCATGAGCTTCACACAATGTGTAGTGGCTGCTGCAGAGGACGGCAGATCAGTCCTTGTGTTAAAGGATAGGGGCTGATAGGCTGTCCAGCTCCCTTTTAATGTTTACATCCAACTGTAGATAATAACCGGTGGGGTTGTCAGACACCAACCGGTCTGATATTGATAACCTATCCTATACATAATTATTATTTGTCGGACAACCCTTTTAAACCCAGAAAAGTCACATAGTCATGGTATATTCTTTAAATATATGGATAGGTATGAAACCTCCATTAAAGATATACTTTCATAAACCATGTGATTAGTATGTGTAATGAACGGAGATCAGTTCTGGTGCCATCTTATATAGAAAGTCTAAGGCCCCAAATTCATCAAGACAGGGCGAGTTTCTCCCGCCTTGATGAGAAGGTGTGGTGGAGTCTGGGGCGTCTGACGAGTGGTGTGCACCTCTGTTCGCCAAGCCACAAATTTTACACCTGTTCCTGACTGGAGTAAACTCTGTGATGTAAGGAACACCACATCTCCTCATAAATTAGGGGAGCCATTGTGTCACACCGCCATCGTGCTCCATTTAGCTACGCCCATTTTGGCATATCCCGAAAATGCATGAAACGTTGTAACATTTTTATGCATCACAGATGTGCCAAAATTGTACAACTTTTCAAAGCAATTTACTCCAGAATTCTTGCGGAAGTGCTTTGTTGAAGAGTGAACACTGTAGGTATTGAAATGCATCTTAATCATTGTGAATAATAAGCGACTTGAATGCTGAGAGATTTAGGTATTGTTCTGAGACCAGGTTTTACCATATTTTGCTTACAACCAAGTTGGTGTCTGTGTTTTATATGGTTTTATTTTTAATATCAGTGGTTCATTAAGGCTACATTCATACATCCGTGTGACCTTTCTATGTGCTGTTCATAGATCCATTTCTTAGTGACCAATTTCAATATAATTTTAATTTTAAAAAATCTTCCATGGGTCTTTATCTGCTTGGGAGCGAACACCTCTTTGTTAAAAGAAAAGAAAAAAATGGATCAGAAAAAAACAAATGCAACATACTGTGCTGCTCACCATTATTGACACCTCTTCATTTTTTTCATAGACTGTACAATATCTTCAGAAATAAATGGAAATGTACGAAAGCTATATCCTCAGCATTTTTTAATTAGTGGTCAAAAGTAATACAACAATAAAACATTATTTCAGCAGCAGAAGGGAAGGAAGGGAGACACAGATCCATTACTAGAGGGTAGGCGGAGCCCCACAGGATAGTTCACCTCAGATTAGAAAAAGTGACGACCGGCCCCTCCAGCTTAGGCTCCTCCTACTCCCATGTCCTTCAGTCTAAAATTTGAGGTCGCAGAGGATAGTCGCTGCCTTTGCAGCTCCTCAGAAGAATTTTTTATTTTACTCCGGAGACCTGGACCCCCCATGGTCTAGAGGTCTCAGGGGGTCTCGGCGCTGCTGGGACCCCTGACCCTCCCCTGGCAGATCTGTGTACCCCCTAAGGAGGTCCCCGCAGAAGCCTGCCGGCCCCGGGGGATACAGGGCGCTCCCTGGCGGAGACGCACACCGCTTCTGTGGGGTCCCTGCGCGCTCCGCCGTGGGGGGGAGCAAAGGGCCACGGCGCCACACATCCCTGGGGGTCCCTGTGGCGCTCAGCTGGGTAAGTGCTCTCTGTGGTCTGAGTGCTTCAGCGGCTGCTGTGGCAGCCGCTGTTACTGTTTTCAAGTGGTGACTGCTTGTTTTGTCCCTGCAGGAGGATATCTCCGCTGCAGGCATTTGTGTTATCGAAGGGGAGCAGGGACGGAGGAGTGCGGGCTCCGTTGGTAGCAGCTGCAGGGGGCGTGGCTTCGCGCCTCTCTGCTGCCTGTCATCGTAGCTCAGACCGGAAGTGCCAGGAAAGCGTGCGCTGGAGCTGTCCCAGCCCCCTCTTCTTCTTCCGGCCATTACCTCGTGCTACCTCCTGCTCCCTGCTCCCCGCTCTCTACACCAGACACCGAGCACTGTGTAAGGAAGAGCAGTCACCCCGGCCAGCTGGTGAGTCACTTCTGTTTTTAAGGCAGAAGATTCCTTTCTCACACTATTGCAGCGCAGAGCACCTTACTGCTGGCCTCTTAAGGCAGACAGGGTGTGCTATATACAGCGCTGCTACTTCCCCGCTGAGGGACTCGCACACCCCTATCCTTCTAAGGCAAAGGCGTATTGCGTGGTCAGCAGCATTAACCCCTTCTGAGGGGTCTGGCCTCACCAGGGCAGTTAACCCTTTCTGGACCCTAGTCTGTTAGGTTAACTTTTGCTCTGCAGGCAGCTGGGGTAGCTCCTCTCCCTTTAAGGAGGAGCTTTAACCCTTCAGTGTTTGGGGGTTTTGTGTGTAGGAACAGGCTGTGGTAGCAGAATCACACATCCTCGGTTCTCGTACCCATTGTAAGGGGTTGTTACCGCCTTATCCACGACGCTCGCAACTGTGTGGGGGCATGTCGGATCAGGGACCAGGGGGCGCAGACCTCTCTCCCGGTCCGCTTCAGGATCGGTCACGCTTATCTGATACGCCGGGGTCTTCGACGGCGTCAGGTTCGACACTGGTCGGGGGTCTCAGTGATGTTAAAGTGGAAGCGCTCACTCGCTCCATTGACAGTCTGTCTGACCTCCTGGGTCATTGGGTATCAGCTAAGTCCCAACCGACGTCACGAGGCAAGAAGCGCCACAGGCCTGTGGTGGCGCTGTCTCCTCCGCGCAGTGCGTCCGAGGCTTCGGAATCACTGACAGACTCTGCTGGTGAGATCTCCGATTCTGATGAAGAGGATCGGCAGGGTCAATCAGCTTCGCTTTCGGGACGCGTGGACGCTTTTATTGGGGCTATGCGGGAAGGGGGATCCGGTTTTTTGATGCCCTGTATCCCTGCTCCACGGAGACGATTGCTAATTGGGTCCCCTCTCCTGAAGTGGACGTGCCATTGTCTCAGCTGAGCAAATCCTCTTTGCTTCCTGTTAAAGGGAAGGCGAGTCTACAGGACCCGCTGGATAGAAGGACGCAGTTAGCGGCGAAGTCCATCTACGAGGCCGCGGGTCATGGATTCCGAGTGGCCTTGGGGGCCATGTGGGCTAGTGAGGCTTCTCTGCGGTGGTTGGATCAGATGCGGACGGCGTGGCAAGATGGGACTCCGCTGTCTGAGGTGGAAAGGCTCTTCCAGCTGTTGGAAGAGGCGGCCCGATATGGCAGGGACGCAGTGCTGGATGCTACTTCGGTTCTGTCCAGGGCTCAATCCTCGGCCGTCTCATTCAGGAGAGCACTGTGGCTTAAACAGTGGACTGGAGACGCGGTATCCAAACAAGGTTTGCTGAGTCTGGCGTACAAGGGCGGTCAGCTCTTTGGTTCGGACCTCACGGAGCTGATTGCTAAGGCCAAGGATTTGGCTTTGCCGCAGCGGAAAGCAGTGGCTTCTACGTCTGGCAAGTCAAGTGCCAGTAGTGGTCGTCGGTCCTTTCGGCCCAGGGGACGGTTCGGTCAGCCCTCTTGGAGATCGGGCCGTCCCTCGTCTAACGGAAAGAAGACCACCCAGAAATCCCGTACACCCTGGAAACAACATTTCCGTCAGGACAAACGGGAGGTTGACAAAAAGCCCGCTAAGGCGGACTGACGCCAGGAACCCCCTCGAGGGCTCTCGGGTGGGAGGTCGTCTGCTTCAATTCGGGTCGATTTGGGCGTCCAGCGTATCGGACGCCTGGGTGACGCGGGTTATGTCGGCAGGCTATTTCATAGTTTCATTCTCTACCCCCGGACAGATTTAGTCAGTCACACATCCCGTCCTAGCCCAAGCTGGCTGCCGCACTGCTGCGGGAGGTCGACTCTTCTGCAGCAGGGGGTGGTGGTTCCGGTTCCGCCGGAGGACCGGGGAAGGGGGTTTTACTCCAACCTTTTTGTGGTCCCCAAAAAGGAGGACAAGTTTCGCCCCATTCTGGACCTCAAAGAATTGAATGTTCATGTCCACACCCGGAAATTCCGTATGGAGTCTCTTCGCTCTGTCGTGGCGGCCCTGTCACACTACGATTTCTTGGTGTCGATCGACATCCGCGACGCCTATTTGCATGTCCCTATCGGCAGGGCTCACCAGCGCTTCCTGCGTTTCGCTATAGGTCAGGCCCATTACCAGTTTGTGGCCCTACCATTCGGGTTGGCCTCGGCGCCCAGGGTTTTTACAAAAATTCTGGCGCCGCTCATGGCGCTCCTTCGAAGGCAAGGAGTTACTATTCTCCCCTACCTGGACGACCTGTTATTTGTGTCATCCACAGCGGAGGAGGCGGTGACGGCTCGCGATCTCTCCCTTCAGCACCTGGAGGACTTCGGGTGGCTGGTCAATTGGAAGAAGTCGTCTTTGGAGCCGTCGCAGTCTATCCTGTTCTTGGGGATGCTTTTCGACACGGTTCGAGCAGTGGTGTCCCTGCCTCCGGACAAACAAGCGAACCTTCGTCACCATGTCCAGGATATGAGATCGGCGATGGCTATGTCCCTTCGGAAGTGTATGCGCCTTCTGGGTCTGATGGTGGCAGCAATGGAAGCAGTACCGTTTGCATTTCATTCCCGGAGTCTCCAAAATCTTATTCCCGTTGGGACCGATCGCCGGCTTCGCTAGATCGCTGTGTCGGTATCTCCCGCAGGGTGCGAGAGTCTCTTGGATGGTGGTTACGTCCGGAGGCTTTATCCCTGGGGAAATCCTTCCTCCTCCCACGGTGGTCGGTCATTACCACCAATGCCAGCCTGACTGGCTGGGGGGGGTTTGGAACGATCTCTGGGTTCAGGGGGTCTGGTCGTCAGAGGAGTCGTCTCTGCCGATCAACATCCTGGAGTTGAGAGCGATATTTCTCTGCCTCCGACTTTGGACGGTCCCCTTGAGCGGTCTGCCGGTCCGGATTCAAACGGACAATGCGACAGCGGTCGCGTATATCAACCATCAGGGCGGGACGAGGAGTTCCAGACTCATGATGGAGGTCTCTCGGATCCTGGTATGGGCCGAGTCCAGGGTCCCAGCTATCTCCGCGATTCACATCCCAGGAGTGCTGAATGTCACGACGGACTTCCTCAGTTGCGAGCAGGTGGATCCCGGAGAATGGAGTCTTCATCCGGAAGTTTTTACACTGCTGTGCTCCCGTTGGGGAACTCCCCAGGTGGACTTGATGGTATCCAGGCTGAACGCCAGGGTTCCGACGTTCAGGTACAGGGACCCGGAGGCTGTGGCGGTAGATGCTCTAGTGGCCCCGTGGGACCAGTTCGAGCTGATCTACGTGTTTCCGCCGGTATCCTTGCTTCCTCTGGTCATCCGGCGGATCAAACTCGAACGAATTCCGGCAATTTTGGTGGCGCCGGATTGGCCGCGGAGGGCGTGATATTCAACGCTGGTGTCTCTTCTGGCGGCGCCTCCGTTTCCACTGCCTCTTCGCCCGGACCTGTTAACCCAAGGGCCCATTCGTCATCCGGACCTGAAGTCGCTTCTTTTGACGGCGTGGCACTTGAGACCGAGATCTTGACCCGTCGTGGGTTTTCAGCCGAGGTCATTGCCACCTTGCGGGCGGCCAGAAGTCCAGCTACGACTAGGATTTATCACAGAATTTGGGAGGCCTTCTATTCATGGTTTTCAGGATCGTCAAGGAACCCGAGGCTTTTTTCCATTCCCAACTTATTGGCTTTTCTGCAATGTGGTTTGGTCAAGGGTCTGGCGGTTGGTACCTTGCGGGGTCAGGTATCTGCACTATCTGTGCTTTTTTGGAAGGCTATTGCCTTGCGCAGGGATGTGCGCTCGTTTTTTTGCGGGGTTGCACGTCAGTTTCCGCCTCGGAGGGCGTTTGTGGCTCCTTGGCGGCTCAATCTTGGAGGCTCTTCAGCATGGGCCGTTTGAGCCTATGGATTCAGCTACGCTTTACTTACTTTCTTGGAAGGTGGCCTTCCTGGTGGCGGTCACCTCTTTGAGAAGGGTTTCTGAGTTGGCGGCACTGTCTTGCTCGCCCCCTTTTCTGGAGTTCCACTCGGATCGCGTGGAGCTTCGTACCCGTGGCGATTTTCTGCCTAAAGTGGTGTCGCATTTCCACGTCAATCAGGACATCGTGTTGCCCTCCCTCTGTCCGAATCCGAAGAGTCCAAAGGAGCGAGCCTTGCACTCGTTGGATTTGGTGCGGGCTTTGAAGTTCTATCTTTCAATCACGCAAGGTTTCGGAAGTCGGACTCTTTTTGTGATTCCTGCTGGTCGTCGGCGTGGTCAGCGGGCCTCCAAGGACACTATAGCTCGGTGGATACGTTCGGCTATCCTGGAAGCGTACCCGCTCAAGGGCGAGCCTTGTCCGGTTAAGGTTCAAGCTCATTCCACGAGAGCTGTTGGTTCGTCGTGGGCTTTTCAGCAGGGGGCCTCGGCAGCGCAGCTCTGCCGGGCGGCTACCTGGCGCTCCGTTCACACTTTTACTAAATTTTATAAAGTGGAAGTGAGTGCTTCCGCCGATGCGGCCTTGGGACGCAGGGTCCTGCAGGCGGCGGTGGTTTAGGTTATCTCTTTATCTAGTTTTGGCGCTTGTTGCGCGCTTGACTAAGTTGTTGGGGTGTTGGCGATTCTGCCACTGTTTCCCACCCTTGAGTTCTGGACTGCTTTGGGACGTCCCACTAGTAATGGATCTGTGTCTCCCTTCCTTCCCTTCTGCTGCTGAAAGACGGATTTTGGTAAGACCTTACCTGTAAAATCCTTTTCAGCGAAGGAAGGAAGGGAGACACAGCACCCTCCCATGGCAGAAGTGCATTATTGTTTTCTAGATGCGGCGCGACTCCTCTGATGGCGGTCATCTGGGCGGGGGTCGGCGTGCTAGGGCTCTGTTCCAGCATTGCCAGCTCATCGCAGTTGTCAGGTCCAGTGAGTAGTGCCTGGGACTGTGTGTTTTTTTCCGTTATATGCATAACCTCTCTCACATTTCTGAATTTTCGGAAGGGGTTGTGTTCCGCTGGTGTTGTCTGCTCTTCCTTAGCTTGTGTACGGACTGAAGGACATGGGAGTAGGAGGAGCCTAAGCTAGAGGGGCCGGTCGTCACTTTTTCTAATCTGAGGTGAACTATCCTGTGGGGCTCCGCCTACTCACTAGTAATGGATCTGTGTCTCCCTTCCTTCCTTCGCTGAAAAGGATTTTACAGGTAAGGTCTTACCAAAATCCGTCTTTTTCAACTTCCATGTTGCAATTTCAAAGAAAAAACAGAATAAACAGCATGTGCAGCAATAAAGGCACCCATGATTAATACTTGGTTGCACACCCTTTGGCATTGCGGACAGCCTCCAAACGTTTCTTGTAGCCATCTATAAGCTTCTTGCACTTCTCAACTGGAATTTTCTCCCGCTCTTGAATGCTTGCAGGGTTCTTTTTCCCAATGGCAAATTTCAGCTCACCCCAAGGGTTTTCAATGGGATCGAGGTCAGGACTCATTGCTGGCCATTTTAAAACAGTCAGTTTTTTCTTTTTCAACCATTCCTGTGTACTTCTGGATATGTGCTTTGGGTCATGATCTTTGACTCAAACCAAGTTTTCTTACACTGGGTAGGACTTTTCGCACTAAAATCTCTTGATAATTCTCTGATTTCATGATTCCTGTGATATTGTCAAGGCCTCCAGTACCAGACGCAGCAAAGCAAACACCACAGCATTATGGATCCTTCACCATGCTTAACTGTTGGTAAGGTGTTATTTTCCTTACAAACTGTTGCCTTGCATTGCCAATAAGCTCTGTTTTTTTTCATCTGTCCACAGAACATTTTCCCAGAATAATTGTGGTTTGTCAAGGTACTCTTTGACAAAGATCAGTATTTCCTTTTTATGTCTTTTTTTCAGCAATGGTTTCTTCCTTGGCCTTCACCCATAAAGCTCTTCTTGGTTTAGTGTTCGACGTATGGTACTTGTTGAAACCATGACCCTAGATTGTTCCAGGTTGGCCTTTAGGTCTCTGGATGTTTGATGTGGTGTTTTTTCCACCATTTGCACCAACCTTCAAAGACTTCTCTTGTCAATTTTCATCTTTCCCATACGGCCATGGACATTCTTGATGGTTCCATGCTTGGCAAACTTCTTAATAACATTGCGCACTGTTTGGAGATGGCCTTATACTCTTTAGAAGTCTTGTGTTTGCTAATAGCAGTTCTGATGTCCTCAGACAGCTCCTTTGTCTTCACCATTGTGACAAAAGAATGGGGCCTATCATGTGGCTTTTTAAAACACTGAAGTCCCCATTCATTGGCTAATTCATGTCACATGGGCACCGACAATCACAGGTGAATCTCTTTTGTGATTTACCACAAGCTAAATTAATGTAAAGGGTGCCAATACCAGTGACACAGCAAGCTTTAGGTTTTTCTATTTTTCCTTCCCATTGTTTTTTGTTTTAAATTGTTTATCATTTGCTCTTTTGTATTTAACACGAGCGCTCTATACAAAAAACTGTGTTACTTGATTCATTATTTTCAGGAGATATTTCATATTATGTACTTTAACCCCTTTACAGCCCATGACGTATTAATACGCGTCTGTGCCCTGGGACTTAAGAGCCTGACCCGTATTAGTACGTCATGGCGATCGCGCGCGAACACAGGCTGTACGTGCGCGATCGCCGCCGGGTGTCAGCTGATTGTCACAGCTGACACCCGGTACTATGTGCAAGGAGCGGTACCGCACCGCTCCCAGCACATTAACCCCCGCAGTGGTGCAATCGAAGTCGATTGCAGCATTGCGGTGGCTAAGGGGAGGTGACCGCAATACTCACCTCCTCTTCCGGCCTCCAGCGCTGTCTGCCGCGGCTTCCCTGGTGTTACCATGACGACCCGATGTCGTCATGACAAAATCCAGGTCACCAGACAGCAGGAAGATTGTTTGCTCATGCACAGTGCATGAGCAAACAATCGTCTCGCTGTGCAGCGCTGACGGGTGCTCCATCCCTATGCTATGCAGGCGATCAGAATAAAAAAAGTGAAAGTCCCAGAGTGGGACAAAGTAAAAAAGTGTAAAAACTCTCAAAGTGAAAAAAATAAATAAAAAAAAAATTGTAAAAATATTTAAAAAAATATAAAAAAAAGAATCTACCAAAAATAAAAATCTAATGTACCCATCAATAAATATTATGAAAACAAAACAATAAAAGTACACATATTTGGTATCGCCGCATCCGGAACGACCTGGCCTATAAAACTGTCCCACTATTTAACCCCTTCAGTGAACACGGTAAAAAAATAAAATAAAAAACGAAGCAAAAAAAAATGCTTGATCATTCCCCCAAACAAAGAATGGAATAACACGCGATCAAATAGACGAATATATATAAAAATGGTACCGCTGAAAACGTCATCTTGTCCCGCAATAAACAAGCCGCCATACAGCTCCATCATCCGAAAAATCAAAAAGTTAAAGCTCTCAGAATAAAGCGATGCAAAAATTTTTTTTTCTATAAAATGGCTTTTATTGTGTAAAAGCGCCAAAACATAGAAAAACAATATAAATGTGGTACCGCTGTCAACGTACTGACCCGAAGAATAAAGCTACCTTATCAATTTTACCACACGCGGAGTAGAATAAAAAAAAAATAAAAAAAAACAATTCCTGAATTGTTGGTTTTTGTTTATTCTGCCTCCCAAAAGCTGGAATAGAAAGCAATCAAAAAATGTCACGTGCCTGAAAATGGCACCAATAAAAACGTCAACTTGTCCCGCAAAAAACAAGCCGTCACATGACTCTGTCGTCCAAAATATGGAAAAATTATAGCTCTCAAAATATGGCGATGCAAAAACTATATTTTACAAAATGTGTGTTTTAGTGTGTGACAGCTGTCAGTCATAAAAACCTGATATGATTCTGGTATCTCTGTAGTCGCACCGACCCTAAGAATAAGGTCGTTTAATAACTTATACCGCACGAGGAACGGCGTAAAAAATAAACGCTCAGGCTGAAGTTGGGGTTAGGGTTGTGCTAATGTTTGGGTTGGGGTCAGGGTTGGGTTAGGGTTGGGGTTAGGGTTGTTTTGTTTTTTTTTTTATTAAAAAAAAAAATGGCGATATGGCAACTAGTGTTGAACGCAAGTGCTCGCTACTTGAGTTTGCATCGGGTGCTCGGGTATGCATTGAGTATCGCGGGTGCTCGAGTCTCCGCCCCATATGCTTCGCGGCAAAAAAAAACCTTGCGGGGATT
The DNA here is from genome assembly GCF_046119375.1 of Phyllobates terribilis. Lineage (NCBI taxonomy): Eukaryota > Metazoa > Chordata > Amphibia > Anura > Dendrobatidae > Phyllobates > Phyllobates terribilis. Next base: position 793,146,686 of record NW_027362762.1, on the reverse strand, counting down.
GCCTGCCATGCTCGAGCGATCCCCGCATGTTTTTTTTGGATGTCTTTTTGCGGGGACTCGAGCATTTCACTTGAGCACCCGTCATACATGGTGCATACCTGAGTACCCGATGCAAACTCAAGTAGCGAGCACTTGCGCTCAAGACTAATGACAACTTATTCAATATGATGACCTAATGTCATCAAATTCTGTGTCGTACCTCTGGGTTCAAAATGTTCACTATACCCCTTGATAAAATCAACTATTTGGGCTATTTATTCAAACGCGACATGGCGTCCGCTCTCAATTCCAGCCAATTTTGCGTTCAAAAAGTCACACAGTGCTCCTTCCCTTCTGAACTCTGCCGTGCGCCCAAACACTGTATTTTCCCCACATATGGCGTATTGGCGTACTCAGGAGAAATTGCACAAAAGTTTTTGGGGTCCATTTTCTCCTCTTACCCTTGTGAAAATAAAAAATTGGGGCGAAAACATCATTGTTGTGGAAAAAGTTTGATTTTTTTATTTTCACGGCTCCATGTTTTAAACTTCTGTAAAGGACTTGGGGGTTCAGGGTGCTCACCACACATCTAGATAAGTTCCCTGAGGGGTCTAGTTTCCAAAATGGTGTCACTTGTGGTGGGTTTCCACTGTTTAGGCACATCAGGGGCTCTCCAAACGCAACATGGCGTCCGCTAATTATTCAAGCAAATTTTACATTCAAAAAGTCAAATGGCGCTCCTTCCCTTCCGAACCCTGCCGTGCGCCCAAACAGTGGTTTTCCCCCACATATGGGGTATCTGCTTACTCAGGAGAAATTGCACAACAAATTTTGGGATCCATTTTTTCCTGTTACCCCTCCGAAAATAAAAAAAAATTGGGTCTAAAGTAACATTTTTGTGAAAAAAGTTAAATGTTAATTTTTTTCTTCCACATTCCAAAAATTCCTGTGAAGCACCTGAAGGGTTAATAAAGTTATTGAATGTGGTTTTGAGCACCTTGAGGGGTGCAGTTTTTAGAATGGTGTCACTTTGTGGTATTTTCTGTCATAAAGACCCCTCAAAGTGACTTTAACCCCTTACTTACCGGGGATGTATTAGTACGCATATTTGCGTACCCTCCGTTCAGTGAGGGCTGCTGCGCTGAGCCCTCACTGAACGGAGCACATATCAGCTGATTCTTACAGCTGACATGTGCCCGCAACAGCCGCGGGTGGAATCGCGATCCACCCGCGGCTGTTAACCAGTTAAATGCTGCTGTCAATCTCCGACAGCAGCATTTAACGCGCGCTTCCGGGTAGCGCGTCATAAGCCCCGCCCACCGGCGACCCAGTCACGTGATCGCGGGTCGCCGATGGGCGTGCATGACAACCCAGGGTCTGCAGCAGACGCATGTGGTTGTCATGATCTTGTCGCTATGAGCGCCACGTAGTGGTCGGCGCTCATAGCACAGGACCATTTCTGCTGCATGCAGGGGACCTGCTCGTCCCCTGTATGTAGCAGAGGCGATCGGATAGTTGCTGCTTCTAGTCTCCTATGGAGACAATAGAAGCATGCAAAAAGTAAAAAAAAAAAGTTTTTAAAAATATAAAAAAAAATAAAAAAATATAAAAGTTTAAATCACCCTCCTTTCGCCCCATTCAAAATAAAATATATAAAAAAAAAACCCACATACACATATTTGGTATCGCCGCGTTCAGAATCGCCCGATCTATCAATATAAAAAAAAAATTATTCCGATCGGTAAACGGCGTAGCGAGAAAAAAATTCTAAACGCCAGAATTACGTTTTTTGGTCGCCGCAAAATTGCAATAAAATGCAATAACGGGCGATCAAAACATCGGATCTACCCCAAATGTTATCAATAAAAATGTCAGCCTGGCACGCAAAAAATAAGCCATCAACCAGCCCCACATCACGAAAAATGGAGACGCTACGGGTCTTAGAAAATGGCGCTATTTTTTTATTTATTTTTTTTACCAAATTTTGGAATTTTTTTTCACCACTTAAATATAAAAGAACCTATACATGTTTGGTGTCTATGAACTCGTAATGACCTGTAGAATAAGAAGGGTAGGTCAGTTTTAGCATTCAGTGAACATGGTAAAAAAAATAAATAAAAAACAACTGTGGTATTGCACTTTTTTTGCAATTTTACCGCACTTGGAATTTTTTTCCCGTTTTCCCGTACAGGATATGATAAAACTAGTAATGGCGTTGAAAAGTACAACTCGTCCCGCAAAAAATAAGCCCTCACATGGCCATATTGACCAAAAAATAAAAACGCTATGGCTCTGGGAAAAAGGGGAGCAAAAACGAAAATGCAAAAACGAAAAATGCTCCGGGGCTTAAGGGGTTAAATGTGATGTGGTCCCTAAAAAAATGGTTTTGTAAATTTTTTTGGAAAAATTAGAAATCGCTGGTCAACTTTTAACCCTTATAGCTCCCCAATAAAAAAAATTTTGGTTCCAAAATTGTGCTGATGTAAAGTAGACATGTGGGAAATGTTATTTATTAACTATTTTGTGTAACATATCGCACTGATTTAAGGGCATAAAAATTCAAATTTTGAAAATTGCAAAATTTTCGCCAAATTTCCGTTTTTTTCACAAATAAACGCAAGTGATATCGAAGAAATTTTACCACAATCATGAAGTACAATGTCACGAAAAAACAGTCTCAGAATCAGAGGGATCCGTTGAAGCATTCCAGGGTAATTACTTCATAAAGTGACAGTGGTCAGAATTGTAAAAATTGGCGTGGTCATTAACGTGCAAACCACCTTGGGTTGTAAAGGGGTTAAACTTCATGGGTGCCAATAATGATAAGCATGACTGTAGATGCCACCAAAGGAAAATAGCAATCTGTTTCTCATGGATAGTAAAACTCACACAGATGTGTGAATGTAGCCCAAGTCTGAACATTGGCAAGGCAAATGTGGCATTAAATTATGGGAATAGATTCCGGTCCCCTCTCCGTATAGAGCCCTGTTAAATAAAAGCTTGAAATAGAACTGCTGTCTATTGTCTGTAACACAGTGGTTACTTCTTCCATTTCCCATAAATAGATGCTGATTATTATTTTTTTTTTCTAAATAGAACGCTCCTTTATTGTAAGCTAGCATAAGGGGTTAAATTCTGCTTGACAATTTCATAGAATACATTCTGCATTGTAAAATGCTGTTAATATATATGCAGTCATTTTCCTCCAGTGATTAAAAACTTCAGATTTCTGACAGGTATGGGTTGTCACAACAGATAACTGAAAGCATTAATTAGCTTTCAGAGTCCCCTTCCTTTCCAAAATTAACATGTTCAAATATATAGCAATAAACCTGTTTTTTTTTTTTTGTTTTTTTTATAGATTTTTTTATTTAAAAAAAAAAAAGCATTTTGAATAGAAAACAGTCACGAGCCGCTGTTCCTACAATGTTTTAGAAGCAACGACAATGATGAAAAGAAGCAGTCTCTAGCATATAAGAAAAGGTGAAGACTGTAGAAAAACATACAATTTAGGGAGCTATGCGAAGGAAAAGAAAATGCATTTTTTTTTGTATATACTAAGCCAGACTTTTGCTTATATTTTAAATTTTCCACATGGATATTCATGAGGAATAAACAGGTTTTGATTGAAAATGAATGAGTTGTTTGTTGCATTATTAACATGCATTAACCTCATATAAAAAGCCAGAACAATTACATCAGCTGAATAAACCACTCACTATAAGGGCACGTTCACACGTTCAGTATTTGGTCAGGATTTTACATCAGTATTTGTAAGCCAAAACCAGGAGTGGGTGATAAATACAGAAATGGTGACGTGTTTCTATTATACTTTTCCTCTGATTGTTCCTAATTTGGCTTTCAAATACTGATGCAAAAAACTGACCATGTAGTGAACGTGCAGCGTCTTACAGTTTCAGTCAAGTGGATGGGATATGTATGTGTATATATATATATATATATATATATATATATATATATATATATATATATATATATATATATATATATATATATGTACATAAAATTGCAATAAATGTGGTAAATCTGCAGGTAGAAAAAAAAAAATGCACATGCGTTTTTAGAGCATTTTTTCACATGACTGTATCAATAGTTTTGTCAAAGACAAATACCAGGAAATATCAAAAACAACGCAGCCTTATTTAAAACTTGACATAACGAAGACAAAAACTGCAGTGTCAAAAACTAGGTAAAAACACAAGCAATCGAATTTTCCTAATAGGTGCAGAAATACTACAGAAAATCTGCAACACCAAAAACTCCCCAAATGCTCATCGTGGGAGCGTGGCTTTAAGCCACCCATACTCGTGCACATAAGAGATCTGGAGCTGGGTTACAAATGACCTTGTGAAAGGCCCCATTGACAGCACTTCTTATTCTTGCTGTTTTTACATCCTATTTTTGGGAAAAATTAAAATTGTAATCCTTTCCCTAAGTAAACCTGCAAGACGCGCAATAAATAAACCCTCCCAATGTAAAAATAACGCCCATATTGAAATGTATTGGAGCCATAGACCAGATTGGGAATATCTCCTGGCCTAGCAACCTTCCCTCATTATATAACTTATTACTGTCTTGCCTGTGATTTTGCTTCCCATTTCTGTACTTGCCTAACATGCCTTATTACAGGTATGTTTCCTAATTTTCGTAACGAGTTAGACTTGGGGAAGGGTGGGCAGCTAAGTGGTTTGTATGCGCTTACATCACCATGGATTTGTTAAAAACCCGAATGTGTTATTACAGTGTTTCAGTTTATATAAAGGGCTTTGGAATTCAGTTAGTTCCGATAGTGCTGACTTATATAGCACATGCATATTATGCACGCTAATTACGCCGCGGCACAATAATTGATATAGTGGCTTTTTTTTATTGAAGAGGAGGGGTGCAAAAATAGAAATGCCATGCTAAATCTAATTTCAGAAGTGAAGAAGGCTTTTTTTAAGCAAGAAATTTCATCATCTTGTCAGCTGGCAGAATGCCTGCTGAGGATTCACAAAAGCTAAGAATTACACTTTCATGAAATTTTCTTCACTAACTGCCCTGGTTAATTTGAAAGATAACCCACTGTTCTAATTCATTCTGCAGTTGGGAGGTGCAGGTTTTTTATCTTTTGATCTGACAAAGCATTTGTGTTAATCGTTTTGGCCCTCAACTAGACACTCTTGGGATGGCGCTTTTACAATAAATGTGTCTGTGATAGCTCTTTAGTCTATTATACGTACAATAGATCCATAGAACTGGTAATTAATTCTGTACTGCTTTGGGAAGCAGGAAGAATAGGTGTAACACTGTCAAGTGCTGCTGGGAAGTTTGTTTAGCCGATTCATTTTGAAGTGGTACCCTCATGATGTACGAATGTATCATTAAGTACTATGCATGAGTAGTAAAAGCTATTTGTTAGCAATGCTGGGGTTTTCTTGGATCAATACAAAAACACCCCTTAGGGCATTTCTATGTTTTCCATCTATATATACCGATATAATTCAAAGGAAGGTATTTTTAAATATTACCGAGATTACTGCTGTGATACATTTTTTCAATATAAATGGCAATTTCTGGATTTGTTTGACAAGCAGGTGTTTTCGCTGCTGTTAGCTGCACAATTTATTGTTCTTGCTGTGGTAAAGTCGTTATCATAACTTCTAACATACCTGTTTATAGCTGAGTAAAATGTGCAGGACTGTTCTTCTGGCAAGAGCCTCTTCTGGGCTTACAGTAATCTATATTCAGTGTTACCTACCTTTAGGCTTCTATGGCCACAGCACTCATCCTTCATTCTAAAAGGCCTGCAGCCCAAATATAAGCCTTGCAAAGCTTTTGGTACCCTTTAGACAGGCGCCGAGGATGCCTGCAAGTAGAAAGGGGTTTGCTGGACTGTTGTTTAGCACTGATGTGGCCGCTGGACTTTTTCTTAACTTTAGTGATAAATTATTCTGATCAGAATCGCCTATTAAAATGACTCAAAGGAGTTGTCTGACGGGTAAAAATTGAGTTGAAAAAATAAAAAGCCATACTCCAATCACTGATCCCCTGATGCTGCCGTGATCCCTTGCTGTTTTACTTCCCGTACTCTTGACACCATAGTACTTGCCACTGATTGGCTGGTGGGTGTTTTCTGTGTCAAGATGGAAAATGGAATTAAGAAGTATTATTTTGTTTTGTTTTTTGTATATCTATTCTGAGCTTCTGGTAATGCCTGACAGCCCCTTTACAGCCAACATTGAAACAAGCTATGGAATGACTTTGTTTGCTATTGCTTAGCGACATTTAAGATCATACTCTGAATTAAGTACAATAATTGCAAAATGTTAAAACGCTAAAGGAGCTACAACCCTGATGTGTCTGAACGGAACCTAAAACTAAAATTGTTTTTCAATAGGGTGGTTTCTTAGCCTCCACAATATTACTCCAATGGGGTTCTCTAGTTATTAAATAGAGTAAAATTGCAAAGTGCTTGTGTAGCACCCCGAGGGCTCGGCTGCTACAGGGGTATTGCACCTCAGACCAGAGGTGTGATATTCCACTCCCGGGTAAGGATGGAGTGTGGACCAGGACTCGTTTAGCTGCATGCACCACACACACCCCATTTCCGAGGGACAGCTCAACGGTGCTCCCACAGAAGTGTAGGCACGACAGCTTCTGTCCCTGGCTGGAGTGGGGCGGGGAAAGGAAAACCCAGTGGTGTAGGAGCAGATAGGGGTGGGTTTCTGGGCATCGGCAGGAGCCCATTGGTTGCTAGTCACCTGGGCTCGGGTGTCAGAAGGAGGTATAAAAGGTGGGCACCATCTTAGAACAGGGTTCAGTCCAGTTCAGTTCAGTGGAGACAGTCTTAGGAGAAGACAGGAAGCAGAGCCCCTGCATGGGCTCTGCAGGCAGGCCTTGTCAGGAGGCTGGAGCCTGAGAGAGAGAGAAGAAGGAACAGAAAGGAAAGGAACTGGAACAGAGGAGAAAGGAAGCAAGGAACACAGAGAAAGGCCCAGAGACACGAGGACAGAAGGAACCCCATATGCCCAGAGGAGATACAGGGTGAAGGGTTGGCAGAACAGGGTACCGGAACCCAAATTGGTGGAGGCAACAGATTCCTCAGCCAAAGACCGGAGGTTGTTACCACATCTTGGTGCGACCCCCTCACTACATCCACCAGAAAGGCATACCGTATAGGGTCAGGGAAACCGGAGAGAGGTTTCGCCAACAGAAGGCCCGAGGAAGCTGGACAAAGGTGGGTCACTGGTTTGGACGGCCAGAGAAAGGAAAGAGAAGGGAGCTCTGAACCACACTCCGGAATTGCCTGGGAGTTGACAGTCCCTCACCTGGTGGACGCAGCATGACTCGGGCGGTCCTAACTACGCACAAGTGACCTGATAAAGAACTGTGAGTAAAGCATTGAAAACTGCAACTGCACGTCCCTGTGGTTCCTCGCCGCACCAGCACCATCAGTACTGGGACACTCACACCATCACCATCATCTCTTACATTGGCTGCCCTGAGGCAATACTTCTCCCGTGGGGAGTTATCCCATACTCTGCTGCGCAAACAACATCAGCCTCAGCGGTCGGCAGCGCAGCGGCGGTCCCCACTGACCGCAATCCACGGGTGGCGTAGTCGGACATTTGCTATACATTAAGACTGCCACTGGTTTGACCACCCTGGGCACGGACCGGGTCACCGCCACACGGAGACTACAACCCCCAGCATCCTACAACAGGCCCGGTTCCGGGTTCCCCTGCACAGCACAGGCCCAGGGGGCGAGTCAACTTTAGCGTAGTTGGCAGGATCATTACCAACCCGCCACAAGCGGGTATTGCGTGCCTGAAGAAAACTGCACATGTACCTTAAAAAGTTTCCCGCCATCCGAAGCCGATTCCCGCCATCAGACGCCATCTTGGACCGTTTCCCGCCATCTTCATCCGTTTTTCCCGCCCTGGCAGAGCGGACGCCATTATGTGCGCACCAAAGGACAGCAGGAAGCCACCTCCCATCGTGGGCCAGGTCCCAGAGTGGCGCCAAAGAAGGAGCCCGCCCCCACCAGCCATGAATGCAGCAGTGGAGATGTCCATCAGCGTGGGAGGGCTGCCCTTGAAACTGACTGTCACCAAGTTGCCCCAGGACCACCCCCAATGGGGGCGGGAAGTGAGGAAAACTGGGGCAGGGCGCGGTCTGGATCACTCTGGACAGACCGCACCCGGAAATGGAGGAAGCGTCCAGCAGTGCCAACACCTTGGTCCGGAGCCTGCTGCAGGCCGCACCACCGGACAGCCTGGTGGAGATCCTGGCGCAGCTCCCTAGAGACCCGGAGCATGCACAGGCTGCGCTGGAGGACTTGGACCGGAGGATGGTCCGGGCACAGCAGGATGCGCTGGCCGAGTGGAGAAGGGAGATGGCCCGGCAGGCTGGAACCCGCCAGCAGGAGGCGCCACCCGCAACCTGGAGCACGCCTGCCTCTGAGGATGGTGCAGGAGGGACGAAGGCCGGAGACGACGCCGCGGAGGGAGCCGCGAGGATTGAGGCAGGTAATGGGGACGTCATCACCCCGAGCCCAGCAGCTGTAAGCCTGCCCCAGCCTCCCGTCGCAGAGCCCGAAGCCCTACTCACCACACCCGTTGCCGCGCCGCCACTGCTCCCAACTAGGCCTCAAGCGGCAGGAGCCGCGGTCACGCCCCGTTCCGCGCCACGCCCCTCGACCCCGGGCGCGGCAAAAGAGGAAGTACCACCGGCCTGGTCGCAAGGCCTGGTGAACCCGGGCGCCGCTGCCCCTCCAGCGCCCTCTTCCTCAACAGTGCCACCCCCAGACCCAACCGGAAATTCCCCGGCCTGGTCGCAAGGCCGAGTGCCCCCGGGCGCTGCTCCCCGACCGAGGCCCATGGTGCCACCCCTGGGCGCAGACCTCTTTGCGCAACATACCAGCCCGGATGGGCTGCCCTTCGTGTGGCCACCGGAGTACGTCAACCCCCGTCTCCGGAGGGAACGACCCCTGTGTGAGCCTCTGATCCCGGCTCCGGAGCCCGCCAAAATCGCTCCGCTCCCGCTGGAGGACACTCAATTGGCATGGGATCCCACTGGTGAGAATCTCATGGGGTTCACCCAGGAGACCTGGGCGGACGCAGCCCGGCGTGAGGAGAGCTGCCGTCAACAGCTGGAGGTATTTGAAAGGGAACGGCGGGAGAGCCGAATCCGAGAGGAACAGCTGCAGGCCCGAAGCGCGGAGCAGAAGCGCAGGGCCCGACAAGACCCCCGAGCCGCCCGCGGTCCCCGAGTCAACGGGACCGTAATAAAGTTCCAGCTGGAGCATGGCTGGGGCTTTATCCGAGACCATCGAACCCCCGGCGACGTCTTTGTCACCCGCAGGGACGTCGAGAGCCACCTGCCAGAGGGACACCGCGGACGCGATCTCTACCCGGGTGATGTGGTCACCTTCACCCGGCACAAGGGTGCCAAGGGACCGTACGCCCTCCACGTTCACCGGCTCACGGAAGAGGAACTACAGTACCGCCCAGAAACTGAGTACACCGAGGGTCCGGATGGACCAGAAGATTACCTGGATGAGCGAGGAGGACACCGTTACCAGTGAACGGTAAAGTGGAACTGTATATAGTTACCCGTCAGGGTACAAGAACTGTTGCTGATTGAAGTGTGGTCCCCGTTGGGACTAGTATGGAACTGTTAAAGAACTGTTACCTGTGTGCCCCTAATCCCTAACCAGGCTGAGGATTGTGAGCAGCCATTCCCCTATCCCCACTGGCCGAGGACTGAGAGCGGCCATCCCTTGTATATAGTTGCGCTTCTTAAAGCGCCCCCTACTGGTTTTATACAAAAACTGCAACGCCTACCTCGGAATTAAATGGACTGTTGCACCTTTACCTGGTCGCAAGTTGCACAGTGGCCAGTGAAGAAGAGAATCTACTAAAATGTTTTACCAGAAAAAGTTTGATATGCTGAATAGTTTTATATGCTGCTAGAAAATGTTATATGACAAAAGAGTTCCAGTAATATTAAAAGTGCAGTATAATGTCTAGTAAAGAGAAAGTGTTTCCCATAAAGGGAAGTTGAATAATGCTGGCCGGTTTCTAATGTGAAAAGTTTTGAAAAAGTATTGCATGTTTTTGAATGGTCTTTGCTCTTTTCCAGCCCGAGGACGTGCTGTGATTTACCAGGGGGGAATGTAGCACCCCGAGGGCTCGGCTGCTACAGGGGTATTGCACCTCAGACCAGAGGTGTGATATTCCACTCCCGGGTAAGGATGGAGTGTGGACCAGGACTCGTTTAGCTGCATGCACCACACACACCCCATTTCCGAGGGACAGCTCAACGGTGCTCCCACAGAAGTGTAGGCACGACAGCTTCTGTCCCTGGCTGGAGTGGGGCGGGGAAAGGAAAACCCAGTGGTGTAGGAGCAGATAGGGGTGGGTTTCTGGGCATCGGCAGGAGCCCATTGGTTGCTAGTCACCTGGGCTCGGGTGTCAGAAGTAGGTATAAAAGGTGGGCACCATCTTAGAACAGGGTTCAGTTCAGTGGAGACAGTCTTAGGAGAAGACAGGAAGCAGAGCCCCTGCATGGGCTCTGCAGGCAGGCCTTGTCAGGAGGCTGGAGCCTGAGAGAGAGAGAAGAAGGAACAGAAAGGAAAGTAGGAAAGGAACTGGAACAGAGGAGAAAGGAAGCAAGGAACACAGAGAAAGGCCCAGAGACACGAGGACAGAAGGAACCCCATATGCCCAGAGGAGATACAGGGTGAAGGGTTGGCAGAACAGGGTACCGGAACCCAAATTGGTGGAGGCAACAGATTCCTCAGCCAAAGACCGGAGGTTGTTACCACATCTTGGTGCGAGTCCCTCACCTGGTGGACGCAGCATGACTCGGGCGGTCCTAACTGCGCACAAGTGACCTGATAAAGAACTGTGAGTAAAGCATTGAAAACTGCAACTGCACGTCTGTGGTTCCTCGCCGCACCAGCACCATCAGTACTGGGACACTCACACCATCACCATCATCTCTCATATTGGCTGCCCTGAGGCAATACTTCTCCCGTGGGGAGTTATCCCATACTCGGCTGCGCAAACAACATCAGCCTCAGCGGTCGGCAGCGCAGCGGCGGTCCCCACTGACCGCAATCCACGGGTGGCGTAGTCGGACATTTGCTATACATTAAGACTGCCACTGGTTTGACCACCCTGGGCACGGACCGGGTCACCGCCACACGGAGACTACAACCCCCAGCATCCTACAACAGGCCCGGTTCCGGGTTCCCCTGCACAGCACAGGCCCAGGGGGCGAGTCACTTGTAAAATCAAGCAAGATTGCAATTTACCACTTAATAAAAGTCCTCTCCATTCTCAAGAACAGAGGGATTTTTAATTTTATAGTATACAGCTTGGTGACAAGTTCACCAGCATCACTGTGGTCTGAGTAGCTGGTTAACTAGGCTGGGAGCATGCGCCGCTTGCAGGCTCTATGCTTTAGATCTTGCACCCCGACTGGCCATATCCATTGTGGTTCTCCCATGCTGCAGAGGCAATGTTACCTCTGCTAGCCGCTTGGGAAATTGCTTGATTCAAACCAGCAGCATGACCATGCCAATGGTCCGAACTGTCAATCTTCAGTAGCAATCCGCCCCACATAAATCCAGAAGTTGAGAGACAAAGAAACCTTGTACTCCTAAATAATAATCATGAGAAAACCCCTTTTAAATGTGCTCTGTCAGCACAGAATGACGGTTCAAACCAAGTACAGGCACTCTGTGCTTCACGGCGCGGCCCATCATTTGAATGCAACTGCTTGTTTTCGAGCTATCTCCACCCTTGTGGATTACACAAGAACCACAGGATGGATTTCATCAACCAAGGTATCATTTTAATCAGTGTAATGTCACTCACCTGAGAGTGTATATAGTTTACTGAGCTCCATCCTGCTGACAGATGCGCTTTAAGACTAATTTAGATTAAGTGGAATCAGAACTGGAGAGAACACTTTTTTTTTTTTTTTTTTTTTTTTTTTTTTTAACTAATTTTCAAGAAACTTTCAGACACCTACTTTTTAGGGGTCGATTGATTTCTCAAGTGTCTTTGAGGTGCCAGTGAGTTAGATGCTCCCAACAAATCACTTGATTTTAACCCTTCAGATGTATTGTAATTTGTAGTATGGCAATAGCCTATCTGTGGTCATATTCTACTAAATGTTCCCCACACTCTATTTGGCGTAATACACTACTGTTTGGGCACAAGACAAGCCTTAGAGGGAATGAGCACCATTTGGAACTTATTTTGCTGGAATGATTTTCTGTCATCAAATTGCATTTGCAGATCCACTGAGGTATTAGTACAGAGGAAATCCCCAAGAAAGGACCCCCATTTTGTAAACTACACCACTCAAGGCAGTTATTGGGAGCGTTTAGTAACCAATTTAATCCAAAAGTGTCTTCAGTTATTTTAGGTTTATTACATGGCAAGAGGTGAATTACCCAATTATTATTTTTTTTATGTATACATTGACCATGTGGCATAAGTGACATAACTTTTTTTTTTTTCCCCTCTGTGGTTCAGTACGATTAGCAAAATACCAAATTTGTATACATTCCTCAACATTGGAATTGTGACACCAACAAGGAAAAAATATGGAATTTTGAATTTTTATTATGGTACCAATAAAAACTATAAAAATATGCCTTAGTACATCTACCTCAACAGAAAAATAAGGTTGTTTCCCAGAATATGGTGACTAGTGTTGAGCGATACCTTCCGATATCAGGAAATATTGGATCGGGCCGATACCCAAAAAGTATCTGATATCGCCGATTCCGATACCGGAAACCAATGCAAGTCAATGGGACTCAAATATCGGAATGAAAATAAACCCTTTCTTTCCTTGTAGGTTAATTCTACATGAAGGAAAACAACTAACAATAATGTAGAATGTATTGGGGGAGGTGGTTGCTCAAATCGATGGGAACAGTGCTCACAGTGAAACATGAAAAGCCGGCAATTCAGCAGCTGCATACACCGGTACCCGACAATTTAGAACAGAAAGAATAGAGCTTCACACACAGATTAGATAGATAGAAACATGTCAGTCACATATATATGAAGTACAGTGACCGTGTTGGTTACTGTACTTGTCATTTAGTGTAAAGGATTTATTTAAAAAATTAACAGTGTTTTCATGCACCGTCTCTTTAAAAAAGCCGGCCGGCAATTCGGCATCGGTACCCGACAATTTAGAACAGAGAGATAGAGCATCACACACAGATTAGATAGATAGAAACATGTCAGTCACATATATATGAAGTACAGTGACAGTGTTGCTTACTGTACTTGTCATTTAGTGTTAAAATAAAGGATTTATTAAAAAAAAAATTGGCGTGGGGTTCCCCGTAATTTTAGTCTCTAGCGGAGGTTAAGCAGACGGCTAGGGCAGATGTTTGAAGCCTGGGAAGGGGGAAATACCCACGGAGCTCCCCAGGCTACTAATATCAGCCCCCAGCTGAATACCTAGCCTTTACTAGCTATTAAAATGGGGGGCCCCCCAAAAAAAGACGTGGGGGTCCCCCCTATTTTAATAGCTAGCAAAGGCTAGGCAGACAGCTGGGGGCTGATATTAATAGCCCAGGAAGGGTGCCATGAATATTGGCCCCCTCCCAGGCTAGAAACACCAGCCGTCAGCCGCCCCAGAAATGGCGCATCCTATTCTGGCACTTAGCCTCGCTCTTCCCACTGCCCTGTAGCGGTGGCAGTGGGGTAATAGGGCTGGGGTTGATGTCAGCTTATAATGCCAGCTGACATCAAGCCCAGGTTAGTAATGGAGAGGCGTCTATAAGACACCCCCATTACTAACCCCATAGTCAAAGTTAAAAAAAAAACACAAACACCCAGAATAAAGTCCTTTAATTGAAATAAAGACACAATTCTTTATTGTTCTAAATTAAACCATACTTACCATCACGCCCATTCCAGCTGAAGCCAACTATCTCTTGCAATAAAAATAAAATAATATAGCAACCTCATCCTTACCTTTCCATGGTTCCCAGGACAGCTTCAGCTCTGCTACATCGAGATGACAGGCTGGACCGCAGCAGAACGCTGCCATCCAGCTTGCCATGCCGCAGACACTGAGAAGCGCAGGCATGCTTGCGCTCCTCAGTGTCTGGCTGTGATGGCATCCAGATGAGCCGACAATGAACTCAGCTCACCTCATGTACGTCACTGACAGCGTGGGAGAATTCTCCTGCACATGCGGTGAGCGTGAGAGACTCAGCTCATCTTTATGCTGTCACAGCCTGACACTGAGGAGTGCAAGCATGCCTGCGCTTCTCAGTGTCTGCCTGCGGCATGACAGGCTGGATGGCAGCTTTCGGCTGCGGTCCAGCCTGTCATGTGAATGTAGCAGAGCTGAAGCTGTCGTGGGAACCATGGAAAGGTAAGGATGATGTTGGTTTATTATTTTTCTTTTATTGCAGGAGATCGTTGGCTTCAGCTGGAATGGGCGTGATGGTAAGTATGGTTTAATTTAGAGCAATAAAGAATTGTGTGTTTATTTCAATTAAAGGACTTTATTCTGGGTGTTGTGTTTTTTTTTTTAAATACTTTACTAGAAATTCATGGCGGTCATGTCTAATATTGGCGTGACCCCATGAATTTCGGGCTTAGGGCCAGCTGATAATGCCAAGCTGGCCCTAACCCCTTAATTACCCAGTGAGCCACCGCACCAGGGCCCTGGATGAGTTGGGTACAGCGCCAGAAGATGGGGCTACTATGAACGCGCCATTTTCTGGGGTGGCTGCGGACTGCAATTTACAGCGGGTGGGGCCCAGAAAGCTTGGGCCTCCCTGCGCTGCAGATTCCAGCCCCCAGCTGCCTAGTTGTACCTGGCTGGACACAAAAATAGGGCGAAGCCCCACGTATTTTTTTTTTTTTAATTATTTAATGAAATAATTTATTAAAAAAAGGGCTTCCCTATATTGTTGTGTCCAACCAGGTACAAATAGGCAGCTGGTGGTTGGGTGCAGCCCGTTCCTGCCTGCTGTACCTGGCTGGACACAAATATAGTGCGAAGCCCCACGTCAATTTTTTTTTAATTATTTCATGAAATAATTTATTAAAAAAAGGGCTTCCCTATATTGTTGTGTCCGGCCAGGTACAAATAGGCAGCTGGGAGTTGGGGGCAGCCCGTTCCTGGATGCTGTACCTGGCTGGCATACAAAAATATGGCAAAGCCCACGTCAAAATTTTTGGGAAAAATTAATTAAAAAATAAATAATAATTTAGGGACTGCATCTTTATTAACCCCTCAAGTGTCATTTAGTGTTAAAATAAAGGATTTATTAAAAAAAAATTGGCGTGGGATCCCCCATAATTTTAGTCTCTAGCGGAGGTTAAGCAGACGGCTGGGGCAGATGTTTGAAGCCTGGGAAGGGGGTAATACCCACGGAGCTTCCCAGGCTACGAATATCAGCCCCCAGCTAAATACCTAGCCTTTACTAGCTATTAAAATGGGAGACCCCCCCAAAAAAATTACGTCGGGTCCCCCCTATTTTAATAGCTAGCAAAGGCTAGGCAGACAGCTGGGGGCTGATATTAATAGCCCAGGAAGGATGCCATGAATATTGGCCCCCTCCCAGGCTAGAAACACCCGCCGTCAGCCGCCCCAGAAATGGCGCATCCATAGTATTTCTGGGTTGCTTGGGCGGGAACTCGGGTCCCCGCCCTGCATGTTTGGCGCTCTTTAGAGAGCCAATGAACATGCAGGGATTGCTTGCCACTCACTGTAATACGGTAGCCATGTTGGTTGTGGGCATTAGTGATTGGCTGGCCGAATAGCGTCATCGAGTCTATATAAGACCTGGCGCTGCTATGCTCATCACAGTTTACCCCGGAACCAGGCAGAGTAGGGAGAGATTCGCTTGTTAGTATAGGTATTCCACTATATATATATATATATATATATATATATATATATATATATATATATATATATATATATATATATATATATATAAATATATCCATCTGAACTAACAGTCCTTCTGAGGACTAATCCAGCTGCATATATTCAGTGGTGATATCAGGAGCCAGGCAGGCAGTGTATGTGGCAGACTACAGTGCATGATACAGCACAAGAGGGTCGTTTGAACGTTCTGTCTGCTGCTGTTCTTACTGATATTTGTAGACATAGCCCCAGGTATCAGGGGCCAGGGCAATTTTTTTTTTTTTTATCTTAATCCTGGTTATTTTCTTAAATTGTGTACTCTGGATTGCTTTTTTTCTGCTCCATTTTCGTGTTAGCACTGCAGAATACAGCCAGATCTTTTCCATATTACAGCGATAAAAATCCATAAATTTGAACTGAACTTGGAAAATATTGGCCTCCTTTTCCATTTTGTTGCAGTGTGTCGGTCAAGCTATTTACACTAGGTCTCTGTGAAGAAAAGTATTAGTAAACTGCAGGTCTGCTATTTAAAACCGTGGTTTCTCTGTCAGACATATCACATATAATTGCGTTCCAAAATCAGCCATTTCTCATGAACGTGGAAAATATTGTCCACCATTTAAAATGAGCAATGGGCGTGGCAATAGACAGGGAAGTGGATGTGATGGTAATGGTGCATGCAGAGGCCGAGGACATGGCCTTGGGCAAACTGAAATTGTGCCACAACGAACACCCACATCTTGTCTCTCGACCTTCCTGTCCCAGTTACTAAGGGACCGCAGCACACCACTATTGAACCAAGAGCAGTGTCAAAAGGTTGTTGGTTGGATAGCTTTTAATGCTTCCAGTCACTTTGCCGCCGCCGCCACCACCACCCTGTCTTCGACACGGTCAAGTCTCAGTAGCCGTGAGTCTGGACACTCTGAAGAGCTGTAAACTTTTCCATTTGTATATTCGGGCCTCTCACCCGGCCAGCTTCAAGCGAGTCAAGAGGAGAGCGCATGTAGCGATGCCCAAATATTTGTGCAGCCACGGTCACACGAAGGCAACGGTGGGAAAGTGCAATTTATTGTCGCATGAGATGGATGATGATGATGATGAGAAACAATTGCCAGAAAGTCATGAGGAGGACCGGGGTGCGGAAGTGAAAGATGATGTGGTGGATGATTTAGTAACTAACCCAACTTAGCAGGGGGACATGCAGAGCGAGGACAGCGGCACACAGGTGGAGGGAGGCGTAGCGCCACAACAGGCAGGAAGAAGCAATGTGGTGGCCGCAGACAGAGGGCGGGAAAGCGTTCTCCGTAACACCAACATGACAGAAGTTGCCAGTACAACTGTTAGGTCTTCCCGAGTCTGGTTGTTTTTTAAAGACTCTGCCGATAACCCCAAAAAGGCCAATTGCAGCAGCATCATGGGTAGCAAAACTAGCAGCCTAACCATCACCAGCATGATCAGGCACATAGCAGCCAAGCACCCGACTAAGTGGGCCGAACCCCAGGGTCCAGAAACGGTGTCTGCGGGTGACACCACTGCTTCTTGCGCTCTTGTGCGGGCACGCCAAGCCCCTGTCCATGGCACATGCGAAGATGCCTCCCGTCCACGTCCTTGTTCAGTTGTCCCTACCCCAATCCTTGTAATGCAAGCGCCAATACGCAGCCAACGCCCCACAGGGCACACTAGTAAATACACACATTTCACGAATGCTTGCACTCGAAATGTTACATTTTAGGCTCGTGGAGACGGAAGCTTTCCGCAACCTGATGGTGGCGGCCGTCCTTCGGTACTCTGTCCCCAGCCGCCACTATTTCTCCCCGCATTACACGAGCACGTGTCCCACAACATTAGCCATGCCCTCAACAACGCAGTTACTGGGAAAGTCCACCTAACCACGGACAAGTGCTTGTGGGCAGGGACGGTACATCTCGCTGACGGCACACTGGGTTAATATAGTAGAAGCCGCAACCCAGTCGGACCTTTGGACGGAACACGTGCTCCCGACGCTGAGGATTGCGGACCCTGGGTCAATTCATGGTTGCCCCCACCTTCTACAGCTCCTGCACCACCACCTCCTTCTCTTCAGCCTCCATCTCCGAAATGACCACATCAGTCACAAGCTGGAAGCACTGCCTCGGCCAAGTGGCAACAGACTGTGCTGAAGCTAATATGCTTAGGTGACAAACCACACAACGCAGAGGTGGAGAGCTCTGAAAGAGCAGGCAGACCTGTGGCTGACACCGCTGACCCTACAGCCAAGCATGGTCGTGTGTGACAATGGCCAGAACCTGGTGGCAGCTCTGAAGCAAGGTTAGTTCACACACGTACCATGTCTGGCCCATGTGCTTAGCCTCATTTGCAGCTTCCAGCTCACCGACTGGTGTGCGATGTCCCCACACGTTGGAACTCTACATTGCAGATGTTGGGAAGGATTTGTGAGCAGAGGAGGGCAGTTGTTGAGTACCAGCATCAACAAGGCCGTCGGTATTCAGGTCAGACTCCACACATAAGACCTCAGGAGTGGACATGGATGTCAGACATCTGTACCTTCCTCCAAAACTTTGAGGACTCCACCAAGATGGTGAGCGGCGATGATGCCATAATTAGTGTCACCATCCCGCTTCTCTATCTTCTGAAACGCTCTCTGCTCACAATCAAAGAGGATGCGTTGTAGGCTTAGCACGGTGAGCTGGAGCAAGGAACCATACAGGGTGATTACACACAGCCCAGCCTCATCTCATCCCAACGTGGATTGGGTGAGAATGAGGAGGAGGAGGAGGAGGATGAACAGGAGCTAGTTTCCTGCGCTATAGACGGTACTACCTGCACAGCTGTCATACGGTCTGTTCAGCCTGGATGGGCTGAGGAGAGGGAGGAGGAGGAGAGTATGGTCAGTCGTCCTCTTGGTGATGACACGCAAGTCTTGCCTGTTAGCAGTCTGGCACACATGGCTGAGTTTGTTACGCTGCCTTTCCCATGACCCTCGCGTTGTCCAAATTTTGGGTGACAGTCATTACTGGTTGGTGACACTTCTAGACCCACGCTATAATCAGAACTTTCTGTTTCTAATTCCCGTGCAGGACAGGCCTAATAAAATGGGGCAGTACGAGAAGGCCCTTGTTGCGGAATTATTAAAAAAATTCCCATCTGAAAACACTTGCGGCAGAGGTCATAGTTCGTTGGACAGCCAAGGAGTACAGGCGAGAGAGACACAAATGCAATCCAGCAGAGGCAGTGGAACACTGTCAAAGTTCTGGGACTGTTTTCTCAGACCCTCCCATCATACAGGCCCTGAGGCGCAGGGTACTCTCACAAGGAGGGAAAAGTTTGGGAAGATGGTGAGTACCTTGCCGACCATACCAATGCCCTCTGTGCCTTATAATTATTGGGTATCCAAGCTGGACACGTGGCATGAACTGGCTCTCTACGCCTTGGAGGTCCTGGGCTGCCCTGCCACTAGTGTTTTGTCAGAGAGGGTTTTTAGTGCCTCTGGTCGAATTATAACCGCATCTGCCTGTCAACTGAAAATGCTGACCGGCTGACTCTTCTAAAAAAAAAAAAAAAAAAAAAAAAAAAAATAATGAGCAAGGGCTGAATTGGGCCAGACTTCTCAACACCACCGAATGATAGCCGCGTAACATAATCTCAAATGCAGTGTCTTTTTTGGGGAGGTCTAACTCTATGCCCATGCACCTCTGTCTTCACACCCAGACATGGGTATATGCTTCCTGATTTTGTCTTTGCCTTTGTCTTCCCCTCATCCTTCACCATCATATCTACCATATCACCATATCTATGTCTCTTGCAAGGGACATTGGAGTTCCTCCAAATTTTAAGCCGTTGCATTCACTGCATAGGCAAACAATATGGGAGCCCCACTTCCTAATAATGGGCCTTGTGACGTGCAGGGGAGGAGGAGGAATATGGTAATTAATCACATAGGCGGGTATTTAGGGGAATAAATGGCACGTGGGTGGGGAATTTCTTGGCGTCCGGGGGAAGCCAAGCCTGTGAAAAACGGGAGTTTATAAAGACAGATTCTCTGCAATCAGACCTCTACTATGGGCCATACAGGTATGTATAGATTTACTTTTCTATATCCTGCATGCCCATAGTAGAGGTCTGATATCTCCAAAGTGGTGACAGATTCCCTTTAAACACTCAGCTCAAAATTATGCCTTAGGTTTGGTATGTGACTTCCGTTTTCACTAGAAATATGGATGGAATCCGTCGTGTAACCAGTAGTACCGGCATTTCTCCAAAGTGTCTCAGGATCCATTTTTCAGCATGGATGCTTGTGCTACTGTGAGCAACCTGCATGGACTAAATGTGCTACCACGGCCTGCAGCATCTGCGTACTTGTCTCGCATTGATCACATCTGGGACATCATAGGTCTGCAAATGCAAAAGGAGCTGCTAGTAGCGGATCTTGATGTTTTGTTCATGTGCTTTCAGCATGGTACAATATTCTTCAGGCAACCATTTGACCTCATTGATAACATGCCAAAGCTTGTAAGTGTGCGTATTTTTGCACATGACGCTCACTCAATACTGAATAAATCTTGAGGTTTTAAAAAATTTGGTTTCTATATTTTTATCATTTCCATATCATGAACATGTCTATCAATACTGTGATTTTCATAGCTTCAGAACAGCTCCTTCTTGGTGTGGCGATTTCAGTGTTGTGTAGTTTAGTTTTGTTTGTTTTCCGGTTTGCACTATAAAATAAATAAATATATATTTTTGTGTCGCCATATTCTGGCACGTCACCTTCTTATTTTTCTGTTGACGTAGCTGTATGGAGACTTATTTTTTGGGAGGACAAATTCTTTTTTTTATTGGTTCCATTTTATATTGTATGATCAATATTTCATTGTCTTTTGTGAGATAGTGTGACAAAAACTGCTATTGGGATTTATTCTTAGATCTTAACTGTGTGGTATAAATGGTGCGCTCTTTTTATAGTTTAGGTTAAAGAAATGGTTACTCATATTTTATCACTTTTAGGCCACGTTCAGTATTTGGTCAGTATTTTACATCCGTATTTGTAAGCAAAAACCAGGTGAAGAACAATCAGAGGAAAAGTATAATAGAATCACGTCACCACTTCTGTATTTATCACCCACTCCGGGTTTTGGCTTACAAATACTGAGGTAAAATACTGACCAAATACTGAACATGTGAATGTGGTCTTACAAGAAAATCCCATTTAAAATAAAAAAAAAAAGTTTCAGTATTGCAAAAGCTAACTTTTTTATCTTTTGTTGAATGCTTATTTTTGGCTCATGAATCTTTAGGAATATTGGCACTATTTTGGGGTTCATGAGAACTTTTTATTCAATTTTCAAGTTAAATGGTCATAGAATAGCAATTATAGATTTTTTTTTTTATTTGTTTGCTTGGTGCAGTAAATAGCAGTCATTTTATAGTTTGGTTCTTTATAGATTGATTTATTTTTTATATGCTCATTGGGAGAGCTAGGTGTTAGAGATTGTCCACTACTTTTTCACTGATGGTCTATCCTTAGGGTAGATCATCAATGTCTGACCGGCCAGGGTCCGACACCCGATGCCCCCACCGATCAGCTGTTACCTGTGTCGGTGGCAGGAGGTTCTCAGTTCCTGAGCTGCTCCGTCTACTTGTAGTGCCCGGGGTTTGGTACTGCACATCCGCCTCTTATACAAATCAGTAGGAGGTGGATTTGCAGGACCCTACGGCAGCCACTACAAGTAGACGGAGCAGCTCGGCAAGTGAGTACTTCCGGCCGGCGGCCGCAGACACCGATAACAGCTGATGTGCCAGGGTGCTCTGTGTCGGAACCCTAAGGATAGTCCATCAATGTAAAAGTAGTGAACAACCGCTTTAAGTTAGTTTAATATTTTTAGGTCATGTCACAGATGCGATGATTGTTAAATTTTTGCGGGCCTTTTTTTCAAATATTAATGGACTTCAAAGAAAAATAAAATATATATATTTTCACTCTTCCTTAACTTTTTTTCTTTGCTTGTGTGATACACATCTATTTTTACACAGAACAGATGGAGATTACGCATAATCTTTGTCCTGTCCTAAGTGCAAACCAGATGGGATGGCATGTCGTTGCAGAATTCTGTTGTATCTATGCTGGGTAAGTGTGCTTGGAATTTGGCATAAATCACCAAGAGTGTCACAAACCAGGACTGTAGATTTGGTAAGCCAAACCTCTGACGCCTCAGTTTCCATGACACCAACTCCCTCATACATGACTCATGTTTAAGTGATAAATTTACTGTAGCACAGATTCATCTCAGCTAAAAGTCTAGACCCTTAGATCAGGAATAGGACAGACATTTATAGGACATTTCAGAACTTTCCCAAATTCTTATGAAAAAATATTCCCCACAAACTGCACTGAACTACTGTACCCAATTTATTATATATTTTAGGAGTCAGTCGGTCCATTTTATACCGATTCCACAACTCCAACTCCACAGCGCTGTCGCAAAGCATCCCAACACCATTACACCTCCTCCTCCATGCTTCATGGTGGGTACCACACATGTAGAAACCATCCATTCACCTTTTCTGCTCCTCACAAAGACATGGTAGTTGATACCAAAATTTTCAATTTTTGATCCATCTGTCCACAGTACAGATTTCTGCTGATCTAATGTTCAATTCTTGTGTTGATTGGTCCAAACAAGTCTCCTCTTGTTTGCAGCCCTCATTAGTGGCTTTTTTGCAGCAAGGGGCTACTTTTTTGCAGTATCCCCTGGACAGTTGATGTTGGGATGTGTTTGCTACTTGATATCTGTGCATCATGTATGAGGGCTGTTATTTGAGGTGCTGTCAATTTGTGGTTTGCGAGGCTGGTAATACTGTAACTTAATCCTCTGCAGCAGAAGTCATTCTTGGTCTCCTTTTCTTGGGACGGTACTCTTGTGTCAGTTTCATCATAGCGATTGATGGTTTTTGTGACTCTATATGAGGATACCTTCAAGTTAAGGATGGACTGATTTTTCTCTTAGTTGAGTTGTTCTTGTCATATTCTGGCTTAGAACAGTTGTATTATATGGTTCAGCACTGTATAGAACTGTGTACCAACACTACCAAGTGTATACCACAACATACCTGATGGTCGCACTTTCCGAAGTCCGATGACTCTACAAATATACTCTTGACAAGACATTCATATTCATTCAAAGCTGTCCCAAGAGACTACCTGATAAAGCTGTTGGAGAGAATTCCTATGGGTTGAAAAGCTGTCATCAGAGTACAGGGGAGGGTGGGTACTTTGAAGAATCGAGGACTTAACACCTATTCTGGTTTGTTTCACACATAATTTACTCTTTGTTTCCATACATGTTCCTTTGTGGTTTTTGTGTCCTACAGTATGCACATTCCAGTAAGTACAAGGAGAACCATTGCATGAACGGGTTGGTCCAAACTTTTGATCGATAGTGTATAGCAATTAGTAGCCAAGATGGATATTGTATGTCCTTGGCTACTAAGTTGTCACAGTGCAGGGTCATATGAGATATGTTGTTGGATTGTAAAGGGTTAAAAGCGTTGAAAGACTGTTCCATGTTGTAGCTCTTGCTATATGTTAATAAGCGCTGAGAGGTCTGATTGGTGCATATGGACTGACCTTGATGCCTGTTGTTATTGATGTGCATGACGTCCCCTTTGTCATGCAGCAACCATATAGACCTAGCGGCTAGATCACAGGCGCCAAGGATGGTCCGTTCACGCTCACCAGACTTCTCAGCAATTATCAGCATATAGCAAGGGA
This sequence comes from Phyllobates terribilis, assembly GCF_046119375.1. NCBI lineage: Eukaryota > Metazoa > Chordata > Amphibia > Anura > Dendrobatidae > Phyllobates > Phyllobates terribilis. The sequence continues at coordinate 793,123,006 of NW_027362762.1, read as the reverse complement.
AATGGTCAAAGATTATGTTTTGGAGATATGACAGTCAATGGAAGTAAAAGGGGCAGTTTGTTGGGCACAATGTTGTTTCAATGGTTTAGAAGCAGTTAACCTGATGACGGGTTCCTTTTACATATATTTAACGTAAAAAATTTGATTTAGGAAATTTTTGGGTGACACATTCCCTCTAAATTTATCATATGTATAATTGTCCAGTGATAATTTCAGTATCCTTTCAGAACATTGCTAGAGAGGATTTTTTGTTTCTTCTGTACTCATATAATCCTGCGTATGTGGAGATTTTGTATGAAAAATCCATTCACTCATAGAAACCACTTTTCCAGTCTACCATCAGGGAATAATAGCTTCCTGTGACTTAATTAGCACACCACATTACTTCCACAGGCTTCACTATATAGATTTAGTCACTTTGTAGACAGCATCAAATAAGCCACCCCACTTCTGGAATAAAATAATGCTTTAAGATACAAGACGGAAAAAAATCTGCAACATCTCTGACGCTCTGGGACCATCCTATGATGTGTAATTGCTTTTACATCGGTGACAAGAGAGAGACAAGAATGTGCTTTCCTTGAACTTAACAACAGTTTGGGCAATTTTCTATAATCCAGTAAATACAAATTGTAGCTTGATTATCCATCTACATCTGTCAAGTGAATTTTAATGGATGAATGAATGAGTCAAATCTATGCATGAAAATATACAAATGTGCAAAATGTGGGTCTAATTATGAGGCTGCTGAATTTACACAAGGTCAGGTAAACAAGGCACTACTGTAATGATTATTAATTGTTAATAATGCCTTTGGGAAAACATTCACATTTCCTTTTACTGAGTAGTTTGTGTTTTTCTGCAGTCGTTCGATAGCAGAAAACCTATTTTTTTATTTCTTCCTCTGCTTCATGTAATTGCTTTAGTATTGCCTTAGTAATTCATCACTTGTAGGCAAGATGACACCTCTAGGATTTGACTGTCAATGGCAATCTTGGTCCATTTTTTTTAATGTATAAATAATAATGGTGTACTGTATGTATTCAAACCTCCTTGGGTCATGGAGTACTTTTTAACAAAAGGAATTCATTACTTCTCTCTTAAAGGGTTTGACCACTTTATCTTAAAAAATGTGGTGGACATGATTTTGTGACCAATACTAATTCATAAGTATTACAGGTCCTTCTCCTGCTCCTCCATCGGGTATCTAAGGCTTGATAGGTCTGGTCATATGCTCCTCCATCAGATGTCCAAAGCTGGATGATGGACAGGTCTGGTCACATGCTCCTCCATCAGCAGCCATTTTGTTGAATTATGTAAATCACCAGATGGATAGACATGTAAATTATATTTAAATGATGAAAACAATGGAATAACATTTTAAAAACATTTCTATTCAGTTTCTAATATGAGCGCTACATGCAAAAATCCCCAGAAATTACATAACCGTGGCTGCTTTCAGTGAGGTTGTTAATGTTTATTTGAGGAATGTTCTGATACTCTGAAGGTACTTGGTTACTCAAATCATCAAGATCTGCTGATGGCAACTTCCTTTGCAATTGCGTACCAATGATGACCCAGATGTTTTAATTGGGAGATAAGTAACCTGTTCACATATGCAGATCGCATACTTGCGGTCACGCGCCCTCCTCTCCTGGCACTGGTGAGTCCTCGCGATGCTCGTATTATGAGGATTAACAAGTCTGCAGTCTCATAGAGTGACGCTCTGGGACCATCCTATGATGTGTAATTGCTTTTACATCAGTGACAGACAAGAATGTGCTTTCCTTGAACTTCACGCCTTAAAGTGGCACTTATGTTTATGCTGGGCCTTTTTGGGGTGCTTTACTTGTTCAAACAATAGAATGTTAGCCTCCCTCCTACGAATCTAACCTTTTACCTCCTATCCTATGGATTGTGCCTAGAATAGCACTTTATTTCGGCCAAAGTAGGTAAGCAAACTTTTAAGAGAACCATTTAGCTCTGACATGTTTGTTGGTATACACCCAGACACTGTTAGATCCTTCCTTGCTCTATAGGGGTGAGGAAACAGTTGTGAATATTAATCAGACACTTTTAAGATGGATAACCAAGGAGCAGCACGTTTATATGGTGAGGTCAAGTATTTACTAAATTGAAGATTTCAAGAATCTGACAGACCAAAGACTAGCAGCTCACATAAGTTTTACTTAGTTTATATAACAAATAAAAAAAACTGCGTTAGAGACTGTTTCTGTGTTTCTTTTTATCTGACATTATGCAGCTGAAATGACCAGACTTGGGTCATACTGACCGCAAAGGGTGATAAATGATGATTGGTAAGGTTATGCTTCTCCTCAAGTTTTATCCTTTTTTGGGAGAGTCAACTGTTAAATCTGTACAGTCATTGCATTGCTGAATTGTTTTAGAAATTCTTATTTTATTCTAGAGGTTCATTACACAGTAGTATGTGTTTTTTTATAACCTACATTACATGTAGTTTGCAGCATTTCTTTACTTAAAAGGGGTTGTCCGCTTTTTTTCTTAAATACATGCAATTGGGGCTAAAAATAATTTTTGCTATTGAGTTCATTAAAATTTGTGCCCCGCCTGCCTCCTATAGCTGCTGCAGTACGCTGACTGCAGAATGAGGCAACTGGGTCGGTCACATTATCTTTACTTTAACAGATGTGTTGAGGAAAGGATTTTATGGCACTTAATATTATAGGTATGACAGGTTGTCCTCCTGCACTTGTTACTGCAGCTTTTGTCACAGACTGTACAGCTCTGTAGTCCATAAAATAGCTGCTGGTGGAGGAGCATGTGACCAGACCTGTCCATCAGCCTTCTCCAATAGAAAAGCTGATTACTGATGTGAGGTTTCCAGTTGGACAAGGCTGATGGACAGGTCTGGTCACGTGCTCTTCCAGCGGCAGCCATTTTATCGACTCAAGAGTTTTGCATTCAGTGAGGAAAACGGCACTAACCAGAGCAGGATAAGGACCTATCCTACCTATGTAACAGTAAGTGTCACAAAATCATTTCCTCAATACATGGGATACAATACAGTGGAATTTTGAAAGTTTTTTTTTTTCTGTGCCCACACTATAAGTTCCTAAGCCTGCTGGCTTTCCTTGTAAGCTACACCGGGTTCAAAAGTATTATGCAAATTGGATTTGTGTCATAAAGATGTAATTTTTTGTTTTTCAAATAAACTCATGAATGATATAGTGTCTCAGGGCTCTTTGGATCACTAAAATAATTCTCAAACACCTGTGATGATTAGTTTGCCAGGTGAGCCTAAATAAAGGAAAACTACTTAAGAATGACGTTCCACATTATTACAAGTGGATAGACGCATCCGGGAAACAAAGAAGAAAGAATTACCAGTCAAGTAGAAGTGAGGGGCAATTCTTAGATAAAGAAACCAATCCGGTAGGAGGTGTCTGGGTATAGACACGGATGGAGTATGCCCGTCAGTTAGAAAAGTGCTGGGTTCAGGGTGTCCTGGAGACAAGGACCATGTCTGCTGGAAAATTATAAATGGCGGACAGACAAATATGGTCTGGTGCCGTGCTGCAGTTGGCTCGGTACTGTGTGCCACGTGTATGGGATGTCTTGTGCCCTGGCAGGCTTGCCTACAGCGTCCTCCACCGGAACCACCAATGACAGGTTCAGAACATTTAAGGGATTACGTTTAAATCCACATGTATCCCTATACAGGCTTCTCTGGAGCACCGCACCTGCCGAGACCTTAATCTATGGGGCTGGCCATTATCGCCTCCCACATTATCTCGCAACTTATATCCCATACACGTGGCACACAGTACCAAGCCAACTGCAGCACGGCACCAGACCATATTTGCCTGTCCGCCATTTATAATTTTCCAGCAGACGTGGTCCTCGTCTCCACCAGGACACCCTGAACCCAGCACTTTTCTAACTGATGGGCATACTCCATCCGTGTCTATACCCAGACACCTCCTACCGGATTGGTTTCCTTATCTAAGAATTGCCCCTCACTTCTACTTGACTGGTAATTATTTCTCCTTTGTTTCCCGGATGCGTCTATCCACTTGCAACATTGTGATCAAGGCCACAGTGTTGGCCGAAACGTCCCACTAGTTGCCTCAAGCATCACCCTTCAAATAAAGTTTCACCTAAAGCATACCATACCTCTCTACGTGTGCAGTGATTGTTTGGTTTCATTACTGACGGAACCACTGGCTCCCTTCACTAGCACCGTGCCTTTCCACTTTGTTGAGTGCTAGCCTTTATTGTTTCCACTGTTCCACATTATTAAGCAGGCCACAGGTTTCAAGCATTATGGGAGGATCTCTGCCTCCGAAAAGCGTCAAATAGTGCAATGACTTGGACAAGGTATGAAAACAATAGATATTTCACGAAAACTTAAGCATGATCATCGTACTGTGAAGAGATTTGTGGCTGATAGAGAGTAAAGATTGGTTAGTGCAGATAAAGGCATATAGTGGAAGGTTTCTGCCAGACAAGTTCATTGGATTAAGAGAGCAGCTGCTAAAATACCATTACAAAGCAGCAAACAGGCATTTGAAATTGCTGGTGCCTCTGGAGTCCTGAGAACCCCAAGGTTTAGGATCCTCCGGAGGCATGCAGTTGTGCATTAACCTACTATTCGGCCACCCCTAAACAGTGCTCACCAGTAGATATTGTTGCAATAGTCCCAGACATACATGAAGACTAATTTTAAATCAGTCTTGTTTACTGATGAGTGCTGTGCAACCCTGGATGGTCCTGATGGATGGAATACTGAATGGCCACTATGTCCCAACAAGGCTGTGATGTCAGCAAGTAGGTAGAGTAGTCATGTTTTGGGCTGGAATCATGGGGACATAACTGGTGGGTCCCTTTAGGGTCTCTGAAGGTGTGAAAATGACATTGGCAAAGTATATACAGTTTCTGACTGACCACTTACTTCCATGGTACAAAAAGAAGAACCATGCCATCTGTACCAAAATCATCTTCATGCATGACAATGCACCATGTCATGCTGCAAAGAATACCTGAGTCATTGGCTGCTATGGGCATAAAAGGAGAGAAGCTCATGGTGTGGTCACCATCCTCCCCTGACCTCAACACTACTGATAACCTTTGGAGCATCCTCAAGCAAAAGATCTATGAGGGCTGGAGGCAGTTTACATCAAAACAGCAGCTCTAGGAGGCTCTTCTGACATCCTTCAAAGAAGTTAAAGCAGAAACTATCCAAAAACTCAAGTTCAATGGATGCAATAATTGCAAAGGTGTTATCAAAGAAGGGGGCATATGTGAACATGTAACTTGACCTGTTAATGACCTCTTAATGCTGCAAATTCAACAAATGACTTTTCAGTTCTTTACAACCTATAAAATGTTTAGAAAATCTATTGTGCATAACAATTTGGAGCAGTACATTTTGAGTTTTTTACTTTAAAAAAAAATATTATCATTGGGAGGTTTGTGCTATAAAATTTGTTTTATATTCTAACTATTGATTTGAAGATTGTACTGTCTCATTTTCATCGACCATTTAGGAAAATCAGAAAAATATTTGCATAATAGTTTGGAACCGGCTAACCTGTATTAATGAACGCATTTTCTACAACACTGTGGTCTATCATATCATTGCATAATGGGTGTAATGAACAACTGATTAACAGCGTTCTGTTCTGTTGCCTAGAATAATTGTCAGAGGGCCACTATAGGATAGTCTTTTACAATACTAATTATTTCCAACTAAATATCTGGTAAACCCAAGGGCCTTTCTCTACGGCAACGGCCGTTAATTTGGCAATTTTGCAAACAATGGCTAATGCTGTAATATATTTTTCTCCGCCTTCCTCTTTTACTGATATTGATTGAAAATTCAATTGAGAACATGTTTAGAACTGTTCTTTCTGCTGTAATCATACAAGTCAGTGGGAAGACAAGAAAATTGTATTGAAAGAAAATACCGTGGAGTTGTGTTTTTTTTTTTCCCCGGTGTTTTTCAGCATAGATTATCACTGCCAAAATAATAGCTGATATCTTTTCCCCTATTCCTCTCTATTAATAGCTCATTTCTTTGGGTCCTATTTGTCTGTCTAAATGCTTGTGGACATTTAACCCGATGTTGTTTCCCCCGTATACTGTTGACATAAATTTTTGTATAAAATCTCCACGTCTGTGATAGGGAGCTGTTGTGTGCTGATATTGGGTGACATTGAAACTGTTCAGAATTTCATTTATTGCTCGTCAAGGGAGAAGAGATGAAAAACGTATACACTAAGCCTATAGGACTTCCCGCAGCGCCTATTAATCCTTTATGGATCATTTGAAATGTTTCTAGTTTATTTAAGCTGTGCTGCTTGTATCAGACTGTTCCTGCAAAGATGAGAGAGGAGCTAGGGAAAAAGGAAAGTGATCATGCTTAGAATTTTTAAAAAAAACGATCTCACTTTCATCCAAAAAGCACTTTTATGCTCCATTAGCGTTGAATTTGACCAAACTCTTACATCGCATTAATACAAGGCTTGCTGGGTATACAGCAAGGCTTGTTTCAAAGAAATACTTGAACTTTACCAAACTGCATATTAAGATTTAGGTGCATGCGATGCATTTCATTGCCTTGTCTTTTGATTTTGTTCTGTATTTTCTTTTTGGTGTTATTTTTATTTTGGATTTTTGTGTCTCATTAATGTCTTTTATAATGTTTCATCCGTTTGATTCAAAAAGGTAGTAATTTTAGGGGGTCTCATCAAAAATTAATATGCTAGTAATCTCTAAGAGCAATAGAGGCAGAAGGGTGTCCAAATTTTTGAATTCACTATGTTATTAATGAAGGAGGAGCCTCGACTTGACAGAATAAAAGTCGCCTTATTGATGTTCTGCTAAACTAGTGACCATTACATATACAGTAATATGAAAAAGTTTGGGCACCCCTATTAATCTTAAGCTTAATGTTTTCTTAAAATTGGTGTTTTTGCAACAGCTATTTCAATTTGATATATGTAATAACTGTTGGACACAGTAATGTTTCTGCCTTGAAATGAGGTTTATTGTACTAACAGAAAATGTGCAATCTGCATTCAAACAAAATTTGACAGGTGCATAAGTATGGGCACCTCACCAGAAAAGTGACATTAATATTTAGTAGATCCTCCTTTTGCAAAAAATAACAGCCTCTAGTTGCTTCCTGTAGCTTTTAATGAGTTCCTGGATCCTGGATGAAGGTATTTTTGACCATTCCTCTTTACAAAACAATTCCAGTTCAGTTAAGTTTGATGGTCGCCGAGCATGGACAGCCCTCTTCAAATGATCCCACAGATGTTCAATGATATTCAGGTCTGGGGACTGGGATGGCCATTCCAGAACATTGTAATTGTTCCTCTGCATGAATGCCTGAGTATATTTGGAGCGGTGTTTTGGATCATTGTCTTGCTGAAAGATCCATCCCCTGCGTAACTTCAACTTTATCACTGATTCTTGAACATTATTGTCAAGAATCTGCTGATACTGAGTGGAATCCATGCGTCCCTCAACTTTAACAAGATTCCCGGTGCCGGCATTGGCCACACAGCCCCAAAGCATGATGGAACCTCCACCAAATTTTACTGTGGGTGCCAAGTGTTTTTCTTGGAATGCTGTGTTTTTTTTGCCGCCATGCATAATGCCTTTTTGTATGACCAAACAACTCAATCTTGGTTTCATCAGTCCACAGGACCTTCTTCCAAAAAGAAATTGGCTTCTCCAAATGTGCTTTTGCATACCTCAGCTGACTGTTTGTGGCGTGCTTGCAGAAACGACTTCTTTCGCATCACTCTCCCATACAGCTTCTCCTTGTGCAAAGTGCGTTGTATAGTTGACCGATGCACAGTGACACCATCTGCAGCAAGTTGATGCTGCAGCTCTCTGGAGGTGGTCTGAGGATTGTCCTTGACTGATCTCACCAATCTTCTTCTCTGCCTTTCTGATGTTTCTCTTGGCCTGCCACTTCTGGCCTTAACAAGAACTGTCCCTGTGTTCTTCCATTTCCTTACTATTTTCCTCACAATGGAAACTGACAGGTTAAATCTCTGATACAGCTTTTTGTATCCTTCCCCTGAATAACTATGTTGAATAATCTTTGTTTTCAGATCATTTGACAGTTGTTTTGAGGAGCCCATGATGCCACTCTTCAGAGGAGATTCAAACAGGAGAACAACTTGCAAGTGGCCACTTTAAGTAGCTTTTCTCATGATTGCATACACCTGGCTATGAAGTTCAAAGCTCAATGAGGTTACAAAACAAAAAAAAGTGCTTTAGTAAGTCAGTAAAAAGTAGGTAGGAGTATTTAAAACAAGAAAATGATAAGGGTGCCCATACTTATGCACCTGTCAAATTTAGTTTGAATGCAGATTGCACATTTTCTGTTAGTACAATAAACCTCATTTCAAGGCAGAAACATTACTGTGTCCAACAGTTATTACATATATCAAACTGAAATAGCTGTTGCAAAAACACCGATTTTAAGAAAACATTAAGCTTAAGATTAATAGGGGTGCCCAAACTTTTTCATATAACTGTAAGAGGAGCCACATATGAAGGTGGCCACGCATGTCTGTCTCTTTTTAAGTTTATAATGGTTAAGTGGGGTCAGCTAACTTACCTACTACTAATGTCTGAAAATTCAATTTTGCATTTACCTATTTGTGGATATATTATTTCTTCTGTATTAGACACACACTTTTTATGTGTGAGACCTTCTTTTTTCATTTATTGTAGACCAGGCCAAACACCAAATTTTTCATTTGCCATTGAAGATCCAGTTTCTTGGGTCAAACTAAGTGTGGGGTTGGCAAGCTGCACAGGCGTCAAAAATATTGTGAAAGAAGTTGTCCATTTAGCCCTTGCCACTCTAAAAATTTCTGACCTGAGCCAGACTTTCAGCAGTAAGTGGTAGCGGTTTGCTAAAAATGATTGCAGAACAACGTGAGACCTATCCTAAGCACCTATGGGTGCTCTGGGACTCCCGCTGTGTGCCCCAAACAAATTTTCTGTTAAATACAGGACATTAACCCATTTCACAACTGCCCAGATGCATCATGGGACCCCTTGACATTTTATTCCTTCTTCCAGATGAGCCTCACTCACTCAACCCCCTGTTGCAGTCCCTAATTGACCAGAGCAGTCAGATCTCTTGGAAACTGATTGGTCAGTGGTTATGGAAATGTTAAAGATCCCTCAGGACTGTAGACTATTACGTGGCCCAATGGCCTCCTGGAAACATGGCTGCCTTAACCATGAGGGCACATAAAGCCAACACTCCTTTCTCCTTTACAGCCTTAACTATGCAGAGAGTGGCTTCCAGCCTGCAAAAAGTGCCACTTATGGCACTGACATGGCTAGCCATTCCAGTAAAGTCTGATAACTTGCTGCCACAAATCTGCCTCCTTGCAGGACAATCCCTCATACTCTAGATTCAATACCACTGCTAGGATATATAGATCCATTGAACAATACAAAGGGCGTATCCCAAATCACATCAAAAACCTCAATATACCCCCATTTTTAAATCACATAAGGAGTCATAAGTATGACAGTCATTTTGTAACAGTTTAACAAAACTTTATTCAACACAGCAAGCAGAAATAGTTAAAATATTGCCCCTAAAACCCACAAAAAACGATGGGCAGTGTAGTATAAAGATGGTAATATAATGTACAGGTAAGTATGGTAATACACAGAAATGGCATACTATACAGCCATCAGACCGGCTATAGCATATATTACAGATCACAAGACTTTTCATAGGTATAAAAAAATATATAATTTGGTTTAAATCATCCAATTCATAGCATATACATATCCAAATACCTAGGTATATACAGTGATGACCATAATGGAACAATTTTTAGCCGGTTATACCTATAGTTAATACGGACCATGTGCCATGTTGACAATACCATACTGCCCAGTATGCCTACGTGTGTTTCGCTTGTTGCTTTGAAGTGGGGGTCATCCTCTGCCTCATCCTCGCTGGCCAATATCCATAGAGAATGGAGAATTCTCTGGTTGTTTTGTTTCTGCAGTTATGACTCCTAGCGTGCAGTTGCATCTCTCTGTGCCCAGTGTCAAATGGTACAAGAGTATGTCCTGACAATCCCTTGAATACAAAGGGTATGCACTTGCACTGAAAGCTGCTAGGTCAGCATGTGCATATTTGTATGGGAGTGAATATACCGTGCCTACAAGTAGTATTCAACCCCCTGCAGATTTAGCTGGTTTGATAAGATGCAAATAAGTTAGAGCCTTCAAACTGCAAACGAGAGTAGGTTTTATGAACAGAAGCATAAATCTTACAAACCAAAAAGTTATGTTGCTCAGTTGAATTTTATTAAATTTTAAACATAAAAGTGTGGGTCAATTATTATTCAACCCCTATGTTTAATATTTTGTGGAATAACCCTTGTTTGCAATTACAGCTAATAATCGTCTTTTATAAGACCTGATCAGGCCGGCACAGGTCTGTGGAGTTATCTTGGCCCACTCCTCCATGCAGATCTTCTCCAAGTTATCTAGGTTCTTTGGGTGTCTCATGTGGACTTTATTCTTGAGCTCCTTCCACAAGTTTTCAATTGGGTTAAGGTCAGGAGACTGACTAGGCCACTCCAACACCTTGACTTTTTCCCTCTTGAACCAGGCCTTGGTTTTCTTGGCTGTGTGCTTTGGGTCGTTGTCTTGTTGGAAGATGAAATTACGACCCATCTTAAGATCCTTGATGGAGGAGCAGAGGTTCTTGGCCAAAATCTCCAGGTAGGCCGTGCTATCCATCTTCCCATGGATGCGGACCAGATGGCCAGGCCCCTTGGCAGAGAAACAGCCCCACAGCATGATGCTGCCACCACCATGTTTGACTGTAGGGATGGTATTCTTGGGGTCGTATGCAGTGCCATCCAGTCTCCAAACGTCACGTGTGTGGTTGGCACCAAAGATCTCGATCTTGGTCTCATCAGACCATAGAACCTTGAACCAGTCTGTCTCAGAGTCCTCCAAGTGATCATGAGCAAACTGTAGACGAGCCTTGACATGACGCTTTGAAAGTAAAGGTACCTTACGGGCTCGTCTGGAACGGAGACCATTGCGGTGGAGTACGTTACTTATGGTATTGACTGAAACCAATGTCCCCACTGCCATGAGATCTTCCCGGAGCTCCTTCCTTGTTGTCCTTGGGTTAGCCTTGACTCTTCGGACAAGCCTGGCCTCGGCACGGGAGGACACTTTCAAAGGCTGTCCTGGCCGTGGAAGGCTAACAGTAGTTCCATAAGCCTTCCACTTACGGATGATGCTCCCAACAGTGGAGACAGGTAGGCCCAACTCCTTGGAAAGGGTTTTGTACCCCTTGCCAGCCTTGTGACCCTCCACGATCTTGTCTCTGATGGCCTTGGAATGCTCCTTTGTCTTTCCCATGTTGACCATGTCTGAGTGCTGTTCACAAGTTTGGGGAGGGTCTTAAATAGTCAGAAAAGGCTGGCAAAAGAGATCTTTAATCCACACATGTGAAGCTCATTATTCTTGGTGCCTGAACTACTTCTTAATACTTTAGGGGGACCAAACCGAATTCTTGTGGTTTGAGGGGTTGAATAATAAATGACACTCTGAATTAACTTTTAAAGTTTTTTAAAAAAAAAAAAAAAAAAAAAAATTTGCTGCAGTGCATTTCCCACTTCCAGGCTGATCTACAGTACAAATGTCACAATGCCAAGTTAATTCCGCATGTGTCAACCAGCTAAATCTGCAGGGGGTTGAATACTACTTGTAGGCACTGTATATGGGTAAGAGAGGCAGAAGGGTGTCCAAATGTTTGAATGCAGTCTGTAATTAATGAAGAATGTCGATCTGACAGAATGAAAGTCAAATTTTTTTTATATATATTTATAATATATATATTTATATAGTACACACACAATATCCGCTTACAATAGATATGTAGCATCGGCGTCTCTACCCCCTGCCAGGCAGTGACACCATCCCCCTTACCGCCGCGCTCCTGGTCCGGCTTATTCTGGCCTCCTTGCTGCTGGTGCTCCCCGGGTACTGTGCTTAGGGCGCGCGCGCTCCCTCCCTCTTAAAGGGGCCGTGCGCGCCGTCCTAAAAAGGACTTTCCCTATTTAAAGCAATTCCTCCAATATGGAGGGTCCCGTGCAAGGTTGTTGCTCTGTGATTCTTACTGTTGCTTCAGCCCTCAGGTCCCTCTGCAAGTCAGTCCTGTCCGCCAGTCTGTTCTTCAGTCCAGTCCGCCAGTCTGACTACTATCCAGCCCGACAGTCTGTCTATGGGCTCTGCCCGCCTGCTTACCTGGAAGCACCTGCCAGTTACCCGTTGTGCTCGCCAGCCTGCCTACCCGGAGCACCCGTCTGGCTATCAGCTGAATCAGCCGGCTTGTCTACCCGGACCACCCGTTAGCCTGCCTGCCGTGCTCATCCGCTGTACCGGTCAGTTCCTGCCATCTGACCCGTGGGAGTCACCTGTTGTCATACAAGGTCGATCCCAGAGTGGCACCTGGTCCAACCTGCTCGGTCCCTCCCTGGTTCACGGAGTCGATTGAGCCGCCGTGCGACCTTGGTCAGGCCGAGTAGGTACTTAGTCACTCCCCTCTGGTCCCTCCTTGCACCGCAGCACAGAGGTTCCACCACCCTAATCCGTAACAAGATAGACACATGTATACAGGTGCTTCTCACAAAAGTAGATTATCATCAAAAAGTTAATTTATTTCAGTTCTTCAATTCAAAAAGTGAAACTCGTATATTCTATAGAGTCATTAGAAACAGATTGATCTATTTCACGTGTTTATTTCAATTAATGTTGATGATTTATGGCTTACAGCCAATGAAAACACAAACGTCATTATCGCAGTAAGTTAGAATAATTAACAAAAACCGCCTGCAAAGGCTTCCGAAGCATTTAAAAAGGTCCATTAGTCTGTTTCAGTAGGCTCCACAATCATGAGGAAGACTGCTGACTTGACAGATGTCCAGAAGGCAGTCATTGACACACTCCACAAGGAGGGTAAGCCACAAAAGGTCATTGCTAAAGAAGCTGGCTGTTCAGAGTGCTGTATCTAAGCATATTAATGGAAAGTTGAGTGGAAGGAAAAAGTGTGGTAGAAAAAGGTGCACAACAGCCGGGATAACCGCAGCCTTGAAAGGATTGTTAAGAAAAGGCCTTTCAAAAATTTGGGGGAGATTCACAAGGAGTGGACTGCTGCTGGAGTCATTGCTTCAAAAGTCACCACACACAGACGTATCCAGGACATGGGCTACAAGTGTCGCATTCCTTGTGTCAAGCCACTCATGACCAATAGACAACGCCAGAAACATCTTACCAGGGCCAGGGAGAAAAAGACCCGGACTGATGCTCAGTGGTCCAAGGTGTTGTTTTCAAATGAAAGTAAATTTTGTATTTCATTTGGAAATCAAGGTCCCAGAGTCTGGAGGAAGAGTGGAGAGGCCACAATCCAAGCTGCTTGAGGTCTAGTGTGAAGTTTCCACATCAGTGATGGTTTGGGGAGCCATGTCATCTGCTGGTGTAGGTCCACTGTGTTTTATCAAGAGCAAAGTCAGCGCAGCCGTCTACCAGGAAATTTTAGAGCACTTCATGCTTCCCTCTGCCGACAAGCTTTTTGAAGATGGGAATTTCATTCTCCTGCAGGACTTGGCCCCTGTCCACACTGTCAAAAGTACCAATATTTGGTTTACAAGCAGCAGCATTACTGTGCTTGATTGGCCAGCAAACTTGCCTGACCTTAACCCCATAGAGAATCTATGGGGTATTGTCAAGAGGAAGATGAGACACCAGACCCAACAATGCAGATGAGCTGAAGGCTGCTATCAAAGCAACCTGGGCTTCCATAACACCTCAGCAGTGGCACAGGCTGATCGCCTCCATGCCACGTCGCATTGATGCAGCAATTGATGCAAAAGGAGCCCCGACCAAGTATTGTGTGCATTTACTGAACATACATTTCAGTAGGCCAACATTTCGGATTTTAAAAACATTTTTCAAGCTGTTATAAAGTATTCTAATTTACTGAGATAATGACTTTTGTGTTTTCATTGGCTGTAAGCCATAATCATCAACATTAACAAAAATAAACACTTGAAATAGATCACTCTGTTTGTAATGACTCTCTATAATGAGTTTCACTTTTTGTATTGAAGAACTGAAATTAACTTTTTGATGATATTCTAATTTAGTGACATGCATCTGTATGTATATTGTGCGTGTGTGTATGTATGTGTTTATGTGTGTGTGTGTATATATAAAATATACATATATATACACACACACACAATTTGTTTAAAGAATGTTTATTTTTTCTTTCCTCCTTTGAACCAGTGTCAGAATGTCCAGACATCAGACTTGCGTTGGGGACTGCAGGCAGTAGCACTGGTCACTTCTTGTTCTGTTAACAAACTATGGGAAATGATTTTATTTTCTACAAGCATCTATCCCATTGGCCACATTCTTTATTCTTCTGCAGTAGAGAAGGATTATGACTTCTCACATTTTTGCTTTAGCTACTTCACATCTTACCTAGCTTGTGTGGTTAACCTTTGATGGATTTCTTTTCTCACATATTTCAGTGGTTAGACAAATCAGTCATGCAAGCTAAAGGTTAATGTCATTTCTAAATAGCTGTCAATGTAATAAGTGTTTTCTCCCAGGGGAAGCATGTTTTATTGGCTGTATGAAGCGAGAAATGACAGAAACTTTATTATTTAGATACTATCAGTTGGGCAGTGACTGGCAAATGAAAACTTGCTTTGGGAGGTTTTTATTCCCCATCCTGCTTTTGCTTATACGGCTTTCAAATTCAGCCTGTTTATATGTAAAGTGTTAGCAACTCTTTAAAATGTAAAAAGCCATCCATCGGAGGGTTTTTTCCTTCGACCTTCAGTGCTTACCCTTCCTGGGCAAATGTTGCCCTTGTTATTGTTTGTTGGTCATGATCTGCTCTGATGTCCCACTGAGAGTGGACTAGCTGATGACATCTTTGATATACATCTTCTGTGATGTTACTTAGATGATGTATAGACGCTGGATTTATGAAGTGGAAATTGGTTGCTCATAAACCAGGAGAAGCTTTAAAATGTTACAAATTCCTAACTGATTGTGAAACAAAACTTTTACACGCTGCTGACTTATTAATCTGTTAATATATATATATATTTTTTTTTATCATTTTCTGGAAGCTTCTGAAACCAAGCAGTCCTGTAGAAACCTTGAGCAGTGGCGAAGGGATCTTAGATTGCCTAGCCTCCATAGTAATAAAAGTAAAGGACGGTTCCTAAAGCTGCAAACTGCCGTTCAACCAAAGGCAAGGCAACCTAAGCCCTCCTTAATTGGAAAAATGATTAGTCTAAACCACTACCATCTCAGAGAAATGGCAGAAACTTTGAGAATGGACTGGGGAGATCAGCAATACCAAGAGTGTTTGGAAGATCACTAAAGTGGATGATTCCAAAATTGTTCCTAGTTTAAAAAACTAAAACCTTCACAACATCTAGCCACTAGCTACTGTTTGTTTTTTTAAGACTATTTCTTCCTGTCCTTAAATGAAGAGTTCATAAGAGATTTTCTTTCTCTGTGGAGGCAGGACTACACCAGCTTCTATACACTGCTGATAACACAGGATCCACCAATTGCATTACGTGATGTCACAGCTGACACTTCAATACATGATCCGACCATTATGGCTATGTTATTTCCTGAAACAGAAAGTACGAGTTTAAAAAAAAGCCCCTGAGGCCAGTGTGAAGAATGCAAGATTCAGATTTTTTTTCAACACAAATTACGTTAAAAAAAAAAAATGTTGCAAATTTTTTAAGAAATATGTTTAACACAAAAACCTGATTTTTGTCATGGTCTTTTTCTGATGACTTTAAGAATCAGGTTGCAAACCTCTGGTTACACTCAGTAGAAATGACAAATTAGGCTAAAATTTGCATAATTTGCCAGACATGGTAGAGGTATTGGCTTGGAGAGCCTGCTCCATACAATCTCACATAGACCATGGACGTCACATGGTAAATTACTGTTTCATGGCTCACACTCATTACACTGGTGTGCAGAGACTAAATTATGAAAATTCGGTTAGTGTACAAAAACTTCTGTCGGTTTCAGCTAGAGAAAGGGCCGGATAAAAACTGTACCCTCTGAGGGCACCATGAGTAAATCCCAGTACCAGTGATCACACAGATATTGTATCTTTAACCTTCCTGTGCGTTTGAGTTTGTTATAGTATGTATGAAATCACTGCTTAGCACACACTTGACTTCTTGGAGGTCCTTTTACACAGGCAATTAAGTTGGTTTCACATGTCCGACTTTAACAATTCGAGTATGGACTGCATTGTGTTCAGCAGCTGTGGCTCTGCTGATCCCAAAATCAGCAGCCTCATAGGCATGGATTTGGCTGTTGAGTTTAGGTGTGGCGCCTTGTGGTTCATACTCGCACTGTGAATGTTAGATGTGTGAAACCAACCTTAAACTCCCCAAAAGAGCACTTACTGGCAATATATCAGGTTAAATATCACTCGTTTTTCCTGTGGCAATCATTGTAAATGTGCAGGCTGTTTGGGGACAAACCGGTAATTAACAGGAATAAGCATTTTTATGAACATTCATTGTTGATAGCCGGCCCATGTTACTTTAACAGTTTCCCTTTTATTGTTTTCCTTTTGTATCTACTAATAGCTTAAAGCAGCACTTAAGCCTTTTGTTTTTTTTATTTTACCTCTGGAGTGGTGCCACTAATCTAAGTTCCCTGCACTTAGTCTCATACTCGCCAGTCATGTCTTCTTCTGTTCATCGGCACTGGTCAGATCGGTGTCCAGCAGTTTGTGATCTGCCGAATTGCTCCACTGTTTGTTGGGCGATACAGAAGTCACATATCAATGTAAGTCTATGAGAGACAGAACAAGGCTCTCATAGACTTACATTGAGAGATCATGACCATTTACTCTGACTTCCGGTCAGTTAAGAGGTTGCGGGGTTGGAGCGGCGCCAAGAACAGCTGAAGACAACGACTAGTAAGTATAATACCAGTGTCAGAGAACTTACACTAGTGGCGCTGAAATGAAAAACCTGCTGGAGTGGTGCTTTAAAAAGAAACCGGAGGAATTGGTACCCCCCTTCATGTACATTTGTATATAGCGTATGGTTTAAGGGCAAACTGGGGATTGATGTTGTTTCTCAGCAACTGCAAAGCTCCAAGTTTGGTAACACGACTCTAAAACATTTCTACCTAAACTAGGATTTGCTCCCAGAACGCACATTGTCATGAGGAGGTATCCGCGGCAATAATAAAATAACTTTTTTTGTTTTTTACTTTTTAAGATGCACCCTATAAATATTGGAAATACTTTATGGGACCTGGAGCAAAATAAAATGCCATATTTCAAAGTTCTCCGCACTGTAATACAATATAGTCCAGACGTTAGGATCCTACTCTTAATCTCTCTCCACTTGTCCTTGGGCAGAACCGGGGTCTTTGTATTTCTGTGCTCTAGACTTTGTATAATGTTTCAGAGGTCAGCAGTGTATCAGGCAGTTAGCAGTTTGCTTGCTTCAGTCTTTTAATCCTAGATAATTCATGTGCCCAGCTGGCTGGTGGAGATTCTTGTCGCACCTTCTGTGCGCTACATACATTCAGTGTCTTGGCTCAACCACAAAGATGACAGGAAGATTGTCCCACAAATGTGAGAAGGAAGTATGCAGATTAGTCCACCTGTTGATGTGGTTCCCATGTGATCATGTATCATCAGGCTTTTGCCTGGTGAATGACTTGTACCAGTAGATGCTCCGGGTGTTTTCTTGTGCATCTCAGATCTCCTTTGAAGTATTTGTGTAGTCTGTGAATTTGCTGATAACTACTAGCATCTCACTTGACTGCTATTTGCTTTTATACTACTGTATGTGGCATATAAGGTAGGTACGGATTGATGACGATGATTAAAATGTAAGCCTCCTCTCAAAAAAAGGTCTCAACTTCATTTGGCTATATACTATTCAATTTAAAACTTTTATCAAATCACTACAGTAATATTAATCCAATAACCATGTATTATTTTAACCCCTTAATGACCGGCCAGTTTCTTTCATTTTTGCCTCTCCACGTTTCAGCAGCCAGAACTTTATTCTTTCACTGATGTGGCTCCATGACGCTGAGGTTAAACTTCTCGTTTCCCACCTAATAACCTGTTGAATGATTTATCCAGATTATTGGAGTTGTGTAGATACCTAAAATATGTTGGGTGTTTGTTTTTGTAGCGAAATTTATTTTATAAAAAAATTAGTTTCTTATTTTTCTACTGAATAGCCCCCTGCTGTGCCACAGCAGAGCTGATTTGGGTATGTGGCCATGTTAGACCCTGCTGATCTGCTGTTTGCGCGGTTGTACAGAGGCTGATGCGTCAATTCATGACTTTGCGCTCATTGAGAACTATGTAGCAGACAACTATGTAGTGAAATTACAAAGGGGCAGGGTTAAAGCCCAAAAACAAGCAGCGTAAATTTACAGCACTTGGTGATTATTAGGTCTAAGAAGATCACTTTATTGTGCTTTTTCACCATGATGACAATCATTGATACATTAAAAGAATGAACTGTTTCTGTAGGGGTGCACATGAAAATGTAAAACCACAAATTGGCAAACTATACTTGAGCAGTATTAAAATGCAACGTGTCCAAAGTGCTTTTGATAAAAAATAGAAAGTAACCAATCTCCACATATTTTACAAAAATAGCCCGACATGGCATATCATAGGATGGGGTGGCTTCTTCAAGCAATTATTAATGTCCGTGTTCACGGGCTTAAATTTTCAGGAACCCTGTGTAAATATGGCACCAAACTCTGCTCAAATGTATCCTCCACATCTTCAGCGTTGCGTCTGAGATAGACTCACATCTAACACTATCTCAGCTGCTGTAGGCTTTCTTTCATCATGCTTTTCAGCTTGCAGCAGGTGGATATTTCGATGTGTTGGGGACTTAGCTAGCTGATGCGGTGCTTGGACCCACAGACTCTTTTATAGGTGTCTGTTCTTTAACAGTGACAGGGTTACCAGACCGGCTAGAAAGCTGTATCTGTTGTGCTCTTTCTTTGGCAGGTTGTTTTCAGAAACAATTTGCAATACTTATTATTCTTAATCTTAATTAATAACTTACCACTTCAATGACATCAAAATATTGTACTGAAATCTAATACTATATCCACACGCTGTCCTGATTCGGCTGTCTCATAAAGTGACTGCAAACTTCTGCCCCAAGCCTAGACAGCCCCTTTAATTTTTTTTTCCTGCTTCACTCTAAGCTCACACTATATCCACACACAATTTCGGGTCCTCAATATACATCCTTTTTGTTACCATCTTGTCTGCATTTCTCACAACCCTCTCAAGGACATGTACAATGCTACACCAATGCGTTGGAATTCACATTGTCCCTAGGAGAGCCAGTGTCAACACCGCTGGAACGGTGCTGGCACCGTAGGTGAATATAAGCATTATACAAGAGGGGACCAGGCATTCAGATTGGATTGTCCAAGTAGTGAACAAAACTCTTTTAAGGCTATGTGCCCACGATGCAGAAATGCTCTGGATTTTTTCCTGAGCGTTTCTGCATCTCCCTGGCAGAAAAAACGCATGCGGATTGTACATGCGGATTGTACATGCGTTTTCCTGTCAGGGACAAGCGGAAGTGAAGCGTTCTTCACATGCATTTCTGCATGCGGGTTGTCAATTGCTTTCCAAGCGATTTTAGCATCACTTGGAAAGTGCTTGACAACTTGGTCACACTATATAAATACACGCAAACTTCATGGATTTATATAGTGTGACCGAAAGAATGGTGAAAAATAAATATATACTTACCTTCTGATGGCCCCCCGGTGTCTTTATTCGATGCGTCTCGGCTTGCTGGCAGCTCGCGGTACACTAAAGGACCTGCCGACGTCAGCGGTCGCGTGTCCCGTCACATGACTAAATGACGTCATGGCAGGTCCTTGAATCCACCGCGATCTGCCGGCAAGACAAAGACACCGGGGGCCATCAGAAGGTAAGTATAATGTTTATTTTATTCTTTTTTTTTACAGGTTGTATGGTACCCGGGTCCAGAGGAGAGTCTCCTCTTCTCCAGACCCGGGTACCAGCCGCACATTGAAACGCATGGAATCCGCAGATGCAGTGATGCGGATTCTATGCGTTCCAATGCAAGTCAATGGCGGCGAAAACACCGCGCTTCCGCCAAATAATTGGTAGTGCTGCGTATATGATAATCCGCAGCGGAAATTTCCACAGCATGTGCACAACACAGGCGGATGATCATTGGGGAACATGGCAGACCTTCTACCATGCGTTTTTAAAGCATTTCTGCAGCGGAATTGCCGCTGAGGAAACTCTTAATAAGCGCATTGTGGGCACACAGCCTAATGCTGCGTAGTGAGGAAAAGAGAAGACTAGGTTCTTGCTAGTAATGTAATTCAAAAACAAAACTAGCTTGTGATAAATTTCAGCATTAGAAAATCCGTTGGACCCCATCCAAAGAAGGAGCTACCTATGGCTTTGTAAAACAAAGAACATAAACCTGGAGGTTTGGTGTCTTTTTAGGAAGTTCATAGATTCGTTTTGCTTGTTGTTTTCTCTTCGCGATACTATCCAACTTCAACATTTGTAACATAATCTGTAATTTCAGTTTGAAGATATATACACTACTTTATTAATGTTTTGAACAAGTATGGAAAAATGTAGCAACGCATGCTTTCAAAAATGGAATGGTTAATAGTTTATCAATTATCAAAATGCTAACTTAATGAACAAGAGAAATATGAATGAAATCCATATTTGGTGTGAACCCCCTTAGCCTTCAACACAACATCAATTCTTCTAGGTACTTTTGCACAAAGTAATTGATTTTATGGAATCATAGTCAGGTGTTTGAGTAACCAGGTATACCAAACAGGTGATAATGATCATTTTCATATGCAGGTTGAAAGTCAGTAACAGAAACAGCTCTGTAGAAGGCTTAAAACTCTGTAAGGAACAGCCAAAATTTGCTACAGGTCATACACCATGACAAGACTAAGCAAAGCAACAAGAGACAAGGTAGTCACACTGCATCAGCAAGGTGTCTCCCAGGCAAAGATTTCAAAGCTGACTGGGATTTCAAGATGTGCTGTTCATCATGCTGCTGTTGTAAGAAGATCCAATAAATTGGAAACATTGAAAGACCATAAGATGCACAGGTCAGCTGTTAGGAATTGTGGTTCTGTGCTCCCACCTGGGAATAGACCGGGCCCGGTGCTACGCTACTCAGGTGGCAAGCGCCGCCATTGTCCTGGCTCTGGAGTCAGAGCTACAACGCACGCTGGGAAACCGTCCCAGTCTTATGGAGCTTTGCTTTCTGAAGTAGTAGAATGTGTGGGCACAGGGGACACAGTGTCACCCACGGATCTCACTGCCCAGGAAACATGGGATGCTGTGTTCCTTGGTTGCCAGGCCGCGCAAGACGCTGCTGTGTCTAGCACTAGGCAGTAGTGGGATTGTGTCCATTCTGCTGTGCAAGTTGGCAGTGAGTAGTTGTCTGGGGACCATTGGGAGGTATTCAACACCTGATCATTAGGCGGCTATTTAACCCTGTTCCCTGCTCAGTCCTTTGTATATTGCAGTTCCTATGTTCTGTTGTGCGAGCAGTAGTGGTTGCTATGTTTGCAGGCGTTTTCTTAGGGGTTTTCTCCTCTCTTGCTACTCTTCCGACAGGGCACCGGCTGCATCACCAGACGCCAGCTGTCCTTCAACAGTAGGCCTGTGAAGGGCTCTGCCAAAGTCCCCCTTCCTTTCACTGGGAGCTGGGTGAAGAGCATTCTCAGCCCTCAAGGGCTCATCTAGCTGGGCAGCTTGTGCCAAGTGCGTCTGTGGTTGCACCTTTGCTGATTTGGTGCCAGTCTTGCTGGGTCTCTCCACGTTAGCGCTAAACAAAACAAACAGCCATAACATCGGCCAAGGAAACTTGGTGTAGCAGATGTAATACAACACATGCTTGCTTTCCTTAGAAAACTGGACCCTGTTCAGCAGTGCCATAAAAGCAGAACTTGCAGCATTAGTGGGACCTAGCTACACCCATCTACAGTTCAGAGAAGTCTGGCCAGAAGTGGTATTCCTAGAAGAATTGCACAAACATGCCATACCTTTAACCTTGGAACAATTCCAAGTGACTCCATTATGCACAAAAACATAAGAACTGGGGTGCAGAAAATTGGTAGCAGGTGCTCTGGACTGATGATTTAGAATGTGAAATATTTGTCTGTAACAGAAGACCGTATGTCCCCTGAAGGAAAAAAAAACCAAGCAATGTGAACTGAGGTCTAAGATGGTAGACATGCAAGAATTAGGAGCATGTTCACACTAGCAAAAAGAAGCAAAACCTGCAAAAGACAAAAGACAAAAATATATCTCATACCCTACCATCATTATATATAAATGTAAAGCAAAGTTGCATAATAAATATAGGGTACTTAGTGAACTATTTTTGATCAAAAAAAGTATACAAGCCGTCCCACCAGCGGCAAGGTGACCCTAAATTGGGACGGTACCTATACTGCCTATATTAAAAACCTTACTGTATATCAAAGTTGAAGCAATGCATATAAAAGGGTAGACAAATAGGACCGGGTCCCAACTCCAGACCACCCAGGCCCGTGGTAAGCTACATATATACCAGTCAGCTCAACAAAAGGGAATGCCACACCCTTAAATTGCACAGAATGCAAACAAGATAAAAAACCAAGCAATGTGAACTGAGGTCTAAGATGGTAGACATGCAAGAATTAGGAGCATGTTCACACTAGCAAAAAGAAGCAAAACCTGCAAAAGACAAAAGACAAAAATATATCTCATACCCTACCATCATTATATATAAATGTAAAGCAAAGTTGCATAATAAATATAGGGTACTTAGTGAACTATTTTTGATCAAAAAAAGTATACAAGCCGTCCCACCAGCGGCAAGGTGACCCTAAATTGGGACGGTACCTATACTGCCTATATTAAAAACCTTACTGTATATCAAAGTTGAAGCAATGCATATAAAAGGGTAGACAAATAGGACCGGGTCCCAACTCCAGACCACCCAGGCCCGTGGTAAGCTACATATATACCAGTCAGCTCAACAAAAGGGAATGCCACACCCTTAAATTGCACAGAATGCAAACAAGATAAAAAACCAAGCAATGTGAACTGAGGTCTAAGATGGTAGACATGCAAGAATTAGGAGCATGTTCACACTAGCAAAAAGAAGCAAAACCTGCAAAAGACAAAAGACAAAAATATATCTCATACCCTACCATCATTATATATAAATGTAAAGCAAAGTTGCATAATAAATATAGGGTACTTAGTGAACTATTTTTGATCAAAAAAAGTATACAAGCCGTCCCACCAGCGGCAAGGTGACCCTAAATTGGGACGGTACCTATACTGCCTATATTAAAAACCTTACTGTATATCAAAGTTGAAGCAATGCATATAAAAGGGTAGACAAATAGGACCGGGTCCCAACTCCAGACCACCCAGGCCCGTGGTAAGCTACATATATACCAGTAAGCTCAACAAAAGGGAATGCCACAACTTTGATATACAGTAAGGTTTTTAATATAGGCAGTATAGGTACCGTCCCAATTTAGGGTCACCTTGCCGCTGGTGGGACGGCTTGTATACTTTTTTTGATCAAAAATAGTTCACTAAGTACCCTATATTTATTATGCAACTTTGCTTTACATTTATATATAATGATGGTAGGGTATGAGATATATTTTTGTCTTTTGTCTTTTGCAGGTTATGTCCCCTGAAGGACCTGAGTGCGGTACAAAAACAAGTGGCAACTGTGAAGTAGGATGGAGGTTCCTTGCAAGTTTAGGGTTGCATTTCAGCAAATGAAGATGTAGATTGGTCAGAATTAATAGTATCTTCAATGCTGAGAAATACAGGCTGATACTAATCCATTATGCAATACCACCAGGGAGGCATCATATTGGCTCCAAATTTATTCTGTAGCAGAATAATGACCACAAACATAAAGTCCATGTTATGAAGAACAATCTTCAACAAAAAGAAAAAAGTTCTGGAAGTTATAATATGGCTCCCGTGGAGCCCAAATCTCAACATAGTCTGTCTGGGATGACATGAAAAGACAGAAGAATTTGCTCAAGCCTACATCCACAAAAGATCAGTGGTTAATTCTCCAAGATCTTTGTAACAACCACACTGATGTGTTCCTTCAATAAATATGTGCAAATGTACCTACAAGAATTGATGCAGATTTGAAGGCAAAGGGCGGTCACACCAAATATTGATTTGGTTTACATTTCTGTCTTGTTCATTCACTTTATATACTCCAAAATTGTACTAATAAAAAATTGTCATCCTGCATCATAGCGCTAAAAATAGTGATTCAAACTTTTGTAAGAAGTCTTTTCGTGCAAGATATAAAGATACTATAGAACATTGATATATTAGGAGAATTCCTCAAGCTCCCTGTAGACAGAGGATAAGTTACCACAGAGAAGCTGCAAGTAGAAAAGCAGATCTTGTGTGCAAATCTGCCAAGGTAACAAAGTAATAAAAAAATCAAGAAATCTGTTGCGCTACTCAATGTGGTAAAGACAAGAAGAAAATAGCAAAGGGACAGATAAATAGATGCATAAATGAATAAACAAAAAATATAAAAATAGGATTATTTCTATGTCGTAATAATCTGCTAAAGGAAATCAATCATATTGGTCAAAAAGACAGCAATCAAATATTTTAAGGTGTCACAGTGGTAAAACACCATAAAAACGAAGGAAGCACAAAGAGGGGAGGCAGTCCATAAGTTAATATAGTCCAAAGCGGTTTAAGTCCAGTAAATTATATAGGTTCCATAAAAATCCAATTCAGTGATTGATAATAGTTAGGCTTTCTGCCTGCTGGTTAAATGAAGGTGCGCATCAATTCACAGTTACGCAAATAGCAGCGGTTCAGACCTTCCGTTTAAGATGGTGAGAAATGAGTGCTTGATACTGGGTAGGCGTAGCGTGAAAGCGTTTACTTACTATTTTCCTCGTCGGCGTCTTGACAGTTGCAGCTAGTTAAGATGTAGCAGCGTTCCTGGGTCCTTTGCCGATTGCACGAGCGGGCGATGGGAGCGCCCATGGGATGGAGGATGACAGTGTACTTAATGATTCCACATCGGCGTCCTGATGGTCTCAGGTAAGTAGAGATTCACATGGCCTCCTTCGGTCCTGTAATCGGCTGGAGGTGTGCACATTGAGGAAGGAAGTCTGTATAGCAGAGCCAGGAGCGCTCCGGCCGGTACCGTTCCTGGTTACCAACCTGAACTGAGCGGTGGGAGGCCATGTGACATCACTGTACGGCGAATCTGATGGGCCAAACGGCAAACCAAAGCGTTTCGAGGATTCTCAGTTCCCCTTCGTCAGTGGGAACTGAGAATCCCTTAAACTCGTTGGTTTGCCTTTTGGCCCATCAGGCTCGCTGTACAGTGTGACGTCACACGAACTCCCACCGCTCAGCTCAGGTTGGTTACCAGGGACGCTACTGGCTGGAGCACTCCTGGCTCTGCTATACCAACTTCCTTCCTCCATGTGCATACCTCCAGCCTACACTGAAGGCCGATTACGGGACCAAAGGACGCCATCTGAATCTCTACTTACCCCGAACCATCAGGATGCCGACATGGAATCAGTAAGTACACTGTCCCATGTGCTCTCTCTCCGCCCGCTTGTGCAGTCGGTTATTTTCTTCTTGTCCTTACCACATTGACTAAAGCAATAGATTTCTTGAATTTTATTACGATATAACATCGGGTCAGTATGATCACGCCAAAGAATAACGTTTCCTTATCACACGGCGTAAAAAGACTTTTCCTGAATTGCTGTTTTCTTCATTTTCTGTCCCAAAATTTGAAACAAACCAGAGAGAAATACTGGAAGGAGACAAAATGTAAACAGGGTCTTATATGGGAAACAGATATGGAAGAAATAGCACAATTGCGCTCACCTGGTTTGGGTTGTGTACACCAAACCACTGAAAACGCTTGAGGGCTGCTGCACACCCATGAGGAGATAAAAGTATAGGTAATGGAAAAACAAATGGATTGATTATGTTCTGATGTAGGAAGAAGAATGACGGATGCCAATCTAACAATAAGTGGTTTGTCAACGTGTTTCAAAGCATATAGCTTTATCAGGCAACCACGTGGTTGTCCTGATAAAGAAGCTATATGCTTCATAACGCGTTGACAAATAAACCACTTACTATTAGATTAATATCCTTCATTATTCTTCCTATGGTTAGCACAGAATCAATCCATTTGTTTTTACATTACCTATAAAATTCTAAGCAAAAGTAATCAACCACTTCGCGCCAGAGCCTGTTTTTGCCTTCGTGACCAGGCCAATTTTTTCAATTCTGACCACTGCCAGTTTATGAAGTAATTACCCTGGAACGCTTCAACGTATTCCCCTGATTCTGAGATTGTTTTTTCGTGACATATTGTACTTCATGATAGTGGTAAAATTTCTTCGATATCACTTGCGTTTATTTGTGAAAAAATCGGAAATTTGGCGAAAATTTTGAAAATTTTGCAATTTTCAAACTTTGAATTTTCATGCCCTTAAATCAGAGAGATATGTCACACAAAATAGTTAATAAATAACATTTCCCACATGTCTACTTTACATCAGCACAATTTTGGAACCCAAATTTTTTTTTGTTAGGGAGCTATAAGGGTTAAAAGTTGACCAGCGATTTCTCATTTTTCCAACAAAATTTACAAAAACATTTTTTTAGGGACCACATCATATTTGAAGTCACTTTGAGGGGTCTTTATGACAGAAAATACCCAAAAGTGACACCATTCTAAAAACTGCACCCCTCAAGGTGCTCAAAACCACATTCAAGAACTTTATTAACCCTTCAGGTGCTTCACAGGAATTTTTGGAATGTGGAAGAAAAAAATGAACATTTAACTTTTTTCACAAAAATGTTACTTTAGACCCAATTTTTTTATTTTCACAGGGGTAACATGAAAAAATGGACCCCAAATTTTTTTGTGCAATTTCTCTTGAGCGTGCTGATACCCCATATGTGAGGGAAAACCACTGTTTGGGCGCACGGCAGGGTTCGGAAGGGAAGGAGCGCCATTAGACTTTTTGAATGTAAAATTTGTCTGAATAATTAGCGGACGCCATGTTGCGTTTGGAGAGCTCCTGATGTGCCTAAATAGTGGAAACCCCCCACAAGTGACACCATTTTGGAAACTAGACCCCTTAGGGAACTTATCTAGATGTGTGGTGAGCACCTTGAGCCCCAAGGTGCTTCACAGAAGTTTATAATATTGAGCTGTAAAAATAAAATTTTCACATTTTTCCCACAAAACCGTTTTTCATCCCTTAATTTTGCATTATCATAAGGGTAATAGGATAAATTGCACCATGAAATTTGTTATGCAATTTCTCCTGAACACGCTGATACCCCATATGTGGAGGCAAATTACTGTTTGGGCACATGGCAGGGTTTGAAAGGGAAGGAGCGCCATTTGACTTTTTGAATGTAAAATTTGTTTGAATAATTAGCGGACACCATGTCGCATTTGGGGAGCCCCTAATGTGCCTAAACAGTGGAAACCCCCCACAAGTGCCACCATTTTGGAAACTAGACCCCTTAGGGAACTTATCTAGATGTGTGGTGAGCACCTTGCACCCCCAGATGCTTCACAGAAGTTTATAATATTGAGCCGTAAAAATAAAATTTTCACATTTTTCCCATAAAAAATGTTTTTCATTCCCTAATTTTGCATTATCATAAGGGTAACAGGATAAATTGCACCATGAAATTTGTTGTACAATTTCTCCTGAGTACGCCGATACCCCATATGTGGGGGAAAACCACTGCTTTGGTGTACGGCAGGGTTCGGAAGAGAAAGGAGCGCTATGTTGGCTGGGATAGTCAGCAGACACCATGTCACATTTGAAGAGTCGCTGACATGCCAAAACAGCAGAAACCCCCACAAGTGACCCCATTTTGTAAACTACACCTCTCAAGGAATTCATCTAGGGAAGTAGTGAGCATTTTTTAATTTTTAAATTTATACCATTGGGCAGTGAAAAAAGCATAATTATATTTTTACCACAAAAAAATGTTTTACCCTCAGATTTTACATTTTCACACAGGGCAATGGGTAAAAATGGTGCCGAAATGTGTCACACAATTTCTTCTAAAAGTGTCAATACCCCATATGTGGCTGTATCGTACCACTTAGCCATACGGTGAGATTTGAGGGGGAAGGAGCGCTATTTGACAATTGGAGAACAAATTATTGTAGAATAGGCATTTGGATTTGGGAGCACAAAATTTTCTGAATTTCTTTTGGGGGGCAAGGACCATTTTGCTTTTCCAGAGCCTTTCTGCTACCAGTAACTTGGAAGTCCCTTATATTTTTAACAGATGATGGACCTGAGTGGGGACTAGCTTTTTTTGAGGACTGAGTTGAAGCTTTTATTGGGAACATTTTACGTAACATTTATCCGGCGCTCTAGGCTGAGCACTTACATCGGGGTTTCCATCTAATTTTCCAAGTGATGTAATTCAGATGAAACCCCTGCAGGATCCATTCACTGTAATGAGGCAGCAGAGTTACTCTGGACTCCGTCTGGCCTCTGTTTAGTGGTGTCCTTTTTTTCAGAAGTGCACAAAACTGTGGCCAACCGCACTTTTATGCACGCCTAAAACAAATGACACCGTGGGATCCCAGGCTAGACGGCATCCACAGTGGCCTATATCTGCCTCATTACAGGGAATCTTCCATCATGGGTTCTGGCTGAATCACGTATTTCAGAGATTTACACGGAAACTCTGGTGTAAGTGCTCAGCGCAGAGCACAGGATAAATGTGAGCAGAGCCTTACTGGGATCTTTGGGAGACATAAACAAATCAGTAGCAGGTGAATAATATTTGTTTTATTTATTTTTTATGCCGTTCCTAGTGTGATATAACTGATTAGATTACTTTATTCTTCGGGTCGGTGCGATTACAGAGATACCAGATTTATATCGGGTTTTTATGACTGACAGCTGTCACACACTAAAATACGCTTTTTTTGCAAAATCTAGTTTTTGCATCACCATATTTTGAGAGCTATAATTTTTCCATATTTCGGCCGATAGAGTCATGTGACGGCTTGTTTTTTGCGGGACGAGTTGAAATTTTTATTGGAACCATTTTTGGGCACGTGACATTTTTTGATCGCTTTCTATTCCGTTTTTTGGGAGGTAAAGTTAACAAAAACAAACACTTTAGGAATTGTTTTTTGAGTTTTTTTTTATGCCGTTCTGCGTGTGGTAAAAGTGATCAGGCAGCGTTATTCTTCGGGTCAATACGTTTACAGCGATACTACACTTACTGTATTTTTTTTATGTTTTGGCGCTTTTACACAATAAAACAATTTTATAGAAAAAAAAATATTTTTTTTGCATTGCTTTATTCTGAGCGCTATAACTTTTTTATTTTTTGGCTGATGGAGCTGTATGGCGGCTTTTTTTTGCGGAACAAGATGACATTTTCAGTGGTACCATTTTTATTTCTATTCTGCTTTTTGATCGCATTTTTTTCCACTTTTTGTTTGGCGATATGATGAAAAAGCATATTTTTTTGCTCCGTTTTTATTTATTTTTATTACGGTGTGCACAGAAGGAGTTAATTAGTGTGACAGTTTTATAGCTCGGGTTGTTTCGGACGCGGCGATACCAAATATGTGTACTTTTTTTGGTTTTGTAATAATTTACGGATTTATTGGTTTAATATTTTATCTATTTATTTTTATTTATTTTGTGATTTTTTTTTTAATAGTTTAAAAACTTTTTTTTTTTACTTTTTTTTACATTTTTACTTAGTCCCTGTATGGGACATTAATTTTTATTTTTCTGATCACTGATCTCATGTAATGTAATACACATATATTACATTATATGAGATCTTCACTGACTGTTTCAGTCAGAGTCTCCTGTCTGACTTCAGCTACATACAGGCTGAAGTCAGACAGGAAGGACACCATATATGGCAGAGCTGGAGGCGGTCATGTGACCTCCAGCTGCCATAGCAACCCCAGGTCCTCAAACGAAACGTAGGTCTTCGGAGGTAAGTAAGACGACCCCCTCTCTTCCTGCTGTCTCCTATATGCCGCGATCACTATAGATCACAGCATATAGAAGATAGCAAAGGGTTAACATCACTGGGACCTGATCTAATCAGGTCCCGATGATGTACCCTGTCAGAGCTAACGCTCTGCACCGGAATCGCAGTGCTTGCAGGACCCTGGGGGTCCTGAGCACTGCGAGACCACCCACCGTTTTTAAACGTCTGCACTGCACAGAGCCCGGCAAGCGCCGACGTTTATCTACAGTGGGCGGTCGGGAACCGGTTAAAAATTGTGCCCTCAAATGGTACAAATAAAAGCTTCATCCCACAAATTCACAAGCCCCACCCAGATCTTTCGCCTGTCAATGGAAAAAAGGTTATCCTCTGTCCTGTAAAATCTAAACACAAAACAGCCCCCGCGGGCAGGTCCCTTTCCCGGCAACGCATTTTCACCAGACATCGCTCTTTCAACTATATCTGAACTTTAGCTGATGCTCCCTCTTCCTACATTCCCCATCTGCGTCTGACGTCTCAGTGCAGTGGGCACGATGACGTCACTTCAAGCCCGTTGTACATAGATGTGCAGAGGATATGAAGATACCATGAAGAGACCGGAGCAGCGGGGGGAATGAGCAGATGTGAGTGTGTGTGTGTATATATATGTATATATGTATGTATATATATGTATGTATATGTGTGTGTGTGTGTAATATATATATACAGTATATATATTATATATTTTGTGGTAGATCACTCACTCCGCTGCTAACGGAAGTGACACAGGAACTCTGTTGCTTTAAATTTCTCAGTAGTTTATTAATACAGGCATAAACCACTGCAAAGTCCATCAAAACAAACAGGCCTTTCTTTGCAAAAAGGGTAAACAAAAGAAGGCAACACAGTCCAGAGGCCTGTGGGAATCCATCCGCACGGGGTTAACAAAACGCACACTGTTCAAGTTAGCACAACAAGCAGCTCTTTCCACTGGAGTTAGCCTCTCCAGATACACTGAACAACTAATGCCTCAGCAGGCCTTGTATTTAAACCCCAGACCACACCCTGAAGTGGAGATATGGTGAATAACCTCCCACCCTTCACAATGGTCAGTCACAAAAAACACTCCCTTTTAAAATGGAGGTTTAACCCCTTTCTGCAAATAACATACTAGAGGAAACTTAATGGTTTCAATTCACGGAAGCTAATAGCTAATCTTCCCTCTATAACTTTACCAGTGACTTTGTCACAAAATGTATTTTTTTTTTTATGTGGGGCCTATTATGCTATATGAAGCACTGTGTGGTGGCCATTATACTGTATGGAACACTTTCTGGGGCCATTATGTATATAATGGCCCCATCTAATTTGCAACATATGGTCACTTTTTGAGGATTTCTGCTTTTTCTGGCATATTAAGAGCTCTGGAAATGGCGCTCACAACTACTCCAGGATATTCTTGCCGAAAAGCCTTCTCTTCTGAACTCTGTTTTGTGCTCGAGCAGTAGTGTATGACTAAACATAGAACAATGCAGTACTGCAGTTGGGAGAAATAACATAATAAATTTCAGGCCACTTTTTTTCTTATTAGTTCTGGTAAAGATTAAATCTTTTGAGTTAAGTGAACGAATTATTGTACAAATGTAACTCTTCATATTCACTCAGTCCAAAAGTTAAGAAATCAGTGAAGCGCTTGTGGAATAAAAATTAGACTACATCCCTACATGAATTCCCTGAGCGGGTTCATTTCTGAATTGGGCTTCCACAATGTATCACTACCAAATTTGTGCTCCAAAAGCCAAATTGCTTTCCTTCCCTTCTGAGTCCTGTCAAGGGCCCAAACAGTTGCTTGCAACCACACACAGAGTATTGTTGCGTTTGAAATAAATTGCTTTACAAATTATGGGATTTATTTTCTCCTATTACCCCTTGTGAAAATTTAAAATTTGGATTTGATGTGTAATTTTAGTGGGTAAAAATGTAACTTTTTATTTTCTCATCCTGATGTTATACATTTTTGTGAAGCACTTGTGGATCAAAAAGGGTCACTACACCACTAGATGACCGCATAATAGGGTATTGCAAGGTATTACACGCAATTGTGTAACAAATTTTGGGGTGTATTTTCACTCAGTACCCTTTGTAAAAATTATTTTGAGGCTAAAATAATTTGTGTTGCAATAATGTAATTTTTCCTTTTTTTTTCATTTCACTTTGCTTAAAATCCTGTGAAGCACCTGATAACCTAACAAACTTCCTAAATAAGGTTTTGAATATTTTGGGGATACACTTTTTAATATGATTTGAGGTGGCGGGATGTTTTCTATATTTTCACCAAATTTTCGGTATTTTCATGAATGTTATCCACCTTAATAAACCACTATCATAAAGAATAGAGTGTCATGAAAAACCATCTCAGAATCTCTTGGATTGAAAAAAGCGCTCTAAAGTTACACATGTCAGATTTGAAAATTTGGGCTAGGTCACATCTGCCTTTGGCGATAAGAAATCAAAGGGGTGGTGTTAGGACTTATCTTTAAAAGTGGCCTCTGCTTCCTGCTTTCCCAAGCTTCTTGCAGGGACTGCCTTGTCTCTGCAGAATTGGAGATCCCTAAAGAAACTGAAGTTAATAGGATCTGGCCAGCTTCAGAGAAGTGCA